>NC_134046.1:14010964-16410964 GCF_965140245.1 Athene noctua | reverse complement strand
AAAGTTCGAGTACAGACCAGTCATAGGTCAATTATGTTGATATGGGAAATAAATAGCCTTTTTTTTCTACCAATTTTTTATAGCTATGGAAGGGAAAGATTAGATTTTATAGTGGTACATCAGAGAAGCCTAGAGTCTTTCTGTGTTATAACACTGTCCTTTTCTTCTCTTTTTCTGTTTGTGTTTTTCTCTTGCTCTCTTTCTGCTGAATGCTTGTCCTAACAGCACTATTTCACTGATGCATGGAACACTTTTGATGCCTTAATTGTTGTTGGTAGCGTCGTTGATATTGCTATAACAGAAGTTAATGTAAGTAGCAACTGTTCATGCACTAAAAAGTAATTGCTGTCATCAAGAAATACAGAAAATGTAAACTTTATGCCCCAAAATCCTTTTTTAGAAAAGTATGTTTTATCCTGGAATCAAAGACCAAAACGTTGATATAGATGTTTGTTCAAGCTGTTATTTTAAATCTATATACCCATATAGTTGCACATGCACACAGTGTAGTGAGACAATAAGAATTATGTTTTTCTATATATGTACAGAAAATATTTAAAACATTTTATGTATAAAAAAGAAATTAAGTCTCTGTTACTATTTTATTTGGAGCCCAGTAGGTAACTTGACCAAGCTAATTCAAGATTCGGTAAGCTGTTTCAGTAGCTTAGTTTAATGATTTTTTTTTCTGTGGGAGGTTTGGTTTTTAGAACAATGTTGGCATTCATATCTCATAGCAGAAGAAGGGTACATAGTGAAAGTAAAGCTTTCCATGCTGTGAAAAATAGGTCTGGGTTTTTTTCCTGTTCCTTTTGCTTTTCCCATCCTGCAGTAAATGTTTTTAAATTTGAATTACGTTTAAAGTACTTGGAAAACTCCATCTTTTCACCAGAATTTTGACTGGTGGGCATTACACATACAGGTGTTTGGACAACAGAAAGATACCTTTCCAAGAAAAAAATAGGGAGATACTGATTTTTGCCTGTTCTGTCTGACTTGCTGGCTTTAACAATGAAAGCTGTATCACAAAAATGATAAATGAAAGATAACAACATGCATATCAGTTTTGTAGTAGATATGCAAGTGCTTCTGTACTTTCATGTTTCTTTGTTTTACTAGTCAAAACAAAATTTCAGAGGAAAGTGCCTCTTACCTCTAATGTTTCTTGAGACATCAAAAAGGCAGACTGAGGAAGGTGAGACTTGGAACCAGCCCAGCCACTGAAAATGCTCAGGGAGCACACAGACTCAGTAGGTGAGGTTAGCGTGTTCCACCTGCTGAAGATCTTACGTGTTTATCATTGAGTACTAAATTTTCAAGAAATACCCGTGACGCAGAAGATACCCAACATCACATATTTTCTCTGTATCAAAGAACAAATTAATCAGAGAAAGCTGTAGATATAAATAGTTGCTTGGTATTCTCTGAAGATATTTAGCTTGCGTGTTTTTCTACATCAGTCACAGTTTAAGAGCTGGCTAATAACATTCATTTTTCCTTAAATTTGTTTTAGTAAGCTACTTGCTAGACATCTTTTTTGTTGCCCCAGTGGATTTTATTAACCAAATGGTTTCTTTTCAGTAGAGATATTTAATATGCATCATCTTTCAAAATACTTCTAAATTTGAATAAATATTCTTCAGTGGTGAATATTTAAGCTGCAATATCTGTCATATTTTGGGGAAGCAAATCCATCCTGTGGCTATCATTGACATTTGATTTGAAAACTGAAACAGTTTTTCGGAGAAAACACATTTTAAAATTTATTTTCAAAAGTGGTTCATGTCAGGAGCCTGGTTCTTAGGATCACATTCCTCCAGTCAACAGCAGAAACGATGCCCTTTACTCCATTTAGACAGTACCTTGATTTTGGAACTGTGAATACCATGATAATAAAGTTGCTCAGGAACATGGAATAAAAATTGTGTTTGGAAAAACTGATCTGTTCCAGGCATTCTAGGATGAGGGGGGAAAAAAAGAAAATGCATAATTCTCAAGTAAGATCTGTCTAGAAGACAGTTTTTGGCTTTCAGTGCGTTGTTCAGATCAGCAGACCACCTACTAGGAGCTTGGATTTGTCAGGCTCGTCTTGACTGAGGCCATGGTTTGATGATTTCTTTTGGCATCTCCGTGAGCTTAAGCAGCCTTCACCCACAGCCCTTCTTGCCCCCATAGCTGTGTGAGCTGTGCTTCCACAAGAGTTTGAGGACTTCACAGTTGGCTGGACAAGGTGCTGAGCACACAATATTGGCAGTAGTGTGGCCATGGTAGGGCAGAAACAAGTGGATAAGTCTGCTGGCAAAGGGAATTCTTATACTGAGCCCATACAGGTCTGCCTTCAGAGCGTATTAGCATTGACACAGACGTCAGTTAGTGGCAGTAGCTGCTGTTGAGAAACAGTGATGTTCATAGTTTTTAATATTCTTTGGTTCTAGTCTGTTTAGTAAGCAGAGTAATAACTACTATAAATGCAGTCCAACCAAATACAGAAAACAAATGTATTCTGTTTTTTTTTTTTTTAAGATGGTAGAATATCTTCAAGCATACAGAGTCTATTAGACTTAAAATTTCTTAATAGAGCTGCAAATTCTACACTGCCAGCTCAAAGAGTAAACATAATCAAAATAATTTAAAGGCTGATTCACCTTAAAATTCCTTCCTGATTTTATGCTAAACTGTGAGAATCTCATGACTGGCTGCATTACTGGAAAGAATAATGAAGGGGTCATGTGATAACATGGGAGCAGAAGGACCTTAGCCTGACCCTTAGATTTCAGACTGATTTTATTCAGTTCTCAGCGGATGTCAGATCTTTCTACATGTGAACTGGGGGAACCTGAGCTGACAGGGAGGGTCAGTCAGCACAGAACTGCATTGTCCCATTGAGATGTTTCTCAAAGTACAATTACAGTTTGTGGAACAGATTTTTAAAAGATGCCTCTAATTTAGTTTGGGGGTTTTTTTTTGTTTGTTTTTGTTGGGATTTTTTCTCCCACAAAATTTTGGATTTAGGCTTTCAGCTCAAGTGTTTATAATTTATCCACTGTTTCCATTCACAGTAGTACTGGTGTAGATGACAGTAATATCTAAGGAGTGTAAAGACCAATCATTTAGAATAGCTTTCCCCAATAACTGCAAAATGTTCTTGATTGTGAAGAGACTGAAAAACAGCTCAAATGTACTTCTGTGACTGTTCTCTTCTGTAGAAGATGTCCCTGTATTTAGCACTGTATGGACAGTGTTAATTTGACAGCATTACTTGTAACTGATCACTGCTGAGCTTTCAGCTGCGAACACTGTCATTTTAGTAACTCACACAGTTGTCTTGAAAATATTCTGGAGATCAAGTAGTGATTTTCAGGAAAAGTACACACCATAGTCAAGAACTAGCACTGCCATTTCTTAGTTTTTCATGCTACACTCACTGGAGAAAAAAGGCTCATCTCTGATGTCTTCTAGTACTGCACAGCAGACTGTTTGTGTACTAAGTATTGTCTGTTGCTGGTCTCACTTTTTTGTGCTTTGTTTGTGCAAGTCATTAATGTATCACAGTTTCAATATATTTCTGGGCTTGATTTCCCATTTTCATTATGAAACAGTGAGTACTGCAGAATGTCCAGGGAAATTTCTTAGGTTTTTATGACTTTTAATGTTTTCGTTCTACTGAATTATTCCTACTTCATTATTTTTGTGTACATTTCTATAAACCAAATTCAGTATTTTAGAACCTTTTTCTTAATATTTTTTCGGCTTTCTGTATTGCACCATTCCATCTGTACTTTTTATCTAACACTGACAGTGATCCTGGGAAATCTAACAGCTCTGCTAAGATGCTAACAAGATGTTGTTTTCAATGGGATAGCAAGCACAATTGAAATAGCACCTGTGAAAATTCCCACTAAAGAAACTCCTTAAACGAAGAAGCTCAGCCTAGTTTGAGGGGTGATCAGAAGCAGTGTAAATTGCTAGCACTAATAATGTAAAATCAGATATTGTTGCAGTTGTAACTGCACGAGAACAGCCATCTTAATTGATCAGTGTAAAAGACGACTTGAAAAAATGTGAATACCTAAAATAATGTACTCAAGATGAACTAAACATTCTTTTAGGTTTGCAGGTATAATTGCCTCATGCTGAGGAAACAACTCAGCATCATTCTGATAGTTTAGCTGTGTGCATTTAGACTAATGCCAAAGGCCAGCAAGTTATTTTAGCATATAACGTGTTTGTATCTATCTGCCCCATTTTTTCAAGAGTGGGTTGGACCTTCTAGTTACATATCAACCTGATTTCGGTATTAAATTCTGGAAATTAAATGTAATCTCTTTATTTTGTTGTTCCTTTTCTTATTTTTTTAACATTTTTTAATAATGTGTATGATGCCCTGAGGCTGGTTCTTCTGCTCCAATAACCTCCCGTTCACATATAATCCAGGAAATTACTGATTTAAATATTTTTGGTGGCTGTGGAAATCAGTGTTTAATGTGTTCAGCAATTTACAGGACTGCTCAGCATCCTGAAGGACTGAATTGGTGACCAGCTCCAGAAATGAACCACCTCAGAGCAACATATATTTTAGCAATACACTATTTTCTCTGATTATTTTTTTAATTTACTCTGTCACTTAATATCCCTTCCTTTAACCAGTTCTTCTTTTATGAACCTAATTAATTTTCATGTTCATTTTATTTTTAGAAATTTTTAGAGGCAAGTATATATAAGTAAATATATATGGTATAACAATAAAAAAAATTAAAAACACTACTAAAACATATACTTACTTCTGGGTCTTGTGACCTTTTGTTTTCAAAAAGTTTTGCATGACACACAAGGTCTTGTGTGGTCATAAAAATGGTTCCTTTTCAATTAAAAAAGCAGAGTGGTGATGGTGAGACACAAGATGTCAGTCCATTCTGGGAGATGAATGTATATAACTTAATGAGAGATAAATTGGAAATATATTCTGAATAAATGAGGAAGTTCTTAAATGGAAGTAACAGACAAGTTTCAATCCAGCCTGACTGTATAGAAATTATCTTAGTTGTCACCTAAGAAACCATTTGGATGACTAGCACTGGATGACTTAGAGGCATGATCACATTTTTACAGTAGCAGTTACAAAGTTTTAATTCACATTTTTTATTTAAATTTCTTTTACCATTCACGTGCTGCCAAAATGTCAAGAAAATAATGGAGAGTTCACTTTACTTTTGTGCAAATGTTGAATGCAGTCCCTAGGGGACTAATTTTATGTTTGAAGTTAAGTAAAATTCAAGTTCTTTGCTGAAACAGGGCTTAAAGGAAGAGCATTGATACCTTCCTTCTGACTCCCTCAGGAAAACCTATTTCTCTTGAATCACCACTGTAAACACATGAGGCTTATTCAGTGCTTACACTACCGTAACAACTAACAGTGGTTAGTAGCAATATCATATATCAAAAATACCTCTCCCAAAACCAGCATTGGCAAGGAGGAGCAAGATTCTTATAATTTCAGGGCTATGCAGTGCATCATGTTGAACTGTGAACAGTGGGATGCTCTTTTCGTTTGCTAGACTGCTAGAGGAGTGTGTACTGGGAGGGCTGGTGCTTATTTTTATGTAGTTGTCCACTCATCTAGTAACTGGTGGAACAGCTGATCTTGCTTGGGTGGAGGCTTGGATTAAAAACCTCATATTTACCTCCAGTAAGAGAATTTGGATTCCAATTTTGTGCAAAAGCACTGCAATTCAGTTTAAATTCCACTTTGTGCATCAGTATCATATGTTATAATTTATGTTTTGTTGCTAGTAATTGATATTTTTGAATACTGCTAACATATTTTGTGTATCTCTTTAGGCTTAAGGATAGGTCAGAAAAATACATTCTCATGGATTTGCTTTTTTTAATATGAAGTCTTATTGCAATATGAAATCTATACTGTGTTGCAATATTTAATTTGAAAACAGAAGTAAATTTCTGAGCTGCTTTCATGAAGGTGTTAATGCTAATAATTTATTTACTTTATTGCACAACTGATTATTTATTGGTTATCATAATAATACCCTATGCCATCAGCATCTTAATTCTGAACTTAGAGTTTTAAATATACATCTTTTACAAGAAAAAAGATACTTTTTTAGATCTGCTCTGGGCATTTGGTTCATGTTGAACAGGGAATATAGAGAGCACTGATAAGACTATGAAGAAAATTACTTGATAGCACATTTTAATTCCAGTAATTATTCTCTGAACAAATTGTATATGTATATATGTGCATGTATACAGACACACATATTTCTGAAGATATTTTGGCAACCTGAATGCTTTCCTTTATATGTTATTGTCATCATATATATTTGTCATGGAGATGTATTTATAATCATGAGTACATCATCATTATGTGTTCATTTTGTTTTGGCATACTCTTGTACCCTTTGGCACAATCTGCAGAAAAGAAGTATTTGACCAACACCGTATACTAATATCCACTGGTTTTCACCATGTTTATTTTTTCTTAAACACAAAGCTACAGTTTGCTTCCCATGCATGATGCAATCTGTTTCACACTGTTCACAGTTTTGACATTGAAGCTTTTTTCAGTTAGGATGTTTATTATAAATTTTTGTTGCAATATGAAGAGTGTAATGAGGACTTACTGTTTAGAAATGTGCTATATTTTTCATAAGCAACAATAAATAATTGACTAAAATCGGTAGCAGGTTGCAAACATTTTAATCAGTGAGCCATAAATTTAAGTTGACCATTGGTTCGTATTTTTTCACGGTTGGGATTGTTTGGGGAAGAAAGCTGCTGTGTTGAACTTTAAGAAAAAAGAGAAATTGTATGTTACTGCCTATTTGAAGTATTTAAGAATTGGCTTAAAATGACATAGTTATGAAATGCTTTGCTGAACTAGGCTCTCAGTGTAGCTGGCACATGGCAGACAGAAAAGGTAGAATAATTAAGACAGTCTCTGTCCTCATTTACCTCACTGCAGTGCATCTGTTAGCCAAACAGTGGGAGCAGACTTCTAGCAGGGATCCCAGAAGCACGTCTGTCATCTCACAAATCATCGTCCCACAGGGAACAAATAAAACCATGATAATAACCAACCAGTCCCAGAGCATTTGGAACACGAGTAGTATTGGAATGATTGGTGGAAGGTGAGGGGAAAGAGGAGGTTGTAGGTAGATTACCTGACTGGAGGAAATATTTTTACTTGCATTCTTGTCAGCAGCTGTCATCCAAAGGGACTCTGTCTCTGTTCAAGCTGTCCACTCCCTCAGTCTCAAGTCTATTCTAATACTTTCCCTACGTATACATAATGTGCCACCTACTTGTGTGTGTACGTGTCAAGTAATATTACTGAAGTTGCAAATAAGATGATGTGTTTGGGTAGTATATGTTTTTTCCTTATCTGTAGGAAGCAGACATTCTGTTATCGTCACTCTGTTGTCGTTACTGAAAATTGTGTTATCTTAATTTTAGTTTCCCAGATCTTAGTATTATTACTTCATGATGGATGGACACACATAAACGTTAACTAAATGACTCCTAGATGAGCATTTCCTGTATAAATAAGTATGACTAATGTTTTTTTTTTTTGTGGTGTATCACTGTATTAGCCTCATTATAATTAGTATTAATAATATAAACCAAGCTGCTGTATTATCAGATGGAAATGCCAGAGAGGGTAAAAAATTAAATATACTCACTTTAAAATGTCACTATCCGGAACACTTGGCCAATGATGAGCAGAAGTTGAATATTTTCAGCTCCAGTAGAAAAAGAATACTCTAGTATCAGGAGTTTGTTTTCATTGTTTGTTTCTAGCATCTATCTCCACCTTCATATAAATAATAATTTATAGAGATAGATTTGTAGATTTACTTTTTGTGAACAGGGTGTTTTCCTTTTTCATTCCTGGCCTTCTCTTTTCAGTGTCCATAATTTATAATTTCTTACATATGACATCCTAACACTTCCTACTAGCAGATCAGCCATCAGGAACAGGCAATTAGGACTGCTTAGTCCAAAGATGCTGAGAAATAGTGATTTATAAGAGGAATGTGTGTGACATAGTCCTGTGCATACACAAACACATTTAGTGCCATTCAGATCAAAAAACACCCCAAAACAGTTGAGGAATTTTGTACTCATCATTCCTGAGCACCTACAGTAGAACTGTTTGCATAGTTTTGGTAATCTGATAATCTGGCTATATTTTCAAAAATGAGAATTAAGCAATTATTAATTGTAGAAAAGGGTTTTTTCCACTAACTTTTCCTTTTGTGAGGGTTTTATCATAATCAAATTCTAATTCATATTCCTTGTTATTTTTTTCTTTTGAAAAGTAATTCTAAAAAAATCTGTAGGACTAAAATACCCGTTTTCTGCTTTTATCCCATTACATATTTCTATCCTAATTCTGTTCATACTTATTTGGGGGCCAATCCTTCAACAAAAACCAGCAGGAAAAACTCCCAAATGCAAACCCCTGCATTTCTTCATTTATTTGGTGTCAATTTGTGATTATACTATAATCTGGTTTTTATCTGTCAAATACTTAATTTAATTTTTTGATAATACAAAAGATATAATGTTAATTAAGTCATTTGCTCATTGATTAAGACAGTATCAAGCTCAGCATGAGTCAGTCACCAGAGATTGATATGAAATTTCAGGCTGCATCTGAAGAAGGAATAATGAAACCCTTTTACTTTAAAAGTTTCAGTTAAAGAGGGTTTTTTTTCTGTACCACAAAGTCAATAACAATGTTGGTTTGTGTACACTAGTACAGGTTTGTGATTGTTGTTGGTAGACAGCTTTGCAAGATTGTTTCCAGGTTTTGTGATATTTTGACATTGATGATGTTTGTGATTATTAATTTCTCCTTAATCTATATTTTGATGATTTTACTTCAAATCGTTGAAATATGCAAGGAATTTGTAATACAACAACTGTTTTTTATTTGCAGCATATCTTTTATATATTTTATATAAGTGTTTATAAAGCTAAAGATGTTACAGATCATTATACAAATACTGTGCTTACTAAGTCTAATGAGGAGATCTGGGTTTCAGTTAATATTAATGCATCGTTTTAGTAATAATCTCTTAAACAGTTTTAAAACTGTTTTAGAAAATACTGATACCCTTGCAGGGCAGCACTTGTATACATACGTAGATTGCACGTAGTTGAACAAACGGTTATTTTTACTTCAGTTTCCCCTTGTGATATTTTTATGTTATATGTTTTGAAAAAAGTAATAGATAAAACAGTTAGTATTTTAATAAATACCAGCAATGATCTGACTTTAACAAAATACTATTTATTCTTGTTTTTTTTTTTTTACCACAGTATGTTTGTATAATATACTGCTAGTATTTTCAGCAGAATCAGCTTCTCTCTCAAGTTTTATCTTAGGTAACAGCAATGCTTGAGATTTTACTCAGTGCAGCATGGCATTGAGAGTATGTCTGCTGCATCTGCAATGTATTGGAAGCAGCACTGAGGAGGCATCATGGTTATTGTCACTATATGTGACAGTATTTATTGAAAGGTGCCCCTTTAAAAGAAGGATATCTTAGGCAAGAGAGTAAGACCCATCATTTGGATTTAACATCGAGAATCCCATTTGTTTTAGTGCTATAAATGTTTTTAAAGACACTTCCATTCAGTTTGGGAAGAATCTGCTGTGAATCTGTCAGTGCACAAGCAAGCATAGACAGTTGGTCTTTAAGCTTTGCAAGCTGCTTTGCTAAGTGTCTGACCATTTAGGATATCAAAACAGTTTCTCTAAAGCCAGAGAGATAGAAACATTATAAAGAGAGAAGTGAGTTTCTTCTTCACAGGACAGAGTTTGGCTCTGTGAACAAGAAGTTGGAGTGTGCCTCTCTCCTCCCTGAGGGTTGCACAGATATTTTCCAAAAGGGTCAGTCACGTCCTGAAGCCCTTTCTCCATGCCTAATCCTGTTATATCAGATCAGGTGTATGAGCACGTTGTGGATGGTGAGAGAGTACAAGTATTTCCTTCTCATTTGCACCTCTGTGGGAGGGTTAGCCTTCATGTCATTGTGCTAAAAATGTTTGTCTATTCCTTTGGCAGAATGTAAATCTGTCCTTGTTAAACACTACAAAACCCTATGCTCATCACTGAATTAACTCAAGTGAATTGCTTTGTTTTAAGGGAGCTCCTGATGTGATATAAACCACAATTACTTGAATATGGTTGGTTTTCAGTGATGGGGTAATTAATCTTCAAAAAGAGCACAGCAGAAAAGAGACATTGCATGGCTAGATTGATCCCAAAGCTTTGTTCTTGAGTTTTACTTAGGCTTACTGCTATAATTTCGTGTAACCTGTGGAAGTCAATGGCTAATTTTGCTTGGTTTACATAGGAGCAGATATTTTATTTTGTATCTACTTCCTATTGAGTCTTTTAACCATGTTTTATACTAGCAGATTTTAGTATGAGTCAGCAAACATGAAATGCTAAAGGGAAGGTTTTAATAAGGATATTAATGTTTTGTTAATTTTAATAAGGATATAATGTTTTGTTCATTTACATTTAGAAATTAAAAACGTCCTTCCTTCTGTTTATGGTTAAGCTAATTTTGTTGATATTTTATTTGATTTTAATATTTAATGTTCTTAATTTCTTAAAGCCAAAGCCAACTGAAACAGTCACAACTGATGAGTCTGGGGTAAGATTAGTAAACTGACCCCAGTGGTTTTACCTCTACTTGAGTTTATTATTTTTACCATGTCTATTTTCCACCAGTTTTTTCTGTATTTTTCATAACTGTCTTACTACAAAGGTGTTATGCAGTCGTTTGCATCCATTGTCAATGTAGTATTGAAGTCTACTACAAACAAACCCAATATGATTCTTATTAACAAACCGAAAACTTGGAAATGCATGTGATGTGTGAAGCATTTCTACAGGTCCTGTGTTTTTAGCATGTGATTTCTCCTTTCATATCATGCTTATCAAGGTGAAAAGGTCCTCAAGATACATTTTCAAATCTTACCTCTTCCACCTTTGCATTTGATGTTGTTTTTCTGGAAGTGTTGCATGTTTGAGTTTGTATTTAGTTTGACTTCTCCATGATGCTCTTCAGAACTCTGAAGACAGCGCTAGAATCTCCATCACTTTTTTCCGTCTCTTCCGGGTGATGAGGTTGGTGAAGCTGCTTAGCAGAGGAGAAGGAATCAGAACTTTACTGTGGACATTTATTAAGTCATTTCAGGTTAGCAAAATTTATTTAAATTTGCTTTACAATTACAACCATTTATACACCAAATTTTATGAAGCAATACCCTCTAGAGTGCCAAAAATATTAATTTTGAAATTCATGTTATCAATAATGACATATTTAAATATAATTACATGCTAATGCCAAAACAAACTTCACCAGTTACTTCAGTGAGTCCAAGGGTCATTCTTTGTCATTTAGTATTAGCTGTTACCATGAGATTTCTACTGTACTTCATAAAAATTATTTGGTATATCTAAAAGGCATAGCTTTGACATACACAGATCTCATACTTACACACATTTATTAGATGACTAGAGAAGAGGAATTTAATCTATTTTTTATATAAACTAATTTAATAAGTGTAATAAATAGATATTTGAATCCTTGCTCCTGAAAACTCTCATGAATGTGAAGTTAATGGAACTCTATAACTATAGAAGGAAGTATCTTTGTGTTGTCAGAATCAGTAATGAAAATAAAATTAAAAACTGCTAAAGGTGTTTTTTTCCCCTGGATTGCTGGCAGAAATAATTTAAAAAATAATGAAGCTTGGGTTCATTTTATGCAGCAAAATATTAAGAGTGACAGGTAATAACATTTTCAGCATTTGCATGCGGAGAAAATCCTTGGAAAAGCCTGTGTTGTACAGAGAAATTATTTTTGTAAATGGAATCGAAATTATGATGTGAAATTACTAAAAGACACTGCACCTGTCCCGTTTCTAGGCTCTGCCTTATGTTGCCCTTCTGATAGCTATGCTGTTCTTCATCTATGCTGTCATTGGAATGCAGGTAATTATAGAATTTTTTTAGCATTAAACATAAGTACAGTGTTGGCTACTTTGAGACTTGTTTGCTAAGGTGTTTACTGAAATATTATTTTGATAGTGGTGCTATATATAAGCATATAAATATTGTGTAACATAAAAATATTTTTTTGGCTGTAATTTTGGTAGTCAGAAAATCCAAAAAGATGCAAGAGCTTGGTGCGAGCATATAGTATCTTTGCTGAAAGGAGCCACTCGTTTTCCATGTACTGTGAAGTTTATTCCTCTTCATGAATGTATGAAAGAACGCATGATTTCTTTTTATTACAGACTTATTTTGGGAATCAGGCATTAGAACTTAGATCTTTTTTTTAAAAAGGTCTTTCAAATATGAAAAGAATAGACTAGGAAAAGAATCTAGCTAAGGATTTAGGCACAGCTGAGCCTGTGGTTAATCAAGAGTAGGATGTATGTACAAGATGTACGAGAACAGAAAGGATTTTGGTAACTTAAAATGTAAAAATGTGTTGCTGGGATGAAGGTGCCACTTCTCACACCAGCAGCAGCGCTGTGAGGGCAGAATAGGTTCTCCAGTCTTAATAACTGGAGACAGCTAGAAAGGAGAAACCTGTCAGGAGACTGTTCCTGAAATTCATACTACTGAGCCATTTCTAGCTGTTTGAGAGGGGGCTGCAGGAAAGCAGCAGATAAGGGCCCTGAGCACAGAGCTGTGACTGGGCATGTAGTTTGAGTTCCATGGGAGTCTCTGTGCCACACATGAGATCTAGTGCTTGCCGAAGGAGGTGCCTGAGGGACATGGCTGGGTGACCATCAACACTTTGGCAGAAGTTCCTGTTAGGTATCCTGAATTGGGGTACAGTTCTTTTTTTTTTTTTTTTTCTTCTTGTCATAAGGCCTTAAGATAGCTCTGCATTCCATAAAACTTTATGGATGTCTTCTTTTGTTCTTAGGGTTGTAAGGTTCTTCAGATCAACACAAAGGGAGGTCCTAATTAAATGGGATGAGTAGAAGAAACATGTTCTAGAGAGTGGGTTTGCTTCTGAATTCTTTCTCTTCATCATTTATCCAAAAGCGACTTAATATCCTTGCAGTCTAGACACATGTGTACAGAGCACAGTGGTGTCAGTCTCTCTAAATTAAGTAACAACCTTCAGAAGATACAAATGATGTTAGGGAAAAAGAATGGTCTTGTGGCCAAGGAATTGCAATTTAATTCTGAGGAACAGAACTCATTTCCATCTCTGGCTGAGACGGAATGCTCAGATTCTCTGTGCTTTGGTTTCTGTCTTTGCATCTCTTTTTCTCTGTTTAGATTTAAGGTTTTCAGGACAGCGATTATTTCTTAATACAACTATGTTCAATATTTAGCACAGTAGGGCTTTAATATCAATAAGCACTCTAGGTGCTAGTTCAAAACAAATAATATTTTCTCACCTGAAATACAGGAATATGTATTATTATGATAATAATAACAAATGATTATCAGGAAAAATCTGAAGAGGGTAAAGAATGTGTATTTGTGGAAGTGTTTTTCATACACACTGAAGCTAGATTGCAAGGGCTACAGCTTCTGACAATACAGGTCACTAGGGTGAAAGTCAAAATCCTGTTTTATTGTAGGTATTTGGAAAAGTGGCCATGAGGGACAATAATCAGATAAATCGAAACAACAATTTTCAGACTTTTCCCCAAGCTGTGCTTCTTCTCTTCAGGTGAGTAAACCTTAACTTTTACTTAATGCATCCCATTTCATTGATCTGTGAAAAATGTCTGCAGCTCTTGTACCATGGATTTGTTCAAAATGTGTTTGTGAGTGAGAAACGATTTAACATAACAAGTACATTCTCTCTATAGCTGTATGCTGAATGTCCATTAGCACAGCAGAGTCCTAATCTGTTGATACAGACCTAAACTCATTACAGCTATTGTGAAACATCTCGTTTCTCTTCAGGTAGAGCTCAAACATAGCCAGCCCCGATATCACTGTGTAGGTGTTGGGGAAGGTGAAAAAGACTGTGCCCTTGCTGTAATCTTTTGAAGCACAGCTAGTATGACACTTTGAGGAAAAAAAAAAAAAAGCGTTGTGCAAAGATAAACTGTTCTTTACATTTGCTGAAGAGTTGACAAGAAGTAGAAGGTGTAATTTAGAGAAGGGAATTGTTGGATAAGCAGTAGGCAAAACTTTCTGATGGCAAAGGTAGTTAAATCTTCATGTAAGGGGATTATGGAATCTCCATCATTAGAGATCTTAAGAAGGGGTAAGCATTTGCCAAGAATGCCTGAAAGTGTCCTGGAGCAAGGAGAGGGAATGACATGGAATAGGGATGCCCCTAAAGGTGACAGCCTTGAGAGCTCTCTTGCCTGTGATTCCGGAACTCCACTTGGCTCCTAGGCATTGTTACTACTCTGGTTGGCAAAACTGCTAGGTCATTGTTTATCTGAGACCCAATGAGATTTGAGTCACTTTAGGCATGTAAAGACTTTTTCCTTTGAAACTAGATAATGAACACAGCTCAAAATTTCATAAACATGTAGTTGCCTTCTAAATATTGGAAATCATGGGTCTGTGCACAGGTATTGCTCAACTATACAAAAAAGCGCAACAGCAGATAGAGACGAGCATTTCCTCAATCATGCTGAAGAAAAGGCA
Source organism: Athene noctua (assembly GCF_965140245.1). Lineage (NCBI taxonomy): Eukaryota > Metazoa > Chordata > Aves > Strigiformes > Strigidae > Athene > Athene noctua. Next base: position 16,396,284 of record NC_134046.1, on the reverse strand, counting down.
ATTATTCTTTTATAAATATATACTTTAAACTTCTAGGACAGGTTTTCATACACAACACTGCTTTCATACACAGCAGCTCCACTGCAGCAAGTATTTAACTTGTAAATTACAGTTTGGGGTTCAGATTTTTATGTGCGAGCCTTTATTGTTTATTAGTCTACCTTATAAAATGTGTCTGCAACATCAGATCTATGCTTGTCATTCCTGAAACATGATCTGTATTTTCTTAATTAGCTCGTGCTCTGAAAAGTTCACAGTGTTTTCCCACTTCTGCTTGTACAGCTTCAAGTGTTTTGTTGGATCTTAATAAACTAATACATCTGTAATCCATTTTGATCAAATAATGCCTAATTTATCTTTGTGACCATATAAAGGTGTGCAACTGGAGAAGCCTGGCAGGAAATCATGCTGGCATGTTTGCCTGGAAAACGCTGTGATCCAGAATCTGATTATAATCCAGGGGAAGAATACACATGTGGAAGCAATTTTGCCATCATTTATTTTATCAGTTTTTACATGCTTTGTGCATTTTTGGTGAGTCTAGCTTGTGCTTACTAACAGAAACAAGCTTTGGCATTTTGAGACTTTATTCTGAACTAAGAGTAATGGGTTCAGGGAACAATTGAAAATCCCGTATCTAAAATATCTTTGCAAGGTTTTTCTATACACAGTTCTAAATCCTGTATCTTATACTGATTTTTACAATAGGTGTGGTGAAACATTGGAAGAAGTTGCCCAGAGCAGCTGTGGCTGCCCCCTCCCTGGAAGGGTTCAGGGACAGGTTGGACGGGGCTTTGGGCAACCTGGGCTGGTGGAAGGTGTCCCTGCCCAGGGCAGGGGGGTGGGACTAGATGATGTTGAAGGTCCCTTCCAACCCAAACCATTCTATGATTCTAAATTCTCATGTGCAAGATTCTTCTGGCTACATTTATGCAGGAGTGATTGGTTGCATGCTTGAGACCGAAGTTAACAGTCTTTTAATCAGGTATTAATCAGGATTTAAATTTAGCAGAATTTGGATTTGTGTTCTCAAACTGTGGCAATAACCTTTCTTCTTTATCCATGGCATAATAGATTATTTGTTCTAAAATAATCTTTGAAAATGTCTTTCCTCATTGCAGGTGTCTAGTCTAAACTGATTGATTTGTTCTATTCACAGCACTGTTCTCCTTGCAGAAGGAGAGTGGTCAAACAGAATTCTGTGAACTGATGTAAACATACACATTCTGCTGTTCTGTATCATCTTTTGTGCTAACAAAACATACGCAGAACTCTTAGTGTCATGACAAAGAATCCTGTTAATACAAAAGCTGTTTCCTGAGGTCTACACTGTGTCAAATACACATATTGGATCCATTCTTTAATTTGATGTAGTGGGATCTGGCAAATCAAGGAAGAGAAACAAAACCGCGTTACAGCCTATGTTAAAGACTGAACACTCTAAGATAGAATCATGCGCTTGTCATGTGATTGTAGAGTTCCAGTTAGTCAGTTAAATGGTTAGCAAGTACTTTCTGTGATATCTTATATTTGCCAAACATAATTTGTGAGATTCTTAACCTGCTACTTTATAAAATTATCTGTTGAATATTTTTTTAAATTTTGAAATAATTAAAGCAGATTGTTCTTAATTACTTTTTTAGATTATAAACTTATTTGTGGCTGTCATTATGGATAATTTTGATTATTTGACACGTGACTGGTCTATTCTGGGTCCCCATCATTTGGATGAGTTCAAAAGGATATGGTCAGAGTATGACCCTGAAGCGAAGTAAGTTAGATAATTTCTCTGATAAGATTTATCTGGTAAAAACAATAAAGCAGAGCATAGTATATTTTTGGGGAATGGATGTATGTTTGGTAACTGATGTATGTTGGTTCTAGGGGAAGGATAAAGCATCTTGATGTGGTTACATTACTAAGACGTATTCAGCCACCACTTGGTTTTGGCAAATTATGCCCTCACCGAGTGGCCTGTAAGGTAGGTTTTACCCTATTTACTTCTCAGGTTTCTCTCACAGTTCATTCATTCATTCAGTTCTGTCCTGTATGTGTCACATATGCACAGTATTCCTCTCTGTTCACAAGGTCTCCTTCACTCTCAAGTTTTCTCCTCTTTTTGCAGACTTAACTTAAAACCAGCAAAATTAGTGTAATTTCTTACAGTGTGCTCATTTGAGTAGTTACCACCAATGTAAAATTCTTCACAGAACATCAAAATGAAAGGGGTCATTCTGTAAGTGTATCTCTAGTTATTACAGTCACGTATATGAACTACCTCACCCCAGCATTTCTGGTGACCCAGTGTCACAAACAAGACTACTTCAAACCACTGACATTTCTGATATTTCTCAGTCCCAGGGAGAAGAGAGCGGTAGTTTACTTTAATTGACAATTGTTTTGATACAGTACTTTTACAGTGGCGTTCACGAGAAGTTTGCTGCATATGAAACATAGAAATGAGATTGAAGGGTGGGAACTGCAAGATGAAAAACCAAGCTGAAGTGAATAACGGTGTGCAATACAAAATGTAGCAGTGAGTGAGAAGACTGAAAATTAAAGGGAGTTTAAAATGATGTAGAATTTGTCAGGCACAATGTGTAATTTAGATGAGGATTAATTGGATTTTAATATAAAAGTTGAAAAGCAACACAAAGGAGATGAATAATTATGTTATTTGTGCACTTCAGAACTATGAATGTTGTGTGTTTAGCAACTTCAGTAAAAATAAGATCAAGTCTTTTAATTAAAATATTGCTACAGCAGCACTGTCATTTTGATTTCTATTATATCTCTTTTATAAATAAGTTGACTTATAAAACACTGGGTTCAAATGGAATGCCACAAGGCATACTTAAAACAAACCTGTATCTATATGTTAAGATAAATTATCTAATTGAGTAATGCTTTTAAACTAGAGTAGAAGAAAATCCAAGTCAGACATCAGGAAAAGATTTTGATAGATCGTGTTCTGACAGACAGAATCACAATACGCTTTCTGAAAGATGAATACTCTAATGCAAAGATGGACTAATTCAGAGAGGAGAGCTGCTTTCACACGAACTCCGTGTTAACAGCATAAGAGTTGCATGGCATCACTGAACGGTTACCTGAGAAATGAATCAGCTTATACCAGACAGACTGGTGCTGTGGTTCTTCATGGAGCAGGAGGTAGCCATGGGAAACCTGGAATGTGACTGCAACCGGAGCACATGCTCTCAGATAACTGCGTTTGTCTTTAATACTTGCATAGTGTGACTTAGTTGTGGCCAAGGACTGGTCTTCAGTGTTTGCAAATTAACTCAATAAGTAGCTCATGAAAACTACTGCACAGTTATAGCTTTTGTATAATCCTGCATGTGATTAATAACAGAAAGAAGTGATATTGGGTGGTTATATGCAGCTGGGATGGAAGACTCAACTTTTTTTTAAGAAGTGATTTTTATGCCTCACAGTGAATATTATTCTTTTAATACATCAGCTTTTCAGAAATGAGCATTACAGGAGGTTTCTTTCAAGCAAAGCCACATCAAAATTTGTTTTCCTTTTCTCATTTACAGAGGTTAGTAGCCATGAATATGCCACTAAACAGTGATGGAACCGTCATGTTCAATGCTACTTTGTTTGCTTTGGTTAGGACTGCTCTAAAAATAAAAACAGAAGGTAAGGTTCTTAGCTGTAAAAGCCTTTGCTGCACTTATCAGAAGGTACGATGAGGAAAAGTTACAATTTCATTCATTCATTTTGTTGGACATGAGCAAGTCTGCTTTAGTCTCACTGGATTTGGTTTTCTTTTGGATCATGAGTTTACTGTTGCTAGGAATGATTTGCTAGAAAATGAAAGGAATGGGGTAGTGAGGCCAGAGCCCAAGAAATCTCAGAAATTATTATATACTTTTATCTGGTCAGATAAAAACATGTAGCAGTGGCATAACAGGAGTTCTAGTGCAAGGAGTGAATGAGTTCCCCTTTCTATCCAACCAAGATGTTCCTTCCTCAACACTCTTTAATGTGGTGCCTTGGATCCCACATGAGCGCAACTGCAGCTTTTGCTTTCAACATCCCCAGTTTGATTGAGGCCGGTTCTGACTGGTTTGAATGGATTTTTGTCATTTTGATCAGAGAGGGAAAAGTTTTTTTAAAATAGTAGTATGTTTCAAAGAATTTTACTTTCTGTCTTCATATATTTTTTCATTATTTTACCATCTTTTTCTACTTTCTGTTCCATGTCTTCTGCCATTCTCAGCAGAATATGAGTTCCACTGCCAATAGCAAACTGATTAGGTTAAGCTCCCTCAGGCATTGATGTGGCTTAGGTGAGCATTGCAAAAGATGAAAAACTGCTCAGTAGTCAGTTTCCTGAACTTTCAAGCCTGTACAACTGAGTAATTACCATGATTAAACAAATAAAGTCTCAGCTTTGGACCAAGAAAGAAGTGACTTGCAAAGAGCAAGTCATCACTTTCTGCACAATTTAGGTTGAAGTTATTAAGCATTGACAAGAGTAGAGCCAAGATCTGTAAATTATGGTTGACCTCTGCAGTACTCCAGATACTGATATGAAAGCCCCAGGGGCTCACACTGTCTTACACCCTTTCTTCTCTTTAGTTGTTTTAGTATTGTTATTTGCTACTTCTTGCAGTTTAGGCTTGCTGCAAAGCACTCTTATCCCTGCCTTTATTTGTGTACAGCTAATTAATATACAAAAGATCATTCATTGCAGCTGGTTGAGACATAATTGCCATCTTCCATTTTTCTATTTCATTGCCACAGGTAATCTAGAGCAAGCAAATGAAGAACTTAGAGCAGTTATAAAGAAAATATGGAAGAAAACAAGCATGAAATTACTTGACCAAGTTGTCCCTCCAGCTGGCGGTCAGTCTGATAAACTTTGTAATATGCTATTCTCTGTGCATTTTGGTCTTTCTTGATTGTTAGGAACCAAAGGAATAAAATTACTATATTTTGCAATTATGATTTCATTAAAGGGACAACAAACAATAACAAAAAAATATAGAGAAAACTATATCCTATTACACCACATAATACATGTAGGATTGATAAGTACAACTTCCCTAGGTGAAAAAGAGAGGAAAATGTTATGCTTATTTTCTTGCTTGAAAAAAACACCTTATTGGTCCTAAATCTAATCCTGATTTCAAGTCATTCAGCAAAGTAAATTAAACTTAGTTTCTGATTTCAATGCATTGAGCAAAATAACATGTTTTATACTAATTAAGCTTGACAATGTACACTACATTATAGCTTATATCCTTGTATATGTTGAATACTTCTGGGAGAACCCCCCAAAAATGTAATTGCCAGCTTAAAAATATTTTTTATGCTAAATTAATAAAGCAAGAGGCTAAATTATCTCTGTTACACTAGTTTAAACCAGAGCAGTTCCATAGTCAACAGATAATGGAAATGGTTCAGATTTATGCCAGTATGACTGAGATTTGAATATGGCCCATGTAAAGAGATATCTAAATTCTAATGACTCCAATACATCTGTGAGAACTGCAAGGCACGTATATTAGTTGTTTCTACGTGCTGTAAAATGACATGTCAGATATTCGTTATATCTCTCTTTTTAAATATATATATTCTAATATATATATATTTAGCCTTTTTCAATATATACATTTTTATTAATATGCTGTAGGGTAGGTTTAGGTGACTGTTTTTTACTTGCTTTTTCAAGTTTTAAAGGTGCAGGATCTGTTGCACTGTCACCCACACCCAGGATATATTTATCTAGCCATCCAATACCTAGATCCATTGTAATTATCTGGTATTTCTTGTAGTTTATTGTACTTCTGTAGTGTTACGGCAGCTTTCAAGACTGATCAGACTCAGGTTTGGAAGCAGACTCAAGATCCCAGGCCCGATGGTGGTGGAGGCTGATCCCTTTCTGGAGGTGATGCTCTCAGTCTCTAGGGGAGGAGGAGCATGCTGGCTGCACTGCTGTTCAGCATGACCCGAGAAGCAGCACTAGCTTTGTCGCTGGAGGGAGCCACGTGCTATTGGTGTGGTGGCTGCCAGATAACAGCGGGGATGAAGGCCAAAATCTAGCCAATTCGACTGTCCAAAGGGGAACTGATACTGCACATTTAAAACAACTTTTTGTGTTCTACTCTGTTGTTTTTAGCCTTACACCTAAGTGCTTGCATGGCATAGATGAATTGCTTTGTTATTGTTGTAACTATGTGCTTGAGCTTTTTCTGCAGCCTCTGTTCCTTTCAACTATGAGTCTTTCCGAATATTCTGAAGCAATTCTGTTTTAGGGTGGTGGCATGGAATTAGTGTTGCCTCTTGCCAACTTTATTCCCCTACATTTTTTTATTGAACTAGAAATGCATGCTTCAGAATAGTGAGCTGTGCCTGCCTAAATCAATCTGACAAAGAATCTGTAAAGATTACATTCCTAGAACTAATCTTACGTAGTAACTCACTGTTAACTTCAGCTTCATTTCATTGCTGAATATAAGCTGTATATTTATTTTCAGCTGTACTAAAATTCATTGCTAATATTTATTCTGCAAATGTAGCTTTTCAGTGTAGCTAGAAGGCTGAAAATCTGGATCACTGCTCAATTGATAGGAAACGGTATGGCTTCTACAACCCCATAGAAATAAGAATGTGTTGGGAAGTCCTTAAGATTTATGAATTTTTTATTTCATTTTGGTTTGTTTCTCTGTGGACCTTGTCGTGACTTACCTGAAAATTGAAAATATTGTAACCCACCTAGAGAAAAGAGGAATCAGCTATTTTACATTCATATGACATGGGAGTGTAAAATAGCAAAGTATACAGTAGAGATTAGTTTCTGTTGATGCTTAATATTCAACAGAAAGTGGTATATGACAATAACACCAGTGACAGCTGATAATATCATTCTGCTAGGGGACAGAATATTCACTTCAGTATAAATCAACAAAGCATCCAAATTAAATATGTTAAAATCACTTGCACTTAAAAGTATTGAGTGGTCTAGTTTATAATGTTTTTCTCCAGTATTACTTTTGCTGGTATTACTGAAGGCTGGATCCTTCGTGTGCTCATGACCATGCCTACAGAACACAAACAGAACAATTATTTGCAGAGCAAAATGAAAATAATAATTATAGCATTTTTTTTTCTTGAATTATAAATAGATGCACTAGAAATGATCAGTTAGTTAATTATTAGTACTGGTTATATAACTCGTTACTTAATTAAACTCATAACTTAATTAAACTGATAATAGTTAGCAACACATTTTCAGTACAGAAAATTAAATTGCTTTGCAAAACCATAGAATGTCAGTCAAATGCCTGAATGTATGAATGTATTAACTTTCTTGGGAGACTAAGAGAGTAAGAGAAGTGCATACAACTCACTAAAGGTTCACAGGTATTCTCTAAACTCCCCCATCTCCACCTGTAAGCCCATTTAATCCTGCCTAATATTTTTTGCCCTCTTCCAAAAACTTCCTACTGAAATGATTCCTTTTGCTGTCACTAACTGTAATTATAGGTATGTCTATTCTGTGGTCAGTTATGCTTAGCTGCCTCCCTATACCTGTCCATATCTGGCTATATGTGTGTTACTCAAAAAACAAAGGATGGCTCCCTTTGGCCAGACTTCAGTTCTTGTGTGCACGTGTCTGCAGTACAACTGACTGTGCCTGTGAAGTACACATGCGTCTTGTTTGTACATACAGACTTCGGCATGCACAATTCAGCAAACTGGTAGTGCATTCATCTAATATACTTATTAAAAGTTGGTGCATGTCCAGAGTGATCAGTAATGGCCCTTAAGTTTTGCATACAGACACTTTTGAGGTATTTTCGTCTCAGGTACAGTCAGTTGTCGTGCAATGTCATAGCCTGACTTGAGACATGCTCTAAGTGCAACCCATAGTAGTATATGTTATATCAAGTCTGTCACTTCTATGTGCTTGTTTTTTCTAGGAGCCATTTGCTATATGACTTCCTTAAAAGTTCTGTTCAAATACTTGAAACAAAATAGTATAAATGATGGGGAAAGGCTTATCTGGGGAGTTTGACCAAGGCTATGTTGCAGATCAGTGGATTCAGCTAAACTAAGGCAGGCAAGTTTAGATCAGATGCTTTATAAGAGATCTCTTCCTAATACAAACCACCGTTAGTCTCCTGAGGAGCTGACAAGGGAGATTACAGATGAACATTGGAGCAAAAGTTCACAAAAAGTTTTGAAATTAGATTTGTGAAGTCAATTAAAAACCTTTTTTACTGCTGAGTCCAAATGTATAGACTGGTGAGATTTTCTTGTGAGCTATGGAGTTCCTGCTATTTTGTGGTGGGAACTGGGGGGACTTGGATCTTTGAAGAGATGTCAGTATTTGGCAGAGCAGGCTCCTTAATGTTCTAATATACTTCCTGCAACAGACTGGTCTCCCAACCAAGATATTTTAAAGCAATTATTATAATTATTTTTGCTTTGATACATTTAAAGACAAAATGCTGGCAGGATACATCCCTGGTGCATTTTTACTGAAGTTAAAGCCTGTCATACTTTCTCACATGCATACAGCCCATTTCAGACTATAAAGAGAGGAGCTTATTTTGAATGGTAGGGGATTCATTTTGAGACAAATTTTGTCACAGAAGTAAAAATGAGTTTAAACAGTATCGTACATGGATTGGATTTCCCTATCCTTTTCATTGATGTGAAAACAAGACACAAAAAGAAGAAAGTGAATTAAATTTCAATTAACAAAAGTTGTCATATTACAGGTAACAATAGTATTAGAAATACTATCATTACTGAGATACATTGGGACATATTATTGATAAAACGAAGACACAAGGAAACTCTGTTTTAATCAAATGTTAATGTATGATGTTACAGTATATGACAATCGATTAGAGAATTTGCTTCACAATCAGAGAAAAAGCTTGCTTAACAGAAGGTGTTCATATGTTAAAAAAACCTCACAAAACAAAATGAAAAACCAAACTCAAGTCTATCATAAAACTTCATTAGAGAGTTAAAATATGGAGAAAAAAAATGACATAAAACTAAAAAAATCCATACTTTCTAACAAAGTTGTGTTAAAATGTGTCTGGGCACATTAGATTTTCCATGTTTAGTCAAGTACAGAGTAACCCAGATCCTGAGATGTGTTAAGCACCTGTCTGTCTCAGCAAGGGCAACTGGAATGACGGGAACTTAATGCCCATCAGGATGTGGACCCCAAGACTGGAGAGAACTTTGATGCTTAAAACACACCAGCCCTAATGCTTAAAACATACCAGCCCTCCTTTATGTGTGGCAGTAGTCAGTTAGAACTGTGTTGCAAATAATTATCTCAAGATACTGAAAAAAATCAAGACATTGGACAACACAGCAGAAAGGGAAATAGCTAACTTCATGCCAGATAACTCTAGGGGGAAAAAGTACGTGAAAACAAAAGCAATGTTTTTTAATAGAAAACTATTCCTAGTTTTCTGGCAAGCATCACTCATCAAGAGATCAGTCTTGCACAACTAAACGATTCAGTGGGACTCATAGAACAGACACATACATTCTTAACATGCTATGAACCGGGCGATTTTGATATCCTCCTAAAGTACCTGTCTTTGAACTCTGAAAACTTTGCAATTCAGATTTTATTCACAACAGTGACTCTGTAAAAATGCTAGGGTTTACTGTTTGTGTATCTTTTGAATTGTACTATATTAACTGATGGAAGTTATTTCATTTCTGTCATCATTGCAGAGCTGATACAATACAATAATGTGGGAACGCAACATGTTGTGTCACAGTTGCTATTATCATCACCTGTCTAGAAGATGGCTAAGGACCACATCTTCACTTAAACAAAAGCCTCATAAAAAATATGTGAAATTATAACCTCTGTGGGATTTCCTCAGAGTCTAGAATCTGTTTTATTGGATGATAATAAGATAACAGAAGATACAGCCTAACATGAGCATCTGGGACAAGTAAAATTCAAACTGGAAGGTGCTCGGGTATTAGAGTGAGGGCATGACACCAATAAAAAAAGTGTGCATAGCAAAGCAGGCTGCAAAGATGTCAAAAGTCCTTATGCAGTCAGAAGAATGCCATATTGATATACTGACTAATCAAATTTGGTTCAGCAATGAAAACAAAAATGTTGTAAACAGGACTGGTTTGTGAGTTGTTTTTTTTTAATAGAGTCACTTTTATGAACGTAAGTGTATGTAAGCCATAGTAGCTTTTATTTTAATCAATTTATTCCAAGTAACTAAAGCCAGTCTCTCAGCTTCTATGCATATACAAACATGGTTATGAGACTTGGTAAGGTATTGTATTTTCTTCTTTATTAAAGATGAGTTCACTTAACTTACTGAGTCTAAACTGCTTGCTAAAACATTGCTTTTAAGCTAGTTACAGGTTCCATTGTTGTAAGCTGAAAGCATAGTACCTATTTTTTTCCCCCCAAATCAGATGTGAGTATACAGGCTATTGATAAATGTGCTGACTTGGGAGAGATCTGTCTGGTCTGTTCATTTAGATGATGAGGTAACCGTGGGGAAGTTCTATGCCACCTTCCTGATACAGGACTACTTTAGGAAATTCAAGAAACGCAAAGAACAAGGACTGGTGGGGAAATATCCTGCGAAGAATACCACGATTGCTCTGCAGGTGATTTTGTTTTTACATTTTTAACTAACCATTTTGTGAGCTTACTTGAAATAGCAGGTAGATGAATATTGATGATTGTGCAGTGCTGCAAGGATTTTATTTATCTGGGACACTTCTGGCCCTTATTCGTCAGAAAAGTAAAACATAATCCTGCTATTCTGTCTATAACAAGGTAAGTACAAAAAGTTACTCTCTGTGGATTATTCAAACAGTAGCAATGGTTATAAAATTTCTTAGCGAGTCTAGCTGATACATCACAATCTAAAGTTGCTGATGTAAAATCAGATAAACAAAGTCTGAGCTATCATTTTCATTCTTTGTTTTGCTTTAACTGTTAAATTTCTTGTGTTCCTACAATGCCATAAACCAGTTCTCAGATAAATTCCTAACATGTGTTACCACACAGAAAAGAAGTTTTTATACGGTAACATTTTTCTTCTTAATTCTCATTGTTCTTTTTCTTTTCCACTTATGATTGCTGGTGAAATACCTTCCTATTAGTATTTTTTAATGTTTACAAAGTCTGAATTTCACATTCATCAATTTGTCTTATAGGAAGTAATATTAGCATACTACATTAATGTCATATACCTCTGTCTGTCTCTTAAAATAAGCTATCAAATGGAAAGCAGGACAACAGATTTGGCCATCTGTCTCTCAACAGGCCTGCAGCAAGCAGTCCATAGAGTATATGTCATCTAAAGAGTATATTCTGAAAACTTCTGTCCAGTGATACCCTTTGTATCATGAACTTTGAAAAAGGCAAATGGAAGGCTGTCCTCAAATAATTCCAGACATCATACACTGCACCATTTTTATTCGATTGGGACTTTCTGAATTTCGGTTAATGATGAGTAGATTCCTACAAACTACAAAGATGTTTGATGTTTCTGATAACTTTCTATTCTAATGCCAAAATTTAGGAACACCTTGTGAAAATCCCTTTCTAAAAGGGGAGAAATGTGTTAACCTCGGATACTGTGTTAAAAATCCTGCTGGTTTGTACTTTGATCTAGTAGAATGATCTTTGCTGTCTTAAGTGGGTAATTTGTTTGATTTCTATTTCCTGAGAATGTCTCTGCTGGCGGCTCTGACACACATTCTATTCCAAGCCACTGTAAGCATAAGAGATGCAACAGACAGAGAAAGATTCATCCCAGTTCTTGCTATTGATGTGTGAGCACATGGCTTGCCAGGCCAGTATGAACTATATTTGCATCTCATGAGAGAAGAGAAAATTATGGGGAATAGAAGAGATAAAAAGAAAGACTGGAAACAATTGAGAGGGAAGCGAAAGAAATTGGATTTTTAGTAAGGACTAGGAAGGAGTTGTCTTCACTGCAGAATCATTTAAGCATAAGGAGCTCAAAGGTACTTTTACGCCACAGTATTAAGTATTTTCCACTTGTGTTTTTGAAGTTTACACATAACAATATAGAAACAAATGCTGCATTTCCAAATATGAATGTGCTTTGTTGTTTATTATCAGATTGTGCTTCCTGTTCAATAACAAAGACAGAGGGCAAGATGAAACTGGAAGAAATTAGCTCTTCCTCTGTCTTTAGACAAATATTTTTCAATTCAAAACAATTTTAAAAATTGCCATGAATCTCTGCTAGGAATCTACAAAGGCCTGTGGGATTTGAGGCATGGCATTTATTTTTTTGCTGATTCAAACAGTGCTCCTGTGGTAATAAAATGAGGCAGGCTGATAGATGGGAAGGTTCTCTCTCTCTGTCTCTGTCTCTCTTGTTTTTCTGTTCTCTCTCTCTGTCTCTCTCTGTCTCTTTCTTTCTCTTCATTTTCCTTTGTTCTACTTTTGTCTTTCTAACAAATCGGTAGTGACTCAACTTGATTTACAAAATAAAAGAGGAAAGTAACTTGAAACCTGTGGTTGGGAAAAAGCTCAGTCTGACGGGTTTTCAGTACAGCATATAAAAGAATAATATAATTCAATATAAAAGATAATATAATTCAATACTACAGCTACAGCAACTCAAATTCAAATTCAGAATGCCGTGTTTTTTAGAATATTCAATTATATCAGGATACAGCTTTAAAACAGACCTCAGTATCTTTCTAAAAGAGATGTACTATTTCAACAAGGAATTGATTTCTTCTGATCAATGTCCCCGAGAACAGTCCTGTGGGATGTATGATAGGGAAGATTGCATAAATGATCACAGAGGATCCTTTTGGCCTTATAATATATAAAAATCTGATGTCTCTCATTTTCAGCCTCTTTATTCCAGACTTGCTTTGTCCAAAGCTTAAATGCTTATAAAACTGTAATGTTTTCAGAAATCTATGTTCTTAACAACCATTTTTGGCAGCATAATTTACAGGTGTACCATCAAAATTGTTTTTCAACTACAGAATTTTTGTTGAATGATCTGTGAAAGGCTTGTAACTATGAAGATGTTGCTTCAGTTCTTGCAGATCTAATAGCTATTTTTCCATTTATTCTCTCAAATAGAGCTCTAAGTAAACTAATGTTTGCATACCTCTTTGGTAAGCAATATACTAAGAAAAGCAGAAACATGCAGTATCACTGCCTGACATCCAGTTTCTTAGGGAGGTTGTGATGACTGTTAGTATACACCATACTTCTATTGTAAATACTGAAGGAACTTCATATAGCAATCACAGTGGATTTATATCTTTATTACCTAGTTCATCCAGATGAGTTTGCTGTGTGTTTACATATCCCTGTGTAAACTAATCATACAAACTGCACATACAGTATTGCAGCACCTAACTACTTATGAAGAGATGGATGGAACGGATTGTGAACAAAAAAAAAAAGTACTAAATTAGTCAGCCTTCTTTCCTCTCTGGAGGGGAGAAATATTCTCAGCTCCACCTGAGTTCCTGACACTGAAATCTGCCAATAAATATGGGACCTTTATTTTTATTCTTGGCTAGGTTTACCTTATCTTTTAATTGTTTTGAGAACTAACTTTCTGAAATTAGAAACTTCCTGTAACCAGGGCAGGCATGTGACTTCAGCAGTAGCTTTTCTTTAGTTTCTCTAAACTAGTTAAGATGTCACAGTAACTATTAGTCATGACAATACCACTGCAAACTGCTTCTGTTTTCTGGACTGCTAAAATGGATCAGATTAGCAGAAGCTGGGCTAAGCCTGTCTAATTTTTCAAGCTCTGTCATTCAGAACCTTCCTATATTAGGAATTGTCTGCTATAAACTTTAAATAAGATGAGGAAAATACTTCTATCAGGCTGCAATAAGGAAAGGCTTTCCAGCCATCCAATTCATCTATTTGTAAAGAACCAGACCAACGGTATTTTCATATTCTCATGAACATCTCACCCTGTTGCACACCAGTTGTCACGTTGCAAAATCCGTAAGCAAACCAGCAGATAAAAAGCAATGTCAGCTGTTCCAGTTTGTGTCAAAAACTGTATGAGCAATAAATGCTTTTGTACTTCTGCTGACATCTGTAACTTTCTCTTGGGGTAGTTGGAATTACCTGCAGAATTAGTTAATTAGTTAAGAACATGCTTCCTGTGGATCTGATAAATCTTGCAATTGCTTCGTTATCTAGCCTGGCCTTCCTTATCTCCTATCTCCTCCAAGAAAGGGAGAAAATGTGCTATCAAGCTTTACAATCCATTCTTAACTGCTGTATGAAGCAAGATGTGAGTTACAGTTTTATAATCCTGCTGATTCCTATAGTTGGACATGTCACTCCTTCCCTGGCTTCAGGGAGTAAACATCCACTTTGAGAAAGAAGGTGTATGTTCCTTGTGACAAAAATCCATTCTGTGTTTTAATTCTCAGGACAACTGTTGTGACAAGAAATTTTTGGATGTTGCTGTTTTCCCTGTTTCCTGAGAATGTAACTTTTTTTTTTTTTTTTTTTTTTAACGTAGATCACTCCTCTTTGCCTTCCTTTATTCCTCATGTTCTCAGTGGTATTTTGTTGGGAGTTTGGTGGGGTTTTTTGTTTTTTGTTTTTTTTTTTTATGATAGTCTTGTTTAGTACTTTTGAAGATACTGAAGGGAAAACCATTTAACTGTCAAATGGGTTAAGACACTGCTTCTTCCAAGAGAGTTATACTACTTTTTTTTTTTTTTTAACTAGTTCTTTAATTATATTCTAGGATATTAAGATGGATGCATTGCTTTTAGCTAAAACTGCTTAAAACATTTACTTCTCATGCTGTTGTTTCCAATGGAATGACTTACATTAACTTAGGCAGAAAAATTATGTGCAATAATTTAAGAGCTTTGACATTCAAGATAAAAAATTTTTGTAGAACTGCAAAGCAAAATCTTCATGATATTACAACTAGAATTCAAATTCAAAAAAAGAAATGTTTTCAGCAAGAAAAGCACTTAGAAAAAAATCCAATATAAAAGATAAGGAGTGATCTACACCATCTTTAGTTAGTTGAAGACAATTGCATAACACAGGACAAAATTCCATGAGCTCAGGAAGGTCCAGTGAGGTTTTTTGGTGGCCTGTATTAGTCATCTTAGTAAGTCCTGTTTCAACAAGTGTGGGAATAAATCTTCCCTTGGAACCCACATTATTTAGCTAAAGGTTCAATCTGTGGCCCCAGGAAGGCAGACTGACTAAGGAGCCTGTGTAAGAATACTGTTCTGATGTTTTCTTTAGAACGACACTAAAAGAATTTAATTTCAAGGTTAAGTAAAAAGATACACTGGTTTTTGTTATATCAAGAACTTTTGGCAGTAGATGTAATAGCTAAAATCAATGGCACCTTAATTTTACCCTTCTCCCAAATGTGTTTTCTATCATTTGCAATTCACTAGATAAAAGCATTCTAATTGTTCAGTTATGTTGCCAGCAAAATATTTTTCCAGCACTTTACAGCCAAATTACTACAGCAAAATTTAATATATCAAGCCTCTTATCCCACTTGTACCAGTTATTAGTGTATATTTGTCAATAAAGTACTCTTAAATTTCAAGTAACTTCAACCATCCTTTGACTTTTGAAGAATGCTAGGCATGTACTTTTTCTTACTTTTAAAAGACTTAAAAGAATGTTTTGTTATATATAGTCACATAGTTATTGAAAAGCAGTTCTAAGTTAGGGGAGGTTCAATGGCTTGAGGAAATAATTAATAGGGTTCTTAGGTTTTCTGTATCAACTGTTTTACTTAACCCTGCTTTTTTACATATATACCCCTTGCATCATTAATTATTTCTAGTTAAAGTTACAATGCTAACACTCTCAAATTTAATTTCAGATAACGTTTGAAAAATTAGAACTAGTGAAAAATGTTTTCTCTTGCTTTAGAAATTCTTCTTTACCATATTGCTCTATAAAACAAAACAAAAGTAATCATAATTTGTTGTATGTGTCAACTACTGAGCCCTGATGGTATTTATGTGTCTGACATCAGTGATAAAAATGTGCACGAAGAGCAACTCACACCAAGAGAATCCTCTTAGCTGCTCCTTCTCTGATGTCAAAGATGTCAAGAAATGCAAAATATCAAGAAAGAAACAAAAAACCAAGGTGCATTTTTTTCCCCTCAGAGGTTCTGAGAGTTACATAGGTAACAGGGAGTTACCCTGCCTTTCTGCCAACAAAATCAAAGCAGTTCTTTAAAGGAGTTGTATTTGTTTCTGCTTTCACTTTGAAATGACCTGCACTTTTCATGCAGTGCTAGTAAAACTGCTGCCTCTGTCCTTTTGAAACTATTAAGTAAGAGGATGTTATAGTTGATCAGGGACAAGTGTTTAACAAAACTGAATACATTTGAAATTGATCTTGAATTCTCTAATAGGAAAACTAACAGCTTTAAAAACACCTGTTGTAAAGATTATTTTTTTTCTTCCCCTTCCATTTCTTTTTAGCCTACTTGAATTTCTCTCTCTGCAAGGTCATGATAATTTGTCCTTAATGTGATAAAATACTTCTTAGAAGAGCCTCTTCCACTGTGCAGGTGGCTCTTTCACAGTGTAACAGTAGTGTAACAAGCTAAACTAGAGAAAGACAAGGAAAACTGATGTGAGTGGGCCAGCAGTGACTTCTGTAGGAGATTTTATTCAACCATTTCCAGCATTTGATCAGACTCTTCCAGGCACTATAGTGTGAGAAGTGGCTGTGTCTGCTTGCCAGGGGACAGCATAAAAGATGTAAAATCAACAGCTTCTGAATTAACACTAGAAAAAGTACAGAATACTTCTTTATGTCATAAAGACTTTAGGAGTTCTAACACATGAAGCTGAAATCGCATTTGCCTGAATTTCATTTGGTTGTATGAGACCAAAATTTGTGTACTGTGTTAAGAGAGTGTCACTGGCAGCCCCCTCACCATTTTGGGGCCAGAACCTTGACCCAACTGGAATAAAGAAAACAGCTGCTTCTGATACTGGGTTTGAGAAATTTTGGGGAAGAGAAGTAATAAAACTTTGGGCTGAGTCAGCAGATTAAAACGGAGCTCCCTGTAGAACAAGATTTACTTTCTGAATGCCAGAGCATGCAGCAGGAAGGAGTTACCCTTCTTATTCTACAATATTGCATTCAGGGTGATTTTTATTCTTCATAGCTCAGTTTTTCCTCAAGGATGCAGCATTTTCTGTTAGCCTAGCACAGGCTGCTGTTTGGCTACACGTAGTCAGAGAAGAGGAAGCACTCTAGAAAGCAAAGTGGGTCTTAGAAGATTATCTGCTCAGGCTAGACAGTGAAGTCTTTTTGCTGTGAAGTTTCAAATTTCTCCTCACTCAGAAAGAGACATTTCAAATTATAACCAACAGCAGTTTGTCTAAACTTGCATATTGTCACTGAAAACCTTTTTAGAAATGAAATAACAATACCCCTTGGAACTACAGCAGCCTGTCTTCTGCAGACCCAGGGGTTTTCACTTCTTGTGAAAGGAAGAAAAGGAGGTGGTCCTGAAATGATAGGTGGCCAGTTCATGTTAGCTATCTACTATCATTTTTGTGATGTTATACATGCTCCTAGGACATGAGAAAAAAAAAAATCTTTAGAGCTCTCAGTGACTTTTTAATGCTATTGACTGATATTTATGCAGTTAGAGCAAGTATATTTTCTGGTAAGATCAGAACAAAATTGTATTTGTAGCAGTAGTTCAGGAGATGTCTTTTTGTCGTGATGGAAATTTGTATTGAGTCAAACAGTAGTCAGATTGCCAGTAAAATAAATGCTAAGTGAAGCATGAACAAGTTTAATTACTTTCATCTAATACTTACAGTGAATTAATTAATTCTACGCTATTTTTCCTAGGGAGAATACTGTAAACTATGTGACATTTGCATCTATATTTGACATTTATTTACATGTAACTCTCTATGTTAATACATACAAATAAAAGGACATTTCCCTTCATATCACAAGTACACAGAATTTATTGAGCTGAGCTTGATTTTAGGAACATGTTTCAAATTAAACTAATCATGCTTTTTTCTCTGCAAATTTTATAGGTAATATCAACTCTGTAGTAAACAGTAAAATAAAAAGGTTAAAAGTTTCTAGTAGGCATCAGCTGAGGGGTTAATATGTTGCTCAAGTTCAATTTAATTGTGCTCCCTTGTTCATGTTGTGTTCACAGAAAGGCTTAGCTTGAAGGGAGCCTGGGTTTGATGGAAAGCACAGAGCTTTTGTGTAGTTGTAGAGCAGTGCACTCGGCTTCAGCGTTAGAAGACGGGCTCTGTGAAGATGAATAACACGGGGGAATCAAGACTTGACTACTATGTCTCTTACGTTCACTGCTATAGTGTAGGTTTATTCAGCTGGGTTTTTTGCATGCTTATTTTCTTATTTCAGTAGTCCTTGCATGGTATTCTGTTCATACTAACCTCAGTTTATTCTTGTGTTAAAGTGTTAGTGTCACTTTGAGGTTTTTTGTTCGTTTTTGTTTTCACTATGAAATAAGCAGATAGTAAAAACATGTTTATTATCTACAAATGTAATGGTTTATATGAACATTTTTAGAGTCATAGGCTTTCACTGTTCAGAAGCTCTGAAGACCTAAGTATTTAGAATTCATGTTTATGCTTTATTTCAGATTTAGTGTGTTCATATAGCAATATACATAAATATACATCATTCTTCTAAGATCTGTAAAGCAAAGCTTACAAATGTCTCTTCCATTTCCTGGTATCACTATAAGATGCCTCAAAAGAGGAAGTATTGTGTATTTTATGTGTCTAGAAATAATGTAGGTGATCGTGATTCTTACTATTTAAATAAAGGTATTGTGCTTGCACTTCTTAAACTAAACTTAAATTGCATCTATATGTAGGTTGCACCATACCTCAAAATGGATGTGGGCTGGGTTTAGATATAGGGAAAATTATCTTTTTGTAGTTCCAGTAATTATAAGCATTTAACTGTTTTTCTAAAAGTCATGACTCTCGAGTCTTGCATGATACACAGATTTCTTAATATAAGACATACATCTGAAATCATGTTACTGTTTTATGCATAATATGGACATAGAAAATTGATTTAAAATCTATTTGGCATTTGTTAAAAGTAGTCCTTTAAAAATGTTAACTGTTCAATATTTTAATGTTTAACTTTTAAATGTTTTTATGTTTTGGTGTGAGGTGCTTTTCAAGCATCTTTAAGTTTATCTCTCTCTAAATGATGAATTCAGAAATACAGTTATTAGTCATATGACATTTTTTCTCACTGAAGGTCTCCTACAGTTCTATTATTTCAGCATTTGAAGGCACATGTGTGTGATCTCAATGCTGGGTCAGAGACAGGGGCATCATTAATTGTCTCTT
This sequence comes from Athene noctua, assembly GCF_965140245.1. NCBI lineage: Eukaryota > Metazoa > Chordata > Aves > Strigiformes > Strigidae > Athene > Athene noctua. The sequence continues at coordinate 16,376,874 of NC_134046.1, read as the reverse complement.
GAGATGCTATTTAGGACCCATCACTGGCTTCTTAGGACCTCCTGCCATCTTGAAAACATTACAGGTGCTATTATTCCTCATAAAGCACAGCTGCACAGAATTATCATGTTAATCTGAAGTCATCTTGTGCATTTACGGGAAAGCCTATTTAAAGACATGCTTGGGTTTTTATGTAATTATGTTGTTCAGTGCTCTGTGTGTCACTGGTTTGCTAACTAACCATTGGACTGATGCATCTCATCTTTCTCATGCCTACAAGGAAAAATTAAGCAAGGAGGGCATAAAAAATTAAATTTCAGAGAGAAAGGATCTGAATAAGAAATACCTTATTTTTGCAAACTTCTAGTGAAATCTCTGGAATAGAATGAGAGGCAATCAAACACAGTAGCATTAATGACTTTTCTTCCTCTACTTCAAAGAAACAATAATAAAATAGAAAAACCTGAGTAGAAGCAACAGATGTCCTCTTGCACAAGAGCATGAATAATTCAATGGTGCAGTTTTGATCAATGTTAGCCCTATAGAACTGGTGCCTAAACATGCCCCTTGCATGTTTTATCTGTTCTGTTACAGGCCGTTTCATCTTCCAGTGTCTTTGATGAAAACAAAATTTACTAAAATGTATAGGGTAGATGCACATAAAGATTAACACCCAAGTGAGAAAAAATATATTTTTTTTTCAAGTTACAGATTCATTAGGCAAAACCATTTTTGTATAACAAGTAATAATATTCTGTTGGAAAGTTAGGGATGAATGGAACTGAACAGTTTTGTGTTCTGCAACATTTTGGGATTACTAAACACATTTTGTTAGAAAAGTGAGCCACTGGCCTGATTTTACAGCTTTGTGAACTAGGCAGGTTTCCAGTCTGGTGAGCTGAGATGGATATTAGATGTATATATGATGGCAGAACTGGCTTCCTGCTTCTTGAAATGATGTGAATTCTATTTTGGTCCGCCAAAAATAGGAAATAAATAAATATTTATTATTCACATTTACACTTCTTCAGGGAAAATCTTTAAAGTTGTGTTTTACTGCTGAAATGGCATAAAATAATAATGAAATTTCCTTTAAGGAAAGGTGAGAATTCTCTCAGGACATGAGAAAATCTTCAGGAATTAAGAATCTGTCATAAAAAATAAGGATATAAGGGAGATTAGAGAGACTGGGACCATTCCAGCAATCTTTACCAGCCAAATGAAATGTTATGAAAGTTCTTATATCAGTCTTCGGTGTCTCCTGGATGTTCTGATTCAGGAAAGTAAAGAGGAATCAGCTGTGATTTCCTTTCCTCTGCAGCTCTGATAAACCATGCTCAAAGACTGTGAGGAAGTAATTTCTGTATAACACTCAAATTTGACTTTTTTTAAAAAAAATCATTATATCATGATGCTTCAGGAATGTCGCTAGTCTTGAATCATTGTATGGAATAACAACAAAAGGTCTTATAAATTTCTACTTAGGGAAATAATTGCCTCATAAGAACTTAAACAGTCATAGCGGAAAAGAAATGAGCACACCTCTGGGAAATGTAGACACGTCACTATCCAGGTGCGTTTTATTTAAGAGATCTTTGATTTGGTTCTGAAGTGCTTGAAGGTAAAGTCAAATGTTTTATCAGTCCATGCTACTTCTACAATCTTCTCAGAAGACATTAAATGTGGTTCAGAGAAGGGAATTTCCTGCTGACAGATAAGTATCAATTCCTGCATTTTATATCAGCCCACTTCAGTGTCAGTTGACTGATCTAATGAAGAATTATTCTCCTATCAGTGAGAGCTCAACATGAGAATTTGTCTTACTATGCAGTGCTCTTCTGGCATAAAAATAGCTCTTAGATTACTTAGAATACTTTTAGATTACACCAGGTAAAATGAGGCAGTACATGGAAGTATTAATTTTAATGATAGAGTTCACAAAATTATTGTGGGTAGTTCTGTTAGATCAAAATAAACCGAGGAATTTTTTAATTCTGCCAAGCTGATGTTGCTTGTAGAACATGTGGCTTCAGTACTATCTGTGAGTGAATAAAGCTGACTGGTTTAGTTTAACTAATATATACTTTTATATATGGTGATCCAGGTTTTAGTCTTCAGCTGTTGACTGTCATTGCAAGAGGTCTGTTACATGAAAATGAGTATTACTGACGAGAGATGAGATGATAAAAGCTGCCTGCTTTCTCTTGAGTAAAGGAGTAATTCACCAAGAAGTAAACCAGAAGGCAGCTGGAAATATAATCAGAATTAAATCACTATTGAATATGTTGCTGCCAAACACATGGCTTTTCTCAGCTTTTAGGCATACATTTGTGGGACTTTGTCACAATTTGGCAGACAGTACTAGAAGCTACCACTTTTTTGCCAGGGTTACAATTTATAATACTGCTGTCTGAGCACTGTGTTCACAGAAAGGCTTAGCTTGAAGGGAGCCTGGGTTTGATGGAAAGCACAGAGCTATTGTGTAGTTGTAGAGCAGTGCACTCAGCTTCAGCATTAGAAGACGGGCTCTGCGAAGATGAAAAACATGGGGGAATCAAGACTCGACTGCTGTGTCTCTTATGTTCACTGCTATAGTGTAGATCTATTCAGCTTTTTGGTTTGGTTTTTTTTTTTTTTTTTTTTTGCGTGCTTATTTTCTTATTTCAGTAGTCCTTGCATGGTATTCTGTTCATACTAACCTCAGTTTATTCTTGTGTTAAAGCGTCAGTGTAGCTTTGAGGTTTTCTGTTCTTTCTGATTTTCTTTGCTATAAAATAAGCAGGTAGTGAACATGAAATGCAAGTGACTACTCTTGCTAATGACTGAATAACCAAAATATAATAGTAATTCTCTGCTAAATAAATGGAAGCCTTTGGTCATCTGCTTCAAAATCTGTACCTTAAAGTGTTAATTTTCTTCCCTTTAGCACCATACAAAATGATGACATTAGCAACCTTGTGAAGGTCTTGACTATGCAATTAGCATAAGAAGTGGGAGAAAGCATAATGTATTCAGAAAAAGTCTATAGTACTTTAACTCACTAGTAAATGATTTTTAGAGCCTTGTTCAATTATAGTGTAACTCTCAAAGTTCATCCCTGAAGAAGAAAATATAATTGCCAAATATATGTAGCTAATGTGATTAGTCAAGGGCTGATTTCAGGAAGTGAAATGCTGGTATGAATGAAACCTGAAGAGGACCCTATAGTAAATCTACACTGTTAGATACAAAGCTTTTTGGTTCATTCCTTTCCAGGTTCTGATTGCCCACACTGCATACATGCCATTTTCCTCCCCAGCAAACCTGCTATTTCCATTTTGAGCTGAAACTTGGCTGCGATGCTGTGCTGTACTCGAGGGACCATGTGTGCTAGGCAGCAGCAATGGGACCAGGCTGCATTTGGTGCCCTCCAAGGTCCTTCAGCTCCATTTGGAGCTCTGAAACACACAAAATTCTCTACATATCTTCATGCCACCCCAGGGCAAGTAACATGCAGTGTCAGTGTCATGCCATAGGTGTACAGCTCAGATGGGCTGGGACAGCCTTCACATCTGCATCCAAAAATGCAGAAAAATAATAAATCAGGCTTTTAGATAATAATCAAGAATTTAGCCAAGTGCTGTGCAAGATTTTTAGTAGTGTAAGTGTACTGTTAGTAAAGAGCTAAACAAACAGATCTTTGATTTCATCTGAACCCGAGGAAATTGAAAAAAGTTGGGAAAAACAACACTGCATTTTTTGCTTCAGACCATGACAGCCACAGTTAAAACAGGAAAAATATCTTCTTTTCGAAGTAAGTAAGGCCTACACAAAAGCACTGAATTCTTGGCTCTGAGTATGATGTCCATTTCCTCTCTAATGTGCAAGTCTGTCCTTGGCAGTTTCAGCATTATCCCTTTTCCTAAAGGTTGCTTGTGGTAGCAGGCTTGAGAGCAATATGAACTGATACATGCCGAGTCCATGCTACTATAGCTACATCGTTTTTTGTCCTAAAGCTTTAAATCAAATATCTGCATATCATAGGGCAGTGCAGATGACCTGGAATTATTTCACTGCTTTCTTTTCCATCTGAGCTCTGCTAAAACTGCTCTTGCTGTAGCAAAAATCTTGTGTTTCCTTTGTGGACACAGGCTTGCAAACATGTTTTTAACAGTAAATATGCATCTAATTGAAATACATTTTATTATAGTTCTTGCTGCTTACTTATGCTTTATTATAAGATGAATTTTATTTCTATAGGGTTCCATAAACATCAGTGGTCTTTTAGTCAGAATCTACCCTGTGATAATAAAGACATGATCACCTCAACTGGGTTGTACTGGAATACAAGCCTTTTCGTAATAACAGTAAAGAGACATATAGTAGGATGCATCCTCTCTGGATGCCAGGGTACAAAAACTTGTTGACTGTCCTTTAAAATAAATCTGCACTCCTGTAATTAAAGAACAAAAAAATAATTTGCATTCCTAATGTATTATGATATTGTCATTGATTTAGGCAGGACTAAGGACACTTCATGATATTGGCCCTGAAATACGCCGAGCTATATCCTGTGACTTGCAAGATGATGAACCAGAGGAAAACAATCCAGAGGAGGAGGAAGATGTTTATAAAGTAATGTCAGAACACAGCTATGTGAATTGATTTGTCATATAATATGAGCTTAAAGAATGAGCTTATCCCTGTATATGAAGGACAATAAGAATAATAATAATTTTAAATCCCCTCAAATAAGCATAAGTATTTTATAAATATGTATATATCTATAAAAATGGTATTACCAGGACACTTGCATCTCATCATAAATTTAGGAAGCAGTTCCTGCAGGGTTATTCTCTTGCCCCTAGTTCTTTCTCATTAGTTCTTATTTTTTTCTTAAGCAAATCCTAAGACAAGGCACAAAGCTTGCCATCCCAAATTTTGATAGTGGCAAGGTTGAAACTGGAAGTGTCTTAACTTCTGCAATGGTAGATAGGACGAAGAGAAATAAATTCTATACAGCCAAACCACAACAGACACAGAGCTGCATATTTTAAAACAAATGCCTGGAATTACACAGAAGTCAATATAAATGCTACTTCTAATTTCCTGTGAGGGATATCAATAAGAATCAATCAGAAAAAAAAAAAAAAGTCCTCTTTTACACTGTATATATTCAGTTTAATGGTGAGCATGTCAAGTTGGTGTTACAATCAGGAGTGATCTGCAAACCATTTGTCAGCCGGCAAGAAAACTTAATTTTTCACAAGTATTTCCAAAGAAGCAGATGTAAAAGCATGCTCCTGTAGTAATTACATCAGAAGCCCCATAGCTTGCTGTTCTCCTTTGCACAAGAGGAGGATGCGGCACTGGAGACAGTAGATGGATTTCTCTGCCAACCATCATTACATCCTGTCTTCCCTAGATTGAGCTTCAAGACAGACTGCTGTCATCCAAGACCCACACCTGGCTAGACAGGGAGGCTACATAATCTGGGTCAGGTGTCAAAGAGAGCTGCATGTCATAGTCGTAACTTAACACTTCATTCTCTCTTTCACGGTCCATTACACTCTCAGGGCTGATAAAGAGTTACTGCTCTTGTACCTCTGCAAGTAGAAAGAATGGAAGCACTGAAGCTTAATGATACTTGAGATATGCTTGCAAGCTGTTGCATGGCACTCCATCCTGTCCGAGTAACGCCTGTTGCAAACCCATGCTCTGGGATAACAGGAGAGAATTCCACCAAAGTGTTCTCAAAAATTAAGCAGACACGTCCCTTTCTGAGGAAGTTAGTGCATGTTCATGTATGGGAATCTAGGTTTCTCCTGCATAATAAAATGTGGAGAAAGCTAGATGTCACATTTAGTTGTATGGAAAAAGAATAATGATCACAGCATAATGTTGATTTGACTCTGAAATACAAATATTGTCATCACAATCACATCTCTCTCACTTCAGGAGATCCCATCTGAAGCATCATAAAATTAGAAAGAAAAATCACAGATTATTTGAATTGCTGCTTTTCTATGCATGTAGGAGAGAAAAGTAAGGTATTGCTGTCAAAAATACGTTCTGTTAAGGTATCTAATGTAATTTTTTCTTTCTCTTCCCCTAAAACAGAGGAACGGTGCCCTCTTTGGCAACCACATAAACCATATTAGCAGTGACAGACGAGATTCATTTCAACAGATCAACACCACACACCGTCCCTTACATGTTCAGCGGCCTTCAATTCCATCTGCAAGTGATACTGAGAAAAATATATATCCCCAGACAGGAAATTCTGTATACCACAATCATCTTAATCACAACTCGATAGGAAAGCAAGTTCCAAACTCAACAAATGCCAATCTCAATAATGCCAACGTGTCCAAAGTTGCTCATGGAAAACACGCAAATTTTGGAAATCATGAGCATAGATCTGAAAACGGTTACCATTCATACTCCAGAACCGACCACGAGAAGCGTAGAAGGCCAAGCAGTAGGAGGTAACTTTACAAATACGTGTTTGCGTTTAACCAAATTTATATATTATAAATATGCTATAAGAAGAGTTATGCTACATGAAACTAATTTGTGCATTTAGCTTCATTTCTGTTGCCTACTGATGTATGATACATATTTAAAATATATCTCTGACATATGAGAAATGTATATAATTTTAATAAGGTTTGAAAGCAATACTTTTCTTTAAGGTGAAATTACTATTTACAGACATTATAATTACCAATGAATTTTTCTAAAGTACCTGATTTTAAAATGTCTTTCTCCTTATTTTCATGGCTTACCTGGATAGAACTCGCTACTATGAAACATATATTAGGTGAGTTGATATTCTTCTGACATAATTGAAGAGGACAAAGTAGGTTTTATTTTTCTTCTTTTCCCCCTCCCTCCTTTTCCCCCTCCCTCCTTTTCCCCCTCCCTCCTTTTCCCCCTCCCTCCTTTTTCCCCTCCCTCCTTTTTCCCTCGTTTTTCTTTCTTCAGTACAATTTTCAAAATTAACTGTATGACAACACATATGCTGAATAACTTAAGTGACAATTTCTAAGTCAAATTTTCTACTGCCTTTTCTAAAAGGATAAACTTCTATGGTAAATTTCAAAATTATTCAAGTCCTTTTAAAAGTCCATGCAGGTTTGTGCACTTTTCAACAGCCAAAAGATCTCGTTTGATGGTAGCCCTTGTTTAAAATCAACTTGTAAAGATTGGAAAAAATACTGGCTTTAGCTTTGCTAAATATTCATGTGTACAGTTCCTATTATACGGGGCCCAAAATCTTTTCTTGTCTTATGTCTGAATATTTTCTAAGACAACTTTTAAAAATGGGATATATTGTGTTATTTGAAGCGCATTGCTTAATGTACTCTCAGTGCTCAATTTTCATGTCTAGATTTGCACATCCATTTCTGATTTTTCTTGAAATACCTCAGTGAGTGCTCCTTAATATTTTAGCCATTTGGCAAACTTCAGACATTTGAGAGAGGCTGTCTTTCTTCAAAGAACTCTGAATTTATATTTTGTAAAAATGTCTTAAATGTATTTGTCTTCACTGAACATCCCCATATTAATTATTTCCCTATTTGTAGCACAAGGAGATAAAGGAATGTCATCTTTAAGAAACAGATAAAATAGTCACGTTCTGAACTGCAGTTCTACACAATTTACTATAACATCACATTCTGAGAAGAGAGTTGTTAATGCTTGTCTTTTAATGTGCTTCCAAGAAAATAAAAAAACACAACTGTGCATAAAATATACAGTATGTAATTTATATAAATAAAATACTAAAAAATGTAGGTATTTGCTATTTACAGATCAGACTCTGGTGATGGGCGTCGACCTACTATTTGCCGTGAAGAACGTGAAGTTCAAGACTATTGCAATGATGATCATTATTTGGGAGAGCAGGAATATTTTAGTGGAGAGGAATATTATGAAGAAGACAGTATGTTGTCAGGAAGCAGGTGAGGATATTTGTTAAACTTGGAAAAATATTTCAAAAAATCAAGTACATATCTCTAAAATCTTCACTAAGCACACTTATACTGAAAATTCTCTAATGGAGTTAATGCTCCACAGCTGCTGGCAAGTGAAATGGTGAATAGGAATAGTGTGTGTTCCAAAGGTCTTTTGCATGTGACATCATGTGCAGACTCCAGCAAAACTTCTGTACCAAATTCAAAGGAAAGCACAAAGTTCCTTTGAACTGAGTATAAAGTAGTGCACAACCAAAGAAGCGTTTCACTTGTAAATAAAATTTTACATACAACAGAAGATGTATCAAGCTCAGATAGAGGAATTCTTAGAAATGGTTTTCTTTTAATTTAACATAAAAAGAAAGGTGAAGCTGGTGAACTGTGGACTAAGATCATAAGGTAGTACTAGCTGGACCAATAAAGAATTGGACAACTTCCTTTTGAAAATTCTCATTATACCTCATTATTAATAATCCTCCTCCTGCCACCATTTGTTATCTCTTTAGTACAAACACTTAACACTGTCATAATTGTCCTGCCTTTTATATGTTTGGAACAGATTTCTTCAAGTTTAATTCATAAGCTTTATGGAAATGCCATCAATTGAATTTTAGTCAACAACTAGCATTTCTTACAAATTTGTATTACTGCATAACGTCCAAATTTGTATTAATTGAAGGTTCTTTACTGCAATTGCAGAGTTCTAGTTTTGTAACCTGTTTTTTCTCAGTTTTCAAACTAATTTCTGTTTTCTCCAGCCAAAACTTGGAATAGTATATTAGTTAATTACAGTATTTCTGTTCAATAGGGTTTTTCAAAGACCTAGTAGTGGTCCTGTGTATTTAAATACTGTGATCTTTGTATTCAATATCTTAAGTTCAGACTTAAAAAGAAAAGACCTTGGTTTAATTTTGGTAAATGTAAGCTTTTCTCTACAACTTTATTTCAGAGTTTCTTCTGAAATGGACTGTGGTAGATTTTTCTGACTTTAGAACACTGGCTCCCAAGCTAGTTCACCTTTGAGCATTACCATATTCATTTGATTTGAGCACTGTGCCGTTGGCTTCAGCAACAGTGCAGGGCCTCACTTTGCATTGGGACCACGCCTGTACATAAATAATAGGTTTCCAGTTGTGCAGGCAATGCTTGGGTGCTACTTTGGGAGAAAGTCCTGATATTCCTGATTTAAAGTGTGAGATTGTTCCAGTGTTTTCTGAGTATCAATCTGCCATGGAACAGAACCTATATTTGGTAATACTGAAAGGCTTCCTATTTAGAAAAAAAAAAAAAAAAGCACCTTTTTCCCAAATACCTCATGATTTTTAAAATTCTATAATACTCTTTCTCATTATGACATAGAAAGATGTATGCCTTTACAAGATCTTGGGTAGATTGTGTTAATCTTCCTTGCAATAGCTATGTTTCCCTTCTAGTGAATAAATCCAATAACTTCTCAAAAATATCCTCCGCTTCTGTCAATAAATTTTTGTTATGAAATCCATGCTAGAAGTAGAGGAATTTATTGTCATTGTATCTTAGATCCGTAAATGCATATGCTCAAGTGCCAGACATGCTTAGTTCTCCTCTTCCTAGTCTATTGTCTTTCTCTGACATCTGAATTCTGGCAAAATTGGCACCCTAATCTGCATCTTGTTGGTTTGCATAAAAGCAGACAATTAACACCCTTCCGAGATTTGATTTTCGACAAGAGAAATACCCAGACTGTAAAAGACTTAATTTTGTTCTCTGAGTTTCTGTGCTCCACATATTTCCTAGGGTTCACGAGACAGCATGGTAGTAGAACAGAGTTGGTTTGGTTTTTTTTTTTAAGCAATGTAAAATGAGGTCCTACATTTTAGCCTGTACTGATAAGAATAACTATATAAATATAATCTAATAAAAATTTCACCTGGGAACTTACTGTGTAACTATAGTAGTACAAAAGTGTATGCTTGTTATCTCAAAATCAGTTTGCATATAGAAACTGGATTTTAAAATTGAGTAATTATATAATGTAATGTTTGGTTACCTTGCTGGAGAGAGTAGATTTGAAAATATTTTAGAAGAAATCTAATATATCAGTTTGCAGAAAGTGACTTAAAGTAACATTTACTTTATGTATTTTAAATGCAGGCATATATATGATTACCACTGTAGATATCACTGCCATGACTCAGATTTTGAGAGACCAAAAGGTTACCATCACCCACACGGGTTTTTTGAGGAAGATGATTCACAGATCTGTTATGATGCAAAAAGATCTCCTAGGAGACGGCTGCTACCTCCAACACCAACACGTAAGTACATTAAGAACAATTTGTTTGCAAATCTAGAAGTATTTAAATGCATTCAGACATGTTCCAGTTCAAAAAGGCCTCTTTTTAATTTGGATTTCAAACATGACTTTTCTTGGTTATTGTTGCTAGTGGATTATTGTGTATGGCAGAAATATCCATCCATCCTGAGAGACTGCTCAGAGAATCTGTGGATCCTACCTTACAAGTCAGTCTTTCTAGTACCTCTTGCCTCACTCATCCCGTACTATAAACGTAACAAATTTAATTGCCAGTTTTAACTTGATATGATAAATGAAGGAAGAGCAAGGCAGAATGCAGCAGTGGTTTGCTTTGAAACGTTGACTGGAGGGTTTCAATCCATGTGCCCTTTATTCACCCCTAGAGATGTGCAGTGTTGCCCTGAGTTGGTGCCATTGTCTCTCACCTGCGGGCACTTCCCCTGTCTTTTAACAGTCCTGCTGTTCAATGACATTGTAATCAGTGGCATTTGCATCTGCTGTTTTAGTAAATACTAGAGACTGAAGCAGGACAATTTTCAGGGAAGAAGAGAACTGAGTGACCTTAATGGTGCTTTGCGTTTGGGTTTGGGGTTTTTTATTTACCTTTGCAGTGCCTTTAAGCTTTTTAATGTGAGTTTCTCAAGTGGAAAACAAAAATGTTCCTGAGCTAAGCATCTTATTTCAGATTCATACTAGTACTTTGTTGTGCCATCTCAGGAACAATGATTAATATTCTGAGTTTCTTCTGAGGGAGAAAATGTTTCAATTTATAGATTGAATTAGTGTTGTCAACTGTTTTTTTTTTTACCTGTTTAATTTTCATTTATTCTCCTCCTTAGACCTTTCTCTTGGTTTCTCCTTATCTCAAGCACAGTATTGCTTTATTTGCATTTCTAAAAATTCTCATGCTTCTTATCTTGTAATTTGTTTTGGTATGTTCCAGGCCATACTGCAAAGATTAACAGTGCTAATCCTCTAGTGAATCTAGGCACAGACTCAAAACTCTTGGATTTTGGTCTTTGACCTCTGACACTTCATAGAGAGGAAGCACTTGGGGTTGTGAAGTGCAAAATAAACCTCTTTCTGAGGCTCTTTCTTGGTGCACAATAAACACTTGGCTCCGTACAACCCCACAGTGGCCCTAAGAGTGCTCTTACACATAGTGTGGAGAGTGCAGCGAGGTCTGTGGTGTGTGGCTTTGGATGATGCCATCTAACCAGTGCCCTCCAGACAGAACAACACAGGATCATTTCTAGAAGAGTCTCTGTGTTTTGTCTGCTCTAAGGTGGACTGCCTTTCTAGCAAAGCCGGAGTTGTCTTTCCTTCTGATGATGCTAGCAGCCAGCATCATGGTCCATTTATCTGTGGAAGTATGACTGCAAGGACACTGTGGGTGGGAAAATGGGTTTCAGTCCTTTCCTGTCTCAGACACCCTAAAGAAAGTGCAGGTATAGATTTAAAAAATAAAAGTTTCAGAGGCAAGTGTAGTGGGATCATTATACAATGGCTGAGGTACAGTCTCTGACTGTTTAAAATTACAGAAAACTGTAATAAAGGGCAGCAGCAAAATATATAATTACATAATAAAGAAAACATTCTTCAGCAATACCGTCAGTGCTGGATCCTCACTTTTGGCACTCTGCTCCTTACAACAAGACCAGTAATGCTGTCTGCTATTTGGCTTTCTGACCTTAAGGGCCACAGAAGGAAAAAGCAGAAAGAATGAGTCTTGCACTAGAGAGAGTAAATAACTCACCTCAGATGAATGATAATGAAATGTACAGAAAGCTGCTTGATCACTTCCAGTAGCAGAAGGAAAAGACATCGGACAAAGGGGAGACTGTGAAAGGAGACTCCTGTACACCTTTCTGCAAGCTTTTCTGATAGCTGAGGAATTTTAAGCCACAGAAACAGATGGATGCTTGTATATCCATTCCATACATTGCAGGAGAACAACCTTATAAAAATCCTCTGGGGATTGTTACAAGGCGAAGGTTGAAGGCTTCCTGTGACTGCAGCCTTTGGGATTCATTTGACTTCTCTGATAACATTGTGATGACACTATTAAGCAGACATTTCTTTAGAGGAAACTTACACTTTCTATCTCACTTACAAGAAACTAGATAAATGTCCTAGATAATAGGGCATTTGATATCCTAGGATAAGAGGACCTAGTTCTGATCTGAGTTGCGTAAGGTTAATGTAGGAAGTCCTTTGACTCACACCAATACAATGTTGCAAGAACTCAGTCAGGCCTCCTGTCATAACCATTCGTTTAATGTTCAGCAACACAGCTGAGAAATGTTGGAGACTTGGTATCTCAGCAGATTTTAAAAGAAGCTCAAACCTTTTATTTGTAACTACTGTATGGGCTGTTTGGCCTGGGGAGGAAGTCCTGATGTTCTCACGTGAAGAAAGAAAAAAGAGAAAGAACCTGCAACATTGCACTAAACAGCTGCTGCTAGCATCAGGATTCAGTCCAAGCTAATGTAACAGAGTGCCTTGGCTGAGTACTGTAGTTAGTAAGGTGAGCTTTGTGTCAAGCTTCCTGAAGGTTTTTATACCAAACTCATCACCACAGTATTTGAGCAACTTCCAGAAGTGTGCTGAGAAATGATTAAGATATTCTTTCAGACTCGTTCCTGGGGAGAAGCAGGTCCAAACAAGTGTCTTGTTTGGGATGAGGGGACTTCTTGGTTTGCTTTTTATTAATTTTGGTATCGGGACATCCAGCATTTGTTAGGAGCAAGGCTTACATTCCTGCATTTGGATTTATCGCAGAGAAAATGGAGAGACACAACGTTTGCCTCAAGTGGACTGAATCACCTCCTGGAGGTGCCTAGTTTGGTGCAATGATTCTTTAAGGAACCCTGATGGTTAATATCCAGCATTAAGTGCCTGGTGACAACTATGAGGAATCTTAAGTCTATGGCACTTAACTCCAATTCTGTTCACAAAAAACTCTGAACCAGACTGCTGCATAACACAAGCTGTCTTTGTGAAACAGATGCTTCAAATTCTGTCATGTCAGGCTGCTCGTGTGGTTTCTACCTAGGACTGCATTTGCTCATATGATGTATCTATCCTTTATTGTACAACCAGCTTCTTGCTTCTGTTAGCACAACTCATTTCTTACTGAGGGATATGTTTTTATTTGTGTGATAGTTGACTCACATTGGAATTCTGGAAATAATAGACTTTGAGGAAAGTATTTTATTTTCCTAATGAATTATGGTTTCCCTGTAGCAAATAGACGATCTTCCTTTAACTTTGAATGCCTCCGCCGACAAAGTAGTCAAGATGACATACCACTCTCTCCTAATTTCCATCGCACTGCTTTACCACTTCACTTAATGCAACAGCAGGTAAGCACAAAATCTTATTTAACTATTAACGAACTGGTGTAGTGTCCGTGTGACTTTCACTGTTGTTTGAAACAGTACTAATGTATTACGTCATTTGCCTGTGCACATCATCTAGGCCAAGTGTAGGCTTGTAGTTGCTCGACACAAGGCTTCTCAGACGTTGACCTTCTACAAAATATTGAAAATGAGTAGTTTGCTCCTATGACTCTCTTAAGTGTCTGCAAAGAGTCAGGATGCCCTAAGGACTTTTGACCCGGACTGCTAATATGACAACTGCCTATTAATCTTTGGCTATGCAGTTGCTGAGCCCCACCTGTGAGAATTTGCAAGCACAACGTACACATCTTTTGAGGCTCAGTGCCAAGCGCTGACGTGGCTCTGCAAGGATGGCAATTTCCATAGCTCAGAGATGCCATCCAGAATGCTTGGAACGTGCTGACACCTTCCTATCCTGTCCCTACAGGACAGAAGAAATGTTTCTATGCTTGTATAAGCAAGATTTTGTGACCTGCGTAGTAATAGAAAAAAATACCATTTTATCCTGTCAAGTTACCAATTTCAGTCCTGTTCCTCCTTTACATGACTACTAAAGATGAGGAAATGTTAACTTTGCATAGCTGCTGCCTGAACAATTGGTTTGAACTAAATGTTGGAATGAGAAATGAGTATGACTGAGCACTGGAAATCACTAACTTCTAAAACTCTTCCCCTTACCAGGTCATGGCTGTTGCAGGCCTGGATTCCAGCAAAGCTCATAAACATTCACCAAGTCGTTCAACGCGTTCCTGGGCTACCCCTCCTGCCACCCCTCCCAACAGGGACCGTACCCCGTATTACAGACCTCTCATCCAGGTTGACAGGGCTGAATCTACAGAGCATATGAATGGCAGCCTGCCTTCCTTGCATAGGAGCTCTTGGTACACAGATGACCCTGATATTTCGTACCGAACATTTACACCAGCCAATTTAACTGTGCCTAATGACCTTAGGCATAAACACAGTGACAAACAGAGGAGTGCAGACAGCTTGGTAGAAGCGGTAAGTATTACAGAAACCTCTGAAGTAGCCAGGAGAGTCCATCTGTTCAGTTTTTGTGTTATCTTTAAAAAGCATATAATTCAGTTCACATCACCTCTTTGAAAATGTGATATTTTCTGTTTCAAAGCCCAAAACCATCTTTAGGTAAAGACAGGGGAACTTGTAGTTGTCACATAGTAAACAATTTCTACTGAATCCAAAACTTAACGTTGGTGTGTCAGGGAACTGAAGAGATTTCAGAGATTTGAAATTGAAGTTTTCTAGTTGAGGATCAGTTACGAAGTGTCCTTCCACAGTGGCTGACAGGAAAGACAGGATGCATATGCCTGTTCTCTCTGTTGTTTCTATAGAAATACATAACCATTTTTGCAGTAATCTGAATAAAAGATCAGGAACTCTATGAATCAGTTTACTAATGTAGAGGTGACTAAGCTACAAGGATTGATTTGCAGGTGTACTGAACAATGTTAAGAATTCCCTTTTATATTAAAAAAAATTGAAGATAAAGAGTATATAGCATTCCTGAATCATAGTTGCTCTTCTTGCTTCCATCTGTCGCTTCCTTTCCATTACCATGAGGTAAACAATTCGCTTCGTTACATTTTATTTGCAAATGGGACTTCAGCATCTCAGATACTGAGAATGTATCTAAAATTCTGTGTTTCAGGCGACTGTTCTAACTGCACCATCTGAGATATATTAACTGTTGTCTTTAGTATATCAGCCCGATGATTGATGCTTAGCAAAGACTACTCCCAAACTTCTAATGACAAAAGACAGATGCATTACATTGTCAGTTATTACATTATCAGTTGCCTTATCACATAATGGACACACTGTGGTTTGGAGCCATTTGACTGTTCTCTACATGTACAGTTTTGCTGTGAGTTGCTGTAGTGATTCAGCAGGGGGGGTTCTAGTCTTTTCCACAAATGAGAAACGTTGTTGTGACCTGTCTGTTCTGTAATTCCACTGTGTATCTCATTCTCTCCCCTCCATCTGCCAGGTGCTTATATCTGAAGGCCTAGGAAGGTATGCAAAGGACCCTAAATTTGTTTCAGCTACAAAACACGAGATTGCTGATGCATGTGACATGACTATTGATGAGATGGAAAGTGCAGCAAGTAATCTTCTCAATGGAAATATTAGCAATGGGACCAATGGGGATATGTTTCCCATTTTAAGCAGACAAGATTATGAACTTCAAGATTTTGGTCCTGGCTACAGTGATGAAGAACCAGAAACGGGACGATACGAAGAAGACTTAGCTGATGAAATGATATGCATTACAAGCTTATAGTATTTAGCAAGGAAAATTATTCTAATAACAGAAAAAGTGCCTCATAGTTTAAAGATGCTAGGCACTAGCTGGAGTGAATAACCAATCAAGTTTTGTACAAGTGATGTCACACCTCAAGGAAGCCATAACTAAAAAATTTATTATCTCCAGGTTGCCGAAATGTGATCAGAGCTGCAGTACGTCAAGTCTCCTCCCAGAATCTTCAGTTCCTCTGTAGGAATAAGGTTATTTCGAAACCAAGCAGATTGTGACAATCAGTTTTTTGAGGGCTAGAGCAGGATTCTGAGGTGTAATATCTTGCCTGTCTTTCAACCTTGTGCTGCTGTCCTTTGTAGTAGAGCAGGATTTTGTCAGTAAAAATGTCTGTATAAGTCCGGCACAAAATTGTGTGGGAAATAGCAACATGAGATGAGTAATGACAACCAATAATGTCATTACCTCAGTGCTCAATAGCATATCAGCTACCCGTTACATATCCATTCTAACATTGTTTTCAAACTTGCCTCCTGATTTTTTTTTCTTAACGCTCTTCTAAAATACAGTTTGTCAAGCTCTACCTGTTAAAGATCGTTGGAAAAAAAAAGTTATATAAAGAATAATCTGTCATATGTAACACCAGTTTACATAGGAAAATATCATTCAGATAGTCTGTTTTATGACTATCACGTTAAGGGCAAAATATACTGGAATAATTGCATTCTTACTAATGCACTTGCAACCAGGTTATAGTAGAATTAGATAAGATAGTTTGCTAAAAATTATATAGTAGAAATTACTGTAAATGAATTGTAATATACAATGATTTGTATTTGTAAAGAGATGTTCTATATTTTGTAATTATTGTACCGTAATTGAACTGCAGCAATATTTATGGACCCTAATTATTGTAACTCTCCACAGAATTCTAGATAGAAGTATTTTTACTTGGAATATATAGATCTATAGCATAAATATTTAAATAGAGCCACCTCTCAGTGTAAATCTCTTTTTGGGATAAAGTGTCAAGCTTGAACTTGGCAACAGAACAGATTATTTTTTTTTTTTTAATAATTGAGTCGAATCTCTCTGCATAAGGGATGCACAGTTGACTATTTACAGTCTTATAGTTGGAAAGGTAAAAGATTTAAAGTTATTTTAACTTTTTTGATTGAAAAATAATCTCTAATTTTATTTTTTTATTAATCCCATGCTAAAAATAAATATTAAAATCATCTAAAAATTGGCAAGTTCATGCCAGGGTATTACTGGTCATGAGACAGTTTTGACAAAATTTATTACCTGCATACCCTATGTTGATGGGAAGCATCTTGGGTGAAAAATATCCACATGAAAATGAAATTGCTTGACTTCAGTACTACTTAGTCTGCTTGGAAAGAAAAGAAATACGGTGATTCTTCACAGAACCAAAACCTTGATACAAGAAGTATACTGTTTTATTGCCTCTACCTTTCTGTTATTCTATGTGTACTATTTCAAAGATTTATTTTTATGCAACCAAGAGAGGGCTTAGATATTGTTCACAATGCAGTAAAACCCTGACATGACTTTGAGGCTGAAATGACCTTGGAGGAAAATCAAAACACAATGAAAGCTACTGTCTATTTTGTTAGCACTGGATAACAATGACTTGTTCTAACAAGTTATCTTACCAGGTTTTACCTGTAGTTCATATGCTAGATAGCAAACCAGTTCACATTTTTACAAATGTGATGTTTAAATCATGTCAATAAACATTTTGTACATAATGAGTTTCCTATGAATAGCTTACAGACTTCCTCTGAAATCATTCTTATTTCAAATGCCAGGATAAGAACTTAAAGGTTTGTAAATTATTTCTTGACCTACATCATTTTGTATTAAAACAAATGCAAAATGTTCTTCAAAATAAAACTGTGTAATAATTTTATTATACTTGGGACTCCCTTTACTAATAGTTTTTCACCAAGAAGCTCCAAAAGTTAATTTCTGTTTGCACAGTTTGAAGAATGGGAGGGAATGTCTGGGATATAGTCATCAGGCTACAATGCTGTGGTGTGCAAGTCTTTTATGAATGATTGCTGTTAACCAGAAAGAATGATTAGAGTATTCCTATGAAAAAGGGTACTTCACTCCCCTAGATACAGGCCTATGGAAGCAATTAGGAAAATCTGACTAAAATCCCCTGAAACATCAAAACAAACATGTCATGCTGTCTGCCAGGGAACACTTGGGTGTGTTACCCACCAGTAGCTACTTTGTCAGGCTTTCCCAGCTTACAGAAACAAACTTTAGGAGACCAAAATGGACCTTTCTGGATCTGGTATCACTGTAAAATAACAATGAGTAGTTCTCAAAGTTCCACCTACTGTGGTATGCACACTTCTGAAAAAATGCCTTTAAGGCACTGAAGTTGGAACGTGTCCAAGGAGACAGAAAACAATTTGCTGGCTTCACTGTATTTTCTTGCTAGTATGGTTAGTCCTTAGCTTCCAATAGTCCGATGAGAGACTCTTTAGGGCAGATATGCTATTTTATGATAAAATAAATGCTGAAGGAAATCTAGTTACAAACCATGCCTATATAGTTAATGGTGTAAGGGACAACATATATATATATGGATACATAGAATAACTGTTCAATTTTATTATAGAAGTGTATGGAAAAAAGTAATCAGTATATGCACAATTATATAGTGATTGGCACTCTTCAAATACTGCCAATCATAGTAATTAGTACAGAAAAACTAGAAGTTCTCAACAACTGAATCATGAGTTTCCAGATTTGTTTATATATGTATATAATGATAGAAAACATTATCCAAGAATTAAACATTCACTAAGTCTTTTAGAGTAAAATAAACTCACTGAAAAAATTAATATGTAAAATATATTAATATTTGAGCAGTGCCTTTTTTGGAGCTCCAATGACAAAAGAAGAGAGACTTAGAAACTATAATACTGTAGTAAGATATTCTTGTGTTCTCTGTATGTCTTCATTACAACTGTAATTTTTAAAAAACACATAAATGCTTTTATTATTCCTCAAAATAGGTTTCAACATTTATTTTATAGAAAATGCACATTCTAAGGCCACTTTCCAGTTTTCCAGTGTTAACATAGCTTGCTGGCAGACTGATTAAAATCAGACACTTGGGAAGGATTTTAAACTGCAGAAACATCAAAAGTTCTGGTACATGAAACCTTGAGTGGCCTTACATAAATGTAATGCAGTGTTACAAATACTGCAATTTGCTGCTGCTTTTAAAAGCACTAAAATCATACTGAAGCAGCTTGAACTGAAATATGTGTACATAAGAAACATTTTTGGTCACTTTTCTTTCTTAATCTCATTGTCCCCAGCCAGAGACCTTCAACACTGTCTAAAGCATCTGCAGCAAGCTATTGCCATGGAAGTGCTGGGGTTCTCACTCGCAGTACCGTTGCTGGTTCAAGCCATGCTGGCAGGTCTAGTAACTTCCAAATTCTTACATCAAACAGCTTTTACAGTTAACTGGTTTTGAATACATAATGTAGTATTATCTGCACATTTATAGAAAAATTATATCTGGGTAGATCTGGGAAAAATCTTAAATTATACACTGTATTATTTTGTTAAATAAGTAAAATTCTGGAATTATTAGCCTGTGTTCTGCAATCCAGTAAGGTATAAGACAGTTAATTTTGGCTGGCAGCCTGCCAGTGCTCTGCAGAGCATATTAGAATATCTTGTACCTGTTCTAAGTATCCCTTAGCAGACTTGACTCTGCCAGAAGAACAGTTTCAGCAGGAATTCAGTATCAGCAACCAGACACAATGCAGAAGAAACTAATGGTAGCTTGATGCTACTTAAAGATTTCCCCACAGCAACAAAACTTTGAAATACCTGAACTGTTCCTTTAGCACTGCATCAGAGCCTCAGCATTCTATAGCAGTGAGGCCTAAATACAGCAGCTGTGGTTCACAGTGGGGAAAATACTGAAGTGCTTTGAAGGGGAGGGATCTGCAAGGTGTCTATGTATGCTTAGAATGGCAAGAAAAGATGATGATGTTTCAGAAGAAATGCCCGATTACCTGACTGCACAAAGCAGCAATGTGTACCTGAAAATAAGAAAGACACACAAGCAGCTGGGCATGTATATCTAACCTTGCTATTTCCTCATCTTTTTAGAGCTTGACATAATGGCAGAGGATAGCTCTGGGCACGTTCAGTAAGTTACGTAAGACAGTGGCTAGTCTGCAGCTGCATAGTAACAATTCCCAACTTGCATGCCTAGTGTGGAAAGCCATGTTGTAAATCTGCAAATGCAGGAACTTCAGTATTCCATCTTCCCAAATTGTTTTCCCTCTCAACAGCACAGGATTGTGGTAAGTCTCACCAGTATATATTACTCTGAGTATCCTAATATTTTGTATTCCAAATGACACTGATACCTACTGAACACCTTTAAATGAAAATCTCAGAAGCACAAATGCTGAATAAAAATTATTTGCCCCAAAAAGGTACACCGTACACAGTTCATGCGTTCCTCAAATGCACAGTTGCATCAGATGAGTTGTCTTACTAACACAGCTAATCAATCACCTCTGACAAAATGTTTTTGCTCTTCCCCTCATTCCAAGAGTGCATCACATGCATAGAAAGGTTTTACCTGTCTCCTTTTGGAGCAGAGTTCACTGCTGTCATCTTCCACCTTCAGGATTTTTGTTTATCTTTATGCAGATACTCTAATAAATGAAGTCCTTTCCCTCAGTTAGCAGCAGGGCTTCCAACACTGCCTGAGAGCAAGCAGCACCAGGTAGAAGTATCTGCCTTAAACATCTGCAGTTGTCCCTCTAGCCAATATCTGAGCCAGCACTTTTTTTGCGATCTGCTCAAATGGTGTAAAATTCAATTTTTTCTGAAAAAAAGAGTTTATTCTGTTTCCCACAAATCCTGAGCAATCTTAGCTACAGAAGCTTTCACTTTATAATTTGGCAGCTGCTTAGTCAGAAGTTATTTCTGAATGCTTCATAAATCCAAACAATTCAAGGAATTTAATTTCATTCAGTGAGTTCAATTTCTTTAGGTTTGTGGGTTTTTTAAAAAACAGTACCTGAAAGTTAGATTGACACAGAAAACAGCCATGAAAGACCATGTATCTTGCTTTACACATCTGAAGGTAGTAAACCAAAAATTTAAGTCCTAAATAAAATATAGCATTGGTTCACTGAATTAACTTACTGCCTTCTAATTTAAAAAGATCTCTTCCCACATAGCAATATCTGACCTCATGCAGTTATTTTGAGTAACCTTTCATTCTAAATCTAGCTTGGCTGTAATTTTTTTTTTAATAGAATTTGAGTGATAGCAAGGCACCATTCAGAATATTTGCTGAGAAATATCTTTTGCAAACACTGATCTTTGAGCAAAGACTGGTAACTTTAAGGATGTTACAAAAGTGCAGATCTCTTACTGTGCTAAATGATAAAGTGGTACAACTACCTCAGCTTAAATTGTGAACTGAATTCTACTAAGGTCCTTGTGAAAAAAAAACAAGGAGAAATTCTAGTTTTGTGGTATATTATCAGCTCCTGTTCTGTATTTTTTAGAAAAATAAGTTTCTGATAAATACGTGTCTTCCTTCTGAATACTATGCAGTTAAGAGTGCTAAGGATGGTGAAGTCTAACTGTCGGTGAGGATATGTGAACTGTGCATTCCTCTCAGAGATTTGACAAATTACAGACATGCAGGTTCCACTCTCTCCTATGAATTCTGATACAAACTACTCTGGCCTGTGAATATAAAATTGCAGAAATGCTTACATTTACTTAACCATTCTGTGCAGGACATGGGAATTGCTGACTAGCTGTTGTCCAGGGTACCACTCTCACAGCAGTTAAAATCCTTCCTTTAAATAACAAGGCATACCATAATGACTTTCAAAACAGCACACATTAATCTCTTCCATTCTTCGTGCAATTGCACAGCATTTCCAGTTTATGTACCCAGCTGTCTTGTCATTTAAAGCTTCTCGTCAACAAAAAATTTGAATTGTACTATAAAAGGTCATGTTTAACTAATATAAGCAGCTTAAGCCAACTGATTAAAAAGAAAAAAGAATAGGTAGTCTAATATAAGAGAATGGTTCAAATTAATAGTTATTTTAACAGAATATGTTGTTTTGCATGGTATTGTTCAGTATGAGATACCAACATGCTAATGAAAGCCTAAGTAGCAAAAGATGTGAAAGGATGAGAACATTTGTTTATCTCTGTGTTTCCAAGGTCTTGGGCTTATATACTGGAACATTTTTCTCCTGAAGCGATGGGAGGCCCTTAATTAGATCTGCAGCTTTCTCTGCTATCATAATAGTTGGGGCATTCAAATTTCCACTGACAACACTGGGCATTATTGAAGCATCTACTACTCTCAAGTTTTCAACGCCAATTACTTTTGTTTGGGGGTCAACTACAGCAGTGCTATCTGAACGCTGACCCATTTTACAGGTGCAGGAAGGATGATAAGCACTGTCAGCTTTCTGCCTTATGAAAGCATCTATTTCTTTGTCAGACTGAATGTCGTTTCCTGGTTGAATTTCAGGCCCGCGAAATTTTTCAAAAGCTTTCTGAGCAAAGATCTCTCTGGTCAACTTGACACATTGGCGGAATTCCAAAATATCTCTTTCTGTATGGGAAGAAAATAAGAAAACTGTAAGTACACCCTTAAATTTAGTAATACAGACCAAATGCATAACAGAAAAAATAGCATCAAAGAGAAAAGGCTGGAGGGAAAGTCTCTCACTTGTTGCTGAAAGCCATAATAAAGTAGGATATTTTTCAGAGTCACAGATATTTACACTCACTGTGAACAAAACTGTAATTTATATTGCACAATCCTAAAAGGGAATAGGTGAGCTATGAAGAATTGCTCTTTATTTCACTATACTCACTGTCTAACCAAGGACACTAGTCTCAGCACAAAGAAGCAAACAAGATTCATTTCTTCACCAGCAGAAGAGGGGATGAAATGAACAGCGTGATGCAGCAAACACGTTAAGAACCCTGGACTGCATCCCCAACAGAGAATTCTTTTTGGCTTATACTGTACTTTGTACAATGGCCTCTTTTGATACTAACTGGCTTTCATAAATGAGAAAAAAATAATGCACCAACCAGCACTTCTGAACTGGTGTTGAGCAGATATGAAAATCTGCTACCGAAACAGGCAGGAAATGAGTTGCCATCAGAGAAGGAGGGGCTGCATTTACCTGTTGACATGTAGTTAGGCTCAATGATAGGATGGTCATTCGGGTCTGTACTCTTCAGCTTTAGCCAGCCCACACTCATGCTCCTCATGGGTCCCACGTGGACCTGCAACACCCACACTATACTCATGACACAATCCCACCAGATATATTTCCAAATTCAGCATGATTTTTTTTTTTCCAATTTGGACAGTTTTTACAAATCAAGTGAATGGAAACGTTAAAGGGAGATAATGGAAAATGCGTTGAAAATTTTTCCATTTTATATAAATTTGTTGTAAATATGACATTCCATACGGGGAAGGGAATATAACTGTCTTAGCACTCACAGCTGTTCTTTTAATTTAAAATACAGTCATTCCAGTTTGACAGTAGCATAGCTTTCTAATGCAATCAGACCAAATTACTATCGTCACTGAAGACATTAACAAGAAGGAACACAAATATTCAGTGACAGTTTCCCAGAATTAACACTGACTTTAGGATCAAGATCATAGTCTAAACTGGGGCTTGGATTTGTGCCAGCGAATAAATGAGTGGCCTCATACAGTCACACATAAACTTCTGTCTAAACTGCAGTGAAACAGGGAAGACCTTGTTTTAGTTTTGTACAGCGTCCAGCATGATGCTATTCTAAACAATAGCACTACGGCACTTCACTAGTGCAAATACTTAAGCAGCAGTTCAGTACTTGCCTGCTTTCCCAGAGATAAAAAGTAATATAATTTTGGTAGCAATATCAAATAACAAACTCATGGTTTTTCCACAATGCAGGAGGTTAAGCCAGCTCTTTTGTATTACACTGAACGAGGTGTTTTTCAGTATATGGCCAAATTATCAATAATTATAGCAGAATGTAAGCCTCCTTACTAATCACTGCAGAACATTACCGGATTATGTTCTTCAGCAACTCACCTGGTAAGCTTCCATTGTGGAAGCAACACGACCATGGTCAATCACCTGAGAAGGGAGAAAGTGGAACTGAATGTCAGGGTGAGGAACCCCTGGTTCACTTCGGATAAAACCACCAGATTCTAAGTGGGCAGTGGCTCCCTCACCTACAGAGTGTAAATGAGAGAGAAAATTCCATTAAAAGACCTCAGAAAAGCAAGAAATCCACTTCTTAGCCCTTGGTTTCACTACTATGAATAATTTATATATACACTGGCAATTGTAAGGAACACAAATCCATTAAGAACAGCTTGCAATTTAAGCAATGTGCATCACTTTCATCTGCTATTTAATCACTAGATAAATGTAAATAGGCATAACTTTGGAAACCCCACTTATCAGAGCGTGGGGCGTTACAGTTATCTCACTGTAACTGGCAGGCCTCAGGTCTATAACTCCAGGGGCAAGTTGGGTCCCAGGAGCCCAACACGTGTGGAGGGGACTGCCTGCAGCACCCCAGCACCACTGTGCTGCCACAGCAGCCACGTGTCACAGGCAGAGCGTCACAGCACCTGTCCTGCCGGGGAAAGATGAAGAGCCTGCCATGCCCCTCATATCATGGTATTTTCACATCCCTTTAAAACCACAAGCTAGCCCTCAATATTTACTTCCATGGTAAAAAGCCACATGTACCCAAAGTAAATTGTCAAATACTAACAATAATTCAGCAAGTGATGAAGACCTCAACTTTGGCCAAACTATTTAATTGATTTCAAGGATTACTTTTACAGATTCTTTTTAAGGTACAACTTATACCTGGGTTACTGTAAAATCAGTGTGTCAGGTTAATAAAAGCACCTTCTGATTTACGTGCAAGCCTGAAGGGTTCTGATCAGAGCAACAAACTAATTCTTTTGGGGCAATTATACAGAACACTTAATTCAGTTCCACAATATTCTTTTATTGACATGGTATCTATTTCAAACAGAATTTTTCTTAATTTCTTTACAACAGCTTTTCTCAGTAGCACCAAGATTTTTAAATGTAGAATTTTTCTTAAAATAAGAGAGATATGAAAATGTTAAAAAACAAACGTATAAAAACCTTCCTTGTTACCTAAAATGCAGTAACTGTATTAAAATATTCTGATTGAGAAAAAAAAAAATAGTTCAAGTCCATTTACAAACTCCAGTTATTTCCCAGAACATGAAAAAAATACATATGAAGGCTCCCAGACTTTTAAATTCATGGATAAAAGGCTGTAATAGTTCTAAATCAATCACTGGTAGAATAATTGCATACTTTGCTTCATACCTGTAAACTTCCAAAGCCATTCTAGGCCAATCCTCACCATGTTAACTGGCTTTTGGGCATTATATAGAGTAATAGGTTTGGTGCACTTTTGCTGGACGTACACTTCTAAATGATCTTGAAGGTTCTGGCCTACTCCTGGTGGGGAGTAGAAAGGGGGAGGAGGGAGAAGAAAGGGAAAATGAAAGTTACTTCATACAGAACAATTATATACATTTGCAACCAGAAATTGGCATAAATAGGAACTAAACTAACCTCTTACAAGGGCAGTGATGACTAGGAGCAAGACCATGAGTCATAACAACCTTTTGCTCATGTCAAAATAAGGTTTTACATAAACATAGCATAACTAGGATGAAAATAAAACAGTTAAATGGCAGACACGTCACTTGTTCTAAAATTGCCAGATAGGACTTCTAAAGACAGTACTAGCTTTTCTAGTTTTAAGGTAAAGTTCATGTTATGCCTTCTATCTCTGAATATATATGACAGTAGGAGTTCATACAATCTGTTGTGGATCAAAACTCATTCAAAATTCTAAATGTTAAATATGCTGCTTTAAGAGTACTCAGCGGCATTTTTCAGAAAGGCATTTTTCACTATCAAATGTAGTGAAGAATGTGTAGGAGTTTATTGCTTAGTTCTAAAATCAATGCATGTTTCCACTGATTTGTAACACTTACGTTTCAGTCCATGCAACCTGACAGAAAGACAACTGCATTTCATGGGTTCATTTCATTTAATGGTTTTTGAATTGCATCCAGAGGAAGAGGTAAGGTTAAAAGAAAAAATAAAATTACCAGGAAGATGGCAAACAACAGGGATCCCCAGTTTTTTTAGATCATCTGCATTGCCAATCCCAGACAACATAAGCAGCTGTGGGGAATTTATGGCACCTCCACTTAAAATAACTTCTTTACTGGCAAAAGCCTAAAAGGAAATGAGCACAAAAGTCCTAACATTATTAAGCCTGATCTGAATGCAAGAAACATGTCAAGAGCTTCTGTTCAGATATGCAGTTCTGATCCAGATTAGACACCCTTCCCTCATATTTTTCTCATTCTAAATGTATTCCTATCTTGCCAGAAGTTTCTGCAGAGTTAAATGATCAAGCTTTTGCTTTGATCATTTCTGTATTTATTCGCATGTTTACAATCCGCTCAAACCGTACGGCACACAAACATTCAGCTCAGCCAGTACCACGGCTGCCAATAAACTCCTCTGCTACTTGCCAGGAAAGAAGTACCTATGGCACTCGGATCAGTCAGCTAAACGTCCCTTCCATTTTCAATACCCATTTGTAATTAACACTGAAACTCCTAAGGAAGATTTTGAACTCAGAGACATGCTAACTCAAAAATACTCAAGACCTTATTTTCTTAATTTAACCAAGACTAATGTTTGGTTTCTTAGCTCACTGTAGTCCTCAGAAAGCCCCTCAACCACTAAAGCACTTCTGAGAAAGCTCTGACTGTGGAGATATATATATATATATATATATATATATATATATATATATATATAAAAATATATATATATATAAAATTCTGTTTTGCTGACAGACTTTTCACCAAATAGTTTGAGTCTGAACCTTGAGCTGGTCATGATATAGGCTGCTAAACTATTTGACTCGGTTTTCTGTGTTACATAGTTCTTTTTCTAGAACCTTCTCTGCAAGTATTTTTGGCACATCTTTCCAAGGATTTCTGCCCCAAAATATTTTAGTTTAGCAATACCAAAATCCTGCTCTGTGTCATCTGTATCTGGGGGCTATGTCTTCTCTGTTGCCACATCTCTTAAATTTAGGATCAGAACTACACCTTCTAGTGCTTTTCATTAAAAGGGAAAACTGTGTGGAGTAAGAAAATAATGATACCCTCCTCCTTTTCCCTTTACTCTTTGAATGAGATTGATGTGGGTAAACCCAACCTTGTTCAAACTATCCCTTTCTATTCCAGTGAGATGACTCATGAACACCCACACACTGGATGCACTCTGTCCCCCCTAGTTGCACTTCTGTTCCCTGTTGAAATGTAAGATATCATTTGTATACACACTGAGTTATGTAGTTGATTACAAACTGATTAATAACTCTTGCACATTAGAAAAAAAAGATTCAAGACTCACCTGTCCTTAAGAAAGAACAAGTGCACCACAGAAGAAACAGAAAGTAAGCAACAATTTATATTTAACGTCAATTGTAATGTTGCCTAAGCTAGTCCAATGTTTTGAAGCAATACACATTTGCAAAACTGATACCATAACATTTATCTGTGAATTCTAATATATCAGTGTGGCCACAGTGAGCAAAAAATAGATGAGGCACACAATTATGACCCTGAACTTCCTCTCATTAGCAAGCAAAACCCACAAGGGGTAGAGGAAGCATATCTAGTATTGCTCATCTGCACTCTCCACTTTTGTAGAGTGTAAGCTGCTATCATGAGTAGCTGCTTGTTTTTATTTTAGATGAGACATTTAGCTTCTAAAGCAACATCTTAAAGTGCTACTTTTCCCTGTAGTACAATGAAGTGTTAACAGATTAGCATGGGGTGTATATTAATTTGTAGTAATCCTGTCCTTTTTGAATGACACCTCACCTATACAGAATGATGGTAAGACTTGCTAGTAATAAGATCAAAACATAGAAAGAAGAAAATTTTGATAAATTGTCTCTACACTATTTATGTGATATTGCTGACAGATAGCTGGTGCTGATATTTTTTGTTCATTATTGTTCTGCTCCAGGCAATCATTAGTATGTTAAGACTAATACACAGCATATTGGGAACTGCTGAATCAATACCTAGATTTGTTATTTTGCATGTTACACAAATATAACTTATTTATATTTTCAATGGTACACCCAGACCTGGTGCCAGTTTGTTCTGGGTAGCATTCAAATGATGCTTGTTCGGTCTACACTGGCTGCAGTCAGCACTGTAGTTATTCCTAGCCCACATACAGTCTTTCATTGAGCTTAAAGCTAACATGCAAAGAGGAAAAACTGACTTTGAAACATTTTCGTATAGATTGTTTAGTCTATGATACATTAAAAATATTTTTCCCCTTTAAATACACTTTTCTGCTTGATTCTGAACTCAGAAACTCCAGGAATGTACAGTTTACCCTCCTTACTTCTGTCAGAGAGCTTACTGGAGTCCTGGGAGCCCTCCAGGACCTCACTGTCTACTGAAGTAACTATTAAGTCTGGCTTGATGAATAGGTTTTAAATCACGCTTGAATCAAGTTCTGATGATCTTTTAACTTTACTGATGACTGACGTAAAAGAGATCCTATCTAAAATAGACTGTGAAAACAAAAACACTTTAATGTAATCAAGTGTTTCATCTTGATGTTCATAACATAATAAAATTATTAGCTCTTCCATCTTGACAGGTAAAATTTTCCAGAAAGTAAAAGCAGACAAGTCCTGAAATGTTGATTTTGGGGGAAAAAAAAGAAGGGAAATACTTTGAAGGTGTACTTTTTATGATATATGCTATAAATACGATATATATCATTCACTATAATGTATACATATATTAATACATGTATATGTATACATATGTACAAAAATTCATAGCAATTAAAGACTTTTGCAATTGAAGTGTTTCAGTATTCAGAAAGTCTTTGATCATATATAATTAGCTTTCCAAGACCTTCTTGAACATAATTAATCTTGATAATGGCACAAGAACAGCCAATAGACACTGTTTTTGCAGACATTTAATAGCTCATGAAATCAATTAAATTTTCTGCAGCTTTTGTTTTACATTGTTAAAATTATTATCATTACCAATCCACTTAGAAAACAACAGATTTGTTTTGTGCAGTAGAAGATGAAAGAACACTTTATACTGCATCTTAACTGTTAGCAGGTGTTCAGTCACAGAACACTTGTCTGTTGAGTCTTGTAAGCCTTATGGAACTCAAACCACCAAAATTTGTACTCTCCTCTCTTTAGAATATTACTATTACACTTTTAAATTGTTTTATAATTGTTTATGACTAAATATCTGAAGTTATTTACATACAAATCCCTTTTAGGCAACCTCCTAGTTACATACTCCATAATCAACTGTAATAGTAAAGAATTAAGGGAAATGAGAATGTTTTAGGTCTTATAGAAGTCAATAGATTGAAAGCTGCATAAAATTAACTGTTTGTCCACAGAGTTAAGTTGTAATGGCAATTCAAGCTTCCTTCCACATGATCACGTGTTCAGTGGAAGTTGAACTGAAACTGAAAAATACTCATTCCACAACCAACCATAAGGCACATTTCATCATTGTATCATCATTATTATCTCAAAACTCAATACACAGTTGCAAAGTAGAAGCAACTGACTCATTATTGTATCTCTTGAGCCATTCAGATTTCAGTATCTAGCTTTTACAGCTTTTCTATGCCACAACAGCATTTTCAGAATTGTTTTTCAGAACCATCAGCAGTTCAGCACACTAGTCAATACGCCAAGATGGTGCATGACACCATAGGTTCCAGGCAGAAACCTTACACAACACTCTTGCATAACATGAAGTTATGGCTTGGCCCCTCAGTCCCGAGACAGAAATATAATGGAGATGCTCATCTCTAAAATGATACAGCTGAGATCTCACCTACTGTAAAATAACTGACAAGGAATCATACACTGGAAGAGAAAACACAGCAGCTGAAAAGCAGACATTTTGCATAGTAAAGTACCATTTTTTAAAAAAGTTTGTTTTTAAAAAAAAATTAATTTTGCTTTGACTCATATATTCCATACTGGAAGATAAAAATCTCTTACCTTTTTCCTTTGTCCATTTTTCACATACTCAACACCAATGGATTTTGTTCCTTGAAATAAGATTTTTGTTACAAGTGTTTTCTCTGCAACTGACAAATTTGGGCGTGATAAGGCTGGTCGAAGGTAAGCACTAGCTGTGCTCCATCTTTGACCTACAATGCATATTTACATTAAACGTCAAAACAGTCATACTCAGCATTCTTCAAGATTTTAGATATTTACAGATGGAAAGCCTTCATAGAGTTAATAGAGTTCAAAGCAAAGGTGATTTGATGTAATACCTATTTTATTTTAACATAAAAAATGTCACAATGACATTCTGAAAACCCACTCTCCTTGCCAGATTTAACTGTGAATCAAGACTTGCATGCCAATGCAATTTTCAATGAAATACACACTAGGCTAATAACAAACTGCTGTGAAATGAACAGGGTGTAAATATAGAGTGCCATTGCTGTTCAGTCATCTAAACACCCGAATGGCATTCCGTGCAGATTTATGTCTGTATTCCAAAATGCTTTCAGAAGTACCACTGGTGCGTCAGACATACAGATTACTTAAGGACCCCTGAATGATTTACCTTGGTGTACAGTCATGTCCATCCAGCCAAATCCTTCTTGCTGATAGCCATTCATATCCTCTGTGAAGGGATACCCAGCTTGCTGGGTTGCCTCCAGGAACGCATGATGAAGAGGGTGGTTCGTTTTCCCTCTTGACACATGCAGGGGTCCATTTCCACCTCTGTACTGATCTGGCCCCAGTTCATGTGTCTGTGCCTTCTTAAAATAGGGCAAGCAATGTTCATAGTCCCATCCTGTAGCCCCTTCTCTGCTCCATCGATTATAATCTTCTGCGTGCCCACGAATGTACACCATAGCATTGAGAGATGAGGAGCCACCCCACACTCTTCCTCGGGGCCAGTACATAATTCGGTTATCCATGTGCTTTTGTGATGTTGTGTGATAATACCAGTTAAATTTCTCATCACAGAGGTTGTAAGTTAATGCAGCAGGCATATGAATCTTCCACATCAGTCTTTTACTACCTAGAAGGGTATCTTTAGGGCCTGCTTCCAAAAGCAGTACAGTACTGAGAGGGTCTTCAGTCAGCCTGTTGGCTAATACACACCCTGCTGATCCAGCTCCAACGATGACATAATCATAAGAGTTTGTCTTTTCAGAACTAAGTTGAGATGAATTACGTGAAATTTTGAATTGTTGTTCACTGATGCCCAAAAAGTTCTTTAATACGTGTGCCTTAAACAGAGTTCCTGTTACTTTGTGCACCCGATTCACAGGACTGCAACATTTAACTCCTTTCATTAAGTATGACATCTTTACTGATAGTATCACTCTTGCAGAATTTCTAGCAAAAATCCAGTGTTTTACCCTAGAAAACCAAACAAAAATCCTCATTAAGATGTAAGCGTTAATACAGTGCATGACCTCTAAAATGTCAGTCATTTTCAGGTAAAAGTGGTATACTTTACCCATTCTCACCATCCAAAAGGTTAACAACAGTGCCCATAAACCAATGAACATTTACTCTGAAGCTTGCTGTCTTACTGTTGGAAGTGTGGGAAAAGCAAAACAGTAAAAAATCTTCAAAACACACATCTCCCTAACACATGGTGCCCAGAATGCAGGATGGGATGGAGATCCAGTGATTTGTGTTGCCTTGGCACCAAGGAGGAATGCGAAGCGAGGTGGAGGCTGCGCGGTCCTGTTCTTCCACTTTTCTCAAGGAACATTTGACATGACTATGCAGATTTATCTCCTGCTCTTCCCCTTCTCTTGAGCACTGTTTTGCAGTACTCTGTGGATCTTATCTCTCATTCTTCCTCTTTTCCCACAAAACCAGTGCACACCTTGCACCAAGGAAGGTGCTGTGTTGCTACTCAAGAAACAGTGGCTTGACCGCAGTCCCACCCAGTCACACAGACATACTTAGATAAATACCACCCCAAGTTTGTGTCTAACTCAGAGGGAGAATAATCCAATACCAAATCAGAGGGACAGATCAACAGGTTTGTGCTTCTCGCCCCCCAGAAGGGACACCTTTTGGTAAGATTTGGGCCCTTGGCTATGCTGGATGATCACCTGGGAATTAAGTGTGTGTGATTGCAATTGGGTTTTTCGTGTAGTGCTATGTAGCCAACCTGCAGTTTGTGCAATTATCATAGGCAATCTTAAAGAATCTGTAGATGTTGCATAAGAATAAACCGTACTATTCATGACCCTGACTGATTGTCTTGAATGCAGCTGGACCTACAGCATGCGGGCTGTTCGTGCATCTGGTGTCAGGCCTATAGTTACAACCATAACTGTCATACCTATTAAGAGACAAGTTGAACCACCCCTAGCCCCTCTAATCTGAGGACTGGCTAGAATGCAAGGGGATTCATCTCTTACCAAATTAATTCATTACCTTAAATGCAACACTTATTATTCTTTTAGTGCAGCCTGTGGCACCAGTCCAGTGGCATACTATCTTGTATTATATGCAGCCTGATGTTAATTTGCTTCTTGTTCCTGAGATAGACACATGAAGCACATTTTCAAGTATTTGCCAGAACCATAAAGGATGGAAACCTTTGCTTACCTTGTAGTCTCTATTCATCTGTCTCTAGTAGGCAAAAATTTAAGAAAACCAAGAATTCCATAAACTGTAAGTTTGTGACAACCAGTGATACTGCAGAGCCCGTTCACAACAATGGAAATTACAAGTAGGGCCACTGTAGCTGCTGCCAGACCAAATCTAGGGCAACGTCTCTACAAAACACATCTATAATGGTAAAACTCTTTTCCAGCTGTCCCTAAGGTGAAAAACTGTTGGGTTTTGAGGTATATCTTCTAACATAGGAAAGGCAAAAGTGCGCATCTGTGGCTTTCTACCTTGTTACTAAAACCAGATCCTGCAGGAGTGCTCTGAGGACACTTACAATCAATACCACCAGATTCTTAGGCTGAGTAGGAATGGCAATTTTTTTACTTTCAGAAAAGCCTGTGAGCCTCACAAGCAACACAGGTTTAGCTCTGTGTTGCACAGGTTCAGGTACAGGGACCAAACGCAAGATTTTCACAGCCTATATAAATGTCACAGGTACCAATGCTACTGGCCAGTCTGAAGTGTGTTTCTCTTGCTCTCTCCCCTTGAAATTGGTAAAAACAATTAGTGAAAATGGATATCTTCTGGCTGTATGTAGTATTTCTCACTGGCCCATGGCTTCAGTTGCCTCAAATTCTACAGGCAGCAACTTATCCAGAGACTGTTACACTGTAATGCACTGCCTATCTTAAAGAGATAAGGAAGCTTTCTCCTGGAAACATATTGAATACTGTATTATGTTTGTGAAATCTAATCTTTCAGAAGTGAATTAGGGTGTTAATGTTAACTTTCATACATTCGAGTTTCATAGTTATCCAATATTTTGTAATACAACCCCTTCATTTTTATAAAGCATATGTGGTTTTTTTTTTTTCACTAAAGGAAAACGTGTTAATGAATGAATGAAATAATCAGCTTTTTCTTACTAAAAGTTGGAACAGAACTGTACTCATTTTCTTGGGTGAAACTCTACAATGTAGTTTGCGAGAGCACACATGAGCTCTTAAGGCCCGACCTGTATTGAAGGGGTTGGTATCAAGGACTGAGATCATGAAGTCCTGAAATGAGAACATGATGATACTTCTCTCTAAAATAATCTATGTAGTTCTATGGTGTACATGGGTTTATCACAGTTCAGGTTCCTCTGCAGAAGATAGTCTTGGGGAATCTTGCAGGAGCCCCTCTTTGAACAAGAGGACATCAGTCAAGAAGCAACCTAATGCATCTTTGCTCTCAACTTTCCCTTACTTCTATCTTACTTTTTTGCCAGGGAGAATTTTCAACCTGTTCAGAGTTCTTAAGAAGTGTATTTCAGTGAGAATGTGTTTTTTCCAGTAATTGGAAAAAATCAAGTTGTTATCCTAATAGGTAGAGTCATCTGAGGCTCTGAGATACGCTGGGGAAGCTGACCCAACACACCCAGTAGGGAACTATAGTTTTATGGCCAGCTCTATTAAATATTGTAGTGGCTATGTCAAAACAAAGTATGTAGAAATAGGGAGGTTTACACAACATGGTTCTACTGGAATGCCCTGTACTTACCCCCAAAAGTTGTATTTTGGGTCTTACTGGATATTACTGCATGTCTTTATCTTCATTCTCACAGATCATGACCCCTTTATAAATATGTGGCAAGATGTTCCTCAGGAATCAGTGAATGGACTTGCAGATATACATATGGCTACAGCATAAAATATATTCTCTGTATTGCACTACAGCTTCAAAATCTGGCTACAGCATAAAATATATTCTCTGTATTGCACTACAGCTTCAAAATCTGGCTACAGCATAAAATATGTTCTCTGTATTGCACTACAGCTTCAAAATCTGGCTACAGCATAAAATATATTCTCTGTATTGCACTAGAGCTTCAAAATCTGGAGCTCATTTTTTAAAAGTATGTATTTGCAGACATTATTACCATTGAGCAGGGCCTATAGACAGTGGTCTTACAAGAGTGAGAGCAGGAGCACCTCAGCAGGGACTTTCTGTTGCTGTAATTTAATATAGTATCTAGACCTACACCAGGTAGCTAGAAGTGGGCAGTGGAGTTCTGAAATTAGGTGTTTGGGGCTCCCTGCATCATTGTAACACATTTCTGAATGCAGTATCAGGCTTGCATGAGAAATAAAGCCTGATGTAACCTGTGGATACCTACCATTGCAACTCCACAGATGTTGATTTGGGGTCACATGTGAAAACAGACTTTTCTAAGGGACAGTGAAGCTGTGAAAGGTGAAGAATATGTTACTTCACTTTTTTATAAAGGGGGAGACAAAAAGACATGTAAGAGGCTGTGCAGGGCATCTAAGGACTCAGTTGGCTTGCCCTCTAAGAAAGCTAAGCAAAAATGTTAGGATTCAGTCCAGGGACCTTACTCCTAGACTTCTATATTTAAAGGGCTCACGGTTGACAACAAAGGAGGGTAGGTATCCTGCATGCATAGAGGGGATATATTGAAAAAGGGATGATAATGATGTGGTTCGGTAGGTGGATGAGGTGGCTAATCTAAAAAAGTCACAGGGCAGTGGGCATCATTACTGTCACCCAGTCAGAGCTGTCCTGCTCTTTGATAAAACTGGAAATAAGAGGGATCAAAAAAATGTACCGAGGCAGTTAGGGTACCCACTGTCTAGGCTAGAAGGCTGAATTATCAGCCAATAAAGCTAAATCCAATGTTCCTTTTAAGTAGCTGAAGTATTTTCGTATGTTTGTCAGTTTTACAGCTAGATGTTATTTCATGTTTTTATTTGCTTTTTGGGTGGGGTTGTTTTACATCAAATGGAACAGGACTGACAGAGTAAGATTTAAAAGATATTTTATATTGCAAAGAGTGAGTTGGGAGTAAAGTCACTCATCAATATCCTGGTCATAATATTCAAGTGACTTTGAGAATCAGTGTGTAGATGATTCAGAACTTAAAAGCACAGAAATTTGTGAAGTGCATAAGTCAAAAATCAAGCCATTCTGATTTAATTTAAATCCAACATATGCAGTTGAATTGAACAGATTAAAACACTAGTTTCAACACACAATTCTTTTTGTCATATTGTTCCATACCCACCCTCACCTACACATGGCCCTATCCTACCCCAGTTCCTCTAAGCCCATCATGAAGAAAGAAATGGTCACTGTGGCTGAAACGTTGCTGTCCTGTTTTGCCAGGGCCAAACCAGTAATATCCTCTCTAACAGATGTAAAATACGTCCCTCTCCTGGAGAGGTCCGGCATCGCGGACAGTGCACGGTGCAGCAGCGCAGCGGGGCCTTCGCTGACATCTCCCCTTGACCGCGCTGCCGCTGAGCCCTGCGCGGCCGGCCTGCGCCGGGGCACCGCTCCTCAGGTGACTCGTGCTTCCCCCACCCGCCCGCTGCAGACTGGGCACAGGGTCTGGACTCATCTGCCGTGGGAGGGTTTGGGGGTAACTTTCCCTTCAGTCCTGCTGGTAACAAAGTTCACTCACTTACAGAAATCCTGGGGTGAGTTTCATTTCCACGGCTGAAACCGTTCAAGCCCACCTACCTCCCCGTTTCCTCCTTTAGGAGCAGTCGCTGCCGGCCCGGGGCGCCCGGCTGCTGCGAGTTCCTGCAGACCCGGCTCCGGGGCCGCCCACAACGGCTCTTGCTCCACACGAAGGCCGGGGGCCGGGGCCGGCTCCCGCCCAGCCGCCCCGAGAAGGAGGGCGGCCGCGGGCCTGCCCCGGTCCCCTCCGCAGGACGGGGCACCCACGGGCCGCGCCTCTCCCCCCCGGCCGGGGACGCCTGAGCCTCCCCCTGTGCGCGGGGCGCTGCCACCGGCGGCAGCCACCGCCCGCTCCCGCCCGTCCCCCGGCCCTTCCTCCTCACGGCTCCCTCAGAGCCGCCTCAGCCTGCCCGCCCCGCGCGGGAAGCCCGGCAGCGCGGAGGACGGGGCTGGCCCCTGGGCGCCGCCGGCGGGAGGGCGCGGCGCGGAGCGGAGGGCGGGCGGCGCCGGGGCCCCGCGCTCGGGACTGGCCCCGTGAGGGGGAGAGGTCCGCGGGGGAGGCCGGGCGGGAGGCGGGTGGAACTGCCCACGGGAACGCACCCTCTGGCCTCCGCGAAACGCGTGTCAGAGCGGCTCCCTGCTGTTTCGACACCGGCCGGAGCCGCAGCGGGCCGAAGTCCGCCGCCTCGCCCGCCCCGCCCCGCCGGAGCCCCGGGGCGGGCGCCCCGCTGCCCCAGGAGCCGCCGGAGCGGGGCGGGACAGGCCGCTGGGCGCTGAGGCCACGGCCCCACCCCGGGAGAGAACTGCCACTTTTTCACTCAGCCCTTGCGGGGGAGACAAAAGGCGGTTTTTCTCCTTAAAGCAGAAGCACTCGACAGTGTTGGCACCTCGGCTGCGAAGCCGTTTTCCAACGAAGGTGGAGGCGATTTGTATCATGTTATGTTCACGTAGAATTGAACTATCAGCTCCGGACCCGACTTAAGTGATGGGTAGGAGGTTTCTAAAAGGTCTTTTCACCTCAATTTTTAAAATCTTCGTCAAAGTTTGAAAGAATTGTGAAAGAGGGGAGGGGAGGTATTAAATTACTTTGTCTTATTATAGCTACTCCCTTACAGACTTACCTTCTCGTTGGAGCAGTCGGTGGTACACGATTTCTATTAAGCTGTTTTTTAGAGGCTGATGACAAGACGTTCTACAGTGAAATTTGAAATGTTTTACTAGGAAAAAAGCATAGAAATATCTGTGCTTGAGATTATAGTTCAAAGACAAAAGAAAAAATGAATTCTTGCATAAAGGACATAAGTCATTTGTGTTTTGCCATAGAAAAAAATTAACAATTAGAGACACTGTAAATACAGCCACAACAGGAAAAAGTGGATTGGTCAGTACAGATACAAAATTTACAGAATAAAACAATATAGAAAACCAGGAAAGAACCAAAACTGCTAAAGAGTAATGAATGGGTCCACATGCTAAAATTCTGTGGACCTAATTACTGAAAATACGTTAGCATAAATCAGGATGATCTTTGGTGTCAGAAGTGTAAACAAAAGCAGGACATTATTTTTTTTAAGCTACAAAAGCTCTGACTGAAGTAGACGAGAAACAAAAGTGAGTTTGCTGTGTTATCTATATGGATACTCTAGGTTTAGCAACTATTCAGGATTTTCTGTAATTTAACCTGCTCCAGGTTTGCTACATATTCTGGTTTTGCGGCTAATACTAACAATTTGTACTGATTTTCTATGAGAAAGTGTATTCAGCTATGAATAACTTGCAAGGACTATAAAAGAAAACAGAATTGAATTTTAAATATTACTGTTCTGTTTAGCAGAGCACCAAGGGTCATGGGCACCTGTTACTATTTTAAATCTGCAAAGCAGTGGTTAGATGTAGGTCCTTGATGTGTTAGAATCCAGGCTGATGCTTCTCAGTTGCTGTGTTTCTAAGTTTAGCTAGTGGAAGGTCAATTTGAGTAGAGTGTTTTCTACAGATTAGTTCAGAATCTCTTACCTTAAGGAAAGAAAACTAAAAAATCATGAGCCACTTTTAAAAGTCATGATAATAATGTTTATTCTTCTCTTCTCACATTAAGCAAATGATAATTGAAAATTCTGTCACTTTTTTTTAGCCTGTCTTTTTATTGAAACTTATCATATGCAAGGGAAAACTTCAGGTTGGAAAGACAAACTTAGTACACAGAGTTGTGCCTGTTCATGTCTGGCTGCTCAAGTGATAGTGAAAATTCCTCAGTTCACTCTTAGAAGTGAACTTCAAGAGTTCATGGTAGTCTTTTAAACTCCACATCTTAATTTTTCCACTTGAATCCCATGTTTCCTGTACCAAGCTTATAAAATCTAACTGGGGAGAAACAGGGAGTATTCTAGAAGTGCAATGCATTCTTTCTATGCGTGGCATTTTCTCATGTCTTTTCAATAAATGTTTGTGGACTACAATGTTTATCATAGTTATGAGTATTTCTGCAGTACCTTGATAACAGCAAGAAAAAAAAGCCTTTGAGGTGAACTTCTGTGTAGTGTAACACTAATATTTAGAAGTATTAAAAAATCAGTTATAGTGTTAAAAATACTTTAAAAGTTTTAATTATTTTAGCTTCACTATACAGTGTACCAACCATATAATTAAAAGTATCCAGCAGTTATGGTAAGGGGTGGTTAGAAATAGTTATTTGAATCAGCTGCTCAAATAGCCATTCCCTCATGGAAGAAGTGTCTGCCCTGGCTCTAGGAGATTTACCCCAGCTCTTCAGTGTTTCTTCTTCCTGATGCCCAAAGACTTTTCTTTTGATGAGATGTTAGCTTAAAAAAAAAAAAAAAAATTTATGAAGCAACAGAGTAATTTCAGCAGTTAAGCAGAGGCAGACCTGTAGCACAAAATTCTGGCTGTGTTCACTGTTTTGAACATGAAAAAAATGGAGGAGTCTCACACTTCATTGCAAGGGCTACTCCTGCAGGTATCCAGTATTTCACAAGTTTCTTGTTTCACAAGTTTTTAATGTTTGCATAATTCAGCAAGGAAGGACCTGAAAAACCTAACAAAGGTAGCCTCAGGTTAGTTTTTCAAATCCCCAAAAGCCACAGAGTAGCAGTTGTCACCTGGACAAGGTTTCAGTTTTCTTCAAGTTTTTTATTTTCCAGTAGCTTGTCAGTATGTGTTCTTGGTCCCAATGTCTTACAATCATGTAGCAGTTTTTCAGCTCTGTTCAGACAGCCAGCAGCTGCAGAGCTGAGATTCATGTACGGATAAGATGCACTTATTCAAAAGTCAAATAATATTTCTTTGTAGTCCATGGAGCTGAGTAATTTTTGTTTGTCTTTCAATGAAAAGTGCAAGTTCAAACCTCTGAAATTTAACAATTAGAGTTAGCTTCACTAAATTGTAAGCAATATAACATATTAGAAAAATTCTTGTTTTACATTTATCAAATGTTTTTTCAATTTTGTAACTTATAATAATATTCACCAATATAAATAACTATTCAATCAATAATCAATCTCTAATTGAATAAAATTTCTTGCTCAAAATTAAATCGTATTTTTGCATTTTTTGAACAACCAGTAAGTTAAAATATAGTTCTGTAGTTTTACAGCTTATGCAAATATCTAAACCTACAGGTTTTTTGCAATAATTTCTGAAATGGTGCTCAGGAGCTTGACTTTGTTTACTGTTTCAGTTTAACATGAAAATGAGTTTTCTTGATGATGGAATATTCTTCAGCTGTATTCCTTTAAGAGATGTAAGGAATATCAAATCTTATCTTTTTCATGAGAGCTAAAATTGTAACAATATTAACTCCAAAACATTAATTTGTTGTCATTGTTAAAAAAAAAGTGGGAAACACAGAGGTTTTAACAATCAGGCTAAGACAACTTTCATCCACTTGATGTTAAATTTTGTCAGTTTTGACATTGTACAATCTGCCTGGTACACAGACCCAATGTTCTAACTTAAAGATTGAAGTGAAAAAAAATCCCAAACCTGTATTTCTGAAAGGAGGGAAATACATGTAAAAAATCAGACCTTCTGGGAAGTAAAGCTGATTATCAACCCATTATTTTCATCTAACGCATGGATAGATTAAAGTTGAAACAACTATCAGGATTAGAAATGGGTACTTGTCATTGCCTGTTGTAGTCCACTGCTTTCTTCATCAGCAATATGAGCTTTCAGAGAAGGCAACAAAAGGGTTAAAGTTTTAAAATTTTCCATTTTATCTATCCAATCTCCTGTTGAGCAAGGTTTGAAGAGAGTTACAATGGTGTTAAGCATATCAGGGAGTGAACATCTGGTGCTGTGTTGTGCTGTCACCTGTATGTTTTTCTCCATGTTGTAAGTTTATTTTTTTCTGTATTCACTGACTTTCAGGCTAAATGCATCAGGCTTTTCTTTGGTGCTTTGAAACTTTGCTCATGGGAGTGATGGCGTGGCACATGGGTCAGGGGAAGCACTGAGATGTAAATTGCTTGGAAAAAAAAGGATAATTAAAGGTCTTGGCACACAGCTTAGGTTATGAATGATTGGTTGAAGTTGATTGGATGAAGTTGTTTTTGGGAAAAAAAAGCATTTCTACCCAGACAGAAGAGATTGTATCATTTTTATCAATGGAGATCAGTCTGGTGGCTTGTGTCCTGCTGAATTTGGTACTGAGCAGCTGTAGTGGCAGGAGACAAGCTAAACCATTAAGATATAAGAAGGGGAAATTCCTCCTTCCTCTTTTTCCTGTCTATTCTGCATCAAAAGCAAATGAACAGTTTCTTACACTGACTTGAAGACATCAAGTGAAACTGATTCTTCATGCACTAGAAGGAGAATGCTACTGTGGCTACAGATGGTGGCTACAGTTGTGTGACTTCTATTTCTGTATGGAATAATGGCTTGAATCCATAGCTGCTGTGCTCAGCTTTACTAATCAGGTTTCTTTCCTTTAAAATTGTTGTGAGGAGAAGCCACTCACCTTAGTAGGAATAAATCCTAAAGGATTTGTCCTAAAGAAGGAAACTTGCTAAGTTCAAAGTCAATACTTGGTATTATCAAGATAGCCTCTAGTTCACTAATGTTTGACCCCAAGACAAACAAGTCTCAAATGTTGATAGTAATCAGTGTTTTAAACATGATAATCCATCTTTTAAAAGGAAGGGTGCCAGCTCTTCTCTGAAAAATAGGATGGTAGTGTAGAGCCGAAGCAGTAAATCCTACCTATTACAGGAAAATATCCCTTAGTACATAAAATGTCTAGAGGTTTTGATATATTCTTTCTTCCTTATGATCTGTCTTTACAGTCCAGACATTTTTTTTGATAGGCACTACACAAATATAAAATAAAACATCTATTTTCTGAGATGTCTACCTTACTTGCAGTCTCAAGGGTTTGAATAAGAAGCTAGAGCTATCTTTATTCTTCTAAGTTCTGTGCTGAAGCCTCTAAGCACCATTTTTTTTAAAAAAAGTTATCCAGAGGCTATGTAACTGCTGAGTGGTGACTATGGCTTGTCACACTATTTGTAGTGATCTTGTTACTTTGCTCTCCCCTTGTTCGTTTGTTATCTGTGAGCACACTTGTATACTTCTGGCTCAGGAATTTGCTGGAAATTAAGTTAACAATAACTTAATGTCATTTTCTGAGAAAAAAACCAAGTTACTGTGCCTTCAGCAAAAAATCCCACTATAAACACCACCACACCCCTCAACAAAACAAAACAAACATCATCAAACGGTATGGGTTTTTCTTTTCTGTTGGTATGTACCTGTTTGCTGCAAGAAGAAATCAGCCATATAAGAAGATAATAAAGCTAATTAGACACAAAAATTCTACCATATGTGCAAAACAAAAAGAGAATTTATTTTGTCCTGTATGTTTTAATAGGTCAAGGGGATACCTGTAGCTAGAGGAAACTGAAAGTGTGATTTCTGTCTTCAAATTAGTGTTATTTCTTTAAAGAGAGTAAACGTCAGGTTCTTCATTCAGTGATTTCCAGAGAGAGATTTTTCTGGGTGCATGAGAGAAGAATGGCTTTGTTATTCATAAACTGATACTGAAATTCAGAATTCAAAGTGTGATTGTTTTGTGTGGTTTTTTGGGGTTTGATTTGGTTTGTTGTTTGTTTGTTTGTTTTTTCCCAACACCAGGTAAACATGCAATCCAGAGACTGATGGACAGATGGGGATATGTTAGCTATGATCAGCCTATTTTAATTCCTGACTATATTGCTTCACAAGGTTCTGCTCCTAAGCTGAGAAAGTGGTACAGCATTGCAGCAGATGTTAGTCATCTCAGTGCTGTATTGTTTGAAAAAGAAGTTGAAACACAATTTCAGTCCTATTTCACGAATGTAAGTTGGAGCCTCAGCACAGATGGTAAGTTTGTTGTCACAGTGGCTGGTGGAGATCCTAAGGGGATAAGAAAACTAGCTGCAGAGGGTAATGCCAGAAATGTGGCATGAGCAAATAAAATGTACCCTACTGCCTTTCAGTTTAACCCTCAATGTTTAAGACAGATAATTGTTCTGAAGAGATTGGTTTGTATAAACCTATATGCCTCCAAATCAATAGAGGTATTTTCTTCTGGGTTGACCAATGTATTAACTGACTTTGTGGCTCTGGGTGCATTGTTGCAGTGAATGTGGCCAGCCCCTCTAAGGAGCAGAATAAATGTTCAGTAAAGCTTTTTACTTGTTGATGACATGGTTGCAGTCATAAATCCACAAGTTACTGTGCTGTTGGGAACCATGGACAGGGCAGGGCTTGTAGGCAAAAGTACTATGTTGAGGAAAAAATAGCTAAGCTTTTGGGCATCAAACCCTTCTTTATGTTAGAAACAAAAGCAGTGGATGTCAAAGGTAAATACAAGCTGGGAAAAATGTTTGGAGTTCAGGGAGGAGAGTGTTTTACTGATATTCTCAGAAAAGGTAACATAGGTGTTATTTGTGGAGTGCAGGGGACATAAAGGTAGCTTATAGCTTGTGGAGATGGGGAGGGTGAGAAATTATAATTACAAAACTTCAGAATCCACTTTTCCCCAGCAGAATTATGAATTCTGGTTCTCAGATCTGGGACCACACTTGTTAGAATATAAGATATTTCTGCCTCCACTGAGATGTTTTTAGACCTGCAATGTAAAGACTGAAAATCACTTTATTAGAGCTGC
The DNA here is from genome assembly GCF_965140245.1 of Athene noctua. Lineage (NCBI taxonomy): Eukaryota > Metazoa > Chordata > Aves > Strigiformes > Strigidae > Athene > Athene noctua. The sequence goes on along the minus strand of NC_134046.1, from coordinate 16,333,487 downwards.
AAGAACAGTCAGGGTATAAAGACACTATGGAAGTATACCTGTGACTGAGCGGAGAGTGAAAAAGCACAGAGTATTACTTAGATGTTTTGTGCTTTAATGACTTGGATGTTTTTTTGCTTTAGAGTGATGAGCATGGCATGAACTGAACGAAACAAATTGAGAAAGATATTACAGTCTCTGGTGTTAGTTCTGTAAATGAGCCAAAGGATCAAGTACATGACAAATGCTGCAGTTTTATTCAGAGAAATGATTGTCACAGAAGCTTTCTGTGTTTAATATTCTATGAGCTGAAACCACTTTTATTTTTTATTGATCAGCAAATGTCATCTTTACATCTAGCCAGCATCAAAGAACTGACAGCCACAAAGATTTGTGTAACCAGCAAAGGAATTGTTGAGATGTTGTCAGTGTATTCAATGCAATTATACAGAAAAGTTTCAAAGACAAACTGCAGTTGGTAATCAAAGAGTAAGAATATTTTTAAGAAGTTGTTTTCTTCACTTATTTTACTTTTGGAAGAAGGTGGGGAGTGGGTAAGTGAAACTTAAAAGTATGGAGTAAAAATTTCCCCTCTGCTGCAGTTAGTAAAAAGGGATCCAAGAAAGGAAGAATAACAGTTTTACACTTCCTTCAGATGTTTAATGAAAGACAGATTTGAGCCCTGTGTTTTGGGAGACGGAACAAATCTATGGGAAAATTAACCTGTTTCTCTTCTACCAGTCTCAGATCAGCTGGGATTGGGGCAACGCCCTGAATCATGACACCCACTCAATTTTGTGGAAGGGGGAGCACTGCCAAGAGCAAATGCTGCCACACTGCATCCAAGCTCCCAATTTATTACCAGTTGTTTACATAGTTTCATTTCTACTTCTACATCCTACTGACCTTCAGCTTTTGTCTGTTTAGGGCTCACACGCGTGCTCACTACACTCTCTGCAGGTGGGGGTGTGACCTGCTGCTTCTCACGGTTGCAACATGGTGTTCTGTAATGTTGCCTCATTTATCCACAATCATTCTTCTAATCTCAAGGTCAGTTTACATTTTGCTAACCACCAATTCTTAATTCCCACACTTTTCCGTAATTTAATCTCTCCTTCTGTTCTCAAATGGATGCTTAGACCCAGGATAACATAAGACAGAAATACATGATGTGTCATTGGATTATCTGGGACAGAGGATGGTGTGATAGGGGACAAACCTCCTTCATTGCAGTCTAAAAAGTTAATTATTTCATATTGGCTGAAAGCTAAAGTGTGTATATACGTAATAATGAAGTTGACACTTGATATCTTATTCCTGTCTCTGAGTATGGAATTCTTTTTTCCTAAAAATCTATTGTAATTTTTAAGTGCACTCTTAAAGTAACTGTTAGCAATTACTAATCTTTATAAATTCTCCTTTGTTAAAACTGGTCCCATTAGGATTGTGTGTATCTATCTTTGTATTAAATCCTTGAACTATTCTTAATTTTTATTTTAGTGGCAGTTCCATTATACTGGATTCCTTGTAGAACCAGAAACAAAATATTTTATCCATGCTTACAACCTACCCCCAGCAAATATAAGAGAGGATTTTCCATCAAAATCCTTTTTGCTAACTGCACCAGGTAATTTATCAAGCATTCTCTGCTAAATTATACTATTTTTTTTCATTCATGTTATTGCACAAATTTCCTTAACAAGGCTAGAAAATGCTTGTTTTGAAATCTGTCTAACACCCTATAGGCACAGAGTCATCAAAGCTGAGAACTCAAACACAGCCAGCTCTTCAGCAGTGGTCTGTTCATTTGGTTTTGTTTTCTTCCCTATACGTGTTCCATTTCTGTGTTTGATTGCCATTTATCTTTCAGCAAGAGAGAAATGGATATTGTTTTTCAAAGGAAAAGATATTTCTTTTATTTAAAAAAATTTACACTTTCAGCTATACAGTTTTTCAATGTAGTTGTTAATAAACATTAATCAGGAATATTATTGTTTCTCTAAAATTGTAAGGCAGCCTATAAGTCTAGAGGCACTTTAAAGAAGAACATGTTGTTCCAGTCATTTTGCTCGATGCCTGTAGAACTGGTGACCTGTCTCCACTCAAACACAAGTCCCAGCTTGGTGCTTGTTCTCCAGGACACCTGTCCTCCCGGAGAGTGGGTGTCCTCCTTAATAACGAGGGCAGCCACATTCATTGTACATCCCTTAAAGATTCGAATTCTCAGGTCAAGATCAAGGCATTGCTGTTGTGTGTGTCATACTCTTCCATACTGAGGATGTTTCCCCTATGGGGTTGAATTAACTGTAGTTTGAAATAGGTCATACCTATTTATTTTCTTTCATGGTTTGACTTGTATTGTTAGGAGATAGACAATAAGCAGAGCAGCCTGATAACAGGATGCTTTTCTTTTAATCTGCAGTAAGATCATCAATGGTAAACAGGCTTTTGTTGCCACAAGAAAGACCACTGGGATTTTTTTACTTAATGCCTACTTATCACTATCACATTCTAGGCAGCTGTCTACAAACATTATGTAAGAAGTGGAGTGTGTTTTGTGTGAGTGTGTGAGCATGTTTGAGGAGGTAGTGCTAGAAGTAAGGCTGGTTATAGAAAATAAGACAAAACCACTTTTCACGGAGTAGGAGCTAAACAGGCTAGTACTTGTTTTGAATTGTCCTGTCTAAAATATATTGTACTTAGGAATTCATTTATGCATATTTTAATAGACTATAGTGACAGATCATGCATTTGCTAAAATTTTAAATATCCGTTTAAATTCACGGGCTGCAAAGACAATGTAATGAAATACATCAAAAGTTGTACTGAAATGGATGCTATGTATATATATATATAGACACCATGCTGAATGAAGAAAATAACTCTTCAAAAGTGTTTCACAATATCATCTCTGCCTGAATACTGAACAGGGTCTAAGACCTACTTCTGAATTTTCCCTATATCATAATCATGGCATTAAAATGGGAATTTTGAGAATTCTGTACAGGTTAATTTAGATAATAATGCCATATTTTAATCCATGAGTATGGGATTGAGAAGTTTTCTTTGTTACTGGTTCGTACACATGACATGAACAAAAGTACCTTTAGTAGACTAAACAAATTCCTTGCAGATTTGAGCATGCAAACGTGTCATTAATACTAAGGACTACTGTTACTAAATCTGTTGGATGTTTAATGGGCTAGATACTGTTATCACATACATTTTCAAGCAACAGTGCCTGAATTCAAACAACTGCAGGGAGTTCCTGTTGTAACTAACACTTCTGACTTGCCCCTTCAAAAGCACAAACACTCTGTTAGGGTATAAGGTGCCACCTGCAGGGTGTATGGTACCAATCATGAGCACAGTTATAGCAGAAATCCATTTCATCACTTCAGTAGTTATTAGCAGTTTTAAACTGAAATATCTTCAAACTTCGGGAAGTTTGTGGAATCCAAGAATAACTGTTTCTAAAATAGAAGTGAATTTTACAACAAGCAGTCTTGGGCTTGAATATTTAATACTGCTTCATGAGTGTCAAAAGTATGAAGTACTTCTTGAAAAAACGGTGGAAGCAAAGGTAATTTGCTGTTAAATCATAATAAATTGAAAACGTAGTTCTCTTAAGTTCTTCTGTATTAGCACAGCAGGAGGCATGTACTTGCACTGAACTCCAATCAGCAGAGCTGGCCAGCAAACACTGAGATGGTCTAAACCAACTGTAGCTGCTTTCAGAAGAGCTCTGCTCCACTGTTACACTGTTATTTTACTCTTTGAGATTATAGTCTTTATTTTTGAGACTTTTTAAACAATAATTTTGTTCAGAATGAGATGAATCAATGAATATGAAAGCATAACATGTAGTAACTAATTAGGCTTCACTAACTCAAAACGCCCCTTGCTTGTAATTCCTAAACCATTCGCCATTTTATTAGACTACTAGATTTAAAGATAAATGTATGCACTATCTATAATTCTGATGTTAAGAGTATATAATAATTTTAAGGCCTATTTAATGCAATTTGAAATGCAATTAAGTATTAGATGTGATTTAATTTAGTAATGACTGCTTTTGTGATGTCTTTGAATTTTTTTCTGACTGCTTTTGTGATGTCTGTGAATTTTTTCTCCCTCCCATACCTTTCTTTAGGATTTCATTAACAGATAAATGAAACTAGAATTTCTGTGAGGATACCAGGATTTTTTATTTATTTTCAGTGAAAAGTGTTTACTTTTATGTAGTTAATTGAAGAGTTGTACTAGTTCTAACTAACCAGACACAAGCATAGTACTGTATATCTATTTTTTTTAATTAAATTTGTTTTTTACTTACAAATTGGTAGATATGAAGCCTCTTCTCATGGTGGTAATATAAATTTGTATTGTTCTGTAGAGCAGCCCTGTGCTATGAAGCTTAAAGCAAACATACTGATATATTTACACTGAATTTTCTTAAGATTCTTACTTATCTCATGAATTTCTCTTTATTTTTGTTATTCATACCAGTTGCAAGGAAACTACCTTTCAAGAAAATCTGGTAACAGTTTTAGGAAACACAGTACTCTTGTCAGAAGCTCAAACTGTAGTACAGAAGGAAATACATGAAAGGAATTAATCTGTGCAAAAATCCCATTTAACTGTGTATTGGAATTATTCTAAGGTAATTCCTTCCTTTGCCAAGTGTGGATATGACCGCCCCAGGCCTACAAAAAACCTAACGAACTGCATGCAGATGAAAGCCAATGGTTGGTTAAGTATTTATCATACTTGAGCCAGTCTTCAATGCAAATGAAACAGAAACTGCTCGGTATTTTCTGTTGCATTATGTATCATGTATATTCAGCAGATTTTCCCCTGTATGTTTGCAAATATTTGGGAAAATAAATATTTTCGTATACAGATGTTTGAATGTCAAAACCCTGTTAAAAAGCAGATGACTCTGGTGTTAGATGACTTTATGTACACCAACCTTGGCAAAACTTGCCTTTCATCTTCCTCCTCTTAAAAGCTGACGTTTTATGCTTAATACAGGAATGTCACACTCCAGGAATTAGTTATTTTGTAACTATTGCTCACAAGAAGAGAACAACTGATGAGAGAGATGTCAGGCTGCAGGAGGACATGCATTCCAGAAACACAGGAGGAACTTGGGAGGGAGCAGATTCAGACGGGTATGTCCTGTTTCTTTCAAAGTAAGGAAGAAAATTGACTTAGTCACCAGTTCTGTAGTTCTCAATGTGATTATTAACCATTTTGCATATGTTTGTTTCCATAACTGATTAACTGGACAGCTTTTTCAACTGCACAAGACTTGTTTCAAAGCGATGGTTCTCTAATAGAGATCCTCACAACCAGTTCAGCTGGAAGATTTGTAGGTTTTCTCCTTGCTGCTCTACTTGTAGTATTATTGCTGCAGTAGCTTGCATCACATCACAGACCAAGGCTAAGAGTTCACTTTTTTTGAACTTAAGTGTTTCTGTAATTCTTGTTCTTTCGAGTTCTGCTGCAAGCATCCTTTCAGATGACATAAGATCACATGAAGGAGACTGCCTTTAGGTATCGTTGTAGTAGAAACTCTCTGAAGTTTCCTTTAGGAAAATCCAGATAGGGCTACATTACTGTTTTAGTTGAAATGAGTATTGTGCTTTTGAAGGGAATTGCCCACCAGCAATGACATCTAAACTTGCCAGAGTAAAATTTGAAGTATTATATGCAGTCTTCAATAAAAGAGAGCCCAAAGGTCCTAGTCTTAAATAAAAACAAGAATGTAACCACAGCCTGCAGTAAAATAGTTTCAGATAAGATTACTGCATAATTTGGATAGATATCTTTTCTCTTCAGAATTTTTAATGAAAGCAGATTAAAAGAAAACCAGTTATTGTGTTCTTTCAATGAACTACATTTATTGGTCCTTGATTATTTATTACATAGAAGTGTTTTAATAGTTTTAATCTAGATTATAATTGCAGATATGGATTTGAGGTGTGATCTGGGGGTGGCAGCCTTCATTACAGAAGAAAAACACCAACAAATAGCACTCTAAGAATTATTTTTTGCAAGCAAAAGCCCATGTACCTGTACCACAGGATTGAGGTTTATGCGGGTTATATAAAAATGCATCTAGTTCTTTTGGGTATATTATAGTGGATTTTTTTAAATAGGGGAAAAGGTGGGTAACTACCATGGATAATGAGAAGCTAACAACAGCTTTAGATGATGAAAACAGACAAGAAAAAAATGCTCCAGTTCTGAATTAAGTCTTTCCACTGAATAATATAATTTATTATATAAACAAAATACCAACAGAACTGTAGGTTTTCCATCTCACTTTTTACACGATGATCACTTATGTAACAATTTAATCTCCTGGAAACATTAGAGTAGGAATCAGAATAAGGCATTAAACTCACAGCCTGCATTCTTCAGCTATTGCTTCTATGTACATGTATCTGGAATGAATCTTGGCTTAATATCTGCCACGTCAATATTCTAGACCACAAATTCCCACATTGTGCAATTTTAATATACATAACCTGTACCATATAAATGTAGTTAATTTGGATATGACTGATAGTCTACACAGAATTCAGTGCATACAATTCAAAAGATGACGTATAGCAACGCTGAAGTAACATGCACTATGAGTAGGATTTTTTGCACCACTTTGGGAAAAATCTCAGTTGAAGTTAATTTTAATAAAATACAAAAATATATATTGACAGAAGATGAATACATCTGCACTGGAAAAGAAGGGCCATTTGGGGAAAGGAATCCTCAATGGAGCAGGTTCCACTGTAAACACATCTGTTACCATACAAATGCAGCTCGCTCTCGTAACATTCTGACACCAAAGCGCTGCCATTCTCGCTGATATATCCATAGCTCCTGAGTTGTATCAAGGCAGGCTAAAACTGCACCTCCTTTCCATGCAATTAAGCGGGGATCCATATCCTAAATTCAAAACAGAGATTGTACACAATCATTGGTCTAATTTTGCACAGTCCTCAAAAGCTATATCCTCATTTTTCGAACAGTATTTATCACTTAGTATCTTGGGGGAGAGGGGAGGAGAAGAGTTTTTCAAAATTATTCAGAAAAAGAAGTGAGATTAAAATATAAAAAGATATTTAAGATGTTTCAAGAAGTCACTTTTTTTTTTTTTTAAGATGCCTTCTAGACATGTCATGAAAATCCTGCCTTCAGCAATGGAGGCTCTGAAATACACTCAAAGTTTTAATTTTACAAATTTTGCCTCATTAATGCTAAATGAAAATTGCTCTTTTAATGCCATACTTTCTTTTACCTTAATCTAGTTTATAATTGTAATTATAACCTAGGTTATAACCCTAACACAGTATCTTGCTGAACAGACAGGTTAAATTCACGGGCCAGTACTAACTGCTTAAGAACATGGCCTTTAGCTAACAAACATTTCAGTTAATAAACATTTTAGTGACACTCTTGCTATGCTTCCAACTTCCTGCCTGTAAGTGAATAGTTATGTTATGAGGTGAAAGCTCTCCTAAATCTCCACAAATATTCAACTAACCTGCAGTGTTGAAAGAGTGTATTTTTCTTAATCTTTCAAAGATTTTAACCAATCATAGTTTATTAACCATTTAGCTATGAGTTAACAGTATACCTTAGGTCTTGTGATGACTTCAACATTTTCAACGACTCTTCTGAAAGAAGGTGGCATTTTGTTCAGAATTCGGTGCTGAAGAAACTCTTGAGCTTTATGAAACATAAGACCTCCTCCCACTACTAAGATGGAGCTGTACATCTTCTTTTTTGTATCATCAGACGCTGGAATGAATGGATATATATAAATGTATCTTAAAGTTATTATGGCCTGTATTGGTATTATAAAGGATTTACTGCAAGTCAAACCAGACAGAAATGGGTGTTTGCTTTTAAAATTCTTTTTCTTGGACATCCAAAATGTCTAGCTCAAGAAACCTCAACATAGAAGTGTAGCTACTCTAGAGATGGTAAAACTTAGGGACATATGTCCTGCTTTGGTAAAATATAGGAGTTACCATAAATCCACACTAGCATGCATGTTTTACAGAATTGTACACACGTGATTCTTACCACAGCAGTCAATACTATGAAGAATGGCTTTATCAAGGCCCAAGGCTTTGCCTTCAAACTGAGAAATAGCTGTTTTCCTGGACATGTGTGCAGTTAAAGGTTCCTCTGAATCATTTCCAGATATCATACAATCACCCTGGGAAGATCCCAGTTCTACTTCTTGTGGGTAGATTCTCTCCGAAATGTCCGAGGCCTGGCCTCTCAAGTCTCCCTCAAATGCACCAGGCTTTGACATAGATTTTCTATCAGCTGTAGCTTTTGCAGACTTAAAAATGAGAAAACAAGTTGAACTATTATAAATGCAGAAAGATCTTCAGCAGGTAACAGAGCAATACAAACACTTAACTAAGCACCATTGTACTTCCCCTCACCCTTCTGCACAAAAAGGTTAAGCACTGTATTATTACCTCATATAATTTTCATTTTAATCCCCGCTTTCAAAGTAAAGGGTTTATTCTGAACTTCATCAGACTTACTAATGTCATAACATGAAGCCCTCTTAGACTCTGAGAATGCACAGTGCTAAAGACTTGTCTAGACATCCATAATTCCTTACACTAAACTTTAATGATTCTGACCCCAGTAACAAACTTTGGTTTCTGAGACAAGCTAATGAGTCCTGATTTTACTCCTCAATTAAATAATAATGAAAACGAGCATTCACACACCTGCTCTTGCTTACTTTGTGTGGCTAGCAGATAATGTTCATCATGAGGATCCTCAGGGTCACCCTGTGACCTGTGTTGCAACGTTGTCATTTTTTGTCCAACAATTCCAAAAGTTGCTGGATAAAACAGAGCCATTGGAGCCTGAAGAATGAGAGGTTGGGCATGGTTTTACTACAGGGTGGGGTTTTTTTTGACATTTAACAAAAAAAAAAAAAAAAAGGAAAAACCTTGTTCTACTTTTCTCACAATTCAAAATTAAATGTGTATTTTTTCAAAATAATTTTGTAAACAGCTAAAGTGTCTTCAGCTTTGTATAATTTAAATTAATCCCAGCAAATACACTTGTACGTGTATGTAAGTACAGGCACATAAGGTTTTTTACAGATTCTGACACTGTATGATAAAATAAGTACTCAAATGCAGTTTGTTACACAATTAGAAAATTCAACGGTGAGCTGAAAAACTTGCAAAATTAGCATTCATTCCTTGCACTTGAAGGATAATTATCATATTCAGTTGAAGTTAGAACCATTCTGGCTAAAGCTAGTTAGGAAGTCTTGTGCATCTACTAGTGCTGCATTAAGCCCATTCATACATATAGTAATTAATTTTAAAACTATGAACAAGCATAAATTAAGAACAATCCATAAATCACATGGGATTACTAGCACTGGACTGATACAAAGTGAAGTGCTGAGCCTGAATGCTGAATATAATTCTTGTAATTTAAAAAAAAAAAATCACCTGTAATTTTTCATCCCCTAATCGGAACTGGTATAATAAAGCTGGAGAATCCGGATGCCGAATTTGGAACTCATGATCTTGCAATCCAGAAATATCCTGAAGTCAAAAACAATGCAAATAAAAAACTGTACCTCTAATATCTATCAAACTCATATCTATTTAAACTGTAGGAAACAATAAAAAAACTCTTAAGACTATGAATTTCATTTACCTATTCTTGAACTCTTTTAAAAGTATTTTCCCTGTAGCATGATCTGCCAAAACAGCTTTCTACATGCCTAAGCCTCTATAATGAGAATCTGTGCAAAACGAAGAGACCTGCTGGCAAATCTTACAAAACCGAAGTTGAAAACCAGCACATACGCAGCGACTGTCAACTTCTTTCAGTAATAAGAACAAAGAAACTACCTTTCTAAGAGTAGGGATTCCTTTCAACTAGAAGAAAAATAAAACAAGTTACAAATACTTCAAGTCTAAAGCTTCTCCAGCTGTTGCCAGTAGTCTACTGAATAAAATACTTCATTTTATTCCGTTTACAAGGAATTGTAGACTCACAAAAAGGTTCCCCAGAGCTGCATTCTGTAAAGGAAAAAAAAAAATTACATAGAGAATACCCTTTTTTCCCCTTCTCACCTGGTCTAGATGACAAAATGTCTCCTTTAGGTGCTGAAGGAGCAGGCAATCCAACTTATTAGTTAGCTGACAGTCTCTGTATGGGAATCCTGCTCGTTGCATAAGCCAATAAAAACACCTTGATACATCAGATCCTCCATATGCAAGGCACAGTCTAAAGCAGAGAGATTATTTTATTTATTTTCTTAAATACTGGCCTTCTACAGTACCATGCATGGGAATACAAGAAAGATTTTAGACATGCTGTGATCATGACTTCCACATAGTTGCAAAGCACAGTAGCAGTTCTGCCCATTTTCTTCTTTTCAAGATGCCAGAATTCTCCAAGGTTCATATTGTAACATGACGACCCTGCTACATGGCTCACAGTAAAATACCTCTGTATTTATAGAAAATTTTTCTCATTGTTATAGTCAAGTCTTTGGTAAACAAGTAAGTACATGCTGATAATAATTCTGCATATGAAAAGATACCTGGTGTTGCGATGGGAAACACCATCTTCTACACAGCAAACACTTGTCTTCTGATCTCCCACATCTACTATACATGCACTGCTTAAACCACTTCCAAACGTAGCACAGACAGACTCCTGGTGTACAACAATTCCTAGCAGTAAGAGAAAAAATTATATCCAATTTATGCCAAGCTCCAAAGCCATGTTGCTGACATTTAGAGGACATCTTAATGTCTTTTAAAATCTACTAACAGCATGACTCTGCACTGGAAGTCTGTGTATTTAGTGAAGATGGGGTCAGGGGGAGGATTTACAGATTTTTTTTGTCAGGTAAGCCCTTAATGTCCTGAGAAAAGCTAAGAGCAGGGGGGATGCCTATATTCAACTGGTATTACTTTTTGCAAGATTAAAGACAGTGCCACCAGACTTTGTTTAGGGTGTACTGCAGGGTATCAGATGCACATGAAGCATTTTCCCAGATTTCTTTTAGTTTTAATCAAATATCATTACCATTAGCATCTTAGATATGCTCTTTAAGTAGTTATAAAAGAAGGTCCAATTTCACGCTCTGTTTTCCTTTCAATCTGCTCTGTAAAAGAGTACCTTTGTGTTTGTATCACAAGCCCGTACTTAAACCTGAGAACTACTGGAAGCTTCAGTCTGTACTTCTAGCCAGTGAAGGAAAAAACCTCCTTGATTGAGCTGTGCATTGTAGACAAAAACTAAGTAAAACTACTGTTTCAATGACAAATGTTTTTAGATAGATTAAGAGAATTTACTTATGCTGTATAACTAGTTCAGCTCTTCACCAAATTATTATTTAGGAAATGGCACTTTGAAGAGTTATTAATGATGCTTTCTGACTTTCACTTTCATGTATGATGCTTTGTATTTTTTTCTTAGTATTGTTCCAGTTCCTCTGAAGCTAACTCATTTCCACTGCAAATTCTTCCATCCTAGTGCCAGTACATTTTTAGATAGTATTCTTAGGTACTGTTCACATTCCTTCCATGCAAACACTGAGGAGGAATCAAAGTATGATTTAGACCCATTCTGATCAAAAACCAAGACAGTCAATATGGCTTGTTCATTTTAACATAACAAAACAAATCATATATATATATATGTATCTCAACAAAATGTATGTCTCATGATAGTCTCTCTTTTTGCAGAGTTTAATTACCACCTTCTTAATTCTTTCAGATGGGAAGTCTCTTCTTTTTGTAAAATGAACATCTTCTATTAAATACAGAAGAGGCTAACAGGTTCACTATTTAAACAATAATATCTAAGCACATATTCTGCTGAGAGTAATACTTGGAAACTGTTGGCACGTTATAGTGCTTAATTATTAAACAACAGCAGTTTTAATCTCTAACATCTTATATATAATTTACTGTTTGACTAGTCTCTACCATTTAACTTATTCTTGTCCACTTTTTAAGCCTCCTTCCTGTTCATTCCTCACATAACCAATACTGAAAAAATGACTTTGCAGCACCACAGGTACTACTACTCTGATGTATGTCAAATTAACTATGGTTGGGTTAACTGTGCTGTCCCTAATGACTTGCTGTGTTTTCTCTGAACATGAAATCAGAGAAAGGTATCTAAGACTACAGCAGTTCTCTCCCGAAGACTAGCTAGAAACTTCCAACAACGGAAAGGAAACGGCATTGCTTGTTGGGTTTTTTTTTCCCCTCCATTGGAGGGTTTTCCAGTCCAAAAACAAATATGCAGAAGCATCTAACGGTTACTTGGGGTTTTTTTTCAAATTTTACTGCTCTTTATATTTAGTGTATGCACTTAAGCCAACTCTGAAACCTCCTATTATGTCATCCTGTAGAGAGGACAGTAGCAGCATCTTACATCATACGCTTTTGAAGTCAAAGAATCTTAATATTCTGTAGAGTTAACACTGTGTGTTTTAGAAATACTTGAGAAATCAGACTGTTGTGTGACTTTTATCTCGGCTGAAGTGCAAAGGCCACAGCTGGAATACATAATAGCAAACCAAGAAACTTGTTTCAATGCTACCCAACAATTTTGCCCCATGAAAAAAGGAAAACAGTTATGGGAATACCAAAAGGTGAAAGGTGCTAGTCCCAGCCAAACTGGAACTGATGTGCAAAAATGTGCCTTAAATGAAAAAAACTATACTATTAATGATTAAGTGCTTGCTTATGTATGGTTTTACCTGAGAAGCCCATCTTCATTAGGATCATATTTACCAGTTCTTTCACGTGTTGTTTATTATAGATGTCTGGAATTAGTAAAATGCATCTATAGTACTGAAGATAAGAACAGTGAATTAAAGCCAGCTCTCAGATTAAGTTTCTCTTTATTTGACAAATTTATTTTTATGATAAACTTATTTTTATTATATCTCTGTTCTGGAATACCTGATGTTAAGGAAGAAAGCATAATATACAAGCTATTAAAAGAAGGAAAGTTATGTAAAGGGAAGGTTTTTAATACTTTAAAAAATGAGTTCAAGTAAGTACAAAGTTGTAGGCCACTAAAATGTTTAGAAGTACATCAGATATGAGAAAAACACCTACTCAGCAGGGGCAAAAATTTATGCAAGTATTGGGTAACTGTTCCTCAGCTGCCTCCTATATAGTCAACAAAAAAACCCCAAACAGACAAAGACTGAAATTTCTATAATGACATTTCCAAACTTCCCTATTAGAAGTTCTACTAATAATTTTTGTCTTAAAGACATGACAAAATTCCAAATGAAGGCTTAGGAACCATGTTAACCAGCAGAAAGAATTTATTTGTTAAGAAAACCACCCATAAGAAAGAAGCTACCAATAACAGCAGGTTGCTTTTCTTTTATAATAACATTTACAGAAGTCGATACAGCGCACATTCATATGCTCACAGCTCACCTTTAGGTCTTTCAATGGTATTTCCAGATATTTTTGTATTGCATGTGACCATATAACTTCAAGGTCTGCTAATACTGCAGTGAGGGAGCCACCAGGTCCTGTGTGGAGATTCAACTGCCCTCTTCTAACAGGCCAATGTATATTGTAAGAATCTAGCGGATTAACATACAATGCCTGAAAATAAGAGACAATGTTCTATGCATTGCTCTTCCAAAAAGATTAGTAACAAATACCAGAGAAGTATTTCAGAAGCAGATACAACAAGACATACAGCAACACTCAGACCGATGTGACAGCAAGACAGTGGATTTATTTTTAACAGCATTAAAATAAAAAAAGACATTAAATACATGGTTTAAATTGTTTGAATTTTCATAGCCATGGACATCTACCAAACATAACAGTATATTTTTCCATTATCTCTAATTACTAACTAAAATAATTTAAAGACTCTTTGAAGCTCATGAATTACCTAATTACTCAGCAGTGATTCCATGTACTGATTCTTCTATCAGTTTCTTGGCTTTTGTCTGAATTATACAACACAGCTAAAGCTCTCACCTAGTCCTGGCAGAAACACTAAGTTATAGCAGCAAAGGATCCACTATACTGGTTAGACAAATGGGGGAAACTGTCTGGTCTTGCTGAATGATAATAAATATTTAGTTAGTCCATAGTAAAGCGTTGTTTGACTAAATTTATGTGTATTTCAGTACATACTAACATACAGCAAACTGCCTCTGATTACACAGCTGCATTAAAACGTAATACAAAGCCTCGTTTCAGCACGAAAATTAATCTTACCTCTTCTCCTACCAAAAATTCGGGATGATTTGACGTGTTTGTCCACTTGGCCCCAGAGCTGTGATCTAAAATAGCTGGCCGCATCTGTCTGTTGTATGACCTGGCCTGAAATGTAATCAAAACAAATGCTGTAGATAAGAATTTTACCAGTCATTTTTTATGCATGAAATTTAAAGGGCTCAAACAAATGAATTTCTGAAGACTAAACTGCTGATGCATGAAAGCTTTGCTTGTGTTTTACTTTGTTTGTTTTGAACTTGCTTGTGGTTTTTTTGTTTCCCAAGGACTCCTTAACTGTTTCCCTAAGCCTGTTTGTCTGTTTAGATCTCCCTACCTAAATCACTGATAGCAGAATGAAAGCCTTCAGTGGACACTTGGGCAACTCCTAGAATGGGCAAACTAAAATAAGGGGGACTCAAACAAAAGGTCACAGAGATCCTATCTAGGGAGGAGGATTTTGCTAATTTAGGAAGAAGGCACCTGGACTTCACAGCACATGCTCTGGAAAGACGGTCAACTAGCGAACACTGTGAAGTAAGACTGCTTACCTCTTCCCGCAACCATGGTAGACCCTCACTCTATTTTTACTACACATGCTCGGACTATATAAATGAATTTCAGGAACTCATTATCATAAGACACCCCTTTCCAGAAAATCTAATGAATAGGTATGATTTATGTGTATGTGAACTGACGTCCCTTGCTAGTTTTTGGGAGCCCTTATGGTGGAGAATCCCCAGGGCGACCCCAGTGCTGCTAAAGAAGAATACCTGCTTAACAGTTAGATTGGACTCTGACTGTTGAGTGAATTTCTTTTTTTCAAAAGAAAAAAGAAACGTCCCCTGACCTCGGCCCTTGAAGAACCGTTTTAAATCTTAATTTCCTCAGATCTTCAGAATTAGGTCATACATAGCTGTATAAAGGACATCTATTCTTGTCCACTAAAACACAGCATGACACCAAATGACTACATGAACAAACAACATAATGAAAATATTAAGAATGAGTTACCTGATCAGGCGACACTGGTATACGCCTTGCACCGTTTGACATCTTTTTGGACCATATTGCTTGGTCCACCATTTTAAGGCCATTTTGTCTCTGCTCAGTACTTTCAGGTTTCTAAACAAAACCCACAAATAACTACATGTCTGTATGCTGGTAATACTGAAGCTATTATTAAACAATGAAATCATTACTGTAGTTGATAGGCTGTAGAAAGGACAGAAAGTCTGCATATTGTACAGTGAACATATGCTTATTTTTAAAACAACTTTTTAATATTACAGTTCCCATCACTTATTTGTCTAAGTCAACTTGAATCTTTTAACCGACTGTAATGGCTGCTGGATTTCGTCTCCAGAGTTGATGAGCTCAGGACATTACCAAGCTACATTGATGAGCTCAGGGCATTACCATTTAACTACAGAAATACTAAACAGGAGCAAAAATATTTAAATAGTTCTCAATTATTTAAAGGTAAGGTTTAATATTAGTGACGTTAATTTGATTAATGACTTATTGTACAGATCCAAATTATTAGTAAGATCACTTACATATATTTTTTGAGCAGATTGGACTAGAATTACTTGCTATGTTATCCAAGCAGTCCAAATCTAGTTCTACAGCTGGCATTCCATAAACAGAAGTACTGCGTGAGGTGTAAGACCACAGATCAATCAATGCATACAAACCCTCAACCTATCAATTGATTAGATATACTTCATTGCAAATAAATCAAATAAAACAAACAGACTGGTGCAAATCTACTGACTTAAGTAAGGTGGCATCTACAGTACATTAAATGGGAAAAAAGTTTGTCTTGAGAAGCGTTCTTCTCTGGAAAATCACAACGCATGAGGAGAGGCTATGCATTATGCAACTAAAAAATGCAACAGAAAGACATAGTTAAAACCTCCATTTTAGCAAGTTCGAGGACGTGCGCGGCCCCGGCTTACGTTGAGGCCGTCCCTGAGGAGCCAGCTGTCTCTGTAGGCCGCCTGCCCCTGCTGCTTGTGCCGCCGCGCGATGACATGGGGGATGCCCACGGGCAGCGTGTCCGTGGCCCTGCCGAGCCGCAGAGTGGTCGAGCCGGGGTGTATCACCACGATGAAGTTGCTCTGTATTTGCTGAAAGCACCGCAACGCGCACGGCAGTGAGCAGGGGTCGAAGGCCACGCCCGGACCCCCCCGGCGCGGCGCGGCCGCTCGGCAGAGGAGGGCAAGGGAGGGGAACATCGCCCCGGGGAGCCGCCGCCGCGGCCCTGCCCCTCACCGCCCCCCCGGCCGGGCCTCACCTCCTGCAGGGACTCGGGCACGGCGGCGGGGACGATGGGCCGCTTGACGCCGCGCTGCTCGCGCTCCCGGTCGCGCTCCTTGTCCTTCCCGTTCTCCGCCTCGCCCTTCTCCGCCTGGGTCATGCTCCCCGCCGGCGCCCGGCACTAGCGGAAGCGCCGCCTGCGCGGCCCCGCGCGGGGCGGAAGTGGGGGCGGGCCCGCGCCCGGCACCGCCCCGCGGGCACGTACCGCGGGCGGCGGGGCCCGGCGGCGTTTAGCGGAGCCTGGGGAGCACCCCCGCCGCTGCGGGGGGCCTCGCTCGGAACTGCCGAACCCCCCCAGCTGGTGGGGCTGGGGGAGGGGTAGGACAGTCCTCCGGCCGATTGTAACAGGTGGTGCGCGTGTGACACCCGTGAAGAACGAACGATGACCTCCCTGCCTGTACACGCCTGATCTGTGGGCGGGAAGCTCCTTGATGAAGATGTGAGGGCTGAGCGGAGGTCAGGAAGAGTTTGTTACACAGCAAGTTTAAGAGGCGGTGACTTTGTGTTGGGTATATGGAGCGGGAGGGGGGCATTTCACCATAGGTACCTGGCAAAAGCCACCCAATTGCTGCTTATGTTAAAACCTCAGCAAAACCCACAGATTTTGTTTAGATGGTTAACCAAGGGGCAGTGTTGGATCTTACAATTTCTTGCTAAAGATTATTTTTGAGAGGTTTAAGTAAAAAAATTGTAGTGGCAGTTTGTAGAAAATAATTTAATCCGGATTCTTGGTAGCTAATCTTTTCTCAAGTGAATGAAAATAAACAAACCCCAGACAAAACCCTAGAACAATAAGAAACTCCCAATCCAAAATGGGGTCAATTAGTTAAAAGGCAGTTACTATTTGAAAGAAAATAACTATTCTCTATTAGCACTCAGTATTTTCACTTCACTACCTTTTTCTTCACGTAATAAAAATAAAGCCTAATTTTACTGAAAAATGTCTTACCAAAACTCATACAGCAAATAGGCTTATACATTTGAGTAAGTTTATAATGGAGAAGGAAGCTGTTTCAAGAGGTGCTTATAACACAGGCATGTTCTAAAACCATTTATGGGCCTTAAGGAAGCAAATTTGTGAAAAGCAAAGATTGTAAAACAAAGTATTTTGTAAAATGCATTTTTAAAGTGTTTTTAGAGTATCATTAATACCATGAAAATACAGTGGAGCACACAATGTCAGTACTGACAAAAAAAGAGTAAATACAAGACCTATTAGGAAGTACTGCTTTAAGTTTGACTCAAGGGACCTTCTGTATCAAATATAAATATGTATTCTTCCTCATTAGAACAGAAAAGGGCTTACTGTACATCAGACAGATTTTTTTCTAAAAATTATGAGAAAGTCAGCCTTGTGACAAGACAAATATAATTTACTTATTACTGTTCAACTACAGTAAAATGTTCAGAAATTATACAAAGACTTTAGACAGTAAACATGTATTTAATAAAACTGTGGTTCGGTTACACCGGATCCTTGAAGGAGGAGTTCCCAGTACAACTTCATTCATCTGCTTAGATCACAGAACAGTTTCCAGTTAGACATACACATTCACAACATTCAAACTCATTTGGTCCATCACTGAAGTCTTCTTCCCTTTCATCTTGCAAATGTGTATGCTTTTGCCTGCCTCTTCAGCAGGCGCTTACCTAAAAGATTAAGGAATTACATTTAAAGACAAGGCCTTTCTTTGCAAGATAAAATTATGTAAGTACCAATTTTAAAAAAATTGTTTCAATTTAGCTAAATGAGACATGCTAAAGACTTCTATTCCTAAACAGATTACACATTGCCCTTATTACCCAAAAGCTTTCCCCACAGCTTTTGCTGGCCTCATGTTTAGTCAAAAATAAAACAAACACATCCAAAGGAAAAAAAAAAAAAAAAAAAAAAAAGGAGAAGCAGCTTATCATTATTAGAGGGAACTGGAATACTGGTGTATGTGCTTTTTGGAA
Source organism: Athene noctua (assembly GCF_965140245.1). NCBI lineage: Eukaryota > Metazoa > Chordata > Aves > Strigiformes > Strigidae > Athene > Athene noctua. The sequence continues at coordinate 16,314,939 of NC_134046.1, read as the reverse complement.
TATGAACTTTTTCCTACAAGATTTACAGGTATTAACCACCTGCATATGGTTTATTTCTTGTAACTTATGTTAACAATGCAGAGTGATTCATGAAAAAGAAGAAGGATGGTTTACTTAAGTCTTAAAGTAATTTAAATCTATATAGACATCCAGTCTTAGATGAAACTCCCACCAGCCAAACTAATTAATAGAACAGAATTACAGTTCAGGCACCTGTAAGAAATTTAAAGACCAGGGCTTTTTTAATGGTTTTGCCCCTCTTTTTAAGTAGTTCTGATTTTTATGCTATACTAGAATTCAAGATTTGCATAGCTATATCACTGCAACAGGAAGAAAGGTTTTTACTAACAGTCTTTTAATAACTTTATTAATTTGCCTTCTTTTCTATTGAGAAATAACTACTTTAAACAAAAAAACCCACCCTCATGTCCTATGATAACTATTAGAAATGCAAACCAAGTTTCAGTCACCACTGATCTGAACAGGACTTTGTATTAGCATCCAAAAAAGATTAAAAGTTATAAAAATTATATTTTATCAGCTGTGTTCAAAAATCTTTGCTACACTTTGTATATCCACTTGTACACAATTAAAAGTAGAAGCTCACCATTTCTGAGTCAAAACCTTTTAACACACCCCACCCCACCCCATTTTTTCCCTGCTTTACTGAAAGTTACCTAACCCCTCTGATTCTCTTATGGTTTTGGTAACTTTTGCAAAAGGACAAAACACTCCATTCTACCTTAATCTTCAATTATCATTGTTATTTTGAAGCAGGATACAGCAGATACGAAATTACCTTCCTCATCCACCTCCAGCCATTGGTGGTGGACTGGGGCCTCCACCCCAGTGATTTATTCGACCCATCCTCCGACGAGGATGTGCTGGAGGCCTGAAAAGCAAGCAAGGAAAACAAGATCTATTCAACTGGCATTAAACTGTTAAATTAGAAATATAGTTACACTGTCTCCAAATGATAGTAATTAGAATGTTAGAACCTCTGGAAAAGTTGTTTGGGTTTCATGTGAAAAGCTGTAAAAAAACCCCAAACAAACCAACCCCCACTTTCACAAAAATTCTCTTATGCAAAGCGTTCTAATTACTCCTGTCTCACAAGAGTCTGTCTCTACAGCTGAGGCTTCTACCCTATCTGACAAAAAACTTAGGCAAACCATTAGCAACAAAGAAACACAGCAACTACAGTGTCTATGCAAATGAGAGCCTTCTAACAAAGTGTTCTGCTCTATCTGTAGAAAATCCAATACATGAAATGACTGATTTAATGTAAATCAAATGCTGAGTATAAGCAAGTCTAACAAAAGAATTTCAACAAAGCTGCACATCGTCTATTAGGCAGGTTTGAGAAATAGTTTCAGTTACAGTTTCAGCTGTACTGTTATTCAGCTATCCAGAGCTAGTACTGTTATCCACGATTTTCTGACAAAATACTGCAGATAAACAACATTATGCCATTTTGCTAAGATAGGGCAGAGAACCAGAATTAGTGCGAATATGAAAAAATACCCTCTTCTATCATTGTATCCTGAGTAGGAAGAAGATGTGTAGCCTCTTCTTCTCAAATCTGGTTGAATAATGCTCTGGAAACTGAAAAATAAAACAGGAGTTAGGTGAATTGATTGCTAGAAACAGTTTCTGAATTTTTGGATTGCAAGATAAGAAATGGTCTGAGAAACAGTAAGTAGTGTTCAGGAATAAACAGTGTATCTTCTCAAGATCACTGTTGTTTAATAAATCTTGGCAATTTTTCTTCTACATATGAAGATAAAATCCAAAGTAATTCTAGATTACAGTGAGGCTCAAACTATAAAACCTAGTTTTCTGGTAAACATGCAATAAATGTGCAATAAGGTATAAATCTGTAATTGAAGTAACAAAGGACTGTTGAATATATCAAAAAGAACTTTTTGTTTCTTAACTGGCTTTCATCTGGGGCCATAAATTTGTGATTACTGCTGTATGATTATTTTTTAAATAGCCAGAATCTATTGTCACCAGTAAAAATTCTCCATATATCTTAACTATTTGAACAGCTATTAGAAAACAGCTGTTTAACAGAAGCATAAGCTTTTTCTTTTTGCAGTATTACAGTGAAAGAAATGTAAGAAAACTCATTTGAACTGCCAGTAAGTTAATTTTTCATACACTTTTCTTTTTATTATATTATAGTGCTTAATAACCAAAGCCACACAGTCACAGCAAAGTGTCTGTATATGTTTTGGGAACAGTAGATATGGAATGCTAAAGAGTAAATCTAACATTTTTACTGTGTTACTGATAACACTGAGTTGCTTTTACCTACGGCAAATCTAAAATAAAGCTCAACAGAATGATTTATTTCTACTTACAACAGAACCACAAAATCTGCTATTGACCAGAAGAAATCTGTTATAGATGACAAACGCCAAGGAGCCCGGCTCTGGTTATCCAAAACTTGTCCTGTAACATATCAAGATACAAAACACCCAGACATGTTTAGTGTGTGACACTGTACAGGAGGCGATACAAAACCCTCTCTGCTGAGTCTAGAATTTGCAACAGGACGGAGAAACTACACTTCACGGGCAACGGTCACGAGTTTCGTTCCCCAGGGGGTACTGCCCAAGCACCTCCAATAATCGGTCGCCAGCGCCAGACAGACACCGTGTCCGGGTACACCCACAAACACACCGGAACGGTTCCCGTTCCCCTGTACGCGGTTCAGCTGCTCCTCCGCTCGCTCCCGACGTACGCACAACGCGCCGGGACTTCTCAAAGTCCTTAAGCACGGTTTAGCAGCACGTCAGGCTCAAAGCCAGGCCCAGGGGGGTGGGGGCTGTGGGGCCGATGCGGCAGCGGGCCGGCCGCGCTGCGCTCCCGCGGAACCGGCGCTCTGCCCCGCGCGGGCCCGGTGCCCCCCAGCCGCGCCCCGCTCGCTGCCCAGGCCCGGCCCCGGCGGCGCCCCTCACCGTTGGAGATGTACACCATGGCGGCGGCCGCGGCCTGCCCCGTCACCGCCACCGGCCGCGCTGCGCGCCCGGCCGCCAGGCGCATGCCCGGGAGGGGCGGCGGGGGGCGGAGCCTCGCCCTGGGGCCGGCCCCTCACTTCCGCCTGCCGGGCCGGGACAGGGGCACCGCCGGGCCGGGCCAGGGGCGCCGCCGGGCCGGGCCGGGCCGGGCCGCGGGCGGTTGCGCTCCCGGGTCCCCGCCACAGACACCGCAGCGGTGTGCAGCCCCCTGTTAGCGAGGGGCCCCCCGCGGCGGCCCCGCCCTCAGAGCGGGCGGTTCTGGTTCGCCCCTGGGATGGGCTGTGGTGGCTCCCGCGCCGTGAGGCGGGGTCGCGGCCTCGCGGCCGTGCCCCAGCGGCGTGGGGTTTTACCAACAGCAACAGGAAACAATAACCGTAGGCAGCAGTATGCCAGGGCAGCTTCCATAAAAATTAAATGCTCTTAGTAGTCTTCCTCACTTAACTTCTTCTAGATCTTACGTAAAACCTAGGGCTTTTCTCCTTCGTCACCACCTCAGTTTTCTCTAGTCGTCCATTCCTGTGGTTTTCTCTAATGGAATATTAAAAGTGGTAAAAATCCCTGTAGTCACGTTAGAAATACGACCGAATGCAGTTATTTATTTAAACTCCCTTTCCGAAGGGAACTTTTGTTCCTTTCATGTAATGACAGGTGTGTGGCTCTGTATCTTCTTTCTATGTTGGTGCCAATGTTCAGCCCAAAGTCGAGCATTTGTTTTAGTTTCTTCGTATAAAAAATTTGCCCTGCAAATAGTGGCTAACATTTCTTCTCATGGAGAATCCATGCATGTAAAATTGGAGGTAATTATATAGCTGCATATGCAGATATTTTTTGGAGGGTTTTGTTTGTTTTTCAAACTAAACTACTAGAGAAGGGGTGTGTAATTCTGCTGGGAAACAGCAGTAAGAAAAATGAATGGAAAGGCATAATACTGCCTTTACAAGACCTGTCTTTTCCTAATAATTATGAGGTAAAGTCTTTTGCTAAACCTCTTAACACAGGAGTGTTGCCTGAAGTCAAAATTGTAGTATGATATTTCTCTGACAATGCAGTTGTCTCCTAGTAAAAGAATTGCAACTGACCACTATATATGTTTCATGTCCCTGAAATAAACGGTTGCAAACAACTCAATGGGATATCTTCTGATTGTATGTGGTTTGGTTTTTTAGGGTCTATTCCAGATTAGTTTGATTCCTTGTGAATTGTGTATTTACATATCAATACCTAACTACTAGTGTCCAAGCAACATATTACTGTGCTATAGTAAATTTTTCTATTTTTTAATCAAAAGTAGCAAAACCATGAGTCAGCTACTTTTATAGCATTTTATATGCTAAAGGATGACCTTTTAGTTGTGATGCAAAAGAATTAGAAAATTATGTGCATAGAGAAGTGGTGATACAGCATGAGCAGTCTTGTACTCTCTAAAATTTATACTACATTTTAAATATGAATATAAACAATATAAACTTTTAAAGATAAAATAACTTTGAATTAAGAGCTGAATGGGGGAAACTTGACCCTGAAGAGGATTTGCAAACTATTGACTGCATTTGAATAGCAAAAATAGAAAAGGCTTTTTTTTTTTTTTTTTTTTTTTGGCTGGCCTATAGTTTGTTTGCATAGTGGTTATCATGTTGCATCATCACATAATTTAAATGGAAACATTCAAAACGTTATTTGGATTTGAATTACTTGTAGAAGAGCTGATTGTCATGCAGTGTTTGTCTTATATACACACAATTAATACTGTATATATTAGAATGAGAAGGTATTCTAAACCCCAGGTTACAAATGTAGAATGTTCATTGCAACATAAACATAAAATTTGGAGGGTATTTCACAGGATTCTATTCTTTAACAGTTTTTATAAGAAAAATTAAAATAATTTGCTGTTCATGGAAGAGCTGAAACTCAATTCTTGGAACTAAATTATGTTGATTTAATGTCAGAATTTTAAACAGAATTTACCTGTTTAAGTAAGCTTCATTTCTGAATAACTGATTGAAGACCTAATATCTTTTTATTCTTTGGTGCCCCAGACAAGGATATACTCATGTACTGTAGGGTTTGAGTTAAAGATATCTTGTGCAGTTTTCAACTGAAAGATACGTTTTGCAAAATCAGCAGCTTTGATCTCAGCATAAAATCAGGTCAAGAAAATAAGCACATAATGCTGTGAACTCTTTTCCCCCTACAAAGTCTACAGAGAAACTCCCACACTCCTCTACGCAGGGTGAATAGTGTGCTAAATTTTCTGTTCAGACAGAAAAAGGGCACGTTCAGTAATTGGTAAAAACTACCCGACCACAGTGAAGAAATACCCGTGGTTCGTGCATGGTACTGAGTAGTGGTGATACTTTGAATATCCATCAGGTGGCAGGGTAAGTGTGAAATAACGGTATCTATCTGCTTTGTTTAATTACACTGCTGACTTTCTACCAAGTTAGTCATAACATGTTTGGATTCTCCTTTGTACAAAAATCCTTAGTTCAGTGCCACTAGACACTTGTGTAATGTGTAAGTGACAAATTCTGACTGGATTAAGAACCAGTGTTGAAGACAGCTGTAGACTCTTCTGGGAATTTGTTAGAAGTCTCATACTGGTAGGGCTTCAGGTAAAGTTGGAGAAATGCTTGTATGTTATGATTATTATGTAATGGGAAAGATTGGGGGGTGGTTTGGTTGGGTTTTGTTGGCTCACCTCTAACACCCCCAGCCCCACCACCCCCAGTTAGTCTGGGGAGAAGCTGAGAACTCTGCTGTGCAATAGCAGACTTCCAATTTTGTTAGCGGTACCGCTGGCAGTTTTTCGGTATAAATGAAAAAACATGGACACAAATAAAGATAATAATGACCTTTTGAAGTATAGTAGGTAGGAAAAATAATGATCATCAGATGGGTCAACTGAAAATACAAATCACATTCTCAAACCTGTGAGGCAAGTTAATGGCAAAGCCTGAAAATACAACTGACTTGCTTTTTCTCATACCTGTGTTAAGTTCTTGAGGATATGCTTGCTGTGATATAGAAAATGCTGGTTTTTGCTGGATTATCCTTTTTCATTTCTATTCTTACATTTTTAAAATCCTATTTTTAAAATTAGCAGGTAAGCACACCTACAGATCTCGCATGCCTTTTTCCACTTCCCAGATTTTAATTTGATACTGAAAATGACATCAATATCCTGTTGTGGTATCTTTAGAAATTAAAAGGAATGATTAACCAGAGGAATAGATTTTTTAAGACAGGTGGTGTGATGTTGTCTTTTCTGCCAGACTGTTTAGCCCACAGATCAAGGCATTACATCAGCTGCAGGTGTCAATGTGGCTGAACTGATATGGTTGTCTTCCACTGTGATTTTAGTCTTATCTGCATGCAAAAATATGCTTGTACTGATTTGTTTACCACTGTGGTACTAGCAAAGGAGGGAGAGGTGTTTTAAAGACTTGGAAAAGATAAACATGTTAAAGAAAAAAATGGCATCTCAGAGTGCTGAAGAACAGTTTAAATGCCAGACATTATTATATCTAAGTGAACCTGGTTTCCTTCAAAAGGTTTTACATTGAATGTGTTCTCTGGGGCCTGTTAAGGCATATAGTGTGTTTTTGTCATCTCTAAAAACCCTATTAAATGTTTGGCATGCATTAGACTGTCCATTTTAGGTGATAGCTTGGTTATGAATATATTCTAAGGAGGAAGAAAGGCTTTAGCTCACCGATGCTGTGGAGCTGCTTGTAGATAGCTGGAACTTTCTTATTAAGCCACCTGGTGAGAGAGCTATGGAGTATAGGACTGAGAAAACTCATATGTGAAAAGTGGGAAAGGAAACTGGAAAGACTTGCATTCCAACAAGGTGCCACTGCTTGTAATTATCTTTATTTTTGTGTCTGAGACTACTACAACACAAAATACTTGGTGGAATCCTTTGGCCTCACTGATGTTCAGGTGAGCCTTGTGTGGGCAGTGCCTCATGGGATGGCTGGGGCAGGTGTGTGAAGCCATAGCTGGAAAGGTATTAGATTCTAGTAGGGGTGAGTTTTGGGAATGTCTGTGCTGAAGGATACATGTTTCTGAAAAAAAGAAACATGAATCACTGAATATTTTTCAAGTTCTTACTTTCTCATTTGTATGCATGTTGTTTTTGTTAGAGAGCTGGCTGCTGTCCGTTGTGCTCCTACGCTTAGTTTAGTGTGGTTGGTTTTATCAGAAAGTGTCTGTCCCACAGCCTAATCCAGTTATACCGAACATTAGTACTATCTCCAGCTGTAGCTCTTGGGAGACTTGCTGAATATTTATGGATTGAGATGTTTATTTCGTGGTTATGTTGGTCCTTTTAATATAATCAGCAGTCTTATTGCTAAATTATTGAATACCGTTAAAGAACAAACTTACCTGATTCTTACTTCTCATATATTCAACTGAAATGGCACTTGTCCCTGAAAATATATGCAGCTAGGATATAGACAGTGCTGTTTTATGCTGTATATGCATGGGTTGCATCTACACTGATGATTGAGCAGGAATGTTTCTTCTTGATGCATATTCGATTTACTGTATGTTTGGGGTTTTGTGTTTGCATTTATGGTCTTGCGGTAGGCACTTGAACATACTGCTGTTGTGCAAAGAGTGGATTCCCTCCTGATGAACCAAAGCTGAAATTGCACAGTAGCTGGAGCACTCCTGCAGTGTGGGCACAGGCTTATTAGCTCTCTGTTCATATGCTATGCGTGTTGAGGACTGGCAGCTGGCATGATCTTTGCTGCTGGTAGAAATGTAATGTGGATGCGCAGTCCTGGAATCATCCCAGATTTCAGCAAATGAAACCTTGTTTTTTCCCCTCTTTGCAGCATAAGAGCCAACAACATAGACTTGTCAATGAAAACTGTATATGACAAGATTAACATAAATTTTGAGTGTCCATTACTGCATTAGAAAGAGCAATGCAAGTAAGGTGACAAATTAAACAAGGCTCTCGCTGTTGCTAAGAGGCATCTCTGATACTTGATCTACAGCTGTTGAACTTTCTTTAACTGTTTCAGACTTAACAGCCAAGATAAAAATACCAGTTAAGGTACTTGTCAAAAGTAGGTGGATGAAGCCGATTCCATAATCTATTTGGTGAATAAAACAGTGATGTGATAATTGACACATTGTTCTGAAGAGCCCTTATGGTTGCATTGAGATACTAATATCAACTTCTGTCTTCAGAAAAGTTATTACTTTAATGGAATATGTTAATGCAATTGAAAAACCTTTAAATGGGTGCAAGCAGTGTAGGTATTTAAAAAGCATACAGTTGTGATTTGTTGTGGGGTGTTTGGGAAGATGCGAATGCTGTGAAGCCTGGAATGGGTGCTGACGTGATGATTCTGTAGGGGTTTTAAAAACACATTGCATTGAGGTTGCAGCATTCCTACCTGTTCTTATTGTTCTTGATTTTGATGTTTCTCTCTGTGCAATATTGCCATCCTTGGTTTTACTGAACATAAAAGGGAAACTACAGCCATGACAACGGATTCGCTGCAAAACGCAGATTGCCTCCTCCGAAAGATGTATTTAAAACAATGGTCTTCTGGTAGGAAAAAATCCCCCACAAACTACAGAAGTAATCTGGGGCAACACACCCCCAGAAAAATCCCACATTTTGTAGGAGGTTGGTATGCCAGGCTGTACAGTGGTTTATGGGTTGCAAAAATGGTTTTGAGTTAGCATATGAAATCAATTTAAGCATGTGAGACTTTTTATAGTAATCAAAGAAGTATTATGTAATATCTGACAGGGGAACTTATACTTCATCCCCCGTTTAGCTTTTATGTGAACATTATGTTTGCTTTTGTCATTATCGCATGATAGAGGACCCCAAAGAATCTAATTTAAAAACACAGCTGAAATTCTTTATTATCCTATTTACTGCATTTTCAATTTTTTCTTGTTTAAGATAGTCCACTGTATTATACCTCATAATCTAGAACATAATGTACACTGCTATCAGAAGCAGAGCTAGCCTCAGTAAGAAACTATTACATATAAACTTATTTAATATTTTTGTCCATCTTCATCAGACTGGATGACAAAACTTTCATATTGTCATGACTTTAGAAATTCTCCCTTTTCTGACTGGCTTAAATAAGTAGCTTTTAAACTCAGAAGGAACAAATTCAGTACATCGAGAAGAATCCCCAATAACTTCTTTATGCTGACAATTGCAATTGAAATGTCATGTTTCATGCTCAAGGAAGAAAAAAGCCTAGCCTGCAAAGAATTCATAAGTGCTAATTTCATTCACCAGTAACTATGGTAAAAATTAAGGTTCTCCAGCAATCCAGTCAGCATGAAGCTGAGAAAAAGAATGCAAGTCAGAGATGATAAAATTTCTTGTTAAATTCTTCCATAGAGTAGTATGTTGAGTTCTAATTACTGCATCATTAAAAAAAAGACATTATAGCAGTACTGAGGATGGTAGTAAAAGTTGATTTCTTTTAGAAGCAGTCAGGCATAAAACCAGATATGTAGTAATACCTAAATACCTGAGAGGATAAATAAGAGAGTTGAAATATATAAAAATGTAAATGGATTAAGCAGCACAAAGTTTTGCATTTTCCTTGGTAAGAAAAACATTTGATATCAATGAAAATTAGTGAGTGATAACAGGTATCAGAAAGCCCCTTATGCTGTCCTGACATAAATACACTTCCATGCAGAAGGAGGTTGTTCTTCCAATACAACATAAAACCCCACCAAAACCTGCATTGCAAGACTATTTTTCTTTAAAAAGGCTTTGGGAATCAAGCATTTTAGATTTTATGCTTTCATAGTAGGAGTCACATTGTAGGCTACTGTTGAAGTTAGATTTCTTTCTGGAAGTAGAGGTGAGTTTAAAGAAAGACATTTTTTCCTTAGGCATTGGTTTCTTTCATTCTTGCCCTGGGACAAAAAAAAAATCAGTGAGAATCAAAAGAAATTGGATACTTTTGACTAGGAAAAGAGTTTTGATTTATGCTTTAAAAAAGTCAGGGATCTAAACAATCATGTCTGATTCTCCAAGCAGTAGGAATTAAACTGAGACATTTGACTGAAGTTGCTTATTCCCAGATTTATCTCCTATGGTATCTCTTGTACTTTCTTTTGAAGTGCTTGACATCAGGTACTGGAAAGAGCTATAGCAAAGCATTCGTTGCCTGTAACTCCTTTCAGAGACTTTCCAGTCATCATTGCTGCCTTCTGCTTACCTTGCTGCTGCAGATCTGCACCTTTCTTATGGATATTAGAAGCAGTCATTGGGCTTCTGGAATATCTGCTTCTTTCATTCTGTTTGTGATACAGCTTCAGTATTTTCATCAACAGAAGTTTCCACATGCTGTCATGACAGTGTTTGTCTAACTTGTATCTAAGGTGAGGTAAGAATGTACTGCATGGTCTCATGTGGTGAGAATGAAGTCTGGCACCAGTGTGAAAATGCAAGCATTTTAAACAAAAACGGTCCCATGGCTAGCTTTCTTATCAACCAAATACCTCAATCGAACTTTAAATGCTGCCAAAGCAGCAAGGCTACGTTATCTGTTAAAGTTCTCTAAGTGATGTTGGATATCATTTGTATAATGCCTTAGGTAGGTGTGACTCATGGAGAAGGTGCTCCTGAACGTTCCCCACCTACACCATGACCCTGCAGGCTAGCCTTTGCTACTGGCCCAACACACCACACACGTGCCCTGATGTGTAGTGAGGAGGAGATCAGTACTTGGCTGCTCATACAGCAGCCAGAGAACAAGAACAAGGATGCCAGGCTTGAGAAAGCCACCATTGTTCACTGTGCAGAAAGTCTCCAAATGTGTGGCAGCAAGATAAGCAGGAGATGGTGATGAAGTTCTGTATTTTCTTGGGTATTTCCTTACCTCAAAGGACCCTTTAAAACTTTCTAATTTTAAGTCATTAAGAAGGAGAGAGAAAGGGTAAAGAGGGTTGGTTCCTCTGGGCTTGTACCCTGAACATTTTGGCTCTCTCTTCTGCCTATTTCTCAATTTCAAAGAAAAGACTCATTCCTGGAGTCTTGTCCATTCTTGATGTTGCAAGATTTTTCTTCCAGGCTGTTATCCAGCTATATGAATCACTGTAGTCCTGATCAGAGAAATGAAAACTAAAATGGTATGAGGGAAGCTTCCAAATATTTGAACTCACAATAGATTACAATGCTGTATTAGGCTAATAGACTTTAGAAAGTGCTTGTTTACAGATTCTCCTCTTGAAGCTTTTTAAAAAATGCTACTGAGAGCAAGGTAAAAAAAACCCAAAAAACCCAAAAGGCAGTAGAAAGAGTAGTTTTGGCTGTCACTTGCTCTTCTGCTGCAATGTGACTGGCCCCATCAGACTTGTTTAATGTTGAGAGGCAGAATCTAAGTTCTGGAACCTGTAAGCTGTATTTTGTCAGGTTCTTCTCTTTTGTCAATTATAGATGTTCTGAGGACACAGAAACTTCACTAATAGCTTTTTAAATTTCTTCTATTACTTCAGGTTAGTAGCTTTCCACACACAGAAAAGTGACACTTTTGCCGTCAAATTTCAGATATGTTTCATTGCTTCAGAGCATCACATGTTGATTTTGTATTTTTTGCCTAAGAGTTATTTTCTAAAGCTGTTTTTGAGATGACACCTGACTACACTAATAAATTTTTAAGATTAAAACTTAATAGTAGTTTATGCAGTCTACATTTTTGTATGGAAATGCATGATTTGATAGTAAGTTACCTGATTTGCATAGCCAATAGTAGATTTCTGATATACTAATTAAAAGCATGTATCCTTTGGGCATGCAAATGTAGAGGTCTCTTCTGAGTACTTTCTTATCAATAATATAAAATGTGAGGGTCTCTTTCATTGGGTAAGTTGCTCATATGGTTTTGTGTCTTTCCTGAATTTTAGCTTCGGCAGATTCTGATACATTTACAAATACTACAACGGTAACATACCCAGTGTCTGAATATTTGCAGTGTTTGGATACCCACAAAGTAATGTTTCTGCAGCAGTGATTAAGCACAGAAAAGTAATTTACTATTAGACTGATGAAAACCTGGAAGACAGCATGTTCCTTTCAGTCTCTGAAGCCATTATTTGAATATCTTTATGTTGAATATATCTATATTTTTGTAGCCATACTTCCTTTTTGGTGGCCTTGAGGCAACTCTTACCATTTTTACAGACAAAAGCAGTGACAGTGTATGGATTATCAGCATTAAAGATCTGAGTTTTGGATCACAGCATCCTTCCCTCTCTTTCCAATAATTTTCTAATTAAGTTTATATTGCATTTTTCATTATTGCTATCATTGAAATACTTACAGTCAGCTCAAGCTATGTATAAAATAAAGATAGAATATTTAACTACACTGCATATTTCTTTTTAAGGATGAAACTGAATAAATGTGATACTTCTGGCAAAACCGGTTTCTTTAATATGAATAATCAATTACATTTTCCTCTCTGCCACATGGCCAGACATGCAGAGCGTATCTTTCCACCTGGGTTCCTCATGTCATTTGAAAATACAGAATTAAAAGGGACAGAACAGGGATTGCAGTCTTCTCCATTTCATCACATAAACTTTCCCTCTGTGCAGCTGGTACACTAAAAACATAACTGCTTCAGAATAGACTCAATAGATTTTAACTGTGAGAACAAAAGGACTTTAACTTAGTAGCGTAATTTTTGTCCTAGAGAATTTGTATTAATGATATTGTGGGGATCCATAATCATCTCAGTACTTCAACATAAAATAAGCTTCCTTATGTCTTTCTGTACGTTTTGTTTGCTTTGTTTTGGTTTGGTTTTTTTGGTTTTTTTTTCCCCTCCTCTTGCTGATCTTTCTAAAACTTCTGTCACCTGACTGTGAAGTGTAGATCTCCTTTGTGATATGTCATCTGTAGTGATAGATACCATGCGAATTATGCAATTATCCTCACCTCAGCAGTTAATTCTTCAGTATTTTATGGCATCTGTGTATAGCCACTGGCAACTACAAAATATCTGGGATAAGCAGAAACTAGAGGAAGCATATAAATAAGAAATAAAATATAGAAACAAGGGAGAAGAAAAGTGTTTTCTGTGAAGTGGTTGTTTATGTGTGTGCTGCAGCTACTTATGTCTCCTTGCTGATGTGGATGGTACTGAGAACTTGGGTCATCTTCAGAGTCATTCCTCTGAAGTCTGTAGACCCTTCCTTTGAAGTAAATGTCTTGATAGCTCTTCAAACCTCCATCAGTAACTGAATTTGTTTCTATAAGATTTTGTTGTGGCTTCTACTGACTAGTACAAGGCAAAAGGATATCTCTTGGATGAAGAGGTTACTACATGTGTTCTATAGAGATGTTTTCACAACCTGTACTGTGAAGGCAGTTTAATTTTTCTAATTTGTAGTTCTTCAGATAGGGTCTTCACAGGGTCTTTACAGAGTTCTTAAGCTTGATCACTGCTTCATCAGAATATATTACTATTTAAAATCATAAGGGTCTTTGAGCTTCAGGCCTGCTGTGACTCTGCAGAACTCCTATAGATTGTTGCTAATATTTTTGCAGGAGCTTTAGTAGTCTTTGCATATTGATATACTGTGCTCATCTCTCATATAACTAGTGCAGCATTTTGTTGTAAAATGTTGTTGTAAATCACTTTTATGCTTTCAGATGTCTTTGCAAGGTGGTGGAATGACTTAGCAGAAAATACTGCAGTTGCTGACAGCAGATTCTTTCCCTTAAGAGATAATGCTTGCAAAAAGAAAACGTAATATGATAGTGTAAGCAGAAAAAAATCTGGAAGACTTGTTGCCCACTTCAGTTCCATGACCTTGGATGTAATTAAAAGACTTCCTATCTTTGTCACTCGAACAATGTGTAGATAGTCCTATACACAAACTTGTCTGATTTTATAAAGAAAGAGGAAAAATGAGTTAGAGTCTAGGAACTTGATGTGAAAGGTAATTACATTTTGGTTTTTTTCTAATAATTTTTTGTTAAAAAAAGATCTGAACAAATGCAGATTTTTCTACTTTTTTATATCTGTTAGTTCTGCCTGATGCAGCAAATCTACTAAGGAAAAAAAGAAAATAAAGTACTGGGTTTGTTTGTTTAATGCAAACTTTTATCTAATTAAAAAGGCATGGGTATTGTCTTTATTCTACAAAGCTATCTGATTAATTATATTATCTATTTCAGTAGTGAGTACGTGTCCTTAGACTCTCTTAAATGAAAATAGGACATTTTAATCTGACCATGTTAATTGTATTGTGGGAAATCCTATTCCAATTATTCCCTCTTTATCTTTTGTGAAGGATCCTGTTTTAAATATCTGATGGCTGTGATAGCAGTCAGGTTATGTGGAGTCTGATTCATGTTATTCTAGCACATATCACATTTTACATATCTTTATTATTGTTAACCAAATCAGATCTAAGTGCCATCAGCCATGAAGTGTTTTTGTTTTATAGCATTCTGACTTAGTTCAGTGCTACTATGTCTGTCTTTTCCTGTGATTGCACAGAGGTTATCAAGACAGTGCTATTTATCTGCTGGTTTTTGTTTTTTTTTTTTTTTTCCTTTATTCATTCTTTGTTTCTGCACCTCTGGAGGAATTATGCATTGCTTGAGCTCCCAGGAGAGCTAGAGAGTCTTGAGGAAGGAATGTCTGAGTGTCAATTAATTTACTGATGTACTTAGCCTGAGACTGTAGGGAAAACCAAAAAAAACCCCAAAACCCCAAAAACCCAAAACCAAACCACCACAGGCTCTTCAGATGTGTGTGGGTAACATGAAACTGCAGTGGTACTCAGTGATAGCCTGCTCTAGGACAACAGTGCAACTACTCTAAATCATCCTGAAACTTCATGTTTAAAAAGACTGTGAACTTCACAGATTGTCTTGACCATGGCACAACTGAGGTACGTGTGGTTACTTTTGAGGGAATGGCTGCTGGTGCTTTCTGACAAAGGTAGTTCCTACATGATTAAAATTTTTTAACTGAGTGCCACTCATCTTAGGGCAGTAGTGCTAGATGACATCTCTCTCCTGTTCTTACCATCTTATCCAAAAATCAGTAATATTCTTTGACCAGTATTACTGTGATTAGGGAAAGAGATTTATTGCCTTGTTAAAGGTACTTCACAGAAAAAAATATTTTGAGGGCTGCTTAGATTAATAATTCATAGTTAGTTGATTTAGCAGGACAAACAGTACACTCAAAGTTCCAGTTCCCTGAAGATCATGAATGTCACTGCATCCTTAAGATAATGGACAAGATGCTGCTTCAGGACTTTCAGTGACAATGTATTCACTGTTCTTCAGTTTGTCCAATGTAGCAATTAATGTGATTAAGCTAGTGCCAAATCTGTTTTAAATACTACTGCACTGGGTCATTAACTTTAAAAATGTCATCATGTTCTCCCTACTGATTTACCTTATTTAAGGGAAGAGGCTAAAGCTTAGCATTCACTTGGACCAAGAATATATTAATGCTTCTGTAGTTCTGAAGATATTACTCAAACTGTTTGTGTATTAGGAAGTCTGTTGGACCAATAGAGGGAAAAAAACTCAGGTCTGTACCCCTTAGCCACTTGAAACTCCCAATGAGATAATAGCAAGTGTCTCTAGATCCATAATTTGCAAACCTATTGGTGTTTAGCCAGTTGTCAGTGTGGTTTTTATCTTGAAGGATGCTCTGTTAGGTTACCTTCATGGTTGCCTAGAATAAAAAAAGATAGAGGTCTTCATAGGTTCTGTAAAGGATATGATACAAGGTAGTTCAGAAGAAATCATCAGATAATTCTCAAGCAGTTCTTTTTATTCAAAAGATATGTCAAGGTATGCTGGATTTTTTAGTAGGAACTATTGGGACTAGCTAGACGCAGCTATAAGGGGTGCTTGAATATGAGTCAGCAGTGGGTAGTAGGTCTAGACACAGGTGAAATGTTTTTTTAGAAGTAACTAAATAGTGGCAAAAACTACATAGAAAATTGGTTGAGTTTTGAAAATTTACTCTTGTTTAGAAGCATCCCAATGACCTATGGAACTGAAGTTCATACTACAGAGGAAGGGGGAAGGTTCTGGTATCAGTTATACAGCCATGAACCTACAGAAACAGTTATTCAGGTAGCAGCTGATGCAGGTAGCTTCTAGTCTTTATCAAATATACCTCATATACTTGAAACAAGGAAATGAATTGATACCGAATGTAAAAGTATCTCTGTGCTAGAAACTTACTGTAAGAAAAGAAGGAAGACTAATGCATTGTTTTTTATTATTACAGGCATCAGTATGGCACTGCTCTCATCTTTCAGATGTGGGAATAAGAGCAAGAAGAATGTTTAAAATAAATTGTTTATAATTTGCATATATTTGATCTTAGAGGAACAAGTCCTTGGAACTGAACTTAAGATGAAGAGGAAATATGTTCATGTGGCTCCATATCTGAAGAAATTCCTAGAAAAGCACTGAGTAAGCACATATACCTACTAGTGGGTTTAGATGTGATCTTCAAATGTTCATTGTTCACTTTTAAAACTCTCACAAACAAAGACAGATACTAAAATCTCACGGGTGTTGTGTCCATCCACCATGACATATGAAAAAGTCTGTTAGGAACTAGTGTGGAAATCCATCTCTGAACTCATTTTCACTAAGATTAGAATACATTCACAATTCTGAGATAGGAGGTGGAAGTTCTTGACCAAATGATACAAGAGTGCAAGTGCAAAACAAACTCCCCAGAAATAATAGTCTCATCTTAAATAGTGAAATTAAGAATAGTGTCTGGTACATAGGCAGAGGGCTGAGTGCAGATTATAGGGTACCCTTGCAATGTGAAGAGGAGAGAAAAAGAGAGTAGTAGAAGTCAATATGAATATGGGAAAGGACACACAAAGCTTCTAGCATATGGGGGCACAGACCATTTCCAGCCTAGGGAGATTGTTCATAGGGACTTTGTGAGGGAAAAAGGAAATATGTAAGTAGGCCAGCATGTGTGCAATCTGCTGTGCCTATGGAACAATAAAATGTATGACCTGAGTAATTGAGAGATTGGTCAGCTGTGCCTGGAATGATTTTCAGGGGGAGATAGCAGAAAAAAAGTTTGGTTGTGACGTTATAGCCTGCTGACTTTCCATTAAATCCTTATAAATACTCTTTCAGAAAAGAGTAGGCTGTTTTGTGCATAGTGAATGGTAAGAGTGCCCAAAAAGGGAGTTAGGATGGACTGGTGAGTGCACTGTGAAGTCCTTTTTGGCTTATAGTGTATTGTTCCATGGCTAGAAAAGCATGTAGATGTCTAAGGGCTTGTATACATAGGAACAGTCACCATAGTTAAGGTAGCTTTACTAATGAGAGGTAAGACCTCAATAAGTGAGATTTGTACCACATAAAAAACAATGAGGGGAGCTCTCATTGAAGTGTAAAGTGATTATGAAACATTTAGTTTTACTTTTGATCTTTCTAAAAATGTGTAATCTTCTATGAAGTGCATAAAGCAATTGGATCTCTTTCTAAAACAGGCACTGTTATGCTTTTATGTACCAGTCTATATGAAAATCTACGTGTCAGTAATTATGCTTGTTTTCATCTTCTTTCTTTTTTTTTTTTTTTTTGGTGTGTGTGTGTGTTTGTTTGTTTTGTTCTGTTTTCCCCAAGTTCTCATAGTTTTCAAAGAAATTCCCTATGTTTTGTAGTTTGTCCTGGAGGGTCAGAATGAAATGGATACAAATCTCTTCCTATAGAGCTGGTGAAGACCGTAGTGGATTCTATGTCCCTTGTGTAGAGCAGAAGACATGTTGTGTTAATTAACTTTTTCATAGCTGCACGATTCCTTGAAATACATTCTGGAGAAATGGTTGTAGTTCTGGATAGAGGTTAGCTTTTTCACTTTCAGCCCTGTGCATATCATAAACTGAAATACCTCTAATAGCCCTTCTGTTCTGAAATTGTTGAGTTTTTAGTCTAGGAGGCCTTTGAAAGCATATGTCTACAGTACTTTGTATCTTGAAATAAACTGAGAGAACTTTCACAGTTCTGTAGAATCATCTGACTTGATAAGTACCAAAGAAGATGGAGTTTTTCTTGTGCGCTAGCCAGATGGATTCCACAGTTTCCGTATTGCACAGTCTGATCTATAGTCTTGACAATAGTTAGTTTCTAACGTGTAGCTTCAGTTCTTAATATGTAATGACTTTCACTTCATTAGTGATTTTTAAGTGTGCAATCCATCAGCGGTTTATTTGACCCAGTAGCCATGTAGTTCTAGGAATTACTTTTCAATAGATTCTTTTAGTGTTTTACAGTTTTGGAGGGAGGGTAAGAGGCAGGAAAATTTCTTAATTCTTGGATGTTTCCAAAACTTTACAAAATAGGGATCAAGAATATATAATGCTTAAGAAAATTTCATTTTAATGAGTAGTCCACTTCTTTGTAAGAAAATTTGGCCTCTTCTGGGCAAAATCCTCCACAAAATACATTTTTGGGCAGATCCTTTGCATCTTCTTCAAATCTGAACAAAATTTTCTGTACTTAAAAAGATTAAACATAATGGATGTTCTTTGGAGATTCGTTTTCCAAGGTACTTGGGAAAATGTGCACTCGTTTATCAGAAATCCTACATGTCTATCTCTCCTGCACAACTTAATGAGAACTTCATATGTTTGGCCCCTTTCACTCTAGTGTCCACTGCATAACAGGCTGGGCAATCAACATTGGTGACTGCCAATTCATACTTTATGTTTTAAAACTGACTCAGGTACATAGCAAACTGGATGATTCAGACAATGAGTATTTTAATCTTTTTGAAGCACTATGATGTCTTTTAAGGAAACAAAGGCTTTCCCATGCAGCAATCAACTGAAAGGAGTTAGAAATGCCTCACAGTTCCCCAGAGAACTTGCTTTTTGTGTGAAAACTAACTGTACCCTGAATTTATTTTTATGGCATGTGCCTGTCATGGGTAATGTAGAGGGTAGGTGGGAAGTGAGAAGATACTTGTCTAAATAACAGACCGTATGAAATCCTCACCTGAGGCAAGAAGAGAAAGAAAGACTTATGTGAATACCATGGGCTTCATTTATGGATAAGAAGAGAGGAATGGTTTTATGATGTATTCCTCCAAGGTAAAGTGGTAGCAGCCGGCTTTGATTTCATGCCAAAGGAATATGGCACTTTAAAAAAATTTAGGGCGGTCAGAAGCATTATGCAGTGATCCTAAGACCTTTAGATGTTATTTTCTGTAGGTTCAGGTAAAAAATATCCAAATTTGTGTATATTTTTTATTTCATATATGATGAACTTACTAGTTTCTAAGAGAACACAGAACTATCTGAGGATACGAAACTTTAGGCCCCAGACTAGTGAAAAATTGTCTCCAGGATCAATTCTTCAAATCTTTAGATGGAAATCATACAAATTGGGGAAAAAAAAAACCAAAACAAAACCAAACCAGTATATTTCAAGGTTAAAAGAGATTATTGTAATGAGATGAGTATACAAAAGAATTCCTAAATTATGTTTCGTAGATGAAGCCTTCTAAATTATTATTCTTATTAGTGTTGCATTCATTATTTATAATACAGAATCTATGGAGTTCTGCCTGCTGTTAACCTAGACATTTGGAAGAACAGTTAACTTTATTTGCAGACAACTGCTGTTATTTAATAATTTTAAGGTCAGTGTAGCATGGCAAGGAATTTGTGGGCATCTCCTGGCTGATATCCTGATGCTAATTCATTACTGGTGCACTAGTTTCACTCACTGCACCAAATTTAAGAACCTCTATAATCAGCATCATAGGTCAAAGAGACTATTCTCATTGATTGATGTATTCATCATTAATATGTGGCCATTTTATAACATTTTTTCTCTTGGGGTAAAAATAAATTAAAAATATGACACTAAAGGTAAACATGTTTTATAAGTTAAGTGATAGATAGTGCTTTGGTTCTTGTTTCTATAAATTGCTTTTATTGGCTTCTTAGAAAGAATGACTTGAAGCAGCTGCATTTAAATTAAGGTGGAGTAGTTTAAGCAGAATAAAATGATCATAATCTTTCAAATTAACAACAAGTAAAATAAAATAACTGTACCATAAAAGTGAACAAGAGATAAAATCTATATTGTGTGCATTGCCCCTTCATTGGGAAGACCATCTCTTCTTAAGGAATTTGCTTAATTCACAGCTATCACTACCACTTTAAACTGCATTGTGACTTTTGTTCTAAATATATTGGAGTGTTTCGAGCTTAGTGGCCATGTCATGTAAAACCTACATTCAATGAATGGCATGAAAGAGCAGTATAAATATCAGTGTGTATATATATATAACTAACAGATAATTACCAGTAGCTGTCATCATGCATGCAAAATTATGGTGATTCTGGGTAGAGAAAATAACTACCTTTCTGCCTTTCTTTTTAATGCTAGTTCTCATGTGAAAACCAGAAGTTCTTTTCTGGGTCACTTTTGCATGTGCTGTTCCTTTCTGTGAAAAACATGGGAAGAAGAGTCTGAAAAACAGACTTTTCAGGCCCTCATGGACAATCCCCATTTGATCTTTTCCAGCAAGTTATTTTCCTTTGCAAGGCAAATTGATTATAGATCAGCTGGTTTTAGGCATAAGAAACAATGAAACCAATGCAGTGTCTGCAATAGGTTTTCATCGAATTAGCAAGAGTGGGGTAGCATGAAACAAATCAAGTATACCTTGTGACAGTTTGTTGCTTTTCCAATTAAGAAATAGACCTTTTCATGCAGTAGTAGAAACTTCTCCTGTAGCATGGCTTGTCTACCAGGTGTTTCCAGTGAGTAATGTCCAGATAATGGACTTGCATCTTGGGATTTCAGAATTTTGCAGAGCAACAAAATTTGATTGTCATGTTCTTGCTGCATCATTGCAAACTCAATGGCAGAAGCAATATCAAAACTGTCAGAAGACCCAAGCAAGCAAAACCCAGCAACAACTGTTAAAAGGCAAGGCATATATTCATGTAATACTGGACTTCAAGAGCACATCTACGAAAGGTCCTGATACGTGTGGGCTATATTGTAAAATAACAATTATGGAAAAAAAAATTATAGAATTTATAGTCAGTAAGTTAAGGTAAAAATGTCAGCCCTTAGTGTTATCTGAAGAGGCCCATTGTAATGACGCTCTTTCATGAAAGCATTTTGGATGTAATGTGAGGCACTTATAAATGTTAGATACACATTTCAAACATGAATATCCCGTTTCTTACCTTCACTGAAATGACCTTTCACACTACCCTCTTCTCATCAGTTTCTTTGCTAAAAAAATTTGCAGCTTGCACATCTCTGTTTATTTCAGTCTATGGTTAATGCATATTCATTCACTGATTTGGCAGGTGCAGATGCAGTTCATATCGTAATCTCAAGGATAGTGATCCAGTTATTCACTGAATCTGCAGATCATCTGTGGCATCATTTATCTAACTGTATCCTGGCAGATTCTCTACAACAGGTTTTCATTGCAGGGATTATCTCCAAATTACTGATTGATAATTTGTGTGTAGTACATGCTGTAACAGTTCCGTTATAGCATGCGCTGCAGAAGTAACTCCACTGTTTCATCCATTTTGGCACAGAAGAGCTGCAAGTGGCAGGTTTAGGAAAAACTGTATGTGGTTCTCACCATGCAATTAGGCTCTGGAACCCTTCTATCATGTTGTAGATTTCATATGAATTCAAAAAGTGGCTATGCAAATTTCTGAAAGAAAAATTCTTGAAGGATGGAGAGCATAAAGATATCACCTTAGTTTGGAGTAGCCTCCAAAAGATGTTTAGATTCACGAAGGTACACATCTACCCTCAGTTTGGAGGCTACTCTTGAATCTAAATCTCTGTGTTGCTGTCTCCTTGATTGCTGGACATACTGGGGTTCTACCAGCAAGCTTAAGATATCTGATTAGAATCTGATTAGAACTGATGTTCCCCCATTTTTAAGATGGTCAGCAGTGGCTGAGTTGCTAACCTGTTGTGGAATGGGAAGTAATGGGAATAATTTAGTTTTTCATGTGGAAAAGCCAAATAATTGTAGCACAGATGGAATTCAACTGTATCATTTCATCTCCTTTCCTTATAGGTGCTTGTACTTGTCTCAGCATATTGCCTGGTTTCATCAGTGTAACAAATCCAAAAAACTGTCAGGTTTCCATTATCACCATCTCTTTGGCACATGAGGTAGATTTTAAGTAGATGATTCATGAGAATGTGTTACTGGAAAGGACTGTGCTGAAATGTGTGTGACAGATGTCAAAGAAATATTCCTGATACATTTTAAGTGCTGCTTCCAATCGGGGCATCCTTGAAAGTGTAAATATCCTGTAGCAACAAGGAAAAAATTCCTCTGTACTCATAAAGAAGTGCTTTGTATATAGTTTTTTGGAGTTGGGCTGAACATTTATGATACTGACAATAGACATTTTTCTGATAATGGACATAGAATAACAATATCAGTGTCATCCTTCTGGATAGCATTCTGAAATACATTGCTGTCATTGTATGCTATTATACTTTGCAGCTTTTGTGTAAAGGTTATATCCTCTTCACTGCCTTTTCTTGTTACTTAACATCGTAAATGGGACCTTTATTTTTCAGCTTGCAAAAAAGTTTGTGTAAAATGAACAAAAATTCACAAATGCCTTGTAAATTACAGTTATAGCAGATACACAGGCGGAACTCCTATTATGTCAACCAAATTTCCTTGTATATATGTGTGTGAATGGGACCAGCTTGGAAAAGTTAATCAGATGGAAGTCACAGATACAAGACTCAATTAAATCATATGAATAATTGGTTACATGTCTTGTGGACTAAAGTATCCCTATGATGGAGGTTCTTACAAATTAAGACAAAACAAAAAACAAAGCCCAAACCCCCAAAATATTTTAGAAATTCCAGATGGGGTAGTTGAATATCAAGGAGTAAAACCAGTTCCTATAGATGAGAGTGAAGGGCATGTCAAGCCTGGGATGAGGACCCTTATGCTCTCAATGCTGTTCTGTAAGAACCATGAAAGAAAAAAGCTGAAATGAATGAATTTGACCAGAAAGAGAAACTGTGAATGGCTGAGAGACCACTGTGTGTTGGCAAGGATGTTGCCAGGAAATCTAGCAGTATCCAAGGATAGTGACAATAGAAGGGAGAGCTACTGAAACTCTGCCAAGACTTCGTGGTTTAGTAGGTGACTCCACGAACTGAGGGTGTTCAGTTTCTGTTTTCATTGGAAGAAATTCTTGCAAGATAACAGATCTGAAATGTCTTTATACTTAACAATGTTAAATAATTAATATGGCTATAAATGGCATTGAAATGAAACATTTTTTGTTTTCTGAGCCCAATAAAATTGATTTTTCACTGCAAAATACTGAGTGAGTGTAGTAGACCAAAATAGAATACAGTACTTATAACTGTAATGACAATGAAGAGCAAATATGAATAAAGATATGTGTTAAAGTGAAAGTAAATAAAATATCCAGATATTTTAAAAATGGGTAAATATACACTTAAAGCACACTTTAAATTTAAAAAAAATTTTTCCTGTTCATAATTTCATGTTAACAATTTGATAGTTTTAGTCCTTTCTACAAGATCATGTTTGATTTAGGACAATAAGCAAAAGAAAAGTCTCTGTAGATCAGGTGTGTAGGTCCCCTTTCTAAGGTAAGTGTCAAATCTTTAGTATTTTTCTCTTGTGGAGGCCAGAAAGATACTAGTGGTATTTTTCCAAACATTGGCATATAGATTTTCTGCTAGTGTAAAGCTTGCCAGCATAGATATGACAGAAGATTATTTGCATACGCTGCTCAGCCTTTTTGTTTCGAGTGTCTGTTTGGTTTGCAGTGGGGAAAAAATCAGTTTGTATGATTAGTCCATAAAAATTAAAACTCCATTTAACTCGGTATAGTGTGCTCATGAGCAGACTGTAAGTGGCAGAGTTGGAGATATGACTACACTCAAGGCTAGTTCTAGGCAGCAGCAGAGATATTAAGTAGACTAAGTACCTTTTTATCTTGGATCCAACTTGTATCTGCTGAAGGCAATGGCAAAGCTTCCAATCAAGTCTTACTTCTGGTTTTAACCAGAGAAATACACTTTAAAAAAAATGTTTAGAAAATGCAAGAAATTCTCTGTAGTTGAGATGACCTAGTTGCCAGCTTTGAGCACATTTTGTAGTTAGGTTACATGCATTGCTATAAAGGGTTTCCGTGGAAATGCTGACATCCTTAACTGTAGAAACAGAACGCACTGCTTATTGTAGTTTAATTAAAGCAAAAGATTTTGCTTACTGATCTTTGACATGGAACATACACTTGTGGCTGCAATAGCAACAATTTTCTTCTTGCAATAAACCACAAATACATTAAAAAGCGAAATGTTTTTGTTTGTCTGTAATTAGGAATCAACTTTTTTAAGAATTCAGGTAAACACCATTTCAGATTCGTCTCATGCATCGGAATGGTGCCAGGTGTTTATCAAAATAAAGCCCGATGCATTCAAATTTGGTGAAATATTCACTAGCAAGTTTACTGAGTCAAGGCATTAATTTTTAAATGTATGTTCCCCCACAGAGTCTTCTATGAGTTGAAGAAATGTGTTCTCCATAGTATGCCTCCAATGATAATTTCTATATTAAGTTTTCTTCAGGAACAGACTTTTTAAAAATAATTTTATCTGTAATTAAAAAGTATCTGGTCCATCTCTGTACATAACCTAAGACAAGTCTACTGGGTTCAAATGTGCATATGGAATTTGGAAAGGTGGCTTTGTAATCTAAACTTTGCCTCTTCTGAATAAAATTATAAATTACATAAAGATATATATGCTAGGAACTTCAGCGTATAATAAAGTCAGAATCAATTATTTCTGCCTAGAGAAGTGACCTTTTATATAGCAGCCACTGTTTTGTTTTATAAATGTTTGATGAAACATTTAGACTGAGCTGCTTGTTAACAAACTAGGTAAATGAGCATAAATATTCTGTGCTTGCCTTAGGCTTACCGAGCACTGTTGTCCATACCAGCTGCTGTACCTTTTAGGAGGCTGGGTGAGGCTGTGATGAGAGTTGTTGTTGTGAATTTTGTTTATGCACCTTGTTATTTGCAGGAAAATGAAATTTTAGAGAAGTCAGTATCATGATTTATGATACCATACATATATATGTGTGTGTTTTTGTGTGTGTCTGTGTATATGTATTTCTATTTGAAAGGCTTAATTCTTGCTTTGTGTGTGATTATATAATGATGAAGTTAAAAATCTGTTTCTGTGTTTTTATACTGTATAGGCCATGCTCCAAGCAATGGCCATAGAAATAATCTTTCCTCTTGGTTTCTGTCTGCAAGTTAAAATGAATTCCATGATGTGATACTGTCAGCTAGTTTTGCACTTTCATGTATTTGCTCAAAAAGAAGCGCACTTTTGATGTTGTTCTACTTATGTCTCATCAAAGGTTTTGTAGCAGCTGCATTTCATGGTTCTCTGCAAAACCACCTGGAAAACATCCATCGTCTGAAAGTGATATTCTTAAGAGTGCCTTGCAGACTCAGATTTGCAGGTTGCTGAATGCTGCTAAATTGAAAACGACCTTATTTGAAAGGAAATGGATGCCGTCAATCCTTTAAGAATATCAAAAGCTACAGTACAAACAGCTCACAAAATGTAATGAGTGTCTAGAGATCCAGCTGTAAAGCTGCAGTGCTAGTGTAATCTGTTGAATTTTAGTCACACAGAGTAAGATTTTGCATATATCTCTTACAATGATTTTATATTGAATGGCTACTTTAAAGTTTACTGAATATGTGATTACCTGCGCTTATTGAAAGAGACAAGACCTGTATTTAATGAAATTGTAGTTAAACACTCCTGTTACCTTCCGGTTTTTCCCCTATCAGGTTGTCAGAGAGAAAAACATATGCATTAAGATTTAGATCTGCTTTTTCAAAATGTACATACATTTAAAGGATCGTTGAAAAAGAATCATTGCTGCTGTTCAACAATGGTTAGAAGAGTATTTGAAATGCTAGTTTTTTAAAGAGCAAATAAATAATAAATTATGCATGTTCAAGATGAAGTTGTTCATGAAGTCCCACAAGGATCTGTCCGTACACCCGTGGTGTTCTATTTAATTCTATACATGCATAAATTATTAATAAAAAGGGTAAATAGCATGTATCATCAACAAATTTTGTTTCCTCAGTTATTTTAAACAGTGAAAACTTAATTTGACCGCAGAATTTTAGAAAGATCTTTTAGTACTGTACGATGCTGTAAAATAGTAACAAATTTTCCAAAAGTGCCAGGTAATATGAAGAGGAAAAGCAAATACTATTCTACACAGGCATCTCTAAATTTGCTATTGTTATTCAGAAAAAAAAAAAAAATCTCTGAATTATTCTGGATGGTTCTCCAAAAATATCAGTTGAAAGTTTACACCGGATTATTCCCAGTGGCTTTAGAAAATTCTCATTTTGATGAAATGTATATGCTTTCTTAAGAAATCCATTTGGGAAAAAAGACTTTATTAAAAGTGTTCTCATGTCCATCTTTTTCCTTTAAAGTAAATAAATCAAAGAGAGTGAAGATATTTGAATATCCAAAATTAACAGAAATTATCAAGTAAAATGAGAAGCTCTACTGTGGGTTTTTTTGTTGTTTTATATTAATCTGCTGTTCTTTTCTATCAGTCATTTCTAGTGGCACTTAATGCTGTGATTCATACCATTAATTTATTCAAAGAATTACATAGATAGTATGTAATAATTAACTACTACATCCTGGAGTAGTGGTTTCACTAACTGCTACATGAAAGGACAGATATCTCCACACTGATCTGACGTCTTTTACTGTTCAGGTGATATAAAGGAGCCAGATGCTGGCTGTAATTAATCAGTAGAGAATTGTTCTGTTGATGGAAAGCTCTCAGCTGGAATAAAGCACACAGAGCTGGCTTCTGCTCCAAACACTTCTGCCTCTCTGACATCAGAAGAGGGACAAAATTTTGATCCATTAATCCAGCTGATGTGTAATGTTTTATGAAAAACATGTGTTGCTAGGACATTAGGCTGGTGTTGGCTTGCCCACAGAATTGTGGAGCTGTAATTATTTCCTTGTTTTTCAACTGCTGCACTGGTCAGATGAAGAATGCAGGAGATAACATAATACAAGAAGAATTTAGACTCTACCATTTTTCCAAGTAATGATTGTCCAATTAAAAAAATAATTCTAAAAAGTATTAGGGACATGTGAAACTAAGTCTTCTGAACTATTTCTCGTGTTACATGTACAAAGTCTTGTGATGATCTCATTAGTCACAAGATATACGATAAAGGAGTACTTACATTAAACAAAATGTTTCTTTAAAAAAGGAAATGTATTGTTTTGATTTCTACACAGAAGAGCAGCTAGTAAGTTGCCCTTCTCTCTGGGTCACCCAAGTAAGTAGCATGCATATGTTTTCTGTTAAACTGTTTCCCGTTTCTGCATTACAGTACATTTTAAGGAAAGGAAGATAAAATCAGATCAGAAAATAGAATGAAAAATGAAATCTTTATTCAAAATATAAAACTAAAACATTTTGTGGAGATTGTTACGATTGTTAAAGAAGAAAACCTATGAGCTTTAATTCTTCTGTAGTTTTATATCATCTTCTGTTCCCTCCAAATCACAGAGAAAAGGAAATCCCAAGAAATTGCTATTGGGTAGATTAAAATGTGTCATTTATTCCAGTTATTGATTTTGAGGATTTTTTAAATGAGAACTTCTCACAATTGATAGTCAAGAGGCATCACTCCAATTGTTGGAAATTGCAGCATAGATAAGATACATTGACGATTTTCCTTAACAGCAGCTTGAGTTACCATAGTGTCATTTAATTCCTGTGTTACTTTGTTTTTTCCACTGGGTGTCTCCACACTACATAGGAAGGACGCAGTGTTGCTTTTCAAAGCAAATACGTGAAAGTAGAGGGAATGTGTGAATACTAAAAAGTATGTTTTGAAATACAGTTCAACAGCAAATTACAGAAAATGGACGTATCTAAACGAACCCTACTTCCAGGTCTGCAGTCTTGACTGGTAGCTGACTTCTTCATTTGCCAAAAAATTTAGAAATTCATGCTGATAGTTATTCTTTCTATGTTGATCTAACTTTGAGGAATTCCTGCCCCAGTGTACTATCACAGTGGAAATGGGTGTCCAATGCAAACAGAAATTCCAAAATCCTGCTGTCTTCCTTTTTAAAAAAATCCTCTCTATATTAGTTACAGAACTCTGATTCAGACCCTTCTTTTGAACTAGTCATTTGCTAGCACTTTCTAAATTTGTTTCACCTTTGGCTACAAACAGTCATTCCTATTTCACACTGTAATGACGATGACTGATGACTTTGAAAGTAACTAACCACCGTGTAGTCCCTGGAGCCCATTTCTCCTGGGTGTGGGTTCTCCAGCCACACTCTTAACTGCAGTCGTAATGGCCATATCCGCATTGCTCTTTAGTATTCTGCAGAGCACCATGACAGAGAGACTCTTCTGTGCTGATTTTTTCCTCTCAGCATCCACACCATCAGGGTTTACAGCATCCTTGTGCTGGCTACAGAGATGTACAAAAGCACCTACCAGGTTATACATTCTCTTCTTGTTTGGGATTACAAGAAGTTGGCATTGCCACTTTCTGGAGATGTTATGAAACCAAAGTGCATCTGCATGGTAGACAGGATACATGTTATAATCCAGTTCCAGTTTGGGGTGATCAATAATTCTGACAATCAGAAGAGGTATCATTTCATCATAGTTGCCAAACACTGCAATTCTTACAGACGTTTGAGCTAGCTTTGATTCCAGCATCAGCCATACCTTTTGGATTACTGTTGATATAATGCATTTCACAGTTAGTAAAATACTTCACACCTGGGATTCCCTCCAACCATGTGGCTAAAGGGGAAAGCTGTATCCTGAAAGGCCTCTTAATACAGTATCAGTCCTAAGTGCACTTTGAGAGCATCACCCATGTATGACTCCTGAGACAAAGAGCTTCTGCAAGACAGTATGGCTAAGAAGCTTATGACTAACATCTGCAAGGGAAGTAAAGCTTTCCATATCTTGATGTCTTCACATTAATACTGGATACTTTTCTGGGATTTCTTTTTAGCCTCAGCTATATGTGACTTAAACCTCATTAAAGAGTGAAGTGGATGAACATCTATGGCATATGACACAGTAAAAGACCATTTTTGTGGTACTCTAAGAATCCATATTCAGTCCTTGACAACATAGATTCCTGACAGTTTCTGTGCTTTCACTCCCTCTTGCTATAAATATACAATGGAAAAATTTAAGTGTTAAAATTTTCAAAGTGTTTCCTAGGCTGCTGCTGTGATGAACCGAATGTGCCAAAGTGGGTCATAGGTGAGCATGTAGAATGGGATCTGCTGTTCCATCATCTTATTATTTCATAGTAATTTTAACGGTAAATTGCTGTAATAGTGATATTGTACATCCTGGCAGGTCAAACACGTAAGACAAATATAAAGGAAAAAAGAAAACCAAACAGTAAAATCAATGATTAAAAAAATTATTGTCTAGGTTAATTTTTTTTTTTTAACGTAAAGTGAAACATTTTTGAACTGCCTCTGTAGATCTTCCAAATTTGTTTTATACATTTAACTAGCTGTTAAGCAGCTCACAGATGTAGGGACACAGCTGGGTAGCACTGTTGGTTTTATGTCTGAGGGAAGTCTGTCTTAGGACTGGTAAACTAATAAATACTTGAATGGATATTGAACATATTGAACTTCTAATGCCAAGCAAAGAAGTTTTTCAATTCAGCATGAACTATTAGCTTCTTCATTCATAGTTTTTTCTCTGGAATTTCATGTTTAATAAAAAAAAATTACAATGAAATGGATGTTATTTCTAAATTCTATCATGAACCCACATAAGAAGAACACCAGATAGCTGATGTAGGCATTTTCCTCATCCCTCATTGACTGTTTTTCAGCAGTTTCTTTTCCGATGAAAAACCAATCATCTGCCTATTAACTCTGATTCAGGGTCTTCCATATTTTTCCTACTCTATTGCAGGTCCAACCTAATGTATAGAGGTGTTGCTGCAGGTCAGTGGAAGTTGCAACAGAGTTAGTATTAAGAAATATGTAACTCTTCCTTTTAGAAGTGTACATCATGTGTTTTTAATTATTTTTGCAAGGACAGTAAAATACAGCTTATAAATCACTTGCTCAGCTCAAAGTCACTTCCCTATTGATTTGGTTACCTTCTGGCTGATTTTGCCATGCAGGCCAGCAAGCAGTTTTGTTTCTTTTTGTAAACTTTATTGATTAGGAGAGAGAGAACATGGAAGAAAATATGTTTGTTTATATCAAAACATTTGTCCATGTATTTCATCGATGTTCATTCCAAAGCAATTACTCTTGTGTTTCATGAATATTCCTGTAAGATAAAGCAGTTTTCAACTAAGCATGGTTATTCATTTTTCCCCAGGAGAGCATGGAATACATTAATTAAAAATACACAGACATGTATATGATACTGTTGTGTAACACTGGGAAGCCTTTGGTGATTGGTTCCCGAGACATTCTTTTCTCTATGTGCTATGAATTGGCGTGTGTGAGAATAATTATTAATTTCAGTACAATCTGTACCAGTGCCTTTTTTAACAGAAGGTTCAGGCTACAGTGCTGAATTGCCAGCTAGACGGAGTTATAGTGAGTTGTGCTCTACAGGGCATAACGTTTAGTGGATAGACCATGCCTGCTTCTACACAGTTGTGCAGCTGTGTGCTTTCAGCTGTATTTTTACAGATGATGGACGCTGTCATTTGTGGTGTCTCTGAATGAATCAATAAGAAAACAAAATCTTGCCATTAGTACCATCATTTGCTTATCGTTTCTGGTCCTTGTATTCAACTACACTGAAATATATTGAAGCATATTTTTTTGGAAATGCTTTTCTGCCCATATTCTGTTGGGTATCCCAGGAGACACACTGAATGCAGAAACTGTCAGTTGTAACCTACCTTCTTATATTAGTTATAATTAAGAGTTTTAATATGCCTATATTTATTAAACTTAGTGTATAATTTTGTTATCTCATCAACAGTATGTTATGGCATTTCATATGCCTGGTACTTTCTGAAAATGTGGAGATACATCTGAAGAACATTTTTAATTCCCATTTTGCACATAGGAAAGCTGAAGCATAAAAATGGAAAGGTTCACCGAGAGACCACATAAAGGCTGTTGTATGGGTAGACATAACCTGAAGTCTGGACTCTTATGCTCCTACTTTAGTATTCATAACTGATCCATATCATCTCCTGTTTGAAATATAAGGGAATCAAGATTTTATTTTCCACTACATCTGTTTAAATAGAAAATGTTCCTGCTAATAGAGGACCCTGTGCTAAGTAGAAATGAGTATAACTTACTGTATCCACAATATGAAGAATGAGTTCCTTCGTTATTTGAAATAAATAGCTCTTTTTTTTTGGTGCCATGATTTTACAATGAGAAAGATGTATTATTTTTACTCAGTCCTGATTTTTCTCTTGACATCATACAAAATCTCAAATTCCCATTCCCCTTCTGCTGACAAGCTTAATGCCCAGAGGAGAGAGAGATTTTAAGTAAGAAACTTCTTGATTGGATAGTGATTCATCATAGTATGACTACAAGTGTTTTTCTTGTTTCCTATGTATTATTAAATAGTAAATACAAATAATTGTCTTTTTTAATTGGATGGGATGTATTTTCCTGATACTCAGCAGTTGAAACTGTATCAATGAAACCAATTCAGCTACAGAAAACAATACCTGGATTCAGACAAAGAAATGCTCTTTTTTCATTTTGTTATGCCCCTGTTACTTTATTCTGAGTACTATTCAGAGTACTAGAAAGGATGAATAAAAATTTCTTTTTAGTGTGTTTAAGTGGTATATTTGGGGAAATGATCAAAAGAATGAAATTAATATGCTGTAAGAATCCATGATAATTGCATCAAAAGGCAGCCTCTTGGGAGCTGCTATCTGTTACTGAAGCACATTGTTTTTAAAGGAATATAA
Organism: Athene noctua; assembly: GCF_965140245.1. NCBI lineage: Eukaryota > Metazoa > Chordata > Aves > Strigiformes > Strigidae > Athene > Athene noctua. Next base: position 16,282,816 of record NC_134046.1, on the reverse strand, counting down.
ACTGCTTTACTCTACAAGGTATCTTAGCTCATTAACATTTATTTCTATGACTGCATCATGGCAATCATAAATCATTCTGTCAATATACCCCTTGCCTGGGTAATTGAGATTTGAGACATTTATCTCTAGGAGTCCAGTTGTATAAAGAAATACTGTCCATTTCCATTCAAGAAAGGATGCTGTCCAAAGTAAATGTGCATGCACACAGACTTGTCTGCCTTTCAGTGTTTGCTCTTTTCTCAAGGCAAATAGATGATCGGGGTTTGAATTCCACAGTTCTGATACTATTCAGCTCGTTGAATTAGTCCACTTGTGATATTCTCTGCTTTTGACTTTGTCTCTTCATACCATAAGTACAGGACCAAAAATGAATGTATATTATGCATAGAAAAATGTCACCAACATGTAGCATGTTAGATGAATCAATTTTAGTTTTAATAAATACACCCAATTGTTTTTAATATAAGCCAGTCCTTGATTTGATGCAAAGAAAGTATAAAATAAGAGGCAAGGAAAAATCCTTCAGTTGTGAAATTGGTACAGGACTAATGAGTATGTCTGGTAAATTATAGTTCTAGCATTTCAAAGGACTGGTGGCCCACAGGAATGTGTCGGTATTAAGATGTGTACCACAACATGAAACATTGCTGTGCAACGTGTGTTAAAAATATGCTTCAGAGAAAATCTTTGCAATTTGATTTAATTAAATTCATAATAGACATTCACACAGCTTCCTGATTATAACTAATTAACCAACACAGAGCCCAAGCACGTTCTTACTAAAATCAAGGACAGTGGTGCCATATATATGCACATGCATAGGAAATAATCTAATGCAACCATCTATACTCTGTGGTGCAAATGGCTTTGCTTCAGCTCAAAAATTGACCTTATCAACAAGGCTTTGCTTTTTAAAAAAAGAATATATTTCTATACACATGCATACACATAGATGGATATATACATATATATTCATAAAAATTAATTCTGCATAAAATAATTCTCGCTTGTATTTCACAATTAATGTGAAATGCTTGTGTTACTATTTAAACTTCCTCAAGTCTTTTTAGTGTACTTCCAAATTTTTATAATGTTCTCAATAAGGTTCTTGAGGGAACAGGAGTCTGTGTGTTAGATTTTGAATCTTCCATTTCTGAAAGCACTGTGAAGTCAGCTGCCAGTTTTTATTCATTGTTTCCATATACTCTTTCCTTAATATTTCAGTTTTTGCAACTTGTAGGTCAAACTTCTGAGAAAGGTTGGTTTGCAACTCCAGCGAGTTCTTCAACAGCTGCTGCTGGATAGTCAGCATTATAGATGGTTATCATTGTATAGTATGGCAGTAAAAATGCTGTACTGAATGATGTCATATATATTTAATAAACATAGAACTTTTGCAAGCAACATAAACCTTAAAATGCTTCCTAAAACAAAGAGCTTTCTGAATATATTTTTCATGTTACACCTACAAAAGATATACATAATATTTTCCTAGGCTTCTTGCAGAAATTTCCATAGTCAACAACCCTAACCATGTTTTCCAGTCCTGCTTTGCTGGGTATGGGAGCTGCTTTGCATTGAGGTGAGAATGCTTTCATTTGCAGCTTTTATCATGGGGAAGGATTTTATTTTATGAGAAGGTTATGTCTGTGGTGCTTTTGCAATGAGCTGTGAAAGTAACTCTAAAATTTCTCTAATAGAGCATTCCCCAACCTTAGGATCAGAGCTGACAACACCTTGGCCCTAGTCCTCAGCTGCACTGCAGGCTCTTTGCTCCATGCCAACAGTGCAAGGTGACTCTAAAGCCAGTTTAATTGGCCATGGAGGGATGTGCTCAACATAAGGATTCTCCCTGGAGGCTGTACAGTGTGTGGCTGGGCCTTCCTTATAGCACTGCCAAGCTGGCTAGTGCAGCAGCCTTTGGGAACATTGGCAGCCAGTGTAAATCCGATTAGACTTTGGACAGCTATGATTTATGTGAGAAGACTAGACCACTGCACGCGCAGCCAGCCCACTCCTCAGCCAGTATTTGTGGAGCAGTATTTACAGTGTACTCATGTGGTACACAGATTGGGTTGCATTTTTATTGTATATGCAACACTATGTTAAATGTATGATTGTTTCTGTTAAAATACTAGGAAAAATAATTTAATCAATATATTTCTGGTTTTTTCCTGCATAGTTATAATTGTGATAGAAATATCCCAGACTGAATTTAACTTCAAGACTATTCATGCCTAGGGTTATCCAGCCCAGTGTAGAGAGCTCCTCATTCCACTGGAAAGGGTTAATAGGAAATGAAGAACAAGGGATGTGCAGTTTAGATATTTGCATGAAATTGTTAGGGGAGTTGTGGGAAGCATTTTAATTTTATAATTTTTCATAAATTATTCATTTTAAAAATAACATCACAAATTTGAACACAGCTAAAAGGTACTAGGCTTTACAGTGTATCAGAGCTTTTGCGATCACAATGGAAAATGTGCCTTTTCAGAGTCTTATGTTTTCTTCAGCCATTTCTTCACTGAGAAAGAGAGTAAAAGGAAAAGATACTCAATCTTTTCTCTTTTCTTTCTCCTCCTCCTACCTAGAAAATTATGGCACTGAGTCAGCTGGGTAATTCAGAATAAAAAAGAATAGCTTTTGTTTACATTCTTGTATCTAGTTTTTGGAGCTCTTTTTATATTTCAAAATTATTTTCTCTGATAGTTCTGAGCGTATATTTTACAGACTGCTCACACTGCATTTATTGATGATTCAATACCATTTGTTCGTCTCTGAGAAGGTAGTAATGATTTTTTTTTCTATATTTCTTTCTTTGCTTCTTCTTTTCTTTTATTAAAGACTCAGATGCTGGCAATTACTGACCTGTTCCTCCACTAAATTTGGAAAATATTTATTAACATAATGGAACTATAGCTTAGAATCCTTTTGTGAGTCTTTGCATTAGAAGTGTACAAAACCAATAGGGCTACATACATGTGGAAAAGTCTTTGCACGTGTCCTAGAATTTGAATAGATGGAGTATCAGAACTGAATGCATTTTGAGTTTCCCCACTACTGTGTCAAAATGGTGACAGCGGAATTGAAGTGGCAATAGGATACAGAGCTTGCCACTATTTCAACTGCTTTTACTTTGGCCTGAGTTGGACTCTGGTTCACTGGAGTGTCACAAAATAACTGAGTTGATGGTATTGATCCACACTGTGGCAAACACATCAAATCCTTTGGATTACCAAACCCTTTTTAGAATAGGCAAATTATGTTTGTTTTATCAGAAGGAGCAAGGACTGAATAAGCACAGAGACAGAGTTACCCTAGGATATGTACCTCCAGACAGCAACTGAGGTGTAGTGGCAGGCCAGTGTTAAAGCCCCTATGGCTATTTTCTGAAGTTGGACGTGTCCTCTCAAACATAACTTTAAATTGCCATTGCTACCCAAAAAGTACTTCTACTAGCATTTAAATTATGTTCATATTCTTAAAAACATGTTGAAAAAAAAAGAATTGTTATATATTGCATATTTATAAAAATAAAGCAATAACCTATCTGGAATGCTTGCTAATCATCAGCATTTTACATTCCTTCTCAAATAACGTGTGAAATACTCTTCCAACAAGGGATGCAAAGGCAGACATGAGATGGAGATGCAGGTCATATTTAAATAAACAAGTTCATAGAGGGGACTGAAAATAGCCTATTTTATTTGCATAATATGATATCTAAAATTTCAGAGCAAAGTGGTATAGATTTTTGCTTTGTCTTTTTATGAAGTGCCCCATCAAAAACTTTGTTTCAGAACTGTCTTTCAACTGTGTGTTTATGACTATATTTTGAAATTTTCCATTTGAATGGCACAATATGAAAGATTATTTCTGTAATTGCATTCATGGCACTATACCCTTTGATATTTCTGCTGTTGCTGTAGCTTTTTAAAGCAGTCTTGTTCTGTATGTGTATGAAAACATAACATATTACTGGAAATATTGATAATATGTGTTAAACCACATTTTATTGATTTCTGTATATTGAATATATAGCACATTTTGCCATTTTATTTTGATTTTGACTTTACCTTAAACAGTTATGTGGAGGTTTCTATCATGTATTTACCATGCGCTTTCTTTGATAGACCAGTTCAGGAAAAACATTTATCTCCTGGACATAAAATAAATGATGGTAGCAATGGTGCTTAGCATTATGAGAGGATAAAAAACAGTCTCCAGTTAAAAGTGTACCATTCAAAAAGCTTGGCTAACATTTTTCCTCTAATCTCTAATCGTGACTTTAAATTGGAGCAAATAGTCTAGCGAAACAGTGTAACATCACCTGAAAAATATGCCCCTGCAACATTTCACAGTGGGGGATGCAGCTATGCATGGCATGTGAAATTAAAGGTATGTCACATACTGGCATATCAGCTGTGTCATTTCACCCACGCTGTAGCATTGCAGACTTTAGGTGACGTGCCACAGCTGAAAAGCCAGCATATGACAAGCTCTTCATTTAACTGAGTATGCCAGATGCTAGGAAATTCTGCAGTCTCCACTCATGTTTTGTATAATCAGTTTCCATGCCGTTGCGCTGTCTCAAATGTGGTGTTTTGAAACACCATTTAGGCAGAACAATGATTATGCTTTAGGTATGCATCTAGAATAAAAAATGAAAATAACCCCCTCCTCCACTATCCTACCCCTACATCTGTAAATCATTTAAATCTAGCCATTTATTTGGGGACCCTACACTTGCCAAGGAATATCAGAAATCTGCATGATGTCCCAAGTGCCAGATTTTGTATTTGGATCTCTGATTTAGATGAATAATGTGTAAAAGTTCATGAGGTGTGAAACTGCATATAGATAGCTCCTCACTGGTTTATGCACATGAGGACATTAAGGTTTCTTCCAAGGTCAGTTCAATTTATGCTCACCAAATACTATCAGAAATGTCACTTGCCTTCAGACATAGCAAATGACTAAGCATTTTGTTAATAATTTACTGTCCCACCATGCTCACTTTTGAAACCCTCATATTAAAACACAAAGGATGCGAAGACATACTTTCTTAAAAATGTCATGATATATTGTTACTGTAATTTGAAAATAAGGACTTCTAGCTACTGTGAGAGGCTTAATCTTCTATATGCTTAAGAGCTATGAACTAGATTGAATATTAAATTTCGTTCTAAGACTAGTTTAAAAAATAATCACAATGGCTGAAGACATGCATTTATTTACAGTTGTTTCAAATGTACTCATCCATTCTTTATTTGGACTCATCCATCCCATTACTGTAAATCACGTTTATGACAAAATGTATTTTATTTTCCTGTTCAAATCAAATAGTTGATCACATAAATTGACAAATGAAATTTTTCAGTAAAAAACTACCTTGCAATTAATAGCACTGTCAGTCTTTGTAACTGTGACTAGTTGGTATCTGCATTGTAGATGCTACAACAAAGAGATGTTTTTAAAGCATGCAGCTATATACTAAAGAACTTATAAAATAATTTTATTAAATTGGTTTGGATAAAAGATTTGGCTCACACAAAGTGAAAGTTGACCAAATGTTGCAAAGAAATTGAAGTGGTCATGAATAACACGAGATAAAGGACACTATTTGTTAGAGGAGTCTGAGGAGAAATCCTCATACCCTTTATTTAATTTTAATTTATTATTTATTATACTTAATTTTATAGTTCACTGGTTTAAATATATTCCAGAAACAGAACCTTATTGACATTTGCAAAATTTTGAGCTATTCAGTGCAAAATGATGCCTATGTTCATGTGCTTTGTGTCATAATAGCTTCCACATTTAAGTTTTAGATCCCTTGCTGGTGACTCATCAAAAAGTGTAAGTATTAGCATGAATAATAAAGATTTATGTCTACCTTCATCCAGGAATGTTCTTTTGTGGAAAAGGATAAGACATGTCACGTCTTTCTTTCCATAAAAACTTTGTAGGGAAGCTTTTCTCTGTAAAGGACCAGGTATGTGTGTCAGTGGATCTGAATACTACCAGAATTCTAAAATGATACTCTTAATCTTTAGTCAGCATTTTTCTTTAAGACTGCTAATAAGCTGCAAAAGTAAATGTTGGTCTTTGCTGGTTTTCCATTTTTTTTATAATCTTTGAGAAGCTGTTGATGAGAACAAATTGCTTTTGAAATTATATTTATGAATTTCTGACTAGATCATGTTTTAGAAAATAGAATTTGAGGATTAGATCAGTAGCTAGTATAACATAAGAAATGACCAAGTGCAGCATTCTTTGTCTCATGTTGTCTAGAAGATAAGCTGCTGTGTACTGTACTATTTCTGCACTGGAATTTCTACAAGCATTTACTTTCAAACCTACCCTAGAATGAGTAGCCATAGTTAGAGACAATTCTGCAGAATGTTTCAAGTCCAAACACTGTTCATGATGTGATACTGAGTAGTGTTGCAGTGTTTCAACTTTAGGGTAAGACAAAGAACAATAATCAGGGTGGGTAGAAAATATTCTTCATTTCTAGTGCTATTTGGATAGCTAGGGAATCCTTAATTGTGCAAGTTCCTGATAATCATAAGGCAAAGCTGATTTGAGAGAACTTTCCTCCAGGTCTGGTATTTTGGCCTTATATTAATTGTCGTAGCCCATCATTTACATGCAATAATTTTGAGTAAAATAAGTGTCAGGCACACTTAAAGAAAAGGAGGAAGTTCTTCACATATCGGTGATCCTTATTTTTCAGATTTACCTATATATTTGTATATATATATATATATAATACCTCCTTTCAATGCAGTTATTTGCTTTAGAACATTTGATCTTCAATCACTCTGTCTTCAGGTATGTTCCTACCCATGGGGATACCGATACTCAGCTTTCCTTAGGCACCATGAGACTAAATTTATAAATGCCTGGGGGTTCTGTTAAGCTTTTCATATTATAGATGATATATTACTGTGGTAGCTAAACCCAAGGAAACACAGAAGTAGTGAGGCACAGCAAAATAAATACAGGTTTGCAGAACTGTGGGCGGCAAGAGCAAAAAAACTCTAGATACGTAGAGTCTGAGCCAGATGATGATAGAAGATCAAGTCACTAAGATATATATTACATATTCTTAACAGAATTTTATAGTCAGGTGTTGATTCTACCTTATACTATTGGTGTTTTGTTTACTTACCTGTAAAAGATGTGTTATGAGAATTGCAAAATTTCTGAACCATTAGTGCTTGAAAATGTATGTAACATGTAAGAAAATTAGGGATAGTAACACGACTTGTTTATAACAGAAAGTTAGTCAGCTTTATGTTCACTTCAGTGCTTTCTACTCTTTCACGCTCGTTTGCTTTCTCCTTACTATCTACGTGTTTTGGATGGTTTATGTAGAAGTACTGAAGAACTTTTTCACTGGAACCACAGAAGGTCCAGCATTTTTGCCCAACAGCATTCTTTAGACTAGCCTAAGTAAAGGATCAGATCTTGAAAAATGCTTTACATACATAGTTACACTGCGGCTTCAGCACCTTCCCAGGGGAAGAGCCACCTTCACTACCTGCAGCCAGTGTTTGGCATCTTCTCCCAGCATCTTTAGAATAAGATCCTAAACTAGTGATGATGCTTGAGAAACTTACTTACGTCATTATCATGAAATGTAATTTTTATTGAATTTAAAGCCACAGCCTATTAAAAATTAGACCTAGATTATTTTGGTCATAAAGTTGTGATATATTTTTGCATAATTTTAATACCTAGACATCAGAACTCATCTCTATCACTTTATTTTATTAGTTATTCAATCCGATGTTAATGCCTTTTTTATAGATAATGGTGATGACATAATGCATATATACATATATTTCTCAATTTTTGAAAAAGTACTTGATTATAATTATACTGCCAAGACACTGACTAATTTAAAATAAATTATAATAAATACTTTGAAATGCTTTCATGCATGGAGAATTCCACAGAAATTTCAAATATCAAGCAATCAAGACAGTTAGTTCCTTCCATGTAAACATAGTAATTGGAAAACATTTGTAGTCTTGTAACTACTGAAGCATTTACAATTATTTTCATATAAACTACTGTAGTTGAATTAAAAATAGCGGGGGGGGGGGGGGGATCAGCATTGGTTTGCACACCATAACTATTTTTCTAACTGCTTTTTTCCTAAAAACTCTTTGCTATGATATTGATCAGAGGTCAGGTTAAAGTATGACCCATGTTCAGCTTTTGATGATGATTTTAGTGAGGGTGCCATACCACTGACATTGAGCAGAAGATGGATTCTTTCCTGGATTTTTTTTTTTCTCATCAAAGTGTGTTTCTATTTGCTATACTATATTTCTAGTCAGAATATTAACAATGTAAATATGTTGTTCCCTGAAATTTTCACATTCTTTTGTAGGTTTACTGGAGGGGAGTAAAGATGGCTAGAATTTCAAGAAATATTTATGTATGTAAGTTGGAATGTTGCTAACTGCACAAGGAAAGACTCTGCTTCCAGTTTACAAGAGGCATTTTTAATGCCAACATTAATTAAGCTTTGCAAATCATGCTGCAAGACTAAGGACCATGAGGTTCCAATAAGGAGGGAAATTTTTGTAATAATATAATTATTCTTTAAACTCTTTGTTCAGTATTCAAATAGGTACTAAAACATACGTTACAAAATAAGTATCAGTGTTGTCACTTTGAAATCACAAAAAGAAATACCTTCAAATTCCTTCACAAGTAAAACACATTTCTTTGGATGACAAAATACATACATGTTGACATTAAGAAATAATACCTGAAGTCATGTAATAAAGCTGCTGTTGCTGGTGGTTTAATCGTTATGTACTAACCACAGTGAGTGCGTTTAGGACTGTATCAGAATTTTTGAAAAAAAAAAGACCAAATGATTGCTTCACTTGCTTGGCCATCGGAATAGAATTTCAGTAACATATTTCCTGTTGTATAGGATATAATGTTTTTGTGTTTTTTAACCCAGTCAAATTATACAAGAGTGAGCTTTGCATGTCTAATGAAGAACAGCTCAAAAGATTAGGAACAAAGCATTTTTTATAGAACTAACATGCACTTCAGATATGCGAGTGCAGAAGCTGTTGCTTAGCCACAAATGGTTTCTGTCAGATTCAGCTTTTATCTTGGATGTTCCTGAAGGAATCTGGATTAACATAATGAGAATGTTCATGAACCATCTCATTATAATTTTAGAAATTTCAGTGCGGAATAATACACTAGGCTTTATTATCAAGCTTCATGACTGAGACACATATAGTATTATTTGCATTCACTTTCCTTTGTGTCAGCAATTTTTTTAGTCTAGAATTTGAAAAAAGGAGATAAAATATCAGTAAAATGCTGAGCATCATTATATCATCTAAACTATGAGACAATTACAGGTTACCTATATTTTACAGAGTACTGGACATGTCTAAGGGGATGTTCAATATATATTGCTGTGAATTCCAAGTAAGTACAATTAATTCCAAAATAACCCAGACTTGAAAAAATATATATAATCCTTCATCTGGATTTTATGGTAGGAAGAAGCATTGCATGTCATTTCTAAAACAAATTTGACATTCAAGAGAAATGAATCATAAAGCAGTAAGTATGTATAATATGGTTTCTATGCTGCATTAATCTTGGATGAAACTATCTGAATGGAAAATTTTTTTAAATATATTTGCAGTAATATCTAGGAATTTGCAAATGTTTTTCTTAAACAGGGTTTTCTTCTTTTCCACATCGCAAACATAGAGCAAATGTGATATGGTGGAAGAAGGGATGATGAAGGTGGTTTTCTGTTTCACTCAAGTTATTGACAGTTTTATTACAGCTTTATATCACTACATGAGTGTGTTGCCTTTTTTTTTTCTTTCTTCTTGCTCCTGTTCCAGCTTTTAAGCTATTTTCCTTCATGTAGTGTATGATTGCACTACTCTTCTATTAAAGATGGAGAGTTCTTTTCAAGGGAATCAGGGTTGCCATCAGAGATGACACCACAATTTTAAATGCTTCTGCCCATAATATAAAAAATATTTGGTATAAAAGAGTTTATTTTGGAGAAGAGCTTTCTTGGAAGTTCAGCTGCTCTCCAGTCCAAAATATATTCTTACATCCTTTTCTTTTTTATAGATGATGTATAACCAACCTTTTTCTAGACCTAACACGAGGTGGATAAAAGTAGCATTACATGTTGTTGTTGATGGTGTAGATTTTTAAAAAATTCTGCCTGAAATCTTTAAGAGTTTATAGAGCATGGGGAATTTTTAAATCCTACCTTGACTTGTGTATCTCAAACCCAATAATATATTTAATGAAGACTTGTACCTACTTTGCACAGATGGCTGTGAACTGAGATTTTTCCCACCGCGAAGCTGATAACAAATATGTCCTACTTGCTGCCCCATGCAGATTACTCCCTGTGCCTAAACCCTTGCTTCAAGAAATCCTCCCTGCTGTGAGAAATTTATCAGGCTAGTTTCCTAATACTTCTCATTTAGTGAAATGGATAAAAGCATGCATGAAAGTCAGGAGGATTTTGTAGGTTGAGTTCTGTCACAGACAGCAGGAAGAGACAGGAGCCTCTGAGAAAGTAGAGTATGCTGTAAGGCAAGTGTCTTTTGCTGTTCACTGCTTAGAAGCACCTCAGGACAATCCAGAGTGCTGTAAGCTTTTTTCTTGCCTTGTGCTCTCATCTGGGTTTGCCAAAGCTTTCTGACAGCAAAGAGCCATGACTAGATCTATGGGAAGTTAATTTTGGGCCACTCTCAGAATTGTACGTTCAATGATCTCAGTCTCTGCCGGGGAGTTATGACTACCTTCTCTGCAAATATTCATAGACTGCGGTACTTTAGTTTTGGAGAACTGGTTACTACATAGAATGATAGTTGTATTAACTCCTCATATAGAGTTTTTGCATGATGACAGCAATATGCCTTATATACATTGCCAGACACGTAGCATTACTAGCACAGCAGGATTAGCTTTTAAATTGATTGGTCCTAACTGTCGTAAAATCAGATATTTAAACATACTAATATATAAGCATATAGTCCATCTTACACTAAACCTACTGTGTTCATAATCGTGTACTTGTGGAAAACAGAATTATTTGCTTTCTATGCAATTTCATTTTTTGGATTTATTAGGTTAATAGCATCTGCTGAGGAAGTTGTGCCATGTTAATATTCTTATCATCTGGTATTCTCAGAGTCTTGTATTTGAGCTACAGTGACAAGAACATGATTTGATGCTTGTTTCTGTGAAGACAGAACATGTTCTTTATTGCTTGGTTTTCTTTTCCTTTTGTTGTACACATGTTTTATCTTTTACCATACTCTTTGCTTTCAAAAGTATTAAACCTATATATTTCAAAGCATATGGAAAAATAAATAAAATATCCATACGGTCAGTGCTAGAAGAGAAACCAAAGTCCTATTATCTGTATTATGTGTTTGTTATACCTTTGCTTGAAAATATGTCCTTAGGACATTGAAAGTATATATATACTAAAATTTCAAATTTCTCTAGTAATTTTTTTAGTTGACAAGAATATTGAGTGGATTTTTGTGAATATTGAGGTAAACTTTCAATGTGGAAGTCTAAAATCAGATTCCAAGTCCATAGATTGTTGCCTAAATATAACTGGCCTGATTTTCAGAAGGTTGAATATCAGTCAGTCATACTGAAGCAATGGAAACTGTTCTCATGGTACAGACACCGGGGACTGGTTTTAGGTGTCAGAGTTTGGAAAACTTGCACTTTTGTCTTTAAAATTCTATCATATATACAGTAACTTATTTTGGTTTTAACTTTTGTCACATCTACATTTTTCTGTTGAGCTTTTTTAAATGTTGTGAATGAAAAGTTGTTAATGAACTTATGCAGTTTTGAATTTTGTAACTGAAATTCATGTACTCAGGTGATCAGGTGTTTAAATCCAGATATTCTGTAAGTGCCCCTTTACTGAATATTTATGAACTTCTCAGATGTTAATTGAGCTAAATGGAATAAATGTCAATTTGAGTTAACACAGAAGTAGACCTGGACAGGAATTATGTTATAAAACACTGTTCTGTGGGAAAATGCTACATTGTTAAGTCTGAATGCTTAATGAAAACTTTTGCTGTAGTCAGTCTTCCTCTGATCAGTCAGATTTGTCACAGAGGTGCAGACAGAGCAGGTCCAAGACTTGTCCTCATCTGTATGTTCCCGCTGTCTCCCTTGTATCAGCACTGATGACCATGTGGCCAAAGGGGTAGCACCTGTGAAAATGGCAAGTTCATTTGACATGTCACAGGGTCAATACAATATCTAATGTCTGCACCAGGTAAGGAGATGGAATTGTGTGGTGGTGAGTAGTAGCAAGGACTGGACTTGCCCCTTTGACTGTAATGTGCTTAATCTAATAGGGAAATTATAGTTTAGATTTCATAATTTACTGCTTTAATATTATTAGTTATTATGCAAACAGTTAAAATGTTAATCATTGTTGTAGTTCCATATTTTAGTAACAGAACATTAAACACAGTAATGCTACACTAGTTTATATCCATCTATTTCCATCTAGACTATTTTCTATTTTTTTTACCAAATATTTTGAATCAAAGAAAAGACGATACACAGAAAATCCTTTCTGAATTTTAAGTTAGTTTAATGGCTCTTCAGAAAAAAATTGAGAGGTTACTGGGGTTTTGAGAGTATTCACAGAATGATGGCCATTAAAAAGATGACAACTGATGTGGTAACTGTATCTTTTTATGGAAAAATTCTCTCTTATATCTGATCATTACAGAATTCATAGTGAGTTTCTGAGCTACAACTCAAGGAGGTTTTAGAAACTGAGGACCTGTTACTAAGAACCAGATTGTGAAGGCCTTACTCCTATTGTTGACTGTTTAGTTCTACTGTCAAAAAATACTTAACATTTTTCAATGAGTAACTGCACAGCAATGGAAAAATATGTTATTGTTTTAGTTTTTAGTAGTTGTTTCTTCAGCAATTTGTGTGAGCTGGGAGGATGGTAATTTGATGTATCTTTTGGGCATATGCAGGCAGCTCTGTGTAAGTTTGGGGGCTATGGGAAAACAGAAATAATGAAAAAAAGAGATGTAAAAATATTGTGAGCACAACACATGGAGATTCCCCCCCGCTCCCTTTTTTTTCCCCCCAAATATGTGTTTCTGTACAAGTTTTGAAATACTTGAATGTATATTCTGTTAATCATCTCTTCAGTATCTGGCTGCATTTTTCTCCTTGCAGTTGTGAAACAGCCACATATACCAAAACCTTGCCAAACAGCATAGGGAAATTGTTAGAAAATGGAGGTTCTTTACATAAGTAACATATGTAGATGAATATATAATTAATTATAATTGTATGAGAGGCAATTTCCTTTTGTTGGGTACATCCTCTGTAAACCTACAATCCATTATTCATGTTTCTTTGCCTTTTCAGTAGTTAACCTACTATTGTAATTGTCACTCATCTTTTGTGGCAAGCAAGAAATAATTGTTCTTAAAATAATGCACTACCCTAGAATATTCAGATCATCTAAGATGAATTTTTTTGCGGTGATGCAACCTGATATACCTTGGTGAAAATTTGTAGATGTGGCATTTTATACATTAGGGAAAAACAGGCTGACTGCATGAGAAAAGGAGTGGTGAGTCAGGAGAGGGAGAGATGAGTGACCTTTTCCTGTTTTGTTCTTTATGTTCATCTTATACTCGTGATACATAGTCATCATTTTCAGAGCAGATACAATCCTCAACTAATTAATTCAGTATAATGTATAAATGATTTCTGAAGTGAATAAACAGATAATTTTAAAAATTATTGGGATGAAAGAACTCTAATGATAACTATATGCACATTATCAACAAATAATATTTATAAATCACATAAACATTACTCTTAGGGTTTGTCAATCAGTCACCCAGAGTTTTCAGCCAAAAAGCTGTCAGATGTTCTTCAACATGAGAGTTTATGTGCTATCCAAATGTTAAGAACAAAACCCAAGTGAATGCAAAGTGTGCTCTGCATTGTCTCAAATTTTTTGTAATGGTATAATTTTATGCCCTCAACCACAAGTTAGAGTAATTATGACATCCCAGAATGGGTCTACAGGTGTAATAGCAAATCCTGTCAAACTAATTGTAACAAGGGACTAAAGACTGTTTATCACTTTGTGTGGCTCCAGAAACTGATATGTGTAAAACTGAGCCCTAGTCTGAGAGGTCAATTTCACAATATTCCCACACTATTTTCAAACAGTATATTCCCACATTATTTTCAAACATCTGGAATACTTCTGACAACAGAAATAGTTTACACGGAAAAATATTAGAAGGAAGTTATTTTGAACCATACACAGTGATATCTTTATGCATGATAAATAATCCCGATGAGGAGGGTGTCACCCAAGTATCCTTTTCCATAGCTTAAGCATCAGACAAAGGGAAGACTGTGGCAGGATTTGCATTAGGTGTAGCCTCCTCATTAAGTCTGGTCTTTCAACTGTTAGCCTTGTGGGGAAGGGATGTTATCCAAGTCCCTCATTTACTAATGAAATGTTATGTGAGACTGTGTCAAAATCTTAGATAAATGAAGATCTATCGCAGTTACAACTCTCTCTTATCCAGCAGGTCACAGTTTCCTTACAGAAGAAGCAGCATGGCCAGCCTCTAGTCTTTTTGTATCAAAGTTGTCATCAACAAGCTAACTACCTCATTCTGAGATTAACACTTTCATCATGTTTGTTTGTGCTAGCTTTTATGCTCAGCCAAAAAACCACTTTTCCTTTTTCAAGTTTCTCTGAAAAGATCAGCAGATAACAAGTTCTGATTGCAGCTCCTGTTGTATCTAGTCTTATTTTTAAGAATAGAGCAGGACACTTACCATCTGTCTTGCCACAGTAGCTCCCAGTCTGTTGGTCTGCAGACACAAACACTATATAGAAGTGTAAATAATGAATGTAAATACTGAAAATGCCTCTGATTTGCCTTTATGTCAATCCTTCAAAGATCAGGGATCTCAGTGAAAACTGCAAAGTTACAGATTTTTTAAATTCTTCTGTGTGATGACTAAAATGATAGAACAATTTATTTAGTTTCATAGATGGAATTCTCTGTTAATTTTAGTAAATCTTTCATATTCAACATTAGGAATAGCTTAGAGAAGGTATTTGTTAGGAGCAAGTCAACCTGTAGAAAAAAATGCAAGACATTTGAGATACTAAACAGCTCAAGGTAAATTCATGAAGCTTTTCATCTGTCTGTGTTACAGCAGGAACCCAGAGTGGTAGATTTTCAGTAGCAGCATTAAATGAATTTTTGGCCTTAGTGCAATTCAGGATTGTTATTCAAATCAATGTTTATAAAATGTCTGTCCCTGTGTAACTGTAAATATTTTTGTCATGGAATCTTTTGTAGTATCATCTGCTACTTGCAGTATCATCTTGCCGCATTGTTTGATGATCAGGATGGAACTCCTACCTTCACTCATGCTTCTGGCCTCTGTGTCACTGGTTTGTATCAAAATTCATCGTCGAATTAGATCTGTCCTATGTCCCTCATTGACATAATCAATCTGACTGATTTTGACCACGGAAGGCAGGTTATTTCCTCCTAATATCTGTGAACATCCTTTTTTGCTAGAAAAGAAAAGTAGCTACTCAATACTAGTTTTGCTTTAAATGGATATATGAGGAGTATAGTTCAGACATAGGGCCCCTGGATGTTTTGACTTTTTTTAAAATCAGATGGACTTCCAAAATTTAGACATGTCTTCCAGTATAAGAGATGAAATATAAAACAAGGTGAGAAAGAGCAAACATTGATAAGGGATTTGATGTACCCTGTCCCTTGCTTAGGGACAAAAAGTAAAAGGAAGGAAATAAAAGTTATCATTTATGATGGCTCTGGAAATGGAAGCATTTCATATTAACCCATTCCCACACTCATCTACAATACTGTTTCTCAGTGTGTGAAAGGTGCTTGAAGGCCTTTTCCTATGAAGTGCACTTTTACTACATGCTAGTGAAGAGGCAGGTAATGAGAAGACAAGAAAGTTTTGAACAATTAAATGAACTGCGGCCCCTTGTTCCCTTATCCATTAAGGAAAGAGCATTACAGGAAGCAGCTATGGTGAATAATAACTCTGGAAAACTAAAGAGAGCTGACATTAGTGCTAATGCACTTTCTGCCTCTGGAAGGTGGTATGTCTGCAAGGCAAACAATTGGAAATACACTCAGAAGCAGAGAATAAATACTGAGAGTGAAAATGTTGGATAGCAGACAGAAGCAAAATACAAGTTTGAAATGCAGTGATTGGCAGTAGGGAAAGATATTAACTGGTATATTAGTGCTACTGGGATTTACATGTAACATTAAAAAGTTTGGGAAAAGCAAATTGACACAGCACATATGTCAAAATCATTGGAAACAATTTACATAGTTCTTGATTCCCCAAAATGCTTCATAAAAGTTGTGAGTACTGGAAATTGAATTGGAACATGTGATTATGTACACTGGATTTTGGCTTGCATTCAGTTACTTGGGGTTTATGGTCACTCCTAAGATTGCATATAGGTTAGGTTAAATCTTGCTATAGTTCTGACATCTGCTTATGTAAAATTAGAGTTATAAGTGAAGAATGACAGAATGGCTGCATGCAAATGACCAAAATGTCATACTTGAATGGTGTACTGAAGAAAAGAAGATTCTGCTGAATATATTCATGTTCTGGTCATGAAGATTAGATGATTTTTCCCTTTAACTATTTTTTTATCTTTAGGGATGTGGATTTTTTGATTTTATAGTGATTTAATAAACCAGAAATACAAAGATGACTAAAACAAACCTTAGTAAATAAAGCTTAGATACTTCAAAGAAGTATTTTTGCTTAATAATTGTATCCTCTAATTAATTTTAAATCTAGCTTAAAAACAATTCACATTGATACTCTCTGCATGGTAATTTATTCATATTGATTTCACAGTTTTTCAAAAGACTTCAAATGGAGAAAGGGAATTGCTATCACTACGTTGTCTATATTCTGTTAATTTTATTTCTCAAGCTACCATTAGACTATATTGTTTAAATAACTCATGCTGAATACCAGATTCCTGGAGATTCAGTTGATATATGTAAGCGTGTGTGCATTTCTGTACCCCTGTGCACCTGCACACAGTACACACTGCGACATCTGAAATATGTTGGAATAAGTTATTAGATCTTTCAAACAGTATAGCTACTTTATTCTGACTAGGTTGAATGTTTGATTTAGAAACAACTGGTGAATTTGGCATATTGATAAAGGCATTTTTCTTTTAAGTGGTTGTTTTGTATCCAGAGGGAAATACATGAAGTTGCCAGGGTAACCATGAATTTTCCTGAAGGCCTAGAATGATTAAATACCTACAGTTCATAGATATATGGCTCTGTATGGGGTGACAAGGATTCTATCTATGGCTGTTTTGAGAAAGCCCGGGATAAATCGCATCCAGTATCCCATGGAAGCCTGTAACTAGCTATAGACTGGCTAGCTTGTAGGACCTCTTGTCAGACATGTGAAGGTGTTACTGGGAAAGTGCTTTAACATAGTCATTTGATGGAGTCTGCCTGGGTTTGCTTTCCCTCAACTAATCTAATTTGCTCCTACTTCATTCTAATGCAGCCTGGACAAACGTGGTCATCTCTGAAAGGCAGAACAGCCCCAAGAACTGCTGTGGTGCTTTGCAAGGGTGCAGACTTGCTGTGATGAATACCTTGTGATTGCTTTCGCAAGCTTGTATTACATAGATTGTAGTATTCTATTGCTTCTAGGCATAAAGACAACACTAAAGGTGTTGAAGATTGAAAGGCAGAAATTGTGAACCTTAGATGTGTCTTTTCATGAGAGTAGTAAGTCAGTCTCACAGCTCCCCTTGGCTGGGAGTTAATGGGAAAGCTGTTGCTATGCAAACGTGTTGTGAGTTCAGGGACTAGCTGTTACCAATAAATATAAGCTCAGCTGCTGCAGCAGATCTTGCTTAGATACTTAATTCCACAGAGATGGTGAGACTTTCTAGATTTCAAAATATTTTGTTTCCCGAAGTCATATAGTCTTGCGACATTTACATATGGACATAGGAAGCACAACAGTGGGCATAATTGCATTCACACTTTCACTCTAAAAAACATAGACTAGCAAATTTAAAGTTAAATGTTATGAAATATCATCACAAGAAATGTTCCATAGTAGTGCAAATTCCTATTAAGTAATATTTAATATATTATAAACATTTGCCTTTTTTTTTTTTTTTTCTGTGGTTTTAACACAAAATATTGTTGCAGGGCCATTGCCTAAATATACATCGCATAGCTTTATACTAATGAGAGTACATATGCATGAGTCTGTGTTCTCATTGCCTTTAGCTTTCATGCAATAATATGGCGAGTTGAAGTCATAGACCCAAGTTCACTTTTTTAATAGTAATATCAGTTACTTAATAAAATGTGATTAGACTTGAGTAAGATGGGATTCAAGGATCTAGTCAAAGTTAAAGACTGTCTATTTTAGTGAAAATTCTAGAAGGCTCTCTTGAGCTGAAATTAATTTTCTGTTTAAGGTGGCAGAGACTTTTTTCTAATTCTCTTCAAATAACTTAGTTCTCCATAGGTTAGAAATTAATTTACTGTTTTGTTCAAACCTTAAACTGCAATGGAGCTGTTTCCTATGCTCTTTTCCTTGCTGTTGTTCTCTCGCTTTTCTTCTGAGGGATGGAAAACTTTTTGGACGCTGCTAAATAATGAATGACACTGATAAAACTTGGCTATTTTCAGTGAAATAGAACAAGGTCAGTTTGAATAAGGAATATTTTTCTTATGCTAGTCAAAATGCTCAGGGACAGAGGAGAAGAAAGGGAAAGGAGAGAGAAACAGTGTTGGAAGGACTTCAGATAGTTTGTTTTCAGGGGAAGTTCGATAGCTCCAAGTTTAAATTTAGAAATGTGTGCTATATTGAGAAATTAGCAGTAAGGAAGGTGGGCAATCTTTCTGAGACATCTAACAAAACTATAATAAAATGGTTTGCCAAGGTCAAATGCCTCAATTTAATGATACTTGAAATATCTCTAAAATACTTTAGTGAAGCTGTGTGCAAATCTGAAATCATTTCAGTCCTATAGTGAAGGTATTACAGTGAAATAGAAGATAAATCAGTAGAAGAGAGCACATCACAAAGAATATCTATAGATCCTGGTAATGGCTTTCTAAGGCTGGAACATCTAGTAAGTACTAGAAGGACTTGATAAAAAGGAACTATGTCAATAAATATTCTCAGTTTCCAAGCTGGTTTTGCATGATTAGATCCAATGGCTATTACTTTCAAATTATTTCAAGTGTTTTGGATTGAACCTGAAATACAGTGATGCAGCACTTAACTGAACTCTGTCACAGGTGCTCATGCATTTAAATGCAGACTTTTACCAAATAGCTTTCACCTGTATTCACTCCTGGGTCAGACATTCTCTTGCTCTCTTTGTGCTTGTACGAAAACCTAATGCTGTTTATTGCGTGTGTGTTTTACTGTGATATAAACATGAAATAGTACATAATTTGCATTGTCATAGGATCTTGCTTCCAAGAAACTTCATAATAATGTATTAATAGAAGCATAAATAGATACAATACACTCAGAAGTGGAGTACAATGCAGGGAACACCAAACAGGCTGATAACTCTTCACAGAGCAGGACAAAGTCAAGGTTTAGCTTCCATTAATAAGGTAATAATCTGAACTCTTTATCAAGACCAGTTAACTTGTAGTTGACTGTGCTGCTTGAAAGACCTAGGAGAGAAGATCTTAGATGGTACTTTTGACTGTGAGTTGTTTCTCTGCCTGTCTGGCACTGCAGATCAGTCCCATAGGCTTTGAGTATGCTTTGGATATGTGTGTCTGTCTTGAACAGTCCAGTGATTTAAGCACAGTTGTGATGTGAGTAACTAGATATAAATCCCTATTTTGCCTAATTTGATGACAGGATGTTGAAATGAGGTCTTGACACCACACTGCAGAAATGGTAGACTGCAGTGTATGCATTTTCCTCCAGGATTTTTTTGCAAACAGGTAAGCCATGAAAGAGAGGTTTTGGGGTTTTGTATCCTAGGTAGAGAAAGGTGTTTGTCTTTGGATACCTCAGTGCATAAACCTCATGTGGTTAGTTTAGGGAGCTCACAACAATGATGCTTGTGGTCATCAGGGACCAAGGGAAATTTCTCTGCCTTTTGCTCCTGGCCAGAGAGATGCTAATTTGCTCACAGGGCAAGAAACTTCCTCAAGCTGGCACCATTAACTAACACCATGTTTGCAAACCAGCTGAAGATGGCTGTGCTAAACCCATCCTAGTCTCCAGGTCCTTCAAGACTGTCTAAGCGATTTTCTTTTGATTCATTACTTCAGTGAAGACAATGCCCTATAACTTTGCTAATGTAATCTTAGTTTGCAACAGCATGGGAGATTAGTAGTAAAACATACCAATGTCCATTTAGCTTTGCTTTGGTACAGGGTTTTAGTTAAAAGTGTAAAGAAAAGTGAGTACAAAATATACTTCGATTATATATTTAACAAACATTACCAGTTGTTCTGTGCCATGCATCTGGAATACCTTTGGCATATTTTAGTTTTAAAGTCTAGAGTTTGTAGAAATTATGAAATGAAAGCTGAAATGACTCAAGATGGTTGACTCCATTCCTATTTGTTGTTATTTATTCCTCAGGTAGTTGGGTTTTGGATACAAAAGCAAATGCCCTTGCTGCTATGCCTGGCCAGGTGCAGAAGGCGAACTAGAATTAAAACTCATTAAAAAGAAAAGGATTTCCAGGGTCTTCAAAAAAAAAAATAGATTTACTGGAGAGAAGGAGGAGAAGAAACATAAGATGTTTACTTCTTCATTAACTTCTGTATCTGCCTTCTCTCCTATGACATTTGGTAGGTGTAGGCTTCTAACACTACAGTCTGTGTTATCTCCTGAGAACCCAAACACGGCATAACATTGTGTAAGAAACTGAGAGCAACCTACCTAGCGTAGCATGTGTATCCCTTTCATCTGTCTCAGATTAATCCCTCACTCATCTCAAAGTGGTGCTTATCTCTGCCTTGGTCAAATCTTGTATCAGTGTTTATATCAAAGTACCTGAATATCATCATCTTTTTACAAATATTTTCCAAGGATAGGTTTAAATTACAACCGCTGATATTATAGGTCTCTTGTGTTTCATGAAGTGCGTGAGACTAACTCTGATTTAATCAGATTTTTCTTTCCTAATGCATCAGTTTGTACAGAGATAGTTCCCATCTGTGCATCTTTTCTTTTTGCCTTAAGGAATTTAGCAGGAAATCTGTACACATTCAAACAGTACTAGAGCTGAATAGTTTAGTGATTTCTATTCTGGTCACGTCATAAATAATCCTCTGAATGCTTGTTCCAATATATAGTAAAGGCGTTTGGGAAAAAATACACACAACTGTGGTGAGTGGAGTTGATTTGGGATCACTAAAGTACTATTAAACCAGCATGTTTGTAGTTCCTTCTTATTCTTAAAATGTTGCCATCAGCTATAACCATGTGGGAGAGGGAGATTTCTAAAACTATCTGGTGTATAATAATGAACACTAGTACTTCTTTACATTGAATAGTCATTTCCTTTTCTGGATCTTATAGATGTAAATTAATTTTATTTCTTACCTCTGTGCCTTGCAAGCACATACAGAAGCCATAAACTGAAACACCAAAGCAGAATTTAATGCTTGAACATTTAGAAAAGGCAAACACCTTGTTCGTAAAGAGAGCCAGAACCAAAGAGCAGAACAATGAAAGTCTGAAGCACCTTTGAAAGGCGAGGATATCAACAATGAATTTAAAATATGTTTTCAGTGGATTTATTTATAGGTATTATTGGTTTTATGTCAAACACATTAGCAGTTGTTCCATGAGCTGGGCAAAGAGGAAGGTAAGTCAAAGGTGGTAAAGTTTATAGCAAAGATTGCTTACGCTATCATGGACCCAGCCAGCTAAACTACTGGTGTCCATATCTGAATTCCTTGAGAAACATGAAAGCTCCTGTAACCTCAGATTCCTTTGTGCCTTTCACATACTGCTCCAGATGCAAACCTCATTCCTGTATTTCCAATACTATGTAGTTTTTACCAGTACAATGTAGCATTCAATCTACTCACTTGTACTGGACACTGCTTTTTTTTTTTTTTTTTTTTTTTTTTTTCTGTCTTGGTTAATGAGGAATTTGAAAGGGTATGAATTCCCTGAAATGCCACAGGCACTTTTCAGTTGCTGAAGGCTGATTAGGCATTGAGAATGTAACTTTAATTACATTTTAAAAAGATAGAATAATGTCCATATATGTTACAATTATTTGTGTCATATATGGTAAGTGTTTTAGTGCTTAATAAAGAACAGAAGATGTAAGTTAATGTGTGAAGACTGGATAGCATTGGGCTGACAGCAAGGCAGCTGCTAGAACAATTAGTTATGAGTTCAAATAGAGACATTCAAATGGATTGAACCTCCTCATTGTATAGACAAAACTAATTTTTGAGTCAGAACCTTACAAAAATTCTCATCTATAGATCTGTTCAATAAATGAACAGCAGTTTTGTATAGTCATTTTTAGTATTTACACTGTATTGGAAGTATTTCAGTGCAGATTTAGGTCTATTGTAAAGTCCATGGCAAAATTGTTGAAAAAAACCCCAAAGAATCTTTATAACAAATATACATTGTTCTAAAATCAGACATCCAGAGATATGTCCCATTTCTGGTAAACTGACTTTTCATTAATTAAAGTTCCTCTAGCCTCTTCTACTGCTTTCAAGATATGTTTAATTATTTGTTTGCAGAAATATTTCATTTCTTATTTGTGCTACTTTAGCTTTGGTGAAAAGTTCTGAACTGACTATTACCTATGGATTCAGAAGTCCCTTTATTTATCCTTCCAGCAGATAATGCACAACCAGTACTCATGTAAGTTTCTTATAAATTATGCTTTGAAATGTCTCAGCCTGGAGAAACACTGAGTTGGTATTAGAGTTTAGATTAGACTTCTACTGAGAATGTAAAGATAGGTATAGTGATCTTGATATGAAAACCTATCCTACAGGACGGATTGGGATAAACAGTCTCATTACATAGATCAATGAACAACAGCCAGGGGTAACAACTGCATTGAGTCTCTGCTTGCTTAGCTCCATTTGAACTGCAAATGCCAGCTTTTTTTCCCCAAGCAGCTCCATAGCTTCAATTAAAGCTTTTCTGGATTGAATTGTTTGCTTATGTGGAGCAGACTCCAAGGATGAGGTTTCAGACTACATATCCATGTAACCTCACTAACCCAACTTATCTGCTCAGTTTGTCCCATAGAATTATTTCTCTGGGCATATTTTAAGTGATATGAAATTCAAAAATTACCAAAGAGCTCTTTGTTCTGGCAGTATATTGATTATACACATGATTTCTTTTTCCTCTGGGTCTTACCAAGGACTGATCTGTAAACAATGACACATACTCATTTTAAGATGGCCATTACTCCTATGAAAGTTGACATAATTTTGAATTTTATTTGTTTGTTTTGGGGGATGAAAGGAGAACAAGGAAGAAGCAGCAAAGAATCTCAGGCTTGAATAACTTCAAATACCTCTTGGGGATGCCAGCTGAAATATTTAAGTATATAATAGAATCATAGAATGGTTTGAGTTGGAAGGGACCTTTAAAGATCATCTAGTCCAACAACCCTGCCATGGGCAGAACATCTTGCAGTGGATCGGGTTGATAGATGCAAATACTTTTTGATGTTTAAGGTCTCGCTTTAATGATTCTGGCAGTTGCATTTTGGGAGACTGACCCTTGTTTTATTAAGGGTCATAGCAGTGGCTTTGGTTAGATGACTTTTTCCTCATAGGCGTGCATATTGCTAGATCTAAATAAACTAGTTAACTCCTGCATTTCTTTTATGGTGGGCCTCAGAACAAAATAAAATATTTATGCTGTAAGGAGACCAGCATTCACTAATACAATAAGCAAAGCTCATTTTAATGCAGTAATAATAAGAATAGAATTATGGAAAATTTAGGGTAACATACACCCTCCCCTGTAAACCTGTACTGAGTCAACTTGTGAAGTTACTTAATTTGCACATGTTGCATGCCAAGGTTTTTATTCATGTCAGGAAACCTGAACACTAGAATACTAGGTTATGTGTATTGGGTGTTTAGACATGGGGGTCACTGCTGGCCTACATAAATAGTGGCTTCATATATTTTAATTAGAACACCTGCAACTGAAAAATATCTTTAATTTGTTCAGTTTATTTGGCCCCAAATTGTTATCACATCCTATGATCAGCAGCATGTGTTCAGATAATCCACATTCTTGAGTTCAGATTGCTCATGTTCATTACAGTAGTGCCTAGGGACCATCATAAATCAGCAATAATCGTAGAGATAATGTATTTTGATATTTTATTGCATGTAACAGTTGTCTGTCTCTGCCCCCAGAGCACCTCAGCAGGCTCTTCTGTTAGAGATAGATTTTTTTCTGCCTGTGAAAAAATAGGAATTCTCTAATTCTTCAGGTCAGTCAAATTGCACCTCTCTAGTAAAATAAATTACTACTACAAACAAAATGTTCAACTAGAAAAAAGTCATAATAAAAGTTTTTTCAACAATAAAATTCTTCATTGTTGTAGATCATGGATCCAGTAATTCCTGAAGGTTAATGGGTTATATTTAAAACATTCACAATAACACATTCACTTAATAAGGAGAAACTTAAATTAAGTTCAAGTTTACCTTACAGGATGAATTGCAGAAATGAAATTTGTAGTAAGTAACTCTAGAAAAGTACAAAGTAGTAAAGATCTTTTAACAAATTCTATGTGGTTGCTTTAGAAAACACCACCACACACATGTGAACCTCATTGAGTGCCTCATTGTCTTCCCCAGCTGGGACTAGTCAATGCATTAGATTCAGGTGCTTTAGAAACAACAGTCCAGGTAACAAGAGATGATGTTGGTCGCGGAGAAAGAAGTATAGTGGAAGAAGAAGCTGGATAATAGAGAATGTAGAATATGATACTAAGAAGCTGTTGAAATTTGTCTTGGTGAGTCTTCTTACTGT
Organism: Athene noctua; assembly: GCF_965140245.1. Taxonomy (NCBI): domain Eukaryota; kingdom Metazoa; phylum Chordata; class Aves; order Strigiformes; family Strigidae; genus Athene; species Athene noctua. The sequence continues at coordinate 16,257,631 of NC_134046.1, read as the reverse complement.
AAGAATGTGCTCTTGTGATTTGTGAGAGGATGTATGTGGTGTCTGTATGTTGAGTCAGTACAGGTTCCTATCTTCATCTACTGTGTAGGTGTAATTCTACCTGACTTCTGTTCATCCTGGTTTTGGTGGGTCTAATGGTGTGTTTGTGAAGTTAAATATGAGTGGGTTGTAGTCTTCTAGTAGCCTTTGTAGGGTAGATGTATGCAGTTAGCAATCTAGTATTAGATCTGCTTGTTGAGATACACCATTTTATTTAAAATGCAGTAAGATGATGTAGAACTCCTAGGTTTTGCAACAAAGTCATAAGTGGTTATGACTTTTCTGCCGTGGGTGGGGGTGAAATGACAATGTGTGCTGATATTGTGAGAGAGCTCTGTGACAAACTGTAAGTGTTCTCAGTAAGTTCTCCTTTATTCTGACTCCAGATTATCTTAACTTTTCTTGTTTTCTTCTTCTAATGCTTAGAAGATCTTCACAGTTCTTATCTCAGGCTTTCATACTCTTCATCCCCTCCCCCACTTTTTTAAACTTCCACTTCTTTTGGACTTGTAATTTTAAACTCAAAATGAGTAGATCTATTGGTCATCCTTCAAGGGATCTTGATTTTGCTTCATTAAACATCAATAATTAGTAAATAAACTTTGCTGTAAAAGTAAGAAATTTTCATATAATGACTAGTGAAAAATACAATGGTATGTCTTTTCTTCATATTTGTGTACAGTCTCTAGTTGCTGCTTTAAGCAAACTTGGTGCATCAAACTGCAGCTTTAACTTACTGTTGGGCAAGGTGTGATCAAACAATGTTAAAGATTGTATACAGCTCACTTCCAAATGTTTTTACTTGGATGTGATGGGTCTTAAAGCCATTGCATCATCTGTCCACAGTCAGGAGGCAAGTTTTTAGTACATCATATCTAACCTTCAGTGTCCTGGTATTATAAGCATAACTGGACAGCTAGCTTGTGTTTTTGTGTTTGGACATACTAACAAGAACTGAAAGGTATTTGAATTATTAGCATAATTCTTTGAAAAAACCCAACTGTTCTGAAGTAGCTACTGCTGTATCGATTTTTCTAGTAAAACAAATATTTTTAGGTTTTATTTGTCTTTCTCACATGTGTCCTGATGTTCTTTACTATCTCCAATATGTTTTGGAACCGCATAGATATGTTGTACCTGTTGTTTTCCCCTAAAGTTGTGCAAAAATTCATGATTCTTGCTTATACCAATATCATGCATAACAGAAATATCTGAGGTCCATTTGCCTCATAAAACTTGTCTGAGTTTCATGCAGCCCTTGGTAGTTTCTGCTCATCATGGGGCACATGGTAGTATCACCTGCTGTCATATTGCTCTGAGTTTTAAGGGTCTGCTTAACACTGCTTAGTAATTAAGGGATTGAGCACTAATGTTTCAAGATGTGTTGCTTCCAGCTCGTAAGTATGATACTGTGAAAAGCAAATATGCTTTCCGTGGGGTTTTTGTGTTCCTATAAAGTTGAAGCTCAGTAGTGTAAAAAACCCCAAAAAAGCCCAGCCCTGTGGTCTCATGGTAGAGGAAGGTTGTACTGTAGTGTGAGCAAGTTAGAAGAGAGGTTAATAACCTTTGTCCCCTAGTATTTCCATTCAGGTGCAGAAATTCTTCTAACAGGAGCAGGCTGAATGTTATTGTGTACTATGAGACATCTCAGTAATGCATCATTGCCTTTCTAAGTGCCGCTTATAATGGTAATGCTTTGCCTTTATGCAGAACAGAAGTGTAAAATTGGTGACAAGATCAGGCATGGGAAAACATTCTGAGATTTCATAAGTACGTGGAAATGGAGGCTTGTCACTTTAGCTACAGGTCAGATGTTACCCCGTAGACGACTTCTCCTCTTGTCCTCCAGCCCCAGTTGTGGTTAGATATTGTGTTCAGTTTTTTCCTGTGCTCATCCTGCAAGAAACTCTAATTTGAATAGTGCTTATTCCAAACTATCAGTCTAAGGGTAGGACTATGATGTGTGAAGTACAGTGCAGAGTGTCCCAGTCTGCTGTTACTCAGATTTTTATAGGGAGCAATGTAGGCACATCAGTGCAGAGATAGGTCTCAGCTAACCAGTTTTTCAACCTTGTGCGGGTGTTGAGATGTTGTTCATGTTGGTATAAATGCTGTGCCTGTCTGGATGGGTTATCTTGGGAGTTTCTACATTGCACTCAATGCCTTGTTATTCTTTAACTGTGGACATATGCTTCACATCGGATGTTCTCAAAGATTATTAGAGGAGCATTAAGGCTGATTGTTACAACCTTCTCATGTTTTGCATCTTCTATTAACCATACTAGATTTCCCATCTACATCACATATCTCTGTCTACTGGTGCTGCATGGGAACTGGCCCTAATTTCTTAGTTTCCCCTTGCACCTCATGTCATAAAGCACTAGAATTATGTATAGACTAATGATGTTGGGAATCTGTGGGCTACTTTTAAAGGCTAATTGAAAAGTAGTTGAGGAAAAACTAGCTACTGTCAGTAGACTTGTATTTGCCATATAGGGAGTCTAGTTGAAAATATCTGAAAATGACTGATCTAGACAATAATGCACCTTCATGGATTTTTTTGTTACAGTTTCTTTGTAACTCCTCAAAATGTTTGGCTTAGATCAGAATCCCCTAACAGAGGGATATATTTTTCCTTTCTTTACTCCTATAATTTTCCTGCTGAATCATATATGTTCTTATTCTCTGACTTAGGAGTTGGTGCCCTTCTGGTCCCTCAAATGACACCTGAGACCTTTTTGTCCTTTCTTGCCAAAGCTTTCATATGATATGTTTGCTTTGAAGGTCTAAGTTCCCATTCAGCTGGTTATGTAGTTTCTGATATTAAAAGCTTGTCTTGCAATTAGTAGAAATTACTTTTTTGCAGGGGCATCTTCTTGGAATGCATAGCTGTTAAGATTTAAGAACTGAAGTTAGACTTCTGATTTTTACAGGAGTCTCTTGTGTCAGTATGGAGATAGGTGTTTTTCACTCACTTTTGTGGTGTTTAAGCTTATGGTGTGACATAGGCATATCTGAATTCAATGGTATAATGTTAATTTCAAATTCATCACAAGCCATCCAATTCAGTTGGTACAATAATCTTCTTCTCCCCCCTCCCCCATGCTAATTATGTCTCCCCCTAGGAAGATCTATTCTAGTTTGTCTCTGAAATGCTGGGGTTTCAACCCCAAGCCCCAAATTGAGGTTGACATGAGGGTCATTCCCACAGCCCTTCACAAAGGGGGGGTGAGTTTGCCTTCAGGCTTCCCTCCAGGGTGGGCCCAGCCTGGCATACAGAGCCATTGGGTAAAGGAGCCCCAGGGGTCCCGCAGTCAGTAACAAAGGTCAGGTGTCCCACTGAGGGATAAAGCTGGGACCCCTTGCAGGCAGGAGCAGTGTCTGTCTGTGAGGTGGATGCCCTGTGCAGAGTTCCCTGTTGGGGAAGGACCTCCCGCCTCCCTGGGACTGGGCTCCAGTCAGGTCTGGCTTTTGTAAATGCAGGCTTTGTAGAGATTCAGTATGTGGCTTCCTTGGTCTGATGTGTTTGGCTTGTTGACTCTGTTCTCTCCTGTCCCTTCTATGGGAGACTGCATTTCACCATTTATTCCACCCATTGTTGGTCGTGCAGTGTCGTTGTTGGGGTCAGTGGGATTGATGTTGATTATGTATAACCTGATTGACTTGTTTGTACCCCCAGTGCTCACCCATGTACTGACCCTTTTGTATCAAATACAATTTGGTTATTGGTTCATCTTTATGCTGGCTGTGTCCTTTATGCTAGGGCCTGATAATTGGCAAAACAGGGTCCTACCAAGGTGGCAATTCAGCCTGGATTGCTGCATTGTAATGTTCAGTTATTATCCTCTAACTCCTTGTACTGCTGAATCATTCTGTCTTATCTACTAGTGTCTTTGCTTGTGGTCAGGTGGTCTAGTGACGTTGCTACCTACAAGAATTTTACTTTGGGTTGCTGTAGGAAATATGAAGTTAAATAGAAGTTAAAGCTTCTTCAGAACAAAGGTGTGACTCCCTTACTGAGCAATACAGACTGGACAAAGAAAAGGATTTGAGAACAAATAAGAGCTAACAATACCTTGCTTATGCCTGGCATTTCACTCCAGTCCTTAGATAAATATGACTTACCTTTGGCATCCCTTGCCTGGTTCTCTTGGGGACCAAATTACAGTCTGCTTGCTGCAGACTCTGACTGTTAGATTGCTGCAGCTGACAGCTGCAGAACTCGGGACTGGCCATCAAGCCAACAGCAGTGAGTCTGCAGACATAGTTGTGCTCTGTATGTCTTATGTGATCTTAAAATAAAAATCCATGGGCAAATGATACTGATGGTTACTGAGTTTACACATATCTGCTTTTAGCATGACAGAAAACCTGCATATGTATGCATTTTATTCATCTATATATTAAAAAGAAATGATGCTGGTTTTGTCTTATTTTCCCTAGCCCTTTCATTGTCATCTTTGTTCTCTATTAAATGAAAGAATGATTGGGGGGGGGGGGGGGGGGGCAAACAGGAAAATCATTATTTCTTAAATTATGAAAATTACTTTGAGTACATGCCAGCATATGTCACTGTCTTAACATCAACGAAGAAAATGCCATGTACTGGCATTTCTGCCAGGACAGTATATAATACAGAGAAGACTGTAGCATACGCTAAATTGTAAGAATAGAAGTAAAAGTATGAATATTTTTAATTTACTAATGAAACTCTCTTCTAAAGTACATGAACTTCATGGCTACTATGTACCAATGCTTAGGGACATCTGTGCTATCAAAAATATAATTTTGTCGTGTAACTTGTTCTTTTTCAGAAATGTCATCACTTCATACCACTAGCAATTTGGGAAAAAAGCTTTAGTCTAGGATATGGTAAGGTGAAACTACCCGTGGGACTCTAATATGTATTTATCATAGAATAGTTTAGGTTGGAAGGGATCTTTAAAGGCCATCTAGTCCATTTATTTAGAACGGTTGCTTCCACTTCCAGCTAAGACTGAGAAGGAAACTGGTACATGAAGAATTTATAGAAACAAAACTGAGCAAGTTATTTGATGTATACAACTTGTGGATTTGCTTTGGTAACTTCCAATGTTCCAATTAGATTATCTTCCTTTAAAGCCTGTAAGCTTCCCCCCTTAAATGTAATAGGAGTAACAAATTCCCATTCTGCTGCCTGGAACACAACCTTGTACTTACTCTCTATGAAGAACGATAGCAGCAGAAGTAGGTCGTTTCCTGCAACTGTGTTGTCATTTACTCGCTTCAATAGCCACTTTGTAAAGCTGCTGATATTGTAGCAATATTAAGACACAATCTCTGGGGCAATAGCAATGCTCTGTATGCCCATGTAAAAGGTCCTTGATGAGTTGTGGGCAGGTTTCTGGAATCAGAGGGTATCTACTGCTTTACAGAGCAAGGAAAAGCTGTTTTCAGTATGACTTGAAAACCAGCACTCTTAACAAACCTTGCAGTTAACGTGCTTCTGTATTTACTTACCTCTCCTTTTAATACATATACTTAAAATTTGTTGATTGCCCTTTTTTTTGTTGTTGTTGAAACAGAACTGTTTTTTCCTTTCTAATTTACTGTATTTTTTTGTGCTTTCTATGCAAACTGTAAAGGCAAAATGATTGAAGATGGTTTAAGTGAATATGCATAGATGAAACTTCATTTCTCAGAAATGAAAGATTCCTTTAAAAATAGGACTGGTTTAAAGAAGCCTTTCAGTGGTGCCAAAAATGCATAAACTATATTTTAATATTAATATTTATTTCTACCCTTCATCATTGTAGTATTTTCACCTAAAATGAGAAACGGATGTGTCACTTTTGATTTGATATCTTTGTAGATACTGCGTTAAAAAAAAAAAAAACAACTAAAAACCAAACATCCCTCTTCAAATACTTAAGTTTTATCTTTGGTGAATCTGATTGTATGTTCCTCAAAGCTTTGGTCATTATTCTTTTAAATGTCTTGGTAGTCTGTTATTTCTTTGTTTAGCATAGTTTGTAGTAAAATGTCTATTAATTTCAACCTAGAGTCTGCTTTTGTCTCTGTTTATTCTAACTTGGAAAGCTGTATGCATTTTGAATGATACCAACTCTTCTTTGGTACACTGACTCCTGTCCTACTTGCAGATTTCCCTTTTCCCTGTTGGTTGGACAAGCTATACTGATGAATGGTTTCAGTCTTCACTTAAAGTAAGTAATTCCTGTCTAATGTCCACATTTGTTTTTTTTCTGGATTCTCTATGTAATTTGTTGATATATTATATTGGAATTCTGTACTCCGTTCCAATGAAATAAAAAAGAACATAATGTATAAAAACAATTGAGTTTGATAAAAGGAAAAACATTCTTCACAGTGATCAGTAAAGCACAAAGATGATGCTTGTCTGTAGGAGCACCAGATGCGTGTGTAGTACTCATCAGCTTCCAATATCTTTCATACTTTTTTGAAATAGTCTCCTTTTTTTATAGATATTCTACTACTCAGGAAAGAAAGTTTGAATCCTTAGCCAGAAATCAACTGTGACATTTACATATCTAAAATAGTAGATCAAAGCCCATCTGGAACACAACCAGCCTTTCCAAGAATTATATTTAATAATATGCTTCAAACCTGTGGATTTTCTTGGGTATGTGTAATGGAGAATTTATCAAGTGCCCTTTTTCTCAGGGTGATCTTCAGTGCTTGAGATTCTGGAAACCTGTAAACCCTAGGTATCCCTGACTTTTCAATTATGTAGTAGTAAGATACTTTTGTTCTACTTCAGGGCTTGAATAGTTGTGTGTGTGCTGGAAGTATGGTAGGCTGTCTTCTTCAAGGAAATTTTTTTTGTTTAAAAGAAAACAGGAAATATTGACAGTGAATTGTAACTTGACAGGCTGAACCTTTAGTTAAAAATAACACAGCAAGCCCTGTAGTAGTGGAACCATTAGCTAGCCTTTTCACAGAACATCACATTTTGTGGAGAAGGATAATGCTTTCCCAGGTGCAGAAATGACTTGCTAGTTTTGTTCCATTGCTTCCAATTTTCTGCTACCTATAAAATACACTTTAATCTTTTTTCCTTTTTTAATAAGTGAAGGTATATGGACCAACACTAACCAGAGATGGAAAAAATAAGATTTTTTTTTTTCTTAAAGTGCAAGAGGGAAAAAGTGTTATGGGCTGTAATTTTCTTTGAAAAGAAAGTAGGCTAAAAAGGTTACAATATGCTCTTTTAGTGTCACTCATAAAAGCTAAGCTGTTACTGGGAGTTATGTGGAAAATCATGTTTTAGTCTGGCAAACAGCATTATTGGTTTGCGTTGCTGTTGCAGTTTTTTTCCCGTATCATAATTAACATCTTGGAGATGTTGCACATAGCTAGTTTCATTTTTATTTACATACTTAAAAAAAAAAAATCTTCTGCAATGCTAGTGGCCTGTATAGCTTTAACAGACCTGGAAGAGGCACACACACACACATCCACACACTTTGTTGGTGCGTAGACACCTTTGGTCTTCAATACTCATCAGAAGTTTTGGCGTGTTAGAATTATGTGAATAAAAATTGGAGTTTAATTCCTTAGCAAGGATATGTAAAAAAGAACAAAGACAAAGAAGGTTGGGGAAAAATATTAAGGTATGTCTTCAAAGAATTCTGGAGATTGAAGAGTGATATGTGAAGACTGAATATAATAAATAGTAGCTTTTCTAAAGCTGTGTGCTCTTGGACCTGCAAGTATCAACATGAGCATGTTTTTCACTTAGTTAATCAACCTGTGTACTTGGAACCACTTTTATTGTAAGGAAGGGAGCAATGTCCAGTAACTAATACATTATTTCAGAGTATACAAACTATAAATAGTAGACTTGATGTTGATAATTAGTAAGTGGCCTGTGTCTCCCCACAGAAACAAACTGATTGGTTTTTGGTGGGGTGTTTTTTTGAATTCCACATAACTTATGTGACTGGTTAACATATGGAAACTGCAATCTTATACCAAGTTGAGTTTGATAGAAGTTGAATTATGCAAGACCTGCAATAATTAAAGAAGGCAGAGTCAGAAGATCTAAACTTTAAAAGGCCAGTATGAAACAAATGAAATATCCTAAACCACAAATATAGTAGTATTTTACGTCAACCCCTTGGTAATGACAGCAGTGAGAACAGAATTTGCAGATGGTGCTGAAATAGAAGAAATATTGAGCAATGCAGCTAGGTGTGAGGAGGTTTTAGTTCACAAGTACCATGTGTGAAGTGGACTGTTCATTTGACACATGCAATAGCAGGTGCTGAAAATGTCTATTATGGCATCACAACAAACCTGTATTTTTATTCTTTGTGTGTGCAACTGACTTGTATTTTCAAAATTATTATAATCATAATTTATATTGTAAATACCTAACCTTGATATACAATCCTCAAATTCTTATAGTACCCACAAATTTTTAGTTTAATTGATATCAATGTATTAATACTACTTGAACTTTTACAACAGGGCAATAAAACCCTCACTGTCATTCTGAAAGATTATTCTAATTTGCATGTATTCCATTCTTTGGTTCCACATGTTACTTATTGGTATTTTGAACTTGTGTTCCTCAAAACCACAAAGATAAAGAAATGATGGAACGTGCTTTCAACAATTTTTTTTTTTTGTTTGTATATTCTGTTTGTATATTTTGCAGTTAAGCAGTGTAATTTCTGTTTAAATGAACTGGGGATAAGAAAATCCTTGATCCATATTAAATATTTTCATGTGTTATATTTCAGTAGTGTCATGCAGGTCTTCTGTTTGCTGGTTTGAGCTATTGCTTGCTCATGTTTTGACTTCTTGAAGCTTTCCTATGTTTTCAAGTCCTTGTCTTGATGTAACTCACAAATATCAGAACAAATGTTATCTATAAATGTTCTATTTTATATACATTTATATAGTAGTATATATAAATGTTGTATAAACAACATAAAATTTATATATAACACTTGTTCTATAAATAGCTATTTGTTTTTTGACTGGAATAGATGCTGTTCTAAACTTTGCCAGTTCATTTGAAGTATATAGTGGAGCTTTAAGGAAAACTGGATGATGAAATGCATTACTGATTTCTATCTTAAATGGGCAGGCAATATAAAAACAAGAGCTGGGACCTTCTGGCCTCACTTATGCAGCTGAATTAACAGTTTAAATGAAATAGATTTACCATTAGCATCAGTCTGTGAGCTGGAGGCAGTTGGTCACGGTACCCTGTATCTGCCCTGAGGAAAGAGACAGAGGAAAAACATTGATATTGAAGAACTGCTTTTAAATTCCTGCATCTTGATGCAGGCAATCTAAAAAGAAATCTAAAATAATCAAACACAGTATAAGAGCTATGGGGCCAAGATTACTGAAGTGATATATTTTGTCCATTACTTATACAGAAAATGAAGCCAAGGGAATTGGATGCCTGCCTTGTTTTTCTCTTCCAATAGCAGTTTCTAGTTCCTCTTATCTCTGCTTTTGTCTTGTACTCTGTAGAGACTCTTTCCAGATGAAATGGGAGTTTTGAATAGGGCCTGCTTTTTCTGCTTTCTAAAACAAGTACAGTTCAGAAGTGAGCACGCATGGTAATTTTTATCAGGGCTCTCTTTAACTTGAACTCAAAGGAACTGCTCTGTAATACTGCACTTAAATTAGTAATTCCACTGCAAACTTGAAGAGTCTTTTTGAAGATGTGAATAAGTGAGCATGGGAGGAAAGCAGGTGTGAGTTTGTGTTCTGAGAGTGGCTCTAGTTTTATTTCTTACACTCCCAGAATTTCAGTTCCTTGCTCTTAAAACCTATATTTCTGACTTTAAGCCAACTGCTATACCTCAGTTTTGAGGTCTACAAGCTGGTGATAAAAACTTCTGTCTAAGGGAATCATGATATTTTAAAGATTTTTATTTTTTTTTCCGTCTCCCAAGTGAATGTAAATTAGTACTATAAAAATAAATTAGATTGTATTTTTAATTAAAGTTTCTATTTCAAAACCCATGTACTCAACAGCTCCAATGTCCTTTTCAGTGATTACAAAAGCTGCACCTTTTGATGTTCCAAAATGTGTGGTTCTTCACTCAGATGTTTCTTCAGTGCTGTGGGGAACAATTCAGGATAAATATCAACCAACTCTCCTTGATCTAGCAAGCAGCACTAAGCCACCATTTGGACAGAGAAATAGAATCTTTTCAGTTGTGCAGTTGTTCTGTAGTAACTAGAAGCATGTGCTGCTTCAGATATTATTTAGATGTGAAGGGCTATAACTTCTGCTGCCTGTCTGTGCCTTTCCCTGATCACTTTTGATTTGCTCTTGACTGTTATGAGCATGTCACCTGGTCACACAATAGTTCTCAGTTTAGTGTCCTCTGGTAGCTTTTTGGGTTTTGTAGTCCTATTTAAAATTAAGAAATAAAGTTTCAAAATATGGTCAGACTACAAATGGTAAGTAGTGATTTTTGTATATATGTCTTAATGTTCTTTGTAATGAGAGTGTTGAAATATGTTAAAATCTTTTGCAACAAGCATGCATTAACACTGCAGCGATTCACTAAGCTTTTTCTAGTGGTTACAGATTGTCGGTGATTACTGAATTTTCTGGTTCCTGCTGCTTTGGGTGATTCCTCATTTCTCTGTGTTATCAAGGGTTGGGAGAAAATGATGGTGTCGTCTTTTGTGTTGCTGAACGAAGTGCCATGTTTCTTGACTTCTGAAATTAAACCATTTTGAATTTGTTTTTTTTTGCATCTCGTTCACCTTCTATTACTTAGTAGTTTGAATTCCCGTTAGAGAAAAGAACCTTAGTAACTGTCTTTCAACTTTGCAGTGCTTGTGAGGCAATCATTAATGGAGGTATTTTGATATGCTTCTTTCCATGACAGCCTTAAGCTGTAGCCACAAAGGACTTTTAACATTTTTTTTATTTGAACTCTTGTCTTTAATTTTCATGTTTTTGATGAATGGATGCTGCCTTTAGAGTTTCTAAATATATGTTGCACATATGAAAACGTATTCAAGGTCTTTTCTTAAGTGGAAAGAAAGAGTAAAGCCCATAAATAAACCATCAGAGCATTGCTTTCAGAGATGTCACACCTGTTGTAGAATTAGTGTTATGAAACTTCAGAATGTCATACTCCTGTGGAATGATTCTTCCTAATGAAGAGAGAAAAAAAATAAGAATGGGAAAAAAACACTTCAAAGAGTTCCTTGCCTGATTGAGTTGGGCTGAAAAAATGACTTGATGCTTTGATCCTTCCATCAAATGAAACAACATGAAAAGAGGCGGGGAGGGATGTGTGGCTTTGCAGAGTAATGTTACGCTGTCTGCAAGTACCACTGAAGATGTTTATTGGTTCCAGCAGACTATCATTATACACAAGAGTTTTCGGTCACTGTAGGGCTACCCATTTTTTTGTATTAATTTTTTGGTGGTAGAAGGTTAGTAAATCAGTAGTAGTTATCTAACCAGAACTTACTAGGTGAGTGGTGATAGATTTGGCATTACTTTGCAAAAAATGAGGACTGTCAATTATGCAAGGCTTATTCCCAGAACAAACATTGTTAGATAAATAAAAACATATTTGTTTAAATACGCTTTTGAATTTCTTATGCTGCTGGAGAGGGAAAAGAATCAACCTAACAGACCTACAGTCTGAATCTCACTAAAAAAAGTGCTACCATTTCCATATGTCTCCACATTTGAACTTTGCTTTGTTGTGAATAAATGGGGGGGATAGGACTCGGGCATCTCGGATTGGTGTTTTAGATCCTCTACTTATCACTCATGATGTGCATAAAAACAATTGAGGAATTTGAGGAAGGATGGGGTGTAGCAAGAACAGCAATGTATATCGGTTGGTAGAGGAACCCATTTGTGGTGATTGGCATTAGAAGCCTGCAGCTGTTGGGGCAGAGGGGTCAGTGCAGAGTGTGCAAATGCATGGAGCTGTCAGGAAAGAAACAGCCAATGACCAGGGAAACTGCTCCCTGTGCCTTAGTTTTTGCTGTCTTCAGCGAAATGGGACTTTATACTGTCTCACTAAAGATGGGCAGGATTGCATCAGGAAATACTTGGCTCTGTCAACAGTTTTGCCTGAAAACAATCATCTCCAGGATCCTGTACTTGTTCTCTGGTGGTGGGATTGTGAGTTGCTTTTGAAGCCAAGCTTTGCAGCTGACCTTTCAAATTTGAAGTGCTATCTACTGTAGCAGAACACAACACTCCATTTTCCAAGTAATACGAGAGCATTCAAGGTCTGCTTTTTCTATTTTGAGACTTCATTTTTCTAACCTCCTTTTAGTCTTCTGTAAAGTGGATAGAAAAGGAGGCAAGAGTAGCAAATGCTTTTAAAGATCCAAACGAACAGCGATGCAAAATTATTTTTAATGTTTAGCCAACTCTAGTCACAATTGCTTTCTTGTCGTATTTATTGTAAGCCCGTAATAAATAATTAAGGTGGATGCACTACTTGTGTAAAGGTTTGTGTAATGTATAAACAGCTTCTGTCTGGTATTTTGATCTCATTTGACTTGCCTGCTTTAGTAAAAATGCTGACCTAGAAAGTGTCATCTCTGATGGGGGCACTGGTGGTTCTGCTTCACTACCTGTGTCTGATAGTGATCAGTGGCAGCTGTTTTGGAAAACAGTAGGATTAAAAAAAAGTCTATAGTGGGAATATATAGAGTAACTCTCACATCTGGGGTATGTTTCAGGTGTATATGATGGTGTGGTAGGAAAAAAAAGATGACCTTAGGGGCTTCAGTAGCAAAGGTGTGTTCTCTTGACAAACAATAAATTATTGATTTTAAAAAAGTAAAATAATAGAATTTGTAAAAGATATAGTTCTTGGATTATGATAAACTTTTTACAGACTGGTTAGTTTTTAACTAAAACCAATTCTGTAACTGGTAAAACTTCCAATCGAAATTGGAGTATAAAATCAAGAACCAAATCTTCAGCACTTTCTCAGAGGTAGGTTCTGTTAACATACAAATTTAATATGCTGTAAACTAATAGTTCTGTTATTACATGCTCTGGAAACACCTCATGCACTAACTCAAAGTTACTTGTCAAAGACATAAGACTGAATAAACTTATTTTTCTGGGATATGCGGGTACAGAATGCACAGGACATGCATGCCTGTCTAGTACAGTTTGTGGTTAGTGCTATTCAAATGCGTTTTGAACATACACTGGTATTAATGAAAGTGGTTTGTATTGTTTTGGAAATGGATATTGACTTTACAGCCTGTTATTGTTTTCATGTAACACATAAGGTGCATAAGAATTATTACTCTGTTGGGTGGGAAATGGTGGCTGCTGTTTTTGAGTGGAAAGCAATTGTAGTCAATTCTTATCAAGTAAGGCATCTGAAGTGCTAGATGCTTTTGAAAATTCTAGCAGATGTCTACCTCTATTTTTAGGTGCTTGAACAACATTTCAGAATCTGGTCTGAAAAAGCTAAAACCCCTGAAGATACTGCTCAAATTTTCATTGTAAACTAATGCAGGTACACAGATTATCTGTTTTATAAGCTTGTTTTCTGTAAATGCTGTGATTGTACAAATGCTGTACTTGATATTCCCATAGATACTATCAGTTATATTTGAGGACTAAGAGTCATTTAGGTGGCTGCTGTGAGATCTTATTGTTCTGGTGCTGTTTGTTGTTGTTTGGTTGGTTTTTGGTTGCTTTGTTTTTCCCCTAAATACACACAGAGAATGGTAAGGAAGAGCTGAGGGAATACTTAAATCATTGTTTGAGATGGTGGTTTGGCAGATACCTTCTCTTTGCTTTCTCTGGTTGAAACTCATTTTTGTGAGATGTGAAAGTGAAATGGAAAATTTCTGGACCTTGGCATGTGGTGACTCTGACCTTTATGATGATCTTGACTGATGTTCTAGATGACACTGTCCAGAACTCCCTGCCAAGCAACCTTGGCCACTGTTTTCAAAAAAAAAAAAAAAAAAAAAGGGCAGCAAAGCAGCATAGGGGTGGAGTTGAAGCAGCAGTCTTGCTAACCTAAGGGAAAATCCTGAAGATACTGCTCTGTTCATCATTGGGGGTTCAGAGCTTTGGGACCTCAGTGACTTCTGTATTAGAATAAATATGCTTTGTTTTAAGCTCTTTTGCTGAAAAAATAGCAAAATAATCGTCTGTGTAACTAGACATAAGTCGGTCATCCTTTGGGGGATGATGCCTTTGAATGAGCTGCTGTTAAGCATCTGTTGCCACCTTATCAGCCCTACGGCATTAATGCATTGTCTAAATTCTATCTCACCATTTCTGTTAGCCATTCAGACGTTGTACTGCCACCTGGCCTTCTTGTTCTTAGTAGAATAAGTGGTTTACCCATGAGGAATAAAGTCCCATCTGATTAATTCTTAATGGCTATGAATGGGTGGGAGGCAACCGTGGCTTCACAAAAATGAAGTGAAACAAAATTCTGAGGGAAATGAGAAGTTATTAAAATTAACATGGAAGTGGTAAAAATTAGCCAACCTTGAAGGCTTTAAAGGGTGCTATTAATGTATTCAAGATCTATTTTGCAAGGTGAATTATTACAGAGAAATTTTCTCATCTCTCACTTTTACATGGCAGCAGGCATCCAGAATAATTACGTGTGTTTTGTTTAATTGTGGCCCAGGAGAATGGAAATATCCCTTAACTTGTCTCTCAGAATGCACTTAAAACCTGCAGTGTTATGATGTGCTGTTGCTAGCACCACATGCCAAAAGAAACAGTTACTCCCAGAATAACCTGATGGACTGAAGAAATAAATGTTTAAAACTTGCATGAATTTGCATGCTTTGAAGTATAATTATTTTACGCTTTGGTCCTTAAGGAAACTGCTCTTAATTACAATTATGTTCATGGTAGTAGAAAATAAGTGATATAATTATGATTTTTTGCAGATCTATTATTTTATCGTATGATAACTTAGAATTGTCTTTATCTGTTAGAAGTTTCTCCCCTTTTTTGCTCTTCTCCAAAGAGTTGGTTTCTTGTGTAGAGCAGTCTTCAAATAGCACAGTGAGGAGGTAATAGAAATTGTGGAGCAATGTATGAAGTGACCAGGTGACAGTTTTCTAATTAGCCTGGTTTTCTGTATATACTAAGTAACATAAGATCTTTTCATAGAGTATACAATAAACTTCTTAAAAGTATGTTACCAGAGAGTACTTCTGAAAATATACTGCAAGCTACTAGTCATGTGACAGAAGTACTTGTCACCATCACTTGAATGGCTTTTCTTTGGGCAAGTTTTACAGAATTTGTTCAAAGAGTCTCTAAAGTCTAAATCTAAATGAAACATGACACATTCATGGTGGAAAGCTGAAACTGAAAGGATGACATTGTTCTCCACTATCTGTTTGTAGATACGGTTGGGCATGGACCATGGGATTTCAACAACTTCTAGACCGAACCAGAACAGCCAGACTTACATTGTTATGGATGTTGCAGTGTATAGAGATGGGCTAGAGTTTTCTTCAGAAATACATACATGTGTGAAGGTTCTCAATCTCAAAGGATAATTCCTGGTTTAGCATGGCATCAAGCCTCCTCTGCTGCTACTGGCGAATACCAAGTACCCCTAGATTGCCTCTAGGACTGTCGCAGGCAGGGATAGTCCTGGCTCTGCAGATCTGTCTGTGGGCTTCTCTTCTCCAAAGCTGAAGATGCCTCAGTTTCTCCCCAATATTCAGTTTTTCTCTGTCAGTTGGTAGAATAGCTTGTTGGAGAATATGGGTGGGGGTTTTTGTTTTAAACTTCTCTTCTAAGGGACGATATTTGGGTAATTAAATATGCTGGGCTATGTTGCCAGGTGCATATATGTACACTGTAGCTAAATCTCATTGCATGCTTCATCTGACTAGTCATTTAGCCACTTCAATGGCTCTAACTAGATTTTTTTTTTTTAAATCCATATATTATAATTGTGCTGCACATAGAAGCCATCATTTTTACCACCTGGTAAGTAGGGTGTTTTATTATAATAAAAATTTGAATATACAGCATCATGCTTGCTTAGCACCAATGCTAGCTAGCCAGAATAGATTTCTGACTGCTAAGTATAGGCTAACCAGCCACCTTTTGATACTGATTCTAGAATGAAGAAATTTCAAAGCTTTATTTCCAGATGAACAGGGTTTGAATTAGTGCAACTTGTCTTATGAGTGCAAGAATGGCATGAGCTGGTTGCTGCTGTGCTGCTCTTACCACATCACCATCAAACCATGCTTCTAGTGGTATGAGTAGCTGCTATTTCACCCAGGTCTCCCGCAAAACTGATGCGCAATTGCATGACCATAAGTTTGATGCCTTCCTCAAAAGGAAGAGCAGAGTTATTTGTGTGATGTGGAAAAGATGTAGGTAAAAATAAGGCAAATTACTTGACTGATATATATTTCAGTGTTGAACTGCTGACAGATGTCAGCCTGTTGTTCTTTAGCAGGAGTGGAGAGGTGATGACTGTGTTACAGGTCTGTGCTATCAAAGATTAAAGAGAAATCTAGAAACCTTTTAGGAAGGTATTTCCTTAATTGTAAAAGATTCTTTATTTAAAGTAGCGCAGATTCTTGCTGTGTTTTGTTTTCAATTTCTTGTTTCTATGTGGTGTATGAAGTATTGCCTTGCTCGAGTACTTCACTGTGGAGACAGTTTAATGATTAAATTGTGTTTTGGTCTCTGAAAATGTGGGAGGCTGGAGAAAGGTAAAGCCATTTAGTCCTGGTAAAAGTGTGTTTTCAATAAATATGTACCTTCTTGTGCAAAAGCTTGCCTCGTCTAGTATGAAACAAAGGCTTTCCTCTTCCTTTATTACTAATGAAGCAAGGGGAACATTGAGGCAGGCTTCCTAAATAGCAATGGACTATGTGATACAGTACATGCAGGTCTCTTTGGTCAGCACCTTCTAATAACATGGAGGACATAATTTATAGTTTGGGTTTTGAGGTTGTAATAGAACTTCTGTCATATCATTAAATAAAGATAAATTAGAATCCACAAAACAATGTTTTGGAATGAACGCTATATATGAAATATGTATGTATATAACCCCTTAAAACCCAAACTGCCTATAAACACCCAAAACACCTGTTTTGAAATTCTTGTACTCTTCCCCACTTTGACTTGCTCATTATGTAGCAAAAATGTTCTGAAAAAGCTACACTTGCATCTAGCTAATCTGTAAAGGTGTTTGCTCAAGTGTAATGACTTATGCTTGTGCTTGCAACTGTTTGCAAGAATGTCTGTCCATGCTTACAGTGAATGAGATACTTTTAATATCCTGTAAAGATTATATAATGGGTTTTGTAAGTGTTTTATATTTTAGGAGGAATTTTCCCAATATGACATGTGAAACTAACAGCTTGTTAGTTTAAAATTCTGTAAGAAACGCAATGTGTGCTGTGTGTGCTTTGTGGGGTGGGATTTTTGTAGCTATAGTAAACAAAAAGATCTAAAACAGATTGAAATGAGGAGGAGCATGAAAATGATAATAGATCAAATAATTTGCAAAATACTGTTCTATTTTTCAAAGGGATTTGCTGAATACATCATCTAAGCAGAAAAAGGAAAAAAGTATGGAGTAAGTAGAGCAGACAACGTGAACAGAGGTGGAGGTAAGGGGTGGATTATTTGGTAAGAAGTTAAATAGTGTCATGGCTTGAGCCCAGAGGGCAACTGAGCACAATGCAGCCACTCACTCCTTCCCCTCAGGAATGGGAAGGAAAAATCAAGCGAAAGGCTTGGAAATCAAGATAAGGACAGGAAGGGGTGATTCACCCATTTTGGTCATGGGCAAAAGACAGATTTATTAGGGGAAGAACATCAGTCTAATTCAAACACCACCACCATTTAACAGAGTAGGACAGTGAGAAGTATAACCACATCTTAACAATACCTTTTCCCAACTCCTCCCTTCTTTCCGGCCTTGACTTTTCTCCTGATTTCTCTACTTCCTCTCCTCCAGCGGTGCCGGGGGTGGGGGCTGTGGTCAGTCTCTCTGCTCCTTCCTCCACAGGGAGAGGACTCCTTGCACTCTTCTCCTGCTCCAGTGGGGGGTCCCTCCATGGAGGACTGTCTCCGACGGAACTTTCTCTGACATGAGTCCTTCCCACGGGCTGCAGCTCTTCATGAACTGCTCTGCTGTGGGTCCCTTCTGTGTGTTGCAATCCTCCCAGTGTCAAACTACACCAGTGTGGCTTCCCCCAGAGCCCCGGCCGTCCTCGGGCGCAGCCGCCTGCTCTGGCGTGGGGCCCTCCCAGGGCTGCAGGTGGGGATCTGCTCCCCCGGTGACCCCCACGGGCTGTGGGGGGACAGCCTGCCCGCTCACCATGGCTGGTATGGGGCGTCTTCCACTGACCTTGGTGTTTGCAGAGGTGTCTCCCTCACAGCACTCACTCCTCCCAGGTTCCCCTTCTCAAATATGTTATCGCAGAGGTGCAGCCACTGTTCCTACTTGGCTTGGCCTTGGCCTGAGGTGATTCTGACTTGGAGCCCAGGGAGCTTTAAGAAGTTTGGTGTCACCAAAACAGGATAAAAGAACTTATTGACGCCATTGGATGTAGATGAGCAGATACTCCTTTATTATTGGCTGAGTGCATAGGGGAGTCGTCTTGCCAACAATGCACACCTACCTCATGTAGCATGCTGATTATATAAGATACAGTAATACATATTCATCAAGTTCTCATACATAAACATGATAATTCCCATAATTCATTTTCTTATTCCCACCTCTTTCTGGTCATGTCTTTTTGAGTCCTGGAATGAGTCAGGGGACTGCTTTCGTGACCACCACAGACTACTGACCTAAAAGAAAGACCCTCCAGTGCCTTTGACCCAAGGATCTTGGCTCACGTTGCAATTTTAACATGCTTCAATGCCCTTTCACAATGTAACTTTTAGAACATCTGGTCTACAGGGCAATAAATTGTCCTTAACAAACAGTTTTAAAAATGGTATCTCCTTATGAGTCTTATTCTTTGAACAGAAATCTGGTTAATGATTATTACTAGTCTATGTGGCCTTAGCTTGGAACTTTAAGAAGGACTTTGCAGCAGCATAACTGGTTGTATAGTTACTCTAAATCATTCCTTATTTAAATCCAAATCAACAAAAATCATTAAAATCAGCTCAAATTAATAACAAATCTGTAACAATGGGGACCACTGCTGCAACCCCTCTACTGCTACCAAACCCCTGCCCCACACATAATGAATGGAACTAGTACACGACAGTGAGAACAAGGACTAACACAAGTAGCACCTAGGAAAAGCACAGAAGAATCTTGGGCCAGAAGATCAATGATGTATCCAGGGAATTTAAAAAGACCAACCCAGGTTCTGTGAAGTGGGAATCGATTTGAAACAATGTAGTTGGTTTAGTTAAAAAGAAGGCTTTGAGCATGTCTTGTGCATATGCTGGGCCAGAAGATGCTATGGGCTTACCTTGGCAGAAAACATTAAAGTGAAGTTTGGCTGTTGTTGATCTTTAGTATTTCTGTTGCTCTGGCTATCAATAAATTTCCCTTGATATTGGCAGTTGTTGGTTCTCTGCACACTGCAAATTGTGCTGTGGAAGGGTTGAGCTATGCTTCTCTTCCATGCCCAATGGTGGGGATTTTGTTTGGGGAACCAGTCTAGTGAGTATTTCTTAATCTGCCCCGTATACACCAGTAGGAAAGATTTACACATAAACAGGCCACATCTACCTTCTTTAAAATAAACCAGCCTATAGCACAGATGGACACTTGGCATGGAGGCAGTGATGTTTAATTGCAAAATGGTTTAAAGAGTGAATTCACTTCCTGGAGACCTGGAAGCCCATTCTCAAAAGGTTTATATGGTATAATTTTATTTTCTCCTCTTTTTTTTCTCTTTTCCCTGATGGGTGAGGGGTAGTCAGGGACTAGGCTGTGGTGACTACCTGGAGGCACTGTGTGCTACTGTTTCTCTTGATGCATTAGTAAATCTGCTGTGCAGGAGGATGGGTGCTTTATTGAAGATGTATGAACATAGATGTGATTGCACCGTTTCCTTAACAGAATTGTCCTACTTGTATATACGTTGTAGAGTGTTTCTTTTTCTAATCCTTTTACAGAATAGCTGTGAAAACATCTACCACAAAACATGCGTTTTCTTCCTCTTTTGAGTCTTCCTTCTCAAAATAATTTGAAATAAATCACAGGTAATGTGAGGAAAGAACAAGCTGTCTTTCTAGGCAAGTTCAGGGTGGGTGTATTTACATCTTAGTAATTGTTACAGAACAAGTATAGCAATGGGGCACAAAATAAAAGCTGAAATCAGTGAAAAGAATCAGATAACTTTTAGTGTGCTGTTTTGCTTGGTATCTTGGTTTGATTGGTATCTTGCAATGGCAAGTTTTTCAGAAGTAAAGATCTTTTCATTTGGTGGCTTCAAAACCTTGCAAGTTTTAACTAAGATTTCCTTTTATTGATACTGTGAACCACTGCTTAAGCAGTAATACATTTATCCTAACTACCCTGTATTGATCTGGCACTGTTACTCCTCCTAGCATCCTGGTTCACATATTTAACACTTAATTGGTAGATTATTCTGTGTTTTCTATAGTCTCATTCTAGAATAATTCCCTCCCGAAGGGTCTCAGCTGTCAGAACTAGAAAGTACTGTGTATTTCTGACTAATAAGTAATAGGCTTTTCTCAATCTGAAGGTTTACTAGGCTGTTCCTTAGAGACTGACACATTTGATTTCTCTCCTTCGGGCATATAACTATTACTAGTATCACTGTTTGCCACTTTACAATTTAATTAACGTATAGTCACCAAGTTTTTTTCTAAAGTAGCCTAAGGCTTCAGCTAAGAAGCAGCATGTTAAATAATGCTCTGCTAATGCCACCTGCTGATGCTGAGAGTACATATCTGCCTGCAGTTTCGTTTTATGCAGTTTTTATATGCAATCCTGTGTACATTCAATGAATAACTTTTCACATGCTTTGTCCTAGTGTTATTTTAGATCCATGGTGATGAATTAGTTCCAGCTCTTACTCGTGTACAGTAATTTTGTTTTAGCTGTAGTCCAATTCTTAAAATATAATTCCAGTTGTTAAAAACAAACAGAAAACACCAACAAAAACCAACTTAGTCCTTGTTCTCACTGTTGCGTACTAGTTTCACGCACTGTTAAACAGCAGACTTACCTCTACAGTTTTATAAAATCTGTAGTGTTTATTGTATCTTACTGTGTCATAAAAACTTACTTTGTGTGTCTGGAAGCATGAAAACTTGTATGTAAACCCTCAGGCTTGTATGTGACACAGTGCAGTTAAACTCAGTTTTATTTTTGTGACCCAACATTTCTCTTTGCTGCAGAGGACTCATGTATCTCATGTTTCTGGTGATCAGGATCACAGGGGTAATAAAAAAATAGTCATTTTTTTAAACTGGGAGTTGTCTTAACTTCACCAATTAGCAGGCATGCCTGCCAACAGCACTGTAACACATGATGCCATTGCACTTTTTCCCTGGTTTTTAGGCTGTATTTAGCAGTGGGTTGTTTTTGGTTTAAACTTGTGTTTGATTTTTCTCTGCTTGCACAGTTCAGTGTGATGTAAACAACCGAAATGTTCAAGTCCTAGAATTATGTTGTATCAACCGGTTGATAAACAGCAATAGAGTGGATCTGAAGGAGACTATACAGAATGAGGGGAACACTTTGAAAGCTGTAGATGACTGAAAGTATGCTTTTCACATTAGCCTCCACTAAAGGCATAATTTGGGGGGTGTGAGGGAGAATAGTGACAGACTAGAACATGTCAGGCATGAGTTTAAAATGCTGAAAGACAACTAATACCATTTTACAAAAAAGCCCAAACACCTGAGCTATTAGCACCATTAATTTACTCCTACAGTTGCATCTCCTTGCGTTTGACAGACCTGCCTCCTTAAGGGGTTAGGATTCTTTCTTTCACATCTGCCTGTCTCAGCCATGATCACATCCTTCACCTTTATGGTTAAGGACATAGTATCTGAAATAAGATCTGCTTCCTGGTTTTGGTGGGGTTTTTCAAGTATTTCATTATTATTTATGACTAAGCTTTTCCTTGGTCATTCTTAAATGTGTATTTTGCTGTTCCTTTCCTAGGACCCCTATCCTGAGCTCTTCTGATCCAAATAGCCATTGTCAAAATACCTCAGAAGTTTTTATTTTTATATACTTTATTTAAATCAATTTTATTTCTTTTTTACTGTGTGTTTTCACTCTTAGTTGCAAATGTCCCAGATTAACTGTATTTCCCTTTACTCATAAGGGAAGAGCTGATCTCTCTCTTTCCTCTCGTGGATGTTGGGGCAGTTATCTTTTGCCTGCCCTTAGCCGCTGTCCTTCATCCTTGCGTGGCAGTGCATTTGTTGTTTTAGCATCCTAGCTTCTATTTCCCACAACTGACATAATTTTGATCTTGTACAATATAATTGTTTTCTATTCTTTGTTGTCTTTGCTCTATGTTAGGTTTTTCACTAATTTACAGTAAGAGAAAAGTATCTGGACCCCCGACTTTTCTTATACTTTCTCAGAAATATCTTGTGGTTTAAAGTGCAAAACTGAGTCAGGGCCTCTACTGACTGGCACAGTACAAACCCCTTTGTCAAATAGTCTCTCACTGTATTGCCCTTCCTATGTCAGAAGATGAGTTTATTTAATAAGGGTGTTGAACTTGCTTTAGAATATTCTTTGAGTACTTATGCAAGTGAAAAATATTGTTGACAAAAAATGCAATATGAGCTTGATTTTTTTTTTTTTGGTATAGATTTGCAATTTACTTTTTTTGAGGAAAATGAGTATTTTAAAACTGAAGGTATTAAGATGAAAAATTAGCTTTTATTTTGGTAGATAATAGCTTATAAGGAATGGTTTTAAAATTTAAATCTCTGAAAGAGAAGTGGCTGAAGGAAGGAAGACTGACTAGTTTGATTTATTTAAGCACCTTGAAGCTATTTCTGTTGTGTTTGCAGATCCTGGGTTTGAGGATGTGATTCTACTGTGTTTTAATTTTTTTTAAGCCATAGGTAATATTACAATAGCTTTTGCTTCCCAGTTCCAGACTGTCATCCTCTTTTCTGCTTGACCACATCTCTGCTGTCTAAATGTCTGCTGCTGGTCACTGCATTAAAGAATGCAGAAATTTACTGTGAAGATAAACTTTCACACTAAAAATGTAGGACTGCTGGGGAATGAAATAAGTTACTAATTATCTTATATTGTTGTTCAGTAGATTATGGGGTTTTTAGTAGGTAAACTGACATTGCTATTAATCTCAAGTGAGTGTTATGAAGGTAACTTCAATACATTTTAAACAATCTCTTAAATTCTCAAATTGGGGTAGCTGTAGATATTAAACCGTGAAGAAAAGAGATGGGTAAAGCATAGCTGAAAGCGGACTTCTTGCCTTTGATGAGAAGGTGTCTGAAATATATTGTTGGGGAAAGGACTTGTCTCACCATATTGCATGCGGGGGAGAGCCAACCCACTGAATCTCAGCTGTGGTGGGGAGCATGAAAAGGGAAACTGAAGACCACTGAAAAGGGGTGTGATGGTTTTGGCTGGGATCAAGTTATTTTTCTTTGTAGTAGCTAGTATGGGGCTAGGTTTTGGGCTTGTGCTGAAAATGGTGTTGATAACACAGGGGTGTGTTTGTTATTGCTGAGCAGTGCTTACACAGAGTCAAGGCCTTTTCTGCTTCTCCCCCCACCCCAGCAGCGAGGAGGCTGGGGGTGCACAAGGAGTTGGGAGGGGACACAGCTGGCACAGCTGACCCCAACTGACCAAAGGGATATCCCAGACCATATGGTGTCATGCTCAGCCATATAAAGCTGGGGGAAGGAGGAGGAAGGGGGGGGGGCATTTGGAGTGATGGTGTTTGTCTTCCCAAGCACCTGTTACATGTGATGGAGCCCTGCTTTCCTGGAGATGGCTGAACACCTGCCTGCGGATGGGAAAGAGTGAATGAATTCCTTGGTTTGCTTTACTCGTGTGTGTGACTTTTGCTTTACCTATTACACTGTCTTTATCACAGCCCATGAGTCTTCTTCCTTTTACCCTTCCAATTCTCTTCCCCACCCCACCAGGGGGGAGTAGAGCAAGCAGCTGTGTGATGCTTATTTGCTGGCTGGGGTTAAACCATGTCAAGAGGAAAGGTGGTCGCTGTAGTAATATTTCTCTATTTTAGTTTTGCTTTTAGCTGATACATGTGTGCACAGAGCTAACAGCATAAATTTCTGAGTTTAAAAATCCCTGGTTAGAGCTGTTTGAACTCCAGTTTGCTTTGGACTAGAACATGTGCTTAACTTCTGTATCTGCTGCTTCTCCCCTCCTCCATCCCACAGCATGCCTCTCTCTGGAAGTGTACTCTGCCTTTAATGCTGCGAAATGCTCTAATAGTAGTTGAATATAGTTGTTAAAGGAAATATGAGGAAAGAAACTCACTGTAACAGCGTGTGAGTATTTATATATGTGGAGACCTGCTGCATCCATGCAGGGAGTGTGCAAAGATCATGTCACTTTAAAACACTGTCATGGAAAAAAATTAGTGCTAAATGATGGACTTTGTTAATACTAAAGAATAGAATTAAGAAATGCTACAAAAGGTCTAAGCATACCTGGTTTTTGCTTTTCAGTGGCTTGATTTTTGTTGTATTGGAACACTTAAATACAGCCTAATTTTGACAAGTAGATGAAGGGATTTCATAGTCTCCCAGTATTTTCTTTTGAGGAAAAAGATTCAGAGGTGCAGTACAGATGAAACTGCACCTGATCTGTATGTAGTCCCTAGTGAATGATACTTTATAAATGTACTGTTAGAAGTCCAAGGTAAAAATGTGCATACCTAACTCTGACAGTATTCAGATGTGTGCAAAAATTGATCAAATATCTTCCCATTCAGAAATTGAGGTCCAGTTTGCTGGCAGATTTTAGATGCCTTTTTGAACGTTGCATGTACACTAACAAAAGTCTCACGCAACCTTACTTAGCCTGTGAACTTTGAACTAAGAAAAGCGGACTTTCTCACTGTCAAGGTTTCATTAAATTTTAAAATGTATATGCAGGTTCGTGGTGTCAAAGAATTGAATTTCTCCTGGTAGGGCTCAGATTCAGGACTTCAGTATCTGTGTTTGTGGATCACTACTCCAACTATCGCTGTGGTGCTAATTATATCTCATAATACCTATTAGCCAGGAGCTGAGGGCTCTGCTCCAGCGGAGGCATATTTACAGTGTGTGCATAATCTTTACAGTTTACGATGATCATTGTCACAGCACTTTCAACAGAAGAAGTTTCCCTGCCCATAACAAACAACTCACAAGCTCACTGCACATCTCTTCCTAACCTCTTGCTGAGCCTTGACAGTCTGGCACAACTGCAGATTCTGCAGCTGTTTTTCTTTAATGAACTGGAAATGGCATTATACGGGTGCAGGCTTGGTGTTAACCTGTGATTGATGTGTTATTTCACTAGGTAACTTACTGTGTGCACGTATTAGTGCAGAACAGATATGTTTCACTGCACACAATAGGTTCATTCTTCACTAGATAAATATAATATGAGTAATTGCAGTTCATTATGTAAATACCTCTGTATGAGACTTTTCAGGAGTAGTAATGGATTTTACAGAATATTCTTCTCCTACATAGAATACTGTTTTTTAAAGCAATGTAACAGTGTCCATCAGGAGGAGGTCTTCTAAGCCTGCAATTTATTTTATTATAACTTGATCTGACTTGATTTGAATTGGAGAGAACTATCCTGACTATTCAAACATCTAACCACCTACTACTTGGGGCAGAGGAGGGAAGGGTCCTTTCATTATAGGCTTTCCAATTTTTTTCCAAGCAGCTCAGTGGTTCAGTAGAAAACTTAGACACTGACAGAAGATGATGCTTTTAAATATTTGTAAATGCTGATTCAGCAGTGATGGCAGGCCTGTGAAAATGAAAGGCTGTTTGGTGTGATAGACTGTATTGTTTTTCTGGGTCTTTTTTTAAGCATCTAGATCATGGAAGGCGAACAGGGGTGCACTTTAGAAGGAGAGAAACATACTCCCCTAAACAAAGGAAAAGAGAAAGCAGGGTTAAGAGGGTGTAGTGGAGGAGAAATTAAGGTCTAAAGGCAAAACTCTTTGTGGTGGTATCAGAAAAATATCTAAAACATAGGAAGCCACCTCCTAAATCCTAAACTTTATAGGGTTTATTTCAAGTATTTATTTCCCTATCGTGTATATGTCAGTACTGGTACAGAGATAACAAATATATTTCAATGTAATAATAGAAGCGCATTTCAGCTCAAAAAATATGAGCAGGTCTTCTGTTGGTGAAGGATCATTAAGAATGAAATATTAAAGAACTAAAAAAGCCCCACCATGTTAACCTGAGGATTTTTTTTGTTGTTCAACAATATGGTTTTAAATCCCGTCTTATATTTAACTGCAGCTTTCTGCCCAAGTTTTGCATGCTGGCATGCAGAAAAACCCAGCCAAATGACAAAACACCTGGCAACACTTATTTCTCAGATTGCAGTGTTTGCATGAAGCTTTTCTACTTGGAATAATGTAGCATGCCCCTTGTTTCTGAGCACTAAAAACCAAATTTGTGAAGATTTACTTTTTCATTACTGTTAGATTATTCTGGTTTGCAAATAGAGGATAGTGACCTTGCTCCTTACGTTGTGCAATAACACCAAGAGGCACAAACAAAGTAATGTTAGTCAGCTCTGTGAAAAGGAAGGTTGCACCGTTTGCAAAGACAGATCATTCTGTTGTGTCGTGATGAATTCCAGCCAATACTGTAATGTACCTGGAGAACCCAAACAGGCTTCCAATTTAACAATGTCTCTAAATATTGACATATACAGAATGGAAGCCTTTGTGTTTTGTTGCAGTAGCTAAGTTCCTTGCATATTGAACAAAACCCTGTAATGAGGAAAATAGTTTCAACTGACTTAAAAAACGAGCTCAAGTCTGTAAACGAATGAAAGGAAAAGCCAGATAACAGCTGCTTTATATAATGGCTAGCCTGTCTTCAAACAACTCGGCTGTGAAATGATGCAAGCCTTGAGATTATTACTTTTCCCTGTTGGCAATTTGTATTCTTGAAGAGTCTGTGCACTACTGTATTTCAGTCTCAGGGTGGGGGTGGCAGGATGCTGGGTGGTGCATATTGTGCCAATTGCGGTAAATAAGGTCAATTAGGACACTCAAGTTTTTCTAAATAAATCCCTAGTCACTTCATCTACAATTCTTAAAAATGTATAATGCTGGTTCTTTTGGTAATACAGTTAAGGCAAGATGCCCAGAAAGATGACATGTGTTGTCTTCAACTACTGCAGTTCTCTGGTCTTACTTATTTTTTTTAAGCGGTAACTGCTGCTCTAAGAAGTGCTGCTTGAAGTGTCTGCTGTGGTGGAGTGCTGCCTTTCCCTGACAACAGAACTGTGTCACCAGATGTTACCCAGGGTAGTATGAAAGAGTTGTCACATGTAGTTGTAACTTTTATACTCCCTGATCTCTTATACTCAGAGCTGTGTGTACGTATGCAGATATATAAACAGACAGGTATCTCTCTCTGTGTATGTATTTCTATCCTTTCCTAAAACCTAGTCACTTCTTGGCAGGGTGGGTGCAAGAATAGGAGAGCTAGTAATTCCAACTAATACTCCCTCTCGCATGTAGGGAGCACAGTTTGGATGGAGGAAGCTGTGTCTGCATTGGGACTGAATAGTTTTAAGACCTGTTATCTGGAGGTGAGAGAAAGGCACCAGCTTTGTAGGGCATGGTGCAGCATCCTGGTAAAACACAGCAGCAAGAATGCCAATTGTCTTGTGCTTCTTTAATCTCTGTCCTAGGCTTTCTTTTCCTGGATCTAGAAAGCAATAAATAATGGAATCATTGCAATTACTGTGATTGCAAAAGTATCTGCAATATAAATGCACTGAAGTATGTGTATTGGTTAACGCATTAAGTGAAAACGTGTAGATAAGAAGCATCTCTCGAAATGCAGCTATCTTCTATGTCTGCTTACTACCATAAACCTGTTAACAAGAAACGCTATTGAAGTCTTGCTGTGATAATAAATTATTTCCCTTCACAAAAAAAGCTCACAGTATTTCTTTCTTTTGGCAATTAGAAAGATCTGACTTCAGATCTTACAGCTTGAAACAAAGTAAGGAGTTTCCTTGAACAGCTGCTTGGGAGGAGAATTTTAAACAGTGCAAGTAAATGACACCTGGGGTGGAGATTCCCTGGTGAGAAATAAAACCAAAGTGAATTAGTAGTGCACTGATGAGTGGGTCAGTGGTTTTGATTGGTGATGGATGATAATAGGTGTTATGAGCTTGCAGCTTTAACACTTGATTACTAGGCAAGTGTCACATGAGCATAGTGTATCTTACAAGGAAGGCTCTTCATGAATTTCTGACACCTCCTGTTCTGGAGGCTGAGCAGCTTCTGCAGTTTGGATTTATGGTAATTTTAGATAGAACTGAGCATAGGCTGCGATTTAGATGGCTTTCTGTTCTCCAGCAGTAAGACTATGGGCAGCAGTCTATGTGAGTTGGAAGGCTATGTAGGATGAAATAGTTTTACTACCTTTATAAAGAATGAGAGCATTGAATTTAGGGATTGAAGTAGTCAGAAAACTGCTTAGGGAATTTTAGTTGCTTTAGTGAGAAAATGGCCAGTACTATTCTGTTGCTTGGAAAAGTGGGACTTGCAATAGATGAAGGTGAGAACTGAAAATAGAGACACATAGCAATGGATGTGCAGGAGAAAAATATGGTGGGGGAATAAATGCAGTGGAGGAAAAATAGGGAGCCTTAGTTTTCCAGTACCAAATTATGCTCAGGAGAAGCTCTTGGGGTCTGATATTTTTTTTTTTTAAGCTTTTCTGTGAAACACTGACAAGATGTCCTTTTATTTTTTTCCAGCAGCCCTCAGCTAAATCCAAAAACACTAGTTAGGGGAAAGTAGGAAGTTCATCTTCCATTAAAATAGACAGTTATTTCTAGTAAAGTCTGAGAGATGGAGGATTGAGAACTTCACAAACCTTTATGCTGATTTGAGAGGTCCTTGATAAATGGCATATATTATTTATGAACAAGATATCACATTTGGGTTAAGAGGTGGTGCCACTGGCCTTTGATCAAATATTGTATTGAATAAATTATCTAAATATAGTATACTAGTTCCCATTTTATTAACAAATTGAAGATTTAGCAAAAGTGTTTTCATGACAAAAAAAGCTAAAAAAAAAAAAGTAACACAAAATATTGGGGTGGGTTAACACTCAATAATAACAAATTTGGGTCAGAACTTTGCTTCTTTTTCTATGTTTTCTACAATCTATCTCATATTGGTTGCGTATAAGTAGAATTGTTGAATTACCCCAGCTGGCAAATAAGCACCACACAGCCACTCGCTCAGTGAATCAGAAGAGTAAAAGGAAGAAAACTCATAGGATGAGATAAAAGACAGTTTTGCTTTATCTGTTAAAGCCACATGCACAAGCAAAGGAAACAAAGGAATTCATTCACTCTTTCCCATCCGCAGGCAGGTGTTCAGCCATCTCCAGGAAAGCAGGGCTCCATCACATGTAACAGGTGCTTGGGAAGACAAACACCATCACTCCAAATGCCCCCCCCCCTTCCTCCTCCTTCCCCCAGCTTTATATGGCTGAGCATGACACCATATGGTCTGGGATATCCCTTTGGTCAGTTGGGGTCAGCTGTGCCAGCTGTGTCCCCTCCCAACTCCTTGTGCACCCCCAGCCTCCTCGCTGCTGGGGTGGGGGGAGAAGCAGAAAAGGCCTTGACTCTGTGTAAGCACTGCTCAGCAATAACAAACACACCCCTGTGTTATCAACACCATTTTCAGCACAAGCCCAAAACCTAGCCCCATACTAGCTACTACAAAGAAAAATAACTCGATCCCAGCCAAAACCAGTGCAAGAAACAGAGTGCAAACTGGCATTTGTGGGTGATGGTTTTGTTTGGGGTTTTTTTCAATAGTCATAGAAAGGACGGCAATATTATGGCCTGAACTTGTTAGTCTTTTTGTTTAAAATGGAGTGATACATTAAAAAGTAATGAGCATAGCAGTCTGTGTCTCTTGCAATGTTAGTGACACTATGATGGATTAACAGCCTGTAAAATAGAAATTCATGCTCTGGCAAATATTTTACCTAACACTTATTAGTATATTTATGAGTATCAATTTTGCATCTTTTAAACATAATCATGCTTTAATATATTTTTAAAAAAACCCACAACAGCCTAATAAATCTGCTATTCTTCAGCAGGTGAAGCCTGAGCTTTCCATGGTATGTAATGTCAAGCTATATTATTAAAATAGAAACAGAATTGGACCATTATACACAAGTCAGATTTGAAACCCCAGAGTAAGAAACTATCATGTATTTTTTGTAACATGGTATTATTCTGTGTGATGCTGAAAGTATTCATTATGCCTAAGTCCACTTTTTTTACTGACTTAAGGTTCTATAGGAGTGCCCCCAAAATAGATTGTTTTATCTGCTTACAGGCAGCAAGGTTTCAGCTAATGTTCACTAGAACAAGCAGCCACTTGTGTTGGTGGAAAAAATGCTGTCTTAAATTTGGTTCTTAAATTTTGTCCTAAGTAACAGTAACTTCTGAAGTGAAATTTTTTTTACATAAAACAGCAAGTCTTAAATAGGTTTTATCAGGTTGCTGTTGTGACCTTAAAACAATTAATGAATTGATTACACTCTTTTTGAAGCTTAAATAACTCTTCAGTTAAAAATTTATTTAAGAAATTTATTTAGTGCTTCCTAGTATTATTTTAGTCTTATTGAAACCTGTTTGCCTTTTGATAATTCTTGATGGTCTTACTCTGCAATTGTGATCAGATATTTAAGAGTCTAATATCCTCACTCTTCAGGACTTTCTTGTGTTGATATATATTTTTTTTTATGTAACAAGTTACTAGAATTCATTACCATAATGTGCTTACTTCTTAATATATGTTATTTCCTACAGCCTTTTGAGATAACTTTGATTGTCAGGATCAGTCGCTGTTCACGACAAAGAAGGCTCACTGAAGTGATAGAGCAGAAACAAATCACAGGTTAGCAACTGCTGTCATAGAATTATACAAAATTCATTTTCTGTAACATCTCATAAGCTGCACTGTGTTGACAAACTACCAGTTTATTGATCTGATATTTAAGACTTCTGAAAAGTCACATTTCCAACTCAAAATTCATACTCATGATGCCAGAATTAATTGGAGAGTGAGAGAATTATAGGTCACTGACGTACCTAACGACTTTACATAATTACTTGACATAGCACTGTTTCTTGGATCAAAAGCTATGTTGTTTTCAACTTTGCAATAAGGACAGTATTTTGAACATAATTAAATGTTAGTCTATAGTTTGCAGGTTGCTTTCAGCTGAGTGGTTGGAAACTTAACCTCACCAATGGCAGTGGGTCAATAGATGACACTTCTATCGATGCAAAAGGAACTCTCTTTTGAAAGAATCTGCTCAGTACCAATTACCCTCTCTCTTCCTCCTCGAATACATCATTTTTGGTACCCAGTGTTTATGTGTCACTAATCCTGCAAAGATCTGAAGTAAAAGCAATGTTTTTCCTAACCTTTGAAGTCTGTATTTTGTGCTTCAACAAGGTTTCCTTAAAGTGGCTCTGAGGATTTGCAAGGTTTGAGTGAACATTCACAGGACATTATACATATTACTAGAGGTTTCATCTAGTGTGTAGATGGTAATAAATTAGCACTTAAATGTGTTGTGACCTTTTAGTCTTCATGTGTCATCAGAGAAAGAATGCT
This sequence comes from Athene noctua, assembly GCF_965140245.1. Classification (NCBI taxonomy): domain Eukaryota; kingdom Metazoa; phylum Chordata; class Aves; order Strigiformes; family Strigidae; genus Athene; species Athene noctua. The sequence goes on along the minus strand of NC_134046.1, from coordinate 16,225,723 downwards.
AGATTTGTTTGTTTCTGTAGTATTCTATCCCTTATGTTAGAGCTCGCGACTGCAGTTTTCATTTTTAAGTCCTATCTTTGGTTTTCAAGTATTTTGAATGCATTAAAAGCATTAACGTTTACAACCTAGTACTAGCCTTGGGAGTAAGAATGGTAATTTATTTGCTTAGGGAAGAGTTCATTTCCTAGCATGATACTCAAAAGAAACCAAATGTGGACTTTGTCTTAATAGTTGAAAATTCAAAATAAATGAAGCTTATGTAAAATGTCACTAACAGACTAGAGCTACAGTGGACTGCTGAAATTGGATTTGGTTAGCTATAAACATCATTAGCTTAAAGCATTCTAGCTTACCATGCAGCGTGAGCTCTCATAGGCTGGGACGTGATAATGCTTTGCTCTTTTACATTTTAACTCCTTGTGCAGATGCTAAAGCCAGCTGAACATAGGCTTTGTAGAAGCTAAATTAACCATGCATTCCTTGGGGATTTATGGCAAATAGGGAGCTTTATTTGGAGTTGAAGTGTGCTAAAGATAATGTGACAGTAACCTAGAGTGCTGTACTAGCAACATATTGTCAGTATATCTTAGTATTTTTTTAATCTTTAGAGGCTTTATTTATTCTTCTGAAACTTATTTTGAGTATATGTAAACATAGGTTGCAGATGCCCTTAATAATCTCATGTACTGAAATATTAGTGCTTGATTTGACCTGAACAGTATACACAAACAAGATAACATTACAAAGTTGCGTACCAAATACTGACATGGTTTAGAATTTTTGCGGTATTTTTATTTCTACAAGTCACTAGCTCTTGCCCATTATGTGAAATTGTGTTCATTTAATCTGGTGAGTAATGTTACTTGACCTCAATCTTTGTTGTAAGTGGGATGGAATTGGTCAATAACTAGGTATTCCTGTACCAATGAAACACTTAGATATATACACGGGACCTTCATAAAATCCTAAGAATACATGTACATGTGTTAAGTCTCTACAGAATAGGCCTAACGTGCAGTCTCTTGCTCTTTCTCAGATGTACAGCTCAGTTGAAACAAGTAAGCCTGTGTTCTTAGAACCTGCAAACAGTACTTGAATAATCCTTCCACCATTGGGTCGTTTCCAAATAATAAATCCTAAACGTTCAGATTTTGCCTTTCATCTGACAATCACAAAGTGCTTTGTGAAGCTGAGATGACTCTTGCTGTCAATATACTTCTGTTTTCATTTTACATGTGTAAGTTTATGTGAAGCATTATACTTGCAGAGAAGTAGGGGAAAAGCTGTATACGGTTGTTAAAGGCTGAAGGATTTTCAGTACAGGACATCATATTAACTTGTTTATTGCATGAGGTGGCTATAACCCTTCACTTTTTTTCCACTGACTTTATTTAAGGGTTCACTTTTTAAGAGAATTATTTCAGAGAAGATAAAAGGGTGGAAGGGACATTTTAATCTCTTGAATCAAGAAAAAAAAATGCACTATGGAGAACACATTTGAGGATTATAATCTCAGTATTTAGAACTGTTGAGGAATATACTACAAAGCAGGTAATTAACACCACATCATGCAGTGGAGTTGGGACTTGTCTGTTTATTACAGTATCTGAATCTTCTACTATGTGTGGATTATAGAAAAACTGACATTTTTAACTTTTTTTAATTTCCAGTGGGGGGCTTCTGGCACGTTAGCCTTATGCATTTATTCCTCTCTGTTTAGATCTTATTGTAGATAAGCATCTGAAAAAAGAAATACAATAAACATTTGTGTTAATTATATAATTTCCTCCTACTCTTCTCCCCTGCACCATATGTTCTCTTCTCTTTATGCCTCTCAATTGATTTTTATTAGGGCTTGATACGTGTCTAATCAGAAGACCTCAAAGCATGCTCTGGTGATGCAAATGTGACCCCGTTCATACATGCTTTTAGAAGTGTAAATATATCTGGAGGTAGACAGGGGAAAGAAGAACGGGATTAATTTGTCAGGTAAAATTACTATAAGTCTTTATGTACAGGACTTTCCCTTAGTCTGTGTTCTGTACTTCAGCCTTTGTGTCAAATCTCATATTACCCTTTGTCCTTGACCTGTTCTTTTTGTTAGTTTGTTTGGGTTTTTTTGGGGTGGGTTGGTTGGATTGCTTTTTTTTTTTTTTTTTCCCCCCAATCCCTCAGTTATTTTCCTCTGTGTGGTCTACGGCAAAAGATCTGGGGATTCATCAGCTGTCTCTGGCCGTGCCTGTGACTTTCTTTTACAATACTTGATTAACATCTCCAAATTTTACTTCTGCTTTCATGGGAAAAACAGCTTCTTTCACTTTCTGTGAGATATTAGAATGTGCCACTGTACTTGATCATCAAAGACACAACAGGAGATTAGATGCCATATTTATTCCTTTAAAATGGGTGGCTGAAGTCAGGACATTCCAACTTTATACACTTGTATGGGGAGCTCTGCTGCTGAGACCACTGGCATGTAAATAAGTTACCTACACTTACTGCTAAGAAGTGCTTTGGTTTTAGAATAATATTGCTAAGTGCATAAACATTTTCCTTCCCTGATCAGTTATCTGCACATACATTTTTTTAGTGAGACCAACACATAAAGATTCATTCAGATTTGTCAGTTATCTATAACAGCATAAGGACATGAGAGAAATGCCACATTACTTTCAAAATATTAATTCATTACTGTTCTGCTTTGAAAGAGCTTTCTTCTGACTTTGCTCCAGGACATCATAAGGCTGTACCAAATAATGAAGCATGCTGCTATATCCCCAGTATAAAGAACTCAAATGTTTCAGCAGAACTTACTATTTCTTTTTGCTATTTATTTCCCTTGGTCCTTATGTAAACCTGCTTAGGGAAAGTTTCTGCATCCTCCTCATGAGGAGGGAAAAGGTAATATTAGTTTAGTTTTGAACCTGGTGTCTTGATTGCAGTGATCTGCATACCAGGAGTAGTTGGTAGTGGTAAGGCCAGGATACAGTAGCTTGACAGAAAGTGTTGTTACTCCTAGTGGTCTTATATGTGTGGCTTGTATGTGTTAAACCACTGTTACAGTATAGGTTTGCTTTCTATTCACTGAATTACTGAGAGGAACTAAATAACTGCATGAACATAACGAGTGTGCATTAATGACAGATGCTGGAAGCACTCTACAGTATAGTGCATGCAAATGTTTGTTAACACAAAAGGAGGTGGCCATGCTTGTACTGTCAAGTATAAATTTATTTTTCAAGTGTTTTTTTTCCTGAGTTGAGCAATAGTAGAAAAAGGATTTCTATATTAAACAATTGTAAGTGTCCAATTATACGTGCCAAATGCTTATGTTGTAGATCTTGTATGGTACTGAATGTATGATAAATGTCAAACCTTGACTTTGTTTACAAGTGACTTTATTTTTTTTTTTTGCCAATAATGAGTGATGGCTTTAACACATGTTAAATTTCTTAGGCCTGCTGAACACAGGCACATTGTGTGTGCTTTCAAAAAGTTTCTAGGGCTTCCAGTGATTATTTGAAGAATGAAGCTAGCTGTTACTTGTCACTAGTGCACTGTGTTGACTTGAAGCTGATAAGGATCTGTGATAATGTAAAAACAAAGTTTTAGTCCCACAAAATTAGCATTATGAATTTCCTTCCTGACATTGTTGGCATGTAAAAAAGCTAACAGCTCAAGTAGTGAGGCAGTCCACCATCCCTGTTTCATTCCTAGTTTTGGAAAGATACTATTGTTTATGTAATATGTTCAAAGGGGCACAGAATTCATTATATACGGTTAGTCAGCCATGTGCACTTCTACATTTCTGCCTGTAGGTAGGCTGGAAACCTGGTAACATGGCAGCATATTTAAAACACTGCTTAGAAAATCCACAGTAACAGCACAGATAATAGCACTTTCCAAAGGGTTGGTTAATAGATAAAATAAGTGTCTCTTTTAACAAAACTTTCATTACTGTCTTCACATGAAGGTAGTAGTGCAGACAGAATTATAATCTATTTACTGTTCCTGGTGGGGATGGCCAGTGGGTGCTGAAAGTTGCAGTGTACTGTGCTACTCTGCTTCCCTAAGGTGGTCTTTCTACCTTTAAGCTTCTACTTTCTTCTGAGAAAGCAGAAAGCTTTTATCAGCCAGGTGTTGAATAGAGGTTTTGATATTTAAAGCAAACTGTTCAGTGCTCTTAGGAATGTCAATGTGGAAAAAAACCCCAAAAACATGTGCTACCTATCTAGCTTCAAGACAGAAAATGTTAAACAAGACAAGAACAGTATACGCAGGCAGAGTGAGTATTTTGAAGTGTTAATTCTAACTACAGTGGGAAGAAGCTAGAATTCTGGCGCGGACACGGGAGCTATATTGTATGATGCAAGGATGACTCAGCCCGTGCTCAGATCATCCCTAGGTCTTCCATACTTATTTACATTAAAGTTCAATGGCTATTTTAAGTCTCTGCCTTTAGTGGCGAAGAAGCTGAGAAACAAGCAGAGGGAGAAGAACAAAAGCAAAAGGAAGGAGGGTAGATGTTAAAATGCAACAACAACAGAAATACCTGGACCAATCCCTCCTGCTCCCCATGCTGCTCTCTCCGTGGAGGAGCTTGTAATCCTATGTTTGCTATAGCAAGAGGATCCTTCTGTGAGCACAAATTAATAATTTATTCGGAGGCTCGAGTCAGCCCGCATCGATTTAGTTGTGCTGCATTTCTTTTCATTCATAAGCCGTTGCTAGTCCCGATCTCGGGGCTAGTGACTCGCTGCGGCGCTCAGGCGTGGGAGGCAGCAGCAAACGTGCCTTTATGCACAGGACGCGCTCTGTATGACTCAAGGAAATGGGCGAGCCTGACCTAAACGCGGGCTGGCTCCGGGAAGGCAGCTCCGGCTCCTCGGCGATGCCGCCGCGGCGGGGGTCGCTCCTCTCCTCCGGCCCGGCGCGGCTCCGCCGCCGGGGCGCTGAGCGGTCGCGGCGCCGGGGGCTGAGCTCGCTCCGTCCTTCGCCTCCCCGGGCTGTGTGACAGACGCTTGTCATGCGGCGGTGCCCTGCCTGAATTGGCCGGGGCGCCGGTGGGTGTGCACGGCGCCCCCCCCCCCCCCGCCCGCCCCTGCCAGCCCCGCCGAGCCCTCCCTGGCTCAGCCCCCGGCAATGTGCAGCGCTCTCTCCTCGCCTTCCTGGAAGGGCTCAACTCCACTTTCAGCTCCTCCAGACTTTCTCTGCCTTTGCCATACAGAGGCACCCTCCCTCTGGTCCAGCTCCTCCTGTGCCTGCCTCTCTGGCTCCGCGCTATCCCGTTAAAAGGCTGCTGCTCCCGCTCGCGGAACCAGTGCGCTGGCTGACTCCATCTGGGATGAAGGCTGGAGGTTATCGGCGAGGGAAAGGAGAACTCTAGGCAGCTTTCCATTTGCAAAGTGAGCAGTAATTGCAAGAAGACAGCCTCCCCAGTTGGAATCAATAGTCTGCTTTCTTGCTGCTAAGGGCACTTTGGAGCAGCAGTAGGTCACTGAAGTAACTCCAGCACACTGCTGACTGCGGAGTTGTAAAGAACTACATGCAAGTGGCTGCAGTAGTGCTGGAAAACGCTTTGCTGTTACCAGGGACACAATAGTTTTCAAGTCATTAGAGCTTCGCTTCTGGTCCTCTCCTTCCATTACACAGGGAGGGTCATTCTTTGGAGGGATGAGGATGGAGCTGTGATTTCGTCTAGTGTTCGTTCTAGTGGAAGGGGTAAGGGTGGGGAAAGAGGCTTTAGAAGCAAAACCCCACTGCTGTTGAATTCAGCTTTACTTGAATTTCCCCAGATATTTCCAGGCACAGAGAGGCACAATGCCAGAGAATCTGAATCTTCTTCGGGCTTTTGGGGGTTTTTTCTTTATCTTCTGGACAGCTTTTAACACAACCTTAGTGGATGTGGTTGGATCGGAGCAGCAGATCCCCTTGTCTGTGTAAGTGCTTTCATGCTATTGCTCTCAGGACCACGTTCAAGGATGAGAACTTGACTGCTCAAGTTCTCATCTTTTTGTATTGCAGATATTTGACTGTTCAAGGAAGCTTTGCTCCTCTGTCAGCTGTGTTTAAAGTGGTAGTCTCCGACACGCTGAGCACTACTTTGATTTTATCGTAGGAGCATGTGTTGGTGGAGTATGTGGACGCAGAGTCTTAACTAAAGTGTTTGTGTTTACACAGGTTGAGGCTGTTAACTCCTCCTGATGTGAGAATTTATCATTCAGAACTGTTTTGCTATTTTATTTGCTTCTTTTCTTTCAACGGATATATGTTATATTGTGCCAAAGCATGTTTCTGTACAAGTTGATTCTTTACGTTTAAAGAGGGCACGTTGGGTAGTTTCATATCAGAGGCCTTACCTTAGCACAGTGTCTAGTTTGTGCTTATACTTGAACAGCTTTGCTAATCTTTTGCTGTGCTTAGGCTCCTTAGTGAGCTCTTTAATGCAAAATTGCTAGGATCCCTCTGAGTGCAGCTGAAGCTGTTACAGTCTGTGTTGCTTGCTATGACATGTGTATTACATTTCTTCCTGTCTCTCATTTTTTTTCTTCACAGTGTAAAGCTCTGGGCCTCAGCATTTGGTGGAGAGATCAAATCTATTGCAGCCAAGTACTCAGGTTCCCAGCTCCTGCAGAAGGTAAGGATCTCTTCTGTTGTAATAAAGAAGGCTTTAACAGAGAAAATGGAGGAAGATTTAATTGTTTAAATGAATAGAAAGGCAGTGCTGTACGTGCTTTGGTCCAAGATCTATTTTTGTATTGCATACTGGTCCCTGATGACTCTTTGCATTGCACTGCACTATCTGGTGAGTCCTTCATTAAACTGTTTTCTGTTTCGATGATTTTTTTTTTTGGTCATTATTAGAAAGTAAACTCCAACACTTTTATTTCTTGAAGTCTAGGCTTCAGCCTAGATTGCGGGTATTTAGTCTGGTTGCTGCATTGTGATGATGATGTTTCTGCGTAGAAACAGCTGCTTCTTATGTAAAACGTTAACTTCATTCAAGGAGCAGAATTAGTGCATATTGTATTATTTTTCACCCTGTGCTGTATATATGCAATTCACTGTATCAGGAGAAGGCGGCTGCACTGTTGTTTGTCATCTCTGCAGTTTTTACAATCCCATTATTCTCCCAATCATCTCAACCCAGTGCTGGGATGTATTACATCATTACAGATAAGAGGAATGAATGTGGTTATCTTCTTGCTCAGCTGCACAGCTGGGTAATAAGCTAGTGAAGTATTGCAAAAACTTGAGAAATTGGTATAAGTCTACATAATTGGGGCAGAGGGTAATGAGAAAGCGGATTTGAGTATTAGGTATATATCAAGGACTGTGTCTAATTTAAATATGCCACCTATAGTAAAATTCTGTGTTGTAGACTATTTTTACAGCAGTTGCTGAAAAAAATATGAGAGACTAAGAGGAATATATTAAAGATTTTTAAGACTGTGATTTTGCGGCATTTAATATATGATCCTCAAAATGCAATATGGAAATGGAAAAACAGACATTCACTGACTACAGAGACATTCAATCCATATGTTAATTTCTGCTGGTTTCTTTAGATGTGATTTTTAGTTCTGAGTAACACGTTAATTATTTTTTTTAGTCTGATTATGAAAGAAATTATTCCTTGAGCTTGTAGCATTTATTTTGAAAGGCTTGTGTATGTGTGAAATTATGTAACAGACAGTACATGTAGCAGTCGAAATAAAAAGCTTATGCTATCCATGTAAAATGAAAGCAACTGACTTGATGATTACTAAAGGCATATAAGTTCCTTAAGAGTATCTCTTTTCAGTGTTGTGTACCCAGGACCTCAAAACATGAACTTTACTAAGCTAAAATACAGAGCTATTAAGAACAAAAATATTAAAGGTTTCTCACTAATTTTCAAGGCCATTAAATGGCTTCACTTCAGCATATTGGGCAAACTTTTATTTTAATCTTGAAATCTGGACATTCAGTATTTATTATACTTCTAGATGACATTCTTTAAAGTCTGTGTAGTCTTATATCATCACATCTTTCTATGAACTCCTTAAATTTATAAAGCAGACGGACATTTCAGTTTTGGTTGTACCTTACCAAGTATTATTAAAAGGCTTTAATTTTTTTTTCTTGGACCATAACAAACACGTACCTTTATTTAACTTTGGAACTGTTCCATGCGCAGCCATTTTGGCACTAAAATGGCTTTAAAAATTAAATCTACCAAATACAGGTAGTCCAACACTTCCTAGAAAAATGTGTTTTGCAATCATGCTAAAATCCACAAAGAACCCATATGAGATCCTTAATCGTTCTCTTCTTCATAGTAGATACTGCTGTCATCCTTTCTGGAATGTATTTTTTCCTCTGAAGTGGCAAGATTTCTTCCTATTGGTTGTTATAATTGTAGGTAATTTGAAGCTGTTCATTTTACCTTTTCATCAGCATTCTTTCTATTTCACTAACAAATCTGTGCTCCTGTTTTTGAAAGTGGACAGTGTATATTCATTCTAAGCTATTTTGTTTTTTCTTGCTTTTGTTATGATACTTCATTATTAAATGAAAGAGGAAAGACAAAACCCAGGTTTGACAAATATTTAGAGCATTTTTATTTCTGTCACATTCTCTCTCTATTTTTTTTTTCATGTCTGGTTACATTAGTTTTAGGAAACCTCTGAAGCTTTTTATTTTTATTTAGAATTCCAAGTGTCTCTGTCCTTTTAAGCTTGCTATTTCTTGCTGTTGATTGTGGCAAAACAGCCTGGATGACAGATGACATTAACGTGTATTTTTTTGTATTGTTATAAAGTATATTTCTTCTGTAAGCTTGTGTGAATAAAAACATACCAAACTTCAAGATTTGCAAGTATTTTCAACATGCAAAGTCAGTGACAGAAGTTGTCATAACAATTAAGGAAGTGATAGTGCAGTAGGGCTCTAAATGCAAATGCCTTTTTTCTCCCTCCCACCCCCTCCTCACTAGCCAGGCATCAAGAATCCATTTGGTATTTACTGTGAGCTCTGGGTGGTCAGAGTCAATGTTTTCTTAAAGTCAAGATTCCACTTTTAGAAGCAGTGTGATTTCTAATATTACTGGAGGAATCCACATTCTGTGATTATGAATTAAGCATCATTAAACAAATGAAGATCTAAAATGTGTGTATAATTATGTATCTGGGCAGTATAGATTTCTCAGTTATCAACTGGTCTATAGTGCCATTTAGTTTAATAAAGGCTTGCTAAATGAAAAATTAATGTAAAGGTTACTCGATTCGTTTTGTTAGCATATATAGTGAGCACTACTTTCAAAGGAATGCATTTGAAATCAAGGCATGATTGACAGACTGTATGACCCAAATGCTTTACACATTAAGAGTCATTTGACCCATACTAAAATTTCATTGAGCAAATGAAGTTGTGTGAGATACTCAGTAAAGAAAATTTTTTCCAGGTTATAGCTGTGAATATTGATTTAGTTACTACAGTTCTTAAGTCGTGCTGTACTGTGAACATCAAATGAGTAACCAGTATTGATGTCCTCTTGAGTTTCAAAAACATGCATAAGAATATTTTTGTTGCTTTTTGAAATAAATTATTTTTTTAAAAAATCCCACTGCTTACCTTATCTCAATTGAATGTTTTATTATTTGATTGCATTATGATAATCTTATCTGAGTATATTGTTATACCTCCTAAGAGTATATGTGTACAGGATCTTTCCTGAAATTGACTTTAGATGAAATACAGACACTGTAAATAGCTCAGAAAGTAGTAGATCAGTAAATAATTTCAGAAATGATTTTGAGCTGTTAAGCAAAATTAGCATTCAAAAGTGTAGCTTTTGAATGTTCTACTGCTTGCTTTCAAGGAAGACCATTCAATGTTCAGAAAACCATACAGAAGGAAACAGGACAATATTATTCCTAAGTTTTTTAATTTATGGAGGTTTTACAGGTTGACATATAGGTTTGGCAGCATACAAGAAGCTCCTTGGTGCTGTAGAGACATGCATACTCTTTACCTACTTAGCAGATACTGCTGGGGCCTAAGAATTGATTCAAATTCTAATTGTCTCTTAGGTGCTTATATTTTTTTTCTTAGGCTTTCAAAAGATACCTGCCTTATTTGATTCTTGATACTTCTTTAAATTCCTTTTTTAAACACTCTGATTAGGTTTAGTGAGTACCGTATTAAATGCAGAAGTGTAGCCCCCTGTCAAAGCCAGGCTTTAAGTACAGGATGCAAAGCAAGGGTTAGGTACCAGGAAGATGCTCACTTCAGCTGCTACGATTAGAATTTGAAGGAACAGACTTTTGAGAATGCTGCTGTTCACATTAGTGTCCATGATAATAATGGTTTTCAGTTCCACGGTGTTGCAAAATAACAGTAGTAATAAAACGGAAGGAAAAAATGCAGGTAATGTACTTCTGTTAACATTAGAAATAATTGTTGTTACACCGTAAAGCTTTTCTGATATCAGTGAAGTGCCTGATTCTCTAAAAATAGTGTGGTCTATGCTTTCTCAGATTTCTTTTTCAGAGACTACTTTTTTCTTTTTTCTTTTTTTTTTTTTTTTAATATTCTGAGCTGTGATAATTCTTGATTTCATCCCGAATAGTCAATATTATTTTATTACAAATGTAGGAACAGTTTCTAACTGGAAAGAAACTTTTATTTATCAGTTCTGCCATAAAGGTTTCTAGCTGAGACAAGCTTGTTTAAGGCTATCTCAGATTATTCTTATGTAAGTCGCCTAAGGGAGTCTTCCCTGTTATGTAAGCACTGACTGCCTTGGTCTCGAGCAGTCTGTAGCCTGCATCTGCCTACTCCTTTCAACAAATTCTTCATTGTGTTAGGAGCTTTCAAATCATTGTGTTTTCTCAAAGCAGGGTTTTCAATCAGTATAGCATTCCTATTTTTAAAGGTTCAGAATTGCATTTTGTCTTACCCGACTAGATTTGGTCCTGTATCTTGTTAGCTTCTTACAACTATGGAAATGCCAGTGCAAAACTAACATAACAGGGTGATTTAGATCAATTAGCATTCAGCTGGTATATCTGATTCATGCAGTACATCTATCTTTAGTTTTAAATCACATTATAGTGACTTAAATTCTTAGCGAAGTTTAGTCCAATCATCTTGACATTAATTGCTTTTATTTTATTCAGCATTATGTTGGTCTTTGTAGGCTGTTTTTTCTTTGCTTGAGACACTGCAACTACTGCTTTGAAGGAAGGGTCAGTAGAATTGAGACGTGTAGTTTAAAAAATAGACGTGGATTGGCTTCTTGTATATCAATTTAAACTTTTGTCAGCTGAGCAGTTTTAAAACTTTTTTCCTATAAAAAAGGAGAAAATGATTAAAAACCTGTGGACATATGACTATGGTTAAAAAAACCCACCCAGGCACCACCACCCCCCCGTGCAAAAACCCCAAAGCTACAGCAACAACCCTCATCCCCGTCAACCAACAAAAAAACCCCAAAACCCAAACTCAAAAAACCCACCAGCCAGGTAAATGGTATAGTTCTATTCAGAGTTAACTCATTATAATTCAGACTCCTGAAGTCTGGATTATGTAAAATGTGTCTCCTAGCACTGAATTAAAATAAAATATTAGAAAATAAAAGAAATATGCATCAGAGAATCTTAAATCACTTTAATTCTAATGATTAATGCAAATGATGTTTTGGAACTTGCAGAGCTTGAGCCTCCATCCCTTTTAATTCTTACAGATCTTTGGGCTAGGTGAATCACAAGGTTATTCTCTGTGCCAAACCTAGTTATGGAGCACTTCAGTGTGTTTGGTGAAGTATGTCTGTGGGTAACAACATTAAATAAAGGTGTAAATTCTTTTGCATTAGGTATTTTAATTTTTCTTCAAGAAAAAAAAAATCAAACTCATTCATATGCTACTAAGATATTAGGTGGGGAAACCTGCTGGGTCCAATACTAATTTTCAGGTAGCATATTGATGATCCACAGAGGAAAATATCACAGTACTATCAAACCTTAGATAGTGTGTTCTCTCTTTCTCAATAACAGGTCAAAATATGTCCTTCCTTCTTATAACGAAGTTCTGCCTTTTCTGGAGATATTGGAAAATTTTCTTTGCCTTCAGTGATAGAACTGCATCTTGAATGATCTGTGGTCTTACTATCATCTCCTGTTTAAATGTTATGGCACAAGTAATAATTTCTTTGTGTTGGTACCATGGTTTTAAAATGTAGTCTAAATCAGCTTGAATATCAATCATTATGTTTTATGTTTCTCTTTAACTAAAGGAAAAGCCCTCTTTTAAGCCATGGTGAATTCAAGCTCTTCTGTCATCAACACTCTCTATTTTTCTGTGTTTTTCTGGGTTTTGCAAGCACAGCATGATCCTCTTACTTGTATTATTGAAAGTAAATATATTCTATTGTTAGTATGTAATGGAAATATGAGATGGCTTCAGTAAGTTTATCATACATGCATTACACTTTCGATAATGTCTCTTAATATGGAAATTGAGTGGACAATCCAACTGGAAAACATCAAATCTTGAAAGGAAATGAATGCTAATTCCCTTGCTTAATGCATTTATGGTTGTTTGTTTTCACATCCTGTATTGGAAAATGCTTACATTTCAAGGTTAAAAGAGCCAGTCTCCATGCAAATTATCTTGACAGTGAAGGTATGTAGAGCCATGAATAGATGCCGCATTGTAGTGGTGATTCACTTTTAAGCAACTGCTAATCAATACTCTACACTTTCAAATGTCATTACTGTCCTGAAGAGTACAATTTTTTGTTGCTGATAATAAGTGGTTACACATTGTACAACACAAATTATATATTGATAGGATAGACTGTATTTTAGGTTGCTGTAGAAGCTTCACTGAAAGGTCTTCATGAAATACTTTGATTAATATGTTGTTCTTGTGAAGTTCCAGTTTGCTTTTTCTGTGTATTATATTTTTACAAAATGGCTTGGATGTATTTGTGACTCTGTTTAGCATCTTCCCAATTTATTTGTAAAGCTTAAGTAATTTCTTAAGGTGAATGATGAAATCATTTCAAGACTTGTATTTAAAAAGGAAGTCTGTGCAAAACTACCTTTTTTTATCACAGTTGGGAAGGGTCTTGGAAGCCTTTCCAGAGGGGATGAATTCCATGAACAGGTACTTTCTGAAAATATTCTGCCCTCAGATCTTTTAGGACTTTACAGCTGGAGTTATCCATCTTATAGTTGATAACTAGTACACTCTTTCTGAGGACAATGATATAAGACGTGAGGAGACTGCGACTGGTCAAGAGACACTCAGTTGTTCACATAACATGTTACAACCAGCATATCAAATTTAATCTAGGAATAAAATAGTAGACAATAGAATACAGAGCACAGGAATTAAGCTGTCATAAATCCCTCCTGCCTAAGAGAGTTGGCTTCACGCAGTCTTTAGCAGGGCCTTAGAAGTAGACAAAGCATCTTAGATTGTTTTAATAAGCTGTACTTCAGTTGACACTAGATAGAAGTCAAGTTTAGAAGAAAATAATTTTTTTAGCTAGACAAAGGTGAAATAAGGTCATTTCATTAATGGTGCTCTTTGAAGGGAGAAATGGATCTGAATTTGTAGTGAGGTTAGTGTTAGGTCTGTAACTGAAATGATCTGGATTCAAATCTTGGACAAGCCTATTAGTGGAGTGTGAGTGTTTTCAAATGTATCTTCAAATTAGGAATTGCCTGAGCAACACCCAGTGCCAGGCAATTTTCAGGAGGGAGATGGCAGTTGAGGAGGCAGAGATGATTGCTGTAGTGGAAGATAGAAATACTTAGTATGATTTGCTGGATGCTTTGTATAGGATTATGATTTTCATTTAATGTGCATGAGGTTCAAGTTTATTTCCTGGAAGATTCCTAAGCCAGGAAAAATGCATTTTTTTTCTAGGACACTCTTTGAAAACCCTATGAGAAAGCAGATTACTTTAGCAAGAGTTTTGGAGGCAGAGATGGGCAGAATTGTTGCTTCTGCTCCTAGACTACTTTACGTAAGTAGACATTTGTAATGTGACTGAACTCTTGCACTAGCTTCCTGTTGTTATACTTGAGGTTTCCTGTTTGCTAAAAGCATTAATTAGTTTTCTCATGTTGCTTTTCACACCAATTCCTTTTGCACTTACTATAAACAAGGATTATTCTCTCTATTGACTGTTTTCCCTGTCAACTCCATCATATCCCACTGTGAATGTGTCAAGACACAAGATTTACAGAATCACAGAATCATTCAGGTTGGAAAAGACCCTTGGGATCATCGAGTCCAACCATCAGCCCAACTCTACAAAGTTCTCCCCTACACCATATCCCCCAACATCTCATCTAAACGACCCTTAAACACATCCAGGGATGGTGACTCCACCCGCTCCCTGGGCAGCCTATTCCACTGTCTGACTACTCTTTCTGTGAAAAATTTTTTCCTACTGTCCAGTCTGAACATCCCCTGTTGGAGTTTAAAGCCATTCCCTCTTGTTCTGTCGCTAATCCCCTGTGGGAAGAGACCAGCACCAACCTCTCTACAATGTCCTTTCAGGCAGCTGTAGAGAGTGATGAGGTCTCCCCTCAGCCTTCTCTTCCTCACACTGAGCAGGCTCAGCTCCTTCAGTCGCTCCTCACAGGATTTATTCTCCAGGCCCTTCAGCAGCTTTGTTGCCCTCCTCTGCACTTGCCCCAGCACCTTGAGATCTCGTATTGAGGTGCCCAAAACTGGACACAGTACTCAAGGTGTGGCCTCACCAGTGCCGAGTACAAGGGGACTATCACCTCCCTACCCCTGCTGGTCACACTATTTCTAATAGAAGCCAGGATGCCGTTGGCTTTCTTGGCCGCCTGGGCACACTGCCAGCTCGTGTTCGCTGCTTGTCAATTAGAACCCCCAGATCCTTCTCTTCCAGACAGCTCTTCAGCCACATCTCCCCAAGCCTGTAGCCATGCAGGGGGCTGTTGCGGCCCAAGGGCAGGACCCGGCACTTGTCCTTGTTGAAGCTCATCCCGTTAACGCTGGCCCACCGATCCAATCTATCCAAGTCTCTCCGTAGAGCCTCCCTGTCCTCGTGCAGATTGACACTCCTGCTTAACTTGGTGTCATCTGCAAGCTTACTGATGTTACACTCTATGTCCTTATCAAGATCATTAATAAAGATATTGAACAGAAATGGTCCCAACACCAAGCCCTGAGAAACCCCACTTGTGACTGGCCACCATCTGGATTTACCTGCATTGACCACCACTCTCTGGCACTGTCCGTCCAGGCAGTGCTTGATCCAGCAGACAGTATGCTCATCCAGGCCATGAGCAGCCAGTTTTTCTTTGAGAATTCTGTGTCATGATTTTTGAAAATCCAGGTAGACAATATCCACTGCCTTTCCCTTGTCCAATAGTTGGGTTATCTTCTCACAGGAGGAGATCAGGTTTGTCAGGCAGGACCTGTCATTCATAAACCCATGCTGGCTAGGCCTGATCTTCTGGTTGTCCATTATATAACTTGTAATGGGACTCAAGATGATCTGATCCATGACCTTCCCTGGTACTGAGGTCAGACTGACATATCTATAGTTTCCTGGATCCTCCTTTCTGCCTCTCTTGTAGATGGGTGTTACATTTGCTACCCTCCAGTCCAGTGGGACCTCCCCAGTTAGCTACAATTTCAGGTAGGTAAATCATGGACAGCGGCTTGGTAAGCATATCTGCCAACTCTTTCAGCACCCTTGGGTGTAACCCATCCGGTCCCACAGACTTGTGTGCATCCAAGCAGTGTAGCAGGTCTCTGACCACCTCCTCTTTAATTGTGCTGACCTCATTCTGCTTCTCCTCCCCATCTCCCAGCTCATGAGGCTGGGTGTCCAGAGAAAAGCCAGTTCCACTGCTAAAGACTGAGGCAGAATAGGGGTTGAGCACCTCAGCCTTTTCCTCATCCTTTGTTACTATGTTTCCCTCTGCATCCAATAAAGGAGGGAGATTTTCCCTAATCCTCACAGTCACAGACTCTAGGTATTCTTGCTGCTTTTGGTATCTGTGGCTATTGCGAATATACTGAGAGGTTGAGGAATGTTTTACTCTCAAAGATTCACCTGATCTGATACATTTTAACTGCTCCCCATTTCTGCCATATTTGTTGGTAAAATGGCTGGTGTGGCTATCTTTAATCTCTGTAGAGAGCTCAGAATTGACTGGGAACCTCATGTATGATAAAGCATATGTCAAATCCATATTTATGAGACCAGAAATGTTCTAAACTGTAGAAATTCTTAAAGGTAAGATACTTATATTGTATAGACAGATGGGAACAACCAGTTCTGAATTCCAAAAACCTTTCAATGTCTGACACAGACAGGTACACTGTGTGAAAGAGACAATAACCTTCAAATAAGCTAGAAAACTGGAGGGGATAAGCAAACAAACAAAAAGTGTTATTTCTTTTTGTACTGAGGAAGAAAGTATGTAGAAATGTAAATGGAGCAGGGGAGAAGGGAGAGAGGAAGAACAACTAGGTCTGTTTCATTAGGCAGTGATTTATTGCCATGGGCCAAGCTGTGTCTGAGCAAAACTAGTAAAAACTTGAAAGGAAATATGGCAACATTCTTCACATGCAGAAAAACAGGAAGAAGAATAAATGTGTTCTCTATACCCGTGGTAGACGATCAAGAAGTGGTCTTCAAACACAAGAAGTAGTTTTTCCTACTGTCAAAAACTTTTTTTTTTTAAACTCAGAGAAAACACTGGAATAGTATGGAACTCTTACAGGGTGGCTTTTCAGAACAGCTTACCTGCCATCATGTAGATCTTGAACTGTCTTATTTTAGGAAGATGAGCTACATAATTTTTGTTTGGGACTATAAGCAATGAAAGTAATTGTATTTCTTCTTTGATGTCTGTATCTATCTATTGTTAAGCTTTGTGCCTCTATGTCCTTAAGACGCATCTGGGGTGTCCTTCAACTTTCAGAGCCGAAACATGTTATAAAACAGTCATTATTGCTGCATGGGTTGGCCAGGTTGGCTGAACACTTGTTTTTTTTTTTTTCCCCCCTCCCCTTTATAAGCATACAATCAAATGATCATATTAAAATATATGGCTTTTTTACTATAAAAGGATAAATATAACATTAAACTTGTGAGGAGTCTTCATCTATTTGACTTGAAGTCCAACAATCCCATGGTAAGAATTCAGCAGGGTTAGCTTTTCAAGATGTTCCAACATGCTCTTATGTTAAGTGTAGCTACTAAGTAATAGAGCTTCAGCAGGGCTTGTAAGACAGTGTGATCCAATGGGGCAGAAAGAAATGGTTGATTAAATGTGAACTCCTGTTTTATTCTTTATGTACCTGCCACATGTTCTAGTGCTTTGTTATCAGCAGTTGTTGGTATTTACTAAAGTTAGTTGTTAACTCTTGTTACTCTTGAGAAGAGTTCTTCCTAAGCACTATGTATGCTGAATTTACGCTTTTTTGGGTAGATCCTGTTTGGTTGGTTTGAGAGTCATCAAAGCATACAGGTTTTGGCAATGACTCAATCATAAAAGTGTTTGACAGATGATTGTTGCTAGTCATTTGTTATGTCTGTCAAGATTCCAAGTTAAACCAATACATTTCATTAAGGTGACCAAACCAATTTCTAATATATTAAAAGACATTCTTTGTCAGAGCACTTGTTCCTAGTCTCATATTTTGCTTTTCTCTTCCTTAATTTGACATGTTTTACTATTGTCTTTGTCTCTCCCTGTACTACTTTCTGAACCACCTTATTTATCTTTCAATATTTCTGTTTTAAAATGGGCAGATGTTCTAGAGAGAAGTGTTTTCTTCTGAGACTGCCAAATGTTTTCTATAAATCAGTTTGCAACTGAGAGACACTTAAAAAGATCACTATTATTATTTATCCTTCAAACTAGATTATGAGATCTTAGAGCAATCAAGTTAAGGAAGTAAAAGATGCAGGGAGGTCCATTAGCAAGACGTTCATATGGTGATCTAATCTAATTCATAAGATTTGGTATATAGTATGAGAAGTGTGTGTGTACAATTC
Source organism: Athene noctua (assembly GCF_965140245.1). Classification (NCBI taxonomy): domain Eukaryota; kingdom Metazoa; phylum Chordata; class Aves; order Strigiformes; family Strigidae; genus Athene; species Athene noctua. Next base: position 16,207,674 of record NC_134046.1, on the reverse strand, counting down.
ATTCAGCGTGTCAGGGCTTAATGTGTGGATCCTGTTGATTGTTTATTAGTTAACTTGCTTGTAAGTGTGACAAAGTATTTCAATAAGGAATCTACTTTCAGTAGTTTCTCTGCTCCTAGATTTTAGGGAAGTGTGGAAATTACTTCTGAGCTTCTCATAGCCTCATGAAATGTTGTCCTTTGCACTCAAAATGTGGAGTTGCAAGCTTCCCTGAATTTTGTGCAGTTAGCAGATTATATATTATGTTAATGCTGTTTCTCTATAATGTGTAAGTTGAGTAGATCTCTGCTGATTAATGCTCTTCTGAATATAGAGGTACTGAATTTAAAAATTCTAATTGTACTCATAACTAGAAAGTTTTGTGGTTGGCACTAATAACTTGGAAAATCTGGTTCTGAAGAAAAACCCTCCTCTTCCCCCTTTGTACAATTGTCTTCCTCTCTCCCTCTATGGAATTCGATTTTTCAATAATTTCTAGAATTATAGAGTAATTCATTCTGGAAGAAGATTTAGAAGATCTTTTAACTCAATTTCCTCCTCAAAGCGAGGTCAATGCTGAAATCAGCGTAGATTTCTTAGGGCTTTGAGTCTGATCTTCGGAACCTCCAAGGACAGAGATACCATAACCTCTTTTGTTCCAGTGCTTGACTCAATTCTGGATGAAAAGTTACTTAAGCTGGAACTTCCCTTTTCAATTTATGACTGCAGTCTGTGGCTTTTCCTACTATGTACCTCCATAAATAGCCTTGGTTCATCTTCTCTGTAACCTTCTCACAGGTAATGGGGACATGACACTTTGTCATGGCAGGCCTCTCAGGCCTCAGTCACAGATGATATTGTACTGTCTTTTAGTTGCTTCAAGTCTCCACACCTTCTTTTCTGACTTTTTTTTTTTTTAAACAGTTTGCACTAACATTACAGGCTCTTAAACTGAACTGTCTGCTGTTAAATATTCAGGTGGGATTTTTTCCACAGACACTCCTGTTCTTGCAATAGGAGTATGTAACTGTTCTCATAATTATGAAGTCTCAAGAGTAATCTTCACGAAGTAGACTGCACAAATGAGAGAAGGGGTTTTTTTTTAATTTGTCATGGTAACACAAGATTTTCCCTTCTAACCTTTCTAAACCAAATCCTTTAGCTCCCAGTTGCTTCACTAGCCATTTTCTCTTGCTATCTTTGTCAGCCACACTATCTTAAACGAACTTACTGTTGTACAGAAATAATTTGTCAGCTGGTGGAAGGGTTTATATCTTATCTGTTTTTACTTTAAATTATTCTACAGTAGCTGGCAAGGAGCTTCTTTGTGCTTTCATATACAAACAAAAATTTGACTTGCTTCCCTAAAAAGCAGGAGTAAAAATTATGCAGTCATGGTATTTCTAGCCTGTTAGATAAAAGCACTGTGTAAATGCTGTTTGGAAGGTGTTATGAAAACTTTGATTAGGGCCACAGCATATTGTGTTCCTATTGTTCCTCTAGGTCGTATTTTAACGTTTGGCTATTCAATATACTCCCAAGATACTGTGTCAAGCTAAGTCACTAATTTTCAAGACACAAAAAATGCATCTACATACTATCGGTATTAAAATTTGATGTGTTGGGAACATACCATTGGCCACAAATTTAGATAATTATCTTCTAAAGTGACAAAGCTTCAAAGATGAAAAGCAGGAATATTCAAACTTCAGCTTTACCTTGAAGCTAAATGACTATCATTTTATGACAGCTGTGCAAAATGTATGACTGCTGAGCTGTTTGTACATGATGCTATCGTATTACATTAATAGAAATTTTCACTGATAATGAAAACTGGTAGGAGGCTAAGAGTAAAGCTTTATGTTATGACTTGCAGCCATTGACTATCTGCATCCAACAGATTTATTACCCCCTACGCACATTGTGCCTTTTACAATATCTTCTGCCATTTCTTCAACAAAGTACAACAAGAAATACGATATTATAGATGGCATGATACAAAAAAATTTTGAGTACTCACTTCACACTTCCACCTGTCATTACCAACTGCAATGTAATTTTGCAGTAAAAGTAGAGATGAGTTCTGATATCCCACTGGAACTTTCCATGATAAATATTGGGGGGGAAGAGGAGGGGGAGAAATATGAAAGAAAACTGGAGGATTTCTCTTGGCTAAATCTGATTTTAATTTTCCTATTAAAACCAAGGCAGCAGACTGAGATTCAAATATTCGTGGCTTCTTATGCTTGGATCTGTAATAACTTTCTTGATGGCCTCCTTTGGTCATGTAATCTTGGTGGCCAAAATTCAGTGAAGCACTTAACCTGTAATGTCACATGTACAAATTCGGTGCACGTGGTGGTGTTAGAATTTCATCCAGCATGCCAAAAGCCTTGAATGGAAAGTTAAAACCACAAGCAGGGTTTTCTCCCCCCAAACAGACACATCTTTGCTTAACTTTTCCATGTAAAATAGGCTTAGCAATACTGCCTCTTTCCTTAAATTTCTAGACTTTGAAATTATTTGGATCAGGAGCAACACTTTTTGTAGGGTATTTAGCATATGGAGAGGATCAGGTGGTGAAGAACAGCATTAGCATATGGATATGAAAGTAAAGCAAGGTACATGGAATGGATCAGCTCTGAGTGCTACAAAGTATTACTTTTAACCCGCTTTTAAAATAAAACTTCTTTCTCTACTGAAAAGATAAATGGTTTCCTGTAACAGTCCTGAAAAACTACAAAATTGATAGAAACCCGCTTATTTCTGCTGTTGATGTTTGGTATCTGTAGCTGGCAATAAATCTCTGCATAGCATTGTGCTGGCAAGCAAAATTGAACCCTTTCTTGTCAGAGAATTAATTCTTCCTATGCTTTGAATATGAAGTGATATGCCATGATGATATTAGAAAGTAATTTTCGATTTTGCAAGCATTTTCTTCTTTCCCTTACACACTTTTTTTTTTTTTCCCCCCCCACCCTGGTACTTTCTTATTATCCATATCCACATAACTACACTTCTGCACTTTTTTTTTTGGCTAGATCTTTCAGACTTTTTCTGACCTTTTCGGATTTTTTTACAAGTGAAATCCAACAAATAAGACTCATTACAAAGTCAAATTCACAAATGTCAAATGCAGTTAAATTTGGAATCAAACAATTTTCTTTATCCTTTTATGGGTATCTGATTATTTCTGTCTGTATTTCAATTACCACATAAATTTATTTTCCATGTGTACTGTCTCACTCTGTCCTTCTCTGCGCTCCCACTTAGCTATTCCTTTTTTCCACTGGAAATTTTTACCATTAATGTATTTTTTCAGTGCCTTGAGCAGATGTAATAGTAATGCTGCAGTGAGGATCTGGTCAGCTGGAGAAAAACATGCGAAAATAAGAGTAAAGGCTTAATAACACTTTAATACATAAGAATGGGGGAATCTTATGTAAATACAAGTGTTCTTAAAATTATCTTTTCATTAAGTTATGATGTTTGAACCTTTAAAAGGAAGAATAAATATATTAGGATCTACTGGTACACCTTACATGTGAACATTATTGGAAAGAGAAGGTTATTATTTCTCCTGTAGCAACCTATATATTTAGTTGTACCTTGAATGACGTTGTTCAGGAAATGGGGTGGGGGGAGATGGTAAACAGGATTCCATTCAAAATTAAATGGAAATATTCTGTCATAGCAAGTTTACAGCATTTTTCTGACAATACAAATTACAGGGAGGAGTCTGTTAGAGGAAGCTACTTGTGGTCTTTCTAAAAACAGCTGAAGGTGAGAACAGAGACAAGTAAAGGTAGTAAGATGAAGAGGAATGGAATGCACTGGGAACAAGGAAGAAGAATTACTATAGAAAGGGTTATTTTTTTTCCCCTGTAGTTTAATATAATTGGAGAACACATTTATATGAAATTCAGTCAATATCTGTGTTCTGGTCATTATTTTGACAAATCTATTAAATTAGTAATTTTCATATTAAAAACATATAAGCCACAGTCAGAAGGTCGTCTGCTATTTTTGAAATCCATGAGTACCATGTGATTTCAAAACTTTTGCCAAGAACTAAAATTAAGAGGAAATTATATTCTAAGAAATGTAAATTTAAATTCAGGAAAGGCCTCTGAAGTTAAACCGAGTATTAGTAATGATATAATTCTGACTTTTGTATTTGGCTTTTGAGATGCTTAAAATTTGAATGCTTTAACATTTTTCTTAAAAATTTGCTGTTTGCTCTGCTGAAATCCTTTATTCTGTACAGTCCCAATGTAATAGGAATAGAGTTCAACTACATTCATAACTTGGCACTAATCTTATCCAGTCCACCTTAAGCACGTTATTAATGTAAATATGTGTTTGTTCAGTAGAACTTCCTCAGCTTTACAAGTTGTCTGGGGAATTCTGTCTGAAAAAGGATGGTAGAAAGCTGCATTATATGTGGAATATACTTATATGTTGGACTAATTCAGATGTTAGTGTATAGAGTTATTCATGTATGGCCATATTTATCTGATTGCATGCTGTTTATTTATCTTGGTTTATAAATATGCAGGAGTCGTATAACTGAAAACTCTAATTATTCTGAACATAATTTGTCAGACAAAACCGGCTGCTAACTCAGCTCTTCTCAAGAATCTTCAGTAAAATGCCCAACTTAAATAGTCTTGAGAAATACAAAATTTCCATTCTTCACACAAATTCTCTATGCCAATCAGCTACCTTCCTCTCAATAGTCTAGTAAAAACCTGTCGCTTTCTGATGTGACAAGGACAATGAATCCAGGCAGGCTGTGCTGTGGCTTGCATTGCTTGAACTTCACTCACTTAAAGCAGAGTTTTCTGTTGTAGGACAACTCTGTCATGCTGCAGAGATGATCCTTTTCCACATCTTAACTACTGGCTGAAATGTCAGTATGTTTGTTGGCTAGTTGGTGCAATCATTATATTGAATTAAATAATGCTCCTTCTATTTTAGAAGCCTCCAAAAAACCTGTAGTCCTGGTTTTGCCCCTCACCTGTTGATGGACCATACACAATTCAACTCTGCTATATGTCTGATTCCATATTTATAAAGCTGTGTAAAATTATGCTTACTGTCTGCAATTTGAAAAATGAGTTTTTTATGACAACTTGTGTGCAAAATTAGATTTTTTTGTGGGGTGTTTTTTTGGTGTAGTGTTCTTGGGTTTGTGGTTGGTTTTGGGGTGGGTTTGTGTGGTTGGGTTGTTTGTGTTTGTTTTTTTTTTAATAAAATGACATCAAATATCACTTACTAGTGTGTATTGACGAATGATCTACTGACTGAACAGGTCAATTTTCTGTAACTTCCCATATAGTAGCAGTGCTGTCAAAAAAGAACAGTCTTGGAGTCTGGATAATATAGCATCTGTTTCCAAAGGTTTAGGAACTTGAATGAAAACAAGGTGTGTGCAGGTTTAACATTATTATTTCAATCTCATTTAAGAGTAAACTGATTACCAGAACATTTGAATTCACATCAGTTCAGGAACAATTGAAGCAAATGCAGGTGGGAGTTACTTTGCTTGTTGATATGAGTGGCATCTTTGTAGTCTTGTGCCTGAAATAAGGTAATTTTTTGGTAATATTATGCATGCTTTTAATGAAAAGTGTTGAGTAGCTCACTGTAAAAACATCTGATTCTGCACTGACTGTCTAGGACTAAAGTTATGACTGCTGATAAGAAATGATGTAAGATGAAAACTGAGGAAAATAATTGTTGCTGAACTGGCAGCTAGTTAAAGTACATGCAAGGAAAATATAATTTCTACATATATTTAGGATACATGAGTGGGTCTGTGTCTACTGTGATTGTATGCCACCTTGCAAGCCTTCAAAGCAGTACTTAGTATACTGACTATTGTATAAATTGCAAAAGGATTGGATCTACAATCAGGAAAGTTGGGGTTTTTTTTATATTCACAGTAGTGATACACAGGAATTAGACTGTTACCTGTAATGAGACTGTATTCTGTTGGAAAAGTAGAATGTTTGAGGGTGCAATGTTCTTTAGACTGGAAAAAAAGTTATGGTTTAAATATGAAGAGTAATTATAAATCTCCTTGATGGCTTCACATTAAGTCAAGCTGTAATTTGTTTTTAACTGAAAAAGTATATGTACCTTGCTGATTTTTACTTTTTCTCGTTGGTGGGTATGAGGTTAGAATTGAAAGATGACTTTGTTTCCTTGTTTAATTGCCTAAAAAGAAAAGTAACTGGAATAGCATCTCATTTCTTGTAGGTGAAAAATAAAATAAGGTTCTCACCTAGTGATTTCAACATATGCACGTACTAATTCTGTTCATTCCCTCTCCCAGAGGAGCTGGCAGTCCTGTGGCACTAGCTCTTCTCTTTCATTGTCATGTATGAGGAATTGCTTTTTTCCTTTTTAATATGAGTGGCTTGATATACAACATATCTTCTGCCTTCAGCATTGATTTTTCTTCTCCTTTCTGATAGTTTTTTGCTTCCTTCCCTCCCTAGTCCTCTGTCCTCACCTCAGATTTCCGATATTATTTGATAACTGACTTTTTCAGAATAATCCTGTTTTGAGATTTATTCCTATGTATTAACTTAAAAATCATATACGTACGTGTAATAATGCCATTAGTACCTTCTGAGCTCTTTGAAATATCCCAATACCTGTCTCTTAAGAAATACAATATCTAACTTTGATGTACATAAAATCGTTTAGCTTGGAAAAGACCTTTAAGATCATCGCATCCAACTGTAAGCCTAATACTGCCAAGTTCACCACTAAACCATGTCCCTAAATGCCACAGCTACATGTCTTGTAAATACCTCCAGGGATGGTGACTCAACCAGTGCCCTGGACTGGGCAGCCTGTTCCAATGCTTGACAACCCTTTCAGTGAAGAAGTATTTCCTAATATCTAATCTATACCTTCCCTGGCACACTTTGAGGCTGTTTCCTATTGTCCTATCACTTATTAATATGGGCCTCTCTGTCTCTACCAGTATTATTCTAGCTCTTTTAAATAACTCTCACTTTTGATTACATATAGTCTGGAACTTTTGCTTGATTGTAGAATACAGTCTTGTTTGGAAAATGTAAATGATTCTTTGTTCATAGTGAAAATTTTTCCCCACTGTTGCCCTAAATTCATTCTGTAATCTCTAGTTTCTCACTGACACTTCCAGACAAAGGAAATTGTGGAAAAATAGTTAAAACTGAAAATGTATTTTTCATTTACGACTCTAAACTTTTCAAAGCTGGAAGAATTGTTCAGGATAAAAAGAAGGGTGGGCAGGCAGGAGCTTGAACAGAAGAAACATTAGTTAAAGGAAAACTCTGAAAATCTTCATGACGCTCTTTATTTCTCATACTGTTTCTCTAACTACTAACTTATTAGTGGTGGCTTCTTTAATTTGATGATAAAGAAATGAGGCTCCGGAGACCCAAGTCCTGTTACTGTGTGTGTCACCATGGCTGGTGGGTGATCTTGAGCAAATGATTCTGTCCTTCATACATTCTGTCTAGTAGCAATGTCTCTGAGACAGTCTAGCTCAGTTTTATGTTTTAATAGCTATATGGTACTTTGAATCTACTGAACAGTTGCAAGGTGCTATCTCAAATTTGTTACTGACTTGCCATTGTATTTACAGCTCTGTTACCAACATGATTACAGCAGTCCTCCAGCATGATTTATTCAGAATTTTTCTGTCACCTATTGCCACTTGTCGCAAACCCCACAATTACAATGTGCTAGTTTCGGGTTACTTAAGGTAGTTTAGAGAGCAGTTCAAAATATCTTCTTTTAATTGAATTTGTTTTTCTCAAGAGTTCTTCACAGGTCTTGCATAGTTTTATTCTTATTCTCTATGCATACAGTTTATATTGTGTGGCCACACACTTGGTTAAGCATAGACATATTTGAATGTATAATAGTGAGATTTTTGAGAATGAAATAAAGCAATTTGTATATGTCGGAAAGATGGGTTTCTAAAACTAAAATAGTATTTCCTTTTCCCCTCCAATTTCATAATTTTTTTTTTTTTTCTTCCAGCAAGAACCTCTTTTTTCTGGATCTCATCTGCAATAATTAGACTTGTGTTCAGATAAGTTTGAAGTGAAAAAGGGTGACCTTCACTATTTATTCAGGATGAGTGTTAAAAGCAATTAAAATACCCTTACACAAGAGAAGCAGAATAGGATTGTCACATTACAATATCCTTTTTCAGGATGAGTTAAGAACCTAGGTTGTGCTAAACAATCTGCAGTTGTAAAGCCCCATAAAAATATTTTTTTCTTTAAATGAACATGGTTGTCATTAGAAGACAAGTATTGGTTTCTTTGTGCAGCTATAGCAAATTGTATAACCTTGAGCTAACTACTGCTCTAAAAAGGGGTGACAATAGCTTTTGTGTAGTCTTATGGCTCTTTTCTTTGTTCCATGTTTAAAATTCCATTTTTAAAACTGTTGTCCCATGTACATCTTAAATTTTCTCTCATTGCTACTGGCTGAAAGATTTTACAAGATACATTGTCTACATATATGGCCTTATGCCATACTTAAAAACAAACCCAACCCCCAAAAACAACAAACCAAATCCACCCTAAGTCTCAAAAAAGCTTGTACTAATTTGTTTGTATTTTGTAACTGTATAAAGCATTATGAGGTTAGATAAAAGAAGATATAAAAAGTTATAGAGCCATTTTAATACACCTTATTGTCTGAGACTGAACTTATCACTAAAGGGCATTGCCTACTGTGTTGTCTGTACTTTGTTTCCTCTATCTAAACAGACCTTAAAAATCATCTAACAGAACTGTGATATGATTCCGAGTCTGGGTAAGAATTACAGGGCAAAATTTTTATTTTTGTAGTCTGGATAACCACATTATTGAAAAACAAGAAAAAAGCTTATAGAAAAAAACCCTGTACAGGTTTCCCACTCTCCCATTCATTATACATTCAAGGGCTGGTCTACCTGTGCAGGGATAAAAATACCCAAGTACTGCAGCAAGATGTTGTCTTGCAGGTGGTGTTCATCCAGGCATGAAAAAATCTCCCTTACTCTAGTCTTTCTGGAGTATGGAGAAATTGTGAAGAAAGATGTGCTCTGTTGTGCTACATAAATATTAACGGTAGTACATTATGAGACACAGAAGTAGAGGAAAAAAGAAAAAGGCAATAGGTGAAATTGGATACCATGGTACATTGTACTAGACAAGCCAAGTCTCTTGTTGTCTGACCTTCTCCGAGCGGGATTTATTTTTGTTTTTTATAAGATACATTCTAGACCCTTTGTTGACCTTTCAAAGGAAAATTCCTCTGTGTATAAACAATATCCTTGTCAACTCCCTTACCAAATATGTGTTGCATACTTGTTAAAAAAATAAATAGACAGTTCTTGAGTTAAACTGTTTAAAGAATTGTTTTCCATACATCTGGAAAAAAATCTTTTTGCTGACACTGAAATCTTGTAATGTTTTTCAGCAAAAGTAGAAATGATACAAAAAAAAAAAATCACAAACCAAGAAACATTTTAGGTATTAAAATAGACTGAAAAAGTTTTAATCAGCTGGATATAAGTATATTGACTTCCTCTTAAAAGAAAAATATTGAATCCATTATTTAGAACTCAGTCTACCCTTTAGCTCATTGAAAGTGTCCCGTTTGGGAGATAAAGTTAATTTGGTTTAATATCTATTATGCTAAACTAATAACAATGGCTATTTAGCCTTAATTTCTTGAATGGCCCTATTAGTTTAAAATGTGTTGAGCCAGGCTTCCATTTTTTAGATGTAAATACTGAACATTAATATGGTTTCAGAACTACAATTTGAAATTTTTTGAGATGAAGGGGAAGACAAAATCCATAACGTCTGACTTCTCTAAGCAAGGTTGCTCAGAGAAGTGTTTTGAGGTTTGATATAATTTACAATGGTTTGTAGAGGTAGTGTAATTGATAGTGTCATCTGACCTTTTTTCTTGCCTTGAGACAGTGAAAGAATATTAGAACTCTTTATATAGGCTTTTTGATGAAAGGTCTCAGTCCTGTGTGATTTGCCACACCAGCACTGTTGAAAGTATGTAGTAGATAAAGGAACCGTGTGGTCAGTGCCACGTTTGGCTCATGCTGACTCCCTAGCTGGAATGATGACTCAACCAGTTTGGGGATGAGTATGGCTTAGCTTCATGGTGGCCTTGCTGTTGTCTAGGTTACCTCTAGAGTTCCAATCTATGTGATTCTGTATTCTCTGCTGAGCTGCTGTGGCTCATATATAAAACACTTATTCAGTGATAATTAAAACCAAAATGAACCATACTAAATCATAAAAGTTGAAAAAATTAGAAAAAAGCCTGGGGGAACCTGTTTCCCTGGAGCACACTGTGCAAGAGACCTTAGCTTTACTTGGTTGGTTTTGGTTTTTTTGTGGGTTTTTTTTGTTGTTGTTTTGTTTTTCCTGAAGTTTTTTAAACTATTGAACATTGTAGCAATTAGGTACTTAAGCCATGTACAAGCATCCTGTGGAAGTGGTATTTTAGTAGTGCTTGTCTACTGTCTAGGGAACTGCATAACCTAGAGCTGCTACTATGTCACGTGTTCAGGAGTAAATAGTACTGAAAAACCTAAAGGCTAGAAATATTAAAAAATGTGAGGGAGGCTAGGGAGCTCCCTTAGTCTACCCCTCACCAGTATACTTTTGTGGGGTATAGTACCTAAAGTTCTCATTCTGTTTGGTACGCAGTTTAAACAAACTCAAACTAAAATAAAAAATGATAGAGAACTTGACTTGTGGAATTGTCACCTTACTAAGATTTGGTGTACAGCTGACCTTAGAAAATACTGGAAAAGGAAGTGGTTATAAACTAATGAGCTTTCAAGGCTGATATTGTTGCCAAGCATAGAGGCAGACGTGTCATGGGTGGCCATGTCTCTCTCCCAGCTAGTCTGCTGAGATTGCTTCTGAGGATTCTTTTTGCCCCAAATGCTGTTAAATCAGAATGTACAGCAAACGCTCAAAGGGAAGCGATTTTTTTGATTAAAACTTTAATCAAATTAAGATTTAAGTCTTAATCAAAGGCTGATTATTAATGAATTATCACATCCTTTTTGATGTATGCTGCCCATTTTGTGTCAGACATGTAGACAAATGTGTTTCTGAAGATGAGAGCCTTGCCTGAGTACTCATTTCTCATTCCCTCAGCTTTCCAGTTGTGAAACTGGGAATGGCAGGACAGTGAGACTTAGGCTGTGGTGTTATCACATTTCTGTGCAAGTTTGGAGTCAAACCTTGTGGAAAAAGACTGTCTCATGGAATTGTCAGACTATTTGAAAGCTATAATGTGTTGGGCTATTTTGATTTATTTCATATACGCTGAAACCTTTGGACACTTATGTTCTTGACTCTGAGTCCTTAGCTCTTGAAATTGACCTAGTTGTAGGATATTTTGTGATCCTTGTTAAATTTGTTCATACTCTGAAAAACAGTAGCTCAGAGTCACTTCTTTTTTTTTTGTCGTCCTACCCTCATTTTCACATCACATTACATCTCTGTAAGAGGAACTCTGTTTTAATAATGAATTAATAGCTGTTCATGTCTGTCACATTAGGCCTCTTGTAAGTTTTTTTCAGTATGAAAATATTCTCAGAAGAAATGACCACAAGAGGAGTAGGTAAAATAAACAAAAAATCATAATATTTTTAGCCTTATTTTTGGTCTGGGTAGGTGAAAATCAGAGTAAATGTAAGTTTCAGAGAAACTGGGTTAATATAAAATACTGTACTAATATGTGGCTTAAGAAATTTATAGATTTCTTGCTGCTAAAAATGAAAATTGCCTTTTTCTGTGGCTACCCCATCCACTCAATGATAGTTGTCAATATCTACCTATATGCAGGTATCTGAATAAAAAAGTACTATGCTTTGTATGAAACACCTTTTTACTTATCAGGTTTATTTTTTTCTCTCTCTAATTACTTGTTTTTATTAGGAATTTGAGGCTTTTAGAACTTTGTGGGGAATGTGGAGAATTTTCTCTGATAGTAGGTGTTTGTCTCTTGTCTAGACATGGTTCTGCCCCTTTCTCTCTCCAAAGGAAAATGTATTAATCTTGTGAACAGTTGGCTTTTAGTTAATTGGTTGATACTAAAAGATAAACTGGAAGTGCCAGAACGTATTAAGTCACACTGGGAATCTTAGTTGCAATGACTGCAGTAAGACTAAGAGTCTCAGCAATGAAACATTGGTGTAGAGCTCTCAATCCAGCCCACACTTTGTCTATGAGCAGATTCTTACTGGATATCATTAAGTTTAAACCTTCATACTTGGAATTAATTTAACATCAAGAGAACATTCAGCCCTGCTTCTTTCTGGGTGAGATGCTCAAAGAGTTCCTGTTTCAGGTCTCAGATTCCGCTGCCTTATGTGTTTGTATCCTGAGCCTTTCTTACCTGGATGGAGTAATAAGGGATAGATAGTTATGAACATGCAAATTACAACATTTGCAAACATGCAAAATAACTTTTTGTGCAAACTGATCGATATTTAATTTTCATACATTTTATTAATCTATTTTAATTATTTAGGATAGCTCTTCCTACTCCTCCTAAGTGGATGCAAATTTTCAGGCAAAATTATTCCATCCTTCAGGAGGTTCTCCCTAGCCAGTGCCATGTGCAAGCCAGACTTTTTAGCTAATCTATCTTGTATCGACTTTTAAAAATAAACCCTTCATCATTTCTGCAGTTGCCTGAGCATCTTCTGTCTATAATCTGTGCTTTTCTCCATTCCACAACACCCCCCCGCCCCCCGCCCTTTCTTTTTTCGGTCCTGGCTAGTGGCTGTGGAATTTGACAATTTCTATCTTCAGTACAAGTGACAATACCTACAGACTGTTTCGGTCTGCTTTGACTCTGCTAGGCTAACTGCCAATCTTTCTTCTCGGTTAAGGTATAGGCTTCAGGACTATGTCCATACAGCCTTATGACAGGCAGCCATAAGAGCGACTGAGAACAGCATGGGCTGCGATCTGTTCGTTTTCCATTCATGTGACTGCTTTGGAAAGCAGACTGCCTGCAGCCTGCCAGTCTGGAAATCCTGGGCAGCATATTAAGCTACTGAACTACACTGTATATGGAGCTGCCAGGCATGCCAGGCAAGTGACGTCCTCTGTGGTCCCAAAGGCGTTCTCCACTGTATCTTCAGGTTACTTGTCTAGAGATCTGGTCTGAGGGCTTGTCACCTCTCAAGAGATTATTATGCTCAGTGGGTGTCTGGCATCATGACATCTGTAAGACAAGGAAGGTGCTTGTCATTAAGTTTGTCCTGATGTTTCCTGAAAAATTGTTTCCAGTATTTTTTTTCCCCTCTAGGCCCAGATCCCCTTTAAGCCACTGAATATTCTGATGACTTTGTAGGGTACAGATAAAACCTGATATACAGTTTGAGTCTCTTACACCACTTGTCCCTTTCCTTCTGTTTTGGTATCACTGCCAATGTGCTGATACTTGAAGGTAACCTGCATTGCTATAAAGTCCTGTTTCACACAATAAACTTGGTACTTTGTCAACACCTTGTCAATACTTTGTCAATTTGGAAAAAACCCAAATCACGTGAAACTCTTATCTTTCTAGAATTTATTAATATTAGGAATAATTAAAACACCTGAAGAATATTCAGTTAAACATTGATTTGAAGTAATTGCTTGTATGCCTCTCTTTTCAGGAGCTTTCAGCTGAATGTGTAGATTTTCCTTAGAGTCAAGTTCCATCTCATTTCATGTGTTATGGGTACTTCATTTCACAAAGTCAGAAGCAGCATTTTAATCTTCTGACACTCTGCCACAAGGCAAGGTGTTTCAAGAAATGTTACCTGTTACATTGTTACAGCATACAAAAAAAAAAAAATATCACACTGGATCCATAATAAGCTTTTATTAGCTTGACCTATTTAGTGTTTTTTCTTCCTCTTGTGACAAATTCTCTAACAGAGATTAGAGAAGTGTCAATTTATCACTGTGAAAATGATAAAGCAATTACAGAGCCCCTTAAGGCATTGCATTTTGAAGTTTTATGTTTAATGGAAGACTTTCTTCCAAGCTTAAAAAATGGGAAGGATTTTCACAAGTATTTGGATAATGGTCTCGGGTTTTAGTGTGGAACTTTTTTCTTGCATTTACTGGTTTTTGTCACAGGATGGCAGCATGAGTAAGACCCTAAGAAGGTATAGTGGTGAGTCCTTTTTGACGTGTTTTAAAGATTTGCTCTTCAATGGAAGCGGTTAGATATAATTTTGTATCCTAAAGTCTGTGAATATCTAAGTTTACGATGCTTGTACATCATTGTATAATCTGAATAGTAAATTATGCGGGGATGAAGTGGATAAACTTTTCATTTGAAAGATGACTTTTCAGATCAGGCTTTTTAAATAGCATTAAGTTAATTTTTATATAATGGCCTTTTAATTTCCCGGTTAGAATCCAGGGTTCATTTTAAGCATGCATGTATATGATTTAGAAATATTTATTTTGTTACCAGGTTACAAAATTTGGCTTGTGTGAGTGTTTCATAAAACATACCTGAATCAAATGCCTGGATCCCTAAACTCTGGGGAAGCGTAGCTATTCTTAGAACTTTGTAGGCCAAACCCATTTTTTAAATTAGTTATCTGATCATTGGTTTAAATGCAAAGAGTTCTCATGAAGTCACCACAGTTTGTGTAGGACAACTACTACTGCTAGACATCTCCATGTCAGATGCAGTGATTGTATCTCAAAAATATATTTCTAAAAATATACATGAGCCTTTAAATCTTCTTATCTGAAAAAGCAGCTGCTTTTCAGATTAAGTGGTTCTTGAACATCTACATATGTGTTCTGATTTGTGGAAAACTATGGATCAACTTTTCTTGCCACCTATTGCCTTAATCCTTGAAACTGTTGGTTTAGAAGTTAGGATACGGATGAAGGGAAGTTTCCTTCTCTCATGACCTAAGACTTCTAGATTTTCCTTCTGTTCCTTAAATCTAAACTCTCCAAGTTTAACAGCCTTAGTTTCATCTGAATTACATTCTCTGCTTTTGTGTCCTACTTGACTGTTCCATTTAGGAGGAGCTTTATAACTGAAGATTCAGACTCTCAACACTTGTTCTAACTTTGAGAGATATGAAGAAAAATATTTTGCTCCTGAAAACTCTCTGCACTGTGGGCTGAATTCTTCTCCCTGTTTCTATAGATGAGCTCAATATCCTAGGATGCACTTTCATGGCAAAGTGCTATGCCTTATAGATGTTCATGGCTTGGGTACAGAGAGCGGTCTGGGTTCATCTGTGCCTACAGGAAGCAATTTCAGTCTGAAATAAAAACAGCACTTGCCGTCATAGTTATACAACTTCCAGAATAGCTGTGGCTGTTACCAATCAAACAAGTGAGCATTTTCAGTGTTATGTCCACGAACAGGAAAACCAGACTTGTCATCTTGTGCAATCTTTCTTCCCTTCCCATGATGTTTTTAATCAGGGATGAATGAAGCAAATCTCCCTCTCTTTCTGAGAAGCTTGGAGGCATCTTTAAAAAAAAAAAAAAACAAACCAAAGCTTTTTTATTTTATTCCTTTCTGCTTTGGGTTGGGGGCAAAAACTGTTACAACTTTGGAATGGGGTTACTGTAAAAAAAAATAAAAATCAGTTATGCAGAATTTTGGTGCACGATATGAAGGATCAGCTCTGTTCATGTAGTTCCTAGTATTTATGTAAAATAACTGTTTTCCTAGATAGCTATTAGCAGTAAAAGCAGACTGGTGCAATACAATAGGTGGAGATCTATTTATTTTCTTTTTCATATGAACAAGAATTGTTATTATAGGGCATTGTCAATAGAAGGGGGGAATTGGCAAGGGGGTGTTAGACTTCCCATGATTTTTGGATGATACATGTGCTAATGTATCTATCACTTAGTGTGTGTCTGACTGTGTAATCCCTCTCTCCTTGTGGACGACTTTTATATTAGATCTTCATTTACCCCTGCAGATAATTCTGCTATAAACCACTTAAAATTGTCATATTCTCTTACATAAATCTATATTAACCAAAAGCTAACAATGTCTTTGATCAATTCTGTGTTGTTTATTAGTCACTTTCCTTTTGGGAATTGTTGGGCCCTTTTGAAAGCATCAAAGAATTCTACAATAATCTTCAGTCCTGCATCAAACTGACACCCCTTCAGCTGAAGAGGGCTCTGCATTATTCCTCCATTGGTGCTGGTTCTGGGTCTACTGGAGAGTTCATCAAATGGCAATATAGTGCTTTTCTGATACTGCTGGGGAAACTAAGCAAACTTGCTCTGTAGTGCTCCCAGCTGCCAGTAATTTTTAGAGGCTTTAACTATATTGCTCACTATGCAGATTTACATTTACAAACTCTATTACTTTGTCCATTTTATTCTGTGAGTGGTTCATGTCCTTCCTATTCATTTTCTGTGTATTGAGTGTTATTTCAGCTCTAATTTGTTTGCCATTCTTGCTAGTAGTATATTTGTATTCACAGAAAAACATGTGAACAATTTCATCTATTGATGCAGTACAATGTGCCTATTAGATATACAAGTAGCAGTTGAATATATCCCCCAACCATTGTTAGGCCTCTTCAAATGATAATGTGGCCACGTTCCTCTGTGAGGCTGATGCAGCATAAGAATGAGTCTGCAGTCTTCAAGGACCTGTATGTTGTGCTAGCAGTGACCAGAAATTGAAAGAAATTACTGCCATTACTTATGCAGTGAATAGCAGAGAATATGTGTGGTTTCATTATGTTGATTAGTTTTACTTGTAGATCACAGCCATTAGCAATTCATACCATTGCAGTTCAACAGGCCCTGTTGGGGAGATCATCCCCTTTCCCATGATGTTATCATGAGTGGAAATAGAGTGAAAAGTATTTGACCATTCTCCAGACATTTCTACATGAAGAAGTATGGGAATCAAGCAGAGACTGAGTTTTTAAATCTCTAGTTATTTTATACCAGCTCCTTCACTAAAAATGGCTTTGTACCATGCAACTTATTATGCAATGATAAAAATACATACAGAAATCTTCTTATTGGCCTCTTTTTTTAGAGCTATTTCTGCATATTTGGAAGCAGTACGAGCATAAGGTGATTTGCTTTCAGTATCCCAGGAAAGAAAAAATATGCTTATTTTGTCCTTTTGGTTAAAGGTTCTAAGAGTAGTAAGTGATATGCTACACTGAGATCCCTTTATGTAATAACCAGAGAGCTGCAAAGTCCATGTTCTAAGTTTCCCTTGAAGGCAAGAACTAAGAATGACAACTTGTTAACATTTATCTCCTGAGCTGAATTTTAGGCAAGTCTGCATCTTTTACAGAAGCAACTGCGTGGAACAGTGAGCATGTGGGAGTCCTCAACAGGATCACAGTGTGCTGCTACCAGAAATCTCACTAAAAAAATAGTAATGACACAAGAAGGAAAGCAAGTATCTGCTAGTAATGTATATCTGCTATTGAATGAGCTACTTTGACATAAATAGTTCAAATACACCACAGTTGCAAAACGGAACAAGATCAACTTAAATGGAATGTTTATTGGGAATCTTCAGGTTTGTGTAGCTTCTCACTCTTCAGTTGTTTAAATGTTTGCCTTGACATGATCCTGGCTTAGTGAAGTCAATTCAGTTATTGCACAAACTCCTGAAGACACTTAAATTTAAATTTACAAGGTAAAAAATACTAATACATTAAATGAAGAAGATAAACTTATGTGTGACTGAATAGTGAACTTTGTCATGATATTTTGGCTACAAATAAATTTAAATTGGTATTGCAAAACACCTGTATATTGCATTTCCACCTCAGCTGACAACTGTAAAACTCGGTGCTTGAGCTGGTTAGTTCTTTTCCTTAAAGTGGGATGTTGAGCTGTAAAGTGGATTGTGAGGGAGAGCAACAGAACTGACAGCACTTGTCTTTTCAGTGAAGAGCAACAAAACATTGTATTCAACAGTCCACTCCAGACAAGTACCTTGACTAGAATATGTAATTTTAAACATTCTATACGATTCCAAAGAAAATTATTGACTTAGAACTTAGAGTGCAGCATTTTCCTTTCAATTAATGGAGAGGAATTCTGTAATATCTGCTCTGTAGTTGGTGGTGTCTGAGACACATACTGTTACTGGTTGGCACATATAGAGAGCAAGACTTTATTCCAGGTTAGCAATTAATATTCTAATTTTGGCATAACTACTAGGTTTATCTTTGTGTTGGCCCATAGCTTTTTGGTTCTTTACTTGCCTCCATTGGAATGTGGACATTTGGTTGTACTGAACAACCAGAAACCACATATCCTATGCTCTTTTTAGAAATAGAGCGCTCTGTAAGAAAGTAACTTAAAACAGTTGAAATGATCGTCATACCCCTTCCCCCAAGGGAAAGTATTTGTGTGAGTAATGCAGCTTTTTGCACTAGTGAGAACTGAATGGGAAAGGGGTTGGAGAATGAAAAGAATGGATTTTCAGAAATGCTTGGGCTACTGGGGGATGGAAACCACAACAGTATCTCCTCTGCTTTGAAACTTACAATTGAGAAGCAAGGCTTACTTTCAAATTTACAACTACATCTAGGCCTGCTATTCTGGCATTCATATTGGGAGCAGTTATTAGATATTATGGAGATATTTTGTATTCCATCAGAAAATCAGAGGCAGACAATTTTACAGTCAGATTAATTTACAGAAAAGGTGAGGAAGACTTCCTTCTCATACAGAGAGAAACAGTGGACTCTTGCTAGTCTAAAGTACAAAGAAGGTGAATTACTGTTGCTGATTTAAGAACATATTTTGTAATGAACCTGAAAAAGAAGCAAACAAAGGACATAAAATGGCAAGCTGTGACAGACTTACTCTGGGGGTTATTAAAAAAAAAAAGACAAACATGAAAAGGGGTCTCAGAAGGAAGAGATGAGGAAAAATAAATGTAGAGAGGACATGTGCATGGACTAAAAACCATGGCAGTGATTATTGGATGACAAAAGCGTGTGTGTGTAAGAACAGATCTTATCTGGGAGGTCAGTTCTTTGATCCCTGACCTTTAAGCCCTGAAAGTCTCCACTGTTCTCCTTTCTCTGCAAACTAAGATCTTATGAAAGGAGGAGTATTTTTTTTTTTTTCTGCAGTTTCCTAACCTGAGAAACAATCTGGTACCCATTAGCTGAGCATTTATCAGTGTGGATAAATAACAAAGTCTAAGACAGTAGGCATTGCACCTTGTTCACGGGTGAGGTTGTGACCAGCTGGTGAATGCTCTTTAAGCCATTTTCCCAAATAGCTTCACAAGCCCTAAAGCTGAAATGAGTGAAAGACGACACTTGTTATCTATTACCTCTTATTTTTATTTTTTAAAATAAAAAACTGAAAATTGACTCCCTGGAGGATAGAGGAGAATGGAGCTCTACACCTAGTGGAATTTATGTTCAGGTTAACCTTAAAAAGTAATTGAAATACCTTAAAAGTGCTATCATGTCTTTTCAGGGGCAGTTAGCCGCTACAAATAGGAGATTCTTTTTTGATATGTAAGCATCTATCTTCCAGGGTTGCACTGGTTTCTGCACTACAGTTAAAGATGTCCTGTACACTCTTCCTGAAGTATATGAAGAATTATTTCATGTTAGAGAGTATTCACATCTGGTTACAAATTGGAAAATCGGATCATCTATTCAATGAGATTTATTAGTGAAAATGCTGTGAAAAATGTATGCAAAGCAGATTTAGTGTATCATTATGCCAATATTTTTCATGTTGAAAAATATTAGAGGTGAAAAATGACACAGTGAAAACTCCAAAATTTATTTTCTAATTTCTCCAGAAAATAATGTGTTGAAACATATAAGGGAACTTTAAATCTTTGGTACAAAGTGATCTGAAAACTATGAATGCTCCTTCTAATACTCATGTTCCTGAATGGAGTTTTGTTTTTAATATTTATTATTATATTTATTGGTGACTGGCTTTTTGTCTGCCTGAGATTATACCTTATTTTACCAGAATTATTCTTCTGTAATCTCATGAGAGATAAATGACTTTCATAAATTTAGAAATACAGAATTAAAATATTCTTCATTTAAATTCAAATAATATTTTAAAAGGATAAAATTCTAGTGCTGTATATGCTGGAGCAGCTGAATTCAAATCAAGTGTTTAAACTTACTGGAGTTTATTGTTGAGCATCAAAAGAAAGTTTAACATTCTGCAGATTTTAGATACGTTATATTTACTTTTTCTGTAGTTTGTGCACAGGTTTTTTTTAATCTCAGTCAAACTCAGCATTTGCTGATTTTTGTTGTATATGATGATGTATGAGACTGCTTATAGAGGGTAAAAAAGAATGTTTCACTTTTTTCTGTCAATATAAGAACTGCTGTAAGGTGGGCTACTACTGTGCAGCAGGGTAGATCACATGACATGAGATATTTCACACAAGTTCTAGTGTGAAATATCCTCTACACCAGGATCCAGACACAATATTGACTTTTGTGAATAGTAAACTTTTTGCAAATGATATTTTAGAGGATGCAAAGCACTTATGATGCCATTCTGAAAGAAAATGGAGAAACAGGCTTTTAAAGCATTTATGGACTTCATCCAACGATACTGAAATCAGTAAAAGTCATGTAACTTCACTGGACTTTGCATCAGATTCTTAAATTTTCTGTCAAGTTCAAAATGTTATTTGATTTTGAATTACTGAAATAGCATGCTCAACTAGTCATTAAAAAAAGCATTAAGAAAGGTGGAGTCGGCCCTTTTTGTGTTACTTAGGGTAGTAGCACTGGATTGCCATCTCTGAGTGGATATGGTCCACAGCTGTTAACTACCAGATAGGTGATCTAAAGTGCAGAAGCGAATGCAGGTTCTGTGCATTAATATGATCTGTACTAACAATCTTTTAATACAAAGGGCAAGCCCAAGGTTGAAACAGTCACTTCTTGGTACCATGTGTGTCTTGTGCATCCCAAGGACCATTGGAAGGTTTCTTTTATCTTGTTCATTCACCCGTATATCCTATGAAGGATTACAGCACTAAATTGTTACGCTTTACACTCAAGACCATTCATCTTGAGTAATTTAACATTGTAGGTTATTAGCTCTTCACCTTGAAAACCTGTGAATAAAAATGAAAAGTATCCTGACAACTAGCATTATACATTGAAAATGCAGTGTCTAAATTTAGTAATTATCATTAACAACAGAAAGCAGACAATGCTAGTTAAAGTATTAGTTTAGATGATACGTTATGTAGTAACAGAAGTAAATCATAAATGTTGGTAGCTTGAAGGAATGTTTCCCACCTTTTTTTTTTTTTTTTTCCCCTCATCACCACGTGTACCAAGATGTTTTAGGGTTTGTTTAGCAAGTGGACACCCCCCCTGCATCCACCGTTCTCTTTAGTTTATCACAGTACCGTATGTTGGATGCTGGAAACTAAAATGCTTCTGGAATTCATCAGACTGCTAGGAAGAAAATTATTGACTCTTATGTGTATTGCTTTGGGTACACGTGGGTACATGAAGAATTTAGTATTATCATTACCAACCTTCAAAATTTTCTTTATTCTTTAAGAATAATTATGATTATGTATGCCTGATATACCTATTGATTCAAAGTATGAAGAGGGCATTAATAATATACTCAATAATAAACTTATTAATTTGTTAATATGACTAATTTAAAAAGGGAGCCATTTTTAAAAAGATGGGCTTTGCTTTAAAAATTATTTTATAGTCTATATTTTTAATTATTTTACAGTTAAATCTTTTTAAACTAAATTTTTGGGGGGCTTTTAGATCTAGGAGATGCTCTTTAAAACAGAATTTAAATTTGGAGTTCTTTTTTTTTCTAAATTAAAATCTTGAATTAATGGGTCTTTTTTCTTTTAGCAGTTTAATTTCTGTCAAACTAATGTCTTTCACATACATTAAATTCATGAGCTCTGATACCCATGATCTTACATGTCTTTCAGTTGTAGCATATGATGTTTTATTGTACTGGAATAACTGCATAATGGAATAGTAATTTTTAAGTTTACAGTAATTTTTTAGTGTGTGAGAGGAAAATAATGTTTGCTTTGAAAGGTGGGGGGTTTTGTTTTGGTTTCTGTTTTCTTTTTTGAAGGAGGAGGAAGAAAGGCGATACATGCCAAAGAGTTACAGCCTGGTGCTGCTCCCCTCCTCCATTATTTCTCTCTCATCTCATGGGCATGTACTTTCTTGACTACTCTTGTCATGATGTATTCTGTCTTGGGACAGAAATCCAGAAAATCTCTTGGTTGGTGTTATGGCAATGATTGCAGTTAATGGATACCAGCTTCAGCTAGAAGGATTTTTAGAAGTTTTTTATTTCAGGTTATTAAATTTTTTTCCTTATCTGCCTTGAGGATACCGGCACATTAATGTTTGTAAAGTACTTTCTGAAAATAGAGGGAAGGTGTTTGAAAAGTCTAAAGCATAACCATTGTCATGTTCTGTCATAGCCTTAGAAAGAAATTAAAAGTAGTCTGTTAGGATCAGTTCTGAGAAAGTAGCAAAGGGTTTCAGCTCATTTCACATGGTTCAAAATTTGAAAGAGCCTTTTCAAATCAATTGTATTTGCAAAGCTAGACTTAGCCATATTTGTTTGCTGTCTTTTATACTAGGCCATAAGGATTTCTTTCACCACGGAGTTGACATACTGTTTCATATTTTGGAATATACAGAAGGATCTGTTACCACTAATAACTAAACCTCACACAAAATGGTCTCCCGAAAAGCTATTGTCTCTAAAGGATACCATTCTATTTCTGTAATGATTTTTCTTTTGTTTCTGAATACATTCTGACCTTCATCCCCGAAAAGCCTGAAGGGGGGGGATGAGAAGAACCCCAAGTTTGCCTTGGAGTTATTGCTCTTTTGTCCTCTTTGGAAAGAAGCTCATGGTTATTAGAGACAGACAGTGACATTGGTGTGCTCCAAGCCTAGTATTGTCTACATTATAGATCAAGATACTGTTTTAAATTTTTTCAAGAGACCTGATTTTGCAGCACAGGGTTGGGATTTCCAAAACAGTTGCCACTGTTCAGGTGAGTGTCATAGATCCACTGCAAAGTGACTTCTGTTGTAAGGAGAAGTCTGCTAATGCTCAGAAAAATGTTATCTTTCAGAATTTGTACTTGCTGTTAAATCAGAGCCCTTGCATGATACATGCTACAGGACAAAAAGCAGTTTTCACTTAACAGGTATTGGAGAACCCAAGGAAATATGACTGTGCTGTTGACATTGAAGACGGATAGTTGCCGCATATAGGAAGTGTAACCTGAAATTGCAGGGCAGAATACAGACTGTTAATTTGGATTATTTCATTTTTTTAATGTTCACTATTTGCCAATGGAATTTTAATTTTTCTGAAAATACATATTTATATGTTGCTAAGAAAAGCCTGCTATACAGTGGTTGAGCTAAGTTGTTATAGCAACTGAAATAATTCTGACATCTAAGGATAGCATTTTAATAATTGGAGATCATGTTGGGCAAACTTCAATGGAAGCAACCCTTTGTAAGGTACAGATAGCTCTGCCAGGGATGACAGTTCTCAAAAGGATATTTCCATGGTTCCAAGATAATTTGAGATGGAAAGAGCTTCTAAGTCTCTTCTTTAGTAAGGCTTCCTACAATTTATCTTGAATCAGTTAGTAATTTTCCCCTAAATATCACTCTTCTCAAATGTATTTACGCCATTTTATCCTATTTTTGTTCTCTGTGTTGTGTATCAGAAACCGATAAAGCTTGCAGTGTTTGATTAAAATTAATAAATCTTTGCTAGGGCAAAAGCTTTTTAAAACATTTTGTACTACATGTATGGAGAACTTCACAGCTAAAAAATCTGAGGACTCATATTAGGTCATCAGGTTAAGACTTCTTTAAGAAGTCTAGCACGATTTTAATAGTTCCTAGGACAATCCCTGCTTACTTTGTTCTTGCCATTCTTAAAAGGGGTCAGTCAAACTAGACTGTTTTCCTTTAAAAAAGATGATGTGTTTGTATGTTGTTGTTGTTATTTTCCTAACTGCTTGATTTAACGTTGCTATTATTTCTTCTTAAATTTTAACATAATCTCTGGAAAAAGGCAGGAAAGTGCACGTGCTACTGGAACACCAATAAAGCAGCACTTACCAAGAGCTACTGTCTGTTTTCAGATGTTTCTCACTGATTTCTTGTATCAGCCATTGGATTTGAACTGTAGCATGGAGATACTATACTGCTTGCACACATCAGATATTCTGTATTTGGTCACAATTGTAGGGCTTTTGTATAGTTTGGGTCAGTCTTGGGTTAATATTTCTTGTTGTCCTTTTTTCTTTACTCTCTGTTCTAGAAGTGAGATCCATTCAGATGTTGACCATGTGCAGAAAAAGAATTATGCTTTTTTAAAAATCCTTCGCTATTTGTCTCTGGATTCTAGATATGTCTCTATAGAAATGGAAATAAGGCCTAGCAACTCGCTTATATTGTGGACTGAGTTCCATCAGCTGCATGCGTTAGTGAATGAAAAGATGAAAGAATTTCAAATGAGCTTAAAAATATCTCTTCATATTACTTTGGCCCTTCTAATTCTTGAAATCTGTCATATTTTATATTTAAAAATTAAACTGAAACAGTACTTTCCCATAGGAAGGCATATTTTGGTATATTCTTACATTTGAAAGATTTAAAAAGTGGATGATTTTCTTTCGTGAGCTTAGGATTACTACTGAAAGCAGTAACTCCTTCGAGGAATATAGTTAAATGGGATAATATTCATGTGACCAAGAGCAATTTTAAATGTGCAGTTGGTTATATGCTTTACAATTGGAAAGCAGCATATTACAGAAATTGTGCCATCCACCAATATATCCTAATATATTCAGTATGACCTAGTTCATGTACCTACTGCTTCTTTAGACTTATAGAGTCCAGGAGTTTGATGACAAACCAGAATAATGAAGTGCTGTTTTACAGTTATGTCCTGCTAAATTGCAGTGTTTGCTGTATAGTACTGAGTTGATGCTTGCAGGCTCTGTAATACAATGGTCAGTCTTGATCTCTGTCTTTTTATAAAAATTCCACACAGGTAGGTCTCAGATGAGGAAAACTTCTGTCTTTGAGGACATTATATCTCTTAAGGGGATACACTACTGCTAATGTCACAAAGGTATAATGTGCTATCTTATCTGTCTTTGGTCCCTCTGATTCCCTTTGTTACCTATGAACTTACAGCAAAAGAGCAAGTTTGGTGGATCAGCTGAGACCTATGCAATCATGCTTTATGCAGAGTGAAAGTCAAAAGTGGCAAAGAGGACAGTAAGAATTGTTGGGAATGGAACAGGGAATGAAACAAATTACTATGCCACGCTATTGCATGTTGGCCTCAAATCTTGAATAAAATATGCAGTGATTTTTCCATCTCAGTAAGGTTACAGTAGAATGAAAAAAGGTAGAGGCAAATTTTTAATATGATGAGATGAACAGGACACACTTGTGGGGTGAAATTAAGACTAGCATACAAAAGAAATGAAAAGGGAGGAAAGAATAGTTTGAAAATTGTGTAAAATCACTGATGACAGGAAAGAAGCGATCAAGAAATTATTCACAGTTTCTTTTAACAAAGGGTTGAAGAGCATCATGAAATTCAGTTAAAAGTTTTGATATAAAAGGGATGCTGTCTCCATTAGACATAATTAATCTATGTAATTCACTGTCATGGGATATTACCAGTGCCAAAGTATAAATAAATTCAAAAAGCAATTAGACAAGTGCACAGAGGAAAGGTTTACCAAAGAACATTAAAAATTAAATGGATGCAGATGCTAGTTTTGTCTTGAAGTTCTTACATCACAGATTATTGATGTCTAGGAGAATATATTGGGAGAATATTAACACATACTACTTTCATCTTTATAGCATGTTATTTAAGCATCTGCTGCTGGACACTGTTGGTGAATACTGTGTTCATCCAGTATAACTGTTCTTGTGTTCATAATGATTATTTGTAGGGTACATAAAGAATACCTTGTTCATTTAAGCTAATTGTGGGTGACAACATAAATCGTGGTTGCATCAGGGCAATGAACAATGCAGGAGTCTGGGCATAACTTCCGTGCAGAACAAACAAATCCACAGTGTGTCCTTGTATCTCTTTTTTATAACTTGACTGTCTTGCTTTCCATTGTAAGCGTCTTGTGTGTTTGTTAGTTTGTTGAGTGTATGACTTAAGCATTGTATTGTAAGTCTTGGTAACATTCTAGTATAAGTAGTCTTTGATCACTGCACGCTAGGCTAGAAGAATGATTTATTTGTGTTACTTCTCTTGAAATGTATGTGGCATCTTTAACATATATAAAAGGAAGAAAATAAAACAGGTATTGTCGTTTCATTGTCAGCTGTTAACAGCACCAAACCATTTCTTACTGCTGCTACTTCAAGTAATTTGCTGTGTCATTGTGGATTATATTTGTTACTTCACTGACTTTTAAACTCCTTGATAAAGTAAGTTGTTAGTGTGACTATTTGGAAAGGTCAATTAAAATTACTTAACCACAGAGAAATCAATTGACATCTGAAAAACTGTTTGACGACAGCATTAAGTGCCTGATTCACTGACAAAACTGGATATGCAGTTAGATTTGGAACTCCATCTGCAGGAACATCCATCTACAATGAACTTGCCTGGGAGACCTGCTCTTGTCAGTTATGTATGCTGAAGCACTGTGAAAGGCATCACGAGTTAAGAATTCCACGTCTGAATGTTTCTTTTTGTGTCATTTCACATCAGTTCCTTACTGTTTATTGCTTGCTATTATTTTTTTGGTTATAAAACAACAAAAAAGAAAATTAGAAATATAAGCTGATGTAGTATATCTTTGATACGTGGGTAATGTATTTTGTAGTCTGTTGCTCTAAATAGACTATTTAACCGATTAGGTATCAGTAGCTTCTTTATGTTTTTTTTTTTTTTTTTTTCTTTATAGCTAAAACAACAGAGCTAGGTACAGCTAAAATTAATTTTAAAAGAACACTTGACACTATGTACACCTCTTTTTCACCTCTTTTCCCATTGTTAATGGTGAAGAGCAGTAAATCAACGTGAAGCTGGGCTAAACAACTGACATGATACTTACACCATGCTTATTGTGTGAGAAACTAACTTGTAACATCATTAATCAAGCTGTCAGGTACAATGTGAAAGTCCTATATTTATTGCATAAAGAGGAACTCCACGAAGAAATGGAACCCCTATGATAAATAGACATGGGACACCAATTATTGTGGTACTATTAATCATTATAACTATAGTTAACAGAGGCTGGGGCCTGTGAACTTAAACTTCTGTGGGGAAGAAATGTGCATATGTTCACATTCATATATATGACTTTGTGAGCTTTGTAATCTTAAACATCCATTTGATGAGATGACAACTAGAAGTGAATGTTGCCAAGTTAACTTAGAAACACTTATAATGGAAAGTATGATGGATGAGAAATATTCTTGCCATGCATGCTCTGGGAACACATGCTTCACTGACTTTCACTGTCTCTCGCTGTCTTCCTTGTGAACGCTAATGTTATCTTTTACAGAGAGATTTCTCATTTATTCTTAAGATGATTCTCTTGCTTCTGGAGTTGGAAAATTTCTCATTGTATGAGAATATGAAAAGGAAACAATTTGCAAATGACAAGAATGGTGTGTAATATGTAAAGAATATATACTCCAACAGATAAGAAGTCTTTGCACACCTATTTATTGAATATCTATAATTTAAATTTCTAATATTCTTTTCCTCATATGGTAGACAACATCATGACTTAGTTTTTTTACATAACTTTACTGAAATTTTCTGTAAATAGTTCTGTGGCAGATACTCTTTTTGTGTCTTATAATTTCTGGAGCTTTCTGTATGAAATCCAAGTGGCTTAATGAAGTTGATGCAAGTGAAAAAACAAACAAACAACAACCAACAGCAACCCCCAAAAAAACCCCAAAACTGTAGAGGCAGTGGATCTCAGAATACTTTATTGCTGTGTAGCACCACTGCAAGGCAGTCTCTGTGGTTGAAATATGTATGTTCCCCTTGAGACTGCAAAAAAAATTCACAGACAAATTGCAGATTTTTCAGAAAATGCTGTGAAATCATTAATGTTTGTGGAAAAGAAAGACTTTCAAGTATGAACGGTACAAAATGGTTTTGATCTTATCTATTTAACAGGTCTTGAAATTACTTCAACTTTAAACTAGTATGTATTTTAGTCTTATGTCTTTTGCTTCATTAACTTTTGAAAGCCATTCTCTTGTGTTAATTCTTCTCTGAATTAATTTTCGTTCATTTCAGATATTTTGAATATTAAACAAATATAATTTGGATGTCCAGTGCCATAAACCAAATAGTGAGATTTAAACTCTCTTCAGTTCATCTGCTTCATCTTTCTCTAGCATTGTCATAGATGACGCTGTGAGCTGTGGCAAAAATCTAAAGTTTGATTTTACCCTGATATATACAGAATTGTACTCTATCATTCTCTTTCTTTTTAACAGGATTTGAGTAGAAACCCTGTCTGTTTCTTTGCCTGTGCTTTTCAAATTATCACTTGAATCCTAGAGTTTCTTGTCCTTTTTTCAGGCTGCTGAAAACAAATGCTGCCATCTGAATGTTTCACTGCAGAGAGGAAACGAATCGCACGAGGCCACTTTCTGAACAATCAACCATGGAACATTCAGTCAGAGCTGAGCAAAGCCCCAGTCAGAATTAATAGCTAAAATTATGTAATTACAGCTGCACTGAATGAGACTAGACCACAGCATCTGTTCCAGCCTCAACTGCATTTATTCTTGCTTTTTGGGGAAAAGTGCAAACTAGGATATATTCTTTTCTGTGCCATTTCATGAATTGTGAAATAAAATAGTGGTTTACTTAACAGGATATTCTCAAGTGAAATAGATATTTTAAAAACACCATATGGTGATAATGTTACCAAAGGAAGAGAAGAATTATCACTTAAATTATCACTGAAATCCTGAAGGGTTTTTATATTAGGTTTTCTCATGTTACCATAAGCAATCTGAAGATTGAGGTTACTTTTTTGTAATCATCATAAAATAAAGCAGTAACTTAAGAATGAAAGTTCCCTGTATCCTGAGTCCAAACAAATTAATATTGCTTTTATGCAGGCATGAGAAACAGTACATTTACCTCTAAACAGCAAATGAAATAGAACTGAGTAGAATGCTTTTGAACCTACACAGAGAGAATGAGGAAACAGCTACTACCAAGAGCAAAACTCTAATTTTCTCAGTTGCTACATTTTTAAAATCTAAAATTTGATTATTTTCATGAGATTAAGTGTATGAAATGCAGTTTATAGTTATAACATAAACATTGGTACATGAACAGGCTGAGCCCTCTCTTCTGGGATGTAAACGCCAAACTGAAGATGTTGATGTGCTCTGCTCATCAGTTATCTAATGGCTTTGCTTGTTGAACCAAGTTGTAGCAGAACTGGCACTGCCTGAAAGCTGCCATGGATTGCATACTCAGGAGGGAAAGATTCACGGTTTTTGAAAGAGCAGCAAGAGGAATTGAAGCTTCAAAATACACAGTGAGAAAAATAAAAGCCTCGGTTCCTTGCTTGTATGACCAGTCTTGCTGTCCTACCCCTTGGATATATTTCTAGGTTATCAAGCAAGCAATAAGAAAAACCCTTCTTGCCTAATAGTATCACTCCTAAGCAATCAAAAACTGTTGAGACCCTCCCCTTAAATAAGAGACAAGCTTGAGTACTAGAGATACAATCAGTACATCGCACCTACTTGTTCTACTAGTTTTTAATCTTGAGGTTGACCAATTTTCAGGATTTACTCTAAAAACATTAAATTGGTATATATACTTTCAAATTAGAACTCAATTTGTATGTAGCTACTTCTTTTTCCCCAGAAAATGAGCCTTTAAAAAAGCATCAAACAGCTTGAGATTTGCAATGATGAATAAGAAAATTTGGCAGACACTGTTCTGCTATGGAAATTCTAGGAGTTCAGTGTAATAACACAGCATTTATTAAAGCTAATTTACTGTCAAACGTTTCAGAAAATTTAGCTACATCTAACTTATAATGAATATAAGAGTTATGTTTCAAACTAAAAACCATCTATATGTGTATTTCAGACATTTAATTCATAAATTGTGTTCCTTGAAATGCTGTCCTCTTTAAAATGTCTAGTAGTGTGTTGCTACTGAATCTTTGGCACTTCCCTTGTTATGTTAACATCACTAGTTTTGAGCATGTTTTTTGTTAACACAGTCTGATTTAAATGCTCTTTCCTAAAACAACCAGGCAGAATGTGTGAGGCTCTCATTTAATGCAAACTATCAACTAAGAACTGCAGCATCAGTTTTGTAATTTCATTTACTGCTCTGTCTTGTAAGAAGGCAGGTTTTTTTAAATTTCACACATATTATAAATGTTGACAATATTTGTCAAAAACTTGTTATTAAATGGGACAAAGATAAAATTGGATTTCATAATAAAAAGAGCGCTCAATCTCATTTAGAAAATATAGTCTTTCTTGCAGTGCCAATCTGCAGAGCTGTTTGAATGGTGATGAGTTCTGGTTATATGAACAAGGTATTTTACTGTCTGAATTGTTAATGTGCTTAATTTTCAGCAGCCTTTGCAGATTCATGGAGGCTTATTGTGGGTTATAGCTGTGATCTTATGCATTTGTGATAGTTGCTAAAATTACATTTTAACATATTTCTTGTTCCAAAACTCACTTTATATTCAAGTGTTAACTTCTCTGTCCACACTAAGTTGTGTAAGACCACATTTATTTATGACATGCCATTGTTATACAGTGGTTGACACTATTTAATCTGAAGTCAGAAAACAATAATTAGGATGATGAATAGGCAATAGTTTTAATATAGTAATATTATTTCTACAGATTTCCCTTCCCTCGTGTCCTAACAAGTGTACCTGAATATGTGTATTGAAGTTTGTATGTGTGGGGTAAAATGAGAGAGTATGAGTCCATTAGTTACAAGTATTTACCTACTTTAGTTTACTTCATGTTTTAAAAACTCAGTATATTCACTGTGGGGCAAAACCACATGGTCTCACTATTTTCTTTCTACTCCTATCTGACTCTTACTGTTTCTATTGCAAGATCATAATCTAAGGCAGAACTTAGTGGGTAGCTCACAGAGAACTGATAAAAGGTGAAGACAAATACATGACAGATTTGAGATTAAACCTTTAGGGCATTTTCATTTTATTCAAAGTGTTCGTATGCGTCTGCATGTGTAACTTGTCACATACGTGTTCCATGAAATATCTTCAGCTCCTGCTTCAATCCAGTTTTATAGTACTTTGCAGTTCTGGATTATTAAAATGAAACATACTCACTGCTTTCCAGCTGCAATGATTTACAGTGGAGTACTCAAATAACTGGTATTTTGGCAGATAGAGAATGTTATTTTGGTCTTAATTCTAATTCTGATATTACTGTTTGTTTTAAGGTGGCCAAAGACAGATTGGCAAATGTGGCTGGGTGCCTAGGATATACAGGGGGCAATAAAGGAGTTAGTTATGGTGCTGCAGGAGAACTTAGTTTAGAAAAAAGAAGTCCAGCAATGTTATAAATATTGTTTGACCTTTGAATGTTACTTCAGTTTGCAAGATGCATACTTCTTGCTGAAGGGGGTTAAACAGCTGTGAACTACATTTTGGCAATGTGTGGTATGTGTGTGATGCTGAAAAGCAGCAGTGCAATCAATGTCTTGGAGAGTTATGATGATTAAACCAAAGGTGATTTTTTTTTTTTTCAGTCTTTGGGATGTATGCAGTCTTACAACTCACAGATTTAAGGATGATTTTTTTTTTTCCCCAGATGTTCTCTGTTGCCTTATGTCTGTAACTGTGTTCTCATCTTTGGAATTACTGACTTCCTCTCTTTTTAATGTAGCTTGCCTAAATGACTATTGTTAGTTTTTTATATTTTGACTTGTTTTTGTTGCACTGTACTTTTTATTATAAATCAATATTTAAACACAGTCTTTCACAATAGTAAAATAGGTGTATATTTTTAAAATGACCCATACTTTGTAAGTTTAATCAAAAGTCTGTACTGGAGTTGTAACTAATTTTCAAAATACTATTTTTTTCCTAAAACTTTAATTCAGAGAAACCAGCATTTTCCCTTAAAGAGGGAAAAAAGGTCTTAGAAATACAATGAGGAATTTTAGGTTTGAGTTTAGTCTTTTAATGTATGGGTGTACTTGTATTTTATTATAGCTGTATGACTTAATCCCAATACAGACCATATTATTCTAGGTGAGTTGGGGGTGGATTCCTGCTTTTCTTTGTTTTGGATTGTATTTTAAAATAAATTTTTACTGCATAGTAACTTCCATATAAGTATGGGTGACGACCCTTGCAGAGGCAATTTCAGAAGCATGTTCAGAAGCGGATAGAATTGACAGATAGGTAGCAAGTATCTGGAATTTCGAGGAGATAGCTGCTGTGTATGGATTAGCTGTTAAGTAATTTGTTGGTTTATATACTGTAGAGGAAAAAAAAATCCAAACTGTTTGAAGACTCCAGTTCTAAAACTTCTACTGATCTGCCAGCCCTTGTAAGGATTTGAAGGAGGATCAGAGGTCCTTCAAGTCTTTATGCCTCTTTATATATGCATACAGAGTGTTATCTCATGTTTTTTCTGTGAGTGTACAAAGGGTACTTTAGAGGTGTCTTAGTGTTGCATGAATAGGCATGCTCTTTGTGTGATAAGGGATAAAGATCGGTTGTAATAGAATGATAAGAATCTAAAAACAATCTGTAATTATAAAACTATAAAATGAGCTACCATGCATGTTGTCTAAAATTGAAGACAACTGTAAGGATGACAAATGACTATTTGATTGGATTTCTTGCTTTTTACTTTGTTTTGACCACCAAAACGGTGCTTTGATGATCAATCCACATACTACTGTTGCTGGCTTTCAGAGGTTTCAGCACCCATTTATTTTCTAGCTTGGTCTTACTGACAGACGGCTGTGGTGATGGAAGTTCTATTAGTGAAAGGACCCTCTAATCACCAATTCCTTTATGGTCTGTTTAGATATCAGAATAGTTGGCCTTTGTCTTTCAGCTTGAGAATATGGCAATAGCTGAGAGATATCAGCAGTCTACAGCATGAAGTTTTCACACACATGCTTATTTAGTGCCTGACATTTATCCTGATCATATAATTTTCTGTTGCTAGGTACTTGCTATGTTTTTCCTTTTCTTTGTGGATTATGAAATTAGCTTTTATCTGGACTTGACAAATTGACAGTAGGCATTTCTACTGTGGAAGAGATTCCTTTTTTTGATCAGGATACTGAAGCTGGAGACAGGTCTTGGATTGACTGTATAAAGTACCATGATGAACAAATATAACATATTCTGTTTTACATGTAGTAACTTACGTATTTGCAGTTTTTAGTTCATTCATAGTAGCTTCAGATGAAATATATTTATTACATGAAGTATTTTCTGCACTGTTAATAGTTGAGCTCCATATGGAGCTTCTCAATCAGGGTTGACAATTAAAGGGAAATTAAACAAGTATTAAGAAACTGCTTGCAACTTATGGGGATTTTTGTGCTGTTTGAGATTTGTGACTGAAAGATATTTTGATGGAAGCCTTATGGCATTATGTGTGATTAAATTGTATAGTGTCATCCAAATGTATTGCCTTTGACAATATATCTGTAAATTACCTTTATGTTTTTTGTTCTTTGAGTATTTGGAGCATGTGTATTTATGTGTCTGTTCTCAAAGGCCCTTTGATAATGAGGGTGCATCTCTCTCCCCACATGTTATTTAATGCAGGTGTGATTCCAGAGAAGATGCAGAAGATGCATTTAATTTGCTCTGTTTATTCTACTGCTGAGGATTCTTATTTCCATTTTTTAAATATCCTTTTGTGATTTCTTTATGGACACCTAAAGATTTCAGTAAGCAAGTGTAATTAGATTTTTTTTTTTTTTTCCTATTAAAACCATGGTTTTCCTGTTAGTGGGAGGCTTTATGCAACATGTATCTGGTGGTTATTACATGCCAACATTCTGATGTTTTTATTTAACCTAGGTTAAACAGACTTGGTGAAGGGCCTGGAGAACATGCAGTACAAGGAGCAGCTGAGGGAACTGGGGTTGTTTAGTCTAGAGAAGAGGAGGCTGAGGGGAGACCTCATCGCCCTCTACAGCTACCTGAGAGGAGGGTGCAGAGAGCTGGGGATGAGTCTCTTTAACCAAGTAATAAGCAATAGGACAAGAGGTGATAGCCTCAAATTGACCCAGGGAAGGTTTAGACTGGATATTAGGAAGCATTTCTTTACAGAACCAAGGTTGTTGGGCATTGGAATGGGCTGCCCAGGGAGGTGGTGGAGTCCCCATCCCTGGAGGGGTTTAAGAGTAGGGCCGACATAGCGCTGAGGGATCTGGTGTAGTTGGAACTGTTAATGTTGGGTTGATGGTTGGACTGGATGATCTTGAAGGTCTTTTCCAACCTAGACAGTTCTGTGATTCTGTGAACTGATATATTACCTCAGTGGAGACAATAGCTTTTGTCCTACAAAACTTTACTACCTTGATATCAAAAAGACAATTTATGATGTTAGCGTTGAGCAACAGAAAAAATAGGGACAGGGATTGTGAGAAAAACTACCAGGCCATCATCTTTCATGCATCCTCTTTGTAATTTGAACAGGCTAATGAAGGCCTTCTCCATCCTGCTGAGCTGTCACTGAGTCTTTGCCTTCTATTGAGTTGATGGCAGGTTTCATTAAGTGGTGATACTCTGGTGCTCTATTCTTTGCAGTCTAAGTCATGCTAACATAACCTGTTTCCACCTAAGCTTTGAAGAAACCGAGAGACAGCTGGAAACCACAGGTATTCCACTTTTTCAAGGTTTCTTAATATACATATAAATATAAAAGAAAAAGTTAACCTGCCAATTTGTACTGTTTAGTAATGTAAAATAATGTGAAAGAAATAACAATTATTGAAATATTTCTACTTTTTCTTTCTTCTGGAGTGCCTTTTATGTAATTCATGATTGTAGGATGGTTCATTTTATAGGAGTTATGTAAAATGCTACTATTCAGAAAATGTCTCAACAAAAGGATCATTTAAGAATATATGCTGTAATTAAAATGAAACACTCTACTTACAACCAAAACCTTTAAATGATGAAATAAGCATAGGAGATGAGTGGACAAATACGTGGCTGTGGTGTATATTGGTGTTTATTATACATGCATAAGTAATAAAGGTAATCTAAACAAATTAACATAAATGTTCTTGAAAAATACAGAAAATCCAACTAAATGTACTCCATGGCATGCTTAATGTAAACTTCTTGGAGATCTAAAGGATAGCACATGTTAAGGTGTGTGAAATTATATTATATCATTTAATTTAGCTGCCTAGTGTCCTTGATTTATATGAGCAAATATCCTCTTAATTTTACCTGAGTCACTAATATAAAACTTTATACTTGAGTATATATTTTCTAGAATGTGAAAATTGTATTACAAAGTCCTGAGCATGTACAGCACTAAAAATCATACAAAGAAGTAAAGAATTTTGGGAAATTCTGTTTATGTTATTCTGAATATCTGTTAAACACACTGCAAAAAGTTTAAAAAAATTAATAAAACAGTGACAAAAGCTTTTCACAGAACGGTAATCCTTGGTTTATGTGTGGATTGTATACTGTGTTCTGTATTCTTCCTGATAGGTAAAGCACAGTTTAAAGATGAGGCTGATCAATTAGAGTGTAGATGAATTAGAGTATTTCAATTCTGGGGAGATGTATTGGTGATGAATTTAATTTATCTGTTATTTGAAAATGTGTAACTTCCAGAAGAGATTAAGTAAATTGCAAATTTAACAGACAAAAATAGGAAATAATTGAAAACTAAGAGGAAAACCTTAAAACCTGGTTTGAGTGGTGTGTATGCTGCCCTTTATTAGCAATTGGGAACTGTCAATGTAGAAGGAAGGAGCTGGGACAGTGGTGCCTTAAGCAAACAAACAAACAAAAGCACCCTGAGTCTGGAGGACACTAGAACTCATATTTCTGTTGTGCCAAGGTAGCTGCAGTGGTTTTGGTATAATGGTGGATTTCTTGAAAATGCTAGCAAAGACAAGGCTTTTGAGATGTTAATTTGCTCTTATGCAAATTAACCTGTCAGTGGCACAGTGAATGTGGAAGACCCAACTCTTTTCCTAGAGTGGTTCCTATGGTTTCTGAGGTACGCTTTGTCAATTTGGAAGCTATGAATATTTATGGTATACAAAAAAACCTCATCTGTGTTGCAGTTTCTATAATTTTTATTTAATTTTACATTAAAAGATGTCTTTTCTATCCATTGCGTAGGTAAATGGCTTCATCAGCAATCATTTTATGCATGCAAGAGCTGGCCTGATTTACAGAACGCTAAACACAGATGGGTTTGTTCCTAATGCTCTCTAGTAGTTACTGTAGGAAATAGTGCACAGTATATGCCTAATACATTATTTACTGAAGATAAATGCCAGACATGATTATGGTAAATTAGACCTTTTGAATTATTTATGAGAGTCAGTGCTAAATGTTTTTCTCCTTCTTGTGTTACTATAAAAGCTGTTATATAATTGTTGGTAAACACTTTTTTTGTTAATTATTCAAGATACAGGAAATAAAATGTTTGGTTAAGTGAATCTGTTATTCACTTAGAGCCATCTGGGTTTTTTTAAAACTTATTTCAACATTTATCTCTGCTTTCTGAGGTAAAAATTAGTGCATTATTAGATAACATTCCTGTAGTCCTGTCATCAGCTAGATGGAGAAACTGAAAAGCAGACTGCTGTATGGAAAAAACTTTTTTTTTTAGCCATCACACTTCACTTTCTTTCCACAATCCATGAGTGGAAATATTTGCTGTGTATATATGGCTATTCTTCATTGAGTGGGTTTGTGGCTAAAGTTTGGTACTTTAGCTTGTGCCCTGACTTGCACAACGATTGCCCTCATTTCCATTGAAAAATTTGAGTTTTTGAGGAAAACAGGTCTGTGCAGTATTGGCATAATATTTGTACGTTCCAGTCTTCAGCTGCTTCACTGGGTTCCAGTAAAATACCAAATGAAAATTCTGATCCTGAATTAAGTATTCTATACAAGGTGTTCCTCCTCCAGCCATTTTAATGTTTGTGGATTTTTTTTTTTTCTTTTTCTAATTATATTTTGAAATTGAAATTCTAAGATGTCACCGTTCCCAAAGGCCAAATGAACATAATCTATTTGACAGCAGACTGGCTTTTGGCAGCAAGGAACATGCTGACAATGTGGGCATATACATCTTTTGTCAGTTTTTATTTAGCATGCAAAATATATTTCCCATGCTGTGAGAGTACTTCTGCGTCAGTTTTAAAGCTATGCTACCAATTATGCGTTAAAGTCTCATACTGCATTTTTCATGGAGAGCATGCCCACTTATTTATTCAAACTGAAGCATCTTTAAAGCTCTATACAACCATTCATATTTATTTTGATACACTTTCTGTATTTTTTCACACAGTTGGGATAGCAGAGTTCACTTGGTAGTTGTTTGGGCATCATATTTGAGTCTGCTGTAAAACACTGCAGTACTGAAATACAGAGATGACGTGGCTTTGGGAGAATTGATTCCAGGAAAATGCTCTCCATACTTAATTGAAAAAGGTATTTTGTAAAGCACACAAAAAGAAGTACGAATGGAGAAATGCTGTAAGTGTATTCAAGACTGTTCTGTAATATTTGCCCAGTTCACATTCACCATGTTTGAGTGGTCTGGAAGGAAAAAAAAAAAAGGCAAATTGGTGGAAGATGGGAAAAGTTTGATTAGGAAATTTTGCCGATAATACATTTCTGCCATCAGATATTTATCAGAATATTTATTAGAATCAGTCTTTCTTACCAAATTAAGAATCGGACAACTTTCTTATCAGCTAGGCTGGTTTGGAAAGCTGTTACTGTTTCTGCTTTCTTTCAGTTGATTACCTTTCTCTCCCCACCTTCTTTCTTGGGTTCAACAAGAAAAAATATATGTCTGACAAGTATTTTTGGAAGTGTTTCATTTTTCCCTATTTACAAAACATTATGAGAACTGATTTATTTTCTGGAAAGTTTTTTTTCTTTTGTTCTGTAGAAGGAGACTGTACAATTTGGGTCCAGATCTAAGCTATATATCTATTTCAGGAAAGCATTAGTAAATAATGTCAATATATGCATTTTATTTAAAGGGGTATGGACCTAAATGCTTAGCACTTAAAACTGTGAGGAAAAATGGAAAAGAGCAGCCTTGATTGAAATGAATTCAGTTTTAATTTTAAGATTTTTCAGATAAATTTATATGTGTCTGGTTTCTCCAAAAGTCTGGGTTTTTTACCCTTTGAACCGACAGGTTAAATGAAGCAGCCATAGTATGGTTTAGTGTGTAACAGCCTAATGGCTGTATGCACTCTTATTCAGACAGTGGTGTTCTCTGAGTCAAGAGGAGCTAGTTGAATACATGCTGAGCAATGATTTATGTTTCTCCTCTAGCCATTTACCAAAAGAATAAGAGAAGAACAGATAATGATTTGTCCACGCATATTCACATCACTTGACCTATTCAAATTTTTTCATTCCCTGTGATCTTTTCATAAATGCAGGAACTTGCATGGCTTGAATTTTAGATGTGATTAAAAAGAATAGTTATGGAACATGAACTAATATACAATAGAGAACAAAATACCTACTAGACTAAAAAGTCTAGTAATACTATAATAATAACAATAAATACTACCTACTAGAAAGCATTTCATATCGATCCTGAAAAGCAAATTCAACCAGCCAGGGTTACAAGCTGGTGCTAGTGAGGTGGTAATTAGTGTTGGTATAAAATTGAATACACTGTAATGGATAGTACCCTGGATTTTCATTTCAAATGGTGTGATGGCCTATTTATTATCACTTATGCTACATGTTTAGGTATGAAAGTATAAAGATTTTGTGTCAGTCATTAGTTTTTACAGCACTGTATTTAATCCATTTTTTGGAGCCTGATTGCAGAAGAAAAGTGGAGCAGTGCTTTAGAGGATACTAGTTACCTTTTTCCTAACTAGTCAGTCATTCTATACATGCAATTTAAGTTCTTGCCTCAAAGTACATGTAATTTGGAAGGAGAAGGGTGAGGAAGTAAAGAGGTGTTAGCTTTATAAATTTTCAATTATGACCTATAAAGTAGGTGTATTAAAATGTTCTACAGCATTTTTTATACTATAGCAATACTATTGCCACAACTTTCTCTGAATTTCATGTCAGATGTGCTTAATCTACTGGGGGGGGAAGCAACAAAAAAAGGGGTTGGGGTGTTTACTTTTCTCAGTTTGTGGCCTTTCTTTCTCCTTTGGAAATTGTGGCAATCAAGACAGAGAGTTTTGTGCATCCTGATCAGTAAAAGTCACTGTGGTTATAATTTCCTTAATAGTTTCATAAAAGCTATAAATTCAAGTGTCTTCTAGATCTTCACTCTGCAGTTTAGCTTCAGGATAAAGCAAAAAACCTCTCTGTTGTAAATTAAATATTTTGGGCATGAGTCAGTTGTGTATCCATATTGTATTTTAAGGGAATTAGTTACTTTCACTCTTCGCTTATCAGAATTCATATTTTGTCAAGAAAATGATTTTAGAAAGTGTCCCTATTTCTATTGTTTAAATTTTGATCCTTTGAAGAAAAGGTGTATGTACTTTCAGTCTTGTTTCTTTTTCCCTTTGAGTTTTATCGAATAGAATTAAATATGGCCCCCCTGTTTTCTCCTAATCTAGTGGCAGCCTGCAGTTTTCTGATAAACAATTAGTGTAATGATTTATCTAGAGGGAAAATTAAAATGTTTAGAAGGTACCTTATCTAGAAAATTATTTTAAAACTAAGTGGTGAAGTAATGGACCCAGGGGGCATGGTGATTCAGAACAGCACCAAGTAATAATTACAGTAAGGTTTGTAAACTAAACACCCATCAATATTTACAGGTTCAGCCAAATGGGGATTTATTGTGCATGGTTAATTTGTGCTTTAACAGAAGCCCAGTTGCAAAGGCAAAAAGTAACTGTGTAGTGGTAAGGCATTAGCTGTTTTTTTCCATCTGCTTAGCCACAGGGGTGTGGCGCCCAGATCACAGCTAACCCTTGCAGGAGGTTAACCTCCACGGGAAAAGAGAGCACAAACGCCAATATGGTGGATGCTATCTGTTCGATTTATTAACTGCGCAATTGCTTTATATACCCCTTTCTGTACATCGCGAGACCTTTAGTTCCCTGTTCTTTCCGTGTACCACGAGATCTTTCATGTGCCTCTGTTTTTCCCATACATCGCGAGATCTTCTGAGCGCCTCCCCCTACAGAACTGCATGTGCTATTTGTCTGGAATAGGACAAATGAGATTTTTGTGGCTGAAAATAGCAGAAATGTTCACAAGAGGTGCGATAAGTTCAGTCTCTTGCTTTTCCATTTAAAAAACAAAAAAAACTCAGAAAAGCCAAAACCCACCACACACTAGAAACCAAAAATATAAACAAACCCCCCAAAAATCAACCAAGAAAACAACCAACCCAAAACACCAAAACCCAGGAACTGCATGTAGTGAGATACTGAGGATCACTTACGAGATGCTGATTAGTCTCAACTTTCATTTACTTAAAATGTTGCAGGCACCCAGCATGATGTGTGTTTGGAAACATGCATATTAATGGCTAGTAATAAAAATACAAGTATTTTAAATGCAAAAAAAATCATCATAGCTTAGTGGTCTACTATTCACTTTGTATTAACACTTATGCTTACCACAAAGGGTTAACTTTTCTCTACCCCCAAGTGTACATCAATAATGTATTTAAATTTCCTTACTGGTAATTTTATCATTGGTAGCAGTTTACTGTGCTTTAATGCAAGTGTTGATAAGAGTCTGTGTGGAGATGATAACAGCCTTTTTCCTTTTCTCTTCCCGTGGCCATAATCACAGATGTGTTTGTTTACTCGCATTGCTCAAGGAATTGTAGCTGAATTAAGGAGATGGCTGTGACAGAAGCAGGACTCACTACATCATCCCAAATACAGCTGCAATTTAACCAACTCCTACATTCCCTATGTCTTGGCAACTGTAGGAAATAACACTTCTCAGTGTTCCCCAAATCCCAGGAAAAAAATGGCTTTAGAAGCATCCTGTTGTGACAGTGTTAGAACAGAAATGATTAGGAGATGGATGGGGCTATGTATTTAACTTTAAAAAAATACTTTTCCATGGGTGTTTTGCCTATGGAGCAGCATAAAGCTAATGTTCTCGAAGAAGCTATGTTAATTTTCTATGTATTTATTTTTTTCCTAACATTGCGATTTCCACCCTTGGTAGGAGACAGGCTTAGGCAGATATCCTACAGTGTCACCAAGATGCCAAGTATCTTCCTGCAGTCTCCAGGTATGGGTTGCCACTGGCTGCTGTGAAGGAGGGCTGGGGAGGGCTGCTGAAGCACAGGCAGCAGTGGCTCTTTGTTTCCCTCGTGCTCCATTCATCACTTCCAAAGAAAGGGATGAGCTTCCTGCCTCACTTGAAGTCCATGCAGCTAAAACCTGTCTTTGGTGGATGGGATCCTGCCTTGGGAAACAAGTGACCTGCTTCTGCCTTTGTTGTATTTAGTACAAAAGGTATTTAAGCAGGAGATGAGTTATGAGGAGACACTTGGTTCTGCTTCTGAATACTGTTGGACACTTGCTTCTGCTAGCTCTTGCAGGAAAAAAATTGTTCTGCATTTTTTTTGTTTTATTACTTTGAGTCCTTAATGCCTCAACTTTTTAAACAAACACAACTGGCTAGTAGACACTGTTTAACTCTGCCAAGTACTGAATTTTCCAGATCTATATGATGTCAATGTACTGTTACTCAAACACTGCTAACCAGCATCAAGTAGCACAATCTCACTCTTTCTGCGAAAGTCATCCTCCCTGTGTTTTATGTAGGTGACCAAAGCTCAGGTAATGAGCAGCTTTATAAAGGTAAGTATCTATTCCCCATGTGTTTTGAATGCTGATATTGCACGTAAAGTTGCTCCTACAGTCAGTAACAAAGTTATTTGATTTCAATAGTTTCATTTTGAAGAGAAACACATTCATTCTTCCGCAGTTAAAGTAAGGAAACTTATGTTTAGCAGTGATTACAGTACTGTTAGAAAAATAGGAAACTTAAAATCTTTACATAATTTTCAATCCTTTTCTAACTTGCTTCTCTCCAGTTAGTTGGTGGATTTTCATTTAACACATCATTATAGCAGAGGATGACTGAAAATATTTTGTAATTGTTTCTGGCAATTATGTTAGAATAATTTCAATATTTCACATTTTTTAAATGTAGGTTTTTAAGATTTGGGGTTACATTTTTTCCTGTTACATGCTGTTCTGATTGTACTGAAATATTTGAAAAAGTATGAACAGATAACCCTTTTCGAGTACGTTGAAAACATAACAGACTTCTGCTTTCTTCCACAGAATGCAGACTATAATCTGCTTTTTCAAAATTACTTTTAATTCTTCATTGGAGTAGATGTATAGATAATAAAGAAATTCTAAAGAAAAGAAATAATTTCAGTTATAGACACTGGAATATTATCATTAAATTGTCAGGTAAAAGACTATTTCTAATGACTACAAGAGTTGCTTGCATGTAGTGCTAGATTAAACTGAGATTGCTAAATGTTTATTGCCCCCCTGTCCCTAGTTTTTCCTAGAAGTTGAAGCTCTTGCAAGATGGTGGAGAGGAAGTGGAGTAACACCTCATATCCTCTGTGTGACTTGATGATTTACAATCTGTATTAAAATCCCGAGCTGTAAATTGTGGCATTGAAGAGTATTTAAATGTCTCTTCCATCATCCCTTTAGTGGAACTGAGTGGACAGCTGGAAGCAAGAATCACTTCAGTCCTCTCTCTCTTTTTTAAAGTTTTGTTTACAGTGCCAATGAAAATGAATGTTGTGATCAGATGATAGAATGGAGGCACCATCTGTTTAAGGCTGTTCTCTTGCAGAAACCTGAGAACGCTGCAGAACTGAGGGTAGCCTGGCTTTAACTGTAGTAAGACAGTGTTTCATGACTGTTACCTTTTAGCTGCTTTCTGTGTATTTCGTAGGGTGACAAAGCTTGACTTCGGCTATTTTTAAGGGCTGAATTGTCTTTGGCTGTATCAGAATATAAAGTGTATGTTGATGAAATAATTGCTGATGATATTTCATCAACAAATAATTGCTGATGATATTTCATCAACAAATAATTGCTGATGATATTTCATCAACAAATAATTGCTGATGAAATGTCTTCATTAGCTACATTTAGTATGTCTAGAGCTCTCCAGTGTAAATGAATCTTTGCACATATTCTGAATCATGTCTGCCTTAAATGAGAGGAAACTTGTGACTGCTATGTATTAAATTTTGTTCCATAGAGTCATAGAAATGCACAATTTTCCTGATCATAAATAGTCCCATTGCCCCCAGCAGAAATGTTTAAAGGGTTAGTGACTAAATTAATTAAGAGCTGACTGATGTAACTGTAAGGCTACAGTCACCATAAAGCTCTGTGTTTGGTCCCAGGAAAGCTAGTGGCAAGCATTGTCATCTCTTACAAAAGCATCTGCATTCTGTGACCCCTAACCAACTGCAATATAAAACAAGTCCTTAAATAACACAACCCCAAAATCTAAGATCTCTGAAAAAAAGAATCATACTATAGACTTAGGGCTCACTCCAAAAAGGTGCATCAAATGCTCTGTAGCTCAATATATATGAGAATATATGTGGAAATCATGCAGGCACTATCATGAGGAATAGCAACATAAAATAACAAGAGACAAGATCTTTCCTACTGTATCTTGAATTGATTTAATTAAAATGAACCTGTTACAGAACTGACTTTACTCTCTATTAATTGTGCATTGTATTTCCCATGTATGTACAAAAATGCAAAAAGTAGAAAAGGAAGTATGTAAAGTAGATCTTGTTAGAAAGATCCACCTCAGACTTTCTAGCTTTCCCCAGGACATTCAGCTTTTAGTAACTGATCAGTGGCCTCTGTGTGAAATTTACTCTAGCTGAAGTTGCAGTATAATGCCAGTCAGAACCCAGTCCCCATGCCTGTACCATTAGGTAGTCCTGTATCTTTAACATCAGACAACTCTTTGATGTGTGATTGTGGAACAGTTTGAAACCTGCAGAAAGAAGCTGCTGGTGATAAAACATTAACTTCATGGAGGCTTGTAAGACAGTAGGATGGAAGAGATATGCTATAAAGTCCATGTAAAACATATGTACAAATTGAAATGCAACTCTCTTAATTTTTTTTTATTTTTTTTTTTTGCTAAAATATTACCAGTGTAATGAAATAGTAACATTTGAAGAATTTTTAAATTATACTTGATATTCTTAGCAATGTGCAGTGTTTCCCTTAATCCGTTTTAATAGGATTTACAATCCTTTTTTTTGATCAGAAGCTTCAAGCCTTTCTGAATCTTCACTAAAGCTA
Source organism: Athene noctua (assembly GCF_965140245.1). Classification (NCBI taxonomy): domain Eukaryota; kingdom Metazoa; phylum Chordata; class Aves; order Strigiformes; family Strigidae; genus Athene; species Athene noctua. The sequence goes on along the minus strand of NC_134046.1, from coordinate 16,163,029 downwards.
CAGTTGTAGTTAAGCCAAAAAGGGTTGTGTGAATTTGGCTTGTAGTCTCCTGGTGCAATTTATTTACATTCCTAACAAGGGAAATATCCCAACACAATATTTCTAGTATGAATCACACTTTCTGTAATTAAGTGGTCTCTTGTAATATCCTATAGTTAACTAATTTTCTATATATTTTTCTTATTTCATTAGAGGTTTTTGTTTAAGGAAATATTTTAGAGACTCATCAGTATGTTAAAATTCATTTCCAGGGCTAAACCATCAAAACTGGGTCCTCTTCAGAGCATTTTATATTGTCTCACACATAATGAAGTAGTACGTCACAACAGGATATGCTGCTTTTGCCAAATATTTTCTTTAACAATTAGCTTCATTTTAACCTTTGTAATCAGGTGTGAGCACACAGTCCCTCTTCAACCAGATGACTGAACCACATCCAGGTTACTCCTGTCAGTGAAATCAGATGCATTTGGACCAATTTAGAAACAAGGCATAGATGCATCTGTCCTGATGATCAGGTTTGGTCACAGTACATAAACTTTCAATAGGAATAGAGACGTACTGGCTAAAATACGCCCTCAATATGATGTAGAAGTATCCTAACCACCCGATATATAACTTGTCCTCAATGCGTTCCTTTTTAGAAAGTTTGCTTGGGGTAGAAAATAGCTTTTAAAAAAATTCTTAAAATGCATATTTGAAAAACTCAACCAGAATCAGATTGAAAACCTTCCTATTACAATTACAAAGAGAAATCAGATAATTAATCATGGAAAGTCTACAGGTCATAAAGATAGTATTATATGAATTTTCACACCTTTCATGGCATAAATTTTGCCATTTCTTTTATTTCATACAGATTTTAACAGTTACATTAAAACTATAAAATCACTTCTAAGCTCCTTTCACATAATAACCCTGAGACATCCTACAAAGCATGGAGGCAATGCCAATATATAGAGTGCAATGGGCAGGAAAAATAGTCTGTCAAATGCTCTGCTTCTCTGAATAGGGAGGAGGAAAAAATCCTTCTGGAATCTTGGATCAGCCCTCTGCAGATGCTTGGTGAGAAAATGAACCTTGTATTCTTGTAAGGAACTCACAGACCCATTTAACTTATAAGAGTCAGGCCTGGGGTGCTATGAATGCCTTGAAAATGTTCAGTTTTCAAGTCTAAATGTTTATATTCTATCAAATGGGGTTAGCAACATCTCATCTATTTCAAGTTGCTGTAGTTACACTGAGCATGGTTCAGTTTGTAAGATAATTTTGGCTAACGGTAAGGAGTAGTTGGAGGCAAGATTCTGAAGCACGTGATCCCTGGACTCCAGAGTTAAATTGTGGGTGGAGAGCTTCACTGGCTGTTTTTTGAGGAGAATGTTTGTGATGTTGGCATGTTAGAGGAAGAGAGGAGAGATGTCATGTTCTAAAAGAAAGTTTAGAAGAAAGATTCTGTTTAATGCTTGGAGAAAATATCAGGGAGTGGTCAGCCAGGATAATGATTTCTGTTGGTTGACTCTTTCTGTGTTCAAAGAAAGGATTTTGCACCTTCCTTGCTCACAAAGAGGATTATGTATAAAATACCTGATTTGACCTAATTTTCCCATTTGGGAAAACTAAGCATTCTTTTCCTGAAATGTTAGGAGGGTGTCTTTGGCCCTTCATCCATATAGGACACCCTTGGGCTAAATGGTAAATAGAGCTTTGCATGATGGATGCTGGAGTTATGTTTAGAATCTTGAATAATGTTCTATTTGTATGCTTATTTCTCCTTATCCCCTTTAATATTTTTACTCTGTTCTATCTGAGGTAAATACAAAGTGCACCACAACCAAGCTTTCATTATTAGCTGATTAAAATCTTAGGTTTTTGTTATGAAGTCTATTAGAGTTGCTCGTTGATAACTTCAGAAAAGCAAAAGCAGAGAATTTTATTATGACTACCTGCTTCCTCTGAAATACCATAACTAGCAGAGACAGGGAGGCTTTGGAACAGCAGTAGTGCAAGAAAAGGATATGGTAATTATAGTGGTGGTGTTTTTTTAAAAACTACTTTCTGCTATTATTATCTGCATATCCTTGGGCCCAAAAAGAACTGAGTGAATGTATTCCCAGCTGTGCCAAGCACAATATTCCAGAAATTCTTCCTCTAGATTTGGAAAAGTGTTTCAACTAGTATTGGATCTATTTACAGAAATGATGAACCAGGCTAATGAGTGGGGAAAATACTTTGGAAAAAAAGATTGTAAACTGAGACTAATACATATTTTCCCAAGAATTTTGTAATAAATTCAAGGTTATTACAATAATTCAAATAGAAAAGGTTTTAGTGTCTAATCTGAAACAGGGTTCTAGTCTATCCCCCTCACCTTATTTACCTCCTTCAGGAGAAAAGTAAAATAGGTTATTGCTGGGACAGGTTCTTTGACATCTGTGGATTCTTGTACTGCAGATCACTGTAATAACGTAGAAATTCAATGTACCCTCTTTCATTTTCACTAATGAGCTCTCGTCACATGAACACTGTGTACACTAGATATTTTCTTAGTTTAAGCTGTGAGTTCCGTGGTTGCCAGGATTCTGGTACAAATGAGTTTTATTGCATATTTAGATAATTCCAGTCACAGCATGTTGTGAGGGGGCTTTAAAATGTCCTCCTAAGTGGCTGTAGGAGAGACTACAAACATGTGGCCTCATTAAGCATGTGTTAATTGAGAATAGCCTGTGTGAGAGAATAACCTGGCATCATACTGTCTCAATAGACTTCTCTTTTTGCAAAGAAAGGAGTTCTAGGTTATCGCTGTACTCAGATTTCTAGTTTTTACATTTATAATAATGTATATAAATTACTTTTTAACGTGCAATTTATCCACTCTGTAGAATTCTATAATAGAAAGATTTAATTTGCCATCCTCTCTAAAAATCATAAATTGAATAATTGCAAAATATAAACCAGTGTTGAATTGGATAAACTTGGTTTAGAAGGTCTATTTCATACTGCCCATGATTACTGGAAAGCGTTTAAGAACCTGAAAAGGTAAGTGCTGAGAAATCCAAAATTCTGAAACAATAGAACTGCAGTCAATGAACTGCCTATCCCCACCCCCATCCCAGAGCCAGAATAAACCGGCATAAATGCAATTGTGTGATTCTATTGGGAAGGCAATTAATCCCGAGAGAGAGAGAACTATTAATATGCAAATGAAGTTCATGACATGGTCAGCATATTTTAAATGGCTGTGTGTCACTAGCCGACATTTCCATCAGAACAAAGCAATTTTCAAGAATTTGAAGGAAAATGAAGTTCTGAGGAAAGGAATTTTATTAAGTAGAAGATGATACTTTTGCTCCTTGTTTCAGCCTGTAAGCCATGACAGTGTAAGCATTAAAGCAATCTGTCCTCCTGGCGCGAGTGCTGTTGGACTGATAGAATTTGTTCCCATGGACATTTTGGCACCAAAGCATTGAATCTTAAACTTTTTCTTCACGTGTTGTTTCTCTGTCCCACACCGCCAGAGAACCGTTAAGTAAAAGGCACAGACCATGCACTTTTTTTAAGAGCTTGTGCATTTCTAGTTAGCTGGGGGAAGAAGGCACATGGATAGGCCTGGGTGGAGGTGGTCAAGGCATACGCAGTCTGTGTGAGAGGTGGGCAGGGCAGGCAGCTGTTGAGGGTTTCGGCTGGCATTGGCACTACCTTGTCCTTCCACTCTCATGTCCTCTCTGTGCTTTTGTCTGCTCTGGACTTCTCCAGCTCCTTCTCCTAGATGATTCCTGCCCCAGCCACCCAGTCTTTAGCTGTCTTTGCTTCTCCACTCCCAGTGGCAGCTTGGCAAAGTGCCTTTCCTCTCCATTGCATGTCCTGCCACTTATTTTTATCCAGTGATCTGAGGTAAACACATCTTCTCCTGCAAACAAAGATGTGAGCCCCAGAACAGGGGCATCAACTGCCTCTAAATAGTCTTTGGCCCCCCAGCTTCTAATAACACTGACATTCCCAAGTTGGTCGGATGTGCTCTGAAATCACCAAGACATTCTTAATGCTTCTACCTAGATTGTTATGATGAGACTCTGACATGTATTTCTGAGGGATTAATTTTCCCCTTACGAATTTCAGTAAAAGATTTGTAAACTAAAGAAGTGTGGCCTCCTGTCAGCAGTGTCTCTGGTTAAGCTGAACTACCATCTTATTGCTGAGACCATCTCATGCCTCTGTTGAACCACTCACTACCTCTTGAACTGCTTACCCCCCAGCTTTCTGTTCTAGAAAGGAACAAACTCCCTTCACCTTTCAGTCTCTCTTCCAGCTGTTAGCAGGTTACGCCAGACTCAGTTGTTCTTTTCGTAAATGAACATTGCACACAGCATGTGAGCCAGCCTACTCAGAGTAACACCGTTTGTCACAGCAGTAGACACTGGTCCTTGACGAGGAAATGATGCTGATATGCATCACTGAGTGGAGAGTGTTGGTGGGAGAGGCTGGAATTTGGAAGCAGATTGGGAGCGCGCAAGGCGAGTGCTGAACTGCAAATCTCTTGTCCTGTGCAGACTCTTTGAGACAGCATTGAAGTTAAAGTGCTGGATCTTGTACTACTGACAAAGATTCAGGCCAGATGCTGTCTTGCCCAGACAAATTTTCCTGGGTAAACTTGAGATTTTGATGGATAAGCACACACAGGGACTCTAAGGATGGAAGAAAATTGTCCGAGTTGTCGGTACTCATTTAAGAGGTTTTGTGACCTACTTAAAAAAAATCTGTGTGAAAGCAAACACATAGTTGTAGGATAAATTATATTTTGTTCCCTTTGTAAATTTATTTCATATTTATGCCTGAAGAACACTCTCTGAAAAGCAAGGGGAAAACAGTGTATACAGTTGAAGAGGTATGAAAGACATGAAGTAACATCTTTGTACAGAAAAGCTCAGAGTTTCCAGTAAGCGTGATAAAGTGGAGAGCAATAGAGAATTAAGGCTTTTAAGTTGAGATTGGAAAAAAAAATAGCCATTCCATTATGTGATACAGAAAATGTTTGCTCATAATGAAACACTTCTGGTTTTAGTAGCACTGGAGGAAACTTGGTACCTTTGTATTCTTCACATAAAATGTCAAGAGACTGGGAGTGAACTGTTGAGATTATGCAAATTAGCATAGGAAAATAGTTTGTCAACCTAATTTTATGGTTATAGTAATTTTATATATACATAAAATATATATAAATATAGTAATATATTAATATTGTGATAGACTGCAGTCTGTATTGAAGACTAAGGTGTCATGAGAGAAAACACACCTATACTTTAAAAGTCTCTTTGGTTTCTGAACAACAGCAAAACTGACTTTTTACTGTGAAAATAAGGAAGGTGCTGAGTAACTGTCAGGTATCCATAAGTGCTTGGTCTGGTACAATGGTCTGTGCATTTGTGCAAAATGTAGTGGTTAGTGGGCTAATTTTTACCAGTGGTTTACAAAAAGCTGGAGTGTGACTTAATGTACTGAATGTGTTTACTTTGTAGGTAAGACTCGGGAATTTAAAAAACAGAGTGTCTTTGAAATGTTTTTCATCTAAATCAATTTTTAAAATGGTGCAGACTAATGTGAAAGGTTTGTTTTGTCTTCCCCTTAAAAGAACACTTGCCTCTTTGGTTTTTCCTTGCCTTGCTATGTAAGTCATATTTTGGTATGAAATGACAATTTTGTAGCATAACATAGCTCAATAATATTCAGCCATATGTATTGAATATTACTTATTTAATATGTTATTTGATGAACATTTTCCTATGCTTTATAAAAGGAGAATAGGTATTTTAGTATATCAAACAATGAAAATGTAAGAAGGAAGAAAAAGTCATTTGAATTATAATGAAGTGGTATAAAATTCACAGTACATTAGTTTTCATCTGTGGGATCTTATAATGAGTATTATTCTGCCAGGCTAAAAATTAATGGTGTGAGGAACTCCCCTCAAGTGCTTTGTGATGTTTCATATCTTTTCACTGTGTTAACCATCATAGGGTTTGACCCTAAGTTCCCAAATGTATCTCATTAACACAGGGATTTTTTTTCTTTTGCTTTAGTTTAAATAATAAAATCACTGTGGCTTATTGTCTCTGTCAGTTTGTCAGTGGGATAGAAATCTGTAAACCTCTAGACTTTTTACAAAAGCACCTTCAGAGCATCAGTAACTTGCCCAAGTAACTTTTTGCCATTTCCTGTGGTACTATACGAGTATAAAATTTTAAAGTTGCATTTTCTGCAGTGCTATCAGTACAGAGCTATTTCACAGAACTGGGAGACAGCATCCAGAAACTAGGTCACTGTCAGTTTGCACATTGAGCATTGGATTTGAAGAGCACAAAACCACTCTGGTCATCTTTACATCTTAGATTGCGTGTGCATGTTGTCTTTTGAAATCAAACATTCAAACCCTTTCACCTTCATGCAGGTTGTAGAAAGTTCTTTTTCTGAAAGTCATGTTAAACTGTGGAAGATGATCTCAGTGGGTAGAATCAAAACACTAAGCATTTCTTTTTGAAACCAAAGATGCAAAGGCAAGTCTTTTTAGGGGTGTATTTTCTTAGGAGTTTTATAGGAGTATATAGGATGCAGCTTTCGCTTTTATTCACAGTAATTTTCAGCTGTTGAAATTAGTGTCTGGTTTTCTGAGGTTCTGTTAATGATTCAGATCTACATCTGGAGTTATAAAATGTTGCTGCATCCATAGAAATGTTTCCTTGATGCAAAACATTAGAACTGAATAGAAATAAAATAGCAATTAAATATAATAATTTTGCATAAAAAGCATCGTTACAATTGCAGAATTGCACATTTGAAACCTTAGTCTGTGAGTCCATCCTGTGCACTGAAAGTCACTGTGATCTCAAGAAGAAACAGTTAGACAAGCAGAGTTTAGCTTACATCATAAAGCATTTGTATACGCGAGCTCAGATGCATTTTTTGCTTTTGCAGCTACAAATTCAGCTTTTCTTAGTTTACAAGTGCTTGAGTTTGTCAGCTAAATTTTTTATTTTTTTTTTTAGTGTAGCTTGTTCATTTGTTATATCCCTGAGGGGTTTTGTTTGTTTATTTTTAAAGATAAAGCCTCAAACAGATTCTTGTGTTTCCAGTTGTAAACATCCTTTGTGATGGGTGGATCTAAATGGCTGCTTCCCTTGCGAGTATTTAATCCTTAGGACTGATGGTAGTGGCCCGTGGCTTGAGAAGATGATTAGCCCAGAAAAACAGATGGACTGGGATGCCACCTGGGGCATTAAACTAATGCCGACCTGTGCTGCTTTTATCCTGTGACTCTAGCCCTGATCTCTGCCCTTCTTGCAGCTATCCTGGTCCTTCCCAAATGTTTCCAGCTCCTTTGTGGAAGCGCTGTTGCTGTAGTGATCTTAGTAGCCACTACCTAAGAAATCTACAGTTTTCATCTTCCAGTGTTAACTTTGACAAGGTAACAAAGTAAAAGGTTTCTGACAAATCCAAGCAAGAGAAAGGAGAAACTCTTCCCATATTACTAATGTGTATTTTGGAGAAAACTAGTACAACACTGTAGCCTGTTTTCTCGTCCTTGGAGCATATCATCAGCTTTTGCAGCAAACAGTAGCAGTTCTAATAGGAAAGATCACAAGAGTTTTTTATTTAGGCAAACTAAACATAGGGGTTGCTGTCTTTTCCTCTTATGTGGAGTTGGATTTTGTTTTCCTCTTTGTACCTAAGGAGATTATTAATTCAGCAGTGTGGTGGTGTCCTAAAAATGCAAAGCATTTAATTCTTGCATTTTCAGAATGTTTTGGAAAAGTCAAAATTCAACCTTCAAACTGCGTCTTCAAATTCCATTTCTGTTTCAGAACTGACATCATGTATTTCCTTTTCAAAATGAAAGGACAAGAAAGGGATAACTCATCTTGACCCAAGCTGACCATGAGACTGAACTGAGAAGTCTATTGTTTGTGTAATCTCTGTAATATGAATAACAATACTGCCAACAAATCTGAGATAGAATGAAAATCATAAACTTTTCATACTATATTTTATTGAATTATTTTAATGTGTTTGCTTTAGAACATCTCAGAGTTCGGTTGTGTATAGTTACATATGGGCAATGAAAAGACATTTCTAGCCCCAGAAGTCTGTGGTCTAAATATAAGATGAGAGAGAACAGCTGGACACTGCAGCAGCACAGGCACTCTAGGAAAGAGTGAAATAATTGTGATTAGTGTAATAAGCGGTGGTCACAGCACACCAGCTGTCTCACCAACATGAAGCGAAGTTTAAAGTGAATTAGATATTCATGAGTTTAGCTTCTCTGGTTTACTGTCCTAAAGCTTACAAGTGAATTTATTACTTGTCAGATGGGTAAATGAGAAATTATTAGTGGCTGAAATAACATGAGAATGTATCTTGGCAACATGGTTGAGAAGAGTCTGAAGATAAGAGGATGACAATAAACAGAAATGTTTGTGTCTTTAGAATTGAGATTCTTTGAACTAGCTGAGTTAATCTGCATTTATGTGTGCTTCATAGTAACACACATGGTAAAAACTGGAATTGGAGACACTTATAGAAAATGTAATGGAACAGCTTATTTAGCATAATGCTTCAGATATGGAAGGAAGAAAAATAATTTGCAGGCAAAGCATTGCCGTCATGCGTGGTGTGCTGCAGTTCACAGTGCAATGCTTAGGGGTGCCTTGGATGGCCATGGACTATACTATTGATGTGGGAAAAAAGTATATTCGTCTGTTAGATGAATGCTAAATTTAGTCCTGAATTAGTCAAATTCTGTCTCTCCCCTGTCTGATCTGCAAACATCCCTATGTAATCCCAATTAATGCATTGTAGAGCCATGTCTTGTGTGTCACTGTGAGCAATTATTAGTTTTCTCTTCCACATAGACAATTTTTGTATAAAATATGAAAGACTTGTACATCCAGAGTATAGCACCAGGTACATAAATGACACTTGCTAACTCTTTCTGTGAATAACCTTAAGCATGTTATTTTGATTACTATTAGTTTAGTAGTTTACCAACTAAAATGCATAAATAGTATGCTTGCATGTCAAATTAAGCATTTAGATGATCAAATGTTGTAGTTTTCTGGAAGCATGGAATCTTCTATCTCATGTGACTTCAAATAGTATTGCATACACAGTGTTACTTACAGAACTAATTATTTCTTTCCTTTCAAACATTTCTGATTCAACATATGCACAGCAAGAAATATTTTGTGTGGCAAGTGCCTACTAGCAAGATAAATGGAGTGTTCTTTAATTTTTAAATTTCTTCCCATATACAGCAGCTTTAACACAAGATATGTCAGCCTCAAATTAACCCTTGAATTTCTTCAGATAAATTATGGTGCCCTGAAAACGAGCATTGAATATTATTTTACAAAATTAAGTATATTATTTATTGTAATGTCATACAGGGAAAAGTGAAAGACATTAACAATATATATTCTAAATTATATTTTTTGCTTCTCAAACTAAAAATTGTAAAGACTTCATGTAGCTGTAGGGATAAAAAGTAGAGCAGTTAAATCCTACAAGCTATTTCTACTGGAGACTCTAATTTTACCATTGTAACTCAACGCAAGCAGGACTGCAGACATCCGTGAAGTCTGAATTCCAAGGAGATGCAGATTCCTTTTGTGTCTTTCCTTTTCCCAAAAGGAGGAAGCAGGGAACGCCATGGTAAAGGACGATGTCTTGGTGGACTGACATTTCTCATGTTGCTGTAGCTAGCTTTAGAGAGTAACCTGTTTTGTTCCAAACAGTTTTCACAGGTTTCATTAAAAAAGCCATTAATGTTAATATGGAATATGAGGCTACGACTGATTGAGTGGAAATTACTGCTATCCAGAATTCTAAAATTTGTGTCCTAATTGTGGTGAGGAAATGAGTGAAGACTATGAAAATTTTGCACTGTAAAATTTTAGGGATTTTCAACTTTAGCTTCGATGGGTTTGCTACTATACTTCATTTAATTAATTTCAAAATGCTGAGGCATTTCAGAACAATTGGAGGCAAAAAGTACATTACCCTTCAGTGCAAAACTAATTCTGGGCTTTTGCTTAGATTCACAGGTTTATACTTGCATTAAAAGAAATTTTAATGCTCTCATTAAAAGCATTTCCATTCTGAAACTGTTACTGCACTGTAAACAGCAGTGACAGGTTATATAACTTGGAAAGAAAAGGTAGAAATAGCTTTGAAATTGCCGGTACACTGAGGAGCTGAAACTTCCAAACTGAAATCGTATTGCCATTTAGAAATGGAGAAATGGGTGTGCATCATGAGTTGTTTGTAGATAAGATAACGTTATTTTTCAGTATCTTTCTGCTTAGATTGGGTTTTATAACGCCCGTATTCATAAACATAAACAACTACCTTAATAACTGGAGAGTAATTAATAGAATGGGCAGATCTGCCCAAACATTGCACATACCTCAGTAGCTCCAGTGAAATTGTATGATTTGAACCCATCATCTTTACTAGATACTTGACTAATGAGAAACAACAATCATCCCAGCAGGCAGATTAAGAAAAAGAAACATGTGTGTTTTATAGTAATCCTTGTAATAAAAAAATAAAATTAATTCTTGCCACTCTATATTGGTTCAAAAAAAGATATTTCTCTTGTAGTTTTGTATGCCATCCTTGAAAAGGTAGATGTTTCTTTAAGGATAAAATGAATCCAGGGGAATCTAAAAGATGGTATTTAATAAGTTTCAGGGTGTAATGAAATATTGTACAACTAAATCACTTTTTGACATAGAAACTTTTAATAGATTTTAGTCTTTTGTAGCTCTGAGCAATATCTGACAACTGTATTTACTGCATGTGGTTCTGGTTAATTTTCATATGAGGGAGGGAATAAAATATGCGTATCTCCTGCATTCAGCAGGTTTTGTCAACAAGGCTTGCTCCATGCATATGAAGCAAGAATCCTCAAAGAACAAGTATTTCTTATTAACATTACTTGCTTTGCACTTGTTAGTATATATATACTTTTAAAAAAAATACACATGCATTTTAAAAATCTGCCAAAAGTGTGTGAACCAGACTGGAAGGAATATAAGGTGCTACGGAACTTAACACTAGTTCCAGTATTTGGCTAATCAGGTGTGCAACCTTGGCTCTTGCAAGTATTTAAGAGAGCTAAAACAGTGGGTTGTGTTTCAAGTGCAACTATAAGTAGGTTTCTGTGCCATGTACCCACAATCTAGTATGTGTTTACACGCAGAGCATGCTGCTATGCCTTTGATCTCCCCCTTTTTGATGGAGGAAAAGCCAGTTGCGATAACGTTTATGTAAAAACACATATCTGTTGTTTACATACAGTATATTTTGCTGACTTTAATGGGGGCTATACTGAAAAATGCTGGTGGCTTTGCATTATAGTATTTGGGTGTGTTTAAACAATAAGGTGTTTTTTTAATTTTCAATTTTTTCTTTAGTTCCTCGTTTCTTGGAAGTATTGGTCTCATCCACTCAGTCTATCTCTTGACTGTGTGAAACAAGACTGGGGAAGATATTCAGATATGATAGTGCTGATATGATAGATCTGCTGTGCTAAGTGTTTACCTTTTTAGGACAGCTTAGTTCTCACATAAGTGGTATTTTACATGCATTTTACAACAGATTAATTTTGCTCTTGTTTTCAAAGAGGTCAGTCAAGACTTTCAGTGCTTTCATTTGTTGTGTCTGCAAGTTTCTCAGTTTTGTAGGTGGCTTACACTGTGCTTGCTATAAGAACACGATGTTTTTATTACAAGACAGAATTTTGTTGTGTCTCAGGCCTCAAGGAAGCAAAGCAGTTTCTACCAAATTCCAGCAAGTCCAACTGGTTGATTTTTCCAATCAAAAAATCCAATAAGTGAATTTTCTTCTGTATGTAATAAGCTGCTGTTTAGTCAGCATGAAATCCAAATCCATGGTCAGCATAAACATGCATGCCCTTACTGGAGCTGTGTCATTAGACAAATGTTAAATAAAAAAAAATGTTGTGGGAAGATAAAATTGCAGTTATTAAACCATGTCTGTTTTGTCCGAAGCAATAATATGAAACTGAATCTATAATATGAAATCTGTAGAACTGAGACAATTAATTGGAATAATAATCTGTCCAAAATTTCTAAGAATTCTTAAATGTTTTTTCTGATTAGTTGTCACAATTTCTGCACAGCTTTTCATAGACTGTAGGGAGCTTCTCAGAGCATATCCTTCAGTGTGTTACAGGAGACTTTAAGGAGCTTTGTAGCCTCTGTTGCTACGTTCAGGTAGGAAAATGTAAAAGGCTGGCTTATAACCTCCTTGAAACCTTGGTCTAAACTGGTCATGTGAAATGCAGTCTAGTGGAAGGTAGTAACGTTATGAAATTGTCTCTAAGCGTTAATTGGCTGCAAAGAATTTTGGCCCATTGAAAAGAGAAGAAACTGGAAATGTTGAGGCAGGAAGAGTTTCTTGAAATCTACTGAAACAAATTGAATTCCTTTGCTGCTTTTTAGTGAAAGTAGCTTATGTGAATCTTCTGATAATTGCAAATTACTGAAAGTACATCTCCTTGCTTAATGACATTATCTGTCTTTATCAATAATAAATGCTACTGTCATCATTTTTATTATGTTTGTTAATATATGGTTTTAAATTGTAGTGATATAAACAGTTCAGGGGGTTAAGTTGTACTTTTTTTTTTCCTACATTATAGCAAGCAAACAGTCTCACTGGTATTTAAAAATTACTTTTAAAAGCATGATTTGTTGAAATAGAATGGACTAATTCTGTGAAAAGTGTCACACAGATACCTCAGGTGTCATTAGCTGTTTTTCTCTGTCAGCTGTTTTCAGAGGGCAAGGTTTTTATGACATTCATTCACCAGCTGTGCATAGCTTTTGCTCAAGGAAGGTTTTTTAAAAAGATAATATTATGATGAAATAAACATATAAATTATAAAGACATAACGATGTATATCCTGAGTGTGATGCATCCGTTCAGTTTAGAGAAGACCTGCTTCTGTGGGAGTCTCACTGTAGATTCTGGGTGCCCTATAATTTATAGCTATCTCACAAACACTGTTGTCATATTTTGAAACCATAAAATTTAACCTACATTTACAGAATAAACATTTTTGTTTAGGCTACTTTTATTCCTGTGTCTGGAGTCTGCGGTTGCAAAATTAGTCCTGCTACACTAAGCCACACTGTGATCCCTTAGCACAGAATAAATATGTGGTATGGAGAGCACAGAAGAAAAATACCTGTTCTCTAAAGAAGACTTGCCATCTGTTTTGTTTGGTTTTGTATTCTGGGTTCCTGAAGGATATTTTTTAAACTTAATTCTGTAAATATTAGGCATTCCATTTGGAGAATCTATTTCTGAAGGAAGCAGGATGAATGGGAACAGTAAAAACTGCTGGTCATTCATCCTTGTGATTGCAGAATTAGAAAAATATATTGTTGCATTTTAAAAGGTCAGTATTTATCGGAACTGGTTTGATAGTATCTGTGCTATTGTACTTATTTCCTGGTTAGGCTTTACAAAACTAGTAGTAGTGTCAGATGACTCGAGCACTGAGATTCCTAGGCTTTTTTAATATTATATTTGACAGACTTTGCCAGCTGTTTGATGAAGGAGATGATTAAAGCATCTTGGATGGGTGTAGATTAACTTTCTGATGATATCATTAGGGTGGAAATGTAATCCCCTTTAGGGGAAAAAACCCAAGGAAATGTTAGTAATGTGCAATTAAGAGCACAATTTAGAAGGTATAAATAGAACATTATGGAGAAAAATGTTTAGATATCTAAATACTTAAAATATTTGATGCTCTCACTGTGTCGGTATTTGTGGAGAGCTCTGTATTATAAGGCCTGATCCTAAACACACACGGGGCGGGGGGGAAAAGAAATTCCTTTCAACTTCAGTGGGGTGTGAAACAGGTCCTGTGTAAGCTTATGGAGGTACCTCATTACCAGCAATGACAGACTAAACGGGGGCTGTTATTTAATAATTGTTCCTTGCTTGTTCTTACTTTGCAAAACTTCATTTATTTTGCCCTAAGCATCCTTGCTTCAAAATGCTCCATGTTATTAACTCCAGTCCTAAGACTTTCAATGATTTGCAAAAGATACTTGCAGCAATTAAAACTGAATTGAAGCAATTCTAGTTCTTTTCACCTTGTAGTCAGAACTTAACCATGCTGTTTGCATTGGTGCCTTTCCATGTTTCAGCTTACCTTTTCATCTATTGAGAATACCCAAATATTTATGCTAACCTTATCAGCAAAATATTTTTTAAAAAGGCTTCCAGATCACTTTTATTTCCTATACTGCTGCTTTACTGTTGAGAATACTGTAGTATTGAACTCAGCTTCTATGTTTAGCCATAGCAAAACTGGAATGCTTAAGGTCGACTGCTCTATGAGGTTCTGGGAATCTATTATCAGGCAGAACATTTCACACTTCAGTAAACTCCAAATTAATTACATTGATGGTACATGAATACCAAAAGAAAGTGATCATAATTAAAGCCACTTCAGCAAACATCAGAGGAAATATTAGTGATTTCCAGTTGATGATAATGCTAATGTGTTCTATAAAAGTATTTTATTAGAAATGGTGTAATACTGTCTCTCGCAGTGCCTGTGTAATGTGCCAGTTTATTAATTTAAATATGTTTTTATTGGCGATTTAAGATTATATCAGCATGCAAATGTATTTTAATATAGTCTTAATTATGTGCAGTTCACAACTAGGACAGTTTAGATGTGAGGACGGACAAATCTGAAATGAAACAGCAACATGTTATGAAGATATCAGAAGACAGAAGAACTGCTACTTGGACTTCTGGAGGGCAGACTTTGGCCTGTTTAGGACCCTGGTTGAGTCCCTTGGGAGGCGGTCCTGAAAGGCAAAGGAGTCCAGGAAGGTGGGATATTTTCTTCAAGAAGGAAATCTTAAAGAAGCAGGAGCAGGCCATCCCCATGTGCCAAAAGATGAGCTGGTGGGGAAGAACCAGCCTGACTTGAACAGCTTTGGCTGAAACTCAGGAAAAAATAAGAGTTTATGACCTTTGGAAGAAGGGGCAGTTAACTCGGGAAGACTGCAAGGATGTTTGTTATGCAGGGAGAAAATTAGAAGGGCCAAAGCCCAGCTAGAACTTAATCTGGCTACTGTTGTAAAAGACAATAATAAAAGTTTCTATAAATACATTAGCAACAAAAGGAGGGCTAAGGAAAATCTCCATTCTTTATTTGATGCAGGGGAAAATATAGTAAGAAAGGATGAAGAAAAGGCTGAGGTACTTAAAGACTGAGGCAAAGAAGGCATTAATAGTAAAACCAGTTGTTCTCTGAGTACCCAGCCCCCTGAGCTGGAAGACAGAGAATGGGAGCAGAATTAATCTTCCATAATCCAAGGGGAGTTTGTTAGTGACCTGCTACACCACTTAGACACACACAAATCTATGTGGCCAAATGGGATCCACCCAGGCATACCGAGGGAGCTGGCAGAAGCGCTCACCAAGATGCTCTCAATCTTTTATCAGCAGCCTTGGCTAACCAGGGAGGTCCCAGCTGACTGGAGGTTAGCAAATGTGACACCCATCTACAAGAGAGGCCCAAGGAGGATCTGGGGAGTTACAGGCCTGTCAGTCTGACCTTGGTGCTGAGGAAGGTTATGGAGCAGATCATCTTGAGTGCCATCACACGACACGTACAGGACAACCAGGTGATCAGGCCCAGTCAGCATGAGTTTGAGACAGGTCCTGCTTGATTAATCTGATCTCTTTCTGTGACAAGGTGACCTGCTTAGTGGATGAGGGAAAGGATGTGGATGTTGTTTACATAGACTTTAGTAAAGCCTTTGGCACCATTTACCACACCATTCTCTTGGAGAAACTGTCTGCTCATGACCTGGATGGACGCATTCTTCACTGGGTAAAAAAACTGGCTGGATGCCCAAGCCCAAAGAGTGGTAGTGAATGGAATTAAACACAGCTGGTCCCAAGTGGTGTTCCCAGAGCTTGGTGCTGGGGCCAGTTCTGTTTAATATCTTTATCAACAGTGTGGAGGAGGGGATTGAGTGTACCCTCAGTAAGTTTGCAGATGACATGAGTCTGGATGGGAGTGTTGATCTGCTTGAGAGTAGGAAAGCTCTGCAGAGGAATCTTGGCAGGCTGGATTGATGGGTTGAGGCCAACTATATGGTGTTCAACAAGGCTCAGGGTGGGGTCCTGCACTTGGGTCACAACAACCCCCTTCAATGCTGCAGTCTTGGGCAAGAGTGGCTGGGAACCTGCCTGGCAGAAAAGGATTTGGGGGTGTTGGTTGGCAGCCAACTGAACATGAGCCAGCGGTGTGCCCAGGTGGAAGAAGGCCGATGGCATCCTGGCTTATGTCAGCAATAGCGTGGCCAGCAGTGACAGGGAAGGATCTTATCCCTGTACTCAGCGCTGGTGAGGCTGCACCTCAAACACTGTGTTCAGTTTTGGGCCCCTCACTACAAGGCATTGAGCAACTGGAGCGTGTCCAGAGAAGGGCAACGAAGGTGGTGCAGGGTCTGGGGCACAGGTCTGACAGGGAGCGGCTGAGGGAACTGGGGGTGATTGGCCTGGAGAAAAGGTGGCTCAGAGGAGACCTCATTGCTCTTTGCAACTACCTGAAAGGAGGCTGTAGCAAGGAAGAAGTTGTTCTTGTCTCCCAAGTAACAAATGATAGGACAAGAAGAAACAGACTCAAGTTGCACCAGGGGAGTTTAGATTGGATAGTAGGAAAAAAGTCTTCACCAAAATGGTTGTCAAGCATTGGAACAGGCTGCCCAGGGAAGAGTCACCATCCCTGGAGGTATTTAAAAGATATGTAGATGTGGCATTTAGGGTCATGGTTTAGTGGTGGACTTGGCAGTGTTAGGTTAATGGTTGTCCTCGGTGATCTTTAAGATCTTTTTCAACCTAAATGATTCTATGATATTTTCTAGGGTTTGTAGTGCAGCATTAAGAGCTGATGCTATCTCAACACCATCTGTAATTCAGTGAGTGACACTTACATGAAAATATCCCATTAATGGTATTAAGCTTTCTGTTGTTTACAATCTGAGCCATAATGCATCCCACCCTGCCTGTTGTAGAGTACTGTAAGAGCAGCCACTGTAAAATGAGCTGTCGGCATCCAGAATGCAGTTTCTCACCCAGAAACAATGTAATAAGAAATATAATTAGATTCTCTGATTAGCAGAACACAGTGAAATTATATAAGGTGTTTTTGAAATTTTTTTGCAGATGTTAGCACTTTATAAATTTGCATTGGAATCTTATTTCAACCACTAAGACTGACTTTCAAGCAACAGTAAGCAGGGTATAGTTAACCACTGAAGCAGAAATCTAGAGTCAATGAGTAATTATTAAGAGCTTTCCAGAATATTAGCTGTTTCAGTTGCTGCCGTGATGGAATAGTCCATTAGATATTTCTGTTTCTGGCAACTCCTGAGAATTGATTGTGATACGAAACAACAAGCCATTTTGATCAATACTGTAATTACTCTTATTGATGGATTGTTTTACGATGATAGTCATCATTGCAATATGTCTGCTCAGGAGGCATCAAGACTGTCCGCTGCATGCAGTAATGCACCACAAATATCTGATTCAAATCAACACACTATTGAGACTGGGCTGACAAGCGTGAAATTAATTGTTCCACTTCATGTAAGACCTGCATTCTTCTTTTGAGAGAGTAATTTGTTGCTGTGTGTAGCCTGGGCACAGTACAGCCTCTGTGCCATGTTAGGTGTGGCTTTTTTGGTCTTTGTCTTTTTCCCACATGATCAGTTCTTTCACCCTCTTAAGCATAAGCAAAGGAATTCATGACTCAAGGGCTCTGACAAAATTCATATCCCTTCAGGTTTTTGAGGAAGGAATTACATATCTTGGTGAGAAAAAAAAAAAAAGGCTTTATGATCCAAGATATTGAAAGGTTTAAAAATATAGGAGTAACATTGAGGCAAGAAAATCTCAAATCCTTGTATATGAAAGTATAGCAGTGGGATAATGTTTGGAAGCTGATTTTTTTTTTTTCATCTGAAATGTTGCATCATTGCTATTTTATTTTTTTCATGGATCCTTATATTGAAAATGTTATCTTCAAATTTCTTGGTGGAAAAATAGGGACTACATTCAGTGGAAAAAAAAAAAAAATTAGAAACTTTTAATAGTGATGTACTGTGCCATACCACTGTGGTCTATTGATGGTTCATTGGACAAATGGCTTATTAAGTAACGGAAGCTAAGTAATACAAGTTTTTAGTGTACCCTAAGCAGATGCACAGATGGCTTATTTTTCAAGAATATCACATAACAGACAAACATTTGCTTCTTACCCAAAAAAGATCTTCAAGGACTTGAGCTGTACTCTGACAGCTTTTATTATATTGATCTCATGGGGGCTGCTCTTCCTCATCTTTGCCCTGTGCCAAGTGTTCCACATTTGTGTCATGCTTTACCCTTTAGTGAAGAGCAGTAACGAGTAGTGCTATCCTAATGTATTAAGTACCAAAATTATTACACACTGATAATAGCATCGTCAACAAACGTCACAGATACTATGTGTTACTGAATCATGTGAATCATGTTGTCCAGTCTGGCCTCACCTTGTACCATTCAACGCTGCTCTTTGTCTTTCATAGTGAGTATTCACATGTGCGTGTGCCTCTGTTGCTTTTGTAGTGGCTCAAGTTAGAGCTGATGCCTGTCTGAAACCTGTAACTCAGGTAGGCTGGGCAGTTCTGAGCAGTAGGAGGCAGGCAGTGGGGACACCAGTGAGATTGCAGTCGGCATGCTCCTGGGAGCTTTGTGAGATAACTGCTGACCTGAGACTGGTAGAAGTTAGCTTATGTGTGGTTTTTTATGCCTGGCCTCCAAATTTGGTCTGTAATGTCAATAGAAGGACCCCTAACAAAAGCAAAGTCTGTTCCTAAGCAGAGTGATGTAATGGTATTGGTAGTGTTAGGTTGCTGAATTTTGAATACTTTTTTTTTTTTTTAAATGTAAATATATATGCCTGGAAGTAATGACAGAAAGAACTGTAAATATTATATAATACTCAGGAAAACTCAGTAAGAGGAAATAATATCTAGTAGTTCTGATCCTTGTCTAAACCTACCTTCTAGTTAACTTTTTGAGCCTTTTAAAAAATCTAATACACTAAATTAGCATTTCTCAACTATTCCCATTGTTGTTTAATGAATCCTTGTTAACAGACATGTCTGTAAGGAAAACGGTCCAGTGTAAAATGACTGGAAAGGTGGGTGTTGCTTGTGACTGAAAATCTCTGCATTTGCTGAAAAGGCGTTTTCTGAGTAAGTGTTTACAAAATATTGATGGAACACTTGTCTAAGGACAAAGCTGTTATTTAGTCATTAACAGTACGTCATGTTAGAAAATATGAAAGGAATAAAAAATAGACTGAGGATTCGTAGTTATCCCATCAAATATGGGGTGGGCTTCCGCTTGACCTACACTGTGTGTAGCTGTATTGCATTACATGCATTGACTTGCTGTGCATTTTTTATGTTTTTAACTGATAAAATGCAAAGAATTTAATGCCAAATATCGAATCTGCTACATAGGTATAACTGCATGAACTTTTTGTTCGCAGAAGACTGATTATCTGAAAAAAAAGTTTAGAACTTCTGATCTGTTAACATAGTTCATTTGTGTCCTTTACCTGTCACTGTCTTTTGACTGTTTATCACTTTTAACAGAAGAGCTTGGTTTAGAATGGTTTTATAATAATATTGCATACAATTTTGAAATAATATTTAAGTAAACCAAATACCTGGAAATACATTTAATTAAAACTTTATTCCATGTTTTACAAGTGTTCAGGGACTATTTATAAAACATAATACTGCTGTGAGTGGGCCCAGAGGCACCTTCTAAGGTCTGAGGTTAGTAGTCTGTATCAGCAGGTCCAGACAATCAAGTACAATTAAGAAATGTTACACTCTGCAAAAAGTGGTTTGGTTAAATCAAGTTCCCTGTGTGGAAAGAAAAAAATATTTTGAATTGTATGAGATAATGAAATAACTGAAACAAAATCCAAATCTCTTATGAAATATTTGGCTCAAAATTTGTCCTGTGTTGAGAGAATTTTTTTTTACTTGTTTGGGTTTTTGTTTGCTTTCTGCCTGAATCAGTTTAAGTTCATACTGCTGTCTAAAATTTAAATTGGCTTTCCAGGATGTAGGTATGAATCAAAACCAAATTAAGTAAACCCAGGGCCAATTGTGGCTCAAGTCTAGCAAATATGAAAAGACCTGTCAGGGATATTTTGCTTTGCTTTCTCTTTTTCTCCCATAGTTGGGCTGCAGCAATCAGCAGGGATTTTATTCTTTCAATTATATCTTGAGGCAAAACTTTAGAAATTCAATTGATTTTTGTGTTTTGCTATGCAATTTCAGATGTATATATATATCAAAAATCATGCTTTCTCCTAAAGAAGCTCACAAATAAAATTAATCAACTGCTGTTGTGCTTCCATGAATTAAAAAGAAGAAAAAAACCTAAACCAAACAACCCCCCACGTTCTCCCCCCTTTTTTTTTTTTTTTTTGGAAGTTCATTCTATTTTGTTGAGCTTTGATTGGTACCTTGAAATTGGTTTTGGCAATGAACTTGCTGAAATCTAACATTTATCTTTAATTCATCCCGCGCCTAAATACACAACAAAGCTTTTTCCTGAAGATAGATTATGCCTGGGCAACAACAAAATGTGTCAGACTGTCCTCTAGGTCAGAAACTCAACTGCTACTTGCTGACTTTCCAAAATATAACAGATATTATATTGATCTGTCTACTTCTAACTACCATAATCCTCTCTGCTTTATTGCTATTATGGTATGTGATCTGTGATCACTCAAGTTTTTATTTTATCTATGGTATCAAATGTAATACACCCTCAGTCACTTGTAGTTCTAAGATTGTTTCTACATGTATTGATTTTTTAGCTTGTTTTATTAAATTGTAAGGAGAAGACATTCAGAAGCTTGCTTGCTTGATAAATGTCTTACAACTAGTTTCTCATAGGAAAGAATTATCAACTACACGAAGTAGAAAAAGAAAACCAAAGTACATGGTTTGCCTTTAGAGCTCAAAGAAGGAAGGGTTGCAGGGTGGAATAATAGGTTTGTAGGTCCAAGCATGCTGAAGTATATTGTTGTTGCCCCAAAGGTATAGAAAACAGCTCTTTATCTTCAGTCTGGACAGCTTCACCTGAGACAAAAATTTTCTGGGCAGAGAACATATCCCCCTGCTTGAATTTCAAGTAATGCTTTCCATTTCTGAATGGCAAAAATAAGTTCTCTTGAAATTGAGATGCTCACTTTTGTGGGTCTTGTATTTGAACAGTGTTACACAACTGGCTTACTGCTTCTAGTCTCTTTTTATATGGGGTTTTGTGCCTCTTTGTGTGGGTAGCAGTATGCATCTGGGTTTTATTCTTTTAAGAACAAAAGAATTATAATATTCGTTCACTACTAACTTTTGATATGTATTATTTTAGCAAGAACTGGCTATGCCTTTTTAAGAATTGAAATTCAAAACAAATTTAGAGATGATAAAAACAAAGCTTGCCATTTTTTGAGCCCTGACATGCTGATCAATTTACCTTCATACATTTTTTTCCCTTGTAATCAGTGTTAAAACTTCCATTTATTTAATTGTGGGTTTTCATGTAAAAATTCTGTTATCGTTATTTTAGTGTTAATGCAATTATAATCAGGAAAACATTTGTGTAAATTTTCATGTGATAAATCTTCTAACTTTTTGTAGGTTTAAATAGTCACTGATTCTTACTTTGACTTATTAACTTTTCATCTCTCTTCTATAGTGAAGGCTGTTTAAAATATGATCATAATGAAAATATTACGTGAAACTGAAATTGTGAGATGTTGTTTTTCTGTACTGTCCAGAGAAAAATGATAAGTCAAAGATGAAAGAAAAAAAAGAGTCTCTTTGTTTGAGAGCTTTGCTAGGTGTACCTTGGCTTCTTTTTCTTGATACAGTAATACTACATCTGAAGTCCATTTTGCACTTTGATACACAGTGAGCCTTCACCCATCTTGTGTAACAGACAGCCTACTCAGAGCAAGATGCTTTAAAAAAAAAAAGCCAACCCAAAACCAAAGGAAGGAATCAGCCATAAAGAAAAATGCACTGAATACTACTGAGTGTGAAATACTTGGATAGATGGGGTTGTGGCTATTGACACTGGATCTGGTACAGTTATGAAACTTGAGTGTGTTATTGAAACTGAACCTAATACTACCTTTAAAACCAGAAATTTGTCTTCATTCCCAACATCCATATTTGAAGTAGCAAGTGCTCAGTATACAACTGCTTTGATCGGATTAGCAGATTTGAGGATTATATTTGTCTGTTTTGGAATTGGAAAATACTTTTTCTGAAAAACCTGCATGCTTGCAGGTATGTGCTAGTTTTCAGAAACTGTAATTTCTTTCCTTATTTGTGTTTTAATCCTGGATAATATAAATGTAGACACGTATAATGCATTGTATGATTAAAACTTCTTAGAAAAATGGATCAGAATTCTGCTTTCATTCACTTCAACCATAGAAATCTGTTATTCTTCTGACATGGCCACAAAATACATCTACTGGGAACTGCTTGTCTGCCTAAAGCTTAGAGTATAAGTATTATACTTTGTTTCTTTCTCTATACCTTTATTCTCAGAGAATTTGGGGAATAAAGCTAAAGTGACTTAATTTTGAAAAACAGACAAGCTGATGTGCTTGCTGAAGTAATTGAACATTAGCGCTATAAAATCTAATGGACACTGCTGACATTGGGTCTGTCTACACTAGGAATTTGTTTTGCTCCTTGTTTTGTTCCAGGACTTTATTTTTGGGCTGTCTTTGAGAGCAAACAACTTGTTCTCTGCAAGATGAATTGTGGGCACTGGTTTGCTGGAGGATCCAATCCAGGAGTGCTGTGTGCTGCGTTTACTGTGCTGAGACCGAGTCCCTCTGCTTAGGTGGTCCTCAGAGGTGTCATGGCAGGTTGTGTGTGCTCAGATGTTCCCATATGCTCAAAGGCATCAGGACACACCCTCAGCTTTGTGCTAGAAAAATTCCTGGTTTGTTTCCCTGAGTCAAGCTAATAACAGACAGTAATAATGTGTTAGTAGCAAAGGAGCTGAGAGCAGAGGTAGCACAAATGCTACCAGGGTAGATCGGCCAGGCATGAACAGCCAGACTGTGCGCTGCTCTCCACAAACGGATCCAGGGATGAGGGCTCCCCACTTTGGTTGAGACAGTGGGGGCGCAGCTGTCCTGCTACCATGAGTTCTGCCCAACAGATCTTGGAGCGCTCTCAGCGCTTCCTTTGGATGCGGGATGGACCCATGCAGGTGGAACAGCTACTGAGGCTGCTGCAGGTGCAGTTACAGTGAAGTGGAGCCCAGTCTACAGCTGTGGGAGTCTGGATAGAATGAAAAAACTCTGTGCCACAAAAGTATATTGGAATTTTATATATTTTTTCCTCCTAATCCAGTTTACCATTGAATATTCCTGGATTCAATTGATTTTTATGTGTATAGCTGAAGGTAACATGTATAGCCCAGTGTTCTGCTCTACATAAGTTTAAAATTTTTAATTCTTTCATGTATTTGGTATCAGAGCTGAAAATACTAGTGAAGTAAAGTATAGTAATGTATTTTGTGTTTTGGTTTAAAAATGGTTCAAAACCAAGACTTCACCATCTCTTCTTTTTTGGAGTGGAAAACAAGAGTTAGTGAATGATATGGAGAATTTACACTGGAAATTTGAGGAAATATATAAACAAATTATATGTGGAAATGACCCTGGTTGTTATGTCTTGAAAAGGAGCCATCGTGCCTGTGCATGAACTTGTTTCCAACAAAAAAAATTTAAGTGGCAGATTTATTGAGCAGGCGTGGTCACCAAATTGTCACAGTAAAATGTAGTCAATTCTTTGGATCTGGATCAGTAGTACTCCATACAGTAAATATAGATGAGTTTCTGTATAAGATAACTGAATTTTCAAGCTAGAATTTTATAAATCTGTATTTTCAGTGTTTTTTTTTTCAAGGAGAGATATGATTTGGTACATTTTTCAGACCTGCAGTCCTCAAAAAAAATCATCAGTGAGTGTGTTGGAACCACTGTGAGAAGGGGAAGTAAAGTATCAGTTCCTGACAAAGAATACATTCTTCATTAGCAATTGTTGGATGAGCTCTTAAAATAGAGATAAAACTGTTTTTTATGTTTTGATTAAATTGAACACAAATGCAAAATACATAATGCAGTGAGGGATTCTTACAGTGCTGTATTTTTAGATTAGTAGAAACTGAAAAAAGCAAAGACACATCAAGGCAGTGTTTAGTACACCTTCAGTCTTAGTAGAAATATTGAATTGTCCTCTGGTTATAGGATATTATAGAGTAACTGTATTTTGTAACCTCTCACCTTTTCTATAAGATGCAGTACATAAAAAACTTCAAGTGGCATAGATAAAATATGTTTGTCAAATATAAGCAATATCAAATATCCTGTTATCTCTCTGAAGTGTATGAAGTACTGTTTGGCTGCACTACTTCTGCAGGTTTTGGGGCTTCATGTTGGACTACTCATAGCATTTATTTATTTGTAATAGTATTTTGCTTTTCGTATTATTGCATTTGTATCGTATATAAGTCTGATTCTTGCTGCTGCTTCAATTATAGTCTTATGTTTCTTACTACTTTTACAGTGTTTGGACACTTTATTTCATGCTGTCTATATATGCTTTTAAATTTAAGATCCCAGTCCAGCAGTTTCTACTCCTGTGAGTACTATTTGCACAAGTAGTAGCTGCACTAATGTCAGTTTGATCAAGTAGGTGAAGGAGGGTTTGCAGGAATGTATCATATGCTGTATGCAAATTTTGTTAAGCTTAAAATGATTTAGAACACTGCATCTAATGCATTAAGCAATTCCCTCCAGCTTTTTTTGGGGAAAAAAAAAAAAAAGCTAAAGAGATTCATCCACTCCTACCTGAGACTTTTTTTCAGCCAATTAAATATGTATTTTTTTCTTGTTCTTTTCCCTCTCCCCATAGGTTAGCATTATGAAACAGGTTAGTAAAGTTATTAAAACAGCTTGAAAGAAACTGTAACATGAGTTTTACCTTTGTACCTCATTTTCACAGAGGTTTTTACCTGTGGTTAATAAAAAAATTTGATCTATTAACATCGTTTTAGTAGAATATGTGAATCTTTTGCCCCCATTTGAATTATGTATTATCATTTCCAAGAAGCCGAGTATAGCTAGACATTTAGTATTTCTCAGTGGGAGCTTGTAGGAGAAGCAAATAGTTTGTGTAGCACGTTCTCTGTATTATTCTTGGACTAGACAAATCTGACATAGAAGAAAATTGCTTATGTAGTTAGATTTTGTTGTTTCTCCATCGAGATGGATTGCTTACTCTGCTTTAGAAGAAAAGAAATGATGATTTATGCAAGTACATAATGGTCCAGGGGTAATGAGTGTGTATGTGTATGCTTTGTGCAGATGAAATTCAGGCAACCATAATGTATAGAATAAAGAGTGACAACTGTGACTTACAGACCCATAATTCCACTGAGGAGTTCTGCTGATGACATAAACTTCAAATGTGAAGCTTGGTTGGTTTGTGATGCTCCATCACTGGATCCCAGAAGAGGAATTAATTCCAGTTCAGACTCAATAATTCCAAATTCATGTGACTTTTTTTTTTTTTTAGCTCAACACATGAACCTCTCCACCTTTCTTATTTTAAATAGTGTCACTGTACATCTTCCTATCTTACAACGGTGTGAGTGCTCTCACGCGTGTTCTCTTTTTCTTGCAAGTTTATGGATAGGAACAGTAATAGCTTTTGTTTTCAAACCACTGCAAACTAATATCTAAGCTATAGTTGGAATATTTTAGTGTTGTCTTTCTTAAATGTCCAAAATTTGATTGCTCATCAATCAGCTTAAACTCATTGACATTGTGTTTGATAAAAGCTTTTAGTTTGATATATGCATGATTTTATGGAATCTAAATAAGAGAATAAGTGTTTTGTGACTCTAACTGCAATTATTTCAGCCTCTATTTCTTGTGGAGTTGTGCAGTTTTCAATTAAGTAGTGGTTGGAAAATATTTTTATGTGGTGCATTTCTTAAGAGTGTTTTGTTGTTAGGGAGAAATAAAAATAGGGCATTTATATTGAAAACTATTTTTTAAATATTTGAATTATATAAAGTCCTTGTGATTCTTCGGGATAGATATTTACCATATGCTTAAGAACTGGGTAGCTATTTTTACGAACTGAGTAACAGATTATGTGCATAAACATTTCATGGTAGATAAAGAATTTTTATGCCTGTTTGAATGTATCACAGTACTTTAGAATGACAGGTATTTTGTGCTCTTGCTGCATAAGGAGTGTTGCTTCTTCGTTTGTGTGTATCTTCCTCTCGTGATTTAGACACAGTATGTTTTATGCCATCATATACAAGTTTTACTCAAAATTCTGTATTCTTTTCAATTTTGAAATACATACACAGAGTGTGTGTACTGAAATTACAGTATACCTTAAAAAACATTTATCTTTTGACTTAACAGGTTTCAAGGTAGCTAGGGTGGTTTTAGCAATCAATGTAATAAACCTTTGCCTTTTATGCAGCTACAGTATATGTGATACAAATATTATTGCTGGAATGCTATTATTATTGACTGTTTTATTACTGTGCTTCCTAGGATTTTTGATGGTGTTTGGGATTGCACCATGCAAACTGAGACTGATGCCAAGTCTTCAGAACAGAAACTAATTCTCAGTCTGAAACAAATTGTTCTTGGAGCTAGACTACCGGGGGCTTTTCACAGATTTTGTTTTCTGCCTAATTTGCAAGACTAAGCCTAAGAGCAAGGTGAGGCTGACTATGGAAATGTTATCCTTGTTAATATCTTGAGAAGTACTGAGGAACTAAATGACTAAATCAAGGTTATGCAAAACTCTGGCAGAGCTGGGACATAAGCCCAATTCTTTCAGGGTTAATATCTCAACCATCAGACCATTCTTCCTCGAAGAATATAGCCTTCATTATAACCCCACATTTCACTTTATGCTAATTTTACTGCAAAACCGCAGTCCCTTTGACTTAGATTTTCCATACTTGCTCTCAAATAATAAGGAAGTTAAAAACTGCTTCTGTAAAGTCCTTTCGACTATTACTAAATTTTATTTATTAGTAAAATAACTGATTTTTCAAAACATCTTTAAGCTTAAATAGTAAGACTTTTTATGCTGTGAGATTTCCTTTCCTCTCTCCCCTAATAATTACAGACCATTTTATTATTTACAGTAGCCATTGCCTGAAACTAGGCAGAACATGTTTATCTCAGCAATGTTTGAACTACAAAGCATAGTTTAGGTATATTTATGCCCTCTCTCAATATGTATTTATATGTAAAATGAAAGCTGAGTTCTGGATAAATTATTAATGACATGACAGTGCAGCATTCTCAAATTTAAAGCCTCTGTAGAGGGACAGTTGACATCAGACTTGATTTATATTTTAGCTCCCATTTTTAAGAATTAAAGGTTTCATATTAAAGACAAAATAATGAATCATGAGTATATGCTGCCTGTCTAGAAGATGTTTTATTATAGAGCAAATTGATGATTTTTTCAAATGAAACTTGTGCAACTAAATCCAAAATATAAGGGATTTTTTTTGCAATTCAGCCCTGGTAAAGGGTGACAGGCCAGGACCAGTACTGGAAAAACAATAAATAATTATGAGTCTAAAAATGCTAACTACAAATTATTGGGAAAGAAATAGAAAAATTAAATATGTCTTAAATATTGTATCTGATGTGAGCATAATATTTTAGGAGAAAAGATTGTCTTTTATTTAGCAAAATATTTTCAAGGGACCTTAGTTTTCAGATGCAGCTTCAAAGATCTTGTTTGTTAAGATATCCTACAGGGGTAGAAATAAGTTTAACAGTACTTTGGATATTTATTCATTCTTTTTCTGTTTGCTCTGTGATATATGCTAATACCTGGTCCTCTTAAACTATTTCAGAAAATCTTAAGTTCAAACATCTTCAGAAACCTTTGTAAATGTTTTAGTGAATGAATAATAATGTTTTAAATGCTTATACACCCTTTCTATAGAAGGATATTAAAGAATGATAGCAATTTCAGCATCAAACTATTCCTATAAGATGTTTAATTTGTTTTACAAATGAAGAAATGAAGACACAGAGAAGTTAAAATAATTCCATCAGAAGACTGCTACAGTGTTTAGGAGATTGTGTTGTCATTTAATGAGTTCTCTGTTTTGACTCTTGGTGCATTGTTCAACAAAGAGGACCCGTTCATCCTTCCTTTTTGTCCATATATGACCTTTACACCCTCTTTCAACTTAAACTGGAAGACAAAGGAACTACTATATTTTTATGGTCAATATACAAAGTTAAGCTCTAAGAGGCATGGCATCTGATATATTTTCTAAATTTATTGATCCTTTCATATGCTGTTAGTAGTTAACTGAGATTGTTTAGAAATTAGATTACTGAAGAATTCCAAAGAAAGCCAAAGATGACCAGCTGATTATGACCTTGACTCTGTTGTTATAAAATTTGTAAAATGTTTCTGCTTGTTAGGGAAATTATTATCTAGGAACAAAGACTTTTTCTGGGCAGGATTATAGCTGCTGCATGCTAATTAATGGAACAAAGAGATGAGGATTACAGAAGCAATAACAGTAAAGTATCCACGAACAGTTGCATCGGTACATTATCTTCCTGTCAGCTGTGCTGTTGAGTGCTTTGGCACTTCTCCTCTTGTCATCCCACAGTAACCAGAGACTTTTATGAGGGCCTCACAGAAACATGCCTCATTCTGTCCCTGCGGTTTTTCTTTTCCAGAGAGTAGTCTTACACACACTGGGTCAGCACAACCAGATGAGGAGAAGAAAACAATCTAGCACTGGTATTCTTGCTGGGATGTTAATGGTTCACCAAAAGTGATAGAGGATGGGTGATTTCTTTAGCCACTAATTGTGAAATAAACAGTTTATAGTGAATTGAGTCACTCTTCAAAAATACATAGTAGTTTGGGCATCCTCTGTTTTGGCAGAAGTTTCTAATGTATAGTGGAGGATATTTTTCCAGCCATCAGGGTCATCAAAGAGTTCTAAATCTGGTAACTGATCATTTCATTTTACTGGAAAGCATGAATATATGATAAAATCTTAGTTTGCTAGAAACATGTTTTCGCTTCTAGTACTGTGTTCTAAAGAATAGAAAGAGCCCGTTTAGATATCCTCCATCATCTTCAATTTCTACTCTACTATTTTATTTAGTAATGTTGTCTTGTTGGGGCTCCTAGTGGCTTTTTGTGTAGTGTATACTATTTCACACCTTGTGGCACCTAAACTCTGGTTTTCACATAGTTACTTAAGCAAGTGGGTTCATGCAGTTTTCTATTCATTATTTTGGGAATGAACTTCCATCAACCACACACCTCTTCTAAAGCTATCACCAAAGACTCTTGGTTTGAAGCAAAGATATAAATGGGCTGGAGTGTGATTGGAATATTTGCATGCTTATTCTTTGACTTTTTTTTTTTTAAAATGCAGTATTGACAGACAGCTGTGAAACTGTCAGGAATCAAATTAACATTCTTTAATGTAAGCTGTTATTGCAAAATTATCTAAGTTACCGCAATAAATGTTCCTTCTCTTGTTCCCTCTCTCTAAATGTATAATTCTATTTTTCAGACTTGCAAGGAGCTAATGATAAAGTAATTGGCAGTATGCTTGTGGTTTGACTTTTAATCTCCAGTTGGAACAGGCAAATTTTGAAGAATGGACAGAAAGCAAATTGCTGATTATGAACAGTGTGGTTTTTTGTTTGTTTTAAAGGCTGGAAAACATTCCAATTTCAGCAAAGGCATCTTTCAACGATCCTGATTAGGGTGTTCTAGAGACATCTAGAGATGTAAGATGGCACCATCAGTACCTCCAAAGCAGAAATAATGCCCAGCAATACTTACAATCTCTGTAAATAAATATGATCTAGTGAAGTGCTGCATGCAGACTTGGGGTGTTCTTGCAAAAGGATTTTTTCCATTTTCAAATTCCTTTTAGATAAGTTTTGGTGTAGAATAAGTAATCTTATCAGAATGTTGCTGTATTGTGTGTACAGGGCTACGTGGGGATAAGTGATATCCTACTTGTGTATTCCCAGCACTACAGAGACTAAACACAACTGTGATTGCTCTTTTCCCTCTTTGTGGTTGATATCCAGCAGTGACGTTGTATCGGGGATGGCATCAGTGTCTCCTTGTGTGCATCTCTGTCATACTTGTACACCTGTAGCAGTAATCTAGAAGATGTGTTAAACCAGAAGGAGATATGATGGGTGGGTCTTGCTAACTAGCCTAATCAAACTGACTTTCTTATTCTTGCACCATAGCTGGAGTAGAAAGGAAGAGTCTCCTTCTCCTAGTTGGTGACTAGAAACATTGGAGGTTAGTCCATCTCAGTACCCTGGCTCCAGAAAGTGCTTAGGAAGAGGACTCCCTTGTGGTCAAACCTCTCACCAAGATGTTACTGTGTTGGCTCAGATGCTGCTGAAACAGCAGATGTCTCGGGTCTGAGGGCAAGTCTACCTAGCTCAGAGTACTTCACTAGAGGCCACTTCAAGTTTTTCCTGCCAAGTGTTTAGGGTATCTTGTGGGTGTAGTTGCTCCATTGTAAAGTTTTGGACCGTATTCCTGAAATAAAAATCCATAAGGTATCATGATCTTGAAAGCAGAGTTGTGTTACTAAAAACAAATGTTGAAAAGGGAACTTTATTTTGAATTAATTAAAAGCAACCTTTTTTAATGCCTTTTTTTTAAAACTACTGAAGAACAACCCTTATTTTGTGACTGAAACAAAACTCTGTTGATTTGGTTGATAATGCCTGAAAAGAATGCTTGAGTATGAGGTTGTTTTTATTATGCCATAAGATTTTTCAATTACCAGAACCCTTCCCGACTGTTATACTATAGTAGGAATACAGGCTTTTTCAGAGTTAGGAATTTCTGCAAACATTTAAAGTTAATATAAAAGAAATTAATGGCTTTATTTTAACAGGTTGTGTCATGATAGTACAAGGTAGAATTCTAGTGTAAAAAAAAATGCAGGTAGTGCAACCTATGATTAAAACTGTGAATTGTTTGCAGTTTGCTTTTTTAAAAAAAAAAATGTCGGTGGTGTTCTTGTGGAGTCTTAAAGATATTTTGTATCTTCTGCTAGTGGCTATTATGCATTCAGGCACCTCAGGAACAAAGAAATGACAGAGAAATGGATGGCCTGGGTTTAACTACGGAGGTGATGGTACAGATGAGGCCTGATAAGCTTAACACTTCATCTCTCTGCTGCCACTGTGGTTTGCAAGGAGATTAGAACTGTCTGACTGTGAGGAGGGCAAGCTCCACAAATTCACTCATACATGGCAGTTCTGTAATGAGGTGATACTTCATTCCTTAAACTACTGAACTAGAACTGCACAAACAGATGTATGCCTCTGGCAGTTCTGTGCGTGCAGCACAGGCTCAGCCATACCTCCAAATGCAGACAGAATGTCCAGTTGCCACAATTATATTTTATTGATGTACACTGTTCTTTGTACATTCGTAATAATAAGGGACAAATTGTATTTTTGTGAAAGAATGAAACCTGCAAGTAAACTCACGGTGTTTACGTTGTAGAGTTTGACAAGAATGTAAATAATTATTATTTTTCAGTAGGTTAACGTGACAAAAGCTTGTGTTAGAAATTAAGAGAGTATTCTGCCCAGATGGACATGTGAATCTACATTATGAATCTTTTAGGCAGTTTCTGATAAAGAACCAAAGGTCAAGCTCCGTCTCAGAAGTTACGTTTTTTGAGCTTTATGACATCAATTTGGCAAAACTACGTAAGGATGTGCTGAGAGTCAGAAGTGACTACTGGGACCCTAGTTCACAAACAGAGCTTTAAGCACTAACTTGTTCTGCCTGCTTCAGTAGGACCGACCACTTGTGAATTTAAGTGTATGTTAATTACTGCGCTGTCTTAGAGGCTTGAATGCAGTTCACCGGGAAGGTCATTGCGTTGTGGTGAGCAGAGGGGAATTTA
Source organism: Athene noctua (assembly GCF_965140245.1). Taxonomy (NCBI): domain Eukaryota; kingdom Metazoa; phylum Chordata; class Aves; order Strigiformes; family Strigidae; genus Athene; species Athene noctua. The sequence goes on along the minus strand of NC_134046.1, from coordinate 16,130,809 downwards.
TCAATAGATTGACTAGTGGTAACCTGTGATTCAGGCAGCTTTGTTTGTTCTGAGGTTTAGCAAAATTATGTATTTTTATTAAGCAATGAAATAGTAGCAGTCTGCTGATGGCAGTTTGCTGAACATTATAAAGAAGAATATATTTTAAAAATGGAAACTTTAATTTCAACATCTTTGTGAAAATTACTGTTAATTGTAGCAATTTAGAGTTTATTTTGTGTAAAAATGGTACTTAAAAGAATTCAAACACAATGAATATTAGAATTCTGTTCTTTGGAAAGTGATGGCACTCTTAAAACTATCTTGATTCCTCTTCTAGAGGCTTGCTGGTCTAGGGCCACCAATCCTTTTCCATTGCCTAAGAAGGGGATGCCTCCATTCGATGCTAATCACTTAAACCTGTTTTTCTTTTTTAATTGCAAAAAAGGCATTATTTAATTGACTAGTGGAGTTGAATAAATAGACTAAGCCTCAACATAAGCAAACATAATTTTTAAGTGCTAAGGCTTTCCATTATGGTCTAATGAACCACATAATGCTTAAAATATTTCTATACATATATTCCCCAATAGAGTATTTGTGTTGCAGAAAAGTGATTTTAGACATCAGCTGTTTATACGAGTGAACATCCCAAACAGAACAAGATCTTTTATTTAAGAAGCAAACTTTCAAATTGTAGTACTTGAAAATATCAGCCAGTATATGCATCTGCTCCTAAAACACAAGCTGTTTTCTCTAATGTGTGCAAATAAAGGGATTTTTTTTAAGTGCAATAAGCATATGAACAGAAAAGATACAGCAAGGAGATAACAGTATGTGTTCTTTTTCTAATTAACAACTTTTATGTGATTAAAGTGTTCTTCTACCAGCTTCCTCTCATGTGTGAAGGGAGCAAAAGTAAATTAATTACTATTAGCCTGAAGGAGAGCACACTGTATTCTTTATGACTTCATAGTATTGATTTGGCTATTATTCATGATTTCCATTCTCTGCTATGCAGATTGATGCATATTTAATTCATGGATACATTATCATTAATAGTGGTTTATTGACCAAGCAAAACAAAGCTGTTGCTGGGTCCTCTAGTGCAAAAGCTCTGTACTTTTTCTGATAAAGGCAAGAACTACAGACAGACCTCTGGCTGTGGTTTTGATGTGTTCATTATTTTATGCACAGGGATTTCTCTTAAATAGGTTTCAAATTTCATTTTTAAAAGTGTGAGAGAGAAAAAAACTCTTGAGGGGAAGAAACATTGGGAGCTATCAGCATGCCAGTATTTCAGATGCCAGTGTAAGAATATATGCATTATAGCTAAATGGTCCAAAAAGAAAAAGATCTGGGCAAGTTCTGTTGTACAGGACATTGGTTTATATCATATTACAGTCTTTCAAAGGTAGTTTTTAAATATTGGATTGAATGTTGGCTTGGCAATCAAACTTTAACCCTTTGTTTTTCCTTGTGTGTTTACCAGTTTGTTTTACGAGGCTTTGAAAGAAATCATGGTGAATATGCTAATCTAACCTGAATGGACAGAAAGGCTAGTCATTCTATACTGTTTCTTGTGAAGTTTTATAAGTGACTGAGAATCACACATGAAAGTGAAAAGCATTAGTTTGTGTGGCAAAAACACCAATGTGTTTTCATACTTCCAAGTAGTGCCAAACACCATATTTTGGTTTCCAAATTATTATTTTTTTTTGTAGTTAGCCTGCTGAATTCTTAAGACATCTGTACACAGCAGGTGGTCTGATTTTTCAGAGATGCCGAGAACACACTGACTTTGCTGGCTTTGATGTGACTGAGGGGATTTTAGATTTTTGAAAATAAAATAATTTTTCATGTTCAATGATGAAATGAAGAACTGAAGGCCTAAATTTAGGCACCTGAGTTCAGATAGTCAGATGTTATGCTTTTTCTTGTTATTACAAGGCCATTTTGATACATAGTCTTCTGACACCTGTCTAAAATCCTAAATCAATGCCATGTCCTTCATAGTGAGAAACAATGAAATAAAGCCCATTTAAGAGTTAATGTTGAAGGCCCCACACAATGCAAAGTGTAAAGTTTTAGAAATATTATCTAAGCAGTTGAATGTGAGTTACAGAGAACATTACAAATTGTGAACAGTTTGTGTCCTAAGGAGAAGAGATTACATGTTTCTTTTTCTGAGGAACAATAACATTAGTTATTATAAAGTAACATTGCTTTTAAATCTTGTCCCAAGACAAAGGTTTGTCTTCAGAATGCACTTCCATTTTTGTGTCTACACTCCACTTTGTCTCTAGCATTCTTTGTTGCTCATTTTATTTTATTGCTCATCCAGGGAGACATGCTCATGGCGGGACAGGGAGACAATTTTCTAGTTTTTCTGGGATGGAAAATAAGCATTGTCTATAAATGTATATAGAAACCCAGAACAACAGCTTGAGTGTAAGGCAGCCATAGGTCCATAGAAATGGAACAATGAGGGAAAGACACACACAGTGATAGAAGGAAGTGTAATGAGAAAAAAACAATTATAAAGTCTGATTGAAAGAATGAGTTTGTGGATGTATCCTGTGACTTTACAGCATGAAGCAAGCTGTTTCTTTTGGTTGTCCTTGTTTCCAGTAACCATAAAGGCTTTCCAAGAAGACCAATGCAATTTCGTGAACAAAAGAAAATAATGTATCTCATCCCACCTGAGAAATTCGTGAAAATACTAAGTTGTCAGGTTCCCCCCTCTGAATGTTCAGTGACTCAGAATAACTATCCAGGATGTGAAAAGACTGCATTCTTAGGTTTCTTAAGTCTTTTGTGAGGAGCAGACTTAATGTACATGCTTCTGATATACTTGCTTTCACCTAAAAAATATAGTGATGGCTTTGCTTTGGATGAACATGCCCTCTGGGTCATATTGTGATTCTGCAGTTTTATACCCATGGGATTTTTTGTTCATTGTCTAAAGCAGTTCATGTGAAATGCTGTAGTGAGTTTTCTAGAGTATCAAGTACATCTTTATGGAAAAGGGCAGTTCCAGGATGTTCTTTTTTTTGTTTTAAATAAGGGCTTTATGTTCTCTTCTAAAATAGAAGCAAAGGTATGTATAATTACATAGATGGCTTTTGTAAAATATATTTCTAAAGAAGTTTTTAATAGTCTTGGTTAGCTGGCTCTTAAAACACACATGTGGGCCCGTGAAGATGTTTCAGATGTCTAAAAGAATGTACAAGACTATAATTTTCTTTTTCAACCATTTTCAATATGATTGAGTTTGTAGTCAGGAAAGATGGTGAGTTGGTACTCTTTTGCAAAAGAGTCTGAAGTCCCCTTGGCCTCTGCCACTGGGCGCTGGAGGTGGCAGCAAGGCAAACCTCCTCAAACGTTTTTTGTTACTCTGGTTAGCCCTGACCCAAACCAACTCTGTTAAAGGGAATGATGGCAGTTCCTGACCTCTGTTCAACTGCTTAGAATTAGATTTAACTAGATTGTTATTTGGATCACACATTTTTTGTGACAGTTGTTTAGGGGGAGGCTTTTTGACTGCTTCAAGTAAAAATTGCAATACTGAATTATTCTTACAGAGCAAGCATTTGAAACTCCTGGGGTGTGTTTCTGTATCTTCTTGTTTATTAGAGAATATGATGATTTATGTATCACCAATGTGACTGCTGCTTTTATATTTTATTTGTGCTGAGAAATACTGTATATAGTAGCTTCTATCTTTCCACAGTAGCTCAGCTGTTTTAACCAGCTATAAATTCAAGACTCTTCTTGTTATTGCTGTTTATGTACCTGTTCATATCTAGTTGTGCAAAGGTTTGAGGAGATAGCTTGTGTGGACATGTTTCACAGATAGGACAGAGGAATATTGCTAAATCGGGACTTAAGTTGTCTTGTCTTTGATTACCGTTCAGCTTAATGTTTTCTGTTTTCACTGACTTAGTTTTGTAGCACTTGCATGTAGCAATGAGGTAAAAATAGGCCAAAGTAAATATCTGTGTAAAATTAAATATGCTGGGGATATAGTGCCCTTGAAATGACTGTTCAGATACATTGTGTGTAAATTATTTTGCAAGGAAAGCAGTAAATATCCTTGTCGAGTCTGCTGATGATAAAACTTCCCAGGATAGATGATCTTTGGCTATAATGTACCAGGTACAGCTTCAAGTAGCTAATCATAGTAAAATGGCATTGCAACAACTATATCGATATTTTGCATTTCAGAGTGTATTTTACAAAGTAACTAAATGGGAGTTTGAGGCAACAGGGGTTCCTCAGACACCAGTGTGTGGCAAAGAGTCAAACATGACAGGCTAATATAGAGCTCCTTGGAGTCTTTTGATGAAGTGAATAAAAATTGCTCTGCAGAGAAGAAAATGAGTGTGCCATCACACTGGTCACTGCTGATGGATTTCATCAACACAAAGAGGTTCAGTAAAGGTTAATAGGAGTGTGTAATGTGGTGTAACACAAACTCCCAATTATTAAGGAGTTCTCTAATGTCAAGGTGAGGAGAAGTACACCATTGTGACTCATCTTTCCATGCAGGCCATGCTGAACTTACCAAAGCTATCTTGTGGTCTATTGGGCAGTGCACTAAATGAGTAACCGAGAGAGCTTGTTCTATTTGCAGTTCTGAACTGTTGTGTGACATTGTGCATGTCACTGAATTTGTGTATATCCTGAATACCCTCATGTACAGAATGGCGATTATCATAGATATTAATTTTATAAAGTGTATGAAGCTCTGTGGATGAAAAATTCTATACCAGCTCTGAATTTTGTTTATAAATGCTCACCAGCTGTCAACAACAAAATAAAAATAACTCTTACTATTGCTTATTTTGTTAAGGCCTTTAAAGTTGCTCCACTGAATGCATTTCAGAGTAAGGAGGAACAGATAACAACATAACGGTGGCAATCTAGTTTAAAAAAACCCACATCACCATAGGGTCAGTGTGATAATGGGAAAATACAACATCTTTTAGTAAGAAGAGATTCACAGATGAGCCTATCAAGAGAGTGCACCATCTGGATTTGCTGTCTCTGCTTGTGGTAGTGCCATCCGACTACCCTTCTGCTCAGTGGAAAAACTGATTTCCACTCATACGCACATGTAATCTTGGAGACTTTTTTATTTGGCTTCACATTCAGGTTTATTCCAACAGTGCATACATAATTAGTGACCCCTCACTTCTAATGAAGTATTTAGAGGCTCTGCTGTATATTTTTAGATCTGCTGAGAACTGCTCTACCATCTCTCATGTGCAGAAGGAATATGTGCCGGTGTGGTAAAGCACTGCAAGAGCTTGAGCCGTGTAAGGTTTGAACTTTCACTGGTTGTGTCCCATCAATTTGAACACAGAAATTGTTTTAAAATAATATTGTCTTAGAAAATGCTGCGATGGATTCTTCACCTGAAGAACAATTTATATTCTTAGTTTTCATTCAGAAGTTCAGAGCCATATTTTCTAGTAGTGGAAAGCCTTGCTCTGTGCATAGATCCTTCAATTTTGACAGAACTGTTAATGGTGTAAGGCAGCACCTAATGTGACTACATTGTCAGTTTGCTCCACATAAATTGTAGGTTTGGGGTTTTATAACAAAAAAACCAAAACCCACAAAGTGTAAAAAGGAATAGGTGTTTTTAAAGCACCCTGAATAAATGCCATTTATTTTAAATTTTGTGCAGTAGTGTTAATAACATACACATAAAAAATCATTATACAATGAGAAGAGCATAAAAAATGTGAGCTTTATTTTTAGATTGCAATGAGGAATAGAGTAGTGAAAGAAAAAATATTTTTCTTGATGTGTAAAAACGTAGTATATCATCATTCTTCTTGATCCCAACACTCTAGAAGAACTTGATCTAGAAATCCAAGGTTACTTTGGGTAGGAAAGTCAACATTAGTGAAGAAATCTATGGGTTTAAGGGTTAAGAATTAGCTGAGACAGAAATTTGTTTAAGACTGACGTAGCTTTTCACTCTGTAACTAAAGAAACCACATTAAGAGCTGCAAATTGTATTATCTGTAAGCTTTTTGCAGCCTCATTAATTAATTACATTTGACTGTCAGGACATCTCAAATATAGAATTAAAATAGTTCTGATAAGCCAATTAACTCATGTGGCTATTCAAACTAGCACTTCTGTGCCAAAGGGAGTCATTGTTAAGACTTACCTGGCAGAGTGTTTGAAGCAAGTTTGAATGGTTCGAGCAGTGCATAACACAGCCTTTCTACTGAGCAATAGACATTATTTGAAAGCACAAGTTGGTGATTTAATCAGAAGTGTATGTTTCTGTAATCTCATCTTACATTTGCAATGTTGAGACTTCAATATCTGAAACTTGTTTTTTGTTGGTTCTTTTGTTGTTTGTTTGTTTTTTTTTTTTTTTTAAATGGTATGGGATAAACTTATTTTTATTTTTTTCATGGAAACAATGGATAGACAGAATGGATATTTGATCTTTCATTTGTATACTGGTTCTGTGTTTTCATTATAAAACAAAAATATATGCATGCATATATATTTAACATGTATGTGACGAAACCTTTCAAACAGCAACATTTATAGTGTACAACTATGAAGCTATAGCTATGAATACACCTCAGAGGTGTATATTAGTTCCTAAATGCAAAACAAACTGACAGATTACTTCTAAAGGATTGTTACAAAATTCCTGTTGAGGAAATACCTTTCTTTAATCAGGATGGTAGTGGTATTTACTGGCTCTGAAAATCCCAGGGAGTGGGAAGAATTTCCATCATAAATGGTTGTAGTGTTCTGCACATGTACAAAGCACCCACAGACTTATCAAAAGACTGAGACTAAGGACTGTTTAAACACTTGTAAGTAATTTGAAGTATTTTTATACACAGCATAAAGGCAATTATCTTGTTTTTTATAAGAATTTATAGAAGTATATCCATATAAAAAGATCACATTTCTCTGGAGAAAAAACAAGGAGAAAAAATTGAAACTGTAGTTGACAAAAGGCATATTTCTGAATTTGTCTTGCTTCAGAAGGGTATTTCTTGTCCTGCCTTGGTCACTCAAGTTGTATGATTTTTGGTAGGTTTTTTTATTTGTTGGTTGGTTTGTGGTTTTCTTGTTTTGCTGGTGTGTGTGTTTGCTGCTGTCGCTGTTTCAGTGACAAATACTTGAATTGCATTAAATGCTTCAGACCTGAGTTTTGTATAGATTGCTTTCTGTTTTTTTATTTCTAGATGATCATTTATCATGCAAAAAAAACCCCAAAACAAACCCACACCTAAATCCATGAAATGCATTAAAAGTTCTGACAGTGAAGTACTGTCTGTCTTTCCTTGGCACTTATGTGAAATGATCTGGCAAAACAGATACTCAAGAAATAATGTATTTTTTGTGTGCTTTCTCAAATGATAAATGTTCTTGTCTCTCTGGAGAATTTCTTACCAAATGCTGATTTTTGCAAGCAGAAATAATCAGCATTTCATTTTTTTTTTCTTTTTTTTTATAATGCAGGAAATCAGAATTTGTATCTGCTCAATCTTGTAGTCAATTGGAAATCCACTTATCAAAAGAAATGTCCAACTGTGACTAACATTTTATACACTTTTGTTATGCAAGTCCATTATTTATAGCAAAGTTAAGGCTGTTTTATCTCCTTTTTAGAGTAGTACAAATGTGTTACTGGGTATGTTACAAATGTTGATGAGAATTTTTCAGTATCTCTTATTAGAATAAAATTATAGTATATTGAACAAAATTGATCAATTTGTTTTAAACAACAAAAAATCTTTGTCATCAAATTCATCTTGTTTTGCAGTGGAAGGAAATGGCTATTTAAGGCATTGCTTGGAAGAGACATTAAGAGTAACAGTAATACAAGGCAGTTTGCAAGTCCAGAATATAAAGGACAGCCTGTCCCAGAAGCTGTTTTTTTTCACCACTGTCCATGATAGCATTTTGCTTAATTGCAACCACACTGCTGTTTTCTCAGGATTACATTAAAATAAATAATTTAAGAACTATTTAAAATTTATTTCAAAGGGTCTATGTCTTTGCTTGTATAGCTCATTTATTTAAATCAAAACCAAATTTTATATGTAAAAATCTAGTGGTAGGGAAACGATGAGAGCCAGGAGGTCAGACAGCCTCTGCAGTGAAAGGAAAAGAGCCCATTATTAGTGACGTCCTTTGTTACAGTTTTATTGTGTTTTTTGTTTTTTTCACTATCTGCTGTGATTCAGGTTTCTTGCATTGATAGTTATTACAAAATCAACCGCTTTGTAGATTGAATCTAAATTCCCAGCCTCATTCACACGGAATACTAAACGGAAGTGCATAGACACACACAGATTAAGCTGGCACCTCTTCCCTACAGACACAATCACTACAGCACAAGGAATCTAAAACCAGCTGGTGTTTTATCCAACCACGTAATTTCTTCTGTTTTGGAACCTTCCACTGACGGCTGAAAAAATAATGGAAGTATTTTTATGGCAATGAAATACCAAATGTAAAATACATATTATGTAAACCTCTTATTATGTAAACATCTTGGTTGCCAAGGTCTTGCAGAGCAAGTAAATACTCCTAGTTTGTTGCAAAAGTTCTTGAAGGTTTCCAACAATTGGCTAGACATGCACCATGCAAGATGTGTGGTCTTTTGAAATAGAACTTTAAAAATATCTTCTGTTTCCTCCAATTTATTTTTTTATGTTGGAACTTTGGCATTTAAATTAGGAAAAAATGAATTTATGTACTGTGAACTAGCTTAATTATAAAATAATAAATTATCAGTTAATATATCATTCCTATCTATTTTGAGTGCAAGTTATTATTAATTTTCAAAAGCACCAGTTACTCAAAAGTGAGAAGTGTGGCTTTTTAATATGTTCTCGCAATAGCCTAATAGACTATATGGTATGATTCTCTGTGCCTAGAAAATTTGACTCCAACTGTACCGTTCAGTTTTAACACAAATGCAGTGAATAATTGCCTGGTTTTCTTCACCTGATGGGAAAACTTAAATCAATAAACTTGGTGACGTGAAAACAATCTCCTGAAGTGATGCATTTTGGAATACTTTCTAAGAACTCAAAGGTCAAGTCTGAAGTAAATAATTTTTATCAGAACCTGATACGTTGAACATAATGTGTGCAGCTTGAAATAAGTGATTCAAATTTGTCCTTGATCTATTGACATAATGTGATATGTTCCTGGCAGTGCATTTTTTTTTTTTTCTAAATTCTCCAAAGCTTCAAGTCCTGTGGGATGTGGACGGACTTTGACATCATTAATTAAATGGGATTGAATTTTTTCAATTTATTGTTATTTACTAAACTTTATCACAGTTAGTATCTGTTACAATAACATTTACCTCTTGTCTGCTGTGTTCTTGTATATTTTTAGTAAACAAAATTTTAATATTTTTCTATTTTAGACAAATCACTGTGCTATCCTAAATTAACTTTTTCAGCATGGAGAATAGTGAGTTTAGTAATGGCACAAGTGGACTTGCAGAGTTGATATCAGAACTCTGCTTATGGCATTTAAATACAGACCAAGAAGGGGAAAGAACCAAATCTCCCCTCCTGCTGCCAGGGAGCAAAATGCAGGTGGTCTGCTTGAGGTTTTAGATTGCTTAGACTACTATTAAAATTTTAAATAGAATAGAACCTCATAACAGGAAATAGTGTGGGAAAAATGAAATTATTACTGAAATTGCAGAATATAAAAAATTGAGTGTCCTAAATATTTAGTGGCAACTTTGTATTTCTTAACCTTATGAAATTGTCTGCAAATGATGTTTTATCAAATATTATTTGCTTATCAAGACATTTACACAAGTTTTTACAGAGCAGTATAAAGTTTAAAGCAAGTCCAAAGTGTCCCTTTTCCTTGAAAAATAGTTTTGTCACAAGAAATGTGTACAATATGTGCAGGCATTCTCTTACAATAGAGTCTGTCCTTCCATCACCAGTCAGGACATGACTGTTCATCCAGGTGCTTTGAGCCATTGTTTTTGATGCCCTTATAACTCCAGAGAGATAAGGAATAATATAAGGTTTAAACATAATCATAATTCCATAGGCAAATTTTAAGGGTAAATATTTTTAATAACACCAGCTCATTTTATTGACTCAAGTATTGTGCTGTGAGTTCTTCTAAGAGTCTGCTTTTAGATGTTTGGAAGGTATTCTTTGCACATAGGCTAAAGCTGGCAGAAGCCAGGTATACTTTTCATCTTCCTCACAGTATCATAGAGGTACAAGGGTTCAATAACGGGCAATGATTGGTTCATCACAACCATACATGTTTTAAATAGAGATAAGCAAACAATAACTAGACTGAAAGCTTTTCAGAGTACAGGCTATAGGGGAATGGGAAAGAGGAATGTTCTCAGTATGATGGTTTTGTATATTATATTCCTACAGACTTCATTGTAAACACTGAGAAGAAAACAAGTTGATACGCAGAAAATAGAGGATAAAAAAAAAAAAGTTTTGATAATATTTTTAGTGCTTAGTCAGTCTCAGAGCTATTCACATGGTGAAAAGAGACCATAAGGTAATGCTCATCCATATTGTATAAAGGATAGTTCTATGTTTGCATTTGGATAAAGGCTCATGTTTGTGTGGTTTGTTCAGGGTTTTTTTTTCATGAAAAGTGAAGAATGTCTAGATAAGCTTGTACTTTAAGTATTCATAATGTAACTATTTTATAAAGCTTGTGAAATAGTCATCTACAGGAAGTTCAGCTGAGGAGGAGAAGGAGTCTGTGTTGCTGAGGCGCAGTGGATTGCCAAGTATATCACTGGTTTTAAATGATTTTTGGATGGGATATGAGGATTTTTTATTACTTTTTTTGGCTGTTGTTCAGTTGTGGGGAGGGGTAATTTAAACATTGTGAAGGGGAATTATGATTTTCCTACAGTGCATGAGATAAATATTTCTATTATATTTTCTTAACAGAGTTCTGGTTCTAACCCAGTTGTTCTATCCCTGTGACAGCATCTTGGCATGAAGCAGCCTTCTGTCACACAAATAAACATGAAATAAATGAAGAATGTCAGCAAAAGTGTAATATAAAACTAATAATTAGTTGTCAAAATTTCAGCTGGTTCACTGTGAATAACTTTTCCCTATTTTTTCTTTTTTGTACCAGAAATACAAAGAATATGAGAAGGATGTTGCAATAGAAGAAATCGACGGCCTTCAACTTGTGAAAAAGTTAGCAAAGAATATGGAAGAAATGTTTCATAAAAAGTCTGAAGCTGTACGGGTAAGCAGCAGGTCAATCTGCTGTTTCATTCTATGTTGTAAAACTAAGTATATAATTTAGGCTCTGCTCTGAAGGCTGTGCTAGTGATTGAATGTGCTGAAGTGGAAATGCTAAAACATACAGAAGTATTTTAGTATCAGTGTTCGAGAGAATAGATGTAAACTATTTATAACATCAGCAGATAAATGTAGGAAACTGTAACTAGGTTTGGACTACATTTTCCCATATGAGTTTGTAAGGTATCACTTGTGTTCAGTAAAACATAACTACATATGGCTGTGTGTTAAAATGCTAGATTTCAAAATATCAAACCAAAGCAGACTTAATTTCACTGCTCACTATTATAAAAATAGTATTGCAAAGAATCTTCTGAGTTCCATAACCGTCCTTTAGATCAAATCTAGAAAAAGCAGCTACCTCAAATGGGACTAAATCCAAGAGTCCTCTAATTGTGGTAAGTACTAGATCACTCCAAAGGCAATTTATTAATGATCATTAAGTAACTACACTGAACTTTCTGTACATCTGTAGGGTTTGGTGTATTTTTTTTTTGTCTCCATTCTGATCCTTCTTTTGTAGTAGTTTTGGTGTCCTATTAGTTTTACTACAAAAAAGGGAAAATTTCTGATTTCTGTGTTTTACTATATTAAATAGGAGTTCATTGTCATGTGCATTTAACAGTTCCTGTTACATCACTTGTATCAACAAACTAACAGGATATTATGATGATGCCATTTACCACCAGCTACTCCTTCAGCCAGATTTGTCTGCTCAGTTGAGTTGGAAGTCTTTGTGTCTCAACTGTGGAGCTGGAGGCATCACCCAAGGACAGGGATTCCATTTGTATAACTGTAGATACAATTTCACTTTCAGCCTTTTATTTGTTATGGTGCAGAAGGGAGGAAGGAATTCGTATATGTTTTAGAGGCTGAATTTTCTGGGCTGGCAGTGAAGTGTAAAACATATTTCAGCTTGTAAACTGAGCACACTTGGCAGGGAGACAGAGAAAGACAATAAACATGGAACCCCACAATGCTACTTTTACAGTCTGTTTTTCAGAGAAAAATTGCACTTTAAGATGTGAGCAACAGCTTCCAGAAGCCTGCAGAATACTGACTGGGGGGTGGTGGTGGTGAGTGATGTTTTCCTTGTTTGTTAGCAGAGAAAACTGCTGCCCTGAGATCATAACAATGTGGAAAAAAAAAAACCAAAGCAACCACCCCAAAACATTCTCGGAGCTGCACTTGTTTAGAGCAAGAAGTGACCAGCAAGCTGCACACTTGCTGGTCAGGGGAGCAATGTTATATCAGTATGGAGTGCTACTGGGGAAGAGCAGTTCATCTCTCAATTAGAGCTTTGCAACAAATGTTTTCTAATGTTTGTGTGTTTAGAACTGGTTTGGCCTCTTCATACAGATGGTGTTTTTATCTAAGGAGGAAAAAAATATAAGGAGGAAAAAAAATAAAACAGGACTAATATAGGCCACCATGGTCTGGGTAAAAATGAGCCCAAACTCTGTGAAGTTTAACCATACGTATAGTATTGTGTGAAAGGGTTTTAGTGCTGGAAAAAGTGACTGAAATCCAGAGCCTTCTTTGGAAGGCTTCCATCTTTGGGAAGGAAGCTAGAAGCTTGATTTGGACAGGGTCAGTTCTATTAAAAAATTATCTGTTTAGTGTACCTTCCAATAAAGTTGTTCTTTTTTGCATAATTACATAATGTGGTCCATCTTGGTTGCTAGAGATGTAGTGAGTGACCTTTGATGTTCTGGCAATAAATAGTGCTGAGTATTTTATGTCCTAATAAGTACAAAATCCTTTGGTACAGTGCAGGTTTTGCATGAATACTGTCTTTGGTACATGATAGCTAATTTTCTCCTCATATCCGGAAAGATAGGAGTTACAAATCTTCTATGGACCTAAGAACTCTGTTCCATGCTGAGACAAATACTGCATCATCTTGCCTGTAAAATAATAGAATTTTGACCTAAGCTTTTGATGAAGACTTGTATGAAGAACACTGAAACCTAGAATTCTGAGTAATATTTTAGATATTGCTGGTGGTAATGTTGGGGTAAGTACTAAATGAAGAGTACCTTACAAAATATCTCTCAGCCCTAGAAATAATGGGGTGACCATTGTGAGGGTTCAAATCTAAGTGCTCAGAAAATGTGTTCCAATGTTACCCCAAACTGTTACCCTAGGCCGCTCGCTGAATTAGCTTCAAGTAGTCATCAAAAGTCATGGCTTACTTCAAAATACTTTTTATATAAAACATTTTAATCAACATACTTTTTCAGGTTCTAGCAGATGTAGTAATCTGTGACAACTATTCAGAAAGCCACAGTATATAAAATGCTTAATTTGTACAAAAGGCCAAGAAGAAAGACCTGAAAATATAGAAACAGGATGGCTTGGAAAGGCCTTCAGGTTTTTTGTTTTGCTTTATGCTTTCAAACACATTAACTTGTTCAAAGCTACTAATCACATTTGAACTCTCTTCTCCCTCTTCCCCCTTTATATTCTGGTTGAATTTTTATCTTTCTGTCTCATTGCTTTTCATAATGATTAGTTGGTTCAGTGTGATTTTTATCATATTCATCCCCTGTTTGAATTACCCTTCAGTATGCAATTATCCTATCACAGAATGTCCTATTTTTGTGCTGTCAGATACATAAAATAAATGGAAAACTGAAAGTGCTAAACCAATTATATAACCTTTTGTCATCTACTTACTGATGGAAACCCTTGCAAGCAACTTTTCCCACCCCCCCCCACCCCCCCCCCAGCATTCACTATTTACCTTAGATTTATGTCAGTGCAGGATATTCCTGTTAACTATTTCCTTCCTAATACTGTCCTACTTGATCAAATTTGAGAGGCAACTTCAGACTTTATTTTGAAATATTTGTGACATAATTTAAGTTAAAACCACTGAAGAGTGGTTTTGATTAAATGTCAATGCTTTGTTTTAAGCTGTGACAAATGTAGATGTATCCATTTACCTTAAGACTAAGATGTTTGAGTTGGGAGAAATCGTACCGCCCATAAGGTGGCATAAGCAGAAATGTTTCCTGCATTGTTCAGCAGTGGGTTTAATTTTACAGCCAAACCCAGATGTTCCCTTTGAGAGCCTTGCGTAGTCTGCTGTCACTTGTGGTATTGCTTCAGTTGCCTTTTGTTAACTTTTAGTGATTTCATCCCTAGGAAATGTACTTGATCAGTCATATTTAAAGTTAGCTGTAATTTTTTAATTTTTTTTTTTTTTTTTAATTTTAGAAGGTTTTATGATACTTTAGTGACTCCACTTATTTGAAGCTGAAGAGGAATAGAACATGATGATGTAATGCACAGTAACAAATGATTACTGCAACAAACTTGATAGTGAAAAAGAAGTGGAATTAAAGCTATTCATTTGGTGCTTTTATTTTTCCTAGTTAATGATGTAATAGGAAAAAAAAAAAAAACAACAAAGGAAGACAGAGGGAGGTTGAAAAGAAAGCAAAATGAAAGATAAATAAGCTATTAGGGAATATTCAAAAAGCTATTATTGAAACTTTAGCTATGCAGTTAAATTTCTATTTTCATTAATATTTCTTTACAAGTGGAGAGAATCTTTTAAAAATGTTGATTTACATGTAAGATGGCAAATCAAGTGTTAAGGATTATTTTTCTTCAAGGCAACTACCATTGCTGCAGTAGAAAATGCAAATCAGATATTTCTTTTTATTAACTTTTCCTACTGTAGCTACCTGGTGTTCATTGTGAAGCTGATTCTCATTATAACTGTACTGTGAAAAGTAATTGCTGTTGTACAGTAATTCAATTTCAGTGCATTCATGCATCAGTAAGCCAGTGGGGTTTATCTAGAGAAGCCTGGGACTTTAAAGCTTTTTATCATGAAATACCACATGCAGACAAACATTCTTCCAAGGAGTAGAATATCATCATTTAAATTTAACAAACATTTGTGATGAAGAGAAATGGATTTCTTTCCACTGATGATTTTTACACCAGTCTTTAAACTGTTTTCAAATACTATTAGGATGATAGTGTTTATGCACAGTGAAAAAAGTGTAATGTATGAGTTTGAAATGTTTTTGCTTATTCATATATATTTCTGGTTTGCACATTTTAGTATGTGGGTGTATATACGTGTGGGTACCTATCTTTACAGACATTCATTTTGAGGTTTATATGTGTCATATCAACAGATGCAATTTACTACTGATTTTTTGCATATATTAGCAAAGTATTAAATTACATGTACTGCATCCATGTGTTTCCAAGCAAATACTGGTAAATTGGTGTCCTGATCAATAAATTAATTTTTATTTAAAATAAGTGAAGTTATATGTTAGTGAATGTAAAATGTACTTGTCTGGATGAACACAGAGATACTAGCAAGTAATCCAAAAGTGAGAGTGAAAGGTCCTAAACAGAGAAAGTTTCATTCTCTGCAGTGCTCTGAATAGACTTGTATATGAAAGCCTAGTATAGAATTCATACAGAATATTGTAGTCCATTAATATACAGCTTTTATTTACAAACCACCCACAAGTACTTTACTGTTTTCTTGGGTGTATTTGCAATTTAACTAATTTTTGGTGTGTAACTTAACATTAAATTCTTCCCTATTTGATCAGACAAATTGGTACAGATGTTATTTTTGGTTTTTGGTTGGTTGAGAGTGGGATTTAGAACTGGATTTTGAAAATAGATGCTTAAGCAGACCAGTTTCTCAGCCACTCTTAAATACCTTTCAGTTCCAGGATTTATTTCAGCCATTCACTTTAAGGTTGCTGCTTTCAGTTGATGTCAATGAACTCATTCAGAAGTGTAATCCCAGAAAACAAACTAAATAAAACTCAAGTTTTAGAAAGGTGTAATTGGTTTACATGTTCTCATTGATAAGGAAGTTTTTATATGATCTTTTGGGGGCTTCTTTTCTTCTTAGAATGGATAATTTTTGTCATGTTTTTGGTTGAGGTTATTGACTGCTTCCACCCCCCACCCCCCCTCCATTTGTATTTGAACCTTTTGCCAGTGGTTAAATCGCCACAAGTGTCATCAGAATCAGGGAGTGGTTACAGGGAAAGAGTGTCTGTATCGTCACTGAAGAAAGGCAGAGAAAGCTCAGTCATGAGAAGGGATTGGAGAGCATAGTGCGTTGAAAGGGCAGTAGGGGTGATATAGAAGGGACCTGAATAAATTATGGGAGCTTTATTTAATGGATGAAGAATAGAGACAAAAAAACATTGTGATAAGATATTACACAGAAACTGGGAACCTGATGAAGAATTAAAACGATCAAAAAGCAAAGAAATGCACCTTTTTGTTCAGTACTTTTGGACCTATGTTCCTAATTCCACTGAACTGTTTTCTGGTTTAATGTGGGTGTGTCTGTGACCAAAGCAGTTATAGTTCTGAATATAGGGGGAGTATATCTGTTGAATTAGATAAAATAACATTTTTACTCAGGTAAGTTTAAAAAAAAAGTCTGGCTTGAATTAATATGTTGTATTGAAAGTACATTTAACACCTATATTATATTGATGGAGCATTTACCTCTAAGTGGAAGAATTAATCTGCAGGGTTATCTAAGTAGGTTATAGAGCTGATTGTGGGTAACCATGTTGTTGTTGCCTGGACTGTCATAGGACCTGCAAAGCTTTGGATCTTTTATGCACCTTGCAGCTCAGAGCACTTCCCAGCAGTATAACTGTCTTACTTGATATCAAAGACCAAATTAAAATATATACTACAAGACATTACCAGTGTCCTAGGTCCATTGTGTATTTGGTTTTCTTACAGCCAGGTGTCTCTGGTGCAGACATCATTATGTATAAAATAATCTGTTTGATATTCCTTCCAATATGGTTTTAAGTGGGATTTTAAAATAAGTCACCTGCATAATTTTCTGCCATTTATTTCTTAACATAGAACCTGTGAATTAAGAATTGCTGGAATGTAATCCTCAGTTTACATATTCCTGCATACTGGAGAATTTTTGTAAAATCCGTTTAGTCAGGGAAGTTGAGGTTGTCACCACTATGTCATGCCAGCTGTGACAGAACATTTTTACATGGTGGAGTTTAGTATTTAGATTGCACTTTTGTTGACTTGGAAGTTGAAAAGTAGTGGCTTCCTTCAGTGCCTAAAGAAAAATTGGGGCAACATCGAGGAATATTCCAGGTGAACTTTGAACTGATTTTTTTTGGAGACTGTTTTAAATGTGCACTGTCTTCCATGTCACTGAGTATTTTATTACAGTGTATTTTTATTCTGATTTTTCTATCGCTTTGCTCAAGGTTAGATTGGGAATCACATTCTTGAGAAGCAAATAATCATTCATGTTTCAGATTCATATAAGAGAAAATAGAAAGGACTTAAATGTCAAAAGTTATTACTTTGCTAGACTCGTTATTTCTAAGTGTGGATTAAACACTTTATCACTATCCATTCTGTTCCCTCATTGAGCTAATTTGCATCTGCAGAATTAGAAGGAAGAAAAATGAATGTCAACATGGACACTTTAAAACTGTGCTGCTCTGTGGGTGCTATTCTGAACCCTGATTTTCTTCTTTTTTAAATATAGTAAGACAGATTGTTTTTTATCAGCAGATGGAAATGGATAAAAAATACCATTAAGTTTATAGAATTATGGGAGGAAAAAATTATAAATGGTTGTGGGTGGAAGGAAATTATGGTGAATCTACCCAGTGTAACTATAAATAGTTTTAAATGACAGAATAAAGACATAATGAATAAAGGAGAGATGGCTACAGTTGTGTTAATTACTGCCAACAAATTAAAGGTTTTCAGCAATATTTTTGTATTCCCATTTAGTATTTTAACTGTAATTGTTGCTAGTTACTTTTGGTACCATCTGAATTTTGCTCATAGTTCTACAGTCTCCTTCGTATGTGAGTGATTTCTGTTTTCTGATTTCTGGTCTAAAAGCATTATTTATTTTTTGGCAAATTAGACCACACTGGAAAATGAAAAGGTGGTTAGCAATTCACTGACAGTCAGTAGAATATTCAGTAGAATAATGCCTAACCTTGATAGTCATACTCTGAAGGATATTTAAAGGCACAGTAAATATTTTTCTCGTTTATTGCCATTGCACTTAAGGTTTACTTTTGATAAATGTGTAGAGGTTAGGATCTTCGTCAAATGAAGCATTGGCAAATCTATTCTAGTGGAGATCAGCTATATCACTTATTGTTTCTTTGCTTTTTAGTTCTTTGAGTTTCCCAGGAAATATGTTTCCCAAGAAACATGTGTACTGCTATCAATTCTGAAAGGGGAAAAAACTATTTATTTTTATTGGAGCATAGGTGGGCTTCTCTTATCCTTAACTTCATCCCCATCACACAGCTACAATATGAGTGCTCAGGCTTGTTGCTGATGAACAAAAGAAATGAAGAATAAAGGTACAATCAATTTATTTTATACCTGCACTACCTGTGTAATGGAATACATAGGTTTAATGAAACTTAAGGATTTTTCTGCAGACCTCTCTTAATCATAGCAGGGAGCTCAAGTGCATTGATTAAGTCTTTAACTCTTATATGTCCTAAAATCCAGATTAGCTGAATCTACAGAAAGCTATTCTTTAAATAGCTAGTGGTGGAGGGGAAGAGGCAAAACCTGAAATTCTTAGTTGCTTTTTCTTATGTATACTAAGTTTGTCAGCATTTAACTACCACAGAATGCACAGAAAGCCAACAAACAACAGGGAGATCTTTCATCTGCCGCTTAATAATTTATTTTTTAACTGTTCATGAATGTCTTCATTGCAAAGACTTCAATTAGATCAAAATAATTTTGTAAATAAACCTTTTTTATCTGCTCAAAATGAATTTTCTCTTTTCAGTCTCCGAATACTAATATGTATTAAAGAAAAAATATGAACTTGCTAGGTACATTTTTTGAGGAAGTAGTAGTTCATGTTGAGCGTCTTTAGGAGATTCAGGGATATGTATTTTTCAGGATTTTCAGGGAGTTATGTTACATGAGGTGTTTAGAAACTACTGTTTCCTAAATTTATGCTTTTATGGCTCTGCAAATGTGGAGCTTTCATCGTCTTGGTACAGATTGAAATAAATATCTACAAAAAATGAAGCAACTTGAACTATGCTTTGCATTTTGGCTGTCTTTAAAGTTCTGGCATGTTTGTATGTTTAAAAAAAAAAAAAAAAAAAAAAGTCCACACAGTCTAGCCAGTCTTTTTCTTTTGGAAATTCAAATTTAGAAAAAAGAGAAAATTCTCTTAAGAAACAAGGGAAGAAAATAGACTTGTAGAGAAAACTTAAAAGCATTTAATGCTGGAGATGATTACGATGGTTTCATCTTTGGTGCTGAGAGAAGAAGTAAAAAGTATTTCAAGACAGCACATTCAAATATAGAACACTTATCTGAAAACACAGGCAGAGAGACAAATCAAACCAGCCACTTCACTGAATAATTCTTGTATTAGATTTCATTTCAAAAGTACATAACATTCAGTCTTTGGCATCAACATAAAATAGCTTTCCACACAGCAGGAAGAAAACAGTAAAGTAGTTATGAAAGAATGAAGTAGGATAAATTAGCCTCATGTAGCCTTCCTTCTTATCACTGTTTTAGAGTATTAGCATATTTTAATATTTTATATTAAGTATTTTAACAAAAATAGTCATATGGTCCAACTTGCTGTTCAATGTGATTTAAACTAGTAACTTCAAAGAATAATTCATTATAATTAAAATTTAATTCCACTTTGAACAACTGTCACCTATTCTATTTTCAATTTAATTCTTATTTAATATTGTAAATATATAACATGATTTTTTTTGGTATGATAAAAATGATTCTCAAATGTTATAAATGCTGGTACTTTTATGTTATAAATTAATGGAAAATGTTGAGTCAACTCACTTTTAGAGTTGTTACTGATATTAATGACTAAATGATCTCTTGAGAAGATGCATACAGCTTGCTTGCTGTTTTTGTAATGTTAGCCTGTTTTCTGAAACCTTACATACATTCAATTTAATGCTTAGATAATGAATAAAGGTGTCTTCAAGAGACTGCTCAATTTGGCATAACCTGTATTCATACAAAGCAAAGGTTTTCGAGCTGCTGGCTCCTTTTCTTGTTACAGGAATGATGCCGAACTCCTCGCTCCTTTTCTTGTTACAGGAATGATGCCGAACTCCTCGCTCCTTTTCTTGTTACAGGAATGATGCTGAACTCCTCGCTCCTTTTCTTGTTACAGGAATGATGCTGAACTCCTCTGTTTGGTCTGTGGAGCATGAGGGAACTTCAGGAGCAGTAGTAAGGAGCAGACTGTTAATAGCTTTCATGAAGGGATTTAGTGAATGGTCATTTATCAATATTTTGAGTAGCAAAGAGACTATAATCTCTGTATGATTCTTCAGTTTGAAGCGCTCAGAAACATTTCAATGAAAAGAGCTGTAAAGAGAATTTATTAGTATTTTTTAAGAGCTTTAATTCTTTACTCTGCTCTTTATTTGTGATAGAGCTTCCAGCAGGTATTGTGTTTGGTCAGGAATGTTAGCTTAGCCTAAACTGCCACTGGAGCACCATTGTGAGAGAAGAACCTCTGTACTGGGTCTGGCTGAGCTGGAATTGGTTTTCCCTTGCCACAGCCCTCACAGTGCTGTGGTTTATGCTGGGAGCTGGCAGGGTGTTGGCAGCACCCTGGTGTTGTGGCTGCTGCTGAGCAGTGCTTACACAGCACCAAGGCTCTTTCTGACATTTTTCCCCCCAGTGGGACGGGGTGGGCAAGATCTTGGGAGGGGACACAGCCAGGACAGCTGACCCAAACCGACCAAAGGGATATTCCAGACCATGTGACATCTCCTCAGTATAAAGCTGGGAGAAAGGAGGAAGGGGGGTGGGGGGGGTGGGGTGTCACCCTTGGTCCTCCAAAGCAACCCCTGCGCCTATCAGAGCCCTGCTTCCTGAGAAGGCCCGACATTGCTTCTTCATGGGAAGGAGAGAATAAATCTGTCTTTTTTTTTTTTTTTTTTTTTTCCTTACTCACACAGACCTTTGCTTCACTTTGCTTGTATTGAAACTGCTTTTGTTTTACCCACAAGGGTTGGTCTACCTTATTTTCTTTTCCCCTCTTTGCCCTGTTGAGAAAACAAGGGGAAGGGGGGGAGTGATAGAGCGACTGGGTGGGTACCTGGCATTTAGCCAAGGTCAAACCACCACAACCTCCTACACAGATAACTGAAGGCAAATACACCATTTATCCTCCTCACTCCCACCTTTCTTGCATTTATTTGACCACAGTGTAATTAGGTAGGAAGATGCCTGCTTAATCTAAAATACTTTCAGCTTAGTTTGTCTGTTTTATCGGCTCTAAAAGCTGACGATGTATTCCAAATGTACACAGCGCTGGTCAGCATAGTTACTTCTCTCTCACCTTTTGGATTTTTAACACTTACCAGTTCAAAAGTTACTCTGCCTCATCTCATTTTCCCTGGACACTATAGTTACTTTTATCTTCTTATTTGAATAGAATTACACTCTATATGTTTATACAGTAAACCCATCATGCTCCTTCCCCTAGTTGAACAGTTTCTTTAAGACTGGAAAACCAAATGGACCCTAGAAGTGTGCGCAGTGTGCTTTTTAAGTGCACAGGCTCTAATAATTCTAAGCAGCTTCCAGTGAGGGTGGGGGTAAAGAAACTCTTTACAACAGCATTAAATTTCAGGTAATCACAATTTCTATGTAAGTGAATCAGGAGTTTAAGATTATCACGACTGGCCTAGCACTATGTAAAGCACGTTTGGGACACAAAAGCAGACTGAAAGTGAGATTAGATGCTGCTTTTTTTTTTTTTTTTTTTTTTTCCCTGGAAAAGCAGGGGATTTTTTCAGAGTAAATTAACTGAAGCATTTAGTTATAACAAACATCAGGCTTCATGCTGTAACTGGAACTTCAAATGTTTAAAACTAATCTTCCTTTTGATGAATACCAAAAAAATGCTCAAGTTTTGTTTGTTGACATTAGCCTTCTTAATTGCCCTACCCTGTACTTCCGTGTCCTTGCAAGCCGGCACTGGCTCTTCAAAAAGAAGGCTCCCCACTAGCTTCCACGGGTGCTTGTTCCACTCTCCTTCCTCCATTATTTTTCCTTTCCCTCCACTCTGCTGTGGCAAGTGTTTATTTTGCACAGCCACAATAATCTGAGAATTATAAAACTGAAGAATTATCCATTCCAGAAACCCCAAAACAAAGACCTGGGAGAGGCTTTCTTTGTCCTAGATTAATTAAGATTTTGTTCATTACATGAGATGAAAAATAGGAAGGAAGGAGATAGGCGACAGGAATTAGTTGGATCATATGGTAGACAGTGCTTTTTTGTGTGTGGGGGGTTTTTTTTAATTGGGATGGCAGTGATGGCTTAAAACCCATATCGAACAATCTTCCTACTTGTATGGATTGTTTTAAGCTCTGTGGTGGCTGTGCAGCTGTTCAGCGAAATTGTCTAATCACTTGTATCCAAATGTGATGCTTCAGGACTGGTGTTGCATGTGTTACTGTGTACTGTGCTAAGTCTTTTTTTCCTGTTGCATCCCTGCATACTAGCAGGTGAGCATGTCCTCCTCCAACCCATTCATAGATAATAAATTTCTTATGTATGTTAGCTGCAGAAAGCTGAGCTCTTCCGTTCAAACTTTAGATGTCTGTTCAAAGATATTTCATATCAGTAACCTGAATCGCTAGAGCTTCAGAAAAAAAAGAAACAAGACTTTAACTTTCATTTTCTGAGGGAATAAGACAAACTGTCTCACATGTGGCACGTATCGATTTTTAGATTTGAGGCTTTTGCTAGGCTGAAGGGCAACATCCCAGGAACAACATGAACCCACTGAAGCCTGCATCTCATAGTGCTCAAATTCTGGTGGTACTTCAGTCTTTGACACTGGAGATCAACCAGCTTTAGTGGTAATAGAAGGGGTGGAAAGAATCCTACTGAAAACTTGCTGTTGATCAATTTTACTGATAGATTAAAATGTACTTATAAATAAGATGGTAACTGATTTCAAATTACTTCTAAAGATGAACTCTGAATGTGGGATTTCACAAAAATGTCCAGGCAATTCTTTCCATGTACACAGACAAAAGGATCTTAAAACATTTGTGTTGTAGAATTAGTATTTCTGGAAAGAGCAGCTGAGGACTGCAGCTCTGTAAGGTAGTACTGCAGTGCGCTTCTGTAAGAGCAGGTACAGAGTGTGACATACGTGCTTGAGATAGCTTTCTATTTTGAGATGGTACAAAGTCAAAAATCCCGGGGGGGGGCACAGGGTAGAAGTGTGATTTTTTTTTTTTTTTTTTTTTCTCTTGTTTTGTTTTTCTGGTATTTTAAGTTTGGAAGGAAGAATATTGTGTAGCTTATGTTCCCTTTCTGAAATGTTGTGTCATTTGGTGCTTTGTCTTTGGTGCAGTAACAACAGTAAGAAGATCAGTGTAGTAATTGATTTTGGGTAGCATCTTGATTTCAATACCATGTAAATATGCCACATTAACTTTGGTATATGTTTTAAAATTAGTTACACTGAAGGGAACAAACAATAAATTATAGAAAACACTTTATAATTTATTTTACTGTCCAAACAAATAGATATAGCTATGTATTCTTGGATCAAACACATTTCTCTGTCCTTTAAGCTAGCACAGCATATCTTGGAAGATTGCTTCTGGCAGTTCTGTGCAAGTACTCCGGGAGCACAAACTGTTTGAGTAAATCATAACAGAAAGGTGTTTCATGGAAGAAATAGACAGTTCAAACTAATACTATAAATTGTAGTTTTATTGATGAATCTGTTTTTTATCATGAAGGTTAAATTACAGCAATCATAGTCACACAAAGCACTACAGAAATACTATGTTATAGAAAAATTTTGTGCTCTGATTTCTGATGGATCATTTCAGTGCAATGGAAAAATGCAACAGAAATGTTCTGTGCAAGAAAAAAAGAAATAATTGCTCTGTACCTGAGTCTTTGTTTTAAAAACAAGCTGGAGTTGGAGAAGCAAGCTATGCTGTGGAAAAATGCACTTAGACTGTACTTGGAGATTTCATGTGAGAGATGAAAAAGAGGTATATTTTTACTGTAATAATAATCAAATATTGTTCACCTGTTTCAACCAGGTCTCCATCTCTGTGAGAATATGGGCAGTATCTTACATTTTATTCTTGGCTGCAGGTGACAGTTTTGAAATTTTCCCCAGCACCCTGCTCTTTGCTACAACCTCCCCCAAAAGATTACAGGACAACTTTTTTGTGCGTATCAGAAAAAAAATTGCAGGTTATCAGAGGTTAATTCTTTGATCCTTATGCATAAGGATAAGACCTCATTTAAAACCACTTTAACTGGTAAATCTTTGGCATGGGTAGGGGACACATTAAGGGAAAACGGTGGTAAACATCTTTGTTTGCTAGCGTATACCTCACTTGGTTTAATCAGTGGGGTTTTTAGTTTTGGTGTTCCCCTCGGAGCTAGCACAATGGGGGGATAGTGTGTTCCTTAACACACTGAACAGACTAGAATAAAATCTGTAATTTAAAAAGATTGGCTTATATTGGAATTTTTCATTATATTGAAAAAACTCAGTTTTGTCAGGAAAATCATATCTTTATCACTCATTTCCCATATCTTGTGGTGAGATGATAATTTAGCCCTTTGTAAATGTGCCAGTAAATTAGTAATTCCAGAGTCATTAATTTTGCATTTATCTTAATTGTGTTACATTTATGGATATTGATGGAGTTTTACTTTTTTACACTTGAAAAATATTACTACAGTGTTATTTTTTTATATTGGTCTAAGAAGACTAAATTATCTTATTTTAATGCAAATATTTTTGACATACAAAAATTGGAAATACTGCCTTGATTTGTGAATTGAGCAATTTTCATTTAAATGTCACTATGAATCATTATAGAAATGGGAATATTTTCCTTTTGCTTTTAGATAATTTCATGCTCATGATCTAGAAATTAAATCACTAACCTCTTGATCTTTATTTTTGACTGAAGTTCCATATGAAATTGGATAAATTCATAAAAGAGGAGTCCATAGGTAGCTAATTAATATACTGATGGACAAGCTTTAATTCAAGAAACCCAGAAAACACCGATTGCTACAAGTGGGAATGGTTTACTAAAAAAAAATAATATGCACTGCTGACCACTGCTGGAGAGAAGTTTGGAGCTGTCCTCCTTATGGTTTTTACATACTGACATTCTATGGTGTGATAGCAGACTGTGCTGTGATTCTGTAAACAACTCGAAGAGTTGAACTTTAAAAGTTAGTAGATGAATGCTGTGCTTTTGAAAGACTCAGCAGTTTGCTGAGCTTGTATGTATTTTGGGGAACTAGTATAATCTTTAACTACAAATTGTGTTTTATTTTACAAAATGCTGCATGTTTCTGGCTGTTGTCTTGTTCATCATCATGTTTTCTGAGCTCAAGTCAGTGTGATATGGCTCAGCCATGTGCTTGACTCTTCAGCTTTTACTTTTCTACCTAGAGACTTGAACCACACCGATGACACAGGTCTAGCTTCTTTGTACAAACCTAAAGCAATGTTCAGGAGAAACTCAGAGTATTGTGTGATAAGAGTGAAGCAAAAGTTCCTCAGAACTAGATCAGCACAACCTCAAAGTATAAAAACAAATTGCTGCCTTGGGTTTAAAATAGTCTGAGGTCTTTGTTTTTTTTTTCCTGCCTTCTCTTTGGACGTTGAAACTCAGCTTTGTTACATATAGTACCATGAATGTTGATGGATGTGAGCAGATGAAAGAGAGGAATAATTTTACTGTAATAATAACCAAATATTGTTTGCCAGTTTCAACCAGATCTCCATCTCTGTGAGAATATGGGCAGTATCTTACACTCTGTTCCTGGCTGCAGGTGACAGTTTGAACTTTTCCCCAGTACCACACGCTTTATTGGAGGACACAGTTAATTGGTAGAAATACATTTTATTACTCCATTTCTCTCTTGATGACTATAATGCAATATATCACATAAACATTTCATAGAATTGATTGCCATTTTTCATGACTACGGAGATGGCAGGTGTGGTTGGGAAGCTGTAGGAATGGAGATTAGTTAATTATTTTAGGCTATTCCAGGTGACAGTCTGCACCAAAGGAATTATCAGTGCCTTCATAGACTTCTTTAAGCCAGAAGCTATTGTAACTCTTGATTTTGGAGTTTCATAGAAATTATTTAGTTATCTTGGTTCTTCCCTTCTTTTTAAGCACATGTTCTCATTAAGAAATAAAATTCCTGATCGCTGTTTTGTGGCTTTTAACTGAACTCTGAGGCAATTTACTTCACTTATTCCATGCTCTATCAATACTGCCTGCCACTTTCTTCCCAGATCCTTTGTGCTCTGGCTGCTTCCTTGCTGACATGCTTGTTTCTTTTTAGAGAACTTCTGCTTTTCTAATACATTATTGTATGTTGCAATTTTGGACTACTTGATTTTTTTTTTCACCCATGTTATCTTCAATTCTCTGTAAACTATTGTTTCTTAATCATGCTTCATTCTACCTTGTCTGCACCGCTGGGTTACTGATCATGTGGTGTTTCATCTTACATTCTGTTTACCCACTGCCTTGCTCCTTAGATATTTTTAAACTATGAAGGTGTACTTTTTTCTTTCTCCCACAATTAAAGCAGTAATTTATATTTGCTGTTGTAAGCCTAATGAAATCAGCATTGACTTTTAAATTTGATTTTTCAGGTGTATATTACATTTATGAATATAACGTATCTTATGAGAATTATATGTTCATTGTGAACAGATAAGGAAAACACAAAGTGATTCTTTTGCAATTACCCTTAGGTGAAATTCCAGGAATAATTTTATTTTCTTCTAATACTTCTTGTCTGAGTGTACTATTTGCTAAAGAAACAGTGACCTGTAAGCTCTTATGGTGCACATTGCTTTTAGTGCATGAGTTTTCAGGGCAGGTACTTCTCCTATGAATAAATAAAGGCTTAAACTGGAACTTAACAACTGCCAGTAACAATGAAAGAGATTAAAATGTCACAAGACGTGTTTTGTGTATAAATAAGGTATTTATTTTGAAGGTAAAGGTTTGATAAGAAGGCTTCTACCACTTCAGAATGATAGAAATGGGGATTGAAATGAAACCAGTAAAGCAGATCAATTATAGCTGAAGCTACTTGGATTTTCAGTATTTGTTATACAAAATATTCAAGAAGACTAAGGCAGAGTGATTTGGTTTAGTTTGGTAGAATTAGCTTTTATAATTAGTCTATCCCCTTAACCATCTGAAGTTGTGAATGATTTCCAGCCACTCCATATGTCAAGCACTCTGTTATCTTAATTTTTTTTTTCCAGTCTGAGTATATCAATACACATTTTTAAACACCAATAACTTAACAGTTGTGCTGCCACATGTCTGAAAACCCATAGTGAAACAAGTTACTTTTTATTGAAGAATAACAATTATGATGTTCTAGGAACTGAAGAATAGAAGAGTTTCTTAGAATATTTTTAAATATTAATTTTCTAATGACTAGGTTTGAAAGTCAGTTTTTTTCATGTGAGTATAACCCACAATAAGTTTTGCAAGACTCTTCTTTCTGCATACGTATGGGAGTACTAGAGTGGAACATGTGAAAAAATGTAGTTGTGTCAGCATGATCCCTGATGATGCAATCAGGGGATGACACAGAAAAGAATATGTTTTTACTACAAGTCTAACAAAGAAACAGAGCAAATGTTTAGACAGTTAAGTAATACAAAATAATGGCTTCTATATTGCATGTTCTTAAAATGTTTTAATGTAACGTTGTGTCAATCTGTAGCATGTATTGTTTTACTGCTTATATCTCGTTAGAGTGCATGGCAGGTATAGGAGAAAACATTATCTTATGTTGCAAATCATAAAAGTCCAGCAGCTCCTGCTTGAGGATTCCCTGTATTAAAGACATATAGGATGTAGTCAGCACAAACTCTAGGTTTTCTTTATGACATAACTAAAATATTTAATCTAAAATGGCAGAGATAAGTCAAAATTAGAAGCCTTTTATATATTATGCATGATTAAATGCATTTTTAAATAGCTTCATTCCGCAGTAAAAAAGTTGAGAATTGTGGTATAATGTGGTGCTTCATCTCATAAATACAATTGATCTTACATTATTCTGATTATGTTGTAGAGTACAGACTCAGGAGGATGCACAACATTCCAGGTGTAAATATAAATTCTACAATGTTGATCCAAAATTCAGACAAAGAAATGGAATTTATAGGTAGCAATAAACATTGTGCATTTCTTCAAGGAGAATTTAGTGCTAGTCCTGTGGTAGAAGCTCCATGCCGTATACAACATTTGTTTTGCTCCCATGCAAGACAAATCTATGCAAATCTTAAAATGCTGGAATCCTTGCAAGTATTGATGTATATGGTATACTTTATTTCTTCTTACACAGCATATAAATGTCCAGTGTACCTGGGATAATGAGAATCAAAAGGTCTAAGCTTTAGGTTAATTTTAATTTGTTGGAGTAAAAGTCTTCCAAGGCAGTTAAAAGGTAAGACAAACTCAGATATTCATTAATTGTGATCCTGCAAAAGTCGGTTTAAAGCTCCAGTGTAGAAAAACCTGTGATGCCATACATAATATAAAATTTATCATTTTATCAATTTATTCATTCAGATAAATTTTGATAATTTTTTTTTCTTTAAATCGAGTAAAATATTTTGCATGTTATCATTAATGTCGGCATCAAGGAAAACACTTTTTCAGACTGTAAATAAGACTAGGTTTAGTTATGATCTTTATGTATGGTGATATGAATAATCTAGTATCAAAATCTAGTTAATCCTCTGCATTCTGTCTGTCAAAGCTAACATATTTATCAAGTCATACAGATTGCAATAAGGACATTTGTCCAGTCAGAAGTTATTAGCACCAGAAACTCATTTCACAGAGAACTTTGACCAGCCTGCAATCGTAATTTAGAATTATTGCTAATGAGACCGAATTTAAGAAGTGTTTTGGAGGCGAAATGGCTTTGTTAGCTATTATAAGTGTCTGTGATTTGGTTTCCCTTATTTGTGTTACAAGGCACTAATGCTTTAAAAAGTGAAATGAGAAAGTGGTATGGTGATTGTTACTCTGGGAATTAATTGCACTGCAAAGTGTAGTGTGCTGAAAAATTAATTTCAGTCTAAAGTAAAAGAACATAAAATTTTATCCAGGATAAAATTTCATTCAGTCCGATTTCACTATTGGTTGCCTATAATGCTTCTTGGGAGTCAAGCAAGTATAATCTGGCATGAAAACAGCCTATAAAATTTAACAGAAACACAAAGCTATTAATCTACCAGCTTTGTAAGGTTTCTTTTTGTTTGTTTATTTTATTTCCATTTTCTTTTAAAAAGTACATATCAACTTCAGTATTTCTTCCCACACAATTCAACTTCTTTTGAAAATCTAATCTTTCTTTCTACTAGTTAATTATTTCTCATGCTATTTATTTATGAAGAGTATTGATGAGAATAGAAAAATTATGCATGAATTTTATTCCTTTCTCCAGGTGCTATTATGTTAGCTAACTGTTTTAGTGTTCTGGTGTGACATTGTATATAAATAAAATGATACATGTAATTTTAATGTATTGTTTTGGTGCAGTAATCATAATAACATTAAAATAACTAGGAAAATTAATCAATTTTTGCACTAGAATAAATAAAAATCTAAGTAAATGCTATTAATTTGCAACACTGCCTACTCTCACTTTTATATAGCTCTCAGTGTATTCTCAAATATTTTACATTATCACATTTGTGGTTAAAAGCTCTTAAATTGCTCCCCTTTGCCTTTCTTTCATTGGGGAATTCAAGTACTCTGAGCCAAAATTAGCGGTCAGGTCATTACAAAGACACTGCTGATATTGTATTTCATACTTAATGAATCTTTATTGGCGTCTGGGTCTAACCTTGAGTGTGCTCAGTGAATCATAACTTGGCAGTCTCTGAGTAGGTGCTCCATTGTCTTATCAAATCACAGCATAAATAAACTTGGTCTTTCACAAATATTGGCAATTTCATAATAAGATGCAGTTTTGTGATTCTTAAAAAAAAAAATAAAATAAATCTGTGCTCCACTAGGACCTCATACTACTAGCAGTTGCACTGTGTTTATGGTCTTGAGGACCATGTCAAATAAAAGTTAAATTTAATATAATATTGTTAGTGATGTTCTCATCTTTCATAATGTCCTCAGTCATTCTGCTAAAATTGTGCTTCTCTAGCTCTTCATCCCTAAAGACCTCAAGAGTTGTGAACTTCAGAGTTTTCCATCTATTCAGCGTTTTAGGAGAAGAGAATAGACAAATGTGTGTTTATTTTATAAACTGTAAGATGGAATAAGTTAATGTGTCCCATATCACACAGTAAATGTGCGACAACTGAAAAGGTGCTTAATTCCATGTCTTAACTTTTAGTATCTTAATGCAGACCTGGAGAGATCCTCATCCCTTTTATGGGGCGTGGGAAGCCCTTTCAGTGCTTTGGTTGTCTTAAACAGCACTGCTTCTCTTGCCCATTAATGTTAGATGGCACTTCAAATATTTCTGTTCTGTCTAATTTGTTTTAGTGTTAATAGGTACTACAGAAGAGAAAGCAACTGTTTTATTTTTAAAATGGTGGGATTCTGAGATGTTATATAATAGAAAGCTAAATACATTTTTCTAAAATCTGAAAAAATACTGGGAAAATCCCAACTTCAAAGTAACAAAGAACTCATTTTGCCTTAGAGATGGTCAAACTTCACCTTTATTTGTGGGGGTGGGGGTGGGGGGAATTAAATAAAAATAAAATTCTAAACAGACTTTAGGTTTTTAATTTCTCATTTAAGCAGAAACTCAGGGAAGACATTTGAAATCCTAGAAACAAATTTATTTATTTTTTAATATATATATATGTTTCTAGTAGGTGAGTGCAAATGGTATTTTGATGTAGTGAATGGCATCATGATGCAAGAGCCATGTGACAGAAAAATCATAAGCTTTCACTTGGTGGTGACTAAGGCCTTATGGTCCTAGCAAGAGAGGTAGCTTGGGCAGCCAGCTGGCTCACGTCTTCACCCCGCAGGCTCCGTCCAGTCAGCCTCTATGATCATGTGTTAGACCTCAAAGCCTCACCTGCAGTTTGGTAGCTGTGTTCTGGTTTATGCTGAGGCTTTTCATCTCATGCTTTTGGGTGTGATGAAGGTCATTGTGATCTCCCTAATTTCTGTGTAAACTGTCTGCCAAGCAAGAGCATAATTTACAGCGCAGCTGCACCTCCAGCAGTCTGTGGTTCAGGGTCTTTCTGTTTTAGGCAGGCAACAGCAAACTTCAAAAGTTCAGAGAAGGGAAGAAAAGACAATTGCAGGTTTGAATGACTTTATTGCAAGTGGATTGCATACATATGTATTCCTTGCTCTGGAAGAAGAGTACTGGGGGATGCGGTTATAAAAAGAGTCAGTAACATCATAAATGGCAGGGAGAATGGAGAGCAAGCGGATGCTCTGTTTTCCAGTGCAGTGCCTAAGGGGGGTGCTCAATTCTTGTGAAGTCCCAGAGCTTCAGACTGGAAGCTTGGCAGGGTACTGTGGAACATTATCATATATAGTCACATGGTTATTTTGTGCTTCCTCGGATTTCTTCTTTTGGCCACTTCTGAGACTGAATGCTGCTCTAGGTGGACTCCATGATCTGAGTGCACACACCTGCTCTCAGGTGTAGGATGGGAACTGTATAGTCTAGCTCGGGAGCAGTTAGAGCCTGAAAAGCTCAGACTCAGCAGCTTACTAGCAAGGAGATATATTTCTATGCAGAAAGCTAAACTAAAATGAAGTAAGAAAAATTCAGAGCTCATCAATTTCTGTTGCAGGGAGGTTTTTGGTTTTTTTTTAAGGTCAACTCCAATCTAGAATCCATAATTCCCAAGTGTATGAATACAGTTTCCCAGATCTCTGAATGAGAGGCCCCACTGGTTGGCTGTCATGTATTCAGAGGTCTCTCTCATTTTTACTAGAAACACATTCTCTTCTTGCACACACAAAAAAAACCTGGCAAGCTTTTAATCAAATTTAATTTTTGACAAGTCAGCTTTGTGCTTTTTGGTTTTATTTTAAAACAAGCTCAATTTTTAAACCTGAGGGCTATTTCCTTTAATTTTTATGTATGTGCAGCTCTTGTACTGATAATTTTGAGGGTTCATAAAGGACCTTTTTTTTTTTTTTTTTGTTAGAAACCTGCCTTTGGCAAGAGATACTATTGCAAAGTGGTCCCCAAGCAGTGTTTTGGATCTCTTTCTCATTTTAGCAATTAATCTGCCTTTTGCCATAGGGCATACCTAGTATTTCTGCTCTGTGGATATTCCTTACGATTCAGAATGTGTCGTGATAGGTACTGTGTGATATAGAAGGAAAATGTTGACAGCAAAGGATTTTGTGGGACTTAGGTGAAATATGGAATACTGCAATCAAGAGAGAATATTTAAATGTCTCACTTAAACTGTCAGGCAAAGTAGATATGCAGTGATGCATATGTTCTGAGAATATCAAATCTGCTGCATGTACTTACTACCTTCAAAGAGATACTTTGAAATAGGGAATTGCAGTTGAAATTAATTCTGCATAGCACTTTCCCCATCTTCTGGAACTGGCATCAAATTTGCCTCAGAACAAGACAAAAACTAGTCAGAAATATAGAGAGCTTCCGGAAATGGTAAAATTCTCACTGGAATTGCAGAACAGCAAAAGTAGTAATAAGATTCGGTGTATCCTTTAATTTTAATACTCCTGTCTACTCTATCTGGAAATCACTTAATTAAAAAAGAAAGAAAGGAACACCACCAAGGCATTTATTAATTTTGGGGTAAGCTGTGTGAAATCTGTCAGTATGAGTTCACAGTATCCCTGAGCTTCATTTTCTCTGGATTTGAAAATAAACCTTAAACCTCAAGGATGAAATGCCACCCTGGCTCATTTCATTACTTCAAGCAGATAATAAACCAGCCCAGAATTAGCATTCCCTCCATAGCTGTGCCTCTTTCCTTAGCTAGCTGCCTTCTATGAAGAGAGCCTTGTGAGCAGTAGTCTCTTCCATCTCTGTGGCTCTTCTCGGGCTGATATTAGCCCTCTTATACCCAGAAAGGATCTGCGGATCTGCACTTTATCTTCAGCTAGTTCCTGATAATTCCACGAATGCAACTACAGAGATGTACTTGTGATATTAATCTTCCTACATTTTAATGAGCAAGGCATACTATTCCTTAACCTTCCCTCTCCACAGTGTACTTTCTCTGCTACCTGAAGGAGCAGCTTGTTTGATTTTGTTCTGGTTTGGTCTATCTGGGGTCAGGCTGTAGAGACAGTAAGCTTTGTGATTTTTCTCTGGGACTAAAGGACAGAATTAATTGGAAGTTCCCAAACCTGTGTTTCTGAGTAAGATATCTGCAATGAGTGAATGTGAAAGGGAGCTGCCATGGAAGGCATATCGCTCTGAAACCAGAGCAGTGCTGGCTAGGTCACAGATGCCTGCTCTGAAGTCCTCTGTTAGCACTTGATGTGAAATTGAAATTGAAATGATTTCCGTGTCTCTGATGGAACTGGCTCCTCTCAGTGCTCTTAAAAGCATCTGTGCTGATGATTATTTTATCCTGGTAGCTCATAGGGAATACTCTGAAATCTTTAAGTATTTATTTACCTATTACCTCCTTAGGGAGCTAAAATGAAGTAAACACCCCCAGCAACACCGAACTCTCTCTCTCAAAAAAAAGACTTACCAGTCGTCTGTATACTCAGACAACTGCATGCGGACAGCCTTGTGTCCAGGACCCGCACAACCCTGAGGATGCAGACCTGTGTGATAGTCAATCAAATTCATTTGCTGTAACCCTACATAAGTTTGGAGCTTTTAAAAAAATAAAGATTCCCAAAAATTTTTGAGAAAGTGATTTTATGTTTGGCTTCCTTGTGTGGACTTCTAGTCAGCAGGCAGTGTGAACGACGGGAAGGAGTTTATTCTGGGAATTTGACTGTGGCAGATTGAATTTTCAGAGAGAAAAACTCATTCTTTCGAACCAAGAGCTAGTGGGGTTCTTGGTGGCGTTTTGTCTGGTGATTCCAAAATTCTAAATCCTGGTTTGGACAAAGGATGAATTTGAACTTCTTGAATGAACGTGTATTGTAGCAGGTATTGACCATTTATTACTTGCCCTCCAAACTCCTGGGATGGTGAAGTCTTGAGTTCTGCCAGAAACTGTTCCAGAGATCCTAAAGTGAATTCCAGACTCGGGGATCCTGGGAAAAGTGCTTTCACATTGCCACTGGAGATTTTCAAATGGATGTAAACGAATATGCAATTCCAGTGTGAAAAGCCTCATTAATGGCTTCATTTCTGCCGTGCACTGGAACTTTCCACAACAAAAGGCTGTGGGAGCTAGGTTTACCTTTTACAGAGCAGAATGAATTAACAGGAACGCATGGCAAATCGCCTCGAATTTTCCTTTTGTCCACTCCAAGTACAAAGCACGTTCCTTTGTCCTTGCTGGCTCCACTGTATACAGTGTTAATGTGTAGGTTAAGAAAAGCATATGAATGGCTGAAACAGCTAAAAAGCAACACCACCTCAAGTAACGTTGCTAAAAGTAAAAATAAACTGTTGCATATGTGCCATCTTTTGGGAAGAGGAAAAGGGCGTATTTGTGACAAGTGGGAGGCTAGAGTACTGCTGGAACTGGGCTGGTGTCAGGTAGTGTAATATCCCGATTCAGGTTTGAAATGTGCAATTTAAGCCTATTCATGTTTGAAATCAAACTATTTTGCTACCTAATAACATCTCTTGTTGTTTGTTTGGGGTTTTTTAGTGTGTGGGGTTTTTTGTTTGTTTGTTTTGGTTTGGGTTTTTTTTGTATGTGTTTTAAACACAAATTGGTCAGTAGATAAACTTATTCTTGCAGTTGTTCAAAAATCTGTGCTGTAATAATATTAATAAATGGCTTGAAAACACAAGGCTCTTTTGCATCTGAATTTTTAGAGAAAAGCTTTTAAAAACATTTGCCTACAATAATGTGCAAAGACGAAATAGACTGAATAAAGTATGCTTTCTTGTTGCAAAATGTGATGTGAAGAGAGCGTAATGTTTCGTTTTATAATGTAAATTTTAGATGTAAGTTTTAATGTTATAATGTTATAACGTAAGTTTTTAGATGCAGGTTGGCTGGAAATGTTTTGAATATTTGTTTTCTCTTTAATGTGAAAAAAAATCAGAATTTGTAATGGTTTAGACAGTATTAATTGAGGTGGAAGAAATCTGTGCAAAATCTGTTCAGTGAGCTGAGAAGTGAATGACTCCAAGCTACTTTAGGGATGTAAATAGTTAGACATCTCAGCAGAACAAACCACATAATTTTCCAAGATTTGTTCTTTATACATAAACAATATTTGAATATAATAATTGCCACCCAAAACTCAAGAATTTAATACTGCAATTTGAGTTGGCTGAATAGATACTTTTGTGCAGCTTTACAGCATACCTGCAGAAAACAATTAGCTGTCTTACAGTGCTAAGGTATCTTTTTTTATCATTTTAATGGTTGAATCTAAAACAAAAGACTATCCATTTTGAAGAAGCCACGCTTCCAAATAAGTTTTAATCTCTAGATATATTAAAACAAAAATAGAAAAAGCACCAAAACCTGAGCTTTATTTCTGAGGCTGAGTAATGTGATGCAAAAAGAGTGGCTTTGCACTGGGTGTTTCAGGGAAGGTGACTATGCTACCAAGGTTATTAGAGAATTATGCATTTCACCTTTAAACTGTTATCTGTCACTGCCACTATGGCTTATTATTAGCATATCCTTTGACATTTCCATGGCATCAGAAAAAAAAGTAAACATAAAGGAAAACAGAGATGGAAGTCATAAACAAACCAATATTGTTACTATGTTGGTTCACCTAGTGTGGTAAATTTTTCTTTAGTTTTTATGCAGTTTTTTAAAATGGAGAGATAGTTATTTTAAAAACAGTACAAACTTGTGTCACAATGTAAATTATTTGGGAAACTGGCCTGATCTAGTACAGTCTGCTGAAATGGAAGTGTTATCTGTGAAAGTGCTTATAAAGATGGGACTGAAAGCATTCAAAATTATATTGGGACTTTCTATTGGGTTCTAACTTAGCTATCTTCCTCAAAATTATTCTT
This sequence comes from Athene noctua, assembly GCF_965140245.1. Taxonomy (NCBI): domain Eukaryota; kingdom Metazoa; phylum Chordata; class Aves; order Strigiformes; family Strigidae; genus Athene; species Athene noctua. Next base: position 16,094,273 of record NC_134046.1, on the reverse strand, counting down.
TTGAGATGGTTTGGTTGCATTGATTCATTTTTATTGGAACAAGAAAGTAGATTTAAAGTGCCTGCCTGGTAAAATACCATGGTACAGTAACTTTCTTAATTTGGAGGTCATCAAGCAGACCTCTGTATGATGTATGCATAAGCAGGGTAAGGTTGGAGTTGCGATTTCCCATGACTGTGGTTTTTGCAGAAGTTAAAAGTTAATATATGCAACACAGATATATAAAGTATAATTAAGACATTATTCTATTCTTCCGTGTACCTTATCTCATCAAATATTTAAGCGTGGTGGTGGTCAGTGCAATCTTTGTATCAAAATGTGATCTGAATTTTTATATCAATACCCACATTTATACATGGGACTGTTGCATTATTGTACTTACTAGTACTGTCCCATTATACTACTGCTTATCTTTCGTTGTTTTGCTGTTTAACTGTGTTAATGGAGAACTTAAATATTTTCCTAGATGTATCAGTGGAGATCTCTGGGTTTCAGTGGCTGCTTTTGGAATTCCTTACTGAATGTCTGAAGAAGAAAGAAATATCACAACTTCCAAAAATTGAGGATTTAATTACCGTTTACATGGTCTGTTACACGTTTTTGTAGTAAAATTGACCTTGCAAGTTTTATTGGTTTATGACTTAGCCATCATTCATACTTCTTAAAGATTAATGGGAAACATCTTAAATACATGTTTTTATTTGAATATCATTTTCCAAACAGTCCAAACACCCACTGGAAAAAAAGAGGCTTAAATAAATCATGAGAATCAGACTAGGCAGCATGTGCAAAAAAACCCCCCAAAAAACACAACACCCAAATCCCAAATCAAGAGCAAAAAACCCTGATCAAAAAACCAAAACCCACCGAAAAAAAACACCTAAAGAAATTCCGTGTTGAGGCTGCCAAGACAATGATGCTATTCTACACCCTTAAGCCTAGCCTTTATATCTAAGAGTCCTAAAACATGTTTTTCTTTACTTCCTCAGTTAGCTGAAAGGTATCAAGGGAAGGCTATTGAAGACATTAAGCCTGACCACCAGGACATGACTTTGGAAAGACTGTAAATGGCAAATTCTTCAGCAAGTGGCATAATGTGTGCATTGGGAACATGGCACTCCCCATATGGAAGTCATGCTGACAGTAGCAAAATACTTTTTAAGCAGTATGTACTGTCACACTACTCCACAGAGCTGTGAATTGTGTGATGCGGAAGCCTGGAAGCCTGCACCATATCCCTCTTCCATCTGTGCAGGATGGTTATGGTGCCAGACAGGTAGTAGGCTCTGCTGTGCTCTGCTACCCTTCATCTGCTTTCATAACTCCCACTAGTAAAAGCAGAATTATACTGCTGAAATTCAGTTAAGTCAATTAAATTTTGTATGGCATGAGGTTAGTCACTTGTTTTTAATACAGCTAGTCTTTAAAGGGAGTGAGTTATTAATTGTAAAGATATTTAGGTTCTTAAAATCATGAGTAGAGTTCTGTTTATGTTCCCAGTTTTAACAGATTATGCATGTTTAATACAATTAAAAACAAGTGCAACAGCAATGAAAAAAAGCCAAAACCAAAAACCCCTTCAACATTTCTAGAAGATATTGAAAACTCAAACAAAAGAATTTCTGACAATTATTGATTAAGACTAAACTGTGATGCATGAAAGCTTTGCTTGTGTTTTGCTTTGTTTTGTTTTGTTTTTTTTTTTTCTCAAGGAATCCTGTCTCCTTAACTGTTTCCCTAGGCTTCTTTGTCTGTTTAGACAAGATTAAAATGCTTCCTACTAACTAAATCACTGATAGCAGACTGAAAGCCTTCAGTGGACACTTGGGCAACTCCTAGAATGGGCAAACTAAGGTAAGGGGCACTTGAACAAAAGGTCACAGAGATCCTATCTAGGGAGGAGGATTTTGCTAATTTAGGAAGAAGGCACCTGGACTTCACAGCACATGTTGTGGAAAGATGGTCAACTAGCGAACACTGTGAAGAAGACTGCTTACTTCTTCCCGCGACCATGGTAGACCCTCACTCTATTTTTACTACACATGCTCGGACTATATAAATGAATTCCAGGAACTCATTTCATAAGACACCCCTTTCCAGAAAAATCTAATGAATATGTATGATTTACAGAATCACAGAATCATCTAGGTTGGAAAAAGACCTCGAAGATTACCTCATCCAACCATTAACCTAACATTGACACTTCTCAACTACAGCATATCCTTAAGGGCTGCGTCAACCCTACTCTTAAACCCCTCCAGGGATGGGGACTCCACCACCTCCCTGGGCAGCCCATTCCAATGCCTCACAACCTGTTTTGTAAAGAAATGCTTCCTAATATTGAGTCTAAACCTTTCCTGGTGCAACTTGAGGCCATTCCCTCTTGTCCTATCGCTTGTTACTTGGTTAAAGAGGCTCATCCCCAGCTCTCTGAAACTTCCTTTCAGGTAGTTGTAGAAGGTGATGCTCCATCATCTTCCTGGGCACTGTAGCCAAACTGACAGGCCTGTAATTTCCCAGATCATCCTTCCGACCCTCCTCATATATGGGCATCACATGGGCTGATTCCCAATCCCAAGGGGAGTCGGGACCTCCCCGGTCAGCCAGGACTGCTGGTAAATGATGGAAAGCGGCTTGGCGAGCGCCCTCAGCCAGCTCCTTCAGCACCCTCGGGTGTATCCCATCCGGTCCCATAGACTTGTGTGTGTCTCCGTGAGGCAGCAGGTCACTGACTGTCTCCTCCTGGATCACGGAGGGGTTGTTCTCCCAGTCTCTGTCTTGTGGCTGAGGAGGCTGGATTCCCTCAGTACAACTAGACATGTTATTAAAGACAGGCAATTTGTTTGTATGCAAACTGATGTCCCTTGCTAATTCTTGGGAGCCCCTATGGTGGAGAATCTCCAGGGTAGACCCCAGCGATGCTAATGAAGAATACCTGCTTAACAGTAAAAAAACTTTACTGTTGAGTCAATTTCTTTGTTTCAATATATACATGGTTAACATGCTGGTGTAATTTAACTGATATTCAATTTTCCCCAAACTCAAAAATTTTCCCCAAACTCAAACCAACCAAATAGCCCTAGGAAGTGTTTGACTTCCTTTTTTCCCCCTTGTTCTTGATAATTCAGTGGCAAGATTACTCACACCTGGTGCTTTTGTTACTCCTCAGTATTCTGATTGCCTCTTGAAGCTCTTCAAAATTTTGTTCTTCTACAAATGGCTCAGCTGTCTGGAAAAAGACAGATTGTTTGCTTTTGTGAATTTTCAGCAGTGAGAAGCTCAGTAAAATACTCTTGATCTTTCTGTAACTGCATTTGTTTTAACAAAATTAAGTCTGCATTTCTGTGTTCATTCTTTACCTTATTAATATGATTTCTTCACATATTGATATCATTACAAATTAGTCTTGCTTTATTAGTACTATCTTAGTTCATCATCTTTGCTGTTCTGTGCAAGTTGTGGGCTTTTACATTATCTTGTGAAAATAATAATAACAATGGTGTTTTGTTTTTTTTTTTTTATCACGCTGCTGAGTTACAAACTTTTGTTTCCTAAGGCCCTCTCTTGTCCTTTTTTGGCCCTGCCTTTGTCCTCTGCATTGCTTACCTCTTTTGGACCTCTCACCATATTTCATATAGATGGGATGATTTATTCATGTGCTATGAGTACTTTTTGAGATCTCTATGTACTCTTCTAAAGCCTCAAAATGTTTCCTAATTATTCCACAAGAATTTCTGTCGATGTTTTAGGTTGTCTGTAAGGGTGAATACTACCTGTATTTTTGTGTGTTTCTCAGAAGGAAACCAAAGGCTCATCCATTTTGTTAATTCCTTCATTACAGTAAGTCTTTTACCTTGCTCTATCAAGATGGTAGTTGTAAGTTAGGCTGAAGCTCTTTTGGTCCTAGTTAAATAGCCTTTTGGGATTTTCTTTGTCACCAAGGATCTGTGATACTAATGTCATCTCAGGGTACATCTAAATGTTCATGTGCGTGTCTTTAATTATGATGAGACAATTCTAGTAAGAATGTGGTATAACTCCTGAGCATTCCGCTGCCATCAGCAAATGTCTAGGAAATCCATAAACAAGGAAATCCATTTTGTCATTTCCTTTTCTGATGGTGGCCCAGTCTTTTGCTGTTATGATTACTTTGCTCCAATGGCAAAATACCACTGTAGAATCAGAATCATTTAGGTTGGAAAAGACCCTTAAGATTATTGAGTCCAATTGTTAACCTAACACCATGTTCCTAAGTGCCACATCTACATGTCTTTTAAATACCTCCAGGGATGGTGACTCAAACATCCCTGAGGTTTTTTTTCCATTAGGTACATTGCCAGATGTAAAGGACTTTCTGTTGAAACCATCCCAGTGTAACTGTCATGCTGGGTGATGAAATTTGTTTTTATCCCTTTTTACTTCAGCTATTAAAAAAAAAAAAAAAAAAAAAATCACTCAAAACCCCAAATAAAATTAATTGTTTGCAAGGTCCAGCACTGAAAATGTGGGAAATAACAGAGTTAGGGTTGGCAGTATAATACTTGTATTATAATATAATTGTTAATTATTTAATAATTTTTCTTTAGGTCTTCTGGCCTAATGAATAGAGCAGACCTACTCAAAGGTTAAAACAGTGCTGCATGAAAAAGAGAACCGTGCATAGAAGAATTTATATGTGCCTTCCGTCAAACTTTTATCTTTAGACAAATGGGTTTTCCTGTGTAATGTTCAACATTGTGTGCCAGAGCTATCTACTCATAGTATCCTTCAGGAAAAAAAAACCTATCTCTGATTTCTCTGATTTATGCTAAGAAAACTTGCATATAGCAATCCTAAAGGTGTGGTTTTGTTTTTTTTTCTGGTTGGCTTCAGTTGAACCCCTGTGTTCTGTTCTTCAGTTTGTTTGCTGCATATAAGTTGCTAAAATTATACAATATAATGTTTACTAGAACAGTATTGATTTGCATAAGAGGCACGCTTTTTTTGGTTACAGACTGTTGCCAAAAGGTGGCAGTCTTTGTCCCCCAAATTCAGTGCTGTCTAGAAAATGTTATGTATGGCAACCATAATTTATTCCTAGCTACACTAGATAATAAAAATTACTTTTTAAGTAGACATAGAGGAAAAAATCCCTTATATTTGAAAATTTAAGGGTGACATGGATATAGTTATATTTTATTTTGACAGTAGAATGTTAAATAACATGGCTTGGAAGTGAGCAGTGATGGAGAAAGAACACTTCACAAGTAGACTGCTAATGAGCAAGAACTACTTATGTTTCAGATTCGGTTAGTGCTTTAAGTATTTCAGGTTTTGGAGATGTTATTAGGATCTGGCACATTAGATCAGTTGGTTGCAGTGTTCATCAATCAACATGATGAAATGTATAGAAATAATCCATTTATATAAAAATTCACGGTACAGTACTTGATTTTCCTTTCCAAGTGTTCAGGTAGATCCCAGCAAAGCACAGCTCCTTTCCTTACAAGTCAGTGTTAAAAAAGTATCTGATGATAAATGGTAGTCCTTTGCTAAAGACCTACAGTAAATTTGGCTATATAATTTGTATTTTAAATAGTAGTTCTTTTGAGGGTTCTTTTATGATTGGAGAGTTTATCAAGCAAAAAGATTTTATTTATTTTAGAAAGACTCAAACCTGGCAGTCATATTTAACTACGTTTATTCATATCCATACAGACACTTACAAGGCTATGATACTGTATTAACCATTGACTAGGAAGTGACCAACATTTTAGATGAAAGTACTGTTGTCTTTATGGTTATGGGTAAAACTTGCAGCATGTTTTTAGGAAGAGTTCAGGACAGTGATACCGTGACAGGTGTATATACCACATTTGTGTAGTGGTCGCAGCTGAGGGCACATATCTTTGTCACTTGCTGCCTCAGTGAGGCCCCAGTCGGCTCTGCTGTTGGCAGTAAACCCTGCTCCTTCCAGAACGCTTGCAGCAGCCTTGCAGTCACCATGGGGGGACTTTGAATGCCAAAGGCTGATCAAGTAACAGCAAAACTTGGAAAAATCCTCTGCACTCAGGTAATGTTGTACTAGAACCTCCTCACAGAGCAAAATGCTGCAAAGATGCCTGTCTGCTCTCTGAGCAAGCAGGCTGTGTGGAGAGGATGGGCTTTTTGGTAGGGCTTTGTCATACCTATACTAAAGCAAGGATTTCTTCTAGTTAGTTCAGGACATATCTGAGTAGATAGAAAGCTTGGGAAAGTTAATAACGTGCCAATGTTTGTTAATGACCTTATGTTGTTGAGTTAAAAGTGAGGAGAACTAAGAAATTTTATGAGAAATTACCAGTATAATGCTTTGAATTAAAAAATGTGCTAGGCAAATTGCTCGTAAGCAATTCAAGATTGTACAGAACCATGGAAAGAAGAGTGTAAACTGGGCTGTCATTTCTTTTACAGATATATGCATTTATTATATATGCACTATCCTGTACACTCTGTAATTACACTGAATCTTTCTCCTATGGCTTTTCAGTCATTATTTCAGATCTTCTGCCAATAGATACAGTAGACCATTGAGAAGTTTTCTGATGCAAGAAGTCACTGCTCTGTCTTTTTTCATAATTTTTATTGCTATTTATTGGTACTTATATAATTGAGGTCTTATCTAGTTTATATAGACTGTATCAGAAACAGGAAAAATCTAGTTGGTGAGAACTCATTCTGAACCATTTTAATATTATACAGAAGTGTTCTTCATTTTAATCCAGTGTTTATTTTTTCAAGGGTCTATGATGAAAGCCTAATTACTGAGCATGTTTGACTCATCTTTGTATTCTGGTGTAGTAAAAACACTAATTACAATGTTTTTGTTGTAGAAAATATATTTAATTTCATCTTCATTTCAACAGTAGTATGTATTTTCCATGACAGATACTGCAAATCACTTTATTCACTTTATTACTCTGGAAGGGGTTATAACTGCTAAAAGGACATGAAAGATACTATTTAAAAGCCAAGTCTAATACATAGGTCTTCAAGAGATACTACTCAACAGATTTAATAACCAATGGATGAGAAATTTCACAATGTAACAATGCATAAATACACCAGACCTATCATAAACCCCTTTCACTGGCATTGGTGGGGTTACACGAAAGTAATGTCTAAGGCTGGCCCTATGTGTTTGCTTAACACAGTCTCCTGCTCTCACCCCACAAACCCCGAGGAGGAATTGTCACCCGTTCTCATATCTGGCTTTGGCCACGCTATTGCCAACGCCAGCTATGGATTTACCAGAATGTACAAAATCAGGGTGTTCGCAGAGGCTTCAGCCTGCAAAACACAGGCAGCTTCTCAGAATACAGATTTAACAGAAGGGAAATCTACCTCCATATGGAACCAGGGACCTAGCTTAGATCTTTCCCGTTTCTTATGTGTCTCTCATTTTTGTGATTCTCCTGCACTAGTGTGTGGGTTTTAGACTGGAATAACAGAGAAGGTAAGGAGCATCAGCAGTTACAGATCTTTAGGGCTTCATGGTTTGTTAGGGGAAAAAAAAAGTGGTTTGCACATGTTTCTCAGGATCAGAGTTGACTGGGAGTTAAAACTGTGGCAACGTTAACGGCCTTGCTTGTTTTGTCCTTATTAGGACTTTGAAGGTTGGAGCACACTTGCTGTTTGTAGATGAATGCATGGCTGATGAGCTGGTGGTGGTTAACGAGGAAGTTGTTCAGGCAGTAGGGAAAGCCTTACCAGCAGTATGGGGTGGTTCATTATTCTCCTATAATCCAAAATAAGTGGAAAACTATTGTTATCATTTACTCACTGCCTCTGCAAACATAAGGAATTAATTTTTGTCAGCTTGTTTGCAGTCTTTGGTTGTCACTTGTTGAACCTGCAGGTGTTAGTTAGCTATGTGAAGACTGATATTGCTCCCCAAGTGCATTTTAGAAGTACTTTGAGAGTCAAGAGGAAAAATTATTAAGAAAAATAGGAGTATTCTATGAAATGAGTTCCCTAGGTTATAGCAAAATCTGAAGGTATGTCAAACAATGGAAATGAGGTGCTGTGTTGCATATTTTACATCATTTTCCAAATAAAGCTACATAAGATAATTAAATGCTGAACGTTTCGGTTGATAAAAACTAATTAAGAGGTAGAAGTATAGCAGTCTTTTAGTTACTAGGAGACTACTACAAGTTACAAGATTTTTCTTAATAAAAAACAAAACACCCAATGGATTTGAACTCATTACTTTTACAAAGTAAAGTAGATAAGGTTTTGGCTATGCAATGAGGCCCTTCCTTTGGGTTTGGGAATTTGCAAATGTTCCTTTAATTACAAGGACAGTTTAATATTGTACTTGAGAGAGCAAAAAATACTGGGCATTATTGCAAAAATATTTATTTAACAAAAATACTAAATGAATAGATGGGACGGAGTCTGTACCTATATAAAGGCTTGTAAGTCTGTATATAAGCATAACTTAGGAAAAGTGATTCCTATGTTATTCTGTGACTTTCACATTAATTCACAGTGTATCAGAAAATCCTTCTAGGTACAGGGAACCAATGTCTAGTTAATAAGTGTGGACAGAGATCCCAGGATTAATCAGCTAGATAAATGTGTGACCAGAGAGTTTCAATGTAGACTTTTTTTCTTTTTCTTACCAGACCTGCCAGAATATACAAAATTATGAAAAGACTAAATTACTACTTAGTCTGAAAGTTGCTTTTATAATTAATTCCAGCATCTTCAACACAAAATCAAGTCTTCAGAATGATAAAGTATGTTCCAGGAGACCAAAAAACTTGAAATTTTATCTTTGAACTTCAGCTGTTTCCGAGAAAGAAACTAGGGGAAAATGCATTGCTTTAGTCTTTTAAAAATATTACTGATGTTCTTTTCAATGACTCTATAGCAATCCTATGCTTGGGAACCAATTCTTAAAATTGGCAGGGATGTGATCTTGACACAAGGTTTTCTTTGAAAACCTATTCCAGCTGGATCAAGTTGTTATCACTTGGAACCTCTGTACATAGAGCCATATGGTCATTAGCAACGTATCAGAGCAAAACTGTCTGTAAGTGAAATCTCTGAAAATTCTTTACACTGTGATTTTTCAGTACATGGTTGAACAAGACTTTCCTGCTATTGCACCATTAGTTTCTTATGGCTTGAGCTAGCAGCAGCCAGGGGAAACAAAATCTTTCTCTCCTGAGGTACTACCAGTCCATCCATGTGCCTTCTAGACCTGAGAAAGAGATTAAGGAGAGAAATTTCTTGTCTCATCTCTCTCTGTGTTCGTGTTAGGACACTGGAGAATGGAAGCGTCAATATCTAAGGGAGTTTGTTGGTGGGTTTAGGAGAGGCTGAGGAAGGTAGTGACACAAGGAGAACAGAGAATGGAGAATAATGAGGTGGTCTGAGGAGACAAAGGGAACAGGATTGGACTGACTGTGCTGGGATTTAGAAATATAAATGGAATATAAATGGTACAAGGTATTCTAGATTAGTTCAGTGAGATTGTACAGGAAATAGGGAAAATTGGAAATATAGGTTGGTAGAGCGAGGAATGAGGAGGTATTGGTAGGGGCCTGGGAAAGACTGGTTGGGACCATGCTTGGCAGTGCAGACACCAAGGCTGATCTGAAGAAGAAGGATGAATAATTGGTAGGTGCTAGAGAAGAGGTATGAAAGAGATTAGTATGAAAAACCTAGGTTTTGTACCTGAGTATGGGACACAATATGACCTTAATGAGCTCAGGATGTGGAGAGAAGGGTAGGAAAAAATAGGACTGGGTCTGGGGCCATGGTCAGATAGGACAGGAACAGGAGTAAGTCACGGTTATGTTTGGTGGCAGAACTGGGTACATTGCAGCATTGAAGTGGGCTAAAGAGTTTGTGCCTGTATAACCTGAGACGTAACACTGGATTTCTGAGTCTCAGGTGAATGCTTACAAAATCCTTTACTGATGCATATAGAAATGGACGCCAACTGCCATCACTGTTAGTCAGGACTGCAAAGGTCATAGATGGTGTTTTTCAGTGTTCTAACCAAGAAAAATCGTGTGGACAAAATGAGACTATAATACTAGGGATTGAAGTTAGAGGCAGCTTCATCTGGTGTTTCTGAGTTTAGTTTGGCTTTGCATCCATAACAGTGTTTGAACTTTTTAGTGTAATGTTTTTGTTATAAAACTGTAGAAATGTAACAATGCTAGTACTGATTTGTTTAAATTCTCAGGACGGTTATTGTGAGATGAAATATTTGCTACAGTATCCTCACTGTATTCCCGTTTTAAACTGGCTCCATGTATTGAAGAGACACCACCTCTTTACTTCATTAAGTACTTCACATCTTTGCAATACTCTACTTGCATCAATATCTAGCTTAGAGAATTCCACTTGCAGTAGCGAGCTGGTAAGGTTTCAGTAGAAAGCTCAGAGTTTGGTTTTTCCTTTTCTTTTTTTTTTTTTTTTTTTTAAATCTCCCTTTAATTTAGTCTATTGGCAACTGAAATCCTGACCCCGTGGGAAGTAAAAATAACGGTCCAATTGACTTTACTTGAGAGAGAGTAATACCTACTGTTTTCATGGCTCAGTTTGAAAGCAGAGACAAGGCTTGATGTCTTGTGATTGAGTGCTGGGCTAGGGAACAGAAATAAGTCCCTGCAAACTCTGGAACTGACCTTTGTTTTGAGTGATAGATCTTGAGGTTTTTTTGCTGTTGTGTGATAGTAATCTGGTTGGAAACGGGAACAAGGACAGTATATCATACTGATTTTGTTGAACTAGGCCACAAATTGAAAGCTGAATTTGAATTAACTTGGGGGATTGAACCTTAGTACAGAGGTGAGGAAAAAGCTGAGAGAGGGATCAGAGCAAAAACAATTGGTTTCACTTGGTGCTTCTAAATGTAAACAGAACAGAAACACCTCGACTAGTCCCAGGACTGCTGTCAGGACAAAGCGTTGCCTCGAGACTCCTTTCCCCTGTTGAGTGAGCATGGGAATATTTTCATTTCTCTGTAGCTCATTTATGTTGCACATATGGTGTGGGATTCATCGCCCTTAACTTCATCCGTATAAATATCTAATGAAGAAAAGAGTGAAGGAAAAGCTCCAAAGTTCTTCCTGTATCTTATGAGCTATTTTAGAATGGAAGCAGCAGCACCTTTGGAGTTTTCCGTCCACATATGAAGAACGTTTAGTTAACTTGTGTAGAGAGATGATTAACTTTGAAATAGCTGAGGTTAGGTGAGAGAAATCCCAGCAGTGGAGAATTTTGCATTAAATGAACTTGCATGAAAACGGTTATCCCAAATCTTTCTTCAGCAATATCTGCCAAGCATCCAGCAGTAGTGTTGAGAGCTATCAGAACTGAGGGCAAACTATTTCTGCTCAGGATTGTGTCTATCCTCACTGTACTCAAATGCAGAAAGACAGTCTGGCAATATCCAAACTGGATAGTGATTCTGACAGTCAGGTAAAGAGTGGGACCTGTAGTAGCATGAATGTGTGAAAAAGATTAATAAATCAGATGTTTTAATCTAGTGATCTCAGTACAGGGGACAGGAATAAGGATCATAATGATACTTTCAGCTTAGTATTAATATTGAATAAATATATATAAACATATGTGTACACAGATGAATATTTAAATGCATACACAGGCAAGCTTCTCTTGATTTTGGAAGGTTTTTTTACAAAGTAACATCGTAAATAAATTTTTTAATTTATGTGGAAGAGAGCAATGTACCATCTGTGAATTATTCACTGAAAGCAAAAATTTACAAATTGTGTTGCCATGTTGCAAGTGGAATGAAATATATACACAAAGGTATATCCAGAGAATTACCCATCCTTGGATGAATACATGATTGGTGTGAAATGCGTAACAACATTGCCCTTGGCTGTGGGGTAGGAGAGGTGGCTGAAGGAGCTGCTTGCTGCTGTACCCTAGGCAGACAAATCACAGTTTAAGTAGCCCTGAAACAGCTTTAAGTTGTGTCCTGCAGTTGAGCTGATTCCTTGATGGCTGAGACATACAGAATTAAAAGCATGGAATAAAACCTTCCTTCCTGCACTGTGGTAGACATAATAATATGGTAGATGCAGATTTGATAATCTGCATATTTTGTATCTGATATATTGGCTTTGTGCAGTCTTTTGAGCACAGCAGAACTCAGTACAAGACAAATGTGTTACCTTCTTCATCTGCAGTCTTGCTTCCATGCCATGGCAATCTCCAGCTGCCAAAACTAAATATAGTGTTGACCTAGTTAAGTTAGAAAGGCATCTAATTACTCCAGGATTGTCTTAACCACTGTTATGCAATGTGCGAGTTTCATGTACTTGCATCCATTTACAGTTTAATTTCTGTTTGTCCAGTTCTTTGCCAAGCTGAACTCTTTATGTTGCTTCAAAAAACCGGATAGCACTCTAACAATGATCAACCTGAAAATCTGCCAGTCTTAAATGAATATAAGTGGATAATTGAAGTTATTTACAATAATTGCATATGCTAAGCTTTTAATTTATTTTTATCTTTAATTTATAATTTCTGCTTTGACTGTGCTTTGATGCAGCACATACTGTGACTGAGCATTGCCTGGCTGAGTTGTTGTAGTGGAATTTGACAGCAGTTATAAAGCAGTCATTTTTTTTTGTGGCATTAGTTGCAAGGTTGATGTCTGTCAGAAGCTACAAGCACTAGGAACTCTAATATCAAGATAACAGGCATGAAATAATTTTTGCCTTAGCCACAGCAACAGCAATTTTAGTGATAGAAATTCCTAGAAAATACCTCATAGCTGAAGAGAACAGGGTGGAAACAAAATATGCTGCTGGACTTTCTGAAAAGAAGAAACTGTTCTGCCCTCCCTGACAATCTCAAGGATTAGAAGAGCCAGATTGTAAATCTGTTGTCATTGGTCTGTCTGAGTTTCTGATGGTAGCAAATATTCCTCTGAGGTCAGCATCAGTCTTGAATACCTACAGTGCTTCTCTGTTGGTTATGGAAAACATGTGCAAAGCTATTTGCAATAAAATAATGAGACTGAGAGGCCTGTTTGCACATCGGTGTGTTCATTGTCATGTTACATGATACTGTTTTTGAGCATAGGAAATAATAGGCATACTGATGAACAACATCAAATATTCTCTGTTGGCTTCTTTACCTTTTCCACTAAATGAATTGTGAAAGAAGCAAATCCCAGAACTCTGGAAGTAAGGAGGACTTGCAGCAGAATTACCACCCATGCCAGAATATGACCTAAACTCACTTAATGCTAATAAATCTTGTTCCTTCCCAAAACAGCTCAAGCTTTTCAGTTTTCAAAGCACCTGCAGCCTTACGGGTTTCCTGGAAAGGAAATCCCTTTTTCACTTCTGAAATGAACCCCAAAATGAAGAAGTCATAGGAAGGTACCTGGGTAATGTTTTAAAAGTTTGGTAGTCTATTACTGAGTGGTCCCACATGCACAGCATAGACTTCTCACAAAGAAGCCAGTGAAGAAAATTGTTCTAATTGAAACACAAGTTCTGGTTTCTCTCCCAGGAATATACTCAACTGCTGAACTATGTTTTAAATAATTATCTGGCTTCACTTTAGGAAATATTTTTTGGCATGTTCATAGCTCAATTACTGTAAATTTTTATTGGAAATTAGATGTTCAAATCAATAGTAAGCTTATTAAAATTGCACCAATTTTTTCACCTGAATAAGGGTAACTATTGGTAGTTGTAAGCTTTTTCTGTATAGGGAATACTGCTGGGTTTTGATTGGTAATGTACCAGAAAACTTGATACAAAACATGAAAGAATAACCTCTTAAAAACAGTGTTTAGTTTTCCTTTGTTTTACTATCTACTGTCTTCATTAACAAAGTTTGTTTACATTTGATTAAGATATAAATCCTTGTTAAAATTCCATACATAGCAGCCTGTGAGACAGGCTTTTAAGGTTACACAAATTCCTGGGGTTTTCTTTAACTATTGGTGTGGGTTTTTTTCAAGACAAGCTTTCAGTGCAATATATTAATAGGATTTTCTTGGGTTTAGTGTTTTTTCTATTTTTAACTAGGGATGGCTTTTAACATTTCTTTCTTCCAAAACCTCTCAAATCAACCTTGAAGTTACATGCAAATTTGTATAGGAGGTGAATTTCAAACAAATCTAATGCTTTGGGAAAATGATAGGAAAGTGTGTTAGGGTTAAGGGCTGGTTTTTTCTGTTGGTTGAATGCATTCAGATGCTAGGATATAAGAACCTCCTAGGACAGGTTTATCTACAATTTTTTTAAATGGCTATGATATCCCACAGCTCAGAGCAGGGTCAGAATTGGTGGCCCTTGTCAAGTGTACTCTGGATGCAATTCTCACAGACCTAAAACATGCATTGTGCAGGACAATATGGAGGTAACGGCTCAAACTGTCAAGATTCACATAATGTACTGAAAGAAATGTTAAGGCATAGTCTAGTGAGTTTGGGAAGAATACGTTAGCAGAAGGGCTGCCAACAAGCTCACGTTTTTTAACTGACAGAACTGAAGCTGTGCTACTTGGTTGTTGCAGTGGTGAGGCGTGAGTCTGGGACAGTAAAGAAGGAGCATCTACAATTGAGAGGGTAGATCTTTCATTTTCTATTTAAGTACATCACTATATAGCATTATTTTTTTGCTATTTTGAAATGAAAATTCATCATATTAATATTATGGAATATAAACTCTTACTGTTATGGACTGAGATAATATCAGTACCTAGTTGATATTAGTTATAACTGAAGTAGACCAGTCTTCTATCCCTTTTTGAAATTTGTAGCAGTTTGGAGAAGAGCAATTCCTAGCAGCTTTTCAGGTGTTTGTTTGGTTTAGTTTGTGGGTGGTTTTGTTTTTTGTTTTGTTTTGTTTTATTTTTTTCCATATAGCAATTAGTTTCTCTTCAAAAAATAAAAAGGAAACAATGAAATATAAATATACTTCTTCAAGATTTGATAGCTGAAATGAGAGGAAGACACAACTGTCATTCATGGATAAAATAGTGACCATCTGCAGTTGAGGAGTTCAAAAACTGTTTCAAACTTTGTTATGCTTATGAATTTATTTAATCAAACTTCAAGATAGGATTCTAATGAAGAAGAATCATTTAAAAGTAAACTGAAACCCTAACAAGGCACATGGAAAGAGAAAGGATCATCTTAGAAGCTAAAATGGGTACCCTATGCTCTGGATGTTTGCGTGATGTTTTTCCTTGAAATTGGTATATATCTTCTTAATTTATTTTCACCTTTCTGCCCATCTGTTCCATTTTTGCCTTACTTTGTCAGATTCTTTTCCCCCCCTCACCCATTCTCTTTCATTCATCTTTCCTTTGCTGTCTCTGTAACAATCTAACTTGAATGTGAATTTATCTGAGAATAACAGTTCACTGACATTAAAATATCATTTGTCAAGAAAATTACCCTATTCAGAGATAGCTCAGTGATTTTTTTTAATGTTATTGAGAGGAAACAAACATTTATTATTCTTCTCTCAGCCTTCTCTGTGTTATCTGTGTAGTACTACAAAAATACCAAATATTGACATTGTGTTTTGAGTGACCTTTTTTGGGTTTTTTGGGTGTAACATTTGTTTCTGGTTCTTGCTCTGTTTTTATCCATGCTGCATTATGATACGCTGGATAAGTCAATTTTTCTCATATTTACACATATTGGGAAAGTTGTAAGGCTTCCTTTACCAGGTGAACCTCAAATGAACTGTGCCATTGAACATGAAAATTGTTCCTTATCTAAAGATGATATCTGCCCTTAACTTGTCTGTGCACACACATGCAAGAACCCTTCCATATGTAGAGCTAAATACTCCAAAATACAGACCTTTAAATTGTGTAACTCTAACAACGCTCACTCAGTGTCCATAATTCATTCTGTGTAAATGCATATAGATAACTCACAATTCCCTTCAGGATAACCACAGCTTGGTAAGCATTTACTTGCTGCAGCAATGATTTTAGAGCATGTTTACTCAAATGAAAATATATTAGCATTTTTATTAAGTGTGTCATTATAAACTGTTAAGTTAAAATTGCTAATCATGCTAATGTTAAGAACTGTTCAGTCATTAAAATATTTGAAAGGAAATTTTTTTCAATATAAAAATATAAATATTTAATTTTCTCAATATAAAATGTTGTAGCATTACATGTAGTTTTTATATTTTTGCTTCCAGAGTTTTAAGGAATTTATTTCATCATGTCTCATCCCTTTGGGGACTTCTTTTTAAAAACAAACACCACCACTACTACCCCTCCCCCCCTCCAATACCACAAAAAAACCCTCAAACATCTCTATACAATTTATTCATTTTTATATTATCTGTGTATATCCACTGGTATGTCATTTTGTGGATTTAAGCTTATTACTCTGTAGCTCTCCCAGATTTCTCATGGTCTCCTTCATAATGGTGTTGAGACATTTAAAGCAAACTGTGGTTAGGGGATATTACATAGAAAATGCAGTATATGCTTGTGTTGTCTACATTCACTGTATCAAAATTTTAACTTTTTAATGAGATTTGTGAGGGTGAAGCACACAGTGTGCATGTGCAGTTGTGTCTGTGTCTTCAAGGAAGAACACCTGTCAGTAGATTGTTTGCTATTTTGTTGTTCTGTAGAGAATGTTGCTGCAATGTATGTAACTTTTTTTTTTAAAAGAACAAATGTAACAACTAAAATCTTAATGAATAAATCAATAAAGTACCAAGCACTACTTATCTTTTCCGAGCTGCCCTCCTTACCAGATGTTTCTACTATTACCCATCTTATGCTTCTCTAGCTATTTATTTCATGGGGGGGATAAATCTTAGTTTAAATTCATTTCACTGAGGCAAAAATGTAATTGAAACACATTGGGATCAATACAAACTATATAAGAATCCATGAATTATTTTTCTAGCCCACTAGGTACACTAATATCTAGGGTCTAGTATCTCATGAAATGCTATAATAATTTTTCTTCCTGTGAGTAAGTAAATATTTCAGCTCAGAAAGAAAAAACATGTTTCTCTTTTCGTTGTATTCATTTCTGCATGAAGATTTTTGACCCTACTTTCACTTATTTTCCTCTCAAACTCATCAGAGTCATGATCTTTTTTATTAGATGTGCAACTATGGTTTTAATATAAAGGAGTACGCACTTGCAGAAATGCATTGAATTAGAGTAGTTATTTTAAAGAAAATGCCTTTTTTGTACTTGAAAAATAAGGGCTGGATTTGTAAACTACTTTCAGCAGGTCACTAGCATGCTAAAGATGGACTCCAGAGACCTTTCAAATGTTTAAGAATCTGTTTCAGTTGCTGTGAGACTTCCCCCTCAGAATAGTTTGTTTTTCTTCTCTTTTAAAATTCTAAATGGAAAAGAAATTGTGGGTCAAATAAAAGTTTGATAACCTTTCAAAGTGCAAGGTCTGGTTTTACTA
This sequence comes from Athene noctua, assembly GCF_965140245.1. NCBI lineage: Eukaryota > Metazoa > Chordata > Aves > Strigiformes > Strigidae > Athene > Athene noctua. Next base: position 16,076,823 of record NC_134046.1, on the reverse strand, counting down.
CTGTTCATGCGGTACAGGAGCAGTAGCAGCAATTCCACTGAACTTACTGTTTTATTTGAAATATTTTTGCATGCCTTCCCCTCACATAGGCCATTGCAATGCATCGTTAGTTGTTGGGTTCTTTTACTCATGTATGGGAGAAGATGAACATTTTTGAGTTCAGTTCTCCTTTGATTTGCCCGGTGTCAAAACTGTTTCAGATCAATTCCAGTTTGAGTTAAAAGGGTTTGCTAAGACCAGCTGGGTTAGTGTGGGACAAGATTTTCAAAGGTGGAAAGAGTCAAAGGGCAGGGATGTACACACAGCACAGGACACTGGGAAGGTGGACTTCATCAGCTCTTTCTCCTCTGTATCAACCTGGGCATGAGTAGTGTTTCCAGTTTTTAATCAAATCTTTGAGATCTATAACTCTGCAGTAAAGAAAAAGGTATCAAAACCCTTCGCACTGGAGTCTGCAGGGAAGATGCAGAAGCCCAGCAGAGAATCGAGGGTTTGGTGGGGCTTGTGCTCACCTGTGGGTAAGTGATGTAATGAGACAGAGATGTGGAAGGAAGGGCTGTGACATGCTGCTGCTTTGCAGACATCAGTGAACACAAATGCTCCCTGTAACCAAAGTACTGCTTGAAACTGTCAGGTTGTTGTTGAACCATTTATTCTGAACTGGCAACAAGAAATGTTTTTCTTGGTTCAGTTTCCATTATAGTTTAAATTGTATAGCAGTCAATATGAATTCTGATTCCATTTTGATTTATATCCAAAGACTTGATGAAAGTGTACACCGTTGCTTACAATCAAGTGCGTTATTAGAAAATACCTTCTATTTTAATTTTAAGAAAGGTTTGAAAAGGGCTCCTATGTGCAAAATAAGGTCCAGTGTGGAAGCAACTTTACTTTGTGTTTTTCAAATATCAGTATCCAAATGGGAGCTGCAGGGTTCTGAGCACTAGTGGAAAAATGACCGTTTCCCCCCCACCCCCTGCTTTATTAGCTGAGGTCTCTTGAGGGTTTTGTACCACCAGTCATAGATGCTGAGAGTTTAAAAAACTTGGTGCTTTTTTTAAAATTTAGGTAATTTCTGTTCTGTGAAGTATCATAGCAGATATCATGTGGTGACAATGAATTGCACAATTCTGTCTCTGTTGTTTCACTGGAAGAAACACTTGGGTATGAGATGTTATCCATTATTACAAAAATACATTTTTTTTTTAATTTTTCAGCGTCTTGTTGAAGCTGCAGAAGATGCTTACCTGAAACATGAGTTTGATGCTGACTTACAGGTAATGAATAAATATTTTCTTAAATATTTATCATCAGAGTATACTATAACAGTTTATATGATAGCTTGCTTGAAGAACTGCTGTAGAAAGCCAAGCATGTGAGCAATAGAAGGATGCCAATTACGGAAAACAGAGTTAATGAAGGCTGGCTCGGTATTTTGACAGGTTATATATTTAGTGTTTGTGTGTTGGGAGACGAAGCAGGTGGATTTTACTCTTTTAGAGATTTCATTTAAATTCCCTGCATGTTGGCTTAGGTCAAGATTTTTAAACAGTAATTAGTAGCATGTTTCATCGTTGCAGTGTGCTGGCAAGAAACTGTTCTACAGAGAGTTGAATTTGCAGATGGGGTGGGACCTACAGGGATGGGATTTGTGTGACCTTGATTTCTGCAAATAGTTTGTGTTTGGATCCCTGTCTAGAGCAGACACCATTTTTTCTCTTACCTAGAAGCCCTTAGAGCCATACCATTATTGTCTCAAAATGTTGCCTTTAGGAACAACACAGGAGGGAGAAGCACTGCGGCAGCTCACAGTTAAAAATGTTTAAAGGAAAAACAAATGCTTGCCTAAGACACATAATTAAAAACACAGGTTAATTTAGAAAGCAAGTAATCTAACCTAAAATGGAAAGTCTAACGGAAAGTCTTACTCAGTAGTTAAATTGAGTATATACCTCCTTACCTGTAATGAATTCCTATATCCTTGGTTTCTTAAATGCTATGTTAGGTGGAGTTTTATTTACTTTGTTTCTATCTAGATTTAAGTATAAAACCATCTGTGATTATTTGCCATATGTCCATTTACATTTTGAGCTTAAGCATTAAGGGAAACAGAGACTTTTTTCGTAGACTTTTTCCCATACTGTGTATCTAGGAAATACACAGATCTGTACGTTCTGTTTTCAAATTTTACCATGGTTACTTCCAATAATCACAAGCCATTTACTTTAATGAAAATATGATGCAAATTACTGATTTCTGTGCAGAAAGGAAAAAAAAAGTGAACTGTTCAGAGCTAAGGATAAAAAATTGAGTTTAGAAGGCTGTGATACCCAGATCTGTCAGCCCATGTTGGATGAGAGCACTGAACGTGTTAATTCATATTATTGTTGTATTGAATGAATGCCGTCTTCTGTATTCAAATGCTTTAGAGTTCTATTCCTTTCCAGCCTCGCAGAGGTGTGCTGCATTGTATTTTTTTTAACTTTAAGCCTTGGAGAAATAGGAGCTATTGGCTGAATAAATCAGAACCACACTTTTATAGAAGATTTTTTTAGAGATCTACAGTAAGTGCTTCTTCGCTGCAGGATAGTTCTCACTTTGACCAAGTCCTTCATTTGCTGAGGCTCTGAAGATATTAACACTTTCAGGAAGCCAGTTAAAAGCCATTTGTGTCGGCAGCATTAACAGGACAATCAAATCTTTGTGTAGAGCTCTGTTGTTTATTACTGTCACAGTCCATTAAAGCTAATCAATTGTTAATCTTGGTTTCAGCGACCCCTTTGCAACCCTTACTGGGTGATTGTTGTTCTTTATCAAAAATCTCGTAATACCATCTGCTCAATATAAAATAATGGCCAGAATTATTTGATAGTGTACATTCAAGTGAAGGGGGACAGAAGGCTTATATATATACAGTGTATATAATTCTGCTATCAAAGAGGAATTTTTTGGCATTTGTATTGCCTTGGCCGACGTGTAGAAGACAGGATTAAATGCTTTGAATTAGTGGTATGTGATACAGCACCAGTCTGCTTTCTTTGGGCTCAGATATTCTGGAAATTCAGAAAGCACATAAAGAAAGTGCTTTGTGCTTTTTATTGGTCCAACATCACCTTCTATGTCTTGAGGACAGTATAGATAATATTGCGTCAGTACATAAAAATGATATAAGGGAGAAATAAAATTATATTAATATTTTTATAGACTGTGGAAAAACACCAACTTAAAGAAAATAATAACTGGAAGAGTTCATCTTTTAGACTGCTGGTATTCTCTTCAGCAATGCTGAAGTTATATTATTTGATTAGGCTAGGCCTGATCCCTTCTGGGCATTTTTCTTAGAAACATTATTAGTTTTGTCCTTAGTTATTCTATAGGTATTCTAATCAATATATTGTAATGCAGTATAATGGTCTAAGCACTCAACTATCTATCCCTGGACTGAATCTATTGGCACCACCAACAAAAACCTTGTAGTTATAAACATAAATAAAATTTCTAGTGAATTGAAAGAAATAAATCAAAATGGGTGATATAATGTTTAACTCATCAGCATTATATATTGCATGTTTGAGAAGCGGCCAAAGAAAGAATCGGTGAGAGCTGACTTTAAAGATTTACCCTGCACTATTTGGGCTTTGGGAGATTTTTTCTGTTAGGGATGTGAAGTAAGAGCTGCAGGTTTATCAAGTTATGAGGAAATAACCTTCTAAACATTACTTATATTTGAACCTTTAACACAATCCATGGTTTTCTTACCTGGTGGGTATGGCTTCAAGTAATTCTGTGTTATTAAAGACTCTTTCATGTTGTTGCTAAGTGGAATTACTATCTTAAATTGTGCCTAATTTTTATTGCTACAGCAAGTTGCCCTGTCACAATATTTTCATAGGCTTAAAGAATTGCTCATCTTGCTTTATAAGGGGCACTCTGTCTCTGTGCTTGCCTCTGTTTAAAATGAAGTAATTCTTCCTGATTCTGTGGCTTTAACACAATAAAAAAACCCCCAAACAATATAGGGGCCAACTGCAGAGCACAGACTCAGCAAGTGTAATGGATGTTACAGGTTTTGTTGGCTTAATTGTTTCTGGAGAAAAATTTTTTGGGAAAGATAAGAGAGAGGGTAACATCTTCTGTCAGGAAGCGATCTATTAAAAAATTTCTAATAATTTATAATAATTGTTGTTAACTGAAATTTGGCCTCCTGATCATTTATTTCCTTTGTGCTTGGGTATGTGTTTCCTAAGATGTGATCTGCCTTGTTATGATTCACAGAAAACACCATGATGGGGTTTGTTTTCAGACCCCTGGAAGAGGCTCTGAAGTGGAAAACTCTTCCCTGGTGCTGTCATATACTTAAGAATTTGTCGCATATGCAGCTGATGCCACCACATAGGTTTAGAAACTCCCACCACATTTCCTCAAACCGCTAGAAACCAGACAGAATTTATTGTGTAAAAGTACACCAATGTGATACCCAGCTGCTCTGCTTATGCAGTTACTAGCAAGGTGGTAAAGCATGCTTAGACTGCAGTCATGTGGTCTGTGTTGGCACCTAAGTCCTCTGTAATATCGTGCTGTTTATGTGTCTGAGCTCTTAGGATAGAAATGCATTGAGTATTGTTACCATCTGAACAGAGAGAGGATAAGATCTCTGTCACGGAGTTGTATTATTTCTGTTTTTTAATAATCTCAGGAGGTGGATGCTTAGCAGTGGAACTGATGCTGGAGTTCTCCACAGAGCAGTAAAAGTAACTTGCACTTTGTTTCTTAGAAACTTAAAAAAAAAAATAATGTTAGGATCAATAAACATTTATAATACTTGGTTCCTACACAGTTTTCATACTTTTGACCCCAGTGACAGAAGGAAGTTATGGAAAATTTCATTATGACTACTGGTTCGTTTGTGGAATGGTTTCATTATACATACACATTTGCAGGGTAGTTCTTTAATTTTCTTTGTGTTAATTAAGTTCATTAGTTCACTTGTCTTACATTCCAGCTGAGTTTTCTCTGCGTGTGTGCGATGTGATAATAAAAAAGCAAGGTTACTTCTTTTTAATAGAATCAAAGCTAGTGCATAGTTCATGTCACCTGAATTACTAGATGTTTTCAGATTGTTGTACTTTCACTCTCTATATAAGATAGGAGAGGTTCAAGTGCCAATATTTTAAGATGGTTGACCTTATCTCAGTTTTTATGTCAGCAGACTAGAAGAAGATTAATCAAATAGTTTTTAGGAAAGGATTACTTTCTCTTAAGAATACTCTTAAAGTTAATTTAGTGGTATAAAAAAGAGTAATGGTGTAAGACTGCTTTTCATTATTCATCTTTATAGATCTATAACATATGGCTGAGTCTTAAGGAAGAGGTTTTCAAAACTATAGCAGTTAGATACCTGTCTGCCAGAGTTTGCTGGCTGTTAACTCCTAATTGCATTTCCTGTCCTTGAAAATCTCATCCTTACTCTTAGACTATGTATGTTTGCTATAGAAAAAAACTCGTGAAATCAGCAGATGGATAGTTAAGGATTTTCCAGTGGTTTATACAGGTGAAGGATATTCTTTTTTATACAAATTTAATGATTTTTGAAAGTCTACAAAAGATGAGACTTCAAAAGTTTAGAACAAAGCACAACAGCAAAAGAGGGCTGGAGAACAGAATTAGTCCAGTTCATAAATGTTACAGCTTCTGGGTCAAATCCTGGAACTCTTAATATTACTCGATAGTTTACTGTTGTCTTTCAAGGGGGGCTGCCTGACTTTTAGTAATTCCAGAATTCAACTGCTAGATACAAAGGTTAAATATAGACATAAAAGCGTAACTTAAATTTCTGCTACTTTTTAAAAAATTCTGACTTAAATGTTTATTTAGTATAACTATATCATACAAAAATTTATAATGCTTAGGTATTTAATTAAAATTTAATCAAATAGATGGTAATTACATTGATATCAGTTGCTGGGAAGTACAAGGACAAAAGATAATTGAGAACAGCTATTCTACATAATCTTATTAAACTGCTATTATAACACATGCATTACTTTCATGTTAGTATTTCAGAAAAGTCTGTTTGCATATTTATTATCTCACTAATTTTGAATGAGGCATATCATAACTAGATTTACAGTCTATTGGTGTTAACATTTTTCTGGCTGTTAGAATAATGTCCACAAAAGTGAAGTCAGCTCTGGAGGGTCCTGAACATCCACAATGTCTGTTGGACTTCAGGCACTCAGAACCAGTGATTGAAATGACTTTTTGAAAAGTGCATTTAAAATAGCGGTGAAGCATCTGAAGTTTGATGTGCACCATGGATTATTTATTTGCTTTTTAAAGCAGAAATCGATCTTTCTAAACTCAAAACCTGGAAACCTAATATGAGATCTGACAGCCTAAATTCCTTTTCAGACTTTCTTTCAAATATTTTGCGGACCAAAGTGGTCTCAGTTGTATTTGGATGGGATATGGACAGTGTACTTTTATCTTGTAATAAGGCAGGCAGAAGAGATCCTGAACTAGCACCAGTCTAAACTGTTAACTTTTCATGGTCCTGTGCAACTCCTGCAGAAGGAGCTACAAACCTTGGAGACAATATTTGTTGTTGTAAAATTTGTCTCTGGTGCAATTTCCTGAGGTGTCTCACACAGGACCTGCTCTCAAGGTGTTCACCTTCGTGTTCCTCCAACACTTGTGATACTGTGACAGGTTCTTCTATATGGTTGTGTTCATCCGGTTGAAGGCATGGTCTGGATTCAGCTGGTGTGGAAATGATGCCAGGACCTGCAGAAGTCCTGTTGTAACTGAGTTTTCTGAACAGTTGTTACTGAGTTTTCTTGTTGCTACTGAGTTTTGTGAAGAGTTCAAAGTTTTCAGTACAGATTGAAAGACAAGAGAGATCAAGGAAAGACAGTAAGCATAGAATTCAGAATGTCGTTAAAAACCAACAGTCACAGCAAAGCTCCAAACTCTTAAGAACTGCACTGCGGTTTGAGGGCTAAAAGGAAGGAAAAAAGGAATAGAAGCATGAGCATCTAGTGAGTTAGTGAACTACAAGGCACAACAGGACACATTTAAATGATAAAAGCATCTGTTAGAGTCTTTATTTGGTTTTAGTTTTCCTTTGTTAATTTTTTTTCTTTCAGAAAATACTTCTATACTTTTTTCTGAAAGAAAAAAAAAAGCTTCCGCTTTGTAGTTGTCAGTTTAGTCTTATTGATTTCTGTGAGCTCAAATTAAGGACTTTGCAAATGCTCTAATACCAGAACTGCAACAAATTGATTTCCAGATTTTTCGTTCTAAGGATAAGCCCTTTCAGTGGAGAGAACTTTAGCTTGTCTACTCTTTCCTATTTATTTGCTGAGAGGAAAACTGAAATGGCTGTGGAATCATTGAGACATTAGTGAATTCAGATACTACTGGTTAAGAATTCTCTAGAATTGATGGTAACCTTCAGAGGAGGACTTTCACATCACTTTCACTGTGCATGCAAAGCAGGGATTAAGTATCAGAAAGAGTGTACAGAGAAAGAGGGGCCATGCACCTTTTGGGTTATTTTAATCTCCAAGCTTTTATCTGTTTTCTGCTTCTGTGGTAAGTGAACAGTGAAAAAAGAGAACAAGATTTTATGAAACCAGGAAAAAAAAGTCTAGGCACTTTTTTTTTAGATCATCTTCTAATGGTGATGAACTTCTTCATTAGGCTTTTCACTTTGAAGTTTTGTTAAATTTTTTTGAGGATCGAGGGAAAATTTTTGTGTTTTAAGACAATTATGATCAGTGGATAATTTTCATTACTTTCCTCCCTTCTGCAAATGTATCTTTCGAAGAATTTCTAAGTTCTCTTACTACAAAAAAATCAAATGTAAATTACTAGAATTATTTTATTTTTGTGTGTGTTCATAACTTCTGTTGACAAGGAGTGAATTTGGTAGCTTATCATAGAAATGCAGAGTTTAATTCGCTGTCTCAGAAGCAGAGATGCAGGAGGTAATTTTTCAACAAATTCATAATTTCTCTGCTGTAAAGAATTGTTTGGTATTTTGCTACCATTCTACCCTATATAAGGAAGCCATCAAAAAGGAACAGTAATTCTCTGCCTGTTTAGTTAAATAGCTGTTCTATCTACACGGGACTTGACAGCAAAGGATCTGGCAGCTATGGTCTGAATTTGCTATTGCAAATAATGTGTTCAGCTTCTGAGAAAGTCTAGCAGGGAGTTCTAGAGACTCATTCTTCTGTCTGCACTTACAGGTCTCATCCATTTGGTACCCTTAACAGGTTAGACTCATTAAACAACTACCAGAGGTAGTTTCCAGACAGTTCTGCATTTATTCCTGCCTGCCTCTCTCATGATAGCAGTAGCTACCTGAAGCATATGAAGTCTGTATTGAAGAACTCACTATAAATTCAGTTCTACCCATCAAATATGGACACAGTGCTGTTTGCCTGGTGATATCTGCTGTCAATAATTACAGAACTCTGAAACCTAGAATTGTCAAAGAACTGTATGACTGAGCAGATAATTTTGCCTTCCTGAAATATTTCCTTTTATATTTATTTGTCCCTTTATTATGTTTGCTTGCTAACAGAATTGAGAAGGAAATAACTTTTTCATCCCATTAATATATTCAAAATTTCAAGTTCTCTGATTAAACATTGAGATACCCCAAAGTTTTTCCTGAGCAAGAGAAACCTCTGCTTTGGAACAACCCATAATCAAATAGGGTCTCAGGATATGAGGAGTCTGTTCAAGTCACTTCTCTAGTGAATATAAAATTATTTATATGATGTGAAACAACTGCAGCAGAAGAGTTTGTGAGACACTCAGCTTGGACAAGCCTGGTAGATGGGGCAGTCATTTTGGATCTCTGAGGGCCTAGTCTGAGTATCTGTTCTGCTTGATTCAGAGGATAGATTTGAACTGCAGTATAAGTCATTTTCTCTCTGGCAGTGTGAAAAAAAAAAAAAAAAAGTATTTTCCAAAACTCAGAAACATCACATGTCAGGTCTAACAGCAATAACAAGATGGAACAGAAAGTATTTACACACGTATAATACATTTTTTCCTTTCCCATGCTCAAATCATTAAGTATTTCCAGGTTGCTCTTCCATGCTCTTTGTAAGCATCTTATAAGAATTAGTCTTGTTTAAAAGAAATAAAAGCTGAGATTCTTGCATATTCACATAAATTCACAGGTTAAGGTTATAAGTAAATCAGAAGTTCTCATTAAAATAGTGATAAAACTTAGTGTTTGCAAGTCAGAATTCTTTCTTTTATTGTTTTTGTAAGGCAATTCTTTAACTTATTCCAATAGAACAGATAGAGGAATAAGGTAGTATTGTTCAGATAAAGGGATAATGATGTACCAGAAGGAGCCAGTCAAACGAAGACAGATATGTTCATTTTCAAGAAGGAAAAAAAAAAAGAGATATTATGAAATGAACTTTGGGCAGAAAATTGATAACAATACTTAATGCTGCAGCCCTAAAATTGGATTGAAATTTGTCATGTCAAGCTGAGAGTGAACTTGTAAGAATTTCACTTGAGGCGTCAAAAAAGTTTCTGCTTTCAGAATGCCCAACATTCCTTCCAAAACCGCCCAAATCAGAATGGCTTCTGCCAATGTGATTGTCTTTCCACACAATCAAAATAGCATATGATCCATGCATGCCACGATTTATTATTGAGATATCATCAACTTTCACTGTGTTTCAAAGCAGACTGTTGTTGGGGAAGATGAGACCACTGGTCTGGGAAGGGATGTAAGAGTAGGCAGTTAAACAAAGCAAGGGAAAACTGAGATTTGTGAAAGGAAGACTGTGGAGGATGCAGAAGAAAGCAGAAACAGTGCAGTAGAAGCTTAGGTGTCAGAAGACTGTAAAGTCCAGGAAAGAAGGCTGGAGAAGGAGAAATAAATAAATAAAGTGTAAAGGCAAAGCTGTAAAGTGTTAATATCTTTGTGTTTCAAGAGTACTGACAGTGATCTTTCTGCAAGTCTCTCTGAACCTTTACCTTTTCTTATGGCAGCTAAAATGGAGAAACCATTTTCAGCTACTTTAAAAAAAAAAAGACAAAAACCTCTTTCCTCCATCCTCTTCTGTGTTAGGTTAGACAATTATATAAACAGTAAGAAGCTGCCTGACATAAGCTTAATTACAAAGCAAAAGAAACTTTCAGAGAGAGAATGAGAGTAGGTAACATTCAAATACCGTTAAAAAATGAGTTTCAGAGAAGTTTGGCAAAACAAGTATGCACAGGGAGTGAGGGAGGAACGCTGCATAGGAGATGAGGAAAAATATTACAATGTTATTGAAAAACATGTGCTTTTTGAGATTGCCATAAACGCGGAGAAACTCATTTTATCATTGTCAGAGCAGATAGAGATGATGTGTTTAAAAATGTGTCTTTAGTAGATATTTATGTGACTATCAATTTCCAATCCTATCTAACCAAGAAGGAAGCTAAAGAGCCAGAGAAAAGGAGAAATTACCACACCAGATAAAGTTAGAGTTGCCAGTGCTTAATGTTTGACGTATTGGAGATGGCAAATGGGAATTTGGGATTAAAAATCACTTAGTAGTGAGCAGTTGTTTGACTTGCTTGTTGAGATTTGTCTAGAAATTAGTGATCATCTCTCTCAGAAAAAAAGAGAGCTTGTCACCTTCTGAAAATGCTTTCTAATTAGCTTTTAACTTTCTGCTGCAGAAAAGGTCAGCTACTCGTGGTTTGAACTCAGCCCTGTGCCTTTTACCTGGCTAGCAGCAGCCCTGTCCTCAGCACTGAGCAGTTTCACAGTGGAAGTCAGATTTACTTGTATGTTCCTTTAGTCCTGTCAAGATCTCCGTGAATGTTTTAACAAAATTACTCTTCTTGGCTTAAGTGATGCCAAAGGCAAGTGACAGTTCTGGGGATTTTGATCCTATCAAGAATAATTCTGGAAAACGCTGCTCTGCTTACCTTTCCTTCACCCATGGGTATTCAGGACGTATCAGACAGCACATGGAGGAGGTGATGTACAGAGATAGTTGTTTTCTGATTTGTTAAGACTCTACACCAAAGATACACAGCACAGTCTATCATCAAAGCTGTGTTTGAGATGTGCATTTTGCAAGAATGACATGCTTTCTGAACTGTCTGGAAAGTAGATTTTAAAGAATCTACTTGGAACATCTATTTAATTCTGTATGTACATATTCTGTATCTACATTTAGTTTCTGATATGTTGAAAGGATGAGATGCTAAGGTGCTTAGAGGAGCAGGCAGTGCTGGAGTTAATGTTTTTATTTATAAGGCTCATTGGTCAATGATACTGAGCTCTCCTTCAGGAAAAAAAGATCCTTAATTCACTCTTGCAAAATTCAATGCCCTATTGTTCTCACTTTTCTGAAGTAACTGTTTATAACACTGCTCTCCTTTCCCCTCTGAGGGATAATATAATTTATTGGAGCAGTTCATTCATAGTCTATGTGATATCTATCTTTTGGGACAGAGATACCTTTTGCATGATGTACACACTGTTAGCTTCAAACTCTTCCTGTTTGCTTTATGTGAAAGGGTTTGTAATCAGGAATATTTATGCATCCTGGTACCCAGTTGTGCTGTGCTGGCTGTTTTCTGCTCTTCATAGAAAATGAAACTTTTTTTCTTTTTGGCTCACACCTACCTGAAAAGCAAAAGATTTTAGAATATTACCCCATGGATTTATGATTACTAGGCAGATAGCCAGTAATAAGCAGTGATATCTGATACTACAGCCCAGACATTCTCTGCTTTTTTCCACCTTTTTCCTATTATCTTTAGGTTTAATAAACTATAAATGGGAGAATTAAATGGCAGACCATCTTTTTTCTGTGCTTTTTTTTTTTTTATTTGGAGGTGCTTGGTGATGAGATTAAGTTTAGGGTCATATATTCTTCCAACCTGGTATTTAAGAATACGCAAATTATTGAAAAGGGTGGAAGTAATCTAGTTTTATTCATTTTTGTGGGAGAGCAGCTTTTTTTGCTACACAACAATAATTTTAAATGGAAATAACAGTATTATAGATAAAGATTTAATGAATATATATGAGAAAGGCAAGATAGAAGTCATAAGCAGTTCATAGCTTTAGATGAGGTCACATTTCTGATTTATGTAGTATGAAAGTGAGTAAATCTTAGATGATCATGGTGGAAATACTTCCAGGTTATTATACATACTGCTTATTGTAGGGAAAAAGTTACTTCCTTGCCTTTGGCTTTATATGAAAGATACTGAGTGAAAACCAGCGACATTCATACCTTAACATTTCAATTGCATGTATTGTTTCTTTGTTTCTGAATCTTGCATAACTGCTGACTGCAAAATTAAAATACCAAGCTCATTATTTCAATCCTAAAATACAACTTGCTTTAGACTTATGCTTTGTCTCTAATTGTAGTGTCTATGTGTTGAGCTTCATTAACTTGAAACAGAAGGAGCCCCCACTTTTGTGTTGAAGTTAATTAAAGCTGGTAACGATTATTGTCTGAAAATTTTCTGGGTTCAAGCAGGTTATTTTGTCTCTGCCTTTATTTTCATGCATCATTTCATCAATCATGTGGTTGGTCGATTTGTAATATACAGGATTTGTCTGAATTCAGTGAGCTGTGGGGTTTCTTTATCATAAAAATACACTTGCATATTTGTTTATTGGTTAGGTGAAAGATCCTGCTTTTGAAATAGTCACTGGTGACTTTTAAACTTTTTTTTTTTTTAAAATAAAAGCAATTATTTTCTCATGAAAAATAGGTAATAGCACAAAACACAATAGATCAATGTCAAAGGCCACAGTTAATGGCTTGCAGGTCTTTTTAATATACAAATTGCAAATTTCAAATATGACAATTCTATGATGATGTGTAAAAACTTCTGAGCTGTACTCTACATACTAGTACAGTTTTGACCATGACTGATAGTATGACATGATTATGCATATTTATATGCATGTATAGTTCAGTATTTATGTTTTAATAATTTTGTTCAAAGTTCTGCATTTCAACCTTATATATGTTGCTTGATGTGCACATCTTTATCACTGGTTTTGTGGGTCATGCTGTGGGAGATGCTCTACTTAAAAAAAACCCTCCTGCTGAAAGACCGTGTCTTAAGGTCAGGCCCAGAGGTATTGCAACAAAGTACAATAGGTAAATAGATAAACAGATGAAATAAAAACCAGAATATGTACTTGCCTGTGGGAAGCACTTGGGAAAAGTGATGGTATAGTTCTTAAGAAATCATAGAGACCAAGTTTACATAAGTGTTTTGTTTGGTTCATTAAAAAAAAGGCAACATTACAATAACAGTAATTTGACTTAATGTTACATTTTATGTGTTTCATATTTCAGATTTAAACTAAGCTATATAGCTAAAGCTTTTGGACTCTGCAATTTAGATGTAAAAAACCTTTGAAACTAAATTGCAATTTAGATGTAAAAAACCTTGAAATCTTAATTCTGTGCTCAGTTAGCTTTTCAAAATGAGGAGCATGTGTTCAGAGAAATATTACTGTTGGATCCAAAATGTGCCAATCAAATATATTAGTGAAAGGTTTAATGGATATTCTGTGCCTGTGTGAAGCACCTGTTGACAAATTCAGCTCAAGAGCTTTCAGCATCACACGCAAAACAGAGTTTTGCAGCAAAGTGTTGAGCTGGGGAGGGTGTGTTATGTTGGAAGGGACAGTGGAGGTTTTGGGTATAGGGCTGGCAAAGGCCAGCTTGTTGCCAACAAGGTGAGTTCTGGTACAATTTGTAGGGCTTGTATGGGATTGCGATGGGTTAAAATGGTCTGGACAGAGGTCACCTGAGGTTGTGAAAGGCTGTGGGAGGTCTTGGAGGCTTCAAGGGCTTTTCAAGGCTTTCTCTCCAGCCCACTGGTAGACCTTGCCACTGTAGCACAGTCCTGAACTGTTCTGCATGGTTTTCTCTCCTTTCTGTCATGTTTCCCTTCTCATCACAGTGCCTAGCTCAATTCCACCCTCCCCTGCTTCAAATTCTGCCCCATGGCAGCAGCAGAGGGCTGTGGAAGCAGGTTGAGGATCTGCTCTGTGAAAGTGTGCACTACCCTAACTCATCTTTACTCTCTTGCCATTGACAACGTAATCTGCTGCCCTGGACATTTTTGCCTGTACTTGGCACAGTGCCTGTCTGTTGGTTGATCATATCTTACACGAGGATCTTTCATAGCAAGCTGTGTACTATTTTTCATAATGTACCATTTCAGGTCCCCGTAAATCTTTCCCTGACACAGATGTCATGTCTTCCAGTGTATTCATGTAGTAGCTGGGGATCCATCTGTTTACTGCAAACATTTAGGAAATTAATAGTCCCATGAAGTATCACTGTGTTAGTGTCACTGATTAGTGATGGAGGCAGGGATGTTCAAAGTTAAGTGCACACCTCTCAGTGAAGGGGTAAATCCTGTTACCTTGTGAAAATGTTCCCGTTTTCACTAAAATTCCCATACAGGTAAATGGCTATTGAAGTGGCTCTCTAGAGGTCAAGTGATTATTGTTCTCCTAGAAAGACCCAAATCTGGAGGCTTTAACTACCTCTAAAATGTCAATGATATGAAAAGTCATAATAAGGAGGTGAAATATAAGATGGTGGTGTTATGAAAAATTACTCAATTTCTATACCTGTTCCCCTTCCCTACTACATTCTATTTCTCAGAATTGCAATTTTCCGCAGACTTTATGGGATCTATATTCATTGAGATCTATTACAGGTTATAGAATGGGAAATCTGTTAAAGTTAATTGAAATTCAGAAAATAAGAGCATGTAGTATGTACTGTAAAAATACTGAATGAATCCCAAAATGTTTGTTGTCTTTCATCCAAGTTTTGCGTGCAGTTCCATAAAATAGCAGCCCAATTAGCATCCACAGTTAATCCCATAGATTATTTTATTATTTATTTTAAAAAAGAAATTCCTTGTGGTGTCTTGGTAGATACCTTGCTATATATTTCCTCCAAATAATATCTTAGTCCTTGATCTTTCTACATACTGGCAGAACCAGTGTTCCTCGTGTGTGGGGGTTGCTGGGCTTGTGGAGAAATGTGTTTAGGGAGATTCTGCTGAAAAAAGGCAGGGAGTGGTAGAAGGTAGAAGAGTTTTAAACAAGGACCCCTTGTAATCCTGGTGATGCAGGTTTTACACGTTGCTTACTTTCACTTTAATCAAAAGGTAATACTTCTCAGTAGCACTTGGGACTGGTTGGAGTGGAAGCTACTCAGCTTTGGTAGCTTTTTTTCCTCTCACCCCTAATGTTTTAAGACTCATTCCTTCCCTTCATCCTATCCCAACACAGGTTTCCACCTCATCTTCCCATTTTCCTTTTGTGTGTGAAAAGACAAAACTGGGAAGCTGGATTATTGTCAAGTCCAAAGCATTTCGGCTGATTCAGTTTTAGTCATACCCACAGTACTTGTGTAAACCAGTGATCCTGGTATATCAGGGTAATTCTGGACAGAGACAGAAGGAGAGAATTTACATAATACAAAACTTTTTCATTTATTGCCTTGCCCTTTCTCTCCAGACTGCAGTTCAGCTCTACTTTTGACTGATAAAGCATTTCTGCAGTGACATATCCTCCGGTGCACAGCCGAGGATGTGTCTGATGGTTCCATTAGCTTTTACCACTGCCTAGCTCCCTGAGAGCGTGTGCGTGCTCACCCCTGTGTACAGGCATCTCTCTGCTCTTATTTCCAGATAAGCCCTGACATTAACTTGTGAATTTGGTGAGTGTTGCACCTCAGCCTGTATGTAAGTGAACTCCAGAAGGACAGTATAAAAGCTGTGGTTTTTGAATTGGACTTTATAGTGCTATAAACAGTGACATCATTGTATATACACACAAATATATAATGATGAATACAGCAAATGCAATCTTGGATGTTGGCTAGAAAATGCAGTTCCCGGCCCAGTTTTAATAGGAACTTTCATATTCCGTTCTTGGAATATAAAGCCAGTATTTTTGTCTATTTTGACTTTTGTATTAATAAAATGAGGTCAGGAAATCTGTTCAAGTTTATCTTTAAAAATGTTTTCAACCCAATCACCTTGTTTTAAAAATAATTTCCGTTTGTTATCTGCACATTTAAGTAGGCTGTGTTTCCTCATGATTGATTCTCTGAAGGAAAGCACTAACAGATTTCTGTAATTCGTTATACTTTAATGATACATAATGGCAAGTTCTGTTTTCCATTATTGTTACCCTACACACTGAACTGTAACTGCCACGATACCAGAATGTATATTGATATACAATTGATTTAGTAACAATTTACCAGTTGAACTGTCTTGCATTAACTAAAACCATGCCTCCACATCTTCGACAAACGTGGTCATTCACACATTCAGGGCAGGTATCCTACACATCTCTGCAGATGGTCAGTTCCTTCAGCTTATTGGAGTTGGCAAAAGACAACGCTGTTGATCGGTGCATTGTGTCGGAGTTTCACGGGTGATTACAGAGGGGAGTTGGCTGTTTTTACCTTTCAGATGTTTCACTTTAATTATATTTTTTTCCTTTCTTTTTGACTCTCCTTTTTCAACAAAGGATCCTCTGCTTCTCCTTCCCCACCCCCCATATCCTGGATGGTGAATAAGGTGGTTGGTGATCCAAAAGTGTCGCTTCTCTTCATGATCGCTATAGCCTAATTATTTACTGATGTCCCCTGCCTATCTGGCGAACTCTACAGCGGGGATTACTTTGCATGTATGCACGTGATGGCATGTGCATTTGTAACAGCAGCTAGCACATCCGAGTCCTGTTCCTGGCTCAGACTCCTGCCTGCTCTTTACTTACACAAAACAGTGCAATTCAGTTGCCACTTAGCTGTGCTTTAACTCTTGGACATGTGACCCGTCCTAACCAAATGGTTACGGGGAAGGTCTGATGAGTAATCTAGTCTGTATAGCTGGCCTACGTGGGAAAAATAAATAAATTTTAACAAGTTAATTTAAATGTTGAGTTTTGCAGGTGTTTCAAAAAGGCATACAATTGTTGTCTTCTAAATACTCAAAGGACAGATATAGGAAACTTAACTAGAACATTATAATGATGTAAAATTGGTGATGTACGGTAGAAATACTAGATAGAAGTACACAAAATAGTCAGATAACATACTGACTAAGGCTTCACATTTGCCTGTATTTTAAACTTTCTTTACTGAGCATGGGATTGTATTTAAAGATTAAAGTTCTGGCAAATTGTGCCAGCAAATCTCATTTGTTGTATTGTATTGTAAATGAGCAGCTATAGTATTGAAACAATAGAAAATGGATAAGGGTTACACTCTTACTTTACAAATCCTCTCTTTTCCAGGGATTTGAATGCAAGCTTTCACATTATCAACCATATTAAGCTTTCTTAGCCAAAAGTTTAGGAAAAAAAATTACAAAACCGCTGTTTGGACTTGGTGGATGTCAGTGTTTGGCAGAATCAAAGTACTTTCTAAAATCTGCAATAATTTTGCATTTCATTTTTAAAACAGAAATTTTAGCTTTAGATTTCAGTTAATTTTAGCTTTAAATTTCAGTTTAAATTCTGAAAACTGAAATTTAAGAAAATCACTTCCAAAGTATTAGACAATTTGGTAACTTGAACTCTAAAACTATGAATTACCCCCCCACACATATTTTGTATTTTATTCCATGTTACATAATTTTTAAAATGTTTTAAATGACAACATTGTTTATTTCTGTGTTAACATTCAAAAATTCAATTATCTTAAATATAGGTGAAATATAAACGTTGGTTTAATGGCTTTGTGTATGATACTGATTGCAATTCAAATCTTTCTTGCATGCTGTACTGAAGTGCTGATAGTAACAGCAACATTTGTAACATTCACTTTCATTGCCATGCTAGTCATAAACAGTAATATCAATTAATATGTACTTATTCTTGGGTGGTTACTGTGTGCAGAGATTATTAGATAAATTATTTTCACTATCAGAGAGCAGTTTCAGAAAGGAAAGAGTTGCAAATACAAAGCAGATTAGATTACTTAAAAGGCCTTTTCAGTGGTGATATTTAAAGAATAAAGAATGTTTGTAGTATCTCACACCAATTTTGGAATATAATACACAATTTCATTTCCTGTTTATCTGCTGTTCTAGAAGAACAATTTTTGAACTGTGAAGTAAAATTTATGCTCTAGTGCTATGTATTCTCAGCTCAACCCCACATTGCAAAAGAAACGTCTACGCATTTCTTTAATTTAAAAAACATGAGTTCGTAATTAGTTACACATAGACTATGTTAGATTTTTCCAACTGCAAAATGATTAATAATATATAATTAAAATGGAACCTGGATCAAGAACTCATCAAGACTCCCTAATACCATAATACTGTACCCTTTCCTCTGCAGACAAAGTGATCTTCCCCCAGGGGACCTGAGTGACTCTCAGGAAATCTGTTCCTGCAAATACACTGTCTCCTCTCATATGGAATTTCCAAAATTCCCAGTTGGGGAACTTCTTTCATATATTTTCACATTAAAAATATGCATCTCATAATAGAGTATTAAGTAAATTTTGGAAAATCTCACTAAACATGTATACGATGTATGAAAGTGCTCTGTTAATAGTCTTCATAGTTGGAAGTCAGTGGTAGACGAACATGTGCATACATAAAGAACAGATCACTATTAGTCCTATAGCTATACTAAATATTTGCTTAAAGATGGTGCAATTTCTTTTTGCCAGATTTAACAAAGAAGAAATATCCCATCTACTTGCTTCTAAGCAAAGTCACTAACAAAGCACAGATGAACAGAGAATAATACCTCTTTACTTATTCCTTTGCATGTTAACCTTTCTTCCCCCCTCCAAGTTTTGCTAGCAAGATACTCACCAGATACTCAATTACATCCCAGACGATTTTAATGAATACTGTAGGAAAGCAGGTCTGGAACATCTCCCAGCTGGAGTAGGTACCATAACATAGTGAGCCACTAGATGCCACTCTCGTCTCATACCAGTACAAGTCTGAGAGTATTTATGATTGTTTAAAAAACCCAACTATGCCCTCCCACCCCTAAAGCCCCTTTAAAGATGTTCCTTTGGTATTTCAGCTATTTTATTTTTTTTTTAATTAAAGTTACAATATGACCCTATTGTTTATAGTATTCCTTCCCTCCTCAGTAATGATATACTTGTTTATAAATATTTCAAAGTTATCCCTAGACAGTTTTTTTGTTGCAGGCCTCTCACATAGCTGTGTTGTGCTGTGTCTCATTTTTCACTTTGGGTGGAATTCACAGACTTCTGGCATGTGTAGTCATCTGCGTTTCTGATTGATTTCACAGACACTTATGGCACAAAAAGCTCTAAATTTATTTTTTTAAATTCTAAAAAGTATTTCACCTTTGTATTTTTTCTTTACTAGATACAGTCAGAAGCTCTTGAACTTCTTGCTTGTTCAGATTTTACCATTGGCAACATCTCTGCTGCTACAGTTGTCATGACATTTCCATGTGAGTTGTCTGTCTGTAGATGCCTATCCCCCAATTTGCATCTTTCAGGATTTTCTTAGCCAGGTAGCTGAAGAAGAATAAGTGTAAAAATGCTCAAGTAATTTGAGACAATACAGGAAAAATTAAAAAAAATTAAGGCTGTAGGGATTACTTTTAACATAAGAATATTGTAATGTTTCATCTGCACAAGGCATAATACAGACCTGGGCCTCAATACAGTACATTTTAATTTATTTGTTTCATCTCATTAAAGTAAGCATTGCACCCCAAATGGATGCAGTTAAAATATTAAGCTTTTCTACCAAATTAATGCACATCTAATAAAGAACATATAGTGTTCTGAATATTTGTACAAGAATCACTCCTTTCTGCATCTTGCAAGCTATGTGGAATGTATTGGTCTCTTGTTTCCAGAAAAATGCTTCCATATTCTGGAATTTCTTTTACAATGATCACTCAGAATTCAGTGAGAAAATGTCTCACAAATTTGCCTGTCTCACAAGAAAAGGAAAATTGAAAGAAATGTTGTTAGTAACATCAGACAAAAAAGCCCTTAGATGTTGAAAGCATCAACAATAGAGATAAATATATCCTCTTTTGTTGGTAAGACTGAATCTTTTCTCTTTAGTTTATGTGAATTTGATATAGCTTTTAATTATGGGATTTTAATACTGTTTTCCATATCGCATCAATCAAATATTTTAATTGCAGCTTTAAATGTATATGTGAGATAGCTTCTACATACTGTAAACTGCTTGTATGCCAGCCAGAGTCAATGGAAGGCACTTGCTTGAAAAATATACAGTATATATTTTGTAAGTAACCTGCAACAGCCTGTGAATAACAAGACTGAGTAATGATGAAAAATTATAGGCATATGAAGACCTCCTGCATATTCAATTAAGTTAGATTTAGATTTATCTGAGTATTTGTCGCGGTATGTGAAATGCTGTGAATTGATAGAAAAACTCAGAGGGATACATCCATTGAGAAAGCCCTTTGTACCCTGATCAGATTCTTAGAGTCAAAGACTGTCGGTGGGGCTCTGTGTAGAGAAATGTGATTGAAATGTCAAAATGTGTAAATACAGGAAAAAGATCTTAGTGCATAAAAATGTGTCAGTGAACAGGAGACTGGATTATTTAAATAAAAGTAGAGCTGTCTTTCTAGAGAGTTTATAGACTGTATGTGGATAAACAGTATTATTTGTTCTTTTTGGAAAAAAAACCCCACCTATTAGTGGTTTATGGAATTAACCACCACACTATATGTAGACCAGAGCACAGAGCTGGGGATGTATGTGGAACCTTAACTTTATTGCTTCCATATCTCTGAATAATAACTGCAGAACTTGAAAGTTCCATTTTTGTCATTTGCAATGGAATGATTTAATTTATTTAAGTTTCTGTGATGAACACTTAATGTCTTACACATGTAGGGAAGGGTATAGTCCGTGACTCAGCGCTCAAGTCTCATAACTCTAGTCTGGCTGCAGCGCTGCAGTGAGGAAGCTTTTTGTGGTCTTTAGCAAATGCTGACCTCTCTGTATACATTGTCTTAACCATGCAGTTGTTGAAGGGCAGCTTAAGAGGATGTGGTTAAATTAGTCTGCAATTTTATTATTCATTTGGGACCATAGCAGTTATTTATTAAAGGTCACTCTGTAGATCTGTTCTCCTCTACTGTCAGGTCTTCCTTTTACAATCTCTTCCCAGTAAGGTCCCTATTACTTCCCTTTTCTTTGAATATTTAAGTGGTGGTAAAAAAGTCTTTGTACCACCTCCTCTAAAGTGTGTCTTCATGTAGTGTACCTGGAGAAAATAAATCTCTTGCAGAGCTATATTAGCTCATGCAAATGTGAGGAAGCATTTAGTTTGCTTCTCCCCAAGGGGCAATGGCTGGCAGTTCCCTTTGTCAAGAGTAATTTTGTGCCCTCAGTTGGAGAGCAGCATGTGAAGGGTTTGCAGGTGCCAGTTTTGCTCAAGAGCCGCCATCTGCAGAAGGAGCAGTAGCTCCTGGGCGGTGTGCATGCACCTTCTCTTTTCCCACACCAGGACCCTCACCCCATACCCATTGCAAACCCATCCAGCTCTGGTGAGGAGCAGGTCACCCCTTATGCTCCCCGAGAAGCACCCATCCCCCAGCTGAGCCCCTGCTCCCCACTGCATCCTTCCTCGTTGTTGCCAGAGCACGGGTGCTGCAAATGTGGGTGCAGGATGGTGCGGCTGGGCTGAGGAGGGGTTAAGCAGCTCCAGCTGTGCCTGTGGACAGCGTGGCTGGGATGCCTGAAGCCTTGGCTTCTCATCCAGGTAAGACTGAGTGCTGCTGCTTTGCTTGCAGCAACCCTTTACTGCTCCAGAATGGTTTGTCTGCTTTGGTTTGAAAACCTCTTATGTCTGCTGTTGTCACTAAAAGAAAAGAAATCTGAGTATCCAGTACAGTTTTGCTCTCTGTGGTGAAAGAGGATCTTCTCTGAGAGATGTCTCCCCACCTTGGACCATGGGCAGGTTGCCCATGTCAAGAAAGCTCTACTCTGGCAATAAACTACCTTGCTGATGCCAACATTGTAGCCACTAAAAGGGAGAGGGGATAGACATCGGTACAGGGATTTCCATTCCTATAGTTGCGTATGAACCCCTGCAATATTTCTTACAGTCTGGAGAATGCAAACATAAAGCCAGTGGCTGGCAGACAAAATGAAGTAGCAAGTGTCTCTGGCTGGGTGGTGTGGTACCTGGGCTGCAGGTGCGGGGACCAGGCCAGTGCAGGGGGGTTCCTCATGGGGAACTCTGGGCAGAGCTTGCAGGGAGCACCGGAGTGGGAGAAGACTGATCTGAAGAAGAATGAAAGTAAGTCTGTTGTCAGAGTGGGGGGTGTATGCACATTTTTTTCCCTTTAGTTAACTAGTTTTTTGCCCTCCCTTCAAAATATTAAGTCAGAATGTTCTCCTCGGATGTAAAGGGCAGACATTTTGAAGGAAATTCATTTTAATCTAATACAGTCTGTTCCAAGACTTAGAATTTGCAGTAAGCATAACATTTTATAAATAAAGCCAAATACAGCACAATACACTGAACGTAAGAGAAGAAGGGAGAGTGCATGACCAATGTTTTTTTGAGTGAATAGTGGGACAAGAAGGTTTATTCCCCCGTTAGTGCAGGTATATAACTCAGAGGCCAATTAAATGCCCATTAAACATGGGCTAAAAATACAAACAAATATGGTTAAGAACCAGATTTTATTTTCAGAGTTTTTACACCCCTTAATATGTTGAACTTGTTTAAAAAGAGTTACTACAGAATGACAGCAATATGATAATTGATGAGTTTAGGAATATTATCAATGATCTATATGCTTTTTAGCTAATGCAAGCAATAAACTAGATAGTAAAGAATTAGGAATTATTTTATAATAAAATCAATGCAATTGTACTACTTATCACAGTAGGAAGTAGATTAGAGTTAGCAAAGTCTTACAAAATAATATGATATGTCAGTCATAATATTATAATTTGTTTATTGATCTTTTTCCCTGTTTCCCATGTACAGAATGCTTCTTTTTAGAGAATCATACAGCAATAGACTGTGAAAGACAATGACATCTCAGGGCAATTTAAAGGTAGCCTTACAACTAGCTATTGGGTAAAATGATGAGAAACACCCAAGTCCAGTTTTTCTGCAACATCCTTTGTGATGCACACAGTGCAAGACACTGGTCTACCTGCATGGCCAAACACAGTGCCTTGAGGAGGCCATTAGCTGTCGTCTTGAAAGCCAGTCTGTGGTCTTGAAAGCCGGTCTGTGTAGTATGAGACTGCCTCTGATGTCATAGGCTCTTCTCTTAATGATTAACTCAAGGATAGTACTGTGCAGGCAAGGTAATACAGCTTGTAGCTCACTTTTTTTTTAGTCTCTTCAGAGTTTTCTGCCCTGGGCTGTGTTGTACAGCATAGTTACCAAACACAGCAGAAGCACACCAAATTTAAAGCCAAATGCAAGATTTCAGAATTAAATATTTAAGTTACTCAGACATTTAGTTTTTCCATTTCACTTCTATTCAGGAGTCTCATGCAATTTTGGGCAGAGTAGGACCAAAGTCGTTATTTTTTTCCCTGTGCTTTATTCCTCACATCACTTTTATCTCTGTTGTCTTGCTTTCACTTAAATTTAGCATGGTGGAATACACACCAAATTCAGAAACTGCTATACATAGGAGTGTCTTGCTTATTATAGGTAAGTAAACACCAGTGAAAGCATGTGCTTGCCAAAGCTTTGAAAGCCTTACGTTAAAGCTTGTGGAACCATGCCAAGCATTGACGGACTTCAGCTATCATTAAAAGCTAAATTTCCATCAGATTTTTGTTAAGGTTCACATAAAACTTCAAGCAAATTCGAGCCCTATTGCAGTAATCTGAGGACTGATTTATTGTTCTGTATCAAACTAAAAAGGTTTGGGTTTCATGTTTTCAGCATTGCAACAAGTAAACTTTGATGATTTTTAGTTGTCATTCTGACACACAGCTCATAGCAAAATCCAGAGTGAACCAGAGTAGAAATCAAAACTGATTCTTCTCAAACCATGCAGATGAAACCTGCAGCTTTTTTTCTAGAACACTGTATTATGTGTCTTTCAAAGGGCTGATAATAATTTGTTCTTATTTTACAAATATAGGCAAATAAGGCTTGGCAAACAACATTGTGAGAAAGAAATGAAAAAGAGAATGAAGGAAAATAGGTACAAAGAAGCCGTGAGCCAACCAGCCCCAGAATCATACTGTGAAATGATATGACTAAAATATGTGCATGGTAAATAGTGTGACATTGAAAAATGAAACATTCAATATTACAGCCAGAGGAGAAAAAAGCCAGCTCCCAAAATTAAGCTCTGGCAGTATGTTCAGAGAGTCAGATAGGCATATGCTTGATTGCAGTTTGGGTGGAGAGAAAGGAGATCCACAGAGCTCTTTTTCAGTTCTTTCTGTATTTTCCCACAGTATGAATTAATCACATCTAATACTAATTATATACTTGCAACATTCTAAATTCCTGCATAAACTGTGGAAAAATGTGAAGACGTTTCCAAGGCTGGAGCAGCTTTAACAATGAATCTGCATATGTGCTTTTGCAATTGTTTGCTGTGCGTCATATTCAAACCCAGTTATGTTCTGCAGATTTACTCTTCTGTACTTTGATGGTGATTTACACTCCTAGGGAAGCATTTGGGTGAAACCATGTTTCAGAAATGCAGAAGCTTAATATAAATAAATTAAACACAGGCGCTTGATTTAAGTGAATCACAGCCTTTTGACGTGTATAATTTCAACACATGATTGTCACCAGCTAGTCAACCTCTGTGACTCATGGTGATGCTTAAGCGATTGACTTAGTAGAAAATGTAAAAAATAAGGGGATTTTTAGCTATTCCAGGATGTCTTCTGGACTACATCCACACAAGTGAGACAGATTCATAGATACTAACAACGTAATAGGAAGCTGTCATTATTTATAATTCTGAATTAATAATGCCCTGATTAGTTTGCCTGTAAACATTAGGTCAAATGAAGAGTTTAACCCAGGTTTTGAGATACAGGCAGGTAGTTATTTTGTTGATGCTAAAAATAGAACCATGGCCTGACTACAGTGGTGAAATTATTTCAGTAGGTAAATCTGAGAGCTAAATTCTTTCTGTGCTAGTGTTGCTCTTGCCTGTAATTAGTGCTATGCAAGCTCCTGTGTGAAGATTTCATCCAAAGGGAGTGTGTTAGAAAGTTGAATTAGCGTGATCACAAGGTGCAGGTGCTGCATTCAGAAATTACGGGTTTGAACAAGACTGATTCAGTATGGTCTGTTAAGTGCTCAGGTAGGGAATCAAGTACCACACTCTATGGTATATACTATAGTATATACCATGTTGATGGTATATATTAGATACAGGATCTGCAGTAATGCTTAGGAGGGCTAGTAATGCTATGGAGCATTTTTCATGAGGCAGTTCCTGTCCTGCAAGAATCACAAATCAAGGCTGAGCTCTTCCCGAGAGATACAAAATGTTGCTTTTTGTTTGTTGTTTTTTTTTTTTTTTTCCTTTTTTTAAACAAACTCATTAAAGATAAGTTTCTATTGAAAAATCAAATAGTTTTCAGCAAGATTTTGTTGTGGAAATATATAGCTGTGCCTGAATTTTCTAATTTGAAGTATAAGAAATTGCCATCTTCTTGAAGTGGGACAGAAAACTTTGAGTTTCAGAAACAGCATTTTCACGATTCTTGCTTGAGCTTTGTGAATCTATTAATTTGTAGTTAATAGCAGAACCTCACATAATAAGACTCCAGTGAGGCTGGTGTAAAGTAAGAAGTTTCTCATTTTATCTGATTTTCTCAAGGTTTTACTGCTAGCAGCCTAGTGATAGATATGATTATTTCTTCAGTTTCATCTGCATTTCATATAAAGTAGATTTAGGAAGAATAGAAGAAAACAAAGGATGAATGAAATAGAAAAAAGGGTGAAGCTCTTCACCTGTTATTGTCTTACAGCTGAAACACTGGGTAGCATATGATGGGATGTACAAATACTGCCATCAGAAATACTCTGAAGGTTTGAGGAATATTGGAGCTAACCAGCAAAAATGTTGGTGAACTAGTCTTGCGGCATTCCAGGGAGAACTGTAGAGGGCTGTCTTCCCTTTTTCCATTTATTAATAATTGACAAAGTCCTGCCCTTCAATAACTGTGAGGCTCAGGTATGAGAAAACCCAACTTAACACTTGAACTTTGTCTGGAAGATGCCAGTGTTGTGCATTCATATTTTGAGCTGGGGTCACAGGAGCCCAGGAAAATGTATTGAATGTGTGGGTCTTGAACTATCAGACCGTTGATATCTTTCTAAATGTTCTTAGTGAAGATCAGGAAGGTGGTCTGCTCTTTGGCAACTGCTGATTGTATGAATGCCTGAGAGCTGTTAAGAACTATCACTGCAAAGAAGCACTAAAAATCAAAATTATTTCACCTTCTCAGGCACACTCATGCAGAGGATTTGGGGAGTGGGTATTAAAATATACCGCTGGAAAGCCTCTTAATTCTTCTGTACATAAAAGTGGTATCGTATCAGATTAGCTTCTTAGTCATGTATACATTTCAGGATAAGGGGACAGCTATTGTTTTCAGCTTCAGCAGTCCCCATTTACATTGAGTTTAAAGTCTCTACATGGCTGTAACAGAGAAGAGAAGCTATTTTTAATTGAATGTTTCATTTTCTTGAAGTATTTAGGGCTTGTCACTGTCTAACTGAACCCAAGATGCTGACAAATATGCAAGTCATTTGTAAACCAGTTAAAGTACAGGATATAAGTGGAGACATTCTTCTGATTAGAAAATAATATTGTATTAATAAGTCCTCTTCCTGTTGTAAAATTCTTTCTAAATACAGTAATATTCAGAATGGGAGTTGGAGAGACTTCAGGGATGTCATTTCATTATTCCCAATCAGCTTTACTATAAACAAACTTAGCAAATTTTCAGCATCAGCATATAGCTCAGGTAAACCTAAGCTCATATTTGTACTCTAAGTACCTGAATGTTTGCTGAGGAGTTATCCATGGCATATTTCTTAAGATGATGTGTGTTACATTAGGCATTTTGAATGGTATCCATTAGCATAAGCCCTTCTGTCTTTGAAAATATTTTTTGTCACTGAAGTTTATAACTCTGGTTTAGGTCTCTGTGTTTGTTTAAACTACAGATCAGTAAATGACTGAGATGTGTATTACATTTCAGGGTTTCTTCATGATATGTTGTATGTATTGTTGTACAGATCCCTGTGTGGTCTAGTCACTCTATATATTATTTCAGTGAAATAGCTAATGACAGGTTTGTTGCTTAATGAAGTGCTTTCATGGCACCTTATTTAGGAGGGAGGATCTTTTTTCTGGCAGCTGAAGGCTAGCGTAACAATATCTAGTGTAATTTCTCCCTTGGAATCTACATATAGTAAGTCATCTGTGTAGTCGGTTTATGTCCAGGAAGCCTGAATTAATCTCTGGGTCAGCCTCACAAATTTTTCATTATTTCAAATGCTTTCTCCTTTTGGTTAAGCCTTTTGTTCAAGATGACATTGAATTGCAGTGGTTAGATGACTTATGACCTGTATTTTTCAGGGAAGACTATTGACACTACATGTCATTTTTTGTTACAGACTTGAAATGAAGCAAGCATGAAAATAAGATACATTAAAT
The DNA here is from genome assembly GCF_965140245.1 of Athene noctua. Classification (NCBI taxonomy): domain Eukaryota; kingdom Metazoa; phylum Chordata; class Aves; order Strigiformes; family Strigidae; genus Athene; species Athene noctua. Next base: position 16,049,087 of record NC_134046.1, on the reverse strand, counting down.
ATAGTAATTATCCATTAAAATAACAATTTAAAAACGTTAGATATGATTATATTTTTATGAATATTGTTTTAGCTGTGGCAATAAGCTCAGAGCCAACATATTCAAAACTGATAAATCTTTGCTGTAAGGGAGTATGTTATATTTGCACTAATCTTTGTTTCTGCAGTAAATGGTTAAAGGCAATGCGGGATTTTCCTGCAAATCATAATTAACAACTTATATAATCTTTTTCAATTCAGCTCTTCTCCTTCAATGTAGACACATGCAGAGGAATTTATATATCTGTATATCATGTTTTCCATTAAGAAGATAGTAACAAAAAAAATATCTATGTGTGTGTCCTTAAAAATGTCATTCTTCATATGATGTTCTGGTAACAAAAGAAGCAGAATCTTAGATAAACATCTGGTAGGAATGAAGGTTTCTTCATATTTTTTACTAGATGAGCATTTCAGACCCATTAGTGACTGAATGATACTGTATTCCCTCTCATGTCTTGTTGTTTTCAATTTATTCTTTACCAGAGACAGGAAGGGAGCCACGAAATAGGAAATTAGGATGTTTAGAGAAAGTAACTAAAGAGAGCTGCAAAATGGTTTTTAATTTGTTTAGAATGCTGAGAGGCCTCTACGTGTGTGATCTTTCCTGCTGAGCTGAGGGAAATGCATAAAGACACCATGTACCCAGTCTGGACTGCCATTGTCCGCTGGTGACTTCTTCCATTCTCAGCAGAGGCTTCATGCAAGGCCCTTCCTAGGAATGTTTCTTGGATTCCTCAGAGTCTTTGGAAGATGCTATCACTCCCACGTCTTTAGCCTGCCCTCTCAATGCTTGTAAACAAGACTGGAAAGCAAGCTAGATTGTGGGGTAAATGATTCATAAAACTGCCAGTTATCCTATCACCCAGATGGGTTTCAGACTAGAATTTTGCGTCTTTGGTTGTCTTAATTTGCTTGATCATCTTTTCTAAAAGTGTTTATCTCTTTTAATTCAAAGTAGATAAATGTGCCACAGAAATTATACCTGGAACATGGTAATGTTTCTGAAAATCTAAATAGTTTCTTCAGCTGCTTTCACGGAGCCTTACACTATGCTGTGGTTTGACTGTAAGTCTGAAGTTATGTGTAGGAGTACAATATTAACACAGTCTACAGCTCAGTAAGCATACTAGTAAATTGTTCCATGAGTATCTGACACATTAATATAGCAAAGAAATATTAGTACAAACTCCAGATAGTTTCATGATGTTGCTCTGACATGTTCAGTTTGTGTAATGTGTTCCTTCATTGCTGCTGTTATATTTATCAGTTAGCTGCCCCTGCTTGATCTAAAACATGGTCAAAAGTTGAAAACATAGACCATTTTTATGTTTCATAATCTTAACTCTTGGACTGTACAACTCACTTATTTGCACAAGTTCAGGAAGAGAATAGTGTGCAGGTGTTCATTTTACCCACACAGATACTTTGCAGTATTCAAGTTCTTAACCTGCCCCTCTTTCCACTCTCTCCCCCTGCCCCCCAACCTAGCTCCCAGGCCAAATATGAACTAGTATTTGAGAAAAATCTTCCTCAGCTGGTTTATGTAGATTCTGAGTTTCTATATCTAGGACTCATGTTTGTTGAATGAAGTCAAGAAAAGATTTAGAGCATGACATGTAAAAGTATATTCATTCAAAAGTATATTCGGTATTTTTGTTAAACTTTATCCATACAAACAATGCAAAGTAGCACTGTAAAGAATCGGAGAGTGATACTTGCATTTCAGCAATAAGCCCATCAGAAGGCATGCTGTCTGTTAGCATGATCTACAGATTTGAAGAGTCCTCTTATAGTGTATCTTGAAAGTTACAATACTCCAATGAATTAACACATAAGTACAATTTGCAAAATATGCTCTGATTGTTTTTCTTCCCCTCATTTGTAGAATAATTATACTCATGACCAAGTTTTTTCTTTGTGAGTGTTTTTTTAACCACTTCAAATTAATTTTATGACTAAAATAGATGCCGTTGTCCTTTTTTTTGTTGTTGTTTTTTCTCTGACTCTGGAGACATGTGTTTCTTTTATTAAATTAGCTCATCATCATGGTCTTGTTATTTCAACTGTGGGCTTAGCTGACCAAATTTCTATATTGCATGAGAGAGTCATTAATCATTTCAAGAGGATTTGTATACATTCAGTTGCTCAACATCTCATCTCTCACTTTACTCCCAAATAAATTCAATAATGTTGCACGTGTTCTTTTGCTTTCCTTTGTGTAGTCAATAATATTAATTTAACCTCCTTTGTGTATGGTGGGTGGTTGAGAGTAACAAAACAAAACTTGGATTGCAGTGAGCACCATGAAATTTTGTTCTCTTCTATTTCTTCAGTATTTAATTATTTTGATTATCCCCCATTTGTATTAAAAAAAAATAATCTTGTAAAGTACATGTTTACTTCATCATTCAGAGCCATAGCTAGTGTTCAAATGTTATCAACTGCTGGATGTGAACTGCCTGTTTCTTCCTTTTTTATTAGGTGTAGTTATTGACCCCCAACCCAGCAAAAGACTATATATAGGTTGTCGACTGTCCCTGGGCATATCTTGCTGAGGAGACAGTACAGCTCTTGAGTACAGAGCAGCATTATATGAATGCCTTGGACTGCGAAGAGTCTGGGGTTTTTTCTTCCTGCCTGGAAGTAGGAATGAGGCACTTAGGGCATATGACTGTAAAAAAGGCACAAAGATATCAGATATGTCTCCACTGATAGAGACAGCCTTGAGGTTGTCATCAACCTGATTGTGTCAGATGAGCTGAACGTGAATGGAACTACACTGATTTCACTTTAAAACTTTTCAGCTTATCTGTTTGTGATATAGCTTGCTATTCTATTTCTGTAGCATATTTTAAACTGTATGTAGAGGGTTTTTTAATGTTCTGTATTGAATGCTATTGTATTACCTTGTGGTAAGATAGAAGCTCTAGAAAATATTACTGCATTGATTTTGAAGCAACTTTGTGATTTTGCTATTTTCTTTTACAAAATTATTTTATAGAAGTTGTTGATCTTGCCTGTTCACTAGCTTAATACAATCTTCAAGGGTTTAAAGTAAAATGAGGGAGTCCTGTGCTTCTAGCTAGTAGTGAAAATGGCAATAAATATGAGACAAAATCTTGCAGATTGTTTGCATTTATAAAGATACAGAAATGATATAATTTGCTTAAAAAGGTCAGCCCCATAAAACTTGTTTGGGGAATATTTGAGTTAGTTGACTTTAGAGGGAAGAAATCCATTGACTGTTGGCTTGAGACATACAATTTTTTTCAGAAGCAAACTGTGAGAGTAAATACAACAAACTTTTATTGCACCTGATGTACCTTTTAAATGTGACAAGAACATTCACAATAGTGTTCAAGTTTAAAATGTACCTAAACTTATGCCCAGACCATGGCCAGTAGGAATCAGTAGTTAATCCCATAAAAATCACACATGCTTGATATTTGCTTCTTTTCCCAGTTGCTGAAAAGTGACCCCCCTGCTTTTTAGACAAATGTTTTTTTTAAAAAAAGCAAGTAGTATTTTTAAATTCTAGGTGCTATTTCTGTTATGTATCCAACTGTTTTTCTATTTCTGTCATTAGAATTTAAAAGAGGAGAGTAGCTGAAAGCCTTCTTCAATATCTGCCTGTGCATCTTAACGGCTCAACAAAGCTGCAGAGATTTTTATAGCCCCACTGACAATCTGTCAGCCTGTGTTTCACTATAATTATTTTTGCATCTGCATTTTGGCCATACTCATGTCAGTGGGATACTACTTCTAGCCTAAAAATAAAGTGGGGCATAGTGAGGGGTTTTAGTGCTCTGAAAATAATATTAATATATAATATTAATCTAGTAAAGACTCACTGTGTAATGTTCTATCTCAGTTTTCTTAGTCTGAAAAGGGAGGATGACGACTAGCATGGAAGTAATGGTAAGCTTGATACAAATGTGTTCAAAAATGTTTTAACATCCTCAAGTTTTCAGAAGTGTTTCTTAGTCTTCCTTGTTTTCTTTGCTCTTGCACAGAGCTTGTTCTTTTGTAGTGAAAAGTTTTTGGCTAATTGCTGCTTCTTCCTAAGTGTGGTTTAAATAAAGCCCAACAGACCTCTCATGTTTATTAGCAAGAAAAACAAGCCTCTTCTATTAGTATATTTCTGAATTGGAACAATTAAGTTTAGAGTTCTCTACTGTGTCCATCAGGAGCAAGTTGGGAAAATGTATTCTTAGCAGAAGCACAGAGCCAAGGGAGCTCTGCCTGCGCTTGTGCCAGAGTGGACGTTCAGGAGGGAACATTTCAGGTGCTGCTGAGAAGGGGCTACCCCAGTCTTCTCATGCTTGCTCAGCAATGTGTGCAAGAGATGATAAGCCTTATCAAAGGGCCACACTACTATACTGGTAGATTTTCCAGGTTGGGGATTTTTGCCTTCTATTGTTTCACAGTGTTAGAGTGTAAGCTCATTAACTGGGATGCAGGCTTTCTGGTATGTGTGGTAATTATGTGGTTTTGAAATGCACAATCTTCACAAACTCACAGACTCTACTATTATTGTATTCTAGTTACAAGATGATTCACTTAAATCATTAAATTCTCAGTTAAAGTTGCTCTAGAAATTTTAAGTAAGTTGTCTCCATCATTTACTCCAGCTCTGTAGGAGCATGATAACTGGCTCTGAACTTACTCATCTATGTAACTGGTATCTTTTTAACATATGTCAATTGGGAGAAAGGAGCACACTGGATGAGGGAAAGGCTGTGGATGTTGTTTACCTTGACATTACTAAGGCCTTTGACACCGTTGTCCACAGCATTCTCCTGGAAAAACTGGCTGCTCGTGGCTTGGAGGGGCACACGCTTCGCTGGGTAAAGACTGGCTGGATGGCCGGGCCCAAAGAGTTGTGGTGAACGGAGCTAAATCTGGTTGGCGGCCAGTCACGAGTGGTGTCCCCCAGGGCTCGGTTTTGGGGCCACTCCTGTTTAACATCTTTATTGATGATCTGGACGAGGGGATCGAGTGCACCCTCAGTCAGTTTGCAGATGACACCCAGTTGGGCAGGAGAGTTGATCTGCTCGAGGGTAGGGAGGCCCTGCAGAGAGACCTGGGCAGGCTGGAGCCATGGGCTGAGGCCAGCTGGAGGAGTTTCAATAAGGCCAAATGCCGGGGGTTGCACTTGGGCCACAACAACCCCCAGCAGCGCTACAGGCTTGGGGAGGAGTGGCTGGAGAGCTGCCAGTCAGGGAGGGACCTGGGGGTGTTGACTGACAGCCAGCTGAACAGGAGCCAGCAGTGTGCTCAGGTGGCCAAGAAGGCCAATGGCATCCTGGCTTGTGTCAGCAATAGTGTGGCCAGCAGGGACAGGGAAGTGATCTTGCCCCTGTACTTGGCGCTGGTGAGGCTGCACCTTGATTACTGTGTTCAGTTTTGGGCCCCTCACTACAAAAAGGACATTGAGTTACTCAAGCGTGTCCAGAGAAGGGCAATGAAGCTGGTGCAGGGTCTGGAGCACAGGTCGTACGAGGAGTGGCTGAGGGAACTGGGGGTGTTTAGTCTGGAGAAGAGGAGGCTGAGGGGAGACCTCATCGCCCTCTACAGCTCCCTGAAAGGAGGGTGCAGAGAGCTGGGGATGCGTCTTTTTAATGAAGTAACAAGTGATAAGACAAGAGGTACTGGCCTTAAGTTGTGCCAAAGATGATTTAGACTAGATACTAGGAAGCATTTCTCTACAGAACGGGTTGTTAGGTGTTGGAATGGGCTGCCTAGGGCAGTTGTGGAGTCCCCATCCCTGGAGGGGTTTAAAAGTCAGGTTGACGTAGCACTGAGGGATCTGGTGTAGTTGGGAACTGTCAGTGTTAGGTTAATGGTTGGACTAGGTGATCTTCAAGGTCTTTTCCAACCTAGATGATTCTGTGAAAATAAACACACTGAACACGTGCATTTCTAGACCCGGCAAAAACATTAGATCTCCAGTGAGGCTTGTCATACATTTGTACAAAATGTCAAACTGAAAACCCGTTATGGAAGCCTTTTCTCTTTTCTCCTTCCTTGTGTTTACTAAATTTAAGAGTGTCCAAAGAGTTTTTGTTCAGCCTTGTGACAAAGAAAAGACTCTTTAAAGCTTTTTAATGTAAAAATAGATATTTTGGAAGTTATTTATCTGTAAAGGAAGATGAGGCTTAATCTGAAACTTGTAACTGAAGTGACTTTAAACTTTAGTGGATGATTTAAAATAGCCATCATAATTACTTACTACTTGCCACTTTCAGTGAATCAGTTAATCCTTACAAGACCTCAGAGGCCTTGATGTGTTATCAATTTACATGCTGGTATAATTGATTTTATACTATAATAAATAATTATTTATTCCATTTTAAGACAATTTTATTTATTAGGGTAATCATACTGGGAGGTAATGGATAGCCTGCAGAAAGGTCGTCTTACTCTGTGCACAGAACAGATGTTTTTGCAAGGATGCAAGTAATATTTCTGTACTACTTCCATTGTTAAAGAGGGTCTGATCACAACATTTCAAATCCCAGGTGTTTTCTGAGCCTTGCTGTTGAATAAAGACATGGGAAAAAACGTTGGAAGTTGTTACAAAGGAGCAAGCAAGATCTTTCAGCGAATAATCAAAAAACATGAAGATGAAATCTTACAACAACAGATGTCAGTTTTTTCAAATTTAAAAGCTGTTTAAAATTCAAGAGAATATTTATTGAAAGAAGCAGTTTGCTTTTATGGCCTTTTATACTTGCTCGCTAAACACCATACTAACCTCTTGGATACAAGAGCTTTAATCCTATGCATCAAACATAAATTCTCCTTACTGGACAGTTGTCATAAGATACTTTTTTGAGCCTTAGAAACTGATATACATTCAGACATCTGCCTCTTTGTTAACACATGAATACCAGAGTCAACGTGTTTTGTAGTAAGAAAGCCTCCCTCAGAGCTGATAACATTTCTCATTTTGTTTTTTACATATTGAACATTTTTGCCCTCTTTGGAGCTTCAATGTAAATGCCATAAACTTTCCTTGATTTAGTGTCTTCCAGAGATGTACAGCTTTGTCTTTAGATGAGCTGTAGGGCTGCAGAAACACTGTTAAAATGGTTCTTGCATAGATAAAAATTATAGTGCTGACCCATTAGTGCAAATCATTCTTAGTTGTGCTCTTACACCTTCCTAGTTCTCATAGCGCTGTGAATGGGACATTTTTTATGCTGTCTTGGTAAAAGTAATTTATGTACAATAGAAAAAATACATCAAACTAAAATTGTGGCTTGCATTGTTTCATACTATTAAAACAAAATACTTAATTTTAAAATACGATGAAACCAACTGTTACATGTTTAATCTTACATGCCAAGTACTCTCGAAGTTGCAAAGGCAATTTGCATTACAATGTATCTTTAAAATAAACAGTAAATATTTATATTTAAATAAGTATGCAGTTTACAATGTTAACAAATACTTGATAAATAATTTAAGCGTCACAAGATATCTGTTTACAATAAGATAACTAAATGGGAATAGAAAATGTCACTCATCTACCACAGTTTGTGCAATACTGCAATTATGTGCAATACTTTCAGTATTATATTTAAATGAGTGATGTCAGCAAAGTATTCATTGTAATGAAGGTGCTTCTGTACTTCAGACTTTATGCCAAGATAAGTGGTTAAACTGGAACAGATAGCTTCAAAGTTTCCTTCTTGCCTTGCAGATCTGTTCTTCCCCACAACCTACTCCTGTGGTTCTCATTGCATGCAACAAACCTTGCAATCCCTCATAATTTTTATATGATACCTTTTAAATGAATTAATTTTTATTATCATTAACATATGCCTGTAGCAGCCATACTAAGGGATCATACAGCACTCCATTTTGTATGGTGGTTGAGGCTATCCTGCATGTTTTAAAGTAAAGCTTGTCTTTGCTAGTCAGCCTGAAACACAGAATTATAGAATGGTTTGGGTTGGAAGGGTTCTTACCCTTACCTAGTTCCACCCCCTGCCATGGGCAGGGACACCTTCCACCAGCCCAGGTTGCCCAAAGCCCCATCCAACCTGTCCCTGAACCCTGCCAGGGAGGGGGCAGCCACAGCTGCTCTGGGCAGCCTGTGCCGGGGCCTCACCACCCTCACAGGGAAGAATTTCTTCCTTATATCTAATCTAAATCTACTCTCTTGCAGTTTAAAGCTCTTACCTCTTGTCCTATCATTACCCTTCCTGATAAGAATCCCTCCCCACCTTTCCTGTAGCCCTTTTAAGTACTGGGCGGCCACTATAAGGTCTCCCCAGAGTCTTCTCCAGGCTGAACACCCCCAACTCTCTCACAGGGAGGTTCTCCAGCCCCCCTATCATCTTTATGGCCTCCTCTGCACCTGCTCGAGCAGGTCCATGTCCTGGGGACCTTAGAGCTGGACACAGCACTACAGGTAGGGTTTCCTGAGAGTGGAGTGGAGGGGGAGAATCACTTCCCTCGCCCTGCTGGCCACACTTGTCTTGATGCAGCCCAGGACACGGTTGGCTTTCTGGGCTCTGAGTGCACATTGCTGGCTCATAGGCAGTTTCCCATCCCCTAGTACCCCCAAGTCCTTCTCCTCAGGGCTACTCTCAATCTACTCATCACCTGGCCTGGATTTGTGCTCGGGATTGCCCCGACCCATGGGCAGGACCTTGTACTTTGCCTTGTTGAACTTCATGAGGTTTGCTTGGGCACCCCTCTCCAGACTGTCCATGTCCCTCTGGATGGCACATCCCTGCCCTCCAGCATATCAACCTCACCACACAGCTTGGTGCTGGCAACAAACTTGCCGAGGGTGCAGTCAACCTCATTGTCCATGTCGCTAACAAAGATGTTAGCACCAGTCCCAAGGCTGACCCCTGAGGAATGCCACTCATCACTGCTCTCCACTTGGATATTGAGCTGTTGATCACAACTCTTTGAGTACAACAATACAGTCAATTCATTATCCACTCAGTGATCCATCCTTAAAATCTGTGTCTCTCCAACTTAGAGACAAGTATATCATGTGAGTCAGCTTTGTATGAGTCCAGGTAGATGATGTCAGTTGCTCTTCCCTTATCCACCAGTGCTGTAACCCCATTGTAGAAGGGCACTAGATTTGTCAGGCACAATTTTCCCTTAGTGAAGCCATGTTGGCTGTCACCAATCACCTCCTTATTTTCCATTGCCGTAGCATGGTTTCCAGGAGAATCCACTCCATAATCTTGTCAGGCACAGAGGTGAGACTGACTGGCTTGTAGTTCCCTGGGTCCTCTTTGTTTCCCTGTTTAAAAAATGGGGGTTGTATTTCTCCTTTTCCAGTCAGTGAAAACTTCTCTGGACTGCCATGACTTCTCAAATATGGATAGTGGCTTAGCCACTTCAACCACCAGTTTTCTTGAGACCCATGGATGCATCTCATCAGATCACATGGGCCTGTACACCTTCAGGTTCCTTAGATGGTCTCAAACCTGATATTCTCCCACAGTGGGCAGGTTTTCATTCTTCCAGGTATTTTACCTTCTGTGTCTTGGATGGTGTGGCTGGAGCACTTGCTGGTGAAGACTGAAACAAAAAAGTTGTTGAGTACCTCAGCCTTCTCCATATCCTGGGTGACCAAGCCTCCCTTTTCCTTCCACAGAGGGCCCGCATTTTCCCTAGTCTTCCTTTTATAACTAATGCACCTGTAAAAGCTTCTTTTGTTGCCCTTGATGTCCTTGGCCAGATTTAATTCTATAAGGGGTTTGGTTTTCCTAACCTGATCACTGGCTACCTGGACAGTTTCTCTGTCTTCCTCTCAGGCTAGCTGTCCTTGCTTTCACCCTCTTTAGGCTTCATTTTCATGTTTGAGCTTGTCCAGAAGGTCCTTGTTCATCCATGCAGACTTCCTGGTAGTCTTACCTGACTTCCTCTTTGTTGGGATGCATCACTCCTGAGCTTGGAGGAGGTGATCCTTGAATATTAACCATCTTTCTTGGGCTGCACTTCCCTCAAGGGCTTTATCCCATGGTGCTCTGCCAAGCAGATCTCTGAAAAGGCCAAAGTCTGCTCTCCTGAAATCTAGGGTAATGAGCTTCCTGTGCACCCTCCTTGCTGCCTTAAGGATCCTGAACTCCACCATTTCATGGTCACTACAGCAAGGCTACCCTGGAGCTTCGCACTCCTCACAGGCCCCTCCTTGTTGGTGAGGACAGGGTCCAGCACAGCACCTCTCCTCGTTGGCTCCTCTGTCACTTGGAGAAGGAAGTTATCATCAGTGCATTCCAGGAACCTCCTGGATTGCTTATGCACTGCCGTGTTGTCCCTCCAACAGATATTGGGGTGGTTGAAGTCCCCCATGAGGACCAGGGCTTGTGAATGTGAGGCTGCTCCTACCTGTCTATAGAGGGCCTCCTCTGCTTGGCCTTCCTGGTGGGATGGCCTGTAGCAGACCCCCCACTATAACGTCTCTTGTCCCTGCCTTCCCTTTGCCCATAAGCTCTTGGTCAGCTCCTCATCCATCTCCAGGCAGAGCTCCGTGCACTCCAGCTAGTCATTGACATAGCGGGCGACCCCCTCCACCCCCATATCACCTGCCTTCCTAAAGACCCCGTATTCTTCCATTCCAACACTCCAGTCATATGAGCCATCCCACCATATCTCCATAATGCCAGTTAGATTGTAGCCCTGCAGGTGTGCGCATGTCTCTAGCTCCTCTTGTTTATGAATTAACCTGTAAAACAATTTTGTCATCAGTCTCCTTACAGCCCCATAAGTCTCTGCCTACTATGATTATACCAGTATGTTAGAGCAGCCCAGGGTTCTGTGGGCTATTAACAATATGATTCTTTGGGATATGTCAAATATGGTCAGCTCCTTGCTGAAGCAGAATGATCCAGTGCTTGTTCTACTGAGCACTACTGATAATTTTATATTGGCTTGCATTGAAAAGGCTTTCTTCACAAGGGTAAAATATTAATATCATATGAAAGCTGAGATTCCTATTTGTCCCCTGTTTTTATGGCCTTGCTCTAAGTCTTCATTATGATACAATAGGGGCTTTCAAAATGGTTGATCAAGCATTCAGAATGATGCAGATGCTCTCAAGGAATGTACAACAAAACCCCCCAGTGTGTTTGCTTAGTAAATTTAAATGCACAAAAGTATAAAAATTCATGTTTAGATTTTGAGATGCATATAATAGATTATATGAATGGCATGTCTATATGTAAGGTTAGTGTAAACTCACCTGTTGGCCAATTCATGGTAGAGCCTGGCTGTGCTTCCAACCTGGCTAATTATTTTGTTATTTATTAGACTTATAACTTTGTGACATGTTATCTTGTGCTGTCTTGGAACTCACCTAGTTAAGGTTACATCAAAGATTGATCTCCATTGACAAGATTAAACTAAAGTAATTTTCTCTTAGAGCTTAGCAGGTAGAGTACTTGTGTTGTCAGCAAACAGGACTTTATCCCCTTTCCCTTGGGCATTATCTCAAATGCAGTGTCAGAATGCCAAATGGATTTACTTTAATATTTTTTTCTGCAGTTTTTATTTTTAATTTTCTTTCTATCACCTTTCAGCTGTCACACTCAATAATTTCCTTGAATGGAAAGTGCCCAAAAGAGTATAACAGCTCAGCTTAAATGCTGATCTTTTTCAGTAGTAGTTTTGAGCTGTATATGTTACCTGATGTTTAATCCTTAGAACTCGCAGGACTGTCTTAAATATGTTATTTTTGTAGACTTCTCAGTTTCAGAAAAACCCCAACAAACCAAACCCCCGAACCTCCCTAAATCAAACAGAAAAAAAAGGAAAATAATTATCTGTAATACTTTAAGGGCTATTTTGTGCTACAGTTTGCTTTAAAAAAAGAACAAAACACATAAATCATATTATTTTATATATACTTGTAGAATTGAAAAGAGAAAATACAGACTCAGACCAGTTAATCAGTGAGTACTAAATCAACCAAAGAAACAATCAGTCCTAAATACCTTTAATTGTGAATCGAGTGGTTTCATTTATTTAGAATATAGCAGATTTTAACACTTGGCTAGCCTTGCTGCTTGCAGAACATGATGAAGGAGGATGTCTACTAATTACCTCCTTTGGAAAAGGAAATAACCCACTGAATAAAGGGAAATAATATTCTTTCAGAGGTGTTTTTTATGTATATTCTGACATTCTTATTTGAAATTTGTCCTTTTTTTAAATATTTCTGAAGTATTATAAAACCCATGGGCAAGGTAAATTTTGCATCCTTGAAATCACTAAATTGTATGTGAATTACTGTAGAAGTTATTCCATGATACATAACTTAAATTCAGTTAAAGGAGAATGGTATTTTGCTATATTTTAGTACAGAATCTTTTATCCCATAATGTATTCTACTTGTTTAAAGTGAAATATGTAAGTACCATTTTTGTGTATAAAAACTTTGAGTTAGTTGTTGTGAATGGTTTCAGTGATGGTCTTTAATAAGGAAACAAAAAGCAACTCCCCCTTTGATTTCTCTGTGACAATCGTGATGAGACTTACAAAACCAAAAATTGTCATGAAAGCAGCACAATGGCTTATTTGTAGCTCCAGCAGTTGTGGAAGCGATGTCATGTTCAGCAGGGAAGAAGGAAAACAAAACCATGTCTTTAAAGACAAGAAAACAAGTGGTTTGGAAACAAGGTGAAATAGTCATCCTCACCATGCTGGAACTTAGTCCAGGGGGTGTGAAGGGAAAGGTGGTTGGCAAGAAAGAAGAATGAAGTATATAATGTTATTTATCGCTGTACTCCCAGGGGATAGAATATCAGCCTTTCTTCCAGACTGAGCTGCTATCTACTATATCATGGAAAAGCTAAACAGCTTACTACTTCTTTGCTTGGAACTGGAGTAGGATTGCATTTTATAACAGTAATTAGTGCATGGCTTAATGTTGGAAGGAATATTCTGTTTCTTACTAAGATGGGAAATATGAGTTGGACTTGCAAGCCTTCTGCCAACTGTCTCTGGCTTTTGCAGAAAGGGTAACTGAAAAACCTGCTGTCACATGTGGGTGGCAGGCATGCAGTGCAGTTAATGATCCGTGATAAACCTGGATGATAAGCAGAGATGGAGAAGGCTTCACCCAAATAGAATGAGAACTGGTGTTTCTTGGAAATGATCATGTTTCTTCATCCTTTTGGTTTTGGTATGGGAAGAATCAAACCCAGAACAGTGACAGTTCCCTAAATGGTGTAGAGAAGGGTAGCAACTGTGAGGGTGTTGGATAATTCTAATAACTTTCAAAATTATTTAATTAATGAAACTACATCTTTAAACAAATTATATCTCTTTTCTTTCCCTGTGGCTTCTGGAGGGGAAAAAACCCAAACCAACAGACTAACTGTGCTTTTTCTCCAGAACTTCAGGACTCAATAGCTATATATATTCATAAGATGTATGCAGCAGATTATCTGGCTCATCTTATTATAAACCAATTAAAGTAAAATAACTTTACGGTCAAATGTTTAATCATGTCAGGTTAATTTCCATTAAATTGATTTTCAAATATTGATGTGTCTCAGTCTTTGTTATATGTGATTAATGGTACGTAGACCACGGAGTCTGAATATTTCTGTCATACACAGGTCTTCAAAATCTAGCTAATATACAGTGACTTGTTTTGTATTCTACTGTCATCTAAAATCCAAACTACAGGTTGGCCATTTTTGAAAAACTAAAAGCTAAAAGAGCAGGATATGGAAAGATGCTTTCCAAGTAATCTTCCATTTAAGATACTGGTTAAATTATTATGCCCTTTAAGGGAAGTGTATAGATTATAAGATTTTAACTAATTCTTGTTTAGTAGAATATGTTACAAATCACCCTGAGAAAAGAGTGCTTATGAAAAGTGTTTTAATCTTTTGTACTTGCTGGTGTGTTTTAACTTTGTAAATGGTATATTTATCCTTGTACAGGTTGTATAGATATATATAATCTATGAATGCGTAGAATTATGTCTAAATATTATTTATATTGATTTATATAGTATATAAATAGGTTTTATATCTATTAATATTTATATTTATATCTATTCATATTTAAATTAATGAGATTCTTCAAAGACACTAAACTGGTCTCTTTCAGTTAAGAAACACATCACAAACTGTTGCCAACTGTTAAGGTTGTTTTAGAAGTTAAAAAGTAGTCTTCATTGTTTGCTGCCTTCAAAACTTGATAGAATTTCTGGTTAGACTAAGTTGTAAAGAAATCAATAATTTTATCTAAATTGCCTTTGCTTATCTGGTTATAGTTCTGTAAAAAATAGGCCAAATAGTCTTCAGGAATGTGTAACAGGGAGACAATAATTTCTTGTTCAAAATAAGTCACTGCTAAGTTTATATGTCCCTATTAAAGCATGCTTAATTTTACAAAACCTACTATGATGTGCATTTGTAAAATTCAGCATAAAGCAAATATTTTTCTTTAGGAAATGTCAGTCAGTACACATCGGGTAAGCAACAACAGCTGTACTTAATATCCCTGTGAAGTAAAACCACATTTAGTTTGTCAAGGCCTGAGTTCAGCACTGATAGCAGTTCTTGAACTGATAGAAATAAGCTAAACAGAGAGATCATTGTTAATTATCCAGGGAATTATTTAAATCTAGAGAGCTTTGTGTTAAGAATAGTGCATACACTGTTTATGTTCGGGGTGTTTGTTGGGCTCTCAACATTTTGAGGGTAGCCAGAGATCTGAGGAAATATGGGGTTTTCTTGAGATGTTTTTATAAGTCTGGTTTCAGAAATGTACCTGTACTAGGAGTATAGAGGGAATCTGAGATGATAAAAATATCTTGTTCTTCTATTCTAGATGGAGATATATGTAAACGTTAATCCATGGATTGATACATATGTTAAGATATTCAAACTTTGTATTTTTATGCTGAATGTGAATTCTGAATAGTGACTGGGTTTCTGTTGCAGTATGAATACTTCAATGCTGTGCTCATAAATGAAAGAGATGAAGAAGGAAACTATCTGGAGCTGGGGAAGGAGTTCATTCTAGTGCCAAATGACCACTTCAATAACTTGCCTGTGAACATCAGTCTGAGTGATGTCCAAGTACCAACCAATATGTACAATAAGGGTAAGAAAAGAGCCGTTTTAATTGATCATTCCATTGGCTGAACACAGGAACTTCCTTGCTCTTAAAATTAAGCTGTTGATTCACTATATACTGCGTGTGTTTTCCAGTTTGCAATTAAACTGAAATTTCAGTGGATGAATGCTTAACATATGACAGTTTTATAGTATCTTTTGTTCTGTGGCAATTTAGCAATTTAATATGGTCAGTGATTTGCATATTAGACTTGCATGAATTCTGCCATGGAATATGGCAGAATATGTTTGTTTTCATGAGTTATTTTCTGGAATCTCCAAATCAGTTGAGCAGATCTTCATTGTCACAAGTTACATTCTGTCTTTGCTGAGAGCTCGAAGTGTCTTTGAAAGATACAGGATAGATGGAAAGGGAATATTTTATTAGATTTATGCTCTCAAGTTTCTGGGAACAATTCTAGCTGTATATGACTGTCTACACAGCTGCTGTGAGTTTTCAGATAATATTTAGGAGAAATAAGCTACATTAAAATTTCTAATCCCCTGACTATTTGTCATAGGTGCTAGCTAGCACATAGCACTAACAAATAGCTACATTAGATACTCGGAGTGATGGGTTTAGGACTAAAAACTGGGAATTCAAACTGAACCTCAGGTACATGCTTACTCATTTTCCTTTTGCCACTTCCCGTTGATCAGACAGCAGCATTCTGTAATTTTACTGTGCTTATGCAGCATGTATCTATTTATTTTTCTCAAGCCAGTAATAAAAGAAAAATTAGGGAGGAAAGAGCCAAAGTTTCTGAACAGTGTCTACAGTATATTTGTCATTGGTCTGTAGAGAGCTGCCTAATCTCATTATCTGGTTCCTCTTCCTTGTTTTAACTATACTAGAAGACAGCTAAAAATACATTAAATGCTTTCCTCATAATAGGTTCCAGGTTAGAAGTTGTGGTAATTCATGAAAGGATATTGTGTAATCACAAATGGAAGGAGAATTAATTTGGGTATGTTGGGCTGGTAAGAGAAGCAATTGATATGACAGCTTCTCTTCAGTGTTATGATTCAGACTTGAGAATCTTGAGGAGCCAAAGATTGGACAGTAATGTCTTAAATCAGGGATTACAAAATTACAGAGCTTCCTAGAGAGTATTTGAAAGGTTATAAAATTATTAATATGGGGTATTTTGATAAGATTTGTAAAATACTTAAATATTCTAAAGCTACCAAACCTTTTTTTTTTTTTTTTTTTTTTTTGTGTGCAAGTGCTAATATTTGTTTAACTGAGCCTGTCTATAAATTAATTCATTCCAGTATTTCTAAGGAGGAAAAGAATGGAGGAAAAAAAGTCATGGTTGCAAAGGGATTATAGGGGTAAGGCAGTCGTGTTTTTCTGGAGAAGCAAACTAACCTGAGTACTTAGTTAGCAAGAGCAGTAAAATTAAAGGACCTCCATTACATGATATGTAATACTGCTATGTATAGAATACTTTCTTTATATGCTGATTAATTACAGTTAAAGGCCAAAGTCAAAGCGCTTGTTGCATCTTGTTTTGGCCTCGAATACAGGGACTGGCCTGTAGAGATGAGGAAGATAGAGCTCTGTGCTGATTCCTGTTTCCACTTTGTCTAATTCAAACCAGCCAAAATCATCACTTTATGCAGCTGCAGAAAATCATTTTTTCATTGTTTAAATGTATTCCAACTGCTGAAATCTTCTTGCTGACATTTTCCTTACACATGAACATGATAGTCTCGGCTTGGAGACTGACAATGTCTGGAAATGTTACGCTTGCCAAGAGGCCTGTATACTTATATTTTTTTGTTGCCCATTTCTTCAGTTCTGTAATGCATAGGGGTGATAACAAGTTAATTAAATCCTAGCCTGAGGGTACAGGCAGTAGGTATTGTTAGGTTTACAACCAAGTGTCTGCACAACACCATTTCTCTAGAAAATGACTGTTTGCATCCAGGTTATGTTTTATTTTATTGAATTACTAGGCAAAACCACAGCCAAACTCACAGTTGAAAACAAACAAGTGTGACCATTGAATATTTAAACCCAGGACTCTCAAGTCAGAATAGAAAAATGAACTTTATTTGTAAGCCAATTCTAAATTTTTTCCTTCATTTTGGGCTTTTTAGTTGTAGAGATATTGATAATTTGCAGTGGGTTCAGAGGAGAGACACAGGACTCATCAAAGGGTTGAAAAACGAGCCTTAGACTGATAGACTCCAGGAACTCAGTCCATTTAGTTTATTCAAGAGATGATTAAAGGATTAACTAATTGATCTCTAGTTAATTAATAATACCAGACTCTGTAATCTGGTTGACAAAGGTTTAGAAAGATCCCATGGCTAAAATTGGCCTCCATTATTTTGCAAATTGCACAAATGTGGGCTCAGTTAAGTCATTGGAGGTTTGTGGTAGGGTTTGTTTGTTTGTTTGTTTGTGTTTTTTTAAAAATGAAGATAGTGATCTATTAAAAGGGTGTTATCCTTTTAATAGGGGGGTATCGACCCCTCCAAGCCTTTAATCAAGACTAGATTTTTTTGTTGTTGTTTTTGAAATAATATGTAGTGTAGAATTGGGGGGGAAACTTTGGCCTGGTCAGCTTGCATGACCATAGTGATTCCTCCCAGCTGTAGAATTGCTAAAGTAAATGTTCAGAGTCCCTTACTAGGCTCTAAATGAGATTGGTTTAAAAATCATAGGACATAAATACATACAAGTTATATTCTTCATATATCTTCTGGTTCTTTCAGTCTCGGTATAGAAAAGCTTAAAAATATTGATGGTAACAGTGGGACAAAATATTTCCCATTTTAAGGAAGCCATCAAGTTTAGAATCAGAAAATAAAAAGCAAAAGCAAATTTCATTACTTTTATGATGGAAATCAAGAAAGCTGAAATACCATAAATATAAAAACTATGATATTAAAATTTAACATGCAACATTTTGAAAAGGGAAATGAGAGCCAGTAAAAAAGGCTGCCAACCTAATTTGTAAGCATACATGTAACTAGTGCCATCTTTGAGTAGAGATTGCATGCACCTACTATAAATGTAGAAGGAAAAATAAATTAGTGAATTTAATAAAGAAATAGTTTTGCATTTACAATACTCTTGGTCATCTTTATAAAATATAAAGAGCTGGTCTGGTTATTTATGTGCTCTTAGATTTTTCATTCCCCTCTTCTGCACGACCTTGTCCCCCAGTTTCTCCATATCTTACAGTGCACATCAATTAATGTTAAAAATAGAAAAGTTACTGATCTTTGGAATATAAAGCCTATGGGGCTTAAAAAACTCTATTTTGGCATTCATTCCTATAATGTTCGTATACTGAATGAATTCAGAAAAAAAAAAAAAGTGGGATAAATGTGCTTTACAGATAAGTGTGCTTATCTGTCTGTCAATATAGAGATACCTCTCTCAGCTCTAGACTGTCTCACAGCAAGGCTCATGGTCCATTTAAACTGCAAAACGTTCTGATGGAATTGGCCTCCTTCACTTTTCCAGAAAATGACTGCTTATTTGATAATGCTTTGCTTTTGAAATATTTAAGCACACATTGGGATTCTAAATCTGTCAGTGCATTCTGTTTCTTCTCTTTAAGCACAAAGTGTATTCATTGCCTATAGCCACAGGATTTGCAAGGCAGTGTTTTTAAAAATAATGAATATATAATTAAGATTAAGCAAGAAGTTCTGTGATAACTGTTTTGGCAAATGGTAGCTCTTTCTTCCCTCCACAAATTTGATAACTAGCAATTATCAACTGTGTACAGATTTCTAACAGAAATTAGGGAAAAGGGTTCTTAGTGAATTAATCATATAGGTATATTCATAGATGAAAAAGGAAGGGAGAAAGAAATTTACTCATTTCATATTAGAACGAAAGATTAGTTTTGGAAGTATAGAATCAATCTGAATCCAGTTTGGACAGTGCAGTACAAAGGCAGAAGCCTGGGTGCAAGAACAAGTGTGTGTAGGGCACTGTCTAATTCTGCTGCTTCTGTTTTTTAAATAAAGTTTATTTACATGGGTTATGTATCAGCACCAAAGTGAGTTTTCATATCTCTTATTTTTTATTACTCCTGTTATTTTAGAATGTAAGTGATTTGGGACATGCTGCTCTCTCAGATATATCTTCCATGTACAATTCCATGGGGATACCTTCCAAAGATGCTCAGATATACCTTTCTACACATCAACTGGTGTATTTTAAACAGCTATTGTGAAAGAGATTAATAATAATGAAAAATAATTAAAGATTTAAAGTTTACATAGTTTAAACATTTGATTTGTTAATTTCTGAGATGCTAGCAGTATATCAAGCAGAACCTAGGAATGTGACATATAATTAAAAAGTAGGCAGTTGGAACATGGGTTAGGCTTTCTGGCAACCATCCATGGAGAACATGGTTTCTGGCAGCAGGATTACCACTGGGAAAAAGTATCGTTCTATAATGGATTTATGTATATGAGAATATGATATAAGAAGGCTTCAGACCACTCAAATCTGATCTTGCAGATGTTGATAGCATATAAAAGAAAAATAGAGTAACATTTTACCCTTTGTTAGTATGAGAATGTAGGTAGTCTTAATTTCTTAAAATCCTACATTCTTTGTCCAAAGTGTGTGCTGTACCTGAGCTGAAGAACCTATTCCAGTTTTATTTTTCTAAGTCTATGTCACCTCATATTTACCTGTCATTGTGGACAGCAGTGACATGTTTTCTGCTATGGAGTTTACACTCAGCATTTTCTCAAGTTCTTGGAAGAGGCTTATGAATACCTGGCTTGGATTTCAGAAGAATGTAGATGAAAACCAAAGCCAGGGTGAGGGTGAATGTGTCTTCATGACATACACTCAGGCAATTGCAAATTACGACACCTATTGGAAAGTGAAGTATAGCATAGTACAGTACCAGAAGTGACACACAGCAGGATCTCATCTGTTTATGTTAGCGTTGCATAAAATCTAGGAAATTCAAGAGGATGTTGATAAATACATTATCTCGATATCAACTGAAAACAACTCCTGATTTTGTGCTTTTGCAGTTAGTCTTTGTTTATATGATAGGGTAAACTTTACATTTGTAGTCTGTAGGAAGGGAAAAGCCCAGATTATCTTTTCAGTTCTTTAGAAATTTCTAGACACAAGCACATCTCCTTGCCTTTTAAGCTATTTTTCCATTGTACCTTTCTGCTTTTACCTTAGGTCCTCAGAATTGTGGGCTTTTATATTTTGTAAATTTTACTCTCTCATTCTCTTACAGGTTTTAGTTGTTAAAAAGGGTTAGAGTAATTCACTAACGTAACTAACTAACTTAACCGGCACTAAATTCTCCTTTATCAAGTACTGGCACAAACTAGGAGGTTGAACTCCTTGAAGTCAACGACATTACTGCTGCAAAATCAGTATTAGATTGCAGTTGTCTCTTCCATCCCTAGGAATGCAAACATACTTGGATATATCACAGCAGACACCTACCCACCTGGAAGACTTTTTAATCCTTTTCCTTTTCTGGGGAATTACTCCAGTGTTTCTTGAATGTTTCTGGGACATGAACTTGCAGAACATTTCCAGAATAACTGCAAAGTGTGAAAATTTGTATTATAAGGACAGTTGATGTTGAAACACCGTGGTTTCTCAAAAAGTGTCAAGTCTTTTGTTCAACTGTCTTTTGTTGTGATCAAAAATTAAGTAGTTAGACTTTTGGATTTTAAGGGGTTCAGTGTCTACAGCCTCTGGTTGGGAACCATGGGTTTATAGTAAGATTCTTAGGCACATATTTCTGTAATTTGATTGTCTTGGATAATTTGGGATTTTTTTCCATGGGTAAACAATATCTCACTTGGACCTCTAGATACAAATGAATACAATGAAACGTGAAGTGATGCAGGCCTTCTACAGTCAAAACAGAATAACAAAACTAAATGGGTTCTAATCACAGCTGGATACAAGAAACTGCTTTGTCTTTACAAAATCTCTATTTAGAGTAAATGTGCTCAATGTCATTATTTCTTCACTATAAGAAATTTAGAGCTAAAGAGAGACTTCTGTGCCTCAGAGCTTCTTCTAGTATAAAAATATTTATTTCTAAAAACCTTATATCTCATAATATCGTCACTGTAGCTCTGTCTCCAGATTTGATCTGGACTAAAATATTACAGACACAAGGCAACCTTTCTAAATCTTCTTAAAAAATAAAGATGCCTTTTAGAATGAGGTCAGTTTTACTTTCCTAGTTGGGTATCTGTTACCTCCATTTCTTTTCTTTGCCTTCCCAAGAAGATGCAGAGTGAATGTGGTTATTCAGACCTAGATTTGTACTGACTCTTAGGTGAACTTACAGTTTTATCTGTAATGTAAATGATTATTTAATTTGTTCTTATTTACACCTGTACTAGCACTTTGACCAAAGTGCACATTGTATTCCTTTTCTAATTACATCTTACTGAATTCTCTGCTTACTGAAAAAATAATTCCTCCTATTTTCAACCCTGAATTTATATCTCCTTTCTCTATGAGCTAGTTCTTGCTTGATCTCCTTTGTGCTTATGATTATAACAAGGCGCTTTTTTTGAGATTAATTTCCTAGAATGAAGTTGTGAGGTATCTCAAGGCACAATTGAATGCATGATGTCAGCTGCAGGTTATTGGGGGATAAGAAATTACTGCTCTCTGCCGCTTGTCTTGATGGGTATTACTGTCCCATTCAAACCAACTGTCATAAGTTGTTCTGTAGGCTCTTCCTGAAACTGGTTTAGTAAAAGGAATCAGATCAGCATTTTTTCCTAGCAGAGTGAAAACAGAAACATTTTGACATAACTTGAGTGGGGGTGACTGAATCTGTATTCTCTGCCAGCTCTGGATGGTGTCTCTGAAAGATGGTGGAGGAGGTAGACATGTGCCAATAGAGGTAGATTGGGGAAAGAGGATAATCACTTTACTGGAATCAGATCAGATGCAGCTTGAGCAAAATGTCTGATTTTGTCTCTCAAAAAAAAGGCGAGAAGAAAAATAATATCTCTTGGTGATAGAAAGGAAGTAGGCTTACATAAGTTCATTTAAACTAATAGGAGTTTTTTCATTGGTTGTTGTTTCCAGTTTACTATATATATAGTTTTGTTTTACTTGCTGAGTTTTATAATGGAGGAATATTTCCTAGAGGATAAATCTTCATCCTACTCACACAGCTGACAGTGGAATTAAATGCATTCTACAGCTTTGCAAGATGTAGTTATCCATTGAGTTTTTTGTATAATTCAAAGACATTGAAGAAAGGTTTTAAAATTCTAAATGCTCTTAATTATTTTAAATGTATTTTTGTTTTCATCACTAGCGAATGTTAGAGGAAGAGACACATCTATGCTACATGGTGGAGAGTTGTGCAGTCTGTTATTACTCCAAAAGGTGTTGACATATATGCATGATTCACTGGAGTATTGCATGGAAATATTATGGATACAAGATAGTTTTGTGACCATGGCTCTGCAACTAAGTTGTCACGTCCTGGATCAGATGAATTATAATTTATTAAGCTGCACCACAATGTTACTGTCTCTATTTTGCTTCCCATCCAGAGATGGCTAGATTGCAAGATCTGCACTTTCTTCCATTTGAACAGAATGCGACAGAAAATACAGTATACAGAAAGCTTTTGAGAGACATGATATTTTTGTACACCAGTATTTTACTACTTGTTTTCCCATAGTTTGGTTCCAGTGGGATTCCATTGTATAGCCTGAGGCACAGTTTCTAGCTTTAAGCTGTGTGACTATTGAAGAGTTTTAGACCCGGCTGAGCAATCTGGTGCTCTTTAGCACAGCAAAGTGCATGCCACCTCCCCCCAAACAGTTATGTTCTACTGGTTTTTGTCATCTTAAAATTTAACGCTTGCTGAACTGTGGAGCTCTGTGTGGGGAGATTGAAGCCTGTGCTTCAAAGTTCTGTGGAACTGACATCTCCATCTTTTAGCTTGGTCTTCTTGCACTTTATCCCTTGTAAAGTCCTGGGGTGAATATTGCATGGATACTTAAATGAACATCATTCTAGGTCCACACAAGCAGAAGGACCATGCTGATACAAATGAATAGGCTTGTTCTGAACACACTAAGTTTTGGAAATTTATCTTTAAACAGGGAAATGTCTTCTCTTAGTTTGGAAGAATCCTTAGACTTTGTGAAAAGAACTGATTACTGTCTTCAAAGTGCCCAAGGTGAAATGTTGATTGGTATTTAGAAAAGCAGGATGTAGTGGGTAATGCAGAAGAGGAGCATATTAACATGACTACAGGCAGTAAAGTCTACAATAATAACTATCATCCATAAATGGCTTTCTGATTCGGGAAGACACTTAAGCACTTTCCTGCTTTCCTGCTTGTTGCCCAACCTGTATTAAAATACCAATGTCTGGACATGTGCAGATAGTTATTCAAATGCATTTTCCTTTTTTAGAACCTTGATATCATTAACTGCCCCATCTAAAAGGTGATGGACTCTGCTTCAGGGAGGAAGTATGCTCCGTGCAGGGAGAAGAAAATATGTTAGAATCAATTACCATTTTTATAATGATATGACAAAATAAAGAATAAAATTTCCTTAGAAGTGTTGGGTCTGAAAAGTCATTTCATTTATAATGGAAAATAGGGCTTATACTATTGGACCATGTTCCACCTTTTTCCTTATATGAGTACGTTTTAAATTAAGGAAGCTACATGAACTTTTAGCACAGTGTTTACACTGATTTCTTTTTAATGTTGATGTTATTTATACTGAACACATTTCTCTTAGCATTTTTCTGCAACTTGATGTTTCATAATGTCTACCAGTATAAAAGACTGAATTTTCCCATCCTTTGTTACATCAAGCAAGTTATATTTCATAGTATTGCCACGTGATTTAGAAATACATTTTGAGGTCACAGTCATGTTTTTGTGAATTGTGTGATTGACTAACGCTTTGTTCCATACTATAATGTATTTGAGAGGGGAGCAGGTGAACAATATGGTTTACATTGAATAATTACAATTGACTTTTAAAAATCTCTCATTAACAGTTCCCTCTTTCCTACCCTTGACATTACTCTGCGATATGTGCATTCTTATAGTTGCTCTTTTGGCATTAGGAAGGATTTTTTTTTTTTCTTATAATCAGATTGGCTGGTCTTTAGCAAATACTTATCAGCAGCCCAGAGACAGGTTAACTTATAGAATCTCTGCTATTGTAAATTGACCGGTGCCTTAGTAAATTACTTTGACATTTTTACATCATCAGGCCTGGTTCTCTGTTAGATTGGGAAGTATAGGTATGTTACGGGGAAGATCTTTTTTAAGGAAGCTGGAGAATAGTATGGGCATGGTCAGGTGAAAATCCTTTTTGTTTGAGGTGTTAAAAAAAAAAGAGAAAAAAGAAAAAGATGTCATTGGATTACATATTGTCAGGTTTCTGTCTAGGTATATTCAGTTAATTAAGTAGTAGCCTTAGTGCAAGATGTTGTTACGTCTTTACTGACAGAGCAGAACCACCAAGACAGAAAATAACATTTGATGATCTGTGTTATACAGTCCAAGAGTTAATCTGCTACTTTGAAAAAAAAAAAAGCAATAATATTAATTTTAACTCAGAGAGGTCTGTCTGACTCTCTTCCGTCTGTTCTTTCCATCGTCATACTGCAAGTATAGCTGCTCTTCTGGTGTTTTTGAAGTACAGGAAGGGATTTTATCAGTGCTTTCCATAACTGCAGAGTTTTTCTGTGATGGATGCTGAAGTCCATGAATATTTTCAAGCACTTCTGTCAACAGGAGATATGGTTTATGTCAACTCAACTAACAAACATAAGGCACACAATATGTTGCTGAGAGTCTCAAGCTGTGTCATCAGCATTTTTAAAAAATGGTTCATGAATGTAAAATACAATTAAAAGCTCAATAATATGTAAAAAGGTAAAGAAGTCTTCATTAATAATAGTCTGAATTAATTTTTCCTTAAATTAATAGCACACTGAGACTAATTCCACACCATTGATTTGAAATACATTCAGTTTTTAGCAACCATTTTGACTCTGTAACAGTGATTGCTCTGAGTAAATATGGATTTATAAAAGAAGTGATTAAAAAGTATCTTGCAAGCCCTGAAGTATATTTGGGCTTCACTCATTTCAGAGAAAAGATGACTATAAATATGCTATACTTCCCCATGGATTTCAATTCCATTTTTATTATTGCTCTCATTATTTTCACAATTCAATTGTTTTCCATGTGGAGAGCCCATATTTAGCATTCTTCCATGACTTAGTATATTTGCTTTGGTCTTTTTTTACTGAGTTGTGATACTCTTCTGTAGAAATAGACTGTATTACTTTTTCTTATAGCTTTGCTCATGACATGATTATTTGTAGCCTGTGTACTGTCTTTTGTGCCTTTGTCTCTCTTGTCCCCTACCATTTACTGGCTGTTGAAAGTATAGATTTTATCATCTGACAAACCTTTGTTTAAAAGCTTTGTGTTATGATTATTATTATTAATACTATGGAAAGTTGGCAATCAATTTTTTGTGTGTTCTCATTTTCTGGGTTGTACATCATAGAATCATAGAATGCTTTGCATCAGAAGGGACCTTTAAAGGTCATCTAGTCCAACCCCCCTGCCATGGGCAGGGACACCTTCCACTAGATCAGGTTCCTTAGAGCCCTGTAAAACCTGGCCTTCAATGTTGCCAAGCATGGGCCATCTACCACCTCTCTGGGCAACCTGTGCCAGTGTTTCACCACCCTCATTGTAAAAAATGTCTTCCTTATAGCTAGTCTGAATCTACCCTCTTTTAGTTTAAAATCATTACCCTTTGTTCTATCACAAGATGTTTTCTTCCTTTTCTTGCAGTTTATTTCCTTCCTTCCTTCCATCTGTCTGTCTGTCCTATACTTTAAGAAATTATTTACAAACAGGATGAATGCAATACAGCTTTGAATAATTCTGAACTCAGTGTCTTTAGTACCAAAAGCATCAGGTCTAGTCTGTGCTTTTCTGCTTACCACGTTTACTTGAATGCTGGAAAAATTACAAATGTAGATCTTAGACTTCACAAATTGTCTTTAAATTTTGCCTGAACAATTTAGAGACTGGTAAAGAGTATCAGTTGTGCCAAATGGCATTTCCATTGCATGATTTTTCACTGCATGTTAAAAGATGACTTTATGCACTATAAGTCAATAAATGCAGACTCTAATCAAAAGTTTTGCTTCATAGGAAAAAAAACTTGCTGCATGTAATAGAGCCTTCTCTAAAAGATATTGAAACGTGATGAACCACAACCATTTTTTGATTAAGTGAGGTTTTTTCAATTTGATACTTAAAAAGAGCTATGAATATTGTTCAGTCATACTTTCCTATCAATGCTTTCCAAGTGGCTGTCAAAATCGAATTTACCTATTTTCGAGAATATTAGAACCAAAAAAAGACCATTTCTCAAGGGATGCAGAAAGATTATAATCTGCAGCTAGCAGATATGTAAAACCCTTTTCCTGCAAGGTGTGAAATTAAGAAATAGAATCTTGTCTGTCACTGTCATATATGATTTTATGGACTATGCTTCTGAAAATTCAACATCCTGGAGTTGTTATTTCAATAGTCATGGCCACATATTGTCCTGGACCACTATATTTATATTTTGAAATCCTTCCCCTGACTTGTTTGTCTTAATGTTTTAAGATCTCTAGCACAGTGTTTGCACTGTCTTCCTAACTTTGGTCATTGTTTAATTTAAAAGGAACTTTCTTAGTCTAACTGATTTAGTCAAGGTTGCAGAGAATATCCGATTTTCCTGTATTTCTTTGTTTTAACTCTTACTGGCTATTGGACAAAGATGTACAGACTTCTCCACTTGTTCCATCTGGTTTTGCTCAAATTCTGCCTCAAATCTGATTCCCAGATTCTAGTCAGGCTGCTGCTTTGTTCTTGCAAAGGGTTTTAGCTTCACAGATTATCTTTTTCTTTTTTCAATTCTCTGTCTATAACAGCAAGCCTTTTGGAAATGTTGGCATCACCACACAAGATGTATACTGTGCTTTATCTTTCTTGTATCCCAGTCTGTCTGTCTCTGGCTGTGGACCTAATCTCTGTTTCTAATACATCCACATCACCATGGCAACTAGATGTCAGATACAGGCTACACGGTAACATTAAGTTTGTCTTCTAAAAAGCCCTACTCTTTACCAGTCCTTATTCAACAGCTGTGGCTTGGGGTTGGGCTTTGTCTTTTGACAAATGTGAGCCAGTGAAGGTTTGTTAATGAGCCTTATCTCAGATACAATATTAAGAGGCTTTTTGACCTGAGACCCCTCTGTTAATCATGATGCCTCCTCTACTTTCTTGTTGCTTCCAGGGGCAAGAAAGTGACAATAATTTACCATTGGCCTATAATGGTAGAAAATTACTCTAGCTCC
This sequence comes from Athene noctua, assembly GCF_965140245.1. Classification (NCBI taxonomy): domain Eukaryota; kingdom Metazoa; phylum Chordata; class Aves; order Strigiformes; family Strigidae; genus Athene; species Athene noctua. Next base: position 16,021,518 of record NC_134046.1, on the reverse strand, counting down.
TCTTTTTTCTTTCCTTTTTCTGTATTACTGTCAATGATGAGTATTAACTTCTCTGCTGACTGATTAGAAGATGTCGAGCCACCATTTTAGCTCCCATTGTGAAGGTGGAAGCATCAGCTCTTTAATGCTGTTATTTGCATCCACCTGGGCCTGGGTACTAGGTAACCCATATAGGAATCTAGAAAGACATATCCACAGTACACACTGGAGCTCAACTGAGAGCATTAAAAGGCAGGCTAAAGCAGAGTGTGGAGTTGCAGATAATGAATCCTGCTATATGGCTCCTCTTTGCCTCATGCTTCCTGCCATGCTAGTTCAGCTCTGTGACTTCCAGCAAGTCACAGAATTGGTGTCTCAGTATGGTCCTGAACCACACTTACCTGGGTGTATGTGTAAGTGGGCTCAGCATCAATGCAGGGAGGTCTGTTGCCTCAAGTTTCATAAGCATAAGTTCACACTGGTTCCCACTGACTACCTCTCTAGAAAATGTCTCAGTTTCTGTGTTCAAAGTGAATTTTGTCCTCACTTGCTGCAACTCACCTTGTTTACTTTAATGGGTGTTATAATGACATGGCAAATGAGAGAAATGCCATATGAACCCTTTGAACTGTAGGGGAAGACTGTGGACTAAAGAGACAAAATTTTCAAGAATGAAGTAAATGAAGCCTAAAAGCAAAAGTATTGCTAGACTGAGAATATGAATAAGAAGCAAGGCAATGGCAACCTCTTTGAATTTACTGAACTTGAAGAGAGTATGTTTTAATCTACAGTTAACGAAGACCTTTAAACTAGTTTTAACCCAAGCACTGTTACTGTCCATACTCTCAGCATCTCTGACTTGGAGGCATGTCATGTTTGGGGTGCTTACCTGAATAGAAGTCTGGTAAATTATTTCAGCTTCATTTTTTATTATCCTGGGGCTTACCTACTTTACTCAAGAATCTCTTCGGTGAAGCAAGTTGTCTTCTCACCTATTTACAATTATCATCAATGAATAAAAAAGAAACTTCAAGCATGCCAGCACTGAAATTATGGGGTCATATATGGCAGTCACAACTGCAGATATAGTAAGGAGACAGTTAAACATGTTGGACTAGCTTAATCAGTGTTGCCTCATCCAGCTGCATTTGGCTTTTAAAGATGTGTTGGTTAACATGTTGCTTGCTTGAAAGGTCAGTCTGGAATGCAGCAGTGAAAAGTTCTTACATGAAACATACGTTATATTGCAGGACAAAAAGGGAATGGTATGAATTATCATTTAGACATAAAATTACATTTAATAAAAAATTAAAATTCATTTTTCCAAAAAGAATAATTTTTTTGAAACTGAAGGTTTTTTTTTTGTTGCCTTGTGGATCAGTTTCCTATCTGGAGGAGAAGTTAGTGCCCAAAGCCAGGCATTAGTTATTTAATGTGTGTGTCTGCAAAAAGATTCATTCTTTTTACTTCAGCAGCAATAGGAATAAATTCCACCGAAGCAGGTTTAAGAAATGTCAATTAGGATATCATTGTGCTGTCCCAAAAGCAGTTGCCTTTGTATTGCACCGAAGAAATCTGGTTGCTTTAAACATACAAGGTGTCCTCCTTCTTACCTGTATTTTTTGCATTTTGAGTCTGGATGAACATTGGTTTTGAGGTTTTCTTGCTGCTCTCTTCTGTTTTAGTATAACCACTGTGTAATTCAAAGAAAAGTTTGAGACTTTCAGAAAATCCCAAACCAACAACAAACAAAAACCCCCACTGCACATCTGTTGGCTACAGCTATATTATAGGGGTGTGTGTGCAAAAATATGTATTGTACACTAAACATGTTATTGTTACTCTGCCTAATTATTCTCTGAGAGCAGATATTTCCACTTTCTATCTGTGTCTGTGCAGAATTTCTTGTAGACTTTTGCTCATCATCAGCCTTTAGTGTGCAAAGTGTTTCCCTCTTTTCCCATAGAAATATAACTTTAAAAAAAAATAATTGTAATTGGTTTGTTCTCTTTTAAAGTGCTAACTTTCCTTAATTGTGTTTATTTCATTATTTTAATGGGAAAAAGCAATCAGAGAGTCAGGATATGTTCTGTTATTGGCTTAAAATAATAAACAGGGAAAAGTATCCAGGGTATCTTTTAGTGTGGAATTTATTAATGAAAAAAACCTCATGATCAGATAGAATATTATTTTTAATGGACTGAGTTTATATGCTAGGAATGCATTGGGGAGTTTTATTTGTCTGTCAGTTTATTTTGCCTTATTTAAAGATTTTTTAAGACATTATTTTCTCCATGAAATATGTTGGAAAAGTATTCTTAATCTGTAAATTTAGTGGTAATCGACATAATAGGTCTGGGTTTCTGAAAACCTTTAGGAATGAATATGCAAAAACATTTGATTTTTTTTTTTTTCCCGCAAATGTAAAAATTGTAGCTTTTGTTTAATATGGAGCAGAGAAGATTGACATTTCACAAAGAACCATAGAAGTTTATCTAAAGATACAATTTATTCATTTTCTCTGCTATTTTAGAATACTGTAATAATTTGTCTCTCAACCCTGCTACATAACACAGACCCTTCTTTGATTTATCTTGGATCTGTGTTGTGTGAAGAGGAGAAAAGAAGGCTGGTTAAGTATTAGTATGCTTGGTGAAAATATAAACCGTTTCAAAATATTGTTTGGCTAAAAACTTCCAAAGACATTTTTACACTATACTTTGTTTATCTAGGTGTCTTTCTTGCAGCTTTTATTTGGCACATTCCTGAAGGAGCAAATAGTGTGTTTAAGAATCCATAACTGATCTTGTAATGTGTTCATCCCAAGATGCGTTTGTGCCTCTGCTCAGTGTTCTCAGTATGTTTTAATACTAGCTTCAGAGGTTTTGAACCAGATGAACATTTTCATGTCTGTGAGGCTTTTTCCAACTCTTTTTTTTTGAGTAAAACTTCCATTGTACTCAAATTGGGCAAATGGTCTTTTGTGCAAGGAAGGAGTGTTACACAGGGACTATGAAGAACTACAGCAGTAAGGGACCATTGATTTGAGAGGATGAGAGACAATGACTTGTCTCTCAGGATAGGTGTGCTGTCATACCTGATACTTGCACATTCATACTATGTTGATACTGCTAGAAATGTAGCAGTAGATGTTTAGGTGTTTATAGCCCACTACGACTGTAAAGCATTTTATATGCTAAAACATTTCTCTCTAAAGGTTCTTATGCCTCCATTTTTTGTATGCAAGAGGCATGATGTGTTGACAAAACTAGGAGGTCTTTAACATCTCTTGTTCAAAGCATATTTGTTGGTCCTTACTACACTGTGTCATGTAACTAAGTTTGTCTGTTTCTATAATTCCATGTCTCTCTTTGAATATCTGAGCAATAGGAATTAGACAATTGTCGTGAAATGTTAGTTTACAGGTTTGCATGGACTTGTGTTTAAACAGGTTTTGTAAAGATTTGTGAACAGGTCTCTCCTTGAGATATTTCCATATGGATGACTTTTATTTCTAAGGCTGTGCCTTGCCCTTGTTATGTTGTTGTATTTTTTCTCAGCTTTGACAACAGCTCTGCTAAAATTGTCCGTTTTCGTACATTGTGCATTAAATATTTTACAGCGCAGTGCCTTCATTTAGCAGCAGTCACGTTTGCTTTCTTTTCCTCTAACTTGCAGTGTGTTCCACTGTCTTTGGTTGTCGTGATGCTCTTTCCTGCCCTGCCACTTGCAGAGGTTTAGATTTTCTGGTTGCTGATATCGCTGTTTCATCAGCCTGTGCAGAAATTTCTTCTTGCCATGTGTCAGAACTGGGACTTTTTTTCAATATTTAAGACTAATTTTTCTTCTGGGATGAAATTGCAGTGCATATAGGGCCTCTGTACAATTTGGTTAATTACTGTGTTCTGAGCATTTGTTTACTCTTTCCTACTTGGAAAACTGTTTGTAGCGGTTATTTTTCATGGCTCTCAGTTACACCCTGGCATCCTAGAGTTCTGTGGTGTGGTATTTTCTTGCCGTTCTTTCAGGTCTCATAGTCTTCAATTCATATCCTGTAAAAATGTGGAAATGAGTATATTTTTCTGAAAATACAGAAATATCCTGGTATCTGTGGTCACATTAATTTATGCAGTGATCATCTGTCAGGATTACTGGGTTTTGACTTTAGTTCTTCTCAGCTAAAAGCCTCTTAGCAATTGCTGGGTAGGCAATGCTGTTTTGTTAGAGTATGTTAGTGATAAGTATAACTGCCCCATGCACCTGGCTCCTGTGACAGCTGGTCTATTAAAAAAGTGTCTTTTTAGTTCTTCCTGGCATGGACAGTAAGTAAATATTTGCTCCAAGTTACTTCTTTAATGTAAAAAAAAAAATAAAAAATTGTAATGTTTTGTGTTCATCAATCCTGTTTATATGCTGTTTCCAGAGCTTTGCTTTAACTGATTCACTGATCAGCCCATGTACTGGTTGCTCTTAGCTGTTACATCTGACTAAGTTAAGCAGGGTCCAATCAGGTCCATAGGTGACTGGGTGACCTCAAAGGTACACCGATTTTACTGCAGGACATTTTTTATAATTCATTAGGTGTCAAACTCAGCAGAGTCAGAACTGAATCTCTGTCCCAGAATGGTGTTAGTGAGGAGTTTGCAGCTGTAATTCTGACTTTCAAATGAACTAAAGTTGAATCTCAGACCACCTTGTTCACAAAAAGAACCCCCCAAGCCAAACAAACCCAAAAAAGCCCCCAAATCCTCTCATGAAACTCAGCATAAAAATAAACACATCTGGCCATACTCCAGTTCTTATGCTGCCACTTCAGAGGAGAAGGGGAATGTTATTAGGGCAATGCTGGAAGCTGAAACAACTAAGTATCTAGACTATGCCTTTATACAGTCACATACTTGAAGTCTTTACCACCCCATATACTTACGAGGCAGGAATGTGATTTCTGACATTGGTGAATGGTTCTCAGCACACGGGGCAAAATGGACAAACACCTTCTTTTGTGTCTACAGATGGCCAGATGCTTTGATCTGTGAGCTGATGCATAGGCATTACCCATAGATGCAGAAGGAGTGGAAGAGAGAGAAATAAGCAAAGGCAGTTGCCAAAATTGGCATCCAGCCCCAGCTCTTGAATATGTTGGACCACCCTGAAAAGCATTCATATTAGTGTTGAGTGGTATAATTATTAGATTGTTGGTGTATGTCCCAGCAAAGTATGTGATTTTGTTATTCTTTAAAATATGACCAGACTAAATATGTTGTCAGTGTCATCAAAACTAAGCTAATATTGTTGCTATCTTTGGGCCAGAAGGGTGTTGGATTTTGCATTCCTTTTCCAGTGCTTGGTCCTGTAGGCTGTGCTTGTACTGCTTTATTCTACGACAGTGCTGCTGTGCAATGTTAGGGGCTGCCATTGGGGTCATCCATCAGATATTACAAGAACGAACACCGTTGTGGATGCCAGCATCTTTGGCAGCTTGCCAGGAAAAATTAATGATTATATTAAAAAGGTAACATAATAGTGGAAAAAACTAAAGATCACTGGTAACATTTTTTTCTTGGTAATAGAGTATGGCAAGAAAGAGTATTGTGTTCTTTCTTCATAGTCACTGAATTCCTCAGCGGTCTCCCTTATTTTTTATAAAGCTTTTTGGAATAATTAGAAATCAAAGTCTGTTGTGTATGCATTAGTTTCATTCCATAGACTTATTCTATTCCAGATACTTTTATAGATTCTGTGAATGAATATATATTTCATTGAAGTGCTAACCTTTGGTATGCTCTTGCACATCTTTCAGTCTGCACACCTTGGTTGCTTTTGTTGAGACTTCAGATCTGTTTCTTCGGGTCAGCAGTATCTATGACAGCAACTTAATTGCTACATGCATTTGTACTGTTCTTTGGCAATTCTGTTTCAGATTCACATTAGTGTATCTATTTGCCCGGGGGTTGGTTTTATATTAAATATCAGTAAAAGGCAACATCTACACAAACAGCAGTGAAGCAAAATCCCATATAATTGCTAGCTAGTCCATCTAAAAGGCAAAGGAAAGGGAGTATTTTAATTATATTTTAGCTGTTACTGTCAAGAAGCAAAAGCAGAAATTGTGTTTCAAGAATTGTGGCAGAAGCTATTTACATTTATTGTCCTTGAGCCCCATAACATCATGTTAATGATTTTGCATTTATATTAAGCTTTATCTTTTATTCTTTTTCTTCCTCCCCAAAATTCTGAATATTCAGAAGCATTAGTTTGTTACTATTGACATGTAACTATTTTGGGGATGCAGATGACATTAACCAGTAATATAAAAACTTAAGAATACTGTTTCTAAATTAAGTACTGGGGGCAATTTAAGCAATTTAGTGTAATTACTTAAATTGGAAATTGCCCAGAAAAAGCGTAACACGTAGGTTATTGGAAGGTAAGACTGTAAAATTTTAATGAGGATATATGGTCAGGAACTCAATTGTATTTAGGATGGTGCATGTGGACAGAGATGCATCCACATAACAGTCATTATCAAATTTAGAACAAGGACCCTGGGTTTGAAATCCTTCTGCCTGAAGATACAGTAGCCAGTAAAGGCACGTGATTTCCATGTGGTCTGTAGGCCTGCAGTTTTTTACTGTGGATACGGGGTTTTTTCCCACTTGATTTTTCTTTGTATTGTAAAGATTAAACTGTGACCTTATTTGCTTTTTAATAAAAATGGTTAATGCATAAAGTGTAACTTGGTGTATTGTAAAAAGAACAGCCAACATAATAGATATGCAGCATGTAGGAAGGTAGTGAATTGTCACCAGATTTCATTTTGAAGGAACCCAGTCATTGTCAATCACATTTTAATTGTACCTTCTTATTTAAAGCAAATAAGTAATGGTCCTTTCAGCCAAAGAATTCCCATTAGTTTCCAAGTCAATGGATTAATATTTATAGTGATCAGCATTTGTATTAGTGATTAGTGTTGTCAACCTAATGCAGAATATAGACTCAACTAATCATCCTCAAGGAAAATTTCCTGATTGTATTTCCATAGTGTTCTCTAATCTGTTGTACAGACATATAAACAGGTGAAGTGGCTCTTCACAGATGGGTTTAAAAAATTAATCCATGACTGTGGTGGCATGGATATTTTAATATAACATATTCTTTAAACATAAATTTATTTTCAAATGCCATTGGAAGGATTTCACATTCAGTTTAGAGCTTAACAGGTGGGTGACTGAAGATGTCCCATGACCTTATGGAGCTGGAGTGTATATAGAATTCAAAGGAAATTATCATTGGGTTGGGAAGCAGAGCGAAGATTCTGCCTAGATGAGCAACACTATAACACAGATTCATTAGGAAAGGGCATTAAAAGGCAGCTTCTGAGGAATCCAGGATAGAAGACATCTGATGAACTGATGATATTGTAAAATAATAAGGTAAAATGTGCAGTCTTAATATGAGATTAAATCTAAGTTGCTAGGAACCACTACAGTTTATTTTAAATATAAATCAAGATAGAATTATTCTGTTTGATTTGTTAGTCTTTTCACTAATTCTGATGACTGAAGGGCCATGAAGAGCTTATAGTCCTCTAGAGGCTTGAGGAAAAGTTCCTTGTTTTTCCTCTAAACAGACTTTTCTAGCAACACTTCCAAGGGAAAAAAACAAACAAACAAACAAACAAAAAAAACCAGATCAAGAAACAAACCAAAACCCACAAAAAACCCCACCCCTGAACTGTTGCTCTTTTCAAAGATGAACTAAATTTATCACCTTATCTCAGTATTGTAATGCTGTGTCCATAATGCAACTGTACTTTTTAGTGATTCAGATTCTGCAGCAAAACTTGTGTATAGTAGCAGAACCAAAATATCAATGTTTGAACTCATATTGGGAAGTTCCAGTGGACTGAGAATAGGATTCTCATTTTAGTGCTTCAGTTCTCATGTGATGTCTAAATGCCGAACAGTGGATCAATATTTTGGGGTGCTGAAATAGGAGTGTATTTTTACAAACTGATAATACATGCCAAGACAGGCAGTCTTGACAGTTAATTTATGTTGTCTTAATCACAGCTTGTTATTGGAGTAACTGTAGACTTGGAAACAACTGGACAATGGATTTTGCCAGGTAGGCAAAACCAAAGTAGTACTGTTGGACTGGTGACATTGATTTGTTTGATATGTGTCTGGTTGGACAGATTTTAACTGTATATTTTGTTCTCTAGAGAAACAAGTAACTATACCAGACATGTTTTAAAAACAACATCTCTTTTGCTGATCTTGTTTTTTTCAGCAGTCCATCTATGTAAACCTAAATATTTGGATGAAAGCAACATTCAAAGATTTGTAGCTTGAGACATTTCCCTTTTATGCAGCTTTTCTTGATCAATGTAAGGAAAGATGACAATTCACCTTTTTTCCACTTCACCAAAATCACATTCTAAGCAGGCCTCTGAAATCAGTACAGCAATGTTATTTTGCAAGCTAATGGAAGTATTATTTCAAATGCTTGAGCAAATGTTACTGTGTATTCATTTATGCACAATTTTGCAAATGAAATAATACATCTGTGATTTTAGTTCCATTTTTTCCTTTCTGTTCTGCTGACTTCACATAGACATTGAATTGGGAATATAGTATCTCCTAATTCTCATCTTTCAAAATTCACAGTTTGAAATTGAATAACTTTTTGAGATGTGTTATTTATTTCTGATTTCCCACCATCGAACCAAATCTGCAGCTTAAAAACATACCCGGGCAGCCCAGGTTTTTAGGAATTGATAGATGGGCATGTTTAATACAGAAATATTTTTTTTTTCAACATCAAGGATTTGCTCTGTATTTCTCTTTCTATAGGAATAAAAAATAATGAAGTAATTGTGAAATCTGGGTCCAATGTTTTCCAAATAACAATTAGTGTTATTTGTAATGGGATTTTGTGTTTGCGTACCAAAATCCATTCAAGAGTGAAATAAAAGGTATTTCACTTTCTGTTTCCACACATAAACTTTCAGATATAGTGGGAAAGGTCTTACCAAGTTGAAGAATAGAAGAAAAAAAGGTATAAAGTCTTGCCATGAGACATTCCATGCATGCAGGGAAAGTAAATTGAGTAAATAATCTATCATTACATTGACTCATTTATGTTCTCCAGAACAAGAGATAACAGTAGTTCCAGGTAGATGGTCTAATGAACAATTTTAAATTAGGTAAAAAATGTGCCTGGTGTCTCTTCTGTATTTTAACCATACTTTCATTATTTAAGTGTATAATTTCTTTCAAATCACTTAACTGACAAAGAAAACTAAAAGATATTCTACAGTATTTTACAGTCACTAGATTTTTGGGTACTGAATAAGCTGAAGATGATAGAATTCAAGGGATTCTATTTAGATAAAATCACTTTTCTCTGTGTTTTTTGTTTTGTTTGGTTTGGGTTTTGTTTTGGTTTGGTTTTTTTTTGGTTTTGGTTTTTTTTTCCCCTTTTTTTTTTTTTTTTTTTCCCCCCCAGATCCAGCCATTGTAAATGGAGTTTATTGGTCAGAATCTTTAAATAAGGTGTTTGTTGATAATTTTGATCGTGACCCTTCTCTCATCTGGCAGTATTTTGGAAGTGCAAAAGGATTTTTCAGACAATATCCAGGTAAGAAGAAAAATTCTTACTTAAAATACAACAAAGAATGCTATGGCTGCAAATTTCCACTGATTATTGTCACAAATCATGACTATCACAGATACTTGTGAGTTTGATTTTACTTTATCTAGTTTTCAGAGAGAGATATTTCTAATCAGTGTTTTCAGTGTTCTGAGTTTTTTCTACCAATTTTCATTTGGAGGTGAGGCTCCCAAGTTAATTCATGTACTCATAAATATTCATATATATACACACACACATATGAAAAATAAATTCTAAACAGACTGTGGAGAAGGAGGGCGAAAGGATTAAACCCTTAATATAGTACTGAACATAGATAATGTTCTTTACTGATGCCTAACTAATTTATTGTTCAGTTTTTAGACTTCGACTTAAAATCACCTCTTTACATTCAAAGATTTCAAGAACTTGTTTTAAAGTTTACTTTGACACCAGTTGTAATATAATGCAATTAGATTACTTGTATTATTTCTACAGAAGTAGGTTAAAATATATGTTACCTGTTAAGTTTTATGTTTAATCACATACAAATTTTACTACGCATTAAATAACTAAAAAGTTAAATAAACTGATTCTCAGCTTCTGTAATGGGGGATCAGACCCATATTGGGAACTGTTCCTTTAGCTGAAATGGTTTAGCAACCCATGTTTTTTGAAGTCTGAAGTCTTTAGTTTAACGTGAGCAAGTTTACCATAAACCTGTATGTCTGAAAGTGACTGAAAGTAATGGCTACTACATCTGTTTAGTTTCAGATTATAGTTCAGTTCTCAAACTCCATGATATTTCAAGGGCAGAAGAAATATTGGTTCTATTTTTAAAGGCTGTTTCTTGTTTTGTGCTAGAAAATGAGTGTAGAAAGCAGGAAGGATTGCCCTGTCCATTTTTTTTACTGGGAGATGTTTTTACCATACTTCCTTTGACCCACAACTGGGAGATAGGAGGTCTTCATAACGTCAGGTGTATGACCTGTGAGTGAAGCAGTTAGTATAACAATAACTGTTAAGATCAGCCCTGGGTAGTAAGTGCTTAAGGCTTGAAAGGGCCTTGGCAAGCATGTGATAAAACTTGCCAGCACCAATGACCAAGTATGACAATAGCATGATGAACATAGCAGGCTTGAAGAGGTTTTAACCTTACAAATAGGCTAAAAAGGAATGTGGAAAAAAAGTTTCTGGTGTTATTATTTTTCCCAGTATTTTCTATGTTATACATTAAATTATTTTTTCCAGTATTTCCTATGTTATAGGCCTGTTATATTAAAGTATGAAACTCCATTAAGTGCTACTTAGCCCAATACCACAGATGCATTTTGGACAGGTATTGTGAAAATGTAATTTAATCTCTTTATTTCTTTTTTAAACAGGAATTAAGTGGGAACCTGATGAGAATGGAGTCATTGCATTTGACTGCAGAAATAGAAAATGGTAGGCAATAGATGACTACCAGTGTTTAAGAAATTTGAAAGGAAGGAAATTTTAGTATTTAAAAGAACAAGTTGTTTTGTCTTTTGTCTTAGGTACATCCAGGCAGCAACTTCTCCAAAAGATGTGGTAATTTTAGTAGATGTCAGTGGCAGTATGAAAGGGCTTCGCTTGACTATTGCAAAGCAAACAGTTTCCTCTATTTTGGATACCCTTGGAGATGATGACTTCTTCAATATAATTGCTGTGAGTGTCTCAGGATTTTTCTTCCTTTTTTTCTTCCATCATTTCTTGCTCTCTGTTATGGTTTACATCACACAATAAAATATTGTGGGCAGGTGGTGGATATAAGATGACATCTGAACTAACTGGACGGACACTGTGATTTTTCCAATGCAGGCTGCTTCAGATGACAGTGTTTTCAAACTGTTCTATGACTTGAGGTGTGAAATCCCTTAAAGAGATTGTCTTGAGAGTTGCAAAGAATAGAAATTTGTTTTTTAGTTTGCCTGAACTTTCTACATTAACTTGATTTTTAATCCTGGAGTGTGTCACTCCCTCCTGCTCCTGCCCGCCCCCCCCCCCCCCCAGCTTCTGCAATACAATGCAAATTGCAAAATGGTTAATATGTAAGCATTAATAGAATCGGATCTTAGCTTTTGTTGAAGCTTGTATAGCATGATAAAATGCAAACATTGCTCCTCGTTGTTCTTGCTTTCTTCTGTGAATCTGAAATATATGTATGTATGTGTAAGTTGTGCAGAGGTATTACTGGTGCTTAGTAAGAGTGATAAATTAGGTCATCAGTAGTTCCTGTTTGCATATGGTAGGTAGTTTTCCATGGTACAGGTAGAAGTTTTAAGTCTATGACAAGGGGCTAATTTTAGAGTATTTAACAGGGATTAATTGTGTAGGTAAGGATGGATTTAATAAGTCCAAAACTGTCATCAGAACTAAGATTTGCTCAAGGGATGGGTTTGGGGGTGGGAGAGGGAGGACGAATTGGTGGTTTTATTAAAGTCTCCTTTGCTGATATTCTTTTGCTAATAATTTAGAAATACATTGTTTTGTCATATGCATCAATCCTCAAAATGTCTTCAAATGCAGGAAGATTTTGGCCTTCCACAAGTCCAAACAAGGGAAGTGCCCTTTGTGTACTGAAACGGATGACCCAGTGCAAATCATTGAGATTGTATGGAGAATGAAGTGGATATGCCTGAAGTATACATGCATTTAGTATTTTTAACAGATAACAGGCAGTTAGTTCAGAATACCTTCCATATTAATCTCCTTTCAGGATAATTGCATAATTAGCAGAAACTCACATAGTAGAAAGACATAATTACATACTGTATCAAAAAAAGCTTTACTGTCCTTCAAAAAAATTGTGATTAACTCTAATCTAAATAACTTTTGTAAGTTGAAAGAATGTATCAACTAAGTAATTATTAAGATACTTGACCAGCCATTTTCAGTGTATAATTTCTGTGTTTATCAGTAGTTGTGACAGTTACTGTGAATGATGTAGGAAGAAAAAAGAATTGATTTAAGCGAAATTTTTTTGCTTCAGGAAACACAAAATGCTCATCTATAGCAAAAAAATGTAAAAATATATGTAGCTACAATTCAAACTAATGAGTTTGCCTAAGTAATACAGCAGAAATACTGTGTAAATGCTTCAAAAAAAGAAGGTATGAAATAACTAAATGTAGGCTTTTTCAATTTAAACTTTAATTGAAAGTGAACTGAGCTGTGTGTAAAACAGCATGCAGTCACAACATTTTTACCTAATTTATTGTCAATTAACAAACTTCTCATCATTGATTCTGGTACTGAGAAAAGGAAACACCCAACTGAGCCTTCTCTCCCCCTTGCCCAGGCTCAACTGCCCAACACCTCCCTAGCACCCCTTCCAGTTGCTGCTGGGTTCAGTCCCTCCCCTCTCCTGGGCGAGGTGCTGTGTGGTGCTGGAGGTTGGGGTCCTGTATAGGTTTCCATCAGAGGCTCTGTGCTTATTATTTATCACTGCCACTCTTCACTGAGTCAGATATAGGTTAAGGAGTTCTCTCATTCCCACAAGAGAGGAGAACCCCCTTCATCTCTTCATTTTGATGCAAAAGAAGGAATTGCTTTTCAGGTTGTTGTTATACTTTTTAGTGTTCCATACACAGAGAGACATTTAGGATTCTCATTAAGTCTATTGGGAGTTATGGTCGCTACATGCTAACATTGTTAAATTCTCAGTTAACACTTATAAATATGCAGTAGGATAGCAAAAAACCCCCCAAACCCATCCAAGAACAAAACCCCAAAGCCACTAGCAGTACATTATCTAGGTGGTTTCATATTTGTTTTTTCGATAAATATACTTCTAACTTTATATCTATATATCTATATATATATATCAGAAAACAAAATTCAGTGCAGGTTTTTCCAGAGAATAAACATAAAAGGATAATGCTAAAAATAATTTTAGCTTTCAGGGGTAGTCTGTTGCAAAATGTATTTGAAATTGATGGACTGGATGATTGAATTGCAAGAAATTATTGAAAAACAGGAGTGATTTTGTGCTGCCTATGTTAAAATTTAAGGTCAGTTCACTGGTGCATGAACAGAGATGCCTGCAACAACAATAGAATATGCATTTTTTTTCAATTCACTTTGAAGTATAATTCCAAGTCATGCATAAAATTAACAATATTATCATAAAATGAGTACTAATTTTGCCAAATGCTAAAATTTTTAAAAGACTTTTGTAAAAATGTAAGCTCTACATTAAATTAACAAAATATTAACTGAGCCAAGAATGATAAATTAATTTTAATGCTTTAGTCACACCATTTTATCAAAATTGATTAGAATAAAAGTATTTGTTAATTCAGAGCATAGTAGTATACTTCTCTGGTTTTAATCTGTAGAATTTTTCATTATAAATTATTTCTGTGTAGTCTCTTCTTTGGAGACCTTGTAGTCATATAGACTAGATTATGGATAAACTTACTTTTCAGGATGCCTGAATAATCAGATTTTGTACAGCTAATGTGTGAGCAGGCTGAGAAAGGCACCAATTGCTAACCTCCCTATCATTGCTCCAAGCAGTGGACAGCACTTGTGTGCCTCTTTTTGTGCATGGTAACACTAGTGGAACTTTGAAGTACCGATTCCTTTAGTTTCTGGATTGGCTTCACTGTTGGATCTTAGGTTGGGCTATACTGGATATCTGAGAATGCCTAATACAGCATGAATTTTTTTATTTGTGTATTGTTGCACAACAAAATGTGAATTTAATTTTTTTCTGTGGACCTTGCTCCAGACAGCTGAAATATGATAAAGGATAAATATGAAAAATGCTAAGGTAAATGTAAACTACTTATATACAGTTCTAGCACACCTACACCTCTCACCTTTTCAGAATGCAAATAGTATCAGATTATACCATGTATGTCAGCAACTGTCTAACTAGCTATATGGTTTCTCCTAGTTCAGATTTTAGCCCACTAATTTTATTTTATGCCTCTCGTGCAGAGAAATTATGAGTGACAAAATAATGGGAGCTAATAAAACAGGTAAACATAACTAACAAAAATAATAATAGAAATCAATGTTATCAAATATTTAAATTACAAGAGAGATGAAAGTAGACCAAGGTTTTGGAAGAGGAGCTCAGGAAGGAAAGTGGATGGTTTTTACTTCTCTCCCTCCTCTCCTTCAGCAAAACACAGGCTAATCCCAGCTATTGCACAGGTATTAGCACTCTCCTCTATTGCATCACAGCTATCACAACTATAACATGCAAAAATGTCATATGCCAGAGTATAAGGGTATGGGAAACATAAGAAAACAGTGTAATGCAAGGATCTTGAAAAGCAAACTGCAGGCGTTTTCTGAGGTAAATTAACAAGAGGTCTATAGTAGGGATTGCTGGCAAAGTCAGCAGTTACTGATCAGCCTTTTGATTTAAGATCATGAAGCTATTTCACTAAATAAAAATTTTAAATATCATAGAAAAGCTGCAGAACTGAGTTCAAATTGATGAAGGTGATGAGGAAGGAGGGGGGAAATTTTTTCCCTTTTCCACTTTAAAAGTTTAACACAGTTAAAAGAAAGATATCACCAATGACAAGGACAAAGAAATCGAATATATGCTATGAAGCACAAGATGAGTATCTTACTAGAAGCTGACAGTTGTACTAAAGAACTTATTGAGTGTATATGCTACTTTAAGCAGCAAACACTGCTTGAATGCTTTCACATGTTGCATCAGAATTCTAGTTTTCATGGATTTAGAGAGGCAGATGTTTGCCGTTTTGGAAATTTCTTTCGGAACTGAAATAATTTTGTCCAGTGAATTTTTCCATCTCTTCATATTTGAGTTTTTTAAAAAGGAAAAAAAAAGTGTATACAATTAGCAAAGAGTATACAAATTAAAATCATAAAAATGCACCCTTGCAAGAATTCAAACCATAAGAAGCTGACATACCTTTTTATATAAAGCTTTTCCTTACTTTGCTTTCATTTGTATCCATACAGTAGAGGAAGAACTACTTACAAACAACACTTTCAGCTTATGATTGTTACCCATAGAACACATAAAACAGTCATTTATGCATGTTGGCATGATCCAGTTTCTTCAGCCATACAGAGCAGATTACTTAAAATATTTTTGATAGTAATAATCTCAAGGTGAATTAGACACCACAAATGCAAATTGTGTCACAATTTGTCTGGGTTTCAGAATGATGAATATCTGCATTTCCATATGTTCGCAGTGACAATAAAAGTGCTCTGCCCACATGCCATCTATGTAATTGTGCTGTTTATGTGAGAATGAACATTTTTATTCATCCTTTTTAAAAGCAGGTTGATTCTGTAAAATGGGGTTGCTAGGGGACTCCAGCATGTCCTATTTGAAAATGTGGGCATCCTTTATACTTTATATGCAATTGAATACAAGTGGCAGCATAGTGGGAAGCTACTGGGAATCGATCTGGGTTACAGTGCAGCTAGCAAGACATGCAAGCTACATGTCTGTTGAATAACTGGGGATACGAGTTACTCCAAATAGTAGCTAAAATAAATTTTATGGAAATCTAATAACTGAAATCATGCTACTTAGATGCAGGGTCTGATAGAGTAGGAAGTCATTTAATCTATTTGCTGGTGGTGATAGGCCTGGAAAAAAATAATTGTGGTACTACTACAGCATTAGGAAATTCTGAGTTTGCTTGCATGCGGATGTTTGAAACTGAGACCATGACTGAGACCCAAGTAGACTTTAGTATTTTATTGCATGTTGGCCAATTACAGACACTGTGCTTGGTATCATATAAAGAAAAGTATGTACGTTAATATAGTTTCCAGAGACAGCTACAGAAATCAAGCTAAGAACAGGCTTAACCAGAAAGTATGTTGATTAAGGAAAATGCTGTCTTCTGTGTGAAGACAGAAAAAAGCTTGGGAGTAGAGGCTTGTGTACCTGTGTCTGTTACAGATTTTCAGTACTTTTTTACAATAGAATGGAATATGGTCTTGACCTTGGCCTATAACAAGAGATGCTGTGTAGATTTGGCATTATTATTTTTCAGTGACTGTCAGGAGATAGATAGGAAAGCAGTCTGAAGAGAGATACTATGGGGAAAAGTACATAATTTATCAGATCAATAAATGTTCCGACACTGAGATGCACACGGGACACTCCCAGTAACTCTAAAGTGTTTTATAGAAGTCTTTGCCTTGTTTTTTGTGTTGCCTTTGGAGCAATAGACATGTCCACAGACTCAGGTATTTCAATAACATTAATGGTAATAGTTAAGCATGCAAACCTGCTGCGGAAATTAACTGTAAATATCTTTTGAGCATTCTTGTTTGTTTCTATATAACCAACCAACTACTGTGTTGATACTGATGTAACACTGTATAACCAGCAATAGTAAGTGGAGTTACTCTGGGTTTGTTTTTGCTTGTAGCTGAGGACAGAGTCTAGCACAGTGCCTCAAGAATAACTTGATGCAGTTCAAATTAAACCTTCTTCCCTGTGCAACAGTAATTATGTGTGTGGTGAGTTGTGTGCTGTTAAAATCAATGCTGATGATGGGTGTCCGTAGTGGAACAGGTTGCAGGGATCTATGGTTAGTCATACATGTAGAGAAAGGAGTGGAGTTACATTGAAGAGAGTAGAACAAATTCAGAGCTACAGGCAGACAGAGACAGTGAGAACTTGCAATGACAGAGAACCCTGTCTAAGCAACATTCTGTAATGAGTCATTGTAAGGCTTTTTCTATTCCCACTAAGGTGGAGGAGAAAAGGAGTAAATCTATATATTAATCTAATGAAATGTTTTTCCTGGTTATTTTTGACTTGACTTAACGTGTCATCTTCCATTGTTTACTATGGATGTTCTGATTCACTTAATGCCTGTGAAAGGGTGAAACTGTTTAAAGCCTAAATGCAAGGTCATTGTAGTTTGATCCATGATAACTTCTAGAGTAGATTAAATTAATGAGAGGAGGAATTAAGTTACAACTCCATCTATACAACTAATGTAGACTTTGTGAAGGTACTTCTGTATTAATTTGACCTGTGTTGAAATCTTTAAAAGATTTAAACCATCAAGTCCAATTTTCAATCAAGTGACTTAAGCATCCATGAGTCTGCAAGATCTGCTCACTGCAGATAGTTTCTTTTAATGCTTAAGATGCTTTTGAAGATGACTAGGCTGTCTAACTTACTTAGGCCTTGCAAGATAAGCAGATAATTTCTTAAAGATCTATCACAGCTTCATGACTTGGTGCATAATAAGCTACTCTGCTTGACTGAAATTCTGACTGTTAGACATGTTCAGGACTCATTCAAGCTTACAGACTTTTTGGCATAGCTGTTCCACTATTAACCTTCCAAAATGTTAGCCAGCACCTCAGATATTTGTCAGGAATTTTTTTTTTAATACGTAGCAAAGAACTGGGACTTGTGACTGCGATGTATCAAACATGACCTCTTAGTACTATCCAGATTCCAACTTCAAGGCTATTTATGCCAGCTAGTATATATAGTGCCCATTAACTCCACCTGACTGTTGGCATCCACTCAATTAAATGCTCCTTTTAAACGTATAAAACTAAAACATTATCATGTAAAAGAAATGCCACAGCCTTTTTTAAAAGACGAACCAAATAATTTTGTTCTTGTTTTATATGCATCTTTCACTGTAGTTCTAAATCATTAAATTAAATTGTATCTCTCAAAGCTTTTAATTAAATTTTTCATCATACTTTTTATTTCTTTCTATAGTATAATGAAGAACTTCACTATGTAGAGCCGTGTCTGAATGGAACATTAGTTCAAGCAGACAGAGCCAACAAAGAGGTAAGGAATGAAAGTAACAAAACAGCAGAGAGATAGGATGCAGTGTGTAACAATGTGCTATAATGATCTTTTCCTAGTACAATGCATTCCATTATTAGAATTTATTAATTATTCCTCTTATGCCATTTCAAAGGAGTCTTATGTGACTTAGTAGAAAGAAGAAGAAATAACCTCCTAGTCAATTTAATTGAATAAACTTAATGAAAGAATACAGAAATCACTGAAAATACACTGTTAATAAAGTTTAGTAATTATTTTAAGTAAAATACTTCAGTTGCTTTAAAATGAACTATCATTCTGTCACCAAAAGTTACTGATGAAGAGATTGCATTCTGAAGTCAATCACACACTAAAGTTGAAACAAAATCTAAAAAAAAATTAAATATAATATTATGTGAATAAAAAATTTTAGCATTCCAAACAGGTGTTTCAAAATAATAATGCATTTATTCAAGAAAGTTCTGTGAAAGTGTTCAAATTAATTACATCCAGATGGCATTTTTCAGAAAAAAACCTGCAATCATTTCAGTTAAAGTTTTATTTGAAAGGTGATTGCAGTTTGAATCTGCAGCTTGAAGTTTAGCTTATTGCCTGCCATCCAAACGCAGTTGCTCTTTGCAAACATTGCTCCATCACAGTTCTTAGAAGGGTAAAGTAAGATTATGCTGTGTAAAATTATGAAATAAGATAGTTGAAAAGTCTTGTGGTTTTTGCGGAGTGAAAGGCCTGTTAAAATAAGCCACCTGTGTTATTATAGAACTTCTTCCCTGCTACAGCTTCTTCTCTTCTTAAAGTGATGTGTCTATACTGAGTCTTGCATATGGCTGGAGAGGGCAGCAGTCTTGCATCTTCCTTTAAATATTTCTCTCTTTTTTTTACTAAAGGCAAATCAGAACCATTTCAGCTGAGCACTGAATTGTGCTTAACATTCAGTGCAGTACTACTTTTTTGCTGAATAGGTCAATGAGAAGTTACAGAGAGTAGAGTAGAAAACATAGCTCTGAAAACACACTTCTAAGTGTGACAATGTCTAAGTGTATTTTTATGTATACCGAGACAAAATTAATTTGATCTTGTTATGTTGAACATTACTCCATTCTGTTATTCACGGGTTTTCATTTTACCTACATATACACCTACGTTCTACAGGAAGATATTCTTTATGGGCTGCTTCGTTAATATACTTGGTGTTCTCCACTGTTGATTCTTAATTATCTACATATCATTTGGTTATTATGTGGAATGACACGAATTGTTTCTAATCAGTTAGTGCTGAAGACCCTTATTTGTGAACGGTGATGCAGTTTTCTAAATGAGCATTTTATTGTGGGTGCATCTAATGAGCCATATGAAAGCTGTGCAAGTTCCTGACTTAAAACCAAAGATTCAAATATATTGCCCAGATGTACTGTCTGGAATTAATCCTACTGTTAACCTTTCCATCACTCTGCAGCTGATCAAAGTGCAGGTTCCTGTATACCCATATGTTACTTAATGTCAGATTTGTTTTAATTTAATTGATCAAAAAGTTTTTATGCCACCCAGATGATGCTCAGATTGTGCTCAATTATTCAAAATAGCAAAGTACAATTTAATACTTTGTTCTCTAGATTAGCAATAAATTTAATTTCTAGTTAGCTAAATTTCTATTTTTATTTATTTCTGGTGCTCTTTGTGCTTTATTTTGCCTATAAATTGAACAACACATCCAAGATTTTGGAGAATAACGAAATATGACTTTTTCCCCCCAGTTTTTCATATTAGTGAGCTAGTTATTGTTCTTTTCTTGAAAGGCCAAAACTAGAGGATAAATTTGAGATAGGTACCATGTAATAATTCTGTGTATTTTTATATACTGTGACTTTGTCAATCTTAATTAATTTCTTAACTTCTGTGAATTTATATTATTTTTCTGGTTTGTTTAATGAAGTTAATAATTTATTTGCCTAAATTCTGGAAGATGCAAAAGTGCCATTGTCCCGAGTATAACTCAGAGTATAAAGTAAAAATTGTCAAGGAGATGGACATCCACTTAATCCTAAACAAGTAATTCAGTTATCATGCTTCTGAATTCATAGTCACAAACAACTTTCTGAATTGTCTGCTTTTGTTGTAAAAGCTGATACTGCGTGATTTGAATAATACTGACACAGCAAAATTATCTGGGAGCCCTGTCAAAGACTGACTGAATTTCCTGGAAAAGTTTATCTTGGATAAACTTGGTCTTTTGGTCAGGTCCATAGAGAAAAGATGTCTTAAAATGCTGTTACTATGCACATTCCAAAACTGGTCAAGAGCTATTGGAGCATTTAGCTGTGTTTTGGAACTCATCGTAAGAATTCACTCATTTGGGCTGTTACTTTCATTTCTGTAAATCTGACAGATATACCAGACTGCTCCTGTAGCTTTTTCTGTGTAATTGCCAAGTGTCCATTGTAGTATCAGATGAAAGTAGATGAAATTACACTTTTCTGAACGAGTCTCACAAGTTAAATACTCCTTTGCGTGTTCACTGGTAATAATAACTCTTTTGTTTATTAAATGATAAAATAGAAACAAGAAAAATATCACCAAGGACACCATAATATGTATTTTTTCAAACGTTATCAACATATAACCATAAATTTCTGTATTGGCAAAGTAGAGCAATTGATTGACTGGCAATGTTTTAAAATACATGTTATTGTTTCAGTTTGTACATATGCCTGATTTTTCGGAAGTCCAGCGTAGGTCTGAAGATGTAACTAATATATTCCTTCTAGAAGTTTCTATTTTTTATCTTTTAATGTCAAATATTCTTCTCAATTGAATGGAAGCAAGGATGATCATATCTTTTACTACCAGTATAAGGTCTATTAGCATCAAAATAAATACAGGCATTTTAAAATACATTAAAACATTATTTTCTTTAGCTAACAAATATCTACTCCCATAAGCTAACTTTAAACAGAAACAATTGGAAATTGCTGTAATAGTATTTCATATTGCTATTTTGCCTTATATGTAAAGAGGAGATGTATGTTGCTGATGGTTGCAGGGACTGAATTTTTAACGGTTCATTCTACCACTCTTTCCTATTGCTGTATACACACCCAACCTTACCAAGGACAGGTTTTTCTTAATGCAGCATTTGTTGCTGAAAGCATGCATTAGAACAGTTTTACCAAGCTATTAATTTACACTGAGAAAACTTTAATTTCTACCATTTTGACAGTATATTTCTCCCTCTCTCACTCTCTTTTTTTAAAACCATAATACATGGGTGCCAATATTAGAAATTACGATTAAATGACACACAACCCCCCACCCCCCTTCCAACATACATAGATGCACACCCCAGTTCTTGCTAACTGCATCTTTCTGGGTTCATCTGACATCACACGTAGCAAATAAAGACAGTTCATAGAAGCAGAGATAAGAAATTACTCTGAGATGTTTGACTGGAACTTTTATCTCATGAGGAAGGCAGCTGTTTCAATAACTCCAAATAAAAATTGCTTTCACAGGATCAGTACCCCAATCTACATTTGTCTTGAAAGTATTTATTGAGAAACTACTTTGCTGTCTTTATATAAGGCTCAGATGTTTTCAGATGGAATCTTTCTACTCTGAGGATGTCATTTAAACATGCTGAATGTCTTTCTTTGAATTGAGTTTTCTTTAATCTCTAAACTTTGACAAACCAAAGAAATAGAAAAAGGAGATCTAGATTAGGCTGTCCTTATCACTTGTACTTCATTTGTAGTGAGGTATAGGGCAAGCGGGGTTCTCAGCAGAATAAATAGGGTTAAATTATACTAACTGGCAGATGGTCCAGGGCTGGACTTGGGGAAAGGTCCTCTTTTTTTGAGAGTGCTGGGTGGTGTGTTTACTTCTGCTGAGAGAGTTCCCTTCTGCTAGCACAGACACTGCCCCACTATTCCTGACCTCTTGCACAGCCGCAGCAGCAGCCAGCCTAGCTTTCCAAGATGTAGGCATAAGTAAAATAGTTTGGTTTGCCACCCGCAGCAGTCTGCTGCCTCAGGCAGTTGGGCTATGGCCAGAGCCTCTTATATTCCCATACATAGACTGTCTAGGTAAGAGGAAACCTGGGAGCATCTTCAGGGAATGGAGCATGGATTTTTTTCGGTAGGCTACAGGAAACTGCTTCAGCCTTAGGGTTTATAGCAGCCTGGGAAATGAATGCTTCTTAATAGTGTTGGTGCTGACTATTCAATGGGATTACGGGTAGTAAATGAACATTGGTCTTTCATGTTCAGGGATGGGTTGCAGAAATTCTTCTCCATAATGTGCAGGGAATGTAACAGGTTTCCAGAGAAAGAGACTTTTGGAAAATCCAATTAGTCTTGGGAGAAAGAAAAAAAAAAAAAAAGCTATGTGGTGTCTGGTTTACACATTTTCTCAGTGAACAGTGTGACTTTTGCATTTTTTTTTTTCCCCCTTTCTCCACAACTCTTCTTTGGAAGGAAATAGTATTGTAAACAGTGTTAGTTGCACACGTTGGCTCTAGACCACTTTTTTTTTTTACTGGACCACAGTGTGGGAACTACTTACCTAAAAGCAAAAAATCCACTCTCATTAAAGTATGAAAAAGCATTTAAAGCATTGTAACCCTCTTACATCCACTCAGTGGTAACACTCTCCCTTGACTAATGTGGCTGAGTTTTCTGTTCCAAGTGTCAGGAAATATATTAGAAACCCCACATACCCCACACCCCTCCCCGCTATTTTTCTCTTTGTCTTTCAGGTAGGAACGTGGGCCTGGCACTGGAGTAAAGCTGTACAAAGTGCATGCAGAGCAAGGAAGTTGCATTTCTCTTTGAATGACAACCCAGTCAGTATTGATGAAGCTGCATTTGTTTCCTCTATAACGTGCAATCTGTTTACTGGTTGCATCTTTGCTTAAATTATTACTTCCCTACCCCTGTAGTCAATATTTTAGGTCTCCTTACAGCCATTTTAGTAATGGTGACAAGTTAGACTTACACGTTACGTCCTGATCCTGCGCTGTTTTGTTAAGTAAAGAGAGCAGTTAGACACAAAATAAAACATGAGTACTTTTACCTTTGCAACTTTCAACTTAGCCAAATGCATGTTTTGAAGATTGGTACAGATTTCACAGTGACTGGCATAGTGAAGGTCGTGAAGACAGGATTTTTCTTTTTTTGAACAAGCCTCATTATACCTGTAGGGGTCACTTGATTAAAAGCACTCCTTGATTAAAACACTAATAAATACCTGTCTGGTGAATTACAGTAGATTTTTAAGGGACATCAAGTTTAATATAATTAAGCATGAAAACATTTAACATATTCATGCATTTTTGTTAAAGGAAGGGAATGAAGGTTGAAGAAAACAGTTTTTCAGCCCTGAATCTCCAGCATGTTGATCAAGTAACATGCTTTTCTTTAACAAAGAGTGACGATACATTTAAAGAAGTGATGATTTTAAGCATCTAAACCTGTTCCCTACCAGCTTCAAGAACAGCCAAGTAATGCAGTCTTGAGTTGTAAATCTTCGTTTATTTTTTTTTACTGCTAGAACAATCTACAAGGAAGAGATGCTAGCATAATATATTTAGAAATTTCCACATTTTGATCAAGTTGGGGTTTTTTTTCTGCAAAATTGTTGATTCTGTAAAAGCTTATGTTATGGGTAGCTTGTAATCTAATTGCACCTTGAATTTCTGTCAGATACAACTTCAGAAAACTCCTTTTGAGAACCTTATTGAATCAAGTCTAGTTTAGTTCTTTATAAAAGACAAACTTACAACTTCAGATATGACAGTGATGTTAGTGGTGTTAATATATGTGCCACCAGTTTTACTAAGATACAAAGTAGACATCCCAGTAGTATATTTCTCCCAACACACAGTGTTTCTGCTTTCATTTTTACAATATGAAAATATAGTAATTTCGTTTAAGAATAATTATAATTTTAGGTGATATGGCAGGCATCAAGTTGCATCCACTTTTTTCTAAAATTTTTCATAGCCTAGCATTTGACATAAAATTTTTCTGTTGGCACATACTGCATTGAAGGTTCAGTTTAGATATGTGGGGACATATTCTCCAAATGTTGTAAGCTATCCCTAATTTGCAAAACTTGCTTCCAAGTTTCATTTATCACAAAAATTAAATCTATAATTATATTGGGTAGCATAAATGCGGTTGAAATTAATCTGTGATCATAAATGTTGTCTAGTATTATAATATAAAATATGTAGCATCTATTTGAATTTTACCAGACTAATTCATAATTTGGCATTAGCATTAAACAGCTGCTACCTTGAAGTGTATCAATTTGCTATACACAAATTTAAAAAAGAGTGGGAAATAATTCAGACACTATCCTGTCACCATCTGCACTTTCTCCACAAATTACAAACATGTGGAACTGCCTATTTTAATACTACTTTTCTTGGGCCAAGAGGTTTTCATCTTTGAGAAACTGAGAAACTCCATGTTACAATTTACCTACCCCAAAGGAATCAGATGACAATCTGATTTAATGTAACTCCAGATTTAAAGTAACAATATTACAATATACATTCCTCTTTTATATGTTGTTTTAATGTACTATATATGGGTTGAGGACATTTCTCTGTAAACGTTTCCAGATGATATATATCATCTTCTAGATGCACAGATAGGCATAGTAACTCCAAACTAAATCAAGAACTTACCCCTGCATAAATTAGAATGACAAAAATAGGCAGATGTAGTGTATAACTTCCAATGAGCTTTTATTTTTGTATGCAATTACCAGAACTTACATAACTAGAAGACTGATTCAGCAGTGAAGCTGAGTGAAATTGCCAATAAGAGGTTGGTAAATACAAATTTTGCGTTACTGAATTTTATTTAGGCAAATTACTTAGGTGTATATTTATCTATCCACCTCTTCAGATTTCCAAAAAAGATTGTTGACTGTATTGCTTAGCTTTTAAAATCCCACAAGTTTAAAGTCTCACTGAAATGGCTAGCCATTTTAGACCTCCAGAACTTTCAGCTAGCCCCAGACCACTGAAATTTGGTCTGAAGATTTCTATTGCAGCCCCTGGGAACTAATTTAGTTAACAAGAGTATACTGAATCTTGAGCTCTTTGTTCAGCATTGTTTTCCTGAAAAAATTCCATTCTATCAACACAAGATGCTAGGGAACACAGTTGGTTGGATAATCATCACCAGCAAGCTAACCTTGCAATGGATTTTCAATGGGATGAGAGTTAAATACATTTTACAGATGTGAATGCACATTTATCAACCGTTAGGACATGAAGATAAACTTCCTGTGACACATGAGTAAACATCAGTCTCCCACCTCACACAGATGCCTCCTGATTTTATTTTTTTTTTTTTTTTAAGCTGGTTTATATGCTGATGTACTTGATCTTCACAAATCTGATAAATTTTTGTCAAGTATGTCTCGGGAACATTTAGAATTATGTTTGGAGCATGGATGAACTACTACTAGAAGTAGCAAAAAATTGCAAGAAAACTAACAGAGAAATCTGGAGGAATGTTGAACCCATTAACAATACTTTTCTGTAGGAAGCTCACCCTCATCAGACATTTAATAACAAATATCATAGTTTTCCAGTGTAACTGTATAAACTCTGCTGCATGTATCAGTTGTGGACTTTTACTTCCCTCTTTGGAATCACTGGAAAATGCTTTATTCATGTATGTTTAGACTTGAATCTGTGGTCCTGTAATCCCATCTAATTTGGGTATTCCTACTCATAAATGATACATTATTTTTGGAAATCACAGGGAACTTACAATAAAATGTATCTGTACAGGATAGTGGGACTATTGTATAGCGTATTGCCTTAATAAGAAGAAAATCAAAACTTTGGTTGTAATAAAAATGCTGAAAACTGTATAAATAGGGATTTGGGCATAACTCCATTAATTAATTTAGAAGTCCTAAAATAGTGGGGAAAAAAAAAAAAAAAAGAGGCTGGTTGGCTGGTTTAGCCAGGTAAATAGGAAAATAAGAGATGGGGACTTGGTTTGGTCAGAGGTTTACAACTGTAAACTCGCTACCAGGGTACTTTCATCTTGTCAGTTCTAGAGAAATACAATGCAAAGGCAAACAGGTTTTCAGGTCTTCCAGATAACGGATCTGCTATAAGCCATAGCAAGCTGAACTTACTGGGTGATGTATCTCTATTTGTGAGTGTGTGGTGTCATGTTAAGATGCATTAAAACAGCCTGTGAAGTCCTGTAGACTGTGTGCCAATTAAAACTTGAGCCAAGCACACCACTGTTGTGACCAGCTTTGTCTTGATGCTAAGGAAAAATCCATCAGTGAAATTCTGTGAATGTTTGCTAGTGTTAAAAGTAGCTATACCAAAACACGAATGCCAGACATTAGGGATTATGTTAGCTGACAACTTGTTCACTCTTTTTTATATATGTCTAAGATGGCATGGTTGTTATGGCACTTATCTGGCATTTGGAATTGGAACTCCATTCTCTGTTTTAAAGCATTATTACTTGCTTTCAGAGGTGTTTGTTTCCTCAGACATTAAATGAAGGTGGCTGTACTTCTTTTTCTTGTTCAAAAAGGGTAAAACCTTGAAGGTTGTGGAGTATTCTTATTGTTATGGAGGCCAACAAAAGTTCCTGTCTCTTGCACAGATGCATGACTCTTTCTTGTTTTTTAGGTGTGCGACCAGGTTATCTTCACTTTCAAAATGTAAAAATTTATCTTGTTGTGATTATAGATACCAGTCAGTTTTTATAATCTCAGAGGGTAAACTTTGTGAAGTCATTAGAACAGCCTGCAAAAATCAAAGACCAATAAAAAGAGACACCTTTAGTGTTGTCTTCAAATCAGTAAATTATTTTTCATCTTTACTATAGGCTAGGAAAATCAGTGTGTCATTTTGGGAACCTGCCATGAAGGAAAAATTAAGTTTTTGTAGTTTTCTGGCCTTCGTCTCAGAAGAGTTTTTAAATTGCCTGCAATGACCTGAAATTAGGAAAGGAACATGAGATTCTCACCAGTATACAGACTAAATTCTTCTATGTTCCACATCATGGAAAAGTGTTCTGAATCTTTGCAAAATCATAAATGTAATCACCAAGCACAGTTTTGTTGAAATAAATTATTTAACTTGAATCATTTAAATGTATTAATTATCAAACCCCAATAAATCAAAAATAGGCAATTGAAAAAAAGTAACAGAAATACTACTTGCTGTCATATTTTGTCAGACAATTTTACCCTAATCCCTGAAGTCTGAAAATTTAATGTAATTGTCTAACCAAATATGGTCCAAAGTTCCTACAGTTATTGATTACACTGTGAAGCTAGAAAAGGTGACTACAAATGGGTGTGCCAAAAAATTCTTTCAATAATCTCATTATAAGAGAAACTCCAAGTTCAGTCATGATAAATGGTTCTAAATTTATCCTCTTGTTCAGTTATGCCAAAGCCATATGCAACAGTGGTGTGATTTTATTATTCTGTATAACTGTCCCATGAAACATAGAATATGAAAGCCATTAAAAATCTTTCTGTGTTCCTCCTCATTTAAGTTCTGAAATAGTCCAAGTCAAGTTGGGCCACATGATCTTTAAGCAGAAATAGGTGTGTGAATATTATTTTTCATCTTTGGAAAAACTGTCAGTATATCCTGTTCAGTATGTTCTTCAAGCAGGCATTTTTGTAACTATACCTAGGACAAGAACCCATTTTCTGTTTCTAGGTCCATCAGATGTATTTGTTGGTTTGCTTCCGACTTAAAGAGTCCTAACAAACTTTACAAAATTTAAAAAGGAACCTTTTTGATTTGCATACATGGATTATTATCAGATGTCAGGATCACTGTGACTTTGTGGTTTTGACAGTGGATTGTGTTTATAAACAGACAAGGATCAGCAGCATGCAAGGGTACAAGACCAAGTGTATATATTGCTGATGTTCTGGTTTGGACCCTTGTAGATATAGGCAAAGACCTTGTTCTGGCTGACATGGACAGGTGGATTTGTATCCTCACTCTCTTTGGCTTATGTTTTTCAGCCACTGTAAAAGGATCATAGATACCTCCACAGCTGAACACATCTATAGTTCCTCACTGTAATAAGACATAACTTCTCTTGTTGAGCTCTGGCCCTATAATTTTGTAATCAGACATCAAAGTCTGATTGTCATAATTGTGTGCCTAATTTACATTCAGAATTACCAACATTATGCATGTCAATTAGGTATTTGAGTCTACAATTAGATATTGCACATTCTGGTAATTGCTCATGGAAATTAGGCACACAGTTGCACGTGGATGTTTGTGCACACAGTTGGACATATATCCAATTCAAACTCTAAGAAATTCAGATATTAATCTACAAGGGCTCTAATAGGACAGTAGAGAGAAACTGAGATGAACCAATATTATTTGTTGTGCAATTAGTTTATTTATTAAACTTCTTAGTTTATTACTTAGAAGAGCTATTTAAGATGTAAAGGTTAAATGATGCTTTTTGACTCATTAAGAGCAGGGGACTCCTGCTTTCTGGGATCTGTGTGATTTCTGAAAGTTACTGAAAGTGGAATTGAGGTGTTTGTTACTTCATTTCAAAATCACTTTTTCTTTAAATTGATGTTTCAGTCATTTATGTCCTGCCTGGAGATTTTTTCACTACTAGTAGGGTTGAAATATAGTTTTCTGTTTTGCAGAGCTGTTGTAAGGTTTTAAATTACTGAGTGGAAGTTGGAGACACATGTGGGCAAGTTGTAGAGAAATTTTGAGAGGGGTACTAGTTTGAAACTCTTTTTCTCATACACAAAGAATACAAGGCTTTAAAAAATGTCTTTTCCAGTAACAAAGAGGACACTATAGCATGAGTGGCAGGGCATTGCTGTATTGACTGGACATGTGAAGTAGGAGAAAATGAGGTTTTGGATATCTGGATTTTTTCTTATAAATTTTCCTTAAAATAACAGCATAACATAATAGTTGTATCAATAGTTGTGTCTGACTTTGAAGTCAGAATAAGGTATCACTCTTTAAGAGGGTAAAACAATGAAAGTACAACAGTACATTTTGATTATTTAATAATAAACAGCCTCAGCTAGATGTAGAGTGAACAATCTGAGGAAGCTATTCTTTGTGCATGATTTCTTTTGGCATGGATCCAATTAATGCTACACATCCAGGGCATCTGGTCTGATAAAAAGAGAAACAAAGAAATGTAAATTTGCATGTTGTTGTGTGATTTTTACAGTGGACACACAAAGGGCTGAAATTCTCAAAAAAACAGAGAAGACAAAGAATGGTGTTGGTTTAAAAAAACAAATCAACCCCCCCCATAAACCTCCTCCAGACAAAGAAATGCCAAACCACACATGCATTTTAGTTATTTAATCCTTTTGCAGAATCACCTTTTGTAGCTTCTGTTCACTCGAAGGCCTGAAGGCAGAAAATATTGATTTGATAAAATTCATAGTATATGAAATCACTTTGTAACATTTCTACTGTTTTGTATCAAACAAACATCATTATTATATTTCTTCATACATCAACAGTGTATTATCCAGAACCTGTATATATATGTATATATATAGCTATGGCATGAGAAAATAATTGTTCTCCTGACCGATCATGTGAACAGAGTTAATACAATAGAGCTTATATCATTTACTAGTAATTTTTGGTAATCTGTTTATACTGTATGTTCATACTTAATAATGTATATGCATTGTAATTAACATTCCACAGTACTCGTCTCTGAAATGTTCAGAGATTTTATAAATTATTGTGGTTTTTTATAACAAAATAATTCCAGTTTAATTATGAACCAGTAATGTATTCCAAAGAGAAATATGATTGGCAGTAAATATTTATTTTAACATATCTGATTTATGAAAAGGTAGGATTAGAAATTTATTTCAAGTACAAAAAATTTGGCTTTACCAATTTTCAGAGAACTCCTCAGTTTTAGAGTGAATCCCTGTGTTAGTAGGGAAGCATCTGTGATAACTGTAAACTAACCTTAGTACCAAGTATCTGGGAGAGACGGGCTGTGAGCACAGGGCTGCCTTAGCAGATTGAAAATGTCTGGTCAACACATAACTTTGATGTTATGAAATTAGTTTTGGCATTGATAAAACAATAGTAAACTGCTTGTTTTCCATATTTTTTAACTGTTAACAATACTTTCTATTTAAAAATATCAGCTATATGTAAAACTGGTTTTGCTAATGTTTCCTGGAGAATTTTATAAGCATGATGTATTTTAGGTTTTGAAGATTTCCAATGAACAATTTTAAATTCATATGCGTTTTACATATTTAATGAAAAGCAGTTGTATTTTCTGAGTTTCTGAAAAGCTTTAATGACAGTAACAGTCCTGTGCTGTAGTTAATCCTTTTGTATATGAACTGATGGTTGTATGTATTAAAGTAACTCCAAGGACTGAAGTTAATAGTCTCTGAGACGTTAGTAGTCTCTGAATCTACTGTTGGTCAGTTACTATGTTTTGAAATAGTGATGGAATGTACTGTGCTGTGCTGCTGACAGTTGAAGTAGCCCTTGTATAGGAAACTGCCATCTTTGCATTGCCGTTCTTAATTTCCAAGCCATGTGAGTTGAAGTAAAGAATATGTCGATGTGGCTTTTGATCAGTTTGGGCCTAAATTTCAGATACACTTTTGTAATGGATACAGAATATCAAGAGATTGATGCATTTATTGAATATTTGGGTATTTTGTATTCATTCTTATTTTAATTATTATTTGCAAAAAATATGAAAGGCACAGTTCAAGGGACAGTAGTAGTTTAATTTTTCTACAAAGATGATGAGTTTGATATGTTTTTCTTGCCTATAATAATGCTTTAAAACCAATAGAGTGATAAATAAAAATTTTTCTCTTTCTAACCTATTGGGATAACTTTTTTATCCAGTTGTGGAGACTGAAATCATTCTCACAAAAGCACTGCCTCCCTTGCTATTTCCCACCACATGTCTTCATTTTCTTCTTACAAATTAATGATTATATTTTAAAATGTATTTAAAACAGTAATTACTAGCACTATGGAGATGCTTGTATTTACTTAAGTTAGCTATGTTTAAGTTGGGGAAAAGAAGAACCATTTTGCAGTATAGCTGTATCCCTACTTGTTTAGACAAACAAGACTGTACATTTTGTCTGTACAAAGCATTGAGCTGCGATGAACCACATTTACTAGGTCACTATGAAGTAATTGTTTTGAACAATTTTTTTAACAATTGTTTTGAACTCTTTTTTTGTGGCTTCAGAATTGTCTGGAGTCTAGGATGTAAATTTTCCTGTTTCAACTTACTGAAATTTGGTAATGAAATAGGAAGTTCTCCGCCTTCCAATATACTACTAGAATATTTTTTTATTTTATGATTTTTTTAAAAAATTGTTTCTATCATAGAAAATCAAGGGAGTGAAGTACTTGTTTATTGATGTTTCATACAGTGTCCCTTTATGATTGCATGGTTCGTTATAGTGTTTTTAATGATATATTGCTCTTTCTTATAAACCTAAGAGAATTTGTTTCTCCTCTGAACATTTTATTTTTGCTAAGTAGTGCTAACATTGTTTTGAAAATGTGCTACTTAGTACTTCGTAACTTATATCTCCTCTAAAAAATTACAGTTTAATGTACATATTATATAGTAGTCCTATATTTTTTTAAGTGCAAAATTTGTAAAATTTGTCATACTTCTGAGATATCTGGAGAAATAACAAATATTTAGGAAGAGGAAAATATAGGATGAATTCTGACCTGTCAGCCTCTAAGAACTGCTACTTATAAAATCTAATCTGTTCTCATGGCCAACAAACATGGCAATGCATAATTGATGAGCCATTTAAGACTGAAAAAAATTGGGTTTAAGTGTGACCATGCAACATATACTGAAGATAGTCATATATAGCTAGCAAGTGGTTAACCCTGTCTTTCTTGTTGTGTAGAGTAGTTCTTTATCAATCTAAATATGATATTGACATTGATAAACTGCATTTAAACTGTAATGGCCTAATGATTACATTCTACCATTTTTTAGGGACAGATCATAATAAAAAATTGAATCCCAAAGCTAAATTTCAAAAAGAATTATTTTTGTTAAGTAGCAGATCCCCAAAACCTAGAAACCGAATAGTTAGAAAGAATATGAAAATTACTATGTGAATTAAAAAGAAGATACAGATATCCCTAAATAGAAATCCAAAAGAAACAAACAAAAAAACAAAGGAAAATTATCTGATTGAATAACTAGCCAAATGCTTATCTTGTGATACCTTAACATTATTATTGTTCTAACGCTTCCTTAGTTTAGTGTGACTTCAAGAATCAAAAGGATTAACCAGGAATTACTTTGTTTTATGAATTGGTGTAGGTAGTCATTTAAGAAGTAGGTCTAAAGAAGAATTCAGAAATCCTTAATCATTGATGTCAACATGTATCTCGTAACAATATGCTGACAAATAAAATCTTCTTCATGTTTCAGCATTTCAGGGAACACCTTGACAAACTTTTTGCAAAAGGAATTGGAATGCTGGACATTGCTTTAAATGAAGCTTTCAACATGCTCAATGAAGTAAGTTAATGCTTTTCAGATTTATGCTGCTGAAACCTTGGTTGCTATTTAGCAATTACTGTCAATTTTAAGATAATAAAATAGAAATCACTCAAAAATTTGATGATAGTAAAATATTATCTATAGAGTAATATGGTATATAATCTGTGTGGTAAAAGATATAAGCAAATTTACATTTTTATATGTGTAGCTTTTATATTAATATATTTTGTGTCTATCTATATACACCTACACATACATGTGTATATTAAATAAGGTTTATTTCAGTAGCTGTTCTAGGTGTTAAACACTTCTAGGGTAAAATGCAAATTTCACACTTTAGATTGCTCTGTTTTTCTTTGGAAGGACTAACATTTTAGGAATAACAGGAATTTGTATGTTCCTAAACACTTTGAGAAAACACACTTAGAGTCCTGAAATGATTGTTCATTGGTTTGACTTCTAGCATGACAATTATAGCTTATATAAAATAAGTTATTTGAACACTTTTGTACTTGATAAGATAGAGGGAGAAATGTAAAGCTTTGTCTAACCAGCTCAGAGGTATTAATATTATTTTAAATATTTATCTGCCAAAAACATGAGGCTAACTTTCTGATAACATTCCTGTGAATAATGTCTATGGACAGGAATGCATTCTCTAAAAGATGAACACCATGATCATGGAAATAATCTAGTGCAGGGCATCTAGTTCTCCTTCCAAACTCCACATAAAATCAATGTAGCATTCTTATTTGTCCAAGAAATTGTCCTTCAAAGGAAATTTTAATTAAAGTCAGACCCATTGTCTTTGCCTGAAATCCTTTTCCACAAAGGTGCACATCAGTCTTAGTGGTTATCATGAAATGATTTTATGTAGCATATTTCGGAGATATTTTTTTTGTCATTTCTGGCAAAGGTGAAATACATTGTCATGCTAGATACTTCAGCAAAGAACAATTTTAGCAGCATTTTGATTCAGCTGACTGTATACTTTCTTGGGAATGTATATTGGAAAAACAAGAGAAGAAAAGAGAAAAGTGAACAGTAGTAGTAATGAAAGAGAATTAGTATGAGGGAGAAAACCAATGAAAATAAAATGCACCATCAAATACTTATCATGATATTATGAATGAAAACTCTACGTAGTGTGGTAGGATTAAATCCATTGCTTACAACCTCTGTTACTATCAGTTTAGATACAGGGTTTCTGTAAAACAGAACATTCACACTTTTTTTTTTTTTTTTAAATAAATAATTACAAGCAGATCTCTTCTCCAGGATCTCTAAACTAATGAGCACTTGTAAAACTGTAAACTACTATATCACAAAGCTACAGCAAAGTTAATTAAGCAGGATATACGTAGCAAATGACATTTGAAGGGCTAAAACACTAAGTATGTCAAAGGCCAGAGCAGATGCTATGGGGGCAAATGTAAAGTATTTCAGGTAGCCTCAAGAGTGAGGAAAGCAGGAATCTGATGAAAAAAACCCAAACACTCATTTGTGCCCAAGTGCCAAGAGCCCCAAGATGAAATACTAGAGATCAGTGATCAATGAGTCCTAAAGAAAACTTAAACTCTTATCCCGGAACATTAGCATTCTAAAACCTGGAATATTACCTGTTATTTCAAAATGATGGTACGTGTAATCCCCACCTATCATTTTCTAAGGCAAAAAATGAAAACCTTTCTGTGGATTCTTTCAGAATGCTTCATCTTGCCCAAAGTTCACTCTTTTTAATAGGAGGCCAAACCCTCATTCTTTGCATCTTCTTGGTAACATTTGAAGTGCGTTAGTGAGTCAGCAAAAGTGAAAAAACACCTTCCAACAGGTCCAACTCCTGCTAAGAGGTTGGATGTTACGAGTAAGCACCATCAGCCCATTAAAACATTCCCTATAGCTTTGTTTGAAATTAATATTAGCAGCTATTGAAAATGCTTTGGTGCTTCCAGAAAACCTTTCTCTTTATTAAAAAAAAAAAAGAAAATAAAATATTTAAAGATTATGTTTGTATTCTTTTTAGTTATCTAAATCAATGAAGAGGTGAGTTGATCCTAACTTAGAACCTCTATGTGTAGGAGACGATTATATTATTTTTTTTTAGTGAAGAGGGGATGTATCATCTAGAAAGGCAGAGCAACATCAAATTCCTGGCATGTGAATTAAAAACATGTGGACTTTTAACCGTTAATTAACCTTTAAAATAGATTATGCAAGATCTACTGTTGCTTTGAGTATTTCAAACAAGATTACTTAAAGGCTTTTAAAAGCTTTCCCAAAGCAACAAAAAAGAGAGGTTGCAATGTGATTCAAATGCAAGACAGTGATTCGATGCCCAAATTATTGGGTTGAAATGTATGGACAATGTTTTTTAGATGATCAGTGTAGTCTTCTAAATATCTGATGATGTTGTGATGAGAATGTAACTCCTTGTGTATTTAGGCATTCTAGTTTGTCTACAGATAGAAGTTAATATCTTCTCATCTGGTTATCATGGTGGCAGTCCAGCTGGTGGTAGTTAGTATTGTATAATGTTAATGTTAGTGATGGATACTTCCAACTAAATACACTGTGTGTTTCTTTCTAAGAACAGCCTGTCCTTGAGAGAGATTCACACTTCATATCCAGAAATACATATTTATATGTCTGTGTCTCTATATATATCACCTTTAAAAAGAAAAAGAAATTATAATATTTAGAGATAAGTTTTAAAAAATAAACAAATCAATGCCTTGTTCATGTTACTTGAATGTCTGTAACATATTCAGGGTATATGTAGGTGTCTATTACAGAAGAACCTAAATTTAGGGCTGAGAATTTAGACCCCCTATCTTGCTGCTTGATAGTTCAGATCCAGAACTAGTTGGCTTTATCATTCTCAGTTTGAACAATGCATTTGCACGCTGACTGGGATACTTCATTAGAAGTCAATTCACCCTTCCTCTCTGGTCAAAGTATGGCTTTAAAAAGAGGAACCTTTTTGAAAACTGGTGTCTCTTATTTAAACTGAGATACATTTCTTTCAGTGTAAAAGTTACAGGGACTTAATTCGTGTCTCACAAATTAAATTCAGTAAAACTTACTATACTACTACTACGCTTAGTAAGGACTAGTAAAGAAAGTTGGAAAAAGAGTTTTATAGTACTGAAGATGCAGTTTAGCTGTATTCTGACATGAGTTTCTTTGAGTAATGAAAACAGTTTTGTTTCTCTTTTTGCCTAACCCTTCCCAGGCCACCTATCTAGCCCTAAGAGATCCAATGTCTTAAAAATCATGTACCTTTAGATTTAATATGCATCCCAGCCAACCTCATTGGATTTTTAGAATACAAAGTAGTCACAACTCATGAATAACAGATGATGGAATAAAGATTGATCTATGCCAACTATGTTTTTAAAAAAGTTATTATTCTCCCTATTATTTATCAGGGTAGTTTTGTAAAGAAATATTTCAGTCGCAAATACAATATGCAAATTCCCTTCTTCCCCCCCCGCCCACTCCTTTTCCCTTTTTTCTACCGAGTTTATGTTCATGAAAATGTTTTAGTGTTTTCTTAAGTATAGTCATTTCCTTTGGGGAAAAAAAAATCAAATCTGAGAGTCTCGTGGATGAAGAAAATCTCATTTAAAATAAATAGTAAACTGTCTTTTGATTGAAGGGTGTGCCTTGCAAATGAGACCTCAAAACAAAATATTCTCCAAAGCGTTTGACTTGACAAGTGTGCCTGCGTTTATACTGTAGGATCGTAGATTAACTAACAGTTCCAATTCCTTTGTATCCATCTTGAAGCACAATACTGATCAGCTCTTTTCTGGGCATAAAATCCTAAAATGAAAAGATGAGGGTCTGCCTCCACCCACTGCCCACTTGTTCACCAGGCAGTGTGGAGCTGTGTCCCTCATGTGGTGCATGCCAAAAATGACAATGAGAAAAGCTGCACGAAGTAAAGAATGCTGTAGGTTGTTTGTAGAGGGTTTATTAAAAATCCCATCATGGGCACTGAATAGTCTTAGGCCACAGATACACAACAGTAAACAGCAACCAGCCTCAATACAGATGTTCTATACTAGTCTTCCAAGTCTGTGTAAACTGAAAAATAACCACTATGGTGATAAAGGACACTTGAGATGAGTTGTTTTTTTTGGTTTTTTTTTAAATTTTAAAATCTGTGAGGCAACTGAAGTTATAATGATGAATGTTGTATAAAAATCTCAGATAAACTGATAGTTTTGAGAACAAAGAGAACTGACATTCCATGTACTGAATTGTATATATGATGAGTGAGAGTCTTTTGATCTGCAGGGTCATGATGGATCATGCTACATGTATGTTCAGATCTATTCAAGGTGGAATAATGAATGTTTCTATTTATACTATAAAAGGGAGCATAATCGCTTCAAGCCATCTTGCATATATACCTCCAGAATTGACAGCATAAAAATATTTTCCATTATATACAGACATATCGGCAAAGTCTCTGGGAGCTTCTATTAAGCATCCTAGGCCAGAGAAAAAGCTACTTACTCTCTCCTTAAAATAGTACACCTAACCATTTTCCACTTTGTCTACAGGATGTGACCTTTATGTGAGAGAAATCTATTCTTGTCAATTATAGGTTACCTAAGGATGTCTGGCCTACATTTAAAAAAAGAGAAGGGTTTACACAAATAGTCTATTAAGACTATGGTTTGATTTTAGAATGGTCAGGGGTTACACTAATTAAACAGTTAATTTTGCCTTGTGATTACCTTTCAGTATTTAGGTAGATTGTTAAGACTTGAAGATGGTTGATACTGATGCTTTGAAAAGCATGTATAAAAATCCACTTTGAAATTCTTTCCAATCATCAACTTATGCAGTGTTCATTATAGAGTGTAAGAATATAGAAGTGCTTGGTACAGTAGTTAGGCACCTACTGTGTCATGTGACAACTGCAATTATCTCTTTTGGTGACAAATGCCGTCTTTGCAATGATTACCTTTAAAAAAATCATAGCCAATTAAATAGAATTCTGTGACATTTCAATGGCTGTTAATCACAACTAAATGCTGTATATGTCAGAATGCATTGAAATTTTTGCTGCTAACTGATGAATCACTGAGTTAATTGTAGTTCATCATAAGGCCCTTGTCATTGTTATTATTATGGAAAACACTTTCATCACTCTTGCTATTCAGTAAAATTAAAGTTTTAGACAAATATGAGTAGATATTACTCATCAAAGCATTTGAATTTAATCTCATTCTTCAAAATATTCGAACAGATAGCTATGTAGAATAATGCAGATGCATAGAGAGTGATGTTTTTTAATAAATATATAAAGGCATTCCCCCTCCATTAATTTCCTTTTTAATATACCTTGCCTCTTTCAATGACCATATGAAAAATATATCCCTTGAGAAAGTAACTTCATTTTTATGAGAAAATATTGGATCTAAGATCATACTAATGAAGGAATCCCAGTTTAATAATTCTGGTTCTGGTTATGACTGGAAAACCTGTCATGAGTGAAGAGTTTTAAGGATAGACTGCCTTGCAGGTGTCACAGATAGGAGTTTTCACACAGGTAGTGACCAGAATATAGCTAGCTCTGTTAATCCACATTAGTTTCCCTTTAAGTAACATGTTTCTATTACTGTTCACTGAGGTTCCTGTTTGGTCAAAAGGAAACTGATCTGGAGGAGAGCTGCAAAGGGTAGAGATGATTATTGAATGATATTTGTGGATGTGACTACTCAGATATAGAAGTGTGAGGGTTGAAGAAAAGAGGACAGAGCACTACTGGAACCCACCATCCACTCCCTTTCCTACTGCAGGCATGTCTATAAAGATGACATTTTTAGAAGTTAACTTTTTCTAGAAAAAAGGTTATTAGAGTTTTAGGAAGAACTATAAGTGAATATGTAAGGACAAGTAGACTGCAGAAAGCTTAAAGGCAAAAGCAGTGCTAGCCCAAATCAAATTAGAATACTCTGAACAGATTTTGTTGAATCCAGAAGCATTCAAGACCCTGCAAGGTAATTCACCTTTAAATTTTAAATGCTATTTCCTAAATGGGACCACCCTTTTTTGGGCACTATTCATTGCAGATAGGCTGGTGAGGTGGGACAAGTTGTTTATTGCATGGCTTTCTCTGTACCAACAGAAAGGTGGTAGGATGAGGCCTTGTCTGACCTCAAAGTTGGTAATCTACCTGAAATCTACCTGAAAACTACATAGAAGAGAACAAAAGGAGACTGTTCATTCATTAGCATGTATTCAAATGTTAGCCTATAACATTTATATGTTATATATGTTCTATAAAGAATTATGTGTAATGCACCCAGTTTATTATTTTCAGAGATTTTTTTAGTGTTCATAAAGAGTAATTAAAAATCAAATAATTTTCCAACTTTGCATTTTTTTGCTGAAAGCCGGATGTTTCACCTAAGTTCCTTGAATATATAAAATAATACACAGACAAATAAGAACCTCTTCTGCAATAAGAGGAAATGGAGACACATGGATTCAAAATTAAGGCACCAACTCTAGAATCAAGAGATCAAAACTTATGCTGCGATTCAGGCCAATTTACTTGCTCTTTGACTAGGAGAAAAATACTGTTTGTGGAATGACAAAACTTTCTTTCAGTACTCCAAAGGATATGTTGATTGCTGTCTAAGTACCTGTGCTCAAGCACTTCTGTTCAGCAGCTTGAATTACTTGTATGTATTCATTTTGAGTAACGGGAGAATCTGAGATTATATAAATATTAACTTGGTTTTCCCAGATAAACATTTATGTAAAATAACATATGGAATGTAATCCTGAGTGAATATGAATGCCATATGAGTAGTCATATGTCTCTCAATAAGTGGTATATCTTCTGTACTTCACAGTAAAATTATCAGTCATTTATTTCTTCTTCCCTTTGTGTAGCTTATTCTTATAAAACTGTATTTAAATCAAAGGAAACTCGATGTAGATGCATATCATCTATCATACATATCATCTATATAAAATGGGGGAATACACTTTTAACTTGGGGAACTGCTGCATTTATGTATGTTTTTATTTTTCAAACCAATAAAATGGGGATATATAATGTGATTCTGTCACCCAATTGAAGTTGTGATTCAGTAAGAACATGTTAAAATGATAAAATGTTTTCAACCTGAGACTTTTTCACCTACTTCTAAGCATGCTAGTGATTTGACAAAATCCATGTTTATCCACTGCGATCCTATCTATCTTCATCTAACAGAAATGTGCTGTAACTAAATGATTGTTTCCTTTCACAGTTCAATCACACAGGCCAAGGAAGTATTTGCAGCCAAGCCATAATGTTGATTACTGATGGAGCTGTGGACACATATGATACAATATTTGCAAAATACAATTGGCCAGATAGAAAAGTAAGTATGTTATCACCTTTATTTGATGGAAAACTCAAAACTTCATATCAAATATAAAGTGTATGCATATTGAAAAGTCAGTAACAATCTTTCTAATGATCTAAAAATTATTTTGGATAACAGGATGCTTCAGTAATGACAACAATGATGCTTATGTGATATTGCTCTAGGATAGAGATGGCCTTTTACTGTAGTAATGAATTTAGGATAATAAGATATTAAGGAAATATTTTCCTCCAGAGTACATTTTTGACCATTATATAATGCTTCCCCTGGGAGACATCATTAAACATGAAAAAACTTTTCTTTCTCCCAAAATACTCATTAATAATTCAATGCTTTTTGAAGCTAAAGGGGGGTATGTACTGTGGACAGTGGCTGGAGAAGGAGCAGAGGACTCAGTATTTTAAATTTCTTTATTTAAAAGGAGCAGAGTGAGGGGTAGAGTTTGCAACTGGTGAGATTTTATTAAAAATGGATTTGGTTCTATTGATCTGTTGTGGCAGGTTGACCTTGGCTAAATACCAGGTACCCACCAAGTTGCTCTATCATTCCACCCCCCCCACCCACCTTACCCCCGCTTTTATCTCAGGCAAAAAGTGCGAAAGAACATAAGGTAGGAAAAAAACCCAACCCTTGTGAGTAAAACAAAATCAGCTTTAATGTAAGCAAAGCGAAGCAAAGGTCTGCTCACGGAAGCAAAACGAAAACAGGTTTATTCTCTACTTCCCATTACCAGGTGATGTCTGGCCTCAGGAAGCAGGACTCTGATATGGATAGTTGTTGCCTCAGGGGACCAAGGGTCACCCCCTCTCCCTCCCCCCCTTCCTCCTTTCTCCCAGCTTTATACTGAGCAGACGCCATATGGTCTGGAATATCCCTTTGGTCAGTTCGGGGAAGCTGTCCTGGCTGTGTCCCCTCCCAAGATCT
This sequence comes from Athene noctua, assembly GCF_965140245.1. Classification (NCBI taxonomy): domain Eukaryota; kingdom Metazoa; phylum Chordata; class Aves; order Strigiformes; family Strigidae; genus Athene; species Athene noctua. The sequence goes on along the minus strand of NC_134046.1, from coordinate 15,980,212 downwards.
TGCCCACCCCGTCCCACTGGGGGAAATGTCAGAAAGAGCCTTGGTGCTGTGTAAGCACTGCTCAGCAGCAGCCACAACACCAGGGTGCTGCCAACACCCTGCCAGCTCCCAGCATAAACCACAGCACCGTGAGGGCTGCGGTAGGGGAAAACCAATTCCAGCTCAGCCAGACCCAGTACATCTGATAAAGAAATCTGCCAAAATTAAACTACGTTGTTATATAACACATGGATGTTATATGGTAATATAGAGTGCCTTGAATTTTTGTGATGAGAAAGCTCTAGTAGGCCTCATGTTTGGATGTGAAATAATTTCCTTCTATGCTTTTTATCTTCTGTTAAAGTAAGTTTTTGGGGCTATTTTAGGAAGTTTTTGTAGTTTGAGATACCTACCATGTTATGTGCCTGTGGAAGCAACAAGCTCACTCTGAATTTGAATCTGAGTGTGCTGTGTGGGGTTTCAGTATGCTGTGGAAAAAGGTAGTAGTTTTAATTTGTAGTTTTTAGTCACGTTTCATTTATAAAACTACATTTCTTTTCTCCCTTTTCTTGTTTATCTGAACTAAACCTCACTATTAGCAATCAGTGAGCAAGAGAAAATGGGAATTGGTGATTTTTTTACTGATCTTCTGGAAAATGTTATATGTTGATTACTGTCATTTTGTGTAGTAAAAATGGCATACAACTATTCTATTTTTTTTTGGTTAAGAGGTTTTTATTCAGAGAATGCAGAGTACTAACTAACTGCAATTTGAAGATCTATTTTCTCTTCAGATACCTTGCTCACTCCTTTTATGTAACTTCATTCTCTAAAAGAAGAAAGTTCATGTTTTGTGATTTTACCAGTACATTCCAGGAAGTCTGTCATCTTTAAAAGAATGCAAGGATGCATCAGTAATTGTGCATATTCTGAAGAGACCTGTAATAATTTTTGTGTGAATTGATGCTAGCCCTAGTGGAAGGGATGAGGAAGTTCAGTATTTAATTAATGCATTAAGATGTAAAAATAGATATTACGAAAGAAGTTCCATTGTATGTCAGCATTTGTCCATTTTGGTATTTATCATACATTTTTGAGTCACAGCTCAATTGGCAATGGCAATATTGCTGAACTATAACAGAAATATTTGTTTCTACTCTGGGACATACAATATGTACTTCCTTGAAATGTGGCAATCCACTATTTACAAGTTGAAGAAGAATACATGACCTTTGATTTTTGTCTCCCTACTTTTTCTTCAGTGCTTTTCACTGAAATTATTTGTTGCTGGTATTTACAAGAAAATATCTCCTTCCTTTTCTTATTCTGTATTTACTGTTGAAGATGGGTGATTCTTCGGGGGTAAAGTTTTTATTGATTTTTCTGTTGATTAATTAGACATTTGGAAAGTTAGGGCTTTATAAAAGACATTTGTCTGGTGAAATTACAGAATAATCTGGAACCAGTTACGTACTTGAACTGTAGCTTGTTCTTCAGATATTTAATATTCAAAATGGAATCTGTTTTTATCAGACAGGTCGTGTGTTATGGTTTTATTCCTAAGTAAATTTGTGTAACTCCTTAATATTATATATATGGCTTAAGTCTTTTATCAGATGACTGTGCTCATATAAATGCCTGGTAGTAATATAGTCTCAATATATCTCTCGATTCCTGCTTTGTATTCACGCTTATTTCCAAATCCTGCGAGAAACAAGACAACTATAACCTGATTGTGAAATTATTATTTTAATAGCTGCTTCTTCAGATCATAAATGTTTATAGACAACAGACAATTTTTTTTCTTTTTTTTTGAATAATACTCAGATATTTGCATAGACTTTTATCCCTATAGAAATGTTCTGAGAAGTGTTAATTTCAGCTCTAACCTTCAATATTTACTGTTAATACTTTACTCCATTATATTTTATAATGATTCAAGACTTCCATGACCAGGGGATGTATGAAGAATTTTCATTACGCAATATAAAAATTTAAAGAAATTAAATTTAAACAAATTAAATAGAGGATATGAGGAATATGACTTGAATCTATATTATCTTTGGCATTTCAATCAATATTTCTGGCACCTTCCCCTTCCCCATAATTTTCTCTCCTTTCCAGTTTTGATGTGATTGAGTGACTCTGTAGGCTAGTGTTATCTCTGCTTTATGAAAATATAACTCATTTTGTTCCACTGGAAAGAAGGCTTAATATTTTTTTCTATTTTTTTTTTTTTTTAAAAAGTCTTGTGCCCAGTCTTTCCTGTCTTGTTCAGTGGGATATTATCTGATTTAAGTTGTTAAGTCCTCAAATGTTCCATGAGAACATTTTCCTTTACTAATAAACAGTGATGTCTAAGGAGATGTACAGAATCTCTCCGAAGAATGTGCCTCTGATGTCTTGTATTTTCTTACAGTATGAAGTTAGTTCCTGTCTTAAAAATGGGAAGACACCATGGGGAAACTCATTCTATCATATGAAATCAGTCAGGAAAGAATTTTCTGAGTCAGTCAGCTAAGTATTTTCACAAAATCATGTGCTATATATCTTTCATGTGCAAACCAACAGCTGTATCTGAGATAACAATATTTTGCCCTGCTGTTGCAATAAGCAGCAGAACAGGTTTCCCTTTCGGTATACTTCTGCAAAGGCCTAGCATGAAGAAACCTCCCTTGTTTAGCAAGGACACTGTGTTTAGGAAGTAGATTTTACTTAATATGCAGTATGCTACCCAACTCTTATAAAATAATGTATTATACAGTCTTCTAATTGTATATAAGAAAATATGTAGAAAAAAAATCAAATCAGTTTGTCAGCCTGAAATATTTCAGTATGAAAAATGTAAAAGATTTCCATATGTATGCTTTAATGCATTAGGGCTTTCAATGTTCTTTCTTGGCTTTGTAGGAAGAATTATTGAAAATGCAATATCCTACATATTTGCAGTGTCAGTGTGCCTAAAAATTACGCATGCGGTGCACTTCAAGATCACCTGCTTTTGTATTACACCATCTTTATTTCTCCAAAGACATTTTTTATATTTATAAGTCACACCTTTGAACTGCTTAGTACGTTTTTTCTTGCATTTTTTTTGTTCTCTATTCATCTAGATCTCTATTCATAGTGATCTTTCTTATCATTTATGTTTTTCCTGCCATTTTGATACTGTGATGGACAAAGTAATAGCTCTAATTGAGAGAAGTTCTTCAGTTTCTGTTTACCTCAACTACCCTGTCAGCAAAGTACCTATTTCAGCTATGTTTATCTAATGATAGATAATATTAAACATATCATCATTAGCTGCAGCAGAAACATCTTGTTCTCTTATAGAAAGGAACAAATTCTTCATATAACTTTGAAGGCTTTGCCGGGTTGTTGGTGACAGTCTCTAAAAATGGAGTGTAAACATACTGTCACCATGCAAATAACAATTAATATTTTCTTATTTTTTTCCAAGCCATCTATATCTTTGCAAAAGACAGTACTTTTTAAAAACATAGTGTAAACAGGCATAAGAGCACTTTATTACATGTCCTTGTAGATGTATTCTGCCTGACAGCTGATTACAAAGCTGCTTCTTTCTGATAATGTATGAAATAAAAATTGTGTTGCAATAAATTTGAAATTTTCTTGAAAGAAGAAAATACTGTTTATTTTGTAAGTCCCTATCTCCCTCACCCAAAAAACACTTCCCCATATTTTCTTAACATCTTCTGCTACTTAAAATGTAAATCTAGTAGATACTATCTTTATGACACACTATGTTTTATTTGTATGACTAAGACTAAGTTGTTAATGTCTATTTCCTTTTTTAAAACGAGTCCATTCATGCAATCTTGCACTTTAAGGAGCTAGATTCTTACACATTATAAATAAATTTATGCTATCTACATATTTTTAATCATTCATGAAACCTGCATTCAGTATTTTCAAGTTTCCATAATTCATTCATGACAGCTCTGCCACATGAACTACCAAAATGAGAACAATTAATCTTCAAAAGTAAATCCATCTACATTTCATATAAAAGCCCAGGTTTTCACCAAGTAGCAGAAGTAAGTATTTTAAAAGAATATTACCGAGAAAGTGTTTGTTTTCAATTACAATATGATATAGTTGCAATACTTTTTTTTTTTTTTTTTTTTTAAGATGTCCTATTTCAGGAGAAAAACTTTAAGTCTCAAAATACCTTTTTTATGTCAGTTGAAACAGAGAGCACAATGCTTTTACTGTATATTATTGCTTCCAGTATTATATCCAAATGTACTAGTAGAAACCAAGGAAAATACTGTACTTACATATTTCATTAGATACCTTATCCTAATTTAAAAGCATGAAAAGACGTTGTTGTGGGGTGGGGCAGGCAAGCGGACATGACTACAGGAAAAGATAGCCCTTCAGGGTTGCTCCTAGAAAGTAGTACCACTAATTGTTTCTTCTTAAATAACAATCCTACTTCCAGTCTACTGGAAAATTCCAGGAAGAAACTAATGGAAAATTCCAGGAATATTAACCTTATAAATGTTGCTCAAATGCTGTAGCACATTTAAAAATGAAATTACAGTGAGATCAGAGATATTATCAGAGCTTTAAGCCCTGTCATGCTATCTGTTGAAAGCCATTTTAGTCAGTAATTGAAGATTAATAAACTTGGAACAGGAAGTATTTACTTAAATAATATTTAACATATTTTGACATTTTAAACATAGCAAGACTGTTCTCAGTATGCTGTGACATTGCAAAGGAAAATAATATAGTAAATCCTTTTGTATGAATGCATGAGGAAACTTTAAAACTCTAGTGGCTCAACAGCAACTCCATGAAGTCTCATGATCCATTTTCTCCACTGGCTAAAATGACCAAGTGCCTGCATATTTTGCAGCGTAGGTCTTTTTCTCTCCTGCTTTTCCCTTTGCTTTTATGTGGCTGTCAAGTTCTATACTTCTATATAGCCCATCTCCTCAGTGTTTTGGAGAAGCCCAAAAGCATATCTTCCATGACCATGATTCAGGACAGAGTTTGAAATCCCAGTGAGATCGAGGGGAAATAAGTACATAATTGAAATATATAAGCAAATATTTTTGTGAAATTTCGGTTTGGATACAGTCTTCTAGTATTCCTCTTTCATATGGGTTGATACAGCACTTACAAGTGGTCAAGGAAGATCTCATCTTTATGAGGTGTTCTGACTTGCAACATCCAGAAATGGATGTTCTGCTCCCTCAGCCTGATGGCTCTTCACCTGGTGATATTGTACCACAGGCAAAATCTGGAAAATAAATCAAAAGAATCATTGAATGAACTGAACAATAGCCTTCCCTTTAGGTTTGTCCTTTGATCCTGAAAAGCATTTGCTTTCATAATTATCTGAAATAGCTATATGCTATGGTAGATATATGCAAACCCAGAAGCAATAATCCCTCACTATTGAGTAAATTGAAATGGAAACCAAAGTCCCACCTAAAATTTCCTAATTTTCTAGTATAACATCCAGCTACACAGACCAGAAGTCTCCTGAATTTTGTCTCTGTTGCTAAGAAGGATGAATGTACTCTAGAATTCAGGCCTTTTTTATTATTTTTTTTCTTAATCTAAGTTAAAAGTACCTCCAGTGTCAGTTACCTTATTCATTATTCTTCGGCCTTTCACTTACTGGCAAGTAACAGGGAACAGAACTTCATCTGCCTGTCTTCTATTATTCTAAGGTCTCTGGCGAGAGTTCGTTTTGTATGGGAGAGAAATATTTTTTTTCTGCTTATGAACCATTACAACCAGGCAGAGTTTTAAGATGGTTTCTCTCAGTGTCAAGACTTCAAGTAGGGTAGATATGAAGAATAACTGCAATAACATCTTTATTCCTACACTGAATTATTATGATGCAGAAAGACCTAACAGCTCATGCTATGTCTGAGTAGAACTGTTGAAATAGAAAAATAAATAGTTCCATGACTTTTAAGTATTTTTACCTGCTTTTGCATCTGTTTTACATGAAAAATTTAATAGTCCGGAAGGTTTCTGGGTCTATATACAATACTTAAAATTAAAACTGAATCCAGAGATTAGCACATAAAAATTTGCTGGATTTGGATTTGATTTCATAATAATTTATTATGTTTTCAGACAATAGTAATCAGTTGATAACTCCTTAGCTATGTGGGACTTTAATGCATACTTTTACAGGATCAATATTTGTAGTACATTTAGTAATTTATGGCATTATGCCTTTTAAAATACTTAAGAAAATACTTGGTCATGACTGGTCACTTGATCACTAAATAACTACATTGATATTAGAGATCTGTGAAAGAAATATTTAACTTTAATAATTCTGCATTTTTTTTTTTGTTACTAAAAATCTATTTAGTGAGTTTAAAGATGACTAACAATCTATTGGCTTCAGCTGCTGTACATTAAATTAAAGTTTGAGCTTTGGGTACACATAAAATTTGCCAAACATTTAGATTCTGCCATAGGACAGGAAAGAATGCTTTTCTTACCTTCCTTTAACAAAGGAAGATGAAAACATGACACGTTTTTGTTTTCTTTGTCTGAAAACTATCCTAAAGACAAACATGAAATCAAACTGACGCTGTGAAAACAGGCTACAAGAAAATGGGTAGCTGTGTTGTGGCATAGCATTGGTGACAAATCATCTGTTCTTCATGTCTGCTATCCACAAGTTTACAAACCTTTCTGCAGATTTTTAACCAAGTTTCTGTAGCTTAGGAACCTGATGATGTTGGTAACATGGAACATTAGTACAGCAAATTGAATGTCTCGTATACAGTGTTGTCTGGATGTTATTAAATTGATTTTTTTTTTTCCTAATAAGACTGAATTACTTTAGAGAGGGATGTTATTACTGCTACACAAACTGTATGCTTTATTATTGGTTTTCTTAGAAACAAAAGAAGCTCCTGATGCTTTATAGGACATTCAAGCTATGACATAACTTACATTAATTAGCTACCTTTCTGGTCACCCCTGCAGTATGATGAAAGATGCGGTATGAGATCAAACAAAAGTTGATTTGGGCCTAAAGAGAAACAATTCCTCACAGAAATGCTGTAGTCCTAGTTTCTTGCCCCATCTGCAGGAAAAAAATAGTTAAAAAAGAGAGATTATTTTCTTGTCAATTATTACTTCTCCCTTTTAAAGAGAAAAAGAGGCAGGTAGGTTTCTGTTTCAGTGAATACCCCCCCTTTTTTTTTTTTTTTTTTTTTTCCAGAACTACCAGAATGCTATCTACGAATTGGTTACTAGAATTTCTACTTGTATTCTTTAGTATGACATTCAAAGTAGTTAAGAGTTCTTTTCTAAGCCAGTGTCAATTTATTTTCCCATGAACAAACTTTTTCTGCAGTGCTTAAAACCAAAAAGTGGGGAGATATTTTTTGTGAAGATAAGAGTAGTCGAATCTTATCCTCAGGGTATATGTGGATTGCCAGAGGAAGTATTACTGCCTCTCATATACAGTTATACGGTTGGCTAGAATTATATAGTGGCTAATGTTTTCTGAATGTTTTCAGAATTTTAGTTGGGATGATCATTTATACACAATGTAAATGTATATCCAAAGTGCGATTATCCTGTTAATGTTTGTCATGTAAGCAGAAATTGATACAAAAGTAAATTAACTACGAGTCATACAAAGTACCCTATAAACAATGGGCAGTCAAAATGGAGAATAATCTACAATCTGAAATAGATTGTCTGAAGTACTTTTCAGGAACTCATGAGTATAAATAACAGAAAAATAATTACTTTTACTGTAAAAAATAAGTTAATTTTTATGTAGTGTGTGTAGACATAGAAATCCAAAAATTAAGATAAAAATGTGTACATAAAACATGCTTAGATGACTACAGATAATCACGATTTGCATCTAGCATACACTCCACATCACTGAAATACATGGCTGAAAGCCATTATTAACAAGAGAGACCAAAGTATTTTAAGTAAATATCATAATAAGGACCTGATATTTTATGAGTTTTGTTTACTAATTCACAAATGAATATAATAAAACTTTACCTGATATTTGAAGTGCTGTAAGGTCTTAATTTTTTAAAAAATTATTTTTCTGGAGTTGTTATGACAGAAGCAAGACAGTTGAAGTAGGCATAGCAGTTGCAGAAATATATCCATTTTCATCTGTGGACTGTCTATTCTTAAGGTAGTGTATTTTGTGAAGAATTATCTCATCCACTTCAAGAAATAGTGAGATCATTTATTCTTGAAGTTCTTCAACAGCATGATAAAAACTGTATTTTAGTTTGTGTGTTTTAAACAGAACAATACTGCAATTATACTAGAAGTCAGGATATACTAAAGGCCAATTCATAGTCTGATTGTTTTTAATTACTTATCTTTATAATGTATGCATCTTCATCTTCTTACTTAAACACAGCAAGCAGAAAAGAGATGTTGTAGGCTGTCAGAACTGTTCTATTTTAGATGAGTATGTACAGTCCCTGTAAAATATCAAGAATATATATTGTTAATTGTGAGTAATCTGCCAACAAAAAGTGACCATAGCTGCATATATGAAACCTGTTTGGTTGCATTTGACAATAAAGAGATAACACATTATTCCAGTCAATTAATTTGGATTAATATTATTTTTGTTGTTTTTTAAAAAGTACAGGTAGTAAAAAACCTGAAGATTATGGTGGACTGAATGTCTTCCTAAATTACCTGTTTAAAGTTTGGCTTCTGGAAGCAGCTGAAATTATCTGAATATTTATTAAAGGCTATATTACAGAGGAAAACCTTGATGAAATATAAGTTGGTGAAAGAGACAAAAGCAGGGTTATGCTCAGTCATCTCTGCTTCCTTCACCTATAGCCTGAAATGAGAAGGATATTATAGATCTACAAGCCTACTTGCTTTATAGGTACTTTCTGTTCTGTAGAGCACAAGATACTAAGTGAAAACTTTTCTCTGATTCTACAGAGAGGAAAGAGTGAAAACTTCATATGTATGTTGGTGTAAGTTTTAAAAAGCTGTCCTTATGTTTTAGGCCTCTGTTACAGCATTTAGAATATACTGCAATAAACTGTCAATTTTCTTTTTTTTTTTTTTAATGCAAGGTTAAGCTTGAATCAAACAATATCATCTAATGCACAAGCATTAATAGGATTAAAGATATTTTTACAACTAACAAGAATGTTCACAGTTACATGTGATAACACAAGTAGAGGAGACTGCAATAGTGAGGCTTAAATAGGAAAATGGGTTATTGTATCTTTTTCTAACCAGTTATGTCAGATTCATTGCTAGTCCAATGAGGTATTGCAATTCTAGCAGCCTGTAAGTAATTGGTAAGTACCCTGGAAAACTGGAGATCAGCACAAAGAATAACTGTTTTCAGACATTTTCATCTGAGTACTGAACTATATTTCCACATATTATGTATGAACCGTTCTTAGTTCATTCCTGTATCACTTTTCCTTTAATGACATCTTCATATACTTCTACTTTATATAACTCCACTGAATTAAAATAAGCCATAAGTGTGTTGTTTTGTTACATACTGAGGCTTTAAGTTAACTTCTGTTGGATATTTACATTAAGTTGAGAAGGTTGGTAAATTGCATGTTTAAATATCAAATCTCAAGAGATATTTGGACAGGGAGTGTTACAAAGGGAGGAAGTTAAATGTTTGGTATAGTATTCTCTTGCTGGCATCCCATTACATATAGTAAATGGTATTTCTTGCTCATTTTGCTCTGAGAGGCCGAATTCTGCTGGTTTGGAAGTATAACAGACATTGTTTATATGAAATTATTATTCATATATACTATTTTCCCAGAATACCTCTGTTATCCTTCGTGGTGTCTGGCTATAGAACAATCCCACAATACATGCACATATATCAAGACACTATGGAAGATACATTACATGCAGGGGAACATATATGTGTAGTTTAGTATTCATTTCAGCAAAGCACTTACATATGTGAATTATTACATCTCTGCTAACCAAAGCAATGAATTCAGGCATACATTAAAGTGCCTTACTGAATCAAGAACTAAACAATTTATCCAAACAATCCCATCTTTAGAACTCTGTTGTGGGTCTGCTGATTCTTTGAGTAGTTGAATATTTAACTGTGTTAGTGGTTCTGCATTTTGTAGAATACCCATTTAGAGGGCATTGTTTATTTCACTCTATTTATACCTACTTTTTCTAAACTGGCACAACAGCGTTAACTACATGTTGAGACTTCTGAAAAATATGGCAGTCTCTGTAGACTTAACTTTTATGTTCTGTTCCCATGTGTAGGCATCTGCTGCAAACCTGATAAAAACCTATTCTTCTCTATGAGATACTAAATGCCATAATCTCACAGTCCTCTCTACTACCCTTACCATAACTGTCTCTGAGCAAAACTGACAGAATGAGATTTGCACATCTGAATAAACATGTTCTGTTTCTGTGGGATAACACTTGTGCACTGACTTCTGTTAAGATTTAAGCTCAGGCACAGAGGTTGCCCCTTACAAGTTCTTGAAACCTTTTTGCTGATTTTAACATTTAAGCTGAGCTTATTGCATTGTTAGAAAACAGAAGTCCTTATTCTGCCATCTTATGTCATTAGACATTCATATCTTGAAAAAAAAATATAGAATTTTGAGTCATCTGGGAGTCGTTATTGAAGAAGGCTTTAAAATTCATTGTAGTATTAAACTACATATCCCAATGGCTGCTCTTCAGCATGTCATTATGAAAATAGAAGCAGCTATAAATGCTTATAAAACATTTTGCAATTTGTGTTATACTGAGGATCATAAAATGGAATACCTATGATGCAACTTGGAACAGACCTTTTTTGGGGAAAGAGGTATCAGAAGCATACCTTTGTCTAACCCAATAATTTTGTGTGGTTTTAGGTATGTATACAGAGATAGATAATGAGAGAGAGAAGTTTACTGGATACAAAATATGAATTTGTTTTTTAATTCTGGCTTTTCTGGACAATTCAAGACAGAAGCCACTCAGGGTTTGTTTTTGTGGAAAATTTTGTGTCTCACAAATTGTTCAGGTAACTTCCATATCTCTTATGCCTCAATAGGATCTGGAAATACTCAGCAACTTCTGGTTACATTTTTATGTTCACGTCACCTATTTTAAAAATAAAGAGGTTATCCTTGTTTGAGGAAAAATATTACCACAAACACCCACAGAAAGATGACTGGTCTCTGTTGTCAAGAAGCCTAAAGGAAAGTTTGGAAGTATGCATGAGTGGAGACAAGATATACCCACTAGGCAAGCTCCTGGGCAGTCCTCTTGGTAAAACAAAATGAGGTGGAATAGTGAAATACAGTAATTATTCCACCAATTTTCTATCACATGGTTCTGTTTTTCAGCCTCTGATGAAGGAGAATTTGTCAGTTTTTAATAATGTCCAAGGTAGTATCAGTTATTGTCTGTCTCTGTGGGTTTTAGCTGATTCAATAATATAAGGTATTAGTAAAACCATGAGGAATGTTTCCTAAGTATAAAGTCTTTCAATTAATCATTTATATGTCAGTCACCTTAGATTAGTCTGAATCTAGAATCTAAACTCTTACTTAAACAAATATGCATTTTAAAAAAATAAACTGAAATATATATTCAGTATGTCAGCTAGAAAGGTGTGAGCAGGTTTTCAGCTCCTGTTCTTATAGAGTTTTTCTTTCCCAAATAATAAACAAACTCATGCAAAAAACAACATATTGTAAATTATGGAAAACCATCTGAAAGTTAACTTCTGTTATTTTCTAGATCCATCTGCCTAGCAGACTTTCCAAGAGTGAAAAAAACATGCCCAAAATTACAAGGAAAAGGGATAATGGAAAGAATAAGAGAGGGAAGGAAGAGGAAGCATATGCAATGGGAATCAAAAGGGGATATCTCAGACTGTCTTACACAGATTTCTTTCCTTCCGGGAAAAAGTCTTCTGAGATATTGCATGGAAGGCTGGCTACAGAGAGAGGTGAATTACCAATATGCGCCAGCCTGGAAGAAGAGAGTTGCCAAGCTGTGGACTAGTGTTGCCACTGAATATGATTTCCAAAAAACAGATTATAAAATTTTAGGGCTGCAGCTGACCTCTCCATCCAGTGTGCCTTATGCTTCCAGATACATGAAGTACTTATCATATAATGCTGGGTTATAGGTTGGTTGCAGCATGGCAGTTATTCGAAATTCCAGTCTGCCTCCTTTGAGGTGCCTACTTTCCCCAAGTTTTGCAGTATCTACAAACATCTACCAGCCTGAAAATTACTGTTGCAGTTGCCCTGCAGTAGGTGTGCAGTTGTTTTCAATTAATTTTACAAATGAAGGGAAAAATCCCTAGGCAGTTCATCTCTACTACTCTAATACTTTATTAACTTAATCTCCAAGAGTGAAATTAACTGAGTATACATGTATTAGTTTTGCTCTCACTATGAAAGAGAAATGGCTGAATTTTCCATAAAATTAGACTTTTGTCTAAATACCAAAGTATCTGTGCTAGAGATGGGTGAAAACTGTAAACATTTGCTTTGTCTAAATTTACATCACATTTAGGGGGTGAGTTTTCATCAAATATTTACTCTATCAAGTTTTATAGGCACAAAAAATCATGGAAGATTGATCTCATTCTGTATGCAAAAATGTCTATGTTCTTTACATCCATCCATTTCTTGTCTCTTACAATTTAAAGAGTCCCTCATCAGTCACCAATTTGTGGGACCAGCACCAGTGTAGCATTTTTGCATGTCAGTTTTGAGTGGGGACCACAGAATGTGGCTAGAGAGTATGGATAGTCTGAGATTCCCATTGTTTTGTGTAAAATTTGAGTCTGATCCTATGGTTTATATCTTATTGAAAAGGCATAATCAGCCCACCCTTCAGAAATTAATGACTTTTTACTGAGACCAAGTTATTTTCCCCTCATTCCTCCACTTCTCCTGTTCCTATGCTATAGTGTCAGTACTACTTGTGTTTGTTCTGTGCAGTGTTGGGAACATAGCCAGTGGCAGCATCATGCCATTGTGTGGCAGGTAGGGATTAATGAGGATCTAAAAATCTCTCTTCACAGCTTTGATGGGAGACTACTCATCAGAGGAGTTCAGACTTTTTTAGTGCAGTGTTTCTGTCTCTGCTGGATCTATATTTGGGACATCCAGTATCCTAGCTAGGTTTACCTCGTTTTACAGGAAATCCGTGCTCTCAGCCATGCTGTCCCCATAAGTCTGGTATGCAGGCAGCACACACTGCTTAGATTTGATCAGTATAACAATACTACTGCGTTCCTCTCTGCTAGAAGAAATTCTTCGGAAAATAGCTCTGCTTAGGAGACCAATAGGAGTTTCCTTCTCTGTCTCCTATGCATGGGGAATGTTTGCCAAGACAAAGGGACCTCTTAGTTGCCTTGTAAAATAAGTTTTCCTTTACTTAGAGGTATTTTTTGGCACCTCCTTATGTTACTCAGTAGAGTCCTGTTAAAATGGGTGTTATGCCCTCTTCTGGCACTTTCTCCCTGATTTATCACGGAGTTCATGATGAGTAGTACCCACAATATCTAATAGCAAATGGAACTGTTTAGAATTTTTAAAAAAGGATGACAGAAGTTAGTCCATAAAAAGCATAATGGAAACTTAGCAGTATTACTTACTAATGATTTTAACAAACAATGATATCAGTATGATTCTAATAACTGTGATTTTTTTAATATTTTGATTTGTTTAAGCAACCAAATCCAAATTTGTGCAAAATATTCAAATGTGTACACAAACAGCACGAGAAAGTTGTGGGTACAGAGATTTTAGCAGCATATCTGATAATACTGAGTTTGGGGCTAAAAATTACACTGGCTGACAATGTACATTTTGACATATGGCACCCCATTTTGAATCAAATTGTTTTATTTAGACTGACCTAAATTCTCCTTAAAAGGTCATGTATGGAAACTAGTGATGAGCCAGACATCAGAGGATGCCTTTGTGGTACATCATGTTTGTGCAGTCTCAGCCAGAAAAATGCACTTGGCTCTACATTTGTGTGCAGCAAGAGTGACATCTAATAAACTATTAGATCAATATAATTGGTGGGGTTATCCCTATGGTTATAACAGTGTTATATACAATACTCAGTTGTATTCAAAGGTGAAACTCAAAATGAAGTCTTTGACTGTGCTGTGCTTTCATTAGCAATAGGAAATAATAAACATAATTTTAAAAAATCTTAGTCTGGTTCATAATAAAATCCTCACATACTTTCCCCATGTCAGCAGACATGACTAGACTGAGGTCAGTTCATTTTTGGTCACATAGCAGCAAGGATGTAGGGAATGTCTTTTTTTTTTTTTTTTTCCCCTGCTCTTCACTGCCTTCACAAAGGTTGCTCAGAATGATTTCTTCTCCCAGGCAAGGAGATGGCAGTCATTAATCATTGCCAACCAGCCAGCACAAACTTCTCATTTGACAAATATTGAACATTTAAAGGAATTAGAAAATTCCTTACTTAAAAATGTGAATCCCTCCATCAGTGTCCACAATCCATCTAGGGAACTCTGCAAAGTATTGTGCTTCTCTGTGCCAGAGCAACTTCTAGGTATGCTCTTCTGTGCCAGGTACTTGCTTCCATAACCACAAAATATTGCCTTTAAGGCTAACTGCTTAGCAGGGGTGGACAGGATCTCTACATGATGTAAACCGCCAGGGACTCTCAGGAAAAGGAGAGGAATACAGTAGGGAAGTGCTCATATTGTGTAAAAAACTACAGCTGCTTTTCCTGAGGAGGGGAGGAAAGAAAGTAGAACTTGACCTCAGCATCTAAAGGATGGTAACGTTGACATCTTTCATGCATTTTTAAAAGTTTTATTTAGTGGTTGTTTTGTTTTATTTCTGAGAGGGTTTTCCTTGTAGATATTAATGGTGGAAGGTAGCAATATGGTCTTGCTTGAGTTATATTTGTGTGGAGGCAGGAGGAAAATGACAGATGGATTCACATCCTGGTGAGGTTAAGAACTTTTACTGCATTCATACAAGCCTAATATTATTGGGCCTTTTTGTAAAAATTCTGCACAAGATTGATACAGCAGCTGCTCCATCTCTAATTATACAGGTGCACAGTATGCCAGAATATCCTGGGAAGGAGAGTAGTTGACTGTAAATTTTGGAGGAGTTTCATGGCAGTTGTTATTCTCTGCTGCCAAGGACACTGGAAAGCTTTGGTATCTCTGAAGCTAAATGCTCGCTAGTGTTCCCTCTGGGAAGCCATGACCCTAAAATAGGGCTGAACTTCACTGTAAAACTGAGTTGAAAAATAAAAGGATGGTTCTTAAATTTTAATTTCACCTTGTGGAGACGAGCCTTGATTAAGGTTATTTTTAGCTTTTATAAAACCAAATAATTTCATTTTATTTATAAGGCAAATTGGTAATTTTCTTGCATCTGCACTGAACTGTTGATGACATATTATCTGCCCAAGAAAGATGTATGATGCAGTGTATCAGTGAAATAGAATTTTTAAAATACATATTCTCTATTAAATCACTAGAAATTAACAGAAAGCCAAGTCGGAAGGAAATTTAATAACTAGATATTTCAGCATTCAATGTTACTCTTCTGTATTTTTTATATTAGGATCACTTTTTATAGTATACACCTTTAAACAGATAGTAAACTGTAAAATAACATACAGATTTGCAGAAAATTATCCAGATAACTTTCAATCATTTAGTGAGAATTAGATGAGTAAATGCTCAGTTTAGTTATGGCTTATTTTGCTGCTTTTTAAATGTCAGAACATTTAATAGCCATAAGGGAATAGTAATGTAAAGCAAACCATGTAGGTATGTTAAAAACAGTACTAATTAACTATTTTTTTTTTCTACTAATGTATGGATTTAGCCTTTCAAAAGAAAGTGACTCAACAAAATGTGTCTTTTCCTCCCTTCTCCAGAGTGACTTATTAATGGCTTGTTGAGTGGCAAAAGAACCTGGTGTTCATTCCCACATTAATATTGAACCAAGTGCTAACAGCACTACAGGATCTACAAGACCCAGAACTACTCACAGGATCTGTGTCAGTACAAAGTGTACTTGCTCTCCGAGTGAGACTGGGTTTTTAAATTAAAAGCATAGGCAAGATTACCATGCCATCATAAGCAGATATCTTTTAATTTGCTTAATTAATTTTCTGGATATTTTAAGAATACAAAGTGCTATGTGAGTTTAATTGTCTGGGTATGACTGCTCAGACTGTGATATATTCCCCACTAGGGAAGTTTATTTCAAGGCATAACTTCTTGTAACAAGTTTTCTGAAACAACATTTTGAAACAAAACATTTAAAAATTGATCCATATTCTGTGTGTATATCTAAATTTTGGAAGAGGTACCTGAAAAAGTAATGAGACTTCAGTAAAGAATTTTTGTACAATTCTTTCTGTGTAAATTTATAGTTAGATGTTTACATTTATCCTATAATATGTTACTTGAATGTAAACATAATTCCTTACATTCTGTCTGAAAGTGCAGAAGAGACTTGACTGGTTGCAGATTTGGACTTAGTTTTAAATTGTGCTGAGAAAACAGTGGGTGGGGATTTTTTTGTTTTGGTTTGGGTTCATTTGGGTTTTGTTGTTGTCGTTTGGGGTTTTTTTTGTTGGCTGGTTGGTTTTTTAACTACCTGAGGAACCAGTGCCTACAGAAACATGGAATTCTGAGGACTGGGCTGTAAAGGACGGTTTCAGTTACAGTCGGGAGTGGATCTTGCACTGGAATGGTCTGTGTGATCCTGTAGCTTGATATAACTGCCACCATGTTCCTGACTGCAGCACGCGCTTGCCAGGAGAAAGCCATGCCATTTCCAGTAGTTATCCAGCAAACTTTTGCATTAAGTCTTTTAGTGCCAATGCCAGAAGCGCCTCTAGTGACTGTAGTCCAACCATACCCACAGCCTCTGAAGCATTTTGAATGCTAACAACCAAAGCTGTGGACAGTGCTAGCAAAACTGTACATGCAGCCTTGCTAGCATCATTGTGGCCACGCCAGAAGCCCTTTGTCAATGTAGTATTAAATTATTCCCATGTTGCAGTAGCGGATGTATTCTGTTCAAATAATACATAGACTTCATGACAGACACAATTAAGCAGTTTTAATGTTTCTTTAACACTCGTTTGTCATGATAAATAGTTGTAATATTTTAGGAGTGTTGTACTGGCATTAATTACAAAAGTAGCCAAGACCCATGCTACAAATAAAAATCTAAAATAATCTGGACTGCCTAACGAAATGTAGGGTTTAAAAAAATCTAGAATAGTCTGAAATTGGACAGGGAATTCTCTCCCTCCAAGATAACTTGAGACTTATGTTATGATTTATCAGTCTGTATCGTAATCTCAACATTAAATAAATTCTGAGAGATGCTAATATTTTAATGTATTTAGCAGTTCCATTGCATTTCACCTGTCTGCACTGTACAAATTTCAGAAAAATTTTAAAAAGTACTTTATGTGAACAGGTCATTGGCTAATCTGTTACATTACTTCCTAAAACTTCTTCAGGCTGTGCTGCTTGTATGATTTTCTGTGATGGTACTGGCACAAGCTGTTAACAAATTAGGCCCATAGCCTCTTGATGGCAGTGTATTTCCTTCTTGAGTTCATAGGCCTCACAGAACATTTATGTCTCATTACAGCCAGTACAGCAGTTTATGCCCTAATAAATCAGAGGAGCTTTGCAGAGATGATCTTGACAGTAATGAATCTTTCTGTTGGCATTTCCACTTCACAGACGCAAATAATGAAGCAAAACTGCCCCATCTGGCCACTCAGTAAGAGTCAAATCACAGTGGGAAGCTGTTTTCTCAAGCATGACAGAGGTCATTGTGTGCAGCAGGAGTGAGTGATAGCAGGTTGTGCTGTGAGTGACAGTGTAGAATGAAGCCATTTGTGAGCTTTTATCGTTATAATTACATTTATTAGCTGTGCTGCCAAGGTTCTCCCCACCCTTCTACCAAATCTGTGTGCTCTTGCATCAAAACCTACCTTAAGTGATTTCTGCAGATTATTTGGAGAGCTATTGGTTAGTTATTGCACAAAAATTGATTTAATCAGCTCAATCAGCCGTTGAAGTAGTATTATTAGGTCTCTCAGTAATTTTTAAAAAAATAATTTCTGCAGGTTTACTGCCTTGAAAGAGCAAAAACTGGCAAAAGATACTGTATACTAGTTATAAGCAAATAGATAAAACAGGTTCACTCTGCTTTAGCAACATGCAGCAGAAATACAGGATATGTCATCTCAGATTGGCCAGTGGGTCCACTAAGCCTGCTGTCTAGCCTTTGGCAGTATGTGAGCAGGTGATCTTCCACCTGTTCTGAAACCCTCAGTTCTTAGGTCTGACTTTGTTGTGATACTAATCACATGTTAATAAAGTTCTTGCAGCACAGAACCTGGATACACAAGTGGTGGATACACACCAAGTATCCTTGAAGATTATTCCAGGACCCTTAGCAGAACACCTTCCACATTCTGGACTTTCACAGCTTTACATTCAAAAGTACCACAGCATCTCTATTTTAAAGCATATTTTTTTCCATTCTGAATTTTTCCTGCTTGATATCACTGTTGTGCCTGATTTCTTCCTTTTGTAAGATAAAATTCTCCTGGCTTAGTTTGGGGTTTCTACACTGCATCAAACAATAGAATTGAAAGGAGGTTTTCTTCTGTTAGGGAGGAGTTCAGGGCTGCTTTAATTTATTTTCTTTTATATTTTTTAAACTATTTGGTGCCCTCGTCCTTCCTTTTCAGTAGTACGCTAGTCCTGCAAAAATGGTATGCTAAGAAAAGGTTGGTACAGCATAGAAATGCTGGCTAGCTAACATTCTTAACAGCGCCACCAAGTGACATTCGGTAGATGTCACCCAAATCTCCCTCAAGGTTTGCTGGTCTTTGCATTTTGTTTTTGCACATAACATATTTTAAATGTTTGTAGGCGCATAAATTCACTATTCTGCCTTGATTTTCTCTCCTAATTCTGAAATTCTATCGTTTCTGTAGGCATAACTCAGCAGAAAATTGAAGAGTTATCAGAGGAGAAAGCAAGCAGGTTAATGTTAATTTAAACGTGGCAAACTTTGTACTAATTCTTCCTTCACCTAAAGTTCACTTTCCTTCACCTAAAGTACAGGTGTACTTTACAGGTTGTATATTTAGGGATCACTCATCCATCTCAGGAACGCAGGCATTCATTCTGCGTCAACAACGAAACACAACATGTTTTTTTAGGGGGAAGGTCTAAAACCTGTTTTTTCCAGCTGATATTTTAAAAAGCTTATGTCACACAGTGAGAATGCAATTGCTTGAGTACAAATCTGTCCAGAATATGAACACAGAAACATGCTTGTGGGAAGTACCAAGTGTTCCATAATAACCACAGGTAAGTAGGGGCTCAGTTTTATTTTTCCAACCTTTATAATTTTACATATTTTTATTATTATTAACAACTTGAAAGCTCCATGCTAATGTTATCAAATCTGTACTCATAAATTATATCTGTGACCCTTAAAAAAGTTATTTATATCTTTTATTATCTCTGGTGTTCCCTTTTTTCCCAAATTTCAAGCATGGAAAAGTACATTACAAAAACTAATTTGATCCTAAAAGAGGAATGTAGGTCTAGAAGAAACAGCTTCGGTCAGTGCTGCTCAAATTAAAAAA
The DNA here is from genome assembly GCF_965140245.1 of Athene noctua. Taxonomy (NCBI): domain Eukaryota; kingdom Metazoa; phylum Chordata; class Aves; order Strigiformes; family Strigidae; genus Athene; species Athene noctua. The sequence continues at coordinate 15,960,532 of NC_134046.1, read as the reverse complement.
TTCTTCTGGGCTTACTGGACTGAGTTCCCTGCTGGAGCCACTGAAGGAAGGGAAAGGGACAAAGAGTAATTTGGTCAGTAAAAGCAAGGAAAGCTATAGGGATGGGAAAAGAGTCAGTTTGGAGTAAGATGAAGTGTAGTGAGGGTCTGGCTGCAAAAAAGTGGTCAGAAGAATTGACAAGAACATGTACTTTGATAATCCCTCCACATACATTTGCAGTCTATGTAATTCTGTGACAAATCCAAAGTTTTGCTATGAAATACCAGAATGCTTTGAAATGCTTGTGTGTCACAGGAAGAGGACAAGTAAGAAAGGAGACAGCTTTGTTCTAGAGTCTTAGATATAGCACAGGACTGTTAGGTGAAAGCATGTAAATGATCCTAGGAAGCAGTGAGTGTGGTGTGCTGCAGAGGGAAGCAGCAATTCCCTGCTGCTCCTGCCAAATCTGATGTGAGAAAAATCTAATGTTTTATTAAGACTAAAATCTACTAGCCAGACCTTCTAGTGGTTTGTTGTTTTGGTTTTTTTTTTTGTCCCGTCAGGAGTACTGATGAACTCTATTCCTGTCTCTCACTGATAGCCATAGACTGCCACTAAAGCTTGAGAGAAAAGTGATAGAGTAGGAGTCATCCTTTTTTTCTCAGTGCCTCAAATGTGACATTAGCTGTCATTTTTTCATTAAAAGAAATAAAGTATAGCTCATTTTTCATTTGGCTAGTGCCGGGTTATCTCTTCTTTTTTAAAACTAAATTGTCACTCATCTGGCTGTTAATAGTAATTGTATTGTTAATAGGTCACAGTTTTATGCCTTACCAAAAAAGATGAAGAATTAGTAACGGTACTGAGGCAATAATGTGCACATATGAATTTTGCTGAATGAGGAAGAAAAATCATAGGCTAACTCAGCAGTAGTTGAACCAAGCTGAGAAAACTAAATGCCACCAAAAGGTCATATTCCTTAGAGAATTATTTTATATGGAAAGATGAGAAACAACTGGAAAAAAAAAATCAGAAATCAAATCCATCACAGTTCCAAAAGATGTGAGAGAGACTGAGAAGATCTTGAGTACGAGCTAATTGCTCAGTGTAGAAAGCTTATGACAAAAGAGTTTAAAGCAGAAAATTGTAAAATTTAGCTGTAAAATGCCCCTGGAGATTACTTATGTACAACTGCAAGCCCCTTGCTGATTGCTCTTTTTGAACAAATGCTATTCCAGTAGGTTGTTTTGATGAAGAAAAGAAAAAAAATAAAATATTGAACTGAAAATGTAACCCAGGAAATGTTAAAACAAGAATATTAATAATTTACTTGAAGGAAAAAGTACATTTCAGTGAGATTCAGGTGCAGATGGATGACATCTATGGAAAGTAACATCTAAAAATGAGGAGGTTAGGTGTATATTCACAATTCAGAGAGGAAATTATAAATTTCATTACAGAAGAGAAGGAAATTTTCAAAGAGAAAATATTTTTATTCAATTCAGAGTAAAGCTACATGTGAATGAACCTGATGAGTGGAAGTGTTATGTACAGCAAGTGCTGTCATACTTTTGTTACAGATGGTAAAACTGATCTAGATGGTTAAATAAATAATCGCTTTCGTGAAAGATGAGCTAGTGTTTTGAGAGTGTTATATATTAACTAGTGTTATAGACTGGATAACGTGCTGTACAAGTAATAGTGTTAGAGATCTTGCTCCTTTCCGCGTTTGGTTGCAAATTTTTCTTTGCCTCCATCATTTCTGTCCTGCACTGAGTTCACTGATTGCTCTCTCATCCCATTCTGCCCTGGCATTGAATGCTTAGAATTCTTCTCGTCTTGCTGCTTTCTGCTGGAATCTTGTTTCTACCTAGCACAACTGCACAGGTTCTTAATCTCATATATGTTATTTCCCTCTCTCCCTTGCTACTGTGTCTATTTGTAAAGCCTTTTCTAATTCAGTTCACCACCAAAATTCCCTCTTTCTATTTTTCCTAAAAAAATCTGCTTTTTCAAAGACCTCCAACAATCATATTTGTAGTCAAATGTATTTAAATTTATTCCAAAACAAATTAGGTTTTTTGCATAACAGAAGGAAAATTAAGTGCTGAATTTCTTTAGCAGCATAGACATTTTCCCAATTTGTACAAGCAGTGGAAAGATTCAAACAACCTTCTTGCTCTTTTAAGAACAAGAATCAAATGTACAAATCCTAAGGTTTTAGTATGCTTTTTGTGTTTTACCCTTTTTTTTCTTTTCATACATGAACATTGACAAGTTGAAAGATTATACTTTCAACTGCTATCATGACAGTCATTTATATGTGGGTTTTATTTTGTCTGTCTTGTGATGGAAGTCACTACAAACTTGCACTAGCTTTGTGCCAGCATCTCTGAAGTACAGGGAAGGAAAAATACTTCTACAGATTTTGTGTCTTGGCAACAATTTTGATTGCTGATATACAAGCTACCTTTCATAGTGCAGTATCACATGAATCTACTTTTACTTATATTCATGTTTTTTTATATACCATGTGTTAGTGAAAGAGCATATTGTTAATTATAGCTCTTAAATGTTAGTGTCCCCAAAAGTATTTTAAATCAGAGCAGTTCTCCTTTTTATCCTTTCTCTTTTCACATATTTTATGTTATAGTTAACCCGTAGTTTAACTCAGCTCATCTTTCTCCTAGTAGTCACAGCTCTTGGATCAGAGGTGAATATATTTTGCTTTCTCTGGTATGATGTATCAAGAATAAACCTGAGCTCTACAGATTTTGCAGTTTTAAGTTTGCACTTTCTATGCTTAGAATTTTTGCCAGCATGTCTATGTCTCTCTCAGATGTCACAAAGATCTCTTTAGGCACCATTTCATTAGCAGTTTAAGCCAATCAAAGACTGTGGTGACTCTATAATATGTGGTACCAACTGTGATCATATTCACTGTAATGTGGTCAGTACCATCGTATGGTCATATCATCTCCATTACGGTCGCTAGTGTCTTGTGGCCTAATACAGTAAGAAACCTACCTAAAAAAATATTTGTACTCAGACCGATCAGATGAAAGATGAAGCAAAAGAAGGTGAATGAAACCACATGGTTGATGGCAAGAACATAAGAGCATAGCACTGTGGTTTAAAGTTGTGTTAAGCTTATTGTGATATCCTTCCAGCTGAGGTTTCATGAGACAACTGAGCCAGTTTAAAACTGCCAATGACGTGTGTGGCTTGAGATAGCAGGGAAGGAGCAAGGTGGTACTGGGGAAGGAGAAAACAACCTGTGGCCAAGAGGTGGGAGCTGTGCCCCTAGGAGCTGTGTGCTAGCAGCCAGAGCAGATTGGTGCGCTGCAGCCCCGTGATCACCTATTCAAGCCCCAGAATTCTCTACTGCAGGAGTTTGGGCTCAGGAAGGTGCAAAGAGGGCCGGAGCCACTGTCTTGTTTGCATATTCTGTCCTGTTCTAGCAGTGTAGGGAAGCATGACCAGCTACAAGTGCTCCTGGACCAGGGGAAGCGGTGACACCATCAGCTAGGAGTGGTGATATGACAAACAGGAGGTGGCAGCTATGTGTTCATCCTAATGCAGATATTTCTGCTGCTGCTTGAACATCCATTCCTTTCCCTTTCTCCAGCTCCCCCCCTCAAGTGCACGCTCCTGAGCTGGCTCTGGTACCTCAGAGAGCAAGGTCAGATGAGTGAGCAGCCTGATAATTAACCCAACAAAGAGAAACAAGTACTGTAGAGAGCTGAACTTGTCTCAGTGAGGGGGTCAGAGAAGAGACATGGTCAGTATAAGGTAGGCAGAAGGTAGCAGGGAGGTTGTTGTACTGGCTTAGTCCTCGTTGGGAAAATAAGCTGGGCTAATTCAGGTCAGCAGAATTTCAAGGTTTCAAGCTAGAAACAGGGGATAAAAGCAGGGGGGAGATCTGGCAATTGTAAAGTTTTTTTGTTCAGTAGCAAAAACTAGCATACATTCTGGTAGAACTACTGCCATATGTTCTACCAGTAACAGTAATACTCTCCCACCACGTATTTTTCATGTTTTCTTCTTTACATGTCGATTGCTGATATTATTTTTAGTTTCTTAATAAAGTACATGTGTAAAGAAATATGTAGCCTGGCAACATTGAAACAAGAAAATTGTAGCCATGTCATTATATGATGCTATTAGTTGGGTGAAGATTCTTCTAGTGGAACCGATACTGATTCTAGCTTGATCTTGTTCTCACTTGACTTAAGTTGTATTTCTTTGCAGTTACATTTTGGACCCAAATTTGCCCATTTATGCACTTGGATTAATGAATTTTAAGAAGGGAGCATATTTTTAAAGTAAAATATTATATAAAAGTTTGAATAAAGAATAGCAGCTGAAGAACATCTTGGTCTCATGTACAATAACGCATAATAAGTTGGGAATCCATTTAAGGGATAATGGATGCCTTTTAGTTTGAGTGTGTTGTTACTCATGGCATTCTATGGTTTTGAAAAGAAAAATTGTCTGCTGATAATTTCCATGTTAACTTAAGAAAATGTAACATTTGAGTATGGCATTAAGGTATTTTATGCTGTAAAACCTGAAAGTAGAAATAGTATCCTTACATTTTTTTGATACAGAGATATGTTTCTAGCTACCTTAAAAAACCTGTTTGGGAATTACCTAATGAAGTAATTAAATGGTAAAGTAAAATTAGTCAAAGCTGAAACAGTTTGCAGGAATATATGAAAGTCACATATGGGAGAGAAACTCACAAATTAGATTATTTACTAATCTTGTGACCAGTTTTTATCCTGGGTGTTTTAAACTGAAAGTCTCTGATTTGAACCAGGTATAGTACAGACTAGACACCACACAAGTATAGTGTTTGCTAAATTTTCCCTGCTAGAACTGTTTGTTTTTATACAATTAATAATTAATTACTTCACAGCAAGAGGAAAAAGAGAGGGAATGTGAGGAAGTGGGTGTCTGGATATACTTTAATGATAGGACATATGCCTGGAAAGTGGGAGACCAAGGTATGTGCTCTCTAAGAAATACTGTCATCATTTACAGAAAGTGAAGAAACAGTACCAACAGGAGTGATTAAGGCATCTTCCTCAGGTAGCAGTTGTCTATTAATTAGTGCACTTTGCATGTGAATAGCTGCATTTCTGTGGTTTAAATCAAGTGGAGTAGAAATGTGAAACTATAGAATGCTATAGAGCATTAAAACTTTATTTATCTCCCACTTGTGTTCCATTCATAAATGTTTTAACCACATATTTTGTGCTTGCACTTTGTATAGCTTGATTAACTACTGTTTACCCTTATCCTGTAACAACAAATTTAACTTGATAAGTTCCTTAAAGGTAGTACGGAGCTTTCAGAGTAATAAAAATTGTATTTTAAAAATAAAATAAAAGCATGATCCTTTAATACTAACCCGGTATAGATCCACAGCTTTGACTGTTTCTACCCTCTGAGGTGGTCTTTGTGTAAGGATAGTCTTCCAGGTAACTTCCTTCGCTGCTTTTAATTCCTGATTTTCATCCTGTTAACAACACATACAGACACATGCAGCTGATCATGATTTTAGCATATTTGGGTTCTAGGGCCCATCCCTCTTCCTAGACTTAGATGCAGAACCTTCTGGTTTAGGATGTGAATTCAGCCTGAGTCAAAGGTAGCCAGCTTCTCAGGGGATTTAGATACTAAATCATCCTCAGACACAGTGACTTTACAAAATTCCTGCTGGCAGACAAGCAAGCTTTTCCACAGCTGACTAGGAGTCATCTTTATTCCTTAGAAGAGATACATAAGGTATATCCCTAGGCATACCCAGGTGAGTTCAGGAACGACTGTTAGTGTGTAAGTATGATGCTCTCAGACATGATGCCAGTGAGGCACTCAAACCTGATTTTTCTGAGCTGTATCTATATGGTAACATGCCTCAAAACATATGCTGAGCATTAGTACTAAATGCTATACTAAATTTACATACTAACTGAAGTGTATATTGGTTTCACGAGCCAAATTGTTTCTCAGTTCAATGTTAACATTTTTATTTAAATTCGTAGGGTTTATACAATATGACCTTCTGAAAGAGGTTTATACTGTACTAATCTTTGTTATGAAATGTTAGTCCTAATAAATTAGTTGTTTCAAATATACATTGGTTTAAGTGTGTCTTTATTAGAGATATTTAGTCCAAATTAGAAAGTGGATGTCTAGCAAAACTCTCACTGTAAGAATGTTTGGAAATGTATGCAAGGGTTTTGACAACAGCAGTGTTATTTTTGTATACCGTATTTAAAGTGCCTGCTGGCAAGAAAAGCATTCCACTATCTTCAGGAGACCAGGATGTCAGTATTCACTTAGCAACAAACAGCCTGTCAAAAAGTGCAATTAAAACATGCATCAGTATAACACAAGTTCTAAATGAGGTTTGAGGGCATGAGGGTAATCATGCTAGATCATGGAGAAATTTCTATGTTCAGAGCTGCGTGTTGGCAAGAGCTCTTTTAATATATATTTGCAATGTCCTTTACATTATGGTATACTTAAGAAATCTAAAAAAGCCCAGTACCTTCAATCAATTGTGTTTCCCAGCTGGCAGGAAAATTAATAATAGGTAAAGCAATAATTCCAATGAAGCTAAGGTGAAATGATGAGTAATTTGAAATATTGGCAATCTAAAAATATTTCTCTTCCCTGTTTGGTTCTCATGATAGCTACATTGTTTGCTGTGCTTACAGTTCAATAACTTCTATCTGCAAAAAAGCTAAACTTGTTTGCCTTTATGTCTTCTAGGATAGAACAAAGTTTCTTTCACTATTTCTTAATACATGCTCTGTGATGAAAGCATTCAGAATCCTTGAGGTACATGTAGATTTGGCAGGCTTTTAATGCATAAATGTTCCATTAAATTTGTAAGTAGAATTTGGGGCTTTGGAGATACTGTCTGAATCATTAGGTATTAGTGTACGATGCTACTACTATGTGTTTTCTGAAGTGTGGTTTAGATTGTTTTAGATTTTTTCTCTTTTTACGGCATGATTTTTCTGGATTTATTTTATAGAAAATTGTCAAGTTGGAGAGATGTTTTCTGATTTTTTTTAAAATCCTTTTATCCCAAGACAAATCTTTAAAAAGTGCTGAAAACATTTCTAAATACATGAAGATTAAATGAATCCCTTGGTAATCTAATTTATCAACAACTGAGTGAGATACTACAGGTAGGAGTTTTTGCTTCCTTTATGCCAGACGAGAGAGAAAAGGCTCCAAAATGGCACAAAAAAAGCAGAATCTCTTTTGCAGTGAAAAATTGTGCCCTATTGCAAAGACAATGTGTGTCCCCTCTCTTGTCCCTTATTTGAAGTACTGAGGATGGAATTGTGTGGATGGGGACAGATTTCAACTGCATTGTAGTGTGCTTTTATTTATTTTTTTTTTAAAAGATGGGGTCTGATCAGCACCTGAAAAAAAGTGAAGATGCTAGTAGATGTGGGCAGCAGATGGAACCTGATTTCTGGCTCAGGAATGCCACAGTACAAGATCTTGTTCAGGACACTTAGTACTGAAAACTTTTTACATGATGAGGTATCACAAAAGTAAGGGGTATAAAAGTCATCTTTACGTGTGATCAAGACACCTTTACATCATCAGGTTCCACCTGCTACTTGTAGGTGGTTTAGATGTTATGTTTGCTAGTTGTCGCAGATTTGATAATCTGCATGGCCTGCTATTTTAGGTTTTGATCCTACAGCCCTACTTTACCAAATTTCTGAAAGCATCCAGTCCTTTATTTCCATTTTCTGACTAGCCACATATTCTCTGAGCTGTCATTTGAATATGATCTCAGGGTTTCTTGGATAAGTTACCTGATCACTAAAGCAATTCTACAAAACCACCTGGAATAAAAAGGAAGAAAATGCATGTCTTGTACTATAGTATTCAGCTAGAAAATCTTTTTTGGCAATTGACATCCTACAAAAATAGGAAGCTAGAAACATATTTCTGGAAAAAAGCTTTCTGCAGAATCAGTGCTCATAATCTCTAGTTCAAGGCATATATTCAAATAACATTAATAGAAGTTAATACACAAAGGCAGATGCACTGCTTGAATATCAGAAGGCTTACTGCTGCATATAAGTAGAACAACTTTTAAAAATTTAGATCTGTTAATAAATTACTTTGCATATTAAGATGTTAATGTTCATATTTGATTTGATTTTCTGTTATGTAACCCTCACAAAGCTTTTTTTTTTTTTTTTAATTGGTTGGAGGACTTGACTATATCTGCATCTGACCCTTATATAATTTAAACATTGGTTTAACTTTAATAGGAGTACAATTGCTCTTGTGTTACCTGTATGTCCATACTTTAAAGTGTGCTTTTGTACATCTGTTCTCTTGCATGTTTTTTCAGAGCCAACATTTTTGTTCCAGGCTTCTTTTTTTTTAGATGAGTTTAATTTGCTTTTCATTGATAGACCTTCATGATCATCATGAGCGATGCATGCTAAAGTGAAAAATTAAATTGAGCAATAAATAAGGCAGTACATACATAAAAAGATCATGCTAGTGTATAAACTTCATTAGCCTTTCTTTCTTGTGACCTTTAAATGGGTAATGTTTCCCTTGGGACAGAAGTGCAAATACTCAGCAATGGAGCCAAGGCAGGTCCTCTCAGGAATGTAAAACTATCTGTCATAACAGGTGTTGTTCTGTCATTTCTTCTCCCACATCAGAATATGCTGGAAACATTATTGGATTACTTCACATTAAATGAAGGGGAACACTCACCATCTCCTTTTCTTGTTAGCTCAGGTGAGCATTTGTAAAGTCATTGCACTTTGTAGAGAGCAAGCCTCTTAAAGCATTCCTTTGGTACTTCTCTTTCTAAGTGTCACCCTCCCATATTATACATGTTTGGGGAAAGTTTTGAGCATGAAAAATCTTGCACTTTATTCAGTTTTTGTTATACATCAGTGATTTGGCTTCAATTTCTTTTGGATTACATCCTCTGTGAGAAACAGACATTTAATTCAATACTGGGACTAGCTGCAGTCATAAAACAAAATAGAGTAGGAAATGGTGCCAGGGGTTTCAAATATAGTACACTGGCTGCTAAATAGTACACATGAATACAGCATCATAGTTCTATTAGATCTCTTCACATAAGAGCATTATCTTTTATCTTCCATCTGTAAGGCTTATGAATAATTGCCTAAATAGGGAAGTCCTCAAACTCTTTCCATTTTCCTCAATTTTTGGAAGTAAGGTTGCACACAGAAGTGATAACAGACTCATAGATGTCAGCATGCTAAAGTGCCACTGTGCAGTGTGAGAATCTTAAATATAGCTGTCGAGCACATTTCTGTAAGAGCACTGCTACGCAGTATGGATCTGGAAGTCTAGGAAATTAGATGACAGGTGCTGGTTCTCAGTGTGTAGTCTTATTTACATTTTGAATTGATTTCTATTGTATGTGTCAAATGCTTTGCTTTTGAATATAGAGCACAGACTTAACCATAAAGTGTATTCCAATGTGCAAGGAAGGGTCTTGAAGGAAAGTGAATGATAGAGTTTTTGTGTATTTTTTTTGTACATGAAGCTTCACTCCAAGCTGTAGAAGACTGCTTTGTGATATCACTGTAATATAATGGAGTTGTCAACAGCTGCATCTTACTGCTTTAAATTTTGATCAGATTTTCAACATGGCTCAGGCATCTGTGTCCATTTAGGTATAGAAGCCAAAACTGCACCAAATAAGGCTGTGAAACAGTCTTGACTTACCACATTCTTTTTCCTAATTAAGCTCACTTTCCTCCTGTGCATCAGAAAAGAGTGATAGTGACAGAAGTATTCCTCACTGACCTGTCTGAACTATGGGCTAACCTGCCTGGGCTAGTTAGCCCATGGACAGCCTTTCCCAGCAGTACTATGCAGAACCATTATGCTGGTGCAGTCTTCAGGAATTGTGAATGCTTAACATGTTTACAGTTCTGTACAATGACTAATTACTCCTCCAATGTGCATTTAGTGGCATTTTCAAAAGCTCCCAGGAGCTTTTGAGTTTTAGACAGTGGATGTTGTTTGCAATAGGCACGAAGTTGCCTGTGTGCACCTCTAGGTACCTCTAAAAAGCAGTTCTTAATTCAGAGTGGGAAATCTTAACACTTGCATCTTTCTCTTCTAAGTCAAATGAAAAAAGTTTTTCTCTTCATACCATAGGATTAAGACACTTATGTATTTTTAACTGCAAATGTTTTGAGTTTCTCCAACTTTAAAATTTCTGCGTACTTTAGAATTTTTTAGAACATAATGTATTAATTGACAGCAGTGTATTTCTATTCCTCTTGCAAAAGCATCATACTATCGAGAAAAAATCCTGTACCTCATCACATGCTGTTTTAATTATATACATGTGTTGAATATTCAGAGTTTCTTTGTCTTGTGGTCTGGCTTGGGGTTTATCTCAATCCACTGTGTAGGAAGCTAGATATTAAAATTAATAGTAAATATATGCATGCTGTTAGACATGATAGAAATTGGCTAGAGTGGCTGTACAAAAGTTGAAGGAGAAGCATTGAAATGGGGAAAAAGGAGAGCAGAACCCAAAAAAAGGAATGAGAGTCATCATAACTGTAAGGGAAGAAGAACTGAACACGTAATCATCACTTTACTGATGATGAGAGATCCAGGAAGGAATTCTGCTGAAGCTGTCACATCTGTGCAGTATTAATAAGAGAAAAAGCAAGAAACCTAGAGGAAGATGCATTAAGAAAGGGGCTTTTATTTTTACTTAGACATGTGGATGTTCCTCCGTGGGCTTTGTGGACTGTTACTACACTGAGTCCTGGAGTGCAGAAGTGGTGCTTGAAAATAACTTTTCTGTCACTTTCCAAGTGAAACAAAGTGTGGGCAGAAAAAATAGAAGGAGACCATCTAAAGTTTTGAGAGTATGATGAGAGGGATGTGACAGCGTACAGCTCCTTTTCATACACTTCTTAACAAGCATGGGGTTTTACAAGAGTAATATTATCAGTGCCAGCAGCTTAAAATAACTCCCTTCTGTTTTATTATGGCCAGACTTCATTTAGTCCTGACAGAAACACAAGCCATTGGTATCTATTTTTTTCGTCTGCAAACTAGGGAGTTATTTAAAGAAAATGGCATTAGCTGCCCTTGCTAAGTTACTATTTGCAGGATTTTTTTAGAAATTACTAGTTAGTAATTGTTAGTATTTGTTAACAATTAGTTGCTATTTTTAAAGAACTCTGAGAAGGTAAAGGATTGATAATGTGTAAAGGACTTACTCTGTGAAGCAACACAAATTTGTAGTAGTCCTGGAATATCTACTTGCACATTTACCTTTGTCTCACAGTTAGCTGGAGTGCCAGTGTGTCATAGAATTGAAAGAGATTACAGCTCTCTTCCTCTTTTTGGCAATAGCAGAGAAAACTGGCCTTAGTTGATGTGGGAAAGATATAGGCAGTACCATCCTATTTTGCAACCATCAGTGACAAAGTTTTTGGTTCCATACATAGATGAACACACCCAGTCTACACTATTCCTTTGTGGTACTCATTTGAGTCTAGGGACTTATTTTAGAAACAGCAAGGATTAATTCCACCTTTGCACAACCATGCCTAAGCAATTTTAGAAACAGCAAGGATTAATTCCACCTTTGCACAACCATGCCTAAGCACCGTTGTTTGTGTGTCAGCAGCATCTGAAGACCTGATTATGTGCCTTATCTCATGCTACTAATTTGAGATTCGAAAAGCCAAGAAAAATAGAAAACAATTTTAAGTTACCAGATTTGCTGACTTGAAACAATTAGATATATTTTATTGAAGAGGGAATTTTTCTGATGTTATATTGTGACCACATGTAAAATGTAATAAGAATTTTCAGTCCATTAGCAAAATAAGTTTTGTAGAGGATCATAGTGAACATTTGTCATTACCAGCTTTCACCTGGCATAGAATTAAAATGACTAGCTTTGCAGCTCGAATGATGCCTTTAACCTATTGTCTTGAGTACCTCCTAAAATAGTTTGTGTGTGTACACGTGCATGCATGTGTTCACTTGATTTCAAGAACAGAAATAGCACAGACTTTACTCAATTTTCATGCATTCCTAAGAACAAAGATGTTTGGGCCAATCAATTTTGAATATGAGAGCTATTCTTAATTTGTTCAAGTGACACATTTTAAAAGATACCAGAACTACTGGAGGTTGGAGGACAAGGGGAGTGTGTGTGGGGGGTATTTTCTTAAATGCTCTGAAGTTGTAGCAGCAAACTGAAAAATATTTTCATATTCTTAACTGCAATTTTTCTTATTAGGAGCAAAATTGTGTTAAGTGAATAGGGGAAAAACATTTTCCTATGTTGGTAAATCATACTTCTTCATTGATAAACTAAGCAATCATTTTTGTAATACTGTAGATTTAATAGCATACATTTCCATGTAATGCTGTACTACAGCTATGAATTGGAATTCTGTAACCTATAATATTACATTTACTTCGACACTGTCAAGTTTCATTGCTTAATTTCTATAGAAACAGTTACATCCGTAATGTATTACTATAACTTTGATCTGCCATCTACTGCAAATGAGACTTTATCAATCTGTTCATTCTAGCCTCACTGGAGACTGGGGTAGGTACAAGCTAAATAAGCAATAAGGTACCAGAAAGTCAACAAATGAAGCACCAGAGGGAATATCTAAATTATTTCCATAGCTTCCTATATTACAAATTCATGAAGGGAGAGGTTAAATTTTGACACAGTTGCGGAGGGTTGGCGTAGATTTAAGGATGAGTCACAACTCTCCTTGCCTTTGAAGATACTGAAGAGAATGGCTACCTCACAAAAAGAATAGAATATGCAGTAGAAGGTATCTGTTTTCATAATCTTTTTACTCATTTTGCTATTGAAATGAAGAAATTCACTCAGCAGTCAGAGTCCAATCTAACTGTTAAGCAGATATTATTTTTTACAGCGGCTGGAGTCACCCTGGGGATTCTCCACCATAAGGACTCCCAAGAACTAGCAAGGGACATCAGTTCAAGTACACATAAATCATACCTATTCATTAGATTTCCTGGAAAGGTATGTCTTATGATAATGAGTTCCCAAAATTAATTTACATGGTCCGAGCATGCATAGTAAAAATAGAGTGAGGGTCTTTGGTAGTGGAGGGAAGTACATAGTCCTCTTCAGGGTGTCTGCCCTTTCCAGAGCATTCGCTGTGAAGTCCAGGTGTCTTCTTCCTAAAACAGTGAGATCATCCTCCCTAGATTGTATCTCTGTGTCCTTTTGTTCGAGTGCCCCTTATCTTAGTTTGCCCAAGTGCCTATTGAAGGCTTTGAGGCTGCCATCAGTTATATAGGGAGTGTTTTACTTTCGTCCAAAGAGGCCTAGGGAAGACAGTTGAAGAGTCCTTGGGAAACAAACACAAGCAAAACTTTCATGCATCACAGTTTAGTCTTAATCTGAAATTCATTGGTTTGAGCCCTTTATCTGTATTTGCTGGTAAAAAGTTGGTTAAGAATCCCCAACTCTTCTAGTAATATGTTGAGGATTCTGTTTAAAAGAAGCTGATGTTCAGTATGATAATGTTCCCTACCCTCCTTCTAGACTCTGAACATGCACAAATGAGTTAGGCTAGCTGTAGGAAATACATGATTTAAAAATATAATCCATCTTCTCCACATAAACATTTTTAAAGAAAAGAAAATATGTTAGTTATAGGGAATTCCTATTATTCAGAATGAAAAGGAGAGGAAAAGATGAGGTGGTTGACAGAAAGTGTTTACTGAAGAGAAATACCAAGGAAAACAGACATCTTCCCACACCAGTGCAGATGCAGAGTTGCAATAATAAAGTCACTAATTCACCTTTTTACTTTTTGTAGTTTAGAAATCCTACTTAAAATGAACAGACTGTAGTGAATACATGGATCATCAAAGGAGGTGACAAATCATAGCTTGTCAAAGTTTCTTATCTATTCTTTCTGAGTAGGAACTGGCTAGAAATCACCTGAGTAATGCAAGCATTTAACTGGAATACTGTTCTAGTAAATCAGGCTGCAAGTCTATAATACCCTGTAATTTACAAGACAGAATGGTATAGTTTACTCCTGTAATTTTTATATATATATAAATTTGAATATATATTTTTTTCAAAATCTTTTAATTTAGTAAATGCAAACCTTTTCTAGTTCTATCTACAGTAGCAGAAAGTATAGATTTGTTTCTCTGATACTTTTGCGTTGTTCCTAAATTAAAATAATGTTTTTAATTTTCGCAGTAGATTTTGGTTTATTGTCATGTACAGCAAAAGGGTACGAGGTTTACAACCAGCTAAAAGAAGCATATCCTTGTCAGTAGCCTGGTTTGAAGTTTCATGTTGAAGATGTTTCTATATTAGCCTAAATTCGCTTAGATTCATGAGGGAAGTGCTCAAAGGTGTAGGGACAGGATCCTCATTGCCTCTGGATGCATAATACCACTTTTCTGTATAACAGTTGGAACATTGCTCACTGTCAAAGAATTTTTCAATTCATATTTGTTCTTCATTAGTTCATAATGTTACAATTATATTCAGGACCAACACATGTTTTATTTGGCTCACCATCATTCTTTGTCATGTTTCTGATTTTGTCTGTTTGATATATATACATTCATTAAAAGAGAAACATATTGTAAGAGGCATATCAATGGTAAAAGTTAAATGCCTCAAATTTTAATAGGGATGTCAAAATTAAAACTAAAATGAAATTCTTTGGTTCTGTATGTCACATAGAAAATTGTTTTTTAAAAGAGCACTGTAATGGATCAATTAAAATTGTATTCTGAGTACCACTGGCGTTTTGTGCATATTATACATTTTTATAAGAAACATTTTTCACTCTTAAGTTTTTATGATATAAAATTCATCTTCTAAATGTTCTAAAACATCTTCTAAATGTTTTGATTGCTTTTGCAATTTTTGCAGTTGACCAGATGATAGTGATAATAATGAATAGCAGTTCACTTTTATGGAATGCTTTGTATCTGAAGTCCTGAAAATACTTCATTATTCCTGGTTTATGGACAGGGAAAATGCATTGCAGAGAGATAGAATAATTTGTTCAAAATTCACGAACTGGTGATATAGCCAGGATTACATTCCATTTGTAATGACTATACAACAATAATACAGGTAAACATACAACATAACTACAGTTTTATTTATAGAACAAAGAAGACTGTCCAGAAAGAAGACAGTATAGCTGTTTAATGCTACTTATAAGTAACTTTTTGTAACTACGTTTATTTATATGCTTTCAGTCTTACAGTTCCCTCAACTCTGAAGCCTAATGGAAACCCCATTAACACTGGCAATCTCTCTTAAGTACTACGTGATTAAGCATATGTATACACAAATGTGTTTCTGTGGTGACTATAATAAAAATAAGAGAGCAGAGAGAATAAGTGTGAGGTGTGCCATTCCTGAGCAAGCCAAGTACTCATCTAACCCCTGAGAGAATGTGGCACTGCCTGCTGCAGCTACAAGGCAGGGCTTTAACTTTACCAGTTGCTTCCCTGTTGTGTCAGTGATGGCACTTAAAATGTCATGCCATGACATTTTTGATGCTTAGGGGAGAACCTGGTACTTTGTGAAAATGCAAGCAATGGCAACACTGCAAACAGGCAGTGAAAGGCAGGTTAGACGCCTCCTCTCCCTGGCAGAGCTGCGTGTGTGTCGCAGCAGGTGTTGGAAAGTTGAGCTAAGTGTGGTGGTACAAATCCCTTGGGCAGTCTAGGGTTGACTCACACAGCTGGGCTGCGCTCAGGCTTCTACCAGTGTCTTTGCTATCAGTGTGCATTGACCTCACTAGATTTAAAAGTACTCAAGTACTTCCATCAATGTGCAACTCCCTCTACTCTGCCTGAAGCATAAAATATACTCCCTTTCTTGATTGATAAATTGACTTTTTACTCTAGAAGAAGGTAGCTATGGTGGGTTAGATGGCAGAGGTGGGTGATTTTCTGTTCACTTCTGTTAAAAACACATAGTGTAGCTACAGCTTTAAATGCGATTGAGCCCAAAGGTTTTAGGAGTGTATTTCTGACAGTTTTCTGTATTTTGAATTTTCTGCAAAACTTGATTTATTTTTATTTCATTCTTAAATTTTGAGGGTTTATGTATTTTATTTATTTATAGCAGTAATGGGGGATCCCAGAGCAGGCATATGTCTTACTACTTTTGCATGCAGCGTGGCAGTGATTTAAACTGAGGCCTGAAGTTTTCTCTGCTGCAACCAGGCAGCGTGTTACTGTTCTCTCTGACTGATTTACAGTCCATTCCTATGCATTGCCTCAATCCAATCTGAGTTGATGTCAACACTGTAAACTCTAACAAGTGAGACTTGAGAGGATACTGTCATGCATCTGACGATCAATGAAGGGATACCTTTTAATGCTCTCTAGTCAGCACATTATGTTCCCTGAGCATCCTTGAGCATGCCAACTGTCAAGATATTGATTGGATAGTTTCCACTAGCTACTGTAAGTGCTACGATATTGCACCATATAATTTCCATTTCCATAATTTCTCTCATCATTTAGAAAACTGCATGTAGTCCCAATTGGGATTTTATGGTCTGCTGCCCCATTGGACAGTTTATTTCTTTTTTTGGTGAAGAAACCCTTTGAAAACATCGGTAATCTAGAAAGTATATATATGGTGTATGGCAATGATGCTATCACAGTAAGTGAAAAATTGATAGGGGTCATTGCTCCCCTGATATTGAATGAGAAGAATGCAGACTTGCAGAGGGCAGAGGAAAAGCAAATACCCCACACTGTATATAATAAATTCAAACTTTTTCATTGGTATGCTATTAGTGTAGAGCTCAAGATTTACATTACGTGTTTGACACTTTGAAGGAGTGAGAGGGCAGAAGGAAGTACCTGGTTTAGTCCTTAGTAGTCATTGATGGGAGGCTTTTTCCTAGAAGAACATTATTCATGAAGGGTAGAGGGAGAACTGCATTTTCTAGTGGTACCCTGAAATAAATGAACAGGAGCACCTCTGTCTAAAAGCTTTAATTATGGAAGATTTGTGTGATAATAAAACACACAGCAGGAGATTTTCTAAAAATAATGTTCTTGTGATTGGCTACAAAGTGGTTTTGCTAATTCTTTAATCTGTAAATTGGAGATCAGGTAAATACTGTGTATGGAACAAATAGTATTTTGCCACATTGTGAATGTGGGAGGAAGAAGTGAAGGGGATTTGCAGAGTAGTGAAAAGAGTTTTAGACTTTAAAGGCAGGTAATTTTTGACATTTGTGGATTGGATTCGTGCTGGTAGGTACTAAGTCTTTCCTCAGCCTCCAAATTATTTTTCTTTATTACTGCTTACTTGAAAATCTTTCTTCTCTAGTTGCCAAAAAAAGAGTAAAAATAGGTGGTGGCTTTTTATCTTTCATGTGACTTTTACATATTTGATCTTTAAATTTTTTTCTTCATGTTAGTTTGTGGTTGTACTTAAGCAGTTATTAAATATTTACATATGTGTTTTGTTTTAAAGGCATTATTCAGAAATGTATTAGTCAAGAACTCTTTACAGTGGATGTTATTGAAAAGTCATGCTTCACTAATCCAAACAAGTGAAGCTATAGCTTAAAAGATACTACTACATTGCTGCAGTCAGTGGAAGATCACCCAATGTTCAGATATTAATGTCAACTGTAAATTCAGTTAATTAGCAAGTAATCTGGAGAGAAATGCAATTACTGTTCATTAATTACTCATTATTATTAACAACCACTCTGAGGCATATATTAAATACAAAACCAGGTACAATTGCTGTAGTTTCAACTTCCTTTTTAATTCTCTTATCTTTTATGTTTTGACATTGCTTTCTGTTTTATGTCAAGATGCAGCCATGATCCTGAAAAGGCTTAAGTACGTGCTTAGCTTTATGTGCTGGGAATATTCTGAGAGAGTGTTCTGTGAAAAGCCTTTTAATCTGTGACTTTGTCTGAATACTTGTATTTGAGTTTCCTATTTCCGTGAATAGATCTCCCTAGGACCTGACACTTAATAACCTTCCTGCCCTCATGAACCACCTAAATTTTATTTGAGCTCAGGATGACTAGAAAACAAATCTGGCATCACATATTCATGTCTGGAGGATAGTGATAGGGGAAACCATTTGAATCTTCCACATTGAATAAATTTTTAAAAATAATATTGTGACTTTGATGAACCTTTTGGACAGAGTTGTGTGTCAGGAGACTATGAATTTCTCATTAGTCCATGCCTCACTAATATTTTGACCTCATGATGGGATGAAGGCACTAGGAACTGTCTCCAGAGGATTCCTCTCAGGATGGGGATTGCATCAGAAAATGATGCAGGATCTGGGATCTTCTTCTGCTTCACTAGCTGCCCAGCATATGGAATACCTGAGGTCAGCTTAAGCCCTTTCTTTGCTCTTTCTTCACTGGGAATCAATAAAGAATAGCAGCTTTTTAGATGAAAGAGCATGCAGTATTTCTGTATAACTTTTAGAAAGAGGGTCAAAAACCAGCTACGTAGCAGGCATACATAGTAGGGCACTAACCTGATATTTCATGTAGCATGACAATGGTGGTAGCTAATAATTCTGATATAATCTGATATTATGGTTCTACTACCATATCCATATTAGAATCCATGAGGCACTCCAAACTGTTCTTTGCCTAATGATATCTACACAATGAGACCATGAGAACGGACAAGAATTTTCAAATCAGGCAGCGAGTGCTAGAAAACACCCATTTGGCATTAAAAGTTTATGGGACAGCCCGAATTTTTGCTGCAAAAAGTGGTAGCTCAATGGCCTTAGACTGTGCCTGAAAACCTTCCTGGATACTCAGATAGGAAGATTGGGTGGAGAATTTGAGTATGTATAGTGTATTTGTAGGGAGTGGAAAAAATACAGTAGATAAAATGAATTATTTGCCTACGTCTGTGCAAGATCTCAGGGCCTGAGTTTATGAATTCAGGTATAAAGTTCTTGTCCTACTGTCTCCAAAGCAAGCAGTGTTGTTGGTCATTATTTGTAATAATTATTTGACAATGTATATAGTTGCCAACTAGAAAATTAATTTCAAAATTTCAGAAAGTTTCCCGACTTTCTTTGTGTTTTCTGCAAAATCTTTTGTGGCATTTTATCTACTGTTTCATAAACTTTATTCAGGAGCCAGGAACCACAACCTGTGAATTTCTAGAGAGAATTCTCATTTCCGCTGCGATACATCATTTCTGCGATCTGCCTTGTAAAGTGGAGTAAAAGTTACCAGAAGAGTTTATTTTGAGAAACTTTTTTCATGAAAAACTTAACACTGTTCACTTGCATGTATTCTGCTCCCCGGATTGACCCAGATGTTGCCTATTGTAGCCTAGATTTTCAGATGTGAATCTCTGCAAACACTGTAAGCATGAAATCTGCTCTATGCTTAAAAGGCAGTATATTTGAAGAAATAAAAGGCATTGAAGATCGTGGCTCAAAAATGAGATCTCCTGAATTCTATTCCTGCCTTGTTTTAAGGCTAAGTTACTCTGCTTAGACACATGGAGGTTTTACATATCTTGACTTTTTAAAATGGAAGAAACCCACCACATTTCCACATGTTTTGCAATTTTATCTGCATAAGTTCATTTTATATAACCGTTTTGCACCCCACTTGAATGGGAAATATCTTGAGGGTCTGTCCGGTTATAAATGAAATGGTCTATGCAGTCTGTTTGAGTGTAGACAAAGTTTTGCATACAAGTTTTAATATAATATGGAAATTCATACATAGTTGGCTGTGAAGTTTAGATTAGTGGGCCATTTAATTCTGGGGTCTCTAGAGCTACTAAAGACAAAAATGACCAGAAAAATAACAAAAATAAACCTGACACTGAATGGATAAACCTGAACAAAATCTCTTTGATTGGAGCATTTGGGATAACTGCCAGGCTGGACTTTGAGATGTTTATAATAGGTTATGTGTTGATTGAGGAGAAGAGCATGAAAGGTGCAGTTTTAGCACCCCCAATCTATGCCAAATTATGCAAGAAAGTGAGGACTACTATTTGGATAGGGGACAGATCAATTAAGTCTTTTAGGACAGGATGCTTTAAAATGCATGTTTGTAAGTTAAGACATAACGTAAACATTTTAATCACAAGAGATTCTGAAGTTTTATCCACCCAGCGAGCTCTTGGTGAGGAATCAACCTTGAAACAGACTCTCGTAGGTCTTCAGCAATTCACTTCTTTTCAACCATGTAGCTTTTCAATTGATTGAGCATTTAAAATTCATTCTTCTCCCCTGCTAATTATAGACTGTAAGGAGATGTGGTGATAAAGCTTTTATTTCAGTTTCAGATCAGACACATTTTAAGTTTGCTTTATTCAAACACATTTTGAATCCTTTTAACATAACAAATAAATCTTGGAAAAATGTCATGGTTGAACTGTAAACTTAACTAGAAACAAAATTTTACTTTTCTGATTGCCAAACTCCTGAACATTATTAAAGGTTAAAAAGGGCTTACTTAAAGAACAGACAAGACACTGACAAAGGAAAAAACAAGAGTTGTTTCTATTATTTTCTCTTGCCCTTACAGATAAAAAATTCCCATGTTTTGGTAGTTTTTTTACAAATTTGTAAAGAGATAAGGAAGATGAGATTAAAATGTCTACTTTGAGATTCTGGAAATGAAAAAAAAAAATGGCTGAAGAATGTGGGAATAGTAGAGTGAATTAAGGATTTCTTTTTAAGATTCTGGAATAAAGATACCGAAGATGGATACAGTCAGATGGTAAACTCAATTCTGCTTTATTGGATAGCTTAAAGTCTACAGTAGCACTATTAAATTCAATGGAAATAAAATTTACAACACAAATTATTGGTAATGTAACAAATTTCAGTAAGAAAATACGATGAATCCATGACTGTTTACTTAAAATATCTGGAAAAGTAATACAATACAGAAGAATTTGAATTTTTATGTAGCAAATTCACATATAGGTGTACTGGTCAGTAATGAGTTCCGTAACAGTACATAGACATAAATTGTCAGACTAAAATTCAAACTCTGAGGCGCTATTTTAATTTGCTTAAATCCTTTCAAGTGAAACTGTATCCTTTAATTGTTCCATGAAGATTTTTAGCATCTTAATTTTAAAATAACAGTTGTTTTAAAATCTCATTACTTATTACTTTGGTTTTATTTAGTGCACATGAAAGTGGAACAATGATAGCATGGAGCAAGCCAGAAATAACACCAACTATTTTTTGTCATACATCTCTCTCTTGTAATGTCAAACTGGTCTATATTTGTTTTGATACTAACATGCTGCTCTGATGGTCGCAAGTGTTCCTGATAGACCTAAGCAAATCTTATTTTTTCATATTATTGGGTTTTTGTGTGGTGTCAGTAATGATACGTATGCATATGAAAAGACAGTCCTGAACTGGAAAATTTGCTCTTCAATTACTGCAGTCAGATTGAAAACAGGATATTAGGCAGGCCTGGAAAGACACTTTCTGTACATTTCTGATAGAGAAAGGAGCAGATTTCAGGTCTTTGAATGCCAGATCCCTGCATTATTCTTTACTGTCTGTGTGGCAGCCACAGACAGTTTCCTGAGTGATGTAAAAGTTCAACCACTATCTCCTGAGGCAAGATATGAATGAATTCACCTATCCAATTACTGGGCCATCTACAGATTTCTTATTATTTTTTTTATTATATAGGAATAGTAAAATGCTTTGGGCATCCTTGCATAAAATAGCCAAAACATAGTAAGTTACCAGCAGAACAACAAACTCTTTTCCTGTCTATGTGTGTTTGTTGAGGGACTCACTTTGCTCCAAGTCCCTGCAAAAAGATGGCTCTTGTATGATGTTTTTATGAAGGTCATTGATTCTGGACAATTTCAAGCAGATGGTGGAACCTGTTCCCAAATGAAGAGTTTCTAAAGGAGAATGCTGTAATGCCATCCTCTTTTCAATTAAGGACAAGGCATCTTCAACATTTTTACAAGTAGAGTAATCCAGATGAGACTTTCAAATAGACATTTTTAAAATTATTTGGGATTGATAGATTCAATATCTTGAGGTTAATGTAGAAATTATATCCTGTATTGTCTTGTATTTATGAATTGACTCAAGATATGTTTCTGTGTGGAATATTTGCCATAAACTGATTTCAAGAAAAGAGTGATCACAGAAAGGATGACATCTGAAATAAATGATTGCAATTCTCTGGCTAGTTGCCCATGTAGAAAGCTTTCTTGGGCTCAGATGCTGGTTCCAGAGCCGCTGGGGGATCTGGTGTAGCTCCTGTGTTAGTAATATGCATAACAAATGATAAGAATACATGCTGCATTGAAAGGGAAGATATCCTTTTCAGTATATAAGCTTCTTCCTTCAAGTATACTGGCATCTGAGTTTTGCTCTGATTCAACATCAGGCAGCTAACTGTCAGTCTTATCCTAATCTCCCTCTGACAGTGGCCCAGAGAATCAATAGCACTGGCTGGATGAGGAGAGACTGAGAAGGCTGACTGAGACTAATGGCTCCATATGTGCAAAAAGTGAGAACAAATAAAAGAGCGAGCACTTTAGCAGTCCACGTACAGGTCCCCACATCTGAAGTACTAACAGTTTCTGGATGTTCAGAGACCTTCTGTACATCTTCTTGTCTATGGAATACATTGAATTGTGTTTTACATTTATACATTATACATGTTATCTCCTTCTAATGATGCTTTAAAATAAAACCCTGGCATAATTTATCACTCTGCTTTCAGAAAAAAGTTACTTAAGGAAGTATGCTATTATGGGAAATTACATAATTCTAAGAACATATCTCAGTTTAAAAAAGAAAATGTCTGGCAGTGAATAAAAGATACACCAAATATCACTGAAAGCTGAAGTTCAGAGGTAGGAACAGGAACACTGTAGGAGAAGGAATAAGAGCTCATAAATGACTTTCCAGGAAAAAAGTTATGAAATGTGCTTGCAGCTTGGTGTGTCACCACAAAAGCCAGGAGATGAACTCTCTGAAACTCATTTTGGAGTTTTAGATAGCAGGCATTCTTTATTGCAGTGCTGGGCACACACACGAATGTCTTCGCAAATGTGAGCGTGTCCCAGATTTGCACGTGGCAGCTAATATACAGTGAGATTATACACATTCATAACTTTTCCAAGAAATGAGTTACATATGTATTAGATTCCCTGGAAGTAATTACAATATCTGCATCCTAACTATGCATGCGCTTTCTTGCTGGGTGGTGCTCTCGAGGGGTCCCTGGTGGTCCTTGGTAGTCTTCCTCACCGTGCCTGCTGGTTGACTCAGTGCTCACACATGCTCACAAAGGTCTGTTTAGGGGGTGTTGTGCAGCTGTGTCGTATCTTGAGCTGGTTTGTTTTAATTTGTCCTGGCCTTGGTCCTGTTATCTTCAAGAATAGGCCCCAACTGTCTTATTTATTACTGTCTTATCTTCAACCCCCTTTCTTCTTCACAAATGCACCAACCTTCAGCTGTGTCTGCACATTCCAGAAGATACATTGACATTGACCTGCTTTATTCTTGGTAAAAAATATTTACAAAGACAAAGAGGAAAAAATTCTTAGCAAGACATTTTGGCTTACAGGTGTGTAGATTGTATTTGCAGTAGCTGTTTCTTGAATAGGGAGGATGGTTCATGTCCTTTCTAAACTGCATCTATAGGGCCATTGGGTTGATCTGAGAATGAAATCTGAAGTGTCAAATTTGACAGCTGGGAACCAAGAGATGATAATGTCTGCATGCTATTTGCTTCAAATAAATGCACTGTTATTTGAAAGTTGTATTTATTCTTCTATGAGATTTCTAGACTAAAGCTACCTGATATTATGATTCAGAAAAACACCGTATCTGCATCCCATCTATTGGATTATTGGATTTCAGCATGGTGAAGCTCTTGTATGTAGTTTAAAGAAATACAAAGTATTATTAAAGTTGATAATCTTAATTATGAAAATGAAAATGAATTTCATAGAAAAATCTGGGACCACAAATTCTAATTTCAGTGACTTTAAGCGTAACATAATTATATGCTTCACTTCAACAATATGGCTGATGTCAGAGTAAATGTTACAAAGGGAAAAGCTAAGTAATAAAGGTTCTTTTCTGTCCAGGGCTGCCTCTTGCTTCCTCTTCTCTTCCTTCCAGCAGACGTATGTGGGATTATACAAGTATATTTGATACCTATGTAGCACAGAGAACACTATGTTTTATAGCCTATGCATGGCAATATTGAGAAGTATCTATTAAGAATTTGAATGACTATTTCTGAACTCCACATGCAAGTATTCTTATCCTTGTATCTTCCAAACAGATTAAACTGATAAGAACATCAGCATTTGTACTCTGAATTAAGTCTCCACTCATGGATTTATTCAGGAATAGATGTGTTTCAGTTCATGCACATCTTTATTTCAGATCAGTGTTTAAATATAGCAGTCCTTAAATGCTGTGCGTGATGCTGAGAGGAAATAGTACAGACACCAAATGTTTTTCCTATGGAGGGGAAGGCAGTGGCTAACCCAGAGGAATTGTGGAGTTGGACACAAGAATAGGAAGTCGATAATGGACAGATAGGCAAGCAATTCCACTGGAGCTGCATTTGTTTTCTTACTCTCTGGCACAAGCCAGGATTCCTGGAGTTTCATTGCCCCCAGCTGGCCATTCCTTTTTCTCTGGTACCCACCTGCGTTTCTTGCCTCCTCGGTCAGGGTGAAGGATCAGCCCTGGGGACTGTCCCTCCCTCTGTGACAGCTGCCCCTGCTGCAGGGCCCGTGGGACTGCTGGGACCTCAGGCTCAGCTGGGCGGGGATTTAATTCCATGTGTCAAATGTTGTCAGGCTTAATTAACCTGCTTCTACCTTTGATTGAATAACCCCCTTTTCTCTTTTGGCTGTCTCATTAAAAGAGTGAATAAAATCTCTGTCTTAATTTGTTGCACATTAGATTTCCCTTTCCTGAGTTATACTTTTAACAGAGAGATCTTGCCCATGCATGTCTTCTCTTTATTTTTGTGTTTTCTCTTGTCTTCTTGCTCTCATTTTATAAGCAGTCATCTATTTCCTTTTACTAAATCATAAGATACAATGTTAGGCTTATATCTCGACTTCCTAATATTTATTATTATTATTATTATTACATTCCTGTGTCACCTGACATTGCATTAAGGATGTTTATTTCATGACACTAAGAGCTCTTAATGTCTAGTTTTCAGTGCAGTCTTTTAGTATGACATACTCTCTGTTTTCTGAAAACTCATTTTGCTCTGCTGAGCAAACTATGCCCTTTACAGTTCTCAAAAATGTCTTCTATTGTAAGCTATTGTCTTCTTTAAAGCTTTGTCTTTCCTTCCAACTTACTTTTCATTCTTGCTTCTCTTGTCTTATATTTGACACTGAGGGCACTTAACTTTGTTCTTTTGTCTTCTCTACTCCAATAATATCTTATTTTTTCTGTTCAACTTCTTTATATTTTTATCTCCTTTTTTTATTCCTAAAGTATTCTTTCTATATGTTTGCAGTGATACTAAATGCGAAGCACTTATTTTATCCTTAACACAAGATAATTGATTCTAGGGACAAATTTGTGACCTACAAACAGCTGCATCTCCAAAAAGGCACTTGTGATTGCTCTGGAGACAACAGAATTGTAGGTGGTTTGTTCTGGCGCATCTGTAGTGATCAGCTGAAATTCACTTAAGGAAATCATGCAAGATGTGATATGCTTGGGTTTTCATTTCATGTATTGAAAGCTTATTGGAAATGCAGTAGTATTTCCTCCATCATTATCTGATGTTACCCCGCAATGTAGAAGTGATATTAGCATACATGGCAATTCACTCTTTCCTAGGAATTGTAACGTTTTCCTTCCTTTCTGCACTCTTGTGAAGAGGATGCCATTTCCTGCAATGTATTGCCATACAGGGAATTTATTGCATCAGACTGCCATGTCTCCTCTGCATCTGATCTCTCTCTGAAATACATACTTGAATTCAGGTTGTCTTCTGGCTTAGCTGGATTATGAAATCACCTCTCATAGGCAGATTTGTTACTACGCATGTGTAGTGGGTATTGTTATGTGCTGAAGGGACAGTAACTTTCTGAATATATTTTCCTTGTATGGGCCATTATCATTCTACTTGTGGGTAGAATGGTTTTTATTTGTGTTTGGGCACCAAAGGCAGCATCAAGCAACTGTATTAAAAAATTACCGAAGGTTTAGGAGTTTTTTAGATATTTAAAACAAACCTATGTTTTAAATATGTCCAAGACTTATGAATTACTGACCTAATTTTAGATCTTGTAATTGGTGTAGTGATGGAGGCAGTAGAAAGCCAGAAAAGGTGCTTTTGGGTAGATTCAATTATTTTCTGAAAAAGATTGCCATAAGGAAAAATGAATACAGTGTTGTAGCTTGTCAGGAAGTTTTTAAAGAAATTGTTGCTCAGTGTCAAAACCCCTTTAGCAAAATGAATTATTTTTATCTCTTAACTTTGGAGTTCCCCATTTTTCACCACTAACTTAACTTTCCTGTGTTTCTTAATGTCAAATGTAAGTCAAATGTAAGCACGCTGGTGCTCAATGTCCTCATTTTGTTTCCCAGTTCTCATTCTTACCATGTTTCTCTAAAAGGAGGAGGAAGCCCTTTGTTTAGGCTACATGTTCTAAGAGCGAAGACTGTTTATAGAGTATTCATCTGTTTTTCTTGTCCATGATATATATGGTGACATCACTGCATAGTTTTATATGGTTTGGACAATGCAAAACCAGCAGTTAAAATTGAGAGAGCAAACAGAGCATGTTTTTATAATTAACTACAGAACTTAGACCATAGCTTGTGAGTCACGTTTAAAAAAAAAAAAAAAAAAAAATCACAATCTTACCGTAGTTCTGAACTCAAAGGATGGACCTCTCTAAATTGTTTTGCATATTTAGTGTCCACAGAGGTTTTGCTCATCTTTCTTCATTCTTTCTAGTGCCAGGTCTAAAATAGTCAGAACAGTTATTTCCAAACAACTCAATTGCTGATTTTGGTATTTAACAAGTGTTGGAACATCAGTGAATTCAAACTGACAGGTAAAAACCCCCAAAGTTTTGTCAATATTATGAAAGGCTTAATAGGAAGACATATAAATAGCTCAGTAACCAGAGTACCTGGAGTCAGCCACAGAAAAAATCATTAAATGACCTGTTCAGGATGCAGGCAGAAAAGAATTAACAATTACAGTGAAGCAAACCTGATTTTTGTATTTAATGTTTAATTGACTAGGGTGACCATTATGTTACAATGTATGTAGGCTTATGTGAAATGTGTCTTACTGTTGGATAACATTCTGATTTACAGTGTTTGTAAAGTAAAAAAAAAATCTTGTGGTCATGCAGGGTTCCTACTTTGTCATAGACCTTTCTAACAGTCTCAGGCCCAATAGTGATCACAAAGTCTAGATAAAGTTTTTTTCCATTTTTCTTTTTCACAGGTAGAGCTGAATAACTACCTCCTTTATCTTGCATTCATGTCTAGCACGTATTGCCATTTCTTTCAGCCACATGCTTTTATTTCATTAATTTACCATTGTTGACTCACAATGAATTTGTGGTTCTTTCTAAATCTAAATCTTTTTTTGGTGCTCTACTAGTATTTTCCTCATCTTTTGTCAATGCATTAGAACTTTCCCTCCTAATTACTGTCTCATTGGAACTGAATTTAATCCTGTTCATTTCAGACTGTTTCTCTTGCTCAGAAATACTATTTTGCATTCTAATTCTGTATTCCAAAGTGCTTGGTATGACTTCCAGCCTCATGTCATTTGACAAATTTTCAAGTGTTCTCTTCAGTCAGACATCTAAATAATGAATCAAATTATTAAATTGCACTCAATCCAGGCCACATCATTCCCCCCTCCACCAAGTTCTCTTCCTAATATGACAATAATATAATAAATATATGTTGAGAGCACAGCTCTCTGAAAAGTGCATTCACCTTATGTTCATTTCATTAGGCCAGTAGTCCTTAGAGGTAGACAACATCACTGAGCAGGTAACATCCCGTGGTTTATTTTTCTGGCAATCCAGATCGGAAGCTGTCCTGGATGATATGCTGCCTATGAGTCCTACATTGGTGTGGATGACCATACTTCTCCTAAAACTACTTACAGAACTTAACCAAGATATCTTTCTCCTCCTCTTTTCTTCTATGTAGTATAAAAGATAGTTGTCATAAAAGGAAATCAGATTACTTTGACAAGAATCGCTTAGATTGATGTTGGCTATTTCCTGCCATGTTATTATGTTGTATATGCTTGTGAATTAATCGCCTAATCACTTTTTCTAGTGTTTTTCTTGGTAGTAAAATCTAGGAAGTAATTCTACAGGATTTTTTCCTTTTTCTTGGTTTTGAAAATAAATTTTAAAAATATTTAAAGATATGTTCCCTTTTTCTTGTCCTTGGTGCTTCCTTTACTGCCCACAGATCTTCAAAAATATTTACTAATTATTTAAATATTAATTTGATTAGTTCCTCTATGGGAAATTTTATCAGGCTTCATTGATTTAAACACATTTTGTTTATCTACCATACTTTTCCAAATATGACCTCAGGTCTGAATCCCATAGTTAATATTTGTGTCATAGTGAATGCTCAAGTTAAACTTTCCTGTAAAGGCTAAACCACTGACTACTTGAACCTTCTCTACACTATCTGCTGTTTTTTGTACACTTCTTGTTAGAGTTGGCTTGCATACACACTTTCTTATGGCTTGGACTTCAAATGTACTTACTGAATCAAGCTAACGTTTTCAACTGTTTTAATTTGAAACTGAATTTTGGTGTCTTTTGGCCAAGTATTCCTGATTAGTAAAGAGAAACACTGTATTTGACCCTATTATTTCCATGGCTCCACAACTGGCATGGTAATTTTCACGTCAGCTGGATTATGATTGTATTTTAGAAAATATTCTTAAAATGTGATCTATGAATCACAGCATCATGAATTTGTTTAGAAGATAGTTAACTCTTAGGGAACTGAGTTCCTATGCTGTTTAGCATTTTAAAGATAATACCTGGTATCCTCAGTTTCATGTGGAAATGAGCTGGCAGCCTGTGTAGGTTAAGGCACAAAAATGTAATATTCTCCTTTGACTCTACAAGTTTGTGTGAATATTCTGCAAGAATCATCTTCAGAAGTTCTACTGTCTCAAAGATAAAGCTTATCATGACACTGCACACATGTTTGGACAGCAGAGAATGGAGTTAAATTTTCTGTACTTTTCCTAAGTAGAGTTGTTTTGAAAAATCAACTGCCTTTTCTGACATGTGAACTGTATTATTTAATGATTCCTCTGAATTTACCAGTTCTGCAAAAGAAAATCACAAAGTTTGCAAGATTAGACAAATTAGAAGAAATAAATCATAAGGTGAAAAGGCCATGCTTTTATGTCTAGCCTATAAATGATGCTGCAAATTTTTGTGACCTGGTTTAATGAAAGGGTTAAACAAAGTGTTATACACTGTTTGCTGTCTTTAGGCATTTGTTCTGTATCCATGGACTTATTTTAATGTAAATAGGCACCTCAACAGCTGTGTCCCCTTAAGCACATTTTATTTAGCAGCTGGGTTATACACGTCACTTGGCAGCCATGGATTTTCAATTTTTCCCTGTGCCAAGGGGGCAGCTGGAATAATTTCAGTGCTCGTTAATTTGGGAGAAATATGAGCTGTGTAAGTCAGACAACATGAGTCTTCTGTATGGTGTTGTACAAGGATAAGCGGATCAGGGTAGGAGCAATTTGCCCTGTCCCAAGGGGGCTTTCGTTTTTTAATAAGCTGGTTATGAAAATTCTATTTCTTTGCAGTTTAAAGAGTCTAATTAGAGTCTGTAATTTCTCTCATATAACTGGAGTGGATGAAGGTTAACGTTTAGCCTCCAGAGTCTTTTCACATTCATTTACAGACTTAAATCAGGTAATAGTTTGTAGCTAATTAGAAGAGTGTATTAAATATTTAGTTTGACTTAACTGTGAGAACACATGGATGCTGTAAGGCTACAGAAATGATAAAGTAGAGCTTAATTTAATTCTTAATCAAAGATAAACTTGAAGTCTGTATAGTAATTTTAATACTGACTGGTATACTATGACAGTTGGAGCAGCAATTGCCTTCAGTTGGTTGAAATGTCAAGATAAAAGAATGTGATGTCTTTTTAATGTCCTTGCTTTAACACTGATGGTTCAAACAATTCATGGTGTATATACACAGTGTCTGAAGGATTAAATGTTTTTCGGCATTGCAGACAGTTTTTATGTAAAATCTCATTTATTTTTCTATTCACTCAGCATTTTCAGAAAGATTTTCTTAAAGAAATTGTACTGCTTCTGCTCACAGGAAGTCCAACAATTAACACACATTCCTACCAGAGTTTGTCAAACGGTGGGTCTGCTGTTCCATCAGAGCAGTACCTGCATTTGCAGCTTTTGCTTTGGCTGATTTTTGTTTTCAATAAATTAGTAAGGTAATCTTAAAATTCCATGCACAAACTTTTTTCCCTGTTCGTGTAAATAAAGCCTTCTGTTTTATTCTATTATTATTGTAATTTCCAAAATTCTTTGCATTCTATGAGTAGACCTCACTAAATTTTCTGTGCTACATTATAAAACTCTTCCTGTTGCTGTTTGGA
The DNA here is from genome assembly GCF_965140245.1 of Athene noctua. NCBI lineage: Eukaryota > Metazoa > Chordata > Aves > Strigiformes > Strigidae > Athene > Athene noctua. The sequence continues at coordinate 15,929,790 of NC_134046.1, read as the reverse complement.
TTTCTAGAACTTGAACCTTTTGCCCCTAAAGTGAGTATAAAAACTAACATAAAATTCAGTTGTACAGAGCCAAACATAGGCTTACAAAGTTGAGCTCAGCACCATATTGACTTTTACCTGAAATGGTTGGTTCAAAGCTCAGGCAGGATTTACATCTCCTTATGGTGAAGGAAAGCCTTCTCAAGTCTGCATGACAAAAGACAGGTAGACATTATCCTGAGTCATGAAATACAGAAGCTCACTTCCACACAGTTCTGTAAAGCTTCCATGAAACAGGTCATATTTTATTCAAATGGACATTTTTAGTAATGCCTCTTGGTCAGAGCAGGAGTGGCTATGGTTCAAATTTTTCTAACTTTGTTTTACTGATTTTTTTTTTTTTTCCTATTGCATGAAATTTAGACTATGAAACAGTTTTGTTGATTAAATATATAGCATCCAACAAATGCTACTATCCTATACAAAATGGCATTGCACAGGTGTGGCTGGGTGGACCTACCAGAGAGACCAGAAGGACCTTGCATCTGATATCTTTTTCAATTATCCTTCTACAGTTTGACACCTGCCAAATCATTTTGCCTTTGGTAACAGAATTTAGCGCTCAGACAACAACTACATTCCACTAGATTTTAGCTGGTGAAATTTCTACAGCTGTTTTACAAATTTGTAGCACTGAGTCTTATCTCCAGTGAGAATTGTGCACGCTAATTTGTTTGACTATGAGTCCTTGGTACTATTGTCTGTTTACTTCTATGTTAATGCCATTGTAGTTTAGATTGGAGTCTCAACTGCTCATCTTCTTCCTAACCTTTCCCACAGTTTCAGTGAACTGATTTTTTATCCCATAAACTGAGTACAGCTTCCCTTTGTCTTGCCTGAGGGCTCACTTACATCCTCTGCAATTGGTTCTGATAGCAATGAAGTCCCTTATTCATTTGTGAACAAGGCTGTGGATCTAAAACTGGATTAATAACAGTGGTGAAATACTTCAAAGCGAAAAGGGAAGAATGCTGATAAAGGGAAGAGGTGAACTAATAACTGAGACAAAATTAAATAATATACTGTCTATTTGACAGAAAAAAAAACCCAAAAAACAAACAACAAGGCATCTGTAACTTCAAAATAGTCAAGATTTCTGACTATAAGCTTGTTCAGGCCTCAGATTCTTGGATCGTGATCTGCACCTTTAATCTCAAGCTTCCTCTCCAGCATTTTTTGGATGCTAGAAACTCCATTACAGATTGGTAGAAAATCAGTGATAAAACTTCTAAATATCACCTTATTTTGTTACATTGCTTTCCCAGTTGCCAATTTTTATAAAATGGTTTATGACTGCAATAATCCCCTCAAAATCAGCTGTTATGGGAGATAATAGCCAGTTGTCAGAGCATTAACCACCCTTGACTTCACTTTGGGCCATTACGTAACAAAAGAATGAACTAGTGGTAAGGTTGCCAGGTGTATTAAATTATATGATGAATTATAGAGATTCTGTAGTGGGGATTAGTGTCCAAAAGAGACCAGTGGAGATTGCCAAACCCATTATCTGATAGGACTGCAGGCTGGACAAAATCCCAAGGGTGAAAGGCCAGTGCTTTATCCATTATGTCATCCTCTAATCTGTGTCTACACCATGCACAATGAAGTATACTGCAAATGAGTTACCATTGTTGTATGTTACATCTTAGAACTATGCAATAACTGAGGTGGAGACATTGGCATTATTTGTTTACTTAGAATTTACTCTGATTTTGACTTTTTTCTTGTGGATTCTTCAAAAAATATTAGTTGGTCTACAAGAAAGCTAAGCAGTGTAGCAGCAGAAAATTTATGAGCCTGCTTTTTCCACAGAAGCTTTAGTTAAATCCAAGAAAGTTGGTTATGTCATGGTTTCTGCATTAATCCCTTCCCCTCCTCTCCATTCAAATTAATTTGTTTAGGTTGCTCTTTTGCATTTAAGGAAGAAATATCTGTTCCACATTTCAGCAAATCCACCAGCATTTTGAAGAATGGCAATAATAGGTATAGTTGAATTATCCCTAAGTAGTTCATCTAGGTTTGGCTGTTCATTGTAATGACTGATCTGGAATCTTGCATATCAGGACTGGAAACAAAAAATTCTTTAGCTTTTCAGATGAGAGCACAGAACTTGTTCCTAGTTCCAATAAATACTATCATATTTTACTTTGAAATAGTAACACTGTTATGATAGAAAACTGATGTTAGGTAATTTTTAAAAGTTATAAAAGTGTGAATTAAAATCTTTCTCTCCCTCTATACACTGTATAGTTGAACTCATTGTAACATGGCTGGCTTTACCAGTGAAAGGATATAAAAAGTAGAATAAATAAAATTTTCTAAAACTCAGTAAAATATTTCTAAAATAGTTCTTCAACAGAAGTGTGTAGTGCATATACAATATTTGGAGGTACTGTATAAAGCTTTTATTGGCACTCTATAGCTATATCTGAAATATTTATAACACACTTAACCCATTGGTTTCAGAGTAATTTGTAAAGATGAGACAAATGTTACAGCTTGTGCTGAAAGTGAAAGTTACAGTGAAAGTAACAAGTTAGTTTGTGGTAATCTTAGGTTTTTTTCTTTTTAAGTAATCATAGCTTTTTAAAAGAGTCTCTGGGATGTCATTTTCTAGACATGGTTTCACCCAAAGGTTTTGTATTCTCAAAATCTGTGAAAATTTTCTTTGCTGAATTAAACTGATAAGAATTTAGTACATTCAAGATACATACCATTGTATTAAACTTTGTACATTATGGCTGCTTATTTAACATCATTAATACATAATGCACACTAAGCAGGAAAGATAAGCTAGAAAGTATTAGATGCTTCTCAGGCCTATTTTGTGGTTTTTTGTTTTAATGTTAAATGCCAAATCTTAAATGGCTATTTAATACAGCCTACTTGCTCTGCCAAATATTTACAAATAATTATTTAGTGATAAGCTCTTGCTGTGCCCTTTGAAGATTATCTGCCTGTGAGGAAACTGATCTTGCTCAGTTCTCTGTGACCAATAATTCAGGATGTATAAAGTAGCTAGCACTTGGGTCCCATGTAAAAGGCCTGGGATGTCTCATTCCTTTCAGAACTATATCAACCATCAATCTCCTTTAGTGAAGCAATAAGCCTCGTGCTAATATGGTGTTGGACACTTTCTCATCACCTGCTCTGTCCTTGCACAGTCTAAAATAACATAATCTCATTTTCTGCTGCTAACAATATTCCTAAAGTATTGAGTGGGAAATTATTCTTCATAAATCTTGAGTTGCATTATAATTTACTGTAAATCAACAAAGGGTGTCGAGACATTTTCAATGCTAGAAGAAATATCCTCATTTGATATCTCAGGTAAAACATGTAGCTTGTTGGGATTATTTAAAAGTGACCCTCAGCAGCCCTACACCTAGAAGGTGGATCTAGAAATGCTCCTTGCAGGCGAGCGTGACATAGTAATGCTGTCCCCTGATCACAAGGGGTTAACTGCAGCAGCAATTTCCTTTTTATCTCCACATATTTTCTGAGGTAGGTCTATACAAGGAGCTGTTGGGGATGCAGATATTTGTGAAAGCAGGACTTAGCTGCTTGATGATCCCCAGACAAATTAAGTGTTTTTCTTTGTTACTGTTTTTGCTTACAACATCTTGTTTTTCAGTTAAATAGCCCTTACTGGGGGTTTGTTTTCGTTAACTTATACCCATCAGTATTTAGGGTAGAATGCACAGTGTTTCGTATGTCACTATAATAGAAAACACTTATAAAATTGTCTGGGTACAGTGTGCAGTTGCAGGAAGGAGAAAACATAAGGAAATTTATAAATGCAAACTTTTCCAAAAGAGGTATTTTAAATAACATAGGAGAAAAATTAACAACGAAGAATCTTTTACTGAGTAACTTAATGTTTAAGGATTCAGTTTCATGAGGTAATGGCTTCATGGCTTCCTTGCAGAATGCAGTGTCAGTTGAGTCTTTCAGCACCTTACAGGGTAAAGGTCTCTAACAGGGTAGGAGATATTGTAGTAGTACTATCTTGTGTTGTATCACAGGGCTTTGTAGCCCTCATCAGTAGAATTTCGTGTGCTCATTTAAAACATTGTCTTCGTGGAATTTCCTGCTAACTTATCAATGTAAATAGATCCTTAACTCATTTTTTTCACCACTTTATAATAAAAAAAGAACTAAAGCTAAAAAAGCTATGAAGATAGATTCAGAGATAAGGTGAACTTTCTGGAGTGACCTTGTTTTTCTACTGCTCTTTTCCCATGCCTGTCCATTGCCCTGTATATTATGCCTTTTGCAACAACCTAATATACTGGAGTACACTTGGAATTTGTGTATTATTTTTGAATTGCTTTACGTGTTTGTAGGTTAAAGTTAGAAGCTGTAATATCTCAGAAATCAATATATTTTACAAACTGAATGTTCTTCCCTTTTCAGATTTGGAAAGGTTATTTGTGCAAAGACCTGTGGCCTATTCAGATTTTTTTAAATGTGAATCTTACTGGTCTTGATGAATGGATCCAGTATGACTTTCAAAACCCTTTATGACTGGATCCAGACTGTTCCTCACAGGAAAGTGTGGTGGCTTAATGCCATCTCCTTAACACGGGGACCAACGGCAGCATTGATTTCCCCCGTTCCCGTTGGTGTCTTCTGAGGTAGATGTGTACAAAAGAATGCTGGAGAGAGAGGAATAGGAGGATGAGATTATGTAAAGAGGAGTGATATTGAAGACCAAGGGGCTTCAGGCACAGTGGCAACAGGCACAGTGTAATTTTGGGAGGGAAGCAGTGGAAGTGTAAAACCTCAAGCTTTTTCTAAATTTGGAAGCCAGTTTAGGTTACTTACTTTTGGAGTTGGAACCTAAAAAATCAGGCCATCAGAAAATTATGAAGCAGCAGGACCCCAAGGAAGATAAGCCACTTGTTGAGACTTAAAGGATGAAGAGTTTATACGTTTATTTTGGGTAACTATTTTAAGACTATTTCCACTATAACAAAAGATAAGAAGAAATGGAGCATGAAGAATTTATAATCAACAGAAAAAGAAGCTGGTTTGAAGAGACAATTTACAACATAAAACTGAAATAGCAAAAGATTAGAATCAGAACTTAAACCTGGCAAAGTAGAATGTGATGTAATTGTCAACTCTGCCACCAAAATGTACAGCTTCTGAAGCTGACTTTTGCTTTTTTCTCTTTTTCCATTTTATTTTTTACCTCTTGGTAGATTTTCAAAGAATGGGGAACTTCCCTAACGCTCTTTTTTTCTGAATAGAAATATGGATCTGCCTGGAAGGGATGCACATGAGAATTTCCAAATGAGCGTTTTTCTTCTCATCTGAACCTCTGTTAAGTTTTCCTGTATTCTTCCCATGTGTTCTCTTAGTCATATTCAAAGAGGCTGAACCAGAACTTTGCTCTTTGTTAACGACAGATTTGAGAATGTAGCTCTAGGGTTGTATTTAGAGAAGTGGCACCAGCTCTTAATGGAAATTATTAATTATTCTGCTCTGCTTTTAATCAAAGATAAATAAACACTACAGGGTGGGGTTTTTTTTTTTAAATATACTAACCTGTGTAAATGTTCAGTGACTTTCAGATAACACAGGAATTTCTTTAGACAGAGTAGAAAAAGAAATGTCAATACAAAAATTAATTGTCTTCACTTTTCAAATGACAGTATGCAGCACAGGTTAAAATATGGTAAGGGAGACCAGAGATATTTCTTTTTGAAAAATTCAATTAACAAGTGAAAGAGACCTAAATAAATGGCAGCCTTTTTCATTATTAGGTTCACAAGATTCAGACAATTGGAGAATTGCTTTTGTGACTCTTGAGTTACAGCATGTAAATCAAATCTAGACCAGCTCTGGTCTCATCTGCTCCTATTGTCATTTTCTTAGCTGTTGATCAAATGAAAATCAAAGTGCTTTGATGAATGCACCACTGAGACTGTTGCAAAGACCCGAATGTTAAACCATTTGGGGGGGTGGTCTTTGGGTAGGGTAATACTCAGTTGGAGGATCAAACATCTTGAACAGGAGGGTCACATGCTGTCTAGATGGTAAGGGACCTTGCAGCAGTGTTTTTAGCTGTATTGAGTGAGATGCTTTGAATTGCTGTTCTGCTGAATCTTTATTTCCAGCTGGCCTGTGGTTGTATATCCCTATTCCAGCACAGGAATGATTCATTGCTATTTATTATCTTAAATTATATCCAAAAAAATTTCTTAAATATCTTAAGTATGTTCAAAAGGTTCTCCTATGTGACTGTTCCTCATGCTTTCTACAATGGTACTATGCAAGTATCTTTTCTCTTTGGTCAGTTCTACAGGAGGAATTGCCTGAAGAAGTCTCTGGGATAGCCAGATTCTCCGATCAAGTAGCTAATTAACACTTTGAAGTATGCAAATAGTGCCTATCAGGTGGCCTAGCCATAGCATGAGTTGCCTGGGAAAACATCCAGGACTGCTCCCAAATTCCCACCTTGAGGGCTCCTGTAACAGTTACGCCACCTCTTTGTGGTGAGGCTGCTTCAGAGTTCAGGCAATCACTTAGTCTCATGTTGGTCCATTGTTCCCAATCAGTTCATTTGCTCCTCTATGCAGAGACTAGCTGGGGTGTTCCTGGACCACCATAACTTATAACTATGGGAACTTGAATTTCATCCCTATATTCCACTTATAACTTAAATTCCATAGCTCTCGCCGCAGGACTATTTTTATTTCTTGCTGAGCCAGAAAGGAAAGACTGTTTTGCTGAAGGTGTCCATGAAATAGTTTGCAGCTGCAAACAGAGGTCTGCACTGTCAGCTGCAAGCAGAAGTCCCATTTCCCCTCCCACACTGTATTTTAAGTTTCTGGAAATACTATTTTACCAGCTGTTTGGCATGGAGATATGACTTCACAGTTCCAGTGTGTAGAATCTTACAGATTGACTCGTCTTGCTTAACATAGATAGAAGAAGGTCCCTATTGTCTTCACTATGCTGCTAGTTGAATGAAGTTGCAGAGGTGAGGACAGTTCAGGGACTGCAGATTAGTCCATGCATAATGGATGAAACTGTTAAGTGGATATTTCAGATGAAGTGGTTAGCACTGAAATAGCTGTCATTTAAATCATCATTCTTAGGTTTTCCTCACTAATGGTTGAGTGTATACATCTCTGAGATTTTATGTAAGCTGTCTATCCAGAGTTTAAAGGTTCAACCTTCAGAATATTCCCTAGCTGTAAAAGCAAAAAACTTATTAACAGTACTCTATTGTTTTCCAAAATATGAGGGGATGCAACAAAGAATAGAGAGCAAATCACCTTCATAACCCAAACTATGATCTGTGCCTAGGTAAGGGAACAAGAGTGTAAAACAAAGAGACTATAAAAACAGAGAGAAAGAAGTTAAAAATAATGATAATATATGCAGTTAAATGTCTACTGTTGATTTACATATTTTACTTAGTGTAAGATTTGTGTTCAGTTTTGTCTGAACTACTGAGCTTGGTGGTTCAATATGTTAATATTATTTCGTTCTGCTGTGTACGTGGGAATAGTTACCAGCACGACTTGTGACAACTTCTGACATGTTGTGCTTCTCACTATGGACTAGTGGTCTGGACAAGAATCCACAACCTTGCATGTAGAAGCTGACCATCATAAAATGCACTGTTGAAATGAGTCTGTTGCTTAATATTAATATGATTCTACAGTTCAGAATCATTTGAGCTTATGCAGCAAGCTTTTGCTAAGAATAGTAACTGAATGGAGTGCTCTTTCTCAGAGGTGATCTTTCTAGGTCAGGAATGAGACATAATAACAAGGTAATATATGGGAGGTTTTTACGTCTACTGTTTTAAAGATAATTACAATACCTCAATCTCAAATGGTATTCTTTGCCATTCAACACCCGCTTTAGAAAAATATGAAGTGAGAAAGTCACAAGGTCTTTTAAAGATTCTAGTTCCACTGTCCGTTTCTGTAATGTTACTGTGGAGCTCTCCATTTTCTGTGAACATTGGCTTAAAAAATAGTAGTCTATTGCACATCTGTAGAAGCTACATACTGTTCAGGAATAGCAAGTGTGGTTCCAAAGATTAAAGTTTTTCCCTTGGAGTAAGCTTTGCTTTGTATTCAGTCAATCTGACATCATCTACAATTTTCAGTTCTGTAGATAGGATATAACAATTCCAAACTAATGTTTCTGCCTGAGAATATTTCCTTTCTCCACAGGTAACAGTTCACGTTAATCCTTAATTAGTTGATAAAACATTTTACAGGTCAGACATTGAATATATTTTGATTCAGGTGTATCTCTCAAATACCTTACAAAGCTCTGAAAATTATCCAGAACTGAAAGTTCTCTTTCTGTCACGTTTTTTTTTTTGTTTTGTTTGGTTTGTTTGTTTGTTGTTTTTTTTTTTGCTAGAGAGGTATTTATACCCTCTAATACAGATTCATTCTCAGATGAAAATGGTCTCTTGATTCAGTCACAGTGCTTGGATATTGAAAGGTGTTTTTCTCATTTGGCTTATACTCAGTTAGCCAAAGCATATGTAGACTATGTAAATGTTGTTACTGGATCTGCTGGGACTGGTCCATAGCAACTTTGAATTTATTCAGTCTGCCTTGATTAAAATATTCTCTTCATATGGATTCAAAAGAAATTTAAGTGTTGTACCACAAGATACTGATATAGGTGTATCAGTGTATATGTATAGTGTATATACATATTAAAGCTCATAGTTTCTATTGTGTTATTTTCTTCAAGGTCCAATACAAACCACAGAATGAGACATATTTTATACTTCCTTATCTATTATGAATGACAGTTTTCAATAATATGCCTCAGTACTATATATATTTATCAGTAGACTACACAATATTAGTGCTATATCTGGATTGTTTAAATAAAATAGACATTTCATGTAATCATTTTACAGAGCAGAACTGCTCAGACACACTTTCCATTCAGTTTTTTTCAGATACATGAAGAAGAAAATTTGGTGATCACTATTAACAGTTTTTACCTAACAACATTTATCTTACATGGTATCTGAGGATATGAATGGGCATTAAATCTGGTACCTAATGTCTGCTCAATTTACCATGACAATTTCAGTGGTAACTATGATGCAGCGTGTCCTGTTTTGCAGCATATATGAGCCATCACTGCATAGGTCTTGTCCACATGCAGAAGTTGAAATAATCTGAACTTCTAATTTTAAGTTAGTGGTACTTCTATAATATTGACTTAGTTATATTTTTATGTGGATGTAGAAAACAAACATATCACCACAGTAACTTTGTCCCTGTTTATTGGTATTATGAATGGTACCAGCACATCTAGAATTATTACATAAAATACCTATCCAGAATAATTAAACTTGTATAAAAGGCTTATAGATCCAAGTTTGTTTTGAAAAATTTGATTGAAAATGTAGACTTATTCAGGCAGGTTTCAGTTCTAATAATTTACTACCTAAGTCATTGCTGTGATCTCTGAAAGCAGAAAATAAAGCAAGCAGTTGTTTTGTAAAATCACTTCTGCAATGAATGGTTAGGCACTCATGAGTGTTCCCCACTGCAAGCTCACAGTGAATTAAGTTTACACTGGTGGGTTCAATGAGCTGATCAAATTAAACTTTTAGAAATGGAGCTATAATCAGAATTGTTTGCCATCAGAGCTGATTTTGGGTATTTTTCTTACTATTATGAACAGAGTATTAAACAATATTCATAATAACTATTAATATATCTTTAAGGTCAATGTAAAAGAAAAACTTCAATGCGTCAGTGGTGTTATTTTTAACTAAAACAGCTCCCTGTGAACTTGCATGGATATTTTCTTATGAAGCTACTGTGAATAATAAGTCTTTCTATTAAGTAATGAGCAGTATACAAATGGTATTTCAAAATTATAGTTTACCTTATATTTCATTTGATTAAAGATTTTATACTTCATGTTGACACTGGTAAATGTCATTTATATAATGCACAGTGAAAAGTACATAGAGGAAAATACACAACTCATTGGGATAGGGAAGGAAAGCAGCACTTAATAAACCCTGATCACTCATCTTCATTGCTAGCTCTCTATAGCTTTTATTTTTATTTTTTCAAGTAATGCCAAAAAATTATCAGTATTTTTAAAGATGCTTAAAATATTTTCTAGCGAAACTGCAAATACCAAGTAAATGATATGTATAGAATGTACTCGGAGAAAAATCATTAAAATCCTTGCAACAGTATCACAGAGGCAGCCCATTTCCTCGTGATGATCTATGATATTCATTTGTTGAAATTTTTCTTTTGTAGGTTTAATGCAGTTAGTTTGTTGCCTACACCTACTATCATGCTTACTTATTCTTTTAGATAAGGTTGGTTTCCTTTTATTAGAAACATGGTGTAATTTAATTCTTTATAGATTAAAGCAGATCATTAAATATAAATCTCTCAGATGTATTCGGTCTCATCACAGGACATATTCAAGTATGATTTTTAGGAAGATAAACCATGACAGTGATTTAGGCTGTATTTTGTGGGTATAAATCTCACTGTGCCCTTTCACGTGTGTTTGGAGAATAAAGATTTTCTTTATTAATGCTTTTGGTTGCCATCAACAAAGCATAAAAGTAGAGTTCTTTTGTTTAATGCTGTGTTCTTTAGAGTTATAGTGTAGGATTGTGCATTCTGTTTGATTCAAATTAATTAACAACATTGCACGATCAATGTGTATACTTTTTAAACTATAAAAATCGTGATTGAGTTCTATGTACATTTTTTATTTGAAATACTGGGAAAAGTTTTGGTCTTTAGGCCTGATAATAATGCAAAACACCATGTGTGCCTAGAAACAGGATCTGCCCATTAAGAAAATGGACAAAAGGGCGGTGAGGGAATATAGTATCACAACTGACAGTAAAGAGGGAAACTTTCAAAGACAACATTTTAAAACTTCTATGAAAAAAAACCCTATGAGAACTTAATATAGAGTTGGTATATTTGACAAATAAATTCTTTTGTCTGTGAGAAAAAACTGCTAATTGAAAAAACTATAAGAAATTTATTTTTTTAATTGCAAATTAATTAAATGAGAGGTCTTCATAAACTCACATCATGACATTTCTTTCTGTGTAATTAGCTTTCTGTATAATTTAAGAGTAACTATTTTGTGAATGTGAGATCCAATGTGAGACTCAGTTATATTGAATATTACGTTCTAATGTTTTGTTGTGTACAGCTTTTTAATGCTGATAACAGTTTCTGTAAAAAAGTTTACATAATGACAATTCTACTAAGTATACCAACTAAAAAAAGGATCTGATGTGTGGGTTTAGTTATAATTTTTAGTCTTACAATATAGAGTTCATAATTTTCTTTCTTCTCACACATGATGGCACCATGTTGGCAGCTATAAACTGTCAATTTCCAGTCCTAACTTCATATGTTTTATATTAAATCCACAAAATGTAGAACAAGTATTAGAAAATCAGTCAAATTACTAATTTCATAGAATCATTTAGATTGGGAAGGACCTCTGAAGATCATCTTGTCCAATCCCCTGCTTAGAGCAGGTGAAGTTAGATCAGGCTGCTTAGGAACTTAGTCAGCTTTTAAATATCTTCCAGGATGCAGGTTCTGCATCATCTTTTCAAATATTTTATCACCCTCATGATAAAAATGTTTCTCCTGATATCAGATCAGAATTGTTTAGGACCTCTGACACTTTTTCCTTGCTGTGTTGTCATCTTAGAGTCCACTTTCAAGAAGACTCTTTCTTTTCCAGTATGTCAGTGTCTGCCTTGTACAGGGGAATCCAAAACTGAGCTCGGTACTCCAGCTGTGGTATTACAATGGAATAGAGGGGAATAATTACCTTGTATTTCTTTTGCTAATATGGCCCAGTATGGATTTGGCCTCTTTTGCCATGGACAAATCCTTAGGGAATGGGAAAATGGTTGTGGAAATTTAGGTATATGGAATGAGAGGCATAAGCCTTAGCATGGCAAGGGCTACAGTGGGCGTGATAAGGGCTTTAGCTGCAGCTCTCAGGTGCTATTCCCGATTCTCTTGCTGGGAGCTTAGTTGGATCAAGTGAGGCTCACTATGATCCATCTTACCAGATATATCAAATGGTAAATGAAGAAGGTATGGAACTCTGTGGGATTTCTAGATGGAATATGTTGGGACCCAGGACAGTGATTTCTCGGCACACACATGGGTGGTTACAGACCCAACCTCAGCAGAGGGGCTGTGAGTGCTATGCAAACTTGTATTAGGTAGAGGAAGCTCTGGACAACACGATCCTTTCCCATTCCCTGCTTATCCAGCTAAAACCACCTTAATTATCTTTGCTGTAGTTTCCCATATATAGAATGGGGTTGAGAAGAGAAGGTATGAGGTAGAAAATACTGTCATCTGTGAGGACAAATTTGCAGCTGTTTCCAAGGCTTGTAAAATTATGCAACACTGAACTTATCTCTATTTGATAAGAAAGAACTGAAAAAATGGTGTAGTAAAGAGAAATATTTCATTGGAAATTTTCTGTTGCTTTTTAGATGGCAGCTGTCTGAAGCTGCTCAAACATGAAGTTTTGGATATAAGTATTATAACATGCAACTGTGGAGTCCAGACAAACAAGTGTTATCATTTAGCATCTATCAAGGCCTACCCTGCATCCAGTGTTTCCAAAGTATGCCCTTCTTCTCTGCCAAGTAATTTTATCTGGGCAGAATTTTAAGGAAAGCAGCAATTTTCTAGGATTTCTGAACAAAGGTGTCTGCGTGCATGCACATGCGTACACCAGCTGCACAGCTTTTTGCACAGATATTTCTGTGTGGGACATGTGGCAACCCTGCACACGATTCCGTCATTTATCACTTGACAGCATAAGTCCCACCTGTGGAAGGTGTCTCTGTTGACAAAGATACTGTGTCATATGAACCTTGAAAACTGAGGGGAGTTTGCTTGCCTGGTGTTTCAGATCATTCATCTACAGAAATATTTGCTAATTAAGTGCCTCTTCCTCCACATCATACCATGGCAATTTTCAGAATTCGTAAGTGCAGAACAGGTTTGTCTGAAACATGCAGTTTTACCTTGTACTCCAATGGGTTTAGTTTATTCTCTGATAAACCATTTAGCCATAACTTTATTTAAATGTCAGATATTAAAAACTTCCAAAGAGATCAAGCATTCTGCTACATAGAACAAAAGCCACATTTTGTCATGAAGACATTACTGGCAGAGATTATTTTTTTTTAATCTACTGTAATACTTTCTTTAAAAGGTTCTATCCATATGAATTACACATCTGTATCTGAAGTTCTGCTGTATAAGTTTTAAGTGCAGTATTAATTGACTTGATCTTTTGCATTGTACTTCCAGGTTCGTATTTTTACCTATCTGATTGGAAGAGAAGCTGCTTTTGCTGATAACCTGAAGTGGATGGCCTGTGCTAACAAAGGTTGGTTAACCTTCAACTGTGAAAGCCCTGTTTTCAAAACCCTATTACTGAGCCTTCCTGCATATCTGACCCTCTACAGATATGGTGTCACTGACAACTAATCAGAGGATGGGTTGTTTTTTTTTCCAGGAAAGGAAAAGACTTATTTATCTTGTAGCATACAATTTAAAAACACAAAACCCCCCATATTTGAAATAGATTATTTTCTTAAAATTTCTATGAAACTTTTAAACTATGTGATCTTAAATTTTTTGTTCAGAGAAGAAACTTCAATTTCAAAGCATTTGTTCTGTTATAGCTGTTATTACTCAGACTTAGCTTGGTTCCTAAGAACATTGGGTACAAGTCCTGTTGAGTTAGGCACAGTATATAAAACACCAGACATCCTGTCCATTGAGAAACTGACAGTGTAATTGAAAAAACAGTTTTACATTCTTTAAGGAAGGATCATTAAAACATGTAAGATGATGAGATGCTACAGTAAAAGGATTGACTAATATAAATAAGAATGATTCAGAAAAAAAACAATCCCCCTAATTAATCTTCAGGTTTTTTGTTTTCCTTTCCTCTTGGAAAAAAAATCCAAACCTCTTCTTTTTTTCTATTGTGCCACATTACATTATGATGAATTGCATCAGGTGCTATCCATTTAGTCATTATTTCTTTAACTACTGTTAAGTCCAGCTGATGGAAATTACTCAGTTTGAAGTCTTGTCTTAATCAGCTAATATTACACCATAATTTAGTTTAAATAATAGTATAAGAATCCTTTGAAGCATCTTTTCTGAAGACAATTTAATCAACAAAATCTTTTAGCTTTTTAGCCCAGCTCTACAGATTCAAAAAGATCTAAGTACAGCATCTCTGAAATTAGGACCAGGCAATAAAGTCTGCCTTAGTAGATCATCTGGTCCACATCTTCCTTATTGCCAGAGGGAAAAAAAGTGGTCACCTTTGTCATTCTTCAGGACTACTCTTTTTTTCAACAGAGCCATGTTGCTTTGAGTCAGAATCTCACTCATATGAATCAACCAAACAACTTAATGACTGTTTCTTCTATAAATTTTTTAATCTCAGTTTAATAGTTACAATACCTGCTCTCTGATAGCTTGCAAGGCAAAAATCTTCCTCTAATTGATAATTAAATATTTTTTATAGCTTTGAAAATCACAGTTGGAAACAGCATAAGTGATTATGTCAGGCAGTATGGATTTAGATCTTCTTACAGTTTTCAGCTACAGCTCATCCATTTTCTTTTAGTGAAATGAAGGATTACAGCAGAACAGATGAGGAGTGTAATAATGCCGGTCTAAAGATTGCCTGAATGGCTGGACTGCAGTTTACTACTTGCATAGGTGGGCCAAAGCATGTTGTTGTCAGTGAGGGTCAATGACCCTAAAATCAATTTTCCTTGCAGTGATTTTCCCCTTGGAAGCACAACATAGATGAAGGCTTTTTGCAGGGTTTCCAGCTGACTGGACCGTGCACAGCAGCCCGTTCCTTCAAAATAGGTCACAGGGGAAATTCATACCCCCTTGCAAAACTTCTTTAGCTTCTAGATTCTGATGGTGAAACCTTGAAAAACCTCAAGCATGTTTTTCTGTTACATTTTTATGTATAAGTAGGGCATATCTAGAGGGAGTTGGCTTAATGAAGCAAAACACCAAACCATTTTAAATACATTAAAACATCCAAGAACCCCAAAGTCCCTCTAGAGCGGTCTGTGAAATTTGTAGTGATTTACTCTTCTGTATCATAAGCAAGTGCACATGAAGGAAAAGAATAAAGATTTATTAAGATTCTGAAGTGAACAAAGGTAAAAGTTTCCTAGTGCTTAGCATGCCAGATTTTAAAATAAGCAGGCGCCACCTTTCCCTCAGTAGTCATTTCCAGAAGAAAGCTGTGAGGATAAAGATGGGAGTTAATGCATTACTTACTAACAAAACAGCCAGGATTAAACATTTTTTTCAGTAAAATTCTCTATTAAATTAGTAATTTCACAACCACTGTTTTAATTTAAAAAAAAAAAATAATTTATTGTGGATCATCACTGTGGTTGGCATATTGTAAGATGGACAAAGGAGGGGATTCACCAATACAAAGGAGCAGAGTCTGAGAAAGCAATGTAGAGGAAAATGCTTTGCATATCGGAGGTCTGATAGCAACTAACTGCCAGCAGAGGACAGATCAGCCCTGAGGCAAACTGTGCCCCAGCTGTAGCAGTTTACAGACTATTGTATTAGCAGAAGAGGGTTGCGTACAGGAAGCCCCAGTCACATCCATTCCCATTATTAGCATGACCCCAGCACCTCATGCGCTGTGGGCTCTCGGGGGGGTGGCAGGCAGCCAGTTACAGACACTGTTCACCTGCTTGAGAGGCCTCTTAGGTGGGGGATAGGGGGGGTATTCTCCATGGGAGTTTTACAGCTGCAGCAAAACAATGAATTCTGCTTAGTCCCTACCCAAAGAGGATTTTTTAATTCTGGTATTTTATTAGTTGCAAGAATATTGCATCTATTTTGCACACTGTCCAGAAAAAAAACCCCAGCTGCACTCTATGTAAAAATCCATTGGAGTCGTTTTGAAAAGTCCTGAGTCTAATGGTGGACATTTTCAAGAAAAACAAGCCATCCAAAAACATTGCAAGGACTTTGTAATATGGAAAGGCAGCCCAGTTGCAGAGCATGCGTGTGTCTTTAACCACGTTATTATATGTATCTCACACTTGTCATTACCAAATCTTATCCATTTCCTTCACAAATTTTTTTCCTGCTGGGGAGGAAAAGAAGTAGTGCTGACTGTAAGGGGCTCTAAGGTGGCATAATTCATACACCAGAGAGGTGAGAAGCAGGTGTTAGAATGCAAAAATTTAAGCACGGGTTTGCTGTTATTGCTTGCATGGCCTCAGCAGCTGTGCTCAAGAGCTTCAGAGCATGTCTCTATCTGATGATTAAACCTCGGTGTAGGAAGAGTAAGGTTTCTAAATCCACGGGGTACCTCTGATCTCTAGATAAGAGAGATAAACCTAGCAGTGTAGGAAGCTAATTCTTGTGAGGTTTAGCATTTGTTACACATAACTACAAACACATGAATCATCAAAAAGTCTAAATATCCAGTGAAAACGAACTAAGAGAATGTTACCTAATGCTGCCCCTAGCTATAATATAGTAACTTTTGGTAGAGTTTTCCCATTAGGAGAAGATTGAAAAATAAATATTAGAACAAGCATTAAAAATATGGAAATACCATTCACATAGCTTTTGCAGTTCCTTTCACTTTGTTGTAAAGAAAGCTAAAACTTAAGGAAAACAACTTTTTGTAGAAACAAAGTAAGTAGATGAACCCTAAATGCACAGTAGATAGGTAATTGTTCATATTACATGAGTTATGGAAGCTGTAAAATCATTGTAGATTTTTCTAATGTGAGCTACAAAAGTACAAATGATATTTGTAAGTAGATGAAAAATAAAATCTTCAATGCAAGAAAGGAACAAAAAAGAAATTACAAATGAAACCCACTCCTAAGATCACATTATATAAAACCTAGAGAGAATCCATATGGTTGTGTCTTACAACACCACCTAAGTTTTGACTTTTACACTTCTTCAGCAGAAATTTTTACATTTCCCTAAACGCAGTTGTTTGAATAACCTGATTAAAAGGAATAATGTCTGTAACACACTCTTTGTTTCAACTTTTCATCAGTTGCCACCCGATATATGAATAAATCTGTGAAACACAGACATGATTTAAAAAATATGATTTTTCACACTAATGCCTTTTTCTTCCACTTCCTAACCTTGACTTCTTTAGCTGTCATACCCACTGGACAAGGAGCACTGCATGGCTAGCCTGCAACTAGCCTGCATGCCAGTATGTGTTGATTTGCCATCTGGCTGCTTCTAAATAGGATGCTCAATGTCACTTCTTTCAATCTCAGTGTAGTCACAAATTTTCACTTGTTTTTGAAACCTTTATTTCTTTGCTAAGTTTATATGGAATTGATTCACACATACTCACCACCTCTTTTAGTCTTAGAAAGTTAGGCTAAAAACTGTTTTCTCTCTTGTGCAGTTTAGAGATATAGTTTGCAAGTACAACAAGAATATCTGTAGCATGCTGCCTGGAGAGGTCTGAGTAAGTTGTGATATGACAGTATCCATTCTCAGAAATAATACAAAGAGAAATACCTAATGTAATACACATCCATATGAAGAATACTTACAAGTAAGCGCCCAAATAGGTGTCTCTGCTCATGTTGGCTGTACCTGGTTCAGATGGATCTCTTCTAAATGAAGGAAAAGAAGAAAATAAAGAAAAATTTAGAATTATCATGTCTTGTAACATGTATAAACCTGTATGGCACAACACTAAAGTGTTTCAGATTGGGTTCTGTTTTCTGTTGGTTTTCATTTTTTCTTTTTGAGTAATCTAGCTAAATTTTTTCAGTTGAAAAACTGACATAAAAACATTTCAGGAGGCAATCAGAATGCATGCTCATTTTACAGCAAGGTATTCTTTATTTTCTTTATAGGCTGTGATTTAAAAAAAAAAAATGCCAGGCATGGACCTCCAGGAGCTTCTTAAATGAGTCTTTAGGGCTTTGATTTTAATGAAGTATGACATTAAAAAGTGTTAACTAATTGTGATTTCAACCTGTATGGTTAAGAAAATACTACTTGATTAAGGAAGACCTTTCTATCACCTTAGATACAAGACAAATTTTTTTAAGGAGTTAATCTCCTCTGACTTTTCAGGCATTATTTAATGTGCTCATATATATATATATATATATATATATATATATAAAGTGTTTCAGTGCAGGTGTTGTCCTATTGTTCACTGTACACCACTCAGTGCTAGTAGATCTCTGCTCCAACTGTAATTTTGCACACTATTGTAAGAGAAGTGCAAGTACTGGCATAACATTCACTGAAAAGTACATGAGCTCAACACAACAAATAGTATTGGAGTGGTGAGGTAAGATTGCATAGAAAACACTGAAACAAAACAGTGACTAAGTCTGCTCTTTACGGACCACTAAAAACTTGTCCATGGGGACAACTGAAAGTATATGTTTGGTAAAAGGAGAAATGGAGAGATGAATATATGTGGAGGTCCCTTGCTTTAAATCTTACTACAGAGAAATGAGCAGAGTTTGTGTGCTCTTTCCTTTTAGTGACTTAGTCCTCACTTATAGCCATTGTACACTAGTCTAAGATGGAGGAAGAAAGGCAAAAGGCTGATATGTCTATTTGTGCTTGTGTCTAATTTTTCTGGATTTCTGAGGGGTTTTTTTGCTTTTGAGCATGTAACTTGAAACACGTGAACAGTGCTGCCTATGGCCCCTCAATATTGGTTCTTTTTTAAGCTTTCTGAAATGAGACATACCAAAATTCCGGCAGGTGTACTGAATCAGAAATTTCTACCATTCAGACTACAGAGCACCCTTGCAGTCTTGCCAGAATTGGCCCTGTCTACAATAAACAGAGCTCAGAAGTGCTTTGCAGCTGCCATGTTTTCTGCTGAAGCTTAATATTCCAGCTCCATAGAAGCTGTGATCTTCTCAAAAGACTAAAATTGTAGCAAGGCCTCTTTCATGAAAATTCCATATTGGTCTTTTCTCATTAAAGAAAAGGAAGGTATATGAAGGGGAACTGATGCATTTAAATAAGTCCTGATGAAACTATAGCCTTGAAATTTGTCAGTCCTTCACCACCCTTGCATGATGTGGGCTCCAGATGTCAAGTTTGTGATGTATAAAGATACTTGACAGCCAAGCACTGAAAAGGAAGTGGTGACAGCACAAATAGCTGTGGCCTCTGCTGTTCTCAATGCTGTCAGGTCATAGATGTTTAAAGGATTAACAAAGCTGTGATTAACAACCACTAAACCAAGCAATTCTAGTTGTAGTCCACATTTTCTGTGACCTGCCATTTATAAATAACATATTGCTATTATCTGATGTTTAGTCACATTCTATATGGACGAGCATTTTAGAGAACACCCAGCTACTGTTTTATTAATGTAGCTGTAATCTGTAATGTTTCTTGAAACTGGACAAACTAGGTGAGACAATATTGGACAAAATTAATACCAGTTCTAACTTTTAAAATATGCAAGATTATAAAAAAACCCCAAACATTTTACCATTTAACAACAAAAGTTTTCTGGAAATAAAGAGTTTAGGAAAGGCAGTGCAGTGGTTCATAGTGATATTGGGAACCCAGTTCTTCAGGATTGGCCAGAGGTTTCACAGACTTCTGTTTTTACCAGGTATTATTGTTTGAGGCTGCTTTTTATGAAAAATTTATTTTTTTCATTTCATCTCTGAAAATAAACAAACAGAAAACATGACAGACATAAAATACATCATACTTCTTATTGCAATTTTCCTTAATTTTTTCTGTCTGGTTTTTAACTTAGAATTGTGTGTTTTCACAGGGTTTTTTACTCAGATCTCTACCTTAGCTGATGTTCAAGAGAATGTCATGGAATATCTCCATGTGCTTAGCCGACCAAAGGTTATTGACCAAGAACATGATGTAGTATGGACTGAAGCATATATTGACAGCACTGTAAGTGTGCATGATAAAGCATTTAATATAGGCTTATTGCATATAATGAGGAATTAGGAGTAAAACTGTTGTGGTAGAAACACTAGTTGTGCACCTGATTTCTGTTGCTGGAATGTGCTGATTCAGTGTAAGAATCAGGACTTGATATCTTTATGTTAGAAGTAAATAATTAAAGATTACTGAACTTTAGCAAATATTTATACATCATAAATTAAATAGAAAATAATGAAACAAACTTGAGTAACAGCATAATTTTAAAATTTATGACTTCCAAATGTAGATTTCTTTTATTAACCAAAAATGGGCTTGAACAGAAATTGATTGGATTGAGTAACCATTTTTTCTATGTGTTTTAAAAAATTTCAATGAATACATCAGTATAAAAGTTTAGACTGACAAGAATCAATACTTCTAGTATATAAAGGTGGGTCAAAATCTGGGGGACAACTGTCCTGGGGAAGAATAATGAGAAGATTCTGCCTTTTAAAGTGGATTAAATGGGTGATATGCTAACAAAATTGTCATAAATGTCCAATTTTAATTTGACATCCCTTTGAAACATTATAGAGTTGAAGCAGAACTTTCTGTTATGCAGAGACTGAGCACTCATGATACTTCTGTATCATTTGTGGTAAATCATGAGATTTGCAGATGGTTGTTCATTTTCATGGGTTGGTCTGAAATAACTTTTTATCTATTTCTCTTCTTGTTTCTTTTGATCCAGTTAAAATATTTTGGTTGTATATTGTCTGTAGAACAAGAGTTTGTAGGAAATACCTGTAATTTATTACAAGTAATGCCAAGTATTCACTATAATGAAGATCACCACAGATGACCAGTGGCAAAGCTGTTTCTTTTTGTTTTAAATTTTTACTTTCATGAAGATGGGACAAGGTGGGAGAATCTCATCAGCTTCACTTTTATATTTGGGGGGTTTTTGTTTCTTTGTTTCGTTTTGAGTCTGTAATGTTTCTAGAAGATTTCATTTTAAATTGATACAAAAATATTCTAGGAAAAGAGCCCACTCTGAAAATAGAGTTTTGCTTCATTTTTAGATTTGCTTAGGTTTTTTCTATTCTTCAGTTGTGGCCATGGCTGGAGTATTGTAAAATAAATACTAAAACTGCAGTTATGAAGGAGAAACAGAGTTGCCTGTAAATGTTGCTTTGGAGGGAATTTACTTATCTGTGTTTCCTTTTTAAAAAAGACATGTTAATCCAGTCTCCCCTTTGTTCTCTTTCTTTTATTGAAGCATAAGGATGAGATGAACAGAAACTACCAGTTACCACTGTCCCTTCAGGGCATCCCATGAAATGGGGAGATGACTATGAAAACCTAGTTCTTACTCACTTCTTGCTTTTATATGCTTGAAGTAATCAGTGTGTGTATATGTTGAAGGGAGTTTTTGTATTGTTAGACAGAGTAGCAGGATGAGATCCATTTAAGTGGTGTTTTAGTACAACTCTCCTCGTTGTTTGCTGAAGAATATTGCACTAAAAGTGTTCCAAATAAATCTTCCTCCTTTCTCAACATCAAGTCCTCCCCTTTACCTACCAACAAAATACAAAATGCTGTTTCAGAATTAATTTTACACTTTACTCTCTCTTTTGTCTGTTAATCTATATTTCTTTGATCATTGCAGGGAGAAAAACATTCAGAAAAGTTAGTCTAACTTTCAATGATTCTCCTGTAGGTTATGGAAAGGCTAAGGAAAATGAACTACTTAATGTTGTGTGAAATACTAAGTGAATACAGCAGGGGTGAGTAAATGCAAGTGAATTTAAGAACACTAGAGGGAGTGTAGAGAAGGAATCTTGAGAGGAGGAAAACCAACGGAGCTGTTACATTCTTGAATAAAGGAACTGTTTAAATCCAAACAAAGCTGTTTTACTGCAATCAAAATAAAATACTTCGACGTTCTTCTCTTTCTCTTCCTTTCTCACTCTGTTGACTAAGGCTAAATAATGTTACTATATACACTTTTTAATATATATATATATATGTACACATCTATATACACATGCACTCATATACATACTCACATGCACACACATATTTTTAAGTGTCTGAAAACTCCACTCAGGACCTTAATGGGTTGGATGCTATAAGAAAAGATTTTAAGATAGAACACCGTGATCTGCTTAGGTGCAAATACCTTTCTCCTCCATCCTGCTCCCCTCAAAAAAAAAAAAATAGACAAATGAACAGGATAAATTAGCATAGTCACATACAAAACTTTGGGAATAGCAATGAAGGGAACCTTGTAACAAATCATGGGTGCTTCTGCCTCAGCTAAAGGTGCCAGAGACAATTCCCTGGCCATCTCTACTGTATTGGCATTGGAAGTGCCATCTAAATAATCCTTTCCATTTCATAACTTGTTGATTTTCATAGACAGTTTGTGTTCCTGCTTGGACCTTGCCAGGTTAGAAATAGTAGGGTATTCCCAGACAGCTTAAATGTTCTTATCATCCAGCTGTGTCAGGACAGCCATAGCTAGATTCTCAGGATTATATATACAGGGTTGTAATCAGCGTCACTGTGCCCTAACAGCATGGAGTATACTTCCTCATTCCCTTCCCACTGAATATCAGAGCTAATTGGCCAGCCCTGCTGTTTCTGAGCATGCAGCATTAGGCTGGAACATACCAGGATCCAGACAGAAAAAAGCTTGACAGGAATACTCTCAGGATACAAAACGTTTCCCCTGATGCCCCAGCCTGTTCTCATCCAATATTTGTTCAGGATATTTAAGTGTTTGATACCATTTAGGAATATTCTCAGAAGAATTTTGCTACTAAAACAAGGCGTCTAATTCCTGCGTCTGTTCGCCTTTCCTGTAAGAGGATGTCTGCAAAATGTTCATACAGCTGCCTGTTCAACCTAGCTTTGACACCCTGAGGTGCTCTACTTACTGTTACAAAAAAGTACAGCACTTATAGAACTGGAAATCCCTGGCAAGACATCATATGCAGAAAATGTAACATGGAGGAACCTGTATTTATGTCAGGTCTGTGTTGCCTTTGACACTGTCAGGGTCACATAAAGCAACTGAGACTAGGCCTCTCTGGGTGAATCCTTGCTTTGCAGACAGCTGAACTGGCTTCCTTTTGTGTGTCCCTAGACTTTGTTCTCTCCCCAGTGTTTCTTGCCTTTTTGAAGAGGTAACCAGCCAGTTCCTAGGGTCAGTTTTAGCTATCCTCCATCAAAAAAGTCTCTGTTCCCTTAAAACCAGGATTTCATGTTGGAAACATTATTATCAGTTACTCAAAGCCTCACTTCTTTCAAAAAAAGATCTTTTGATATAGGAGTGATGTAATCCTAAGAAGCGTCAGTGACTCTCAGAGAAACTTAACAGATTTCTGAAATAATTTAAATTTAGGTCTGTGCAGAACTGGGCTGATTCCTCAGTGTGCTTGGTTTTGTCATTTGAGGAGTAGTCTTTACAGGCTTATCTTTGGCTAATTCTAAAATCAGTTTCACTATAGTTGAAGTGCTAGTCCTGTAATAAGCTAGTAGATTAAGTGCTGCCAATACCTTTAGGCTAAAATGTTGGGGTTGAAGTATGTGATATATACCAGCCAGTGTCTAGTTTTGATTCAGAGTCCTCTGATCCCAAATTCCACACCTTTCCCTAGGCTTGGTTTCTTTTCCATTTGTACTTCTCTAGTCAGCAGTTTGATATGCACTAGAAGTGAGCAAGCTCTGTTGGATCTGTGAGATACCATAGGAAAGGGTGTTTGGGCTGTCAAGAGTGAGGGGACAGGCAGATGATTCTTGATTGTGGAGTGTGATAGGAGAAGAGATTATCTTGCTACACGTTTGTGTTCAGCTGTGTAGCCTAGAGGTGCTGTAAGGTTTAGCTTGGATGGTTGCAGGTGGGACACATGTACAGTGGGCCCTAGACAGTGAGATCTGGCCAGCACTCCAACAGACCCATCTCAACGTAACGTTTCTGCCTCAAAAGAAGGTCACATTTGGATCTGATGTTGCTGCATCAACATCACTAAGGCCTACGAGTATGCTTCAAAAATACCTTAATGGGTGCTTAAAAACACAGTTGGATTTCTGCTTGAAATCTTCCAAAAGTGCTCTTCCCTGAGTAGAAAATAATTCTAGAAGTATGAAAGTATTTCAGGGAGGAAACAATTTTAAAGTGGTCGATGACTTCTTTTAAGCATATGTGCATCTATAGCAAGTCAATACAAGTGAGTATATTGGGGGGAAAAGCAAAATTGCCTGGGCATCAGAATAATCAAGTGAAGTATTGCATAGAGGTGGTCTCTTGGCATTGTGGGTAATCATCTATAAAGCACAGAAGCCCTTAACTCATAGTAACATCTGGAATGTCAAGAAACACAGCTTTTTGCTGCAGGAAATAAAAAGACTGGACTGACCCCTGAGTTACCACTGCTTAAAAGCTTGCAATTGAGAATTTGTTTATTGGTGTGTATAATTTGACCTACTTGGACTTTGTTGACTCTTCCTCGTGAAATTTGTTTCTCATAACCGTACCTGAATATGTTCTCTGGATCTAATGCACCACTGAGTTCATCTCCTTCAGGCTATTAGTTTCAAGCTGTGAGCAGATTCAGGCATACGTTACCCTGTTGGCTCCGTTCAGTTTCCAACTGCAGGATTCCTTTGCATAAAAATTCTTATTTCATTCCATATTTTGATATGACTGGTGCTTCAGAATTTGAGTTAATTTTTTTTAAAAAAGCATTCTGAGTTATTACAGGTCATGATTCATCTTAATATGAATGGTGAGTGGTTTTTATTCTTTATACTTTTCTTCAGTGTTAAAGTACTATATGTTGATACTTCATTTGCATTATCCCCACCTTCTCATAGACATACATTAAATTATGGACTTTAGTTCAATTCTACAACTGCTGTTAAAAAAAAAAATCCTTCTTTTCTTTCTTTTTTTTCGAAGCGGGGATTTTTTAGAAATATTTTCTGACCAAGAAGCTGATACTGTGCTAGTAAAGCAACCTGTCCAATAAACTTATTTCCCCTTATGAAGGCAATAAATACAGCTAAAGCATTTCTGAAATGTTTATGATGGATGTTACAATTACATATATGATGAAACAATTCCAATTTATTCTTCTTCATCCTTAAAACAAATAATCAAGTACTATATAGGCATACAATTTACCCTGGTTCAGGTTCTTTGCAGAAATTTATAGGGAATGTAGGAAGCTCACTCTTCTCAGATACCTGTCACATCAGAATCCAAATGTTTTAAGTATGGAAATTTAGATTCTGGGATACAGGTCTTTGTCAAAGGATGAATTCTGAGCCAGTTCCAGAGCAGCAAGGGAAGCTGTATACATGAAGTCCTGTGTATAATGTACAGAGATATAACAGAAAGTTCTACAGACTGAAAGCTATTTTGCTGGCATTTTTTCCATCCAGGAGTTTCTGGTGAGGTATAAAAATGCTATTTAATGCTTCTTCCATTCACACAGTTTCCTTTGTGTTCAATGCACAGAAGAGCTTTTATAAAGTAACAAAAATTAAATAGTACCCACTTTTCACTAGCTTCTATTCCCAGAGATATCTTCAAATACTTTTGGTGGCACAAGTTAATTGTGCTATTATAAGAAGTATGTGACATTAGCATTTTTATCACAGTAAAAGGTTCCCTGGGCCTCTATTTCAAAACTAACTTCTAGATTGTAGTACTGGTACGCATGAAAATGCATCAGAGTGTTCAGAATGCTCATGTATGTCTACAGCAAGTAAATATTGGTACTCACTGCAGAACTGAATGTCAGGAAATATCATTAATCAGCAGCTGTGAAAAGAAAACTTACACACAGGCAGTAAGTTTTTATTTTTTAAAATATTTTTAAAACTAGAAATCTGTATTGCTTTTTTCCCAATCCCACTTTGGACTTGGTTACATGCTCTAACCTTCCCTTTGTGGCTAGCATCTCTTAATCTCTAATAATTTACAGCTCTTTATCAGAGAATGTCATCACTTCTGACTGACTCTGAAGTTCCCATGAGAACTTCCTTTTCTTGCTTTGACATTTGAGTGAATTGGGTTAGGGAAGGAAAATCCCATGCATGGATATCAGGCCTTCCATCAGGTCGTTTGTTCTTAAAATAAGGTTCTTCAAGCTCTGCTTTGTTTGCTACAGATCTGCAGTGGTCTTTTGAAGACTCTGATATGGGAGAAAAAGTAGAAAGTAGCCCAGGGAATGCCTTCTTATAAGTGCTTCAGTCTGGATTAATTTTCCTGGAAAAATATAACAGCTCTGACCATTTCATCTTTTTCAAAGCTTGTATAAGAGCATGATTACAGTTTGAAGTTGCAGACCATCTGGCCCAGCAATTATGGTGTGCTGTATTTGGACTGGGATCTTGTAGATATGGGACAGTGCTTGAAATATTAACAGTGGTGATCAGTGCAGCTACTTGTTCACACAGTAGAAAAAGACTATGCACATATTTGTATGTAGGTGCAACATCCCTTTATGCTGATGATTAGCAGGCTGTCTGTAGAAATCTTCATTGAGAGCCCAATTAAAAAAAAACCTTTGAGCCATGACTTTTATGAGTTTTGTGGCCCAAAATCTCCAGTTGCCATAATTAAGTATTTTCTCGTTCTCTCCTAAACAGTTCTAATCTGTTTGTTTTACTGCTGGATCTAGAATAAATGAATTACCATTAACAACATTAACCGTTTCAAACTCAGTAAGATGTGTGTCAACTGTAAAAACATAATGAGTGCTCAAGATAGTAAATTAATAAACCTCTCAACTGAATAGAAATAATGCACTCTCATTATCTTTCAGATGCAGCTCAAAATAACAATGGGTGTTGTTCTTTTTTGTTAGAAAATGCACATCTGAATTACTTCTGTTAGGCAGCAGGGTGCTAATCAGTGCAAGGAACGCTGTGCCACTTAAATTTGAGCTTAGAGCCCTTGCTCACACACCAGTACAGGAGTCACAGTGCAGTGTGTCCCAATAAAACACATAAATTGAGACCCCTGAAATGAAAATTGGGATGTGAAAAGGAAAATAAAGTCCATAATGACCTAGTGGGAATACGAATACTTTAAATAAAAATTTGTGCATTTTTTTCCCGCAAACACGGTATGTACAAGTAAGGACATGCATAAGCACAAATAGCACCTATGCACATGTATGTCTGTGAATATGTACCTTTCAGCTTTTGAAGTAAACTACTTTGATAAATTACATGTTTGCTTTACTCCACTGCTAGTGCTGGAACTTAGGCTATTAGGGCAATTTTCAGGGATTGCATTGCAAAGAATATTACTACGGAGAGCTAATTGCTAATTGTCAATGTCACTAGAAAGAATGTTGTAAGGAAATAGTATTTATTTTAATGAATTAACACTTTCAATGTGTATTGCTATATATGGTATTTACACTATAAAATGCTATATATGATACATCAAAAAGATGTTTAAAATATCAAAAACAAAAACAAAAGTCCAGCACTTAAAGAGGAACATAAAATTTCCTGCTGGGGATGTGGAACATGGAATGCCATCTGTATTATATGGCACTGAGAAAACTGATTATGTTTGGACCTCTATTTCATAGCAGATGGGTTCATTAAATTTAATAGCCTCCAGAGCCTTTAGAAACAGTGTTAAAAACATGTGGAACATGCTGAGACACTTCACTTCTCGCCCCACAGTCATTATAACTCTGGCACAGACTATAAATATTACAGTACTTTATTTCCATTGAAACAGATTACTATTAAAATTATTTTTCCTAGTGTACATTTACACGAGAAATGCAGAATGCAAATTGTACTTTTTCAAACTTTGAGATATGCAGTTGATTTCTTTAAATGCACTTGGAGGCTTTGATATAGAACTTATTTTTATCTTCTTCCTGCAACATCAGCAAGCAGCTGTAATGGCACAGCAAAGCTAGGCCTTAAGCAGCTCTGCTCCCACTGTGGTGCAAATAAGACAAGCATTATGTTAAACCATAGCAGGGAAATCAGAGCAGTGTTACATCTTGGCATTTAGCTATATACTGATTCTATTTTCTAGTATTTTATGTGACAGGGTAGCTATGGTTTGACTTTGGTCTCTGTTTATTTTTCATCACTGGAGCACAGAGAGATTAAATATCTAATTTCAAATCAGAATAGTTCCTGCAGAAACATTGCTTTAAACAGAGTAAAAATTGTCCTATTTTTGAAATATTCTCAGAATTTGATAGCTAAAGGAATATTTTAGTGCTATTTACTTTTAGAGTTTAAATGATGTTTCAAACAACAGGGAAGTTTTAACATGTTTAAGTGCTTTGACATCTGTCTAACATTCTTCCACCTCTTCATTTACATGTTCTGATGTTTCAACTAAATTACTTTTTTACAAACTTTGTCATATTTGATCATGATTTTTTCCAAAAAATAAGCCAGTTTCCCAATAACCATATCAGCTTGTTCTCATATGATGTAATTCTCAGTAATGGTCTTCTGTTTCTATTTCCTCTCCTACAAATGCTGTGACTATACACACTATCTTTTACTGTTTTCTAAGGTCATGCTTGTTTTTAGGTTGTACTGACCATTTTAATGTGGATTTTCCATATTCTTCACATCACTGTGAATTTCAGCTCCGATTTTGTCACTGACCGTTGCTGATATTGTCAAGACCCGTGAATCCTAATAAACAACTAAATTCCTACTCTGGTAGATGATGTATGATGACAGGATTAAATAACAACACCTTCCTCATATAATTTACATTCAAAGTAATAGTAAGGATTGCCAGTTGCTTAGAAAGGGCAGAGAGTGTAAGGACACAGTAAAACAGTGTATGTCAATGCAATAAGCAATTATCAGTCTCTGAGATCTCAAGTATGAAGGGCAGAATGTGAAAACACACACGAATGTTCAAGCCTTTCAGATTGTAGAGCCCACTTCTACAGGGTTCCCACACGTGTTCTTTGTCCAGGTCTTAAGAATCGTGGAGTCCTCACTTGTGTTTGGTTAAACTGAATTTCATTAAAGTATTTGGGCAATCTGGTATTTACAGCTCTGATAGTATTTCAAAGCAGTTACGTTCACAAAATGCATTCTGTGATTAAATTTGGAAATTCAGTAAGGTTTGTATGTTAAAGGAATATATTTTGCTGTTTTCAGAGCTGTAGCACGATGATATGTTAGGACTTTGTCGTGAATTGTTAAGCTTTTCTTTGCTGCTTTTGCTGTAAATGTGGTGTGTCTTATGACATGATTGCTTTGCACCAAATTAGTCTCTTCTTACATGAAAACTGATGGATGTATGTGAAAAAGAATCCACAGAATTATAAATGTCTGTAGGTTTTGCCTGCTGGATGTTCTCCCACCAGTGACTATATACAAATTACAGAGAATTGCTCTGCTGTTGTATTTGATTAACAGGCATATTCATGCCAAAAGGGTATTGGTCTCATTTGCAGACACCTGCACACTAGAGATAGAGCAGCTTGGGACCATTTCCAGCTGCGGTCTGCCAATGACATACTGTGCCTTTAGGTGAGGGGACAGAAAATGCTTTTCATTTTCAGCTTGTTTCACAGGGACTTTTCTAGTTTTGTTGTGACACAAAAATAAAATCAAAAGGTGACTAGTCACTAGCTAAAGGAAGGATTTGGTTTTAGATCTCCATATGCTATGGTGAATCCAACGTTTAGGATGATATGCCTGTTCTTAGGGAAAATAACTACTTAAAGATGTTCACAGCTGATAACTGTTTGTCTTTGATCCTACTGCCTCCACTCTGAGTGAAATTGAGTTAATTATGAGGAAATTGTAGCTATTTTGTCAGCTATATTACCTTTTTCCTCTGTTTTTGTCTTTAGTTTTCACATAACTGATTTTTTAGGGTAAATGATAATGTAGGAAAGGAATGAATTTAGTATAATGTACTAAATCCCTTCCTTTGATGTCATATATATCATTCTTTGACTTTCTGGAAGAAAGAGGGCAGTGAAATATGCTTTATCTGCACTGCTGGAGTGAAAACCTGAAATAATAAGAAAGGCTTATTAAATTATTGGTGCCATTCAAGCTTTGCTGCAGTGGCAGAATTCAGTGCAAAAAGGAAGAGGAGAGAATAAAAGGAAATAATCTTCTATTTTGTCTATTGTTCTGCAAAAATTTAAGTTATTTATAGCTCTCCTTTTTATATAATCAGGAGATTTCAAATATGACTCAGTCATGCACACAATACAGTATACACATTAAAGTTAATGTTTGTCAAAGTCATTATGACTAATATTTACTTTGAAGTTAGTAATTTCTGGAGAAATTATCCAGGAATACACTTTATTCTACAAGGAATAATAGGATATTTCCTACTGATGTTCTTGCTGCTTGACAGCAAGGCATTTGACCTTTGTCCACACCATTGTATTTTGTCAGATCAGATCTTTCCAAACAAGTATTTCCCTTAATACATAGTTGAAAGATGATCTAACCAGTTGGTAAATGCATGATCTTCAGCAACATCAGTATAGCAGGAGAAGGCTTAGCACTTATGTTTTCTCTGGAATTCATGAGCCATTTCACCTGCACTGATGTCACATTTTTTGGGAGGAAAATGTAATCATCCTAAATATTAGTTTACATTGCCTAGTGCTAGGTAAACCATTAAAATCCCTAAAGACTCTAGCAAGACTTGACACAAGCAGCCTATAGGGCCATTCCATTTAAGGACTTCTGTTACAGAACATGATTTTTTTTTTTTTTCTTTTTACAATAGTGTTTATTTCGTGCACATAAATACTACAAGAGAATACACATTAGAAACAGTATACTAACACTGAGGAACAATACAATTTACAGAGCTCTCTAATATCTTTTTGTTGTGCTGCATAATAATAAAGGCCTCAGTTTTCAATATTGTTAGGCCTATTCCAGAAAACTGTCAGCTATATGCTTGTATTCCATATGGGTTACATTTGTTGATTCTTATTCTTTAATTTACTCTGAAGTAAATCAGTAGTATCGACATTTATGTACCTGGAGTTACGCTGATGTAAAAGAGAAGACAGATTAAATGTATTAAAGCTCAGTTTAAGGGGCTTGGATTATATTTCTCTTGACTGATGGAACAATTCTAACATTTTCTTTCTTGGATTAAAACCTTAAAGCCTCAAAAATTCAGGAGTTACAGTGAACAGCAAGTTGCCTTTATAGGAGAGAAAAGTTTAATTTTTCTTCCCTCCTTCACCTTGTCCTTTTAGTGTTACGGTTCAGTTTAAGAAAATGGACATACAGTGAAAGCCAATTTTGCAGTTATCAGACATTTTATGTTCACAAAAAGTTTGCTGTGTAGCCAACTACAAGATAATGGGATTTATCACATTTTAGGTCCTGGCATGCCTAAAAATATCCTTAATGTCTGCAAACAGTTTTAGCTCTGAGATAGCTGAAAGAATTTTGAGAACTTTTCTTATGAGTTCTTATAATGAAGGAGTGAAGTATGGGGAAAATTTTCTTGACCTGCTGGTTAGTGCAACAAAGGAAAAAGAGCAGAAGGTGATAAAGAAATTTGCCTCTGACCAAAACCATTCTTTGAACTAGATTTCAAAAGCATTGTATTAAATAGTGAAAAACTGCTTATTTGAAGTTAATTTTGATCATCTAGAAGTGCTCTCAAATTCATGGTCTTCCAACAAATCAGAGTCTTAGCTATTGGCCATCAGGTCAAAATGGCTTTTAGGAAGCTTTGAACTTTCCAGTTGTGCAGAGTAACAACAGAAATCTTCCAATATAAAAAAGCAAGAGAAGTGTAGCTCTTTTTTACAGAGTGAGTGAATCTTTACAGAGCCTGATGAATTCAGCTTGCAGTGTGAAGAGTCCATAAAACGCTCCATGGCTTTTTCAATAAAGTATAGCTATAAAATCTCAGTGTAAAACTAGAATGGTGAGATACATTAGCTACATACTTATTAGAAGGGTATGAAGACAGAACCTATTCCTCAAAACAGAGCTAATGAACAAGCAGCAGCATTGATTATGCCCTTTTATCATTTTTAATGGCAGCACTAGCCAGATCTGTAGTACCAGCCTACCCATAAACTGATATAAAAATATTATAGAAAAGAGAAAGAATGAATCGTTAGATTAGGAGTTTGTCCATCTAAGAGTTTTTACAATGTTAAATGATGGAGCATTTTCCAAGCTTTTTTTAAAAACAAAATTCTTTTTTTTCTCATATATTTTAAAAATAATGCTTGCAACAATTAGAGACTTAAACCTGCCCTTTGATCTTGTACATCTCTGTTAACTGATAGAATCAGTTGCTTTGCTTATGCATGAGAGCCCGAAACACATGTTTCTAATCCGAAGTCACATGATGGCCACCTTCCTGCTAGAGCATAGTATTTTAGCAGGTTGTTAATTTATTTGCAAAATACACATTGGACATTTGATTCTCAAATACTTACACAAAGCCTGGACATTATTTTTATGGAGATTTATTTTCTGGGTTTAGGGATTATGCCTCCTTCCCTCGCAAAGCAAAACAGTACAATTACACACCTATCTGAGCTCAACTCCTGGGTGTCTCACTGTAGCTTTTATGCAGTATTTTTCACAAGCAATTTGTTCCTTCTTTTTCTTTATGTTTCATCTGAATTTTTGCAGATGTGCCGTAAGATGGATCCATTGATGGTTTGCCCTTTCAGAGGCAAATTGATAAATAAGAGAAAAGGCGATTCCCTTTGAAAAACTGTTTGAAGCTTTCCATTTAGTAGTTGTGCATAAGATGCCTTTCCTGCTGCTTTCTAATGCCCTTGACCTATTATCATATCTGTGGATTTCTTAGCAAATGAAATTGTGCTAACACTTTGGTGCCTTCTTTCTTCCTTTAAAATGCATCCCCTATTGTTTATCAGCTCAAATAATCTCATGAGCCTACAGTATCTATCTCATTATGCCCTCCAGCATATTGCTCCATTCAGAGCAGTTCTGGGCCATTGGTTACTGACATAACCTTCAAGGTGTTTTGTGCTAGCTAAATATAAAATTTGTACAAGAGTTTTGCTCATTCAGAAGCGATAAGTGGGAAAAAAAAGAAAACATAATAATTGTTGTGAATGTATTTGTTAGGCAAATAACAAAGCAGATTATAAAATGTTCAGTATTTTAATTCTAAAAGATAATTGGTTCTAGCACTTGGAGGCCTGTACTGGTTCCAGTTTTTGCATCAGACTTCTAGAATCACTGATTTTAAAATACTTTTGGAAGGACTTGTTTCTAAGCAAGTAAGAAAGAGAAAGAGTAAAGAGTAAGTCCAGTTAATTATAACCTCCCCTCCCCCAAGCCCAGCTCCATTTCTTTTTGCTTTGACATTCCTAGAATCATTTGCATCACAGATTCATGTTCTTACAAGATCAGTTTAATCCTCTAGTTATCAAAAGCAGATAGATTACTTTGAATTGTGTTTTACTGATGAGATTCTCCGTGCTGATTTTTTCCTTATGCTTGATTCTTCTGGTCTTATTCTTGCATGCCAAACTTCAGTCACTTGGACTCAATCCATACTTTCCCTATTTTTTCCCCTGTGTTTATGTGTTAAACATTCAACAGTAGTTTTGCAAGTGCCTTGCTTTCTCCTGGTATGAGCCAAAGCTTTCCTTTTTCAATTACAGGTTCATTGCTTTCTTCATAAAATAAAAAAAGAACAACTGAAACAAAAAGAAGCCTAAACAAAGATAATGGAAAGGAAAATAATATTGAATTAAATATTATAAATAGGTTCTGTCAGTCCACTGATGTCAGGGCAGGCTTTATACAGAATACAAATGTTTTTATTATTAACCCTGTGTCCGTGACACGAAATGATGTGTAAACTTCTTAATAGGTCTGTTTTATCTTCATACCTGTAAATAGTGTCTCCTGCAAATATGAAAATGTTTACTTCTACAGGAAACTGCTAGACATGAAGTAATTTACAGTCTGTTTCTCTATGGCGTGTTTTGTGGTCACAGTCCAAACTGTACTGATCCTGAAACGATGCTGTTTACATGTAATAGAGTAAATGCCAGCAAAAGATTCTTCTCTCTTATTAAATGAACATTCCACAAAGTTAAACTGAATGTCTGGTATGAACTGTGCTTAATACAAACTTTCAAAGATAGGTCCCAAAAGCCTTTCACCAGGGTAGATTCCTTTACTCCTGTTAGGTTGTGAATACTCATTAAAGCAAGGAAGAAAGGATTCTCAGATTTCTAAATTGTACCCCTAAAATGCTGCATGGATTGACTGGCAGAGTAAGGGAGAGGGACAGAGAGTAAGGGAATGGAAGCAGGGGCTATCTACACCCTCCACTTCTGGCAGAGCAGTGCTCTAGCAATACAGAAGAAATGGTACTCTGTGAAAAAAGATTGAGGAAAGAGTGGGTTTGGATAATTCAACTATACACATTCTTACAGCCATTTCCTTTTTAGAGCATGTTGGATGGTTACAAAATAGACTATAGAAAAATGTAGTTGTTTTAGAAGTGCAATCCCATTTAATACTACCAGAGTAACATGCTGAAAATCACAAACACAATTAGTAAATCTAAGTTTTAAAAGAAGTTCTGGCTTGCTTTACACATTCATTAAGTCAAATACACTTTCATACCTCATCAGAAAGTGATTATCTTTAGATGTTGGTCTTACATTGATATGTAGAGCAAGTAAGATATAATATGGAGCAAGATCAAAAACCCACTCAACTCACTTCAAGATTGTTTTTGCTTTGAGGCCAGTGTGGATTTTATTGCGGGAGAGAGGATGTGTGGCTAGCTCTTAAGAGGATTTATGATGATGAAATGATTTTTCATTTCTAGAAGGACTGTCAGAGAATTTGCCCTTTTTTTCAAATGTGAAGGGGCATTTATTTGAGAATAGATGAAAAAATGAATATGTGTATATGCACCTAACTTCTGAGGCTGATTCTTTTCTCCCTTCTTTCTCTTCCCCCCTTCCCTCTCTCCCTCTCCTGGTAATTCAGAACAAGTCTTTACAGTACAAAGACCTTGCTTTTGTTTTTTATCTTTGAAATACAAGTGTTTGGGGTTTTTTTTTCAGCTCTTTTTTTTTAATACAATGCAGTTATTTTTCTCTTACTAGAACTACTCTGGGAAGGATGCTAATGCTATAATCTATTGCCTTTCTAACAGTCTTTCTAAATGTCTCATTTGGAAATAGTTGGGATTAGTAATAATTAAATTTACACTATTTGTTCTTCTAGAGGTGGTACAAATGCTAATAAATACTAACAAGTATTAAAAGTATATAAGGATAAAGAGCCTAACCATATAATTTGATGCTATTTTGCATAGATGAGAACCAGAATCTTACAAGTATGTTGGATGTCATATTATGTGTAATGATGTTTAGTTTTAAAAATTTCTTTTCCTTTTGATATTATGAGTAAGAGGAAAGCTGAAAAAAATGCTTGTTGTCTAGAATACAGGTGTATTGTTTTCAGTTCTTTTCCATATGTAGAATAAATGGACATTGGATTACTGTCTTATACAGTGTGAAACCTCTTCAGTGCTGTTAAGGTTGAATAGTACATGGTTAAGTAGAGTGTAGTGTGAGGGGTTTTTGTTACCAGACTTTAAGGTTATGATCAGAAGCTCTTTCTCAGTTTCTGCCTTAGTTCAGTTCTGAACACTGTTCTGGCTTCCCTGGTTGTTCTATCTGTATATCTAAAAGTTTTTAGAAGGGCTATTATTCAAATGTTCAGGATAAATTTGCTTATAAATTGATGATAAAAAATTCTGGTCCTACAATCATGATATTTGATAATCCATATCTAGTTCCTAATCCATTTATCTTTTTGGTATCCAGGGATTCCAATAATTTTTTCATCTTTTGAATAAAAATTTATGATTTATATTGTGAGCTTTCCAAACTTTGTGGTGCTTTAGCAATCAACTAATGCTAAAAGCAAGCACAGTAAAAAAAGTTGAATAGTAAATACTTTAAAATAAATGAATAAAATTAAGAGAAAAATAATAAAATACTGTTCTATATCTTCAAAATTTTACTTAGATACTTTACTGTAGGTAAATTCATATTCTGACCTTTGTAGTAGACTGATCTGGTGGTATAATGTAAGTTTAAACTGTTCTTGATTTTAGACTAGTAAAAAAAAAGGGGACACATTCAAGACATAAACAGTTCTTATAGTCTATTAAAATCATACTACATCCCTATTATATGAATGCAAACCAAACAGTAGTTCAAAACAAACAAGCAAAAAACCCCAGTGTGCAGTGTAAATAAAATAATTTTGGAAGCAGCAGAAAACAGAATGGTTTTCTCTGTGATAATATGATTGCTGTACCAGAAAACAGTAAAAAGATTAAAATACAAAATATAACAATAATATATACATTTTCAAAATTATTTTCAGGTTAACTTACCGTGTAGTGTGAAATATGGTCATCAATGAAATTTAACATCATGTCTGGACATCTTGTTGCATTCTCTCAGTAGCAACAGAAGTTAGAATAATACTTTTAAATTATTTACATTGCTGTGCTCACTTCTGTACCAGTAATATAAAGAGACTGACTGACTGACCACTAACATTGATCAAAGCAAAACAAAACAAACACAAAATCTACTATCTCACTAAAATTTAAATAAGCTATATTAATGGAAATACGGGAATTATCACCAGTCATGTAATTTAAGTTGTATTACAACTTCAGATTTTATAATAAAATGTATTTAAGCAGCTTGAAAGTTTCTGATCATTTTCAGGGCCAAGAACATTTAGGGACCTGTGCCTCTAGATCTAGCAATTAGTTCTGAAGCTCTTCTCAGGTATGGGAACATTTTGAGTACTGTATAAATTAAAAAACCCTACTACTAAGTCATTCACTGACAGAATAACTATGTAGTTCAAGTGTTGGTAGTGAGTGAAATATAGGCAATAGGTTTAAATAAGAATAGAAAATCATCATGAAGGAAAGCTCTTTGCTGCGGGTGCTTGTCTGTTATCCATCCTCTTAAAGTCAATTGTAGAGCTCACGTTTAGTGATATTACTGAAGATATTAATTAGCATTAAATCCTTGTGTGTTTGTAACCCAGAATATTTGCAACAATTTGTGAGCTGGAGCTTGTAGAAATTTGAAGTCAGTGCACAGATCCTGTATGAGGTACAACAAGGACTGTCAAAACCACCAGCCCCTAAAAGGAATATTATCCCACTTTATTCAAGATCAGTCTGTGTGTTCCCCAAAAGAACAAGTTTTAGAGAAAACTTATTTACAGTCTCACAAAACAGCATTAAATTTCTTTATGGTGTAATGGAAGTGTACATTTAGTTCTCTTGTTCATGTTGTCCACTGTTGAAGTGCAATTGGACTAGTTGTCTCCATAAGTTGAAGAAGGTCATCCTCAAAACTTAAACCTTAATAATCCAACAAATAGCCATAACATTTTGAAAAGACTATTGGTGGCACTCTAATACTAATGGTCCCCGTTTTAGAAACTGTTATTTTCAGTGTTTTGAGATAAAAAGACTGTATGAGATAAAAAGACTAAATATGCAGATTTTAATGTAGATTGTGTCACTTAGTATTACATGACATGTAATTTACAAACATTAACTTTATTTGGAGTTGTCTATATTTAGAAAAATATTCCAATTCTATGCATGAATATTTGTAGGTTTTGATTAGAAAGGAAATAGCTGCTATATAACAGATAAAAGAATAGTTATATCAATAATTTACATAGGGAAATCAATATAGTAATATTTATACATAATACGTTTTCATACACAAACTGAATTAACCATGGACATCTATTTTGCACTGTTTTTCTTTATTGATGTTATAATAAAAATAGAACTCACTCCCTTTAACACACACATGATGAGGCCAAAACACACATAAACACACATGATGAGGCCAAAATTTTGTTCATGGTGTGTGGAATGTTCACAGAGCATCAGATTTAATGAATAGGTTGCTACTTTGATCTTTAGTCATGTGGTTTATTTGTAATATCAGCATAGTTCTTAAGAAAATAATTGTTTATTATTAAAGTTTCTAACCAAACTTTGCATTTAAAGTAATCACTCTGAGTAATTTAAATACAAACTTTCCTGTAAATATTTTGTATTCATTAGAGAGAGAGATAGTTAGTTTATGCAGTTAAAAGAATCACAGTCACAGACTCACAGAATAACGAGTCTGGAACGGACCTCTCATAGATCATCTAGTCTAACCCTGTGCTCAAGCAGGATTAGCTGGAGCAAGGTTGCCCAGGACTGTGTCCAACTGGGCTTTGAACGTCTCCACAGACCCTCTGGGCAGTGTGCTCCAGTCAATCACTCTCACAGTGAAAATGTACGAATATTCCTATTAGTATGGGTTTCTGTTACCTTCAACACAAAGTTCAGAGATCAGAGGCAGACAGATATTTTGGTGTTAATGATTCTCATTTTAAAGCCAAGTTTGCTAGACAGTGCGTTAGAAATTATTCAGTGATTTACATTAATAAACAGTTATGTACTTTATAAAATGTGTACAAAGAGAACTAGAATGTTAGTTTTCATCTATATTTTTATCTATATTTTATTACTTCCTTCACAGCAACATTTGCATTTCCTCTGACCGGTTATCCTTTGCATGCAGTGCACAGTCGATCCTTTTCTAAAATGCTGTAGTTATTGCAAAATATGTGTTACCACAATAAAACAATTACATGAACAAAGAAGGATTTGGTATTGAATCCCTTGAAAACTGAAGTGCATTTTTCTTACAGATGTTGGCCCAGTAAGCTGCAGGTTAATGTCACACTTCTAATATTTATACTGAAATCTTAACATCACAAACATCCCAGTAGGAGGCTGAATTTTATTTCTTTCTCCATGTATGCATATAATTATCTATGATGCCTCTATTACTTGATGCCTCTAGTACATGATTCTAGGAAGTGGAGAGTAAGTACATAGATTGTAAAGGAAAAATCATCAAAATAATATTTAAATACTGTATCTTATAGCAACTGAGTAAGTAGAATGTAAAGCAGTGAATTTACATTTTCTGCTAAAAATTGAGAGTTTGAATGTTCTTTCCATTCTCTCGCAAGTTTTTGTCATTTTTGGGAAGAGCTGTGAAAGCCTGCCTAGCAATGTATGAACTGCTTTGCATTTCTATATACACGTAAATAAATAATCACCTAACCCTACATTTAATTATATTATATAATAGCATAAATAAACAACCTATATTATAGAGTACCTGGCACATATATGCACTAAGTGTTCTATTTTTTTTTCTCATTCTTTTCTGAGGAGCTTCACTGATGTGTGTGATGTCTTCCTCCTTGCTGTGGTGTTAAGTATAGGACTTACATGCTTGCCACAGTATTTCACATCTTTCGTGAAAGCATATTTCCAAAAAGTAAAAGTTCTAATACATACATTCAATGCCAAATTCAGAGTCAGTATGTGACATGTACAGGATAAGTCTGAACATTGCAAACCACCATAAATTTAGCTATGCATAGATGTTAATTTTGGTGCAGCCCAGAAACTATTTACAGGAATGTCTGTACTATCAAAACTGTATTCATAATTGTTGATTATTTACTGGCATCTTTGTAGTAAATTTCTATTGATTTGTACTGTATCTGATTATGAAACAATCAAGTGAGTAGGGTTGTTAGCTTTTTCCTGAGACTGGTGATAGTTAAATGTCTGGCAGGAGAATAGGACTGTTGAAATTAGGTCAGTGAATGCAAAATAAGAGTTGAATGCTTTAGCATAAATACATTGCAATAGTATAAGTTTTTAGACAAAGATCATTTCATTCAATTATTATTAGAAAAATAGAGAATGAAAAATTAATTTCATAGTGATTTATATTTTTGTTTCTCTAATAATAGAAATAGGTTTTTGGTATAACAAGAAACAAGTATATTCTAGTCTCAGGATTTTTTTTTTTTTTTTTTTTTTGCTGTTCTTCAAACAAACATAAGGTTGAATTCTGATCCCACAGGACAATAACTTTCTAATTCTAGTATGTTTTCCTTTAAGACTTCTAGACTTGGTTTCTTTGAAATTTGGGACATACAGCTACATAATGTTTTGAATAAATTGTTGAAATGGCTATAAAATATTTTAGAAGTGTATGGCCTTTTTGTTTTGGAATTATCATTAAATCATTTACAAAATCAGTCTTTATGAACTTCTTTTGTTAAGGGTGAAAGGAGACAGACTTTTATGATGACTGGCATGGAGTACTTAACAGAACTACTGGTCCTGTAACATATGCCTCCTGCTTCTAAAGATAGTATTTCAGATATATCTATGTTTTTGTTTGTTTCACTCATGTTGGCCTCAGTTATCTGGTCCCAGAAATAGTGCAATATCCCTGATGTTGCTCTCTTTGCCTGTCTTGGTTTGATTTACCATTTTAGTAATGTCTGTAATTTTTCTGCTAATACCAAACACATTTCCACAAAGGGCTTAAAACAGTACTAGATTATTTGCTAGTGAGGAAAACATGACAATGTGTGCAATAACAGTATTGAAAAACCTCCTACAATTATTTATTGTTTTACATTGTGTGACAGGACCCAAGCTGACCTGAATTTAGAGGTGGAATTCTCAATAAGTCGTACTGGAATCAAGAATATTGTGAAACTCAGGGGGCTTGCAGTCTCTGAAGGGTATTTTTTTACAATACAAAATAGAATAAAATTTTTTTAGTAAAGAAAATTTGGGGTTTCTGGGAAAGATAGATTAAAAAAAAAAGAGTTTGAAAACAAATCCCCCTCCCTTTTCTTCACTGCATCCTTGCAAGGCTCTATGGCCTTATCTTGTTCTTTATCCATTTTTTTTTAGGTTGCAGCAAAATTTACACAGTTCCATTTAGATCCCTAAGTCTACTTTTCTACATCAGAAAATCCTCTCAGGTTTCCCCTAGTGCTTACATGTCTGCAGGCTCCTGTCCCTGCCATACCTGGCAGTACTGCAACATCCTCTCCTTACTAAGCAGTTGTGTGGAGGAAGGTACACCCCTCTGGAGGGTTCCTCCTAACCCACCTCCAGCAGCCAGGAGACAGTGAATGGCCAGACTTCCTCCCTGCACCTCAGCCACAGTCATTTTAACAAAACATGCATTACCCAGATGGCAAACTAGGAGCAAGTAAAACAGATATGTTTATATTGTATATAAACCAGATATATTTATGTGTATATATCATGTACCTTCTGTAGAGACAATCATTAGAGGGAGGAAGAGAGCCTAATGGAAAACAGGAGGTACTTTGGTATGGTTGGACCTGAATAAAGACACCAAAACGGCATAGTTTATCATAGGTGCAAGTAGAACAGAAAGATCTGCACTGCTTTTTGAGGGCCAGGGAATGATCACATAGTTTACTGCAAAACTGCCTCTTGGCAGCGTATAAAGCAAACCACAGGAATCAGAGGTACCCGCTGGGTTTTACACAGAGACAGGCAGTTTTTAGACTATGCAATAAAGGGTCAGACCAGAGGACTATTACTGTTATTGTTAGGAAAATTATTTGTTTCCTATGGCCTCCCAGAAGGGGTAATGTCAGACAAACCTCCGTAGTTTATTTCAAAGGAATTTGTAGCAATTATTAAACTGAATTGCTGACATATAGGGTCTTCTAACAGCCAAGTTTCAAATCAGCAACAGAATGATTTGTCTGGCTGTAACAAAGACAGATTTTTTTTTTTCTAAGGAAAAGACTGCGAACCTGTATTTTGAAGTTTAGGTGAAAAGTGACAAGAATGCCAGCCCAGGGAAAAGCGTAATGGAATGTAAATCTCATCTGCTGACCATATTATTCCTAATTAAGGCTTGGACTACTAATATTTCACAGTAAGGAAATATTCTTGATTTTTAAAGGCTATAAATGGGATTGACAAACTGAATTCAGCAACACATAATATGGAACTCTGATTTTGAAACTTTTATTAATGTGCTCTAGAAAATAATCTCAGTAAAAGCAATAGGGACAGTTTCATATACAAAAGTGTGTAACATTTAGTTTGTGTGGCAATTACTAATAGGAAATCCTCACTTACATTCCATCTGACTGTAATTCCCTCACATGGCAAAACCTGACCAAATGTCACAACCTGAACTGGACACCCTGTGAATCGCAACCGTTCTGTGATCCTCTCGGGTTAAATTAAGGTGAAACGACACCAAATGACCAGTTAAAATCTTTTACTTGTGGTAGAAAACAATTTAAACTTGGAAAAGGATAATAAGCAATGTGGTATCTTATACCTCTCTACAAAAAAAAAAAAAAAAAAAAAAAAAAAAGAAAAAAGGAAAGAAAAAGGAAAAGAAAGGAGAGAAAAAGAGTCAAAGAAATCCAGATCACCTCCCCTGGATCCAGCGTTGTCTCAGGTCCCGTAATCTTGGGTGGTGGGTGCACACGGATCTAGCTTTGATTGTGGGTGAACACACAGCAAAGTTTTCTGTTGCCTTTTAGGTTCATCATATCAACTGATTAGCATATCTGCCCACCTTTAGTTTTTCATCTGGTCCCACAGGTTTTTGCTGACTTCATTCTTCTTGAGCAATCATCCAGCTTCTGGGGCAGAAACTCTTGCCCCTAATCAGTTCATTAGCAATGCGTGCATGGTGTCTGGTGTACACAATAGAGTCACAGGCTTATCTAAGACTTATCTTAGGCTTATCTAAGGAGTCTGACAATGCAACTGCAAGGCAGTGGGGGGCGTGCATCCTTCCATACACTCCTGCTTCCTTGGGTGACATTCCTTAGACTAATCCAAAGGCCCCAGCTTGTCCTTGAGGTTTTCTGTGTTGATGAATGTTTGAGGCATTACTTCTTTCAGTTCCTTGCATCAAACCATATGTATCTGAAGGGATGTGCTCAAATATGAGTAAACTCCAGTTCTGAAAACAAGTTGTAAAAATTACATCAAAGAATACTAGTATTTGTAAAAGGATTCAACTTAAATGTGAAGTCCAAATAGAGCATTGTGTGTGTGTGTGTGCATGCATTTGTTTTGGAATTTTGTGTTTGTTCCGATTTTTAATGTTCTCCCCTATATCCCCACCCGCAGCTGCTTCCTTGAACCTGTCTCCACTGTATGTGGACTATAAGCTTTCTAATTTAGTTTGAATGTTATCTGGAAGTAAGTATTTCTGCAATGATACTTCTGTACCTAACATTGCCTATGTTGCCTTGGATGCCTTGACTGTATGTGAAATACTGTTTTGTAGACTATGGCATACAAATTAGCTCATTATGAAAACATGAGTTTGCTATGTGTAGTGGGGCTTGGGCAAACTGTAGAGTTCTTTAGTATTTATGCCAAAGGTAGGAATTTGGACATCATTCTTCACTGCACCTGTCTTTAGCTGAGATACTAATGAAAGGATGCTTGTAATTTTTACATGTATTTAGCAAGAAGGTGGCATTACGAAACCAGAAAAACCCAACCAAAACCCCTGAAAAAAGGGTTAGAGAGTAAAC
Source organism: Athene noctua (assembly GCF_965140245.1). Taxonomy (NCBI): domain Eukaryota; kingdom Metazoa; phylum Chordata; class Aves; order Strigiformes; family Strigidae; genus Athene; species Athene noctua. The sequence continues at coordinate 15,886,225 of NC_134046.1, read as the reverse complement.
CAGTTTCAGTGCTAGAGTAGGAAATTAAAGAATTCATAGTGCAACATTACCCTTCTGTGAGAATGAAAAAAAGAAAAAGCTTCCACTTATCAAAGTAGTTAACCAAGTTTAAAGACTAATAAGTAGATAAATGTTCAGAAAAGCTTTAAACTGCTCTAAGTAGTGATCTAACCTGTTAATACAGGATTTAGCTCATGTGTTTACAGTTCAGCGGGGATCTGCAATTTCCGCAGCATATCATTCTATATAATCAATTATTTAAACAACAGGCTTTTAAAGAAAAACATATAGGTCATACTTGTAATTTGCTATCAGATCATTCAGGTTTTAGGATGAAAGAATTTACTTGCAGCAATTTTCCTTGCCATGAATTTTGTTACATTTTATATTGTGAAAACAGAGAAACTGTGGCTGGTTGCTTTCAGTATTTGTGAATTAGTGATCACGTGACAATTCTTTAATGACAAATACTAATATGGACATTAGCTTTTAGCAGAGTACTATATGGAAGTTGTTTTTTCTATCTGTTTTAATTCAGATCAAGGACAAAAGGTATGTCAGAAGCTTGCTAGAGATCTTGAAGGTCGTTTTGCATTTGGTATTGATTCACTTGCCTGATTCTGTGTTCAGCTGCTACCTTTAAAGAAATAGTTTGTTTTAGAAAAAAAAAAAAAATTCTGAGAAGGTGGAATTTAGCACAAGGGTCAGTTGTTGTGTATTGTGAAGTTCTCTACAAGCATAAAAGTAAGAGGAGATGAATTCAGAAAAAGGCAAAACTGTATTGTACCTATAATAGTTTATTTTTCTGAGCTCCTCTCTGTTACCTACATTGGGTGTTTTTTTCCTAAAGTGAGAACAAAACCCATTTTCCAACTCTCAATAAATAAAGTATTTTTTATGTAATGGAGTCTACTGCCTGCTCTCCATGCCTTCTTACATGAGTTGCTGCTTACAGTAAATACTGTGCATACAATCAGGTACGGCTAATCTTGTCTAAGAACATCTGTGTGGTATGAATATGCATATATGTATAAACACTGTTTATTTGCATATATGTACATATAATCATACTTGTGTTTACAGTACAGAAACATATTGTTCTATGCATACATATATGATCATATGTTTGCATAGGCAGCCAATAACTTTCTATTACCATTTTGTTTTTCTTTCCTCTGTCGTAGAGAATACAACCTCCTACTTTAATAGGATAAATTGCTCTTAATGTCAGTTTTGTTAACAATAAGTATAGATTTAGATGTTTTCAAGCCAAGAATGGCTGGTTTTAAAACTAAAACTATCTTTATGTTGAATTATATTTGTGTAAAGGAAGATGGAACTACTTCACAGTTCAAGTGTGATACCATATCTGATGAGAAAACAGTCCCTCTCTTAGTATTGTGGTATTTAACACATTGCATGGTGCTTCTGTGATACCTAGTAGAGAAGCTGTCAAATAAAAACCTTAGTTAATAAGCCCTCAATAACTTGAATCAATTGGCAACGTAAGCCTAGTTTCTCTAGTTTCTTTCCTTTATACATTGTTCTATATTATGTTTGTAATTTTATGAATACACAGCTAAAGTAGCTGTTAAAATTGATGTATAATGATTGCTTGTTCTGTTTTGTTGTTTTCCAGCTCCCTCAGGCTCAAAAGGTAAAATATTTTGATCAAATCTTAGTCATTCAAAGTAGTCACCAGTCCTTCATGTTTCCATGGTGGTGTGAGTATGGTACAGTAGTGATCAGTGAAACAGTTCACTGTAATTGAGGCTCTGGAGTTGAGGAGCAAGAAGGGTAGCTGACATCAAGGCAAGCTAAGGTACTTGCTGAGAGCAGCTCTTCAAACATACGAAATATTTTAACATGATAGGTATGTAGTAGCCTACAACTTTAAAACAACAGGGAGGCTATTTTATAAACAATTTGAAATAATAGTAAGGATAAAAAAACCAGCCCGTTACTCCAAATGAAACATCTCTGGATCATTTTATCTCCATTGTAGAGACTGCAGAACCCATGGTATAGCTGGTGCCCTTTCACTGCTCCCCACTGTATCTATCAACATGCCTTTGAATACATCCAACATTTGACTTGTCTAATAGGTTGTAGACAGTTTTCATGCAACATACTCTTGCCTTTAAACAACTTCTACATCGATATGGTATGTTACCAGTGTCACCATAGCACATCATGCTAGCACAATGATTGTGGCAAACTCGAAGAATTGCTTGGTGCCTGTTGCATCATCCTTGTATATTTCACAAATATAATTAAAGCTTCCAGAAAACAGAAAATCTAGATGCTGTTTTGTGGTTTGCAGTGAAAAATATTAAAAAGAAAAAATGAATTAAATATACTGGGAAATTGCAATACTCACTCATCCAAGTCATTCTTATTGTGCTAGGTAAAGCACCTTTAGTAAGTAATATCATAGCAATTACTCAGGTAAACATCACTGCTGTTGACTGTCTTGGATGATGATCAAAGTTCAGTTTTTAATGGGAGCTATAAGTTAAATGATCTTCAGTGGATAGCTTTTGCAGAATGGTGAGGGCATCCACAGAACTCAAAACTTTAAAATGGGTAATTAATGTATCTTGTCCACTTTTTAGTTTAAAAATTAAGAAATGTGAGCATGGGAGCTTTTATTTTTATGATGCTATGTATATTTGAATGTCACTGTTATGGAGCTCAGAAAATTCTCTTTCAAATCTGGAGGTAATATGTTGTTTTGTGACATGACTATGTCCATAGTTTGTTCTCGTGTTTTGATAGTTGAAGAGCCTACCAAATGCGACATGGTAACAAAAATTGTTGCTTTTCTGGTTTTCTTCTGGAAATAGATGTTTTAAAGAAATCTTTTGTTTACAGCTTCCTGGAAAAGTAGAAGGATTAAAAGTCTGGTTAGACTGGCTAACTTTGGCTTTTTCATGTTCCTTTCTTTTCTAAAATTTTATGTCAAATGCTTTTCTTAAGAGTTTGCAAAAAAAAAAAAAAAAAGACAGAGTGAGGTTATAGTATGCTGGTACAGAAAGATATAACCGGTCAGACTGTTTGCCGGATTGTGTCATGTGGTACTGTATTATATGTACAATGTCCACAATTCTGAGCTATGAAATAATGTTCTGATACTTACTCAAGTTCAAGGTTAACAAAAAAGCACACAGTTTTCAAGGAAGGTCAAAAATGCCAATTTCCAATGTGATTACCCCTTGAGCAAACTAACACAGAGCTAAAGCCCCACATTTTGTGTATGCATAATGTCTAGCTGAGTCTATACTACTTTCATGCAGAGAAAGAGAGGGGTGGGAAAGAAGGAATGGGATGGGGTGGGAGGGTAGATACAAAGAATCCACGAGGGCTTTTGATAACCTCAGGTAAGAAATAAACGTTTTCATAAGCATGGCCTGAGAGCTTATGAACAAAGCAAGAGAATCTCTTGCTATCTGCAAGGTGAAGGGAAGCAGCACAAGGGGTGATGCATGCCTTTATGAATGACTTAGTCACTAGTGTACATGTTTTGCCATATGGTGTCTGAACTTGTACTGTATTTTTGTTGGAATCTATGTATCATCTTGCAAATGTTTTCTCTATAAACATTTCAAACAGTCATGTCTCTCTAAACACGTTCACTTTAATCTTTGAGTGATCTGAAAGAAAAATCTGGCATTCCAAGTTTACCTTTACTATTTTATATCCGTTATAAATACTTGGTCATCCTGATGAAATGCATTATGTCTTTTATGTGAAACACTTTGGCTACAGTCTGTGTTTAGTCAATGTTCTATGGTAATTAGCAATTGATTTTGAAGACCTGTAGGTTCTCAACTGTCCACAGCAGTTAAATAACAATTAAAACCTGTTACTGTTATACTCTCTGCTTTAAATCAAATTGTTGCAAATTCAGAATTGGAGTGCAGGTGAAAAGAAATACAAGGAGTTTAAGGTGGATGTCTGTTGCACCACGATTTTTGTCTTGATAAGATCTTTATGTTATACCCTATACTTAAAATAGAAAATACCAGAAAACCCCCAAAATCCCCACCATAATTTGAGGTGCTAGAGATGCTGATTTAATATAGTTATGTAGCTTTCAGAAGAAAATGTGTCTAGGAAGAGGTGATGTATCTAAAAGAAAGCCACTATCCAGACAAATGGAACAAATTCATGTAAATTTTATATATGTGCTCTGTTTTGCTTTTCTGCATGTATTCAGGTAACCATCCCACAGGGCTGTGAAAATAGTAATAAAACAAAACTAATAACCCAAATTTACCAATTTTCAGACTTTTTCAGTTTCGCTTCCAAAATGACCTTTATCTGCGAAACACTTTTCGAAAAGCAGCTTTTGTATTCATCGATGAGTAAAAGCTATTTTTCCTTAATAGCTCAGACAGGTTTTTTGTTTCCTAGTAGGAAAGCTTTATTTGCTTTCTTGAGCAAACACAGCAGGATTCAAAATCTGTTGTCCTACTCCTGCTGTGATGTTTTGTTCTACCTAGCTTGTGCGAAGAAGTAGAAGTGAGTAAATTAGACACAAAAATCAGAATCGGGTAGTTGTGTTTAGGAACATTTAGGAAAGTTTGGGTTGGTTTTTTTTTTTTTTTTTCAATGATTCTCTCATGAACAGAATCATATTTCCTCCATATGGAAATGTTTTGATGATATTTGTTGCCCAAAAGATCCTGACAGCTTTCTTCTCTCTTTCTGTTATTCCTTAACTTCTGTAAGTAGTGCTTTGCCCTCCTTTTATCTTGATGCTATCATCTTTCAGCCATTTGGGAGCATCATTCATCATTCCCTGCATCATTTACCTTCTTGTACTTTGAAGTGTTGAATTAACTGTCACTGGGAATAGAAAATAGAAAATTTGCAAAGTCTCTATTTTATTGAAGTGCATGACTAGTGATTTTAGCATTTTATAAAATTATAGGAGTTACAATTTAATCTAATGAAGTACAAAATAATCACAAAGTCAACATTTTGACTCTGTTTTAGCATTCTTTTGGATCTGTTTCCTGCTGACAAGAGGCTATTGTCTTTCAGTTTCATTTTGTATATAAAGTTGAGTGGTCCATTCAGAAAACTGCATTAAATTTTTCACTCACGTGTTAATTGCAATCTTAAATTTATTTTCCAAATTTCTCTGTCACACACCTCAACAAGCAAGCTGACTTTTGATAACACTTTTGAGTCAACAATTTGCAAACTCTAAGTAACTATTTTACAGTATGAAGTATCTTTGGTGTTTCATTTCTCTGTGCTAAACACGGAAATGTCTCTCTATAACTGAATACACTCGTAAAGGTTCCTATAGTGTCCCAGGCCATGATTTGAATCTAAACCAAAATAATAGCTATTCCTTATTCTTGTAATCGATATAAAGCACAATTAAATGGTCAAATTCCAATTCTCTGATGCTTCCAGCCTGCCTCATGAGTCTGCTCAGCACGTAAAAGCACAGTAGTCACAGAAGAAGACACCTCCTGAAGCAAGCCTATGCAGAGCGGGGAAAGAAAGAAAGGAGGTGGGTTGGGAAGGTGACAGAGTTATGACAAGGTAGTGAAGAAAACCCAAAAGCTTCAGCATGAACCTCATACTTCAGATACGTCCCTATGGAACTGCTGTCTGCTGTGGGTAAAGTTTCAGCAGCAGCATTGTGGCAAGCATTTTCAACACTGGTGCCTTGTCAGAGGATTTGCAGTGTTCCCATGTCCCACAGTTTCACCCCACTTTCAGTCCCTCTGAATATAGCGGTGTTTTTCTCCTACTCTTCTATTGTTTTTTCACAAGACTGTATAGGTTCTGCAAGCAGACCTTCACTTTGACCTGTTTCCTCACTCCAGTCCCTTAAGGCCTATTTCCTTCTAGCTCAACAGACCAAAGGTTCCCATGTCAGCACAGCTGCACAGCCCTCCACAAACAGTTGCTTGAGTGCCTCTGTTTAGCCCCATCATATCTCCTAACCTTTCTTCATATTTTGATTCAGAATGTTAGCTCCAATTTTAAACACTGTCCTCTAGATATCGCAGCCTATGGACTATTTCTTCATTTCATCCTGTTGGTAATTTAATGAACTATTGCAGAAATCAAAGCTTCTGTTGTCAGATGGTGAAAAGACAACTAGGACCACTGTAGATCCAGAGAGATTAGAGTGCAGTGGAATATTATTGGGCTACAGATTAGTCTATGAGCAAATCTGGGCTTTGTTGTGATTATTTGATAGTTTTGATGAATCAGAATTGGTGGGAGATTAATCTGATTTTACTTGACACTGTTTGCTGCAACAGATATCCTGTTATGTGGAAATGCAGAGTTATTATAGTCCAATGTAAGTGCAAAAATGAAGCATACACTAAGCAACAAAAAAGCTAGTGTAAAAAAACTCCTTTGTTTTGCTAGGCATTGTTTAAACTGGGAAATGAAGATTGGATAGAATTAGCACTATGGAAGTTATTTTCTGAGCTGAACAGTCCTGCTAGGAATTCCTGATATATATCATAGACATAATAAATCTGTATTAAATAAATAAATAAATAAATAAATTGAGGTTTCAAGTATAATGTTTTCTTGGATGAATACCATTTTAATGTGGTGAAAATTGGTGAAAAAATTCTAGAAATCCTGACACTTGTTGTCTAAAACACAAAGTCTAAAATCTGAAAGATACTGGAAAAAAATATGAGGTATAGATCTCAAATTATAGTTCAGAAGTTAGCAACAAAAAGTAGAATTGCCCCATCAAATTTGCCTTTTATTTAAATTAATTTGTATATTCTTTATTTTGCTTTTTAAAATTCATCAATGGCAACTAGGGAATGTGTATATTTAACAAAATATGAAAATACTGCTTCATGGCCAGCTAAAGTGAAACAATATTGCACATTCTCCTTGAAAATAATCAGGAATAGCATCTAAAAAAGGATATGGACTTTATTACTGTCCTTACTTATTCTTCCATCTCAGGAGACATCCACTGGTCCATCGCTGGCAGAGCCCGGCGTCATTATAATCGTTGCACAATATATGTAGCCAAGAATAATGCGTTACCAGTTATAGATATGGACGTTATTGACTCTGTGTCAGAAATTCTAGACAACCTACTGTAACTCTTCTTGACTATACACTCCTAAGGAAAATGTTTTGGGGATCATTCTCAAATTTCTGTTGCCATAATGGAAACACTTAAGGAACTGGATACTCTTTTCTGTATATGTCTTTATGGAGTAATTCTGGAACCTGCCTTAGGCTTTGTCCTGGGAGATGGATGTTTGTGCTAGATGTGAAGCTAAACTGGTTTTTATGCTTCATGTGAGGAGTAAGTGGATGTCCATATACAGCAAGGAGTTAAAGGGAAAACTGTAGCAATTAAATCTCTTTCTAAAAGGAGTTATCTCCAATTATAAAACTATTACTGCTAGGCATTACAGATCTGTGACTTTCTCAGAGAATAAGTTCTGTTTGTTTATTCTAAACAGTCAAGAGTCATTTGGCCTGGGAATGCATTTTTCCTCATTCCTGAGATGATTTTTAAAGATTTATTATGGTTTGCTAAGCATTTTATCAAATGGAGTGTCCATGGCTCTTATATAGATTCCTGCCTAAAACTGTTACCACTAGGTCTTTTCATTAGAACAACTTTCTGGGGCAAACTACTAACGCTGTCTCTTTCATTTATCATTTTATACTGTAGACGGTAACTTAAAAAAATCCTAGGATCTAGTTGAAAACTGTGTTTTTCTTTGGGGGTCTAGTTTTAGTTTTTCTTGCCAATGGCATCGAAAGTAACCTAGAATTCTGAGACAAATCATACTGGTGAAAGGTGGAGAAACTACAGGAACTTACTTTTTTGCAATACTATAGGTGAAAAATGAATATTCCATATCATAATACATCCAAACTTCAAATGAACTGAACTCAAGCATTGAAATATATGGTTTTTTACTCTATCATTGTAATTCCATGTTTTAGAGAGCCATAGGAATAGTAACAGTTAAACTACTTGTGTTTATGTGAGGATATCTTTCCAGACTTGAAGGAATAGGAAACATCTGAAGGGCTGTACAGTTCAGTAGTCTCCCATAAGCATATATACCCAAATGCATGCATATACAGACGTCTAAGATTTCACTGAACCAAATTCCCATGAATTCTTATTGTACCAATTTGACATTTTTGTAGGTTCATTATCCAGTCAGGCACTGTCAAATCACTGGCATTTCATAGCTCTTTGAGGCTAAAGTTGCCTTGTGTTTTTCTTGTAATGGTGGTTCTGCTTAAATGGTGGCAGACTTCTGCTAGGTATTCCCAGAATCACCTGACAGAACAGGTCTACTAGGTTAATTCGTGATGTAAGAGAGATTGGAATACCTTCTGCTAAGGGCAAGAAGGAAAGAAAATGAATTAATGAAGACCTTGAGTGGCAGCTAAGCTCAGAAGGAGATTGAGGTTTGTTTTGTTGCTTTTTGTTTATTAACAAACCCTAAAGAGAATTATGTTATTGTGAGTTGATATTCTTAGCAGAACAAGAAATTTGTAGTATTCAAATGTAGAACTAAATCACACATTAGCAGTTTAGCAGAAAGGTAGAAGAAAATGGAAGAATGTTTGAAATGTCTGGTGGAACAACAGCTGCTGCAATATGAAAACTGAATTGTACACTGACAGTACTGAAAAAGAGATGCTCATTCAGCATAGGGAGGAGTCCTTTTTTTCTGATTTTTAGAGAAACTTGAATATGAAAAAATACCTTGCCGCAAAGGAACTCTGCCTGTGTATACGTGGTTTTCCTGGGTTCAGGGGTTCCAATATGTAGTATGCTTTTGCCACAAGAAGGACTGCAATGAGCCTTCACATTGCTTTCACATTACTGTGGAGAATTTAGTCAGGATCAAACCACCAGTGCAGACAGCAAAAGTCTTATACTCAAGTCTCATACATTGTTGGGGACTCCCAGCCTATCCACTGGTCCTATCCTGCATCTGTGGAAACAGGTAGACCAATACTGGTCAATAGGTTAGTCTGACTGATAGAATAGAGAAGACTAATGAGGTGTGAAAGAACTGAATTTAGAGAGGAAGCTCAGACTGATTGTGTTTATGAAGAAAGATGCCTTGGTATGTGAACTGGCAGAGACAATCTGTGTTTCCTCTCACGAAGGTATCTTCCTGATTCATTAAGAGAGATGCTGATTACAGTACTCATCAACTGCAGTCCTTAATCAAAATTAATCAGTCAACTTAATTGCACTGGAGCAGAAGAAACTGAACTAAACTTTAGATAAATTTTTTTAAATTTTTTTTTCCTGAACTGTGACCACTGTGTTTTATGGGGCAGCTACTTCCTCATATTGCATTCCATGCTTGCAAAATAAAACATTCTAATATTCATATGGATAAACAGTTTCTTGAATAAAGTGTTTTTGCAGAATTCCTGTGATAAGGTAAACTCAGGGGTTTGTTTTGAAATGCATAAGGCTCATGTAAACACGCTAATTTGGCTTTTGGAAAAAGCAGGAATTTCTTGCTATTCTGTGGGGAAAAAATATCTAACAGAGTAAGGAAAATCTGACAGGACAGGCACTTAGTGCCATACTGCATATAATCAGAGCTCTGTGTTGTTTAACATGAAGATAACTTACTCTGCAAAAGTGGAAGCTTGCTGGTGTCAGACATTTAAGATAAATACAGATCTAAATAAATACAGGAAAGTATAGGTGAATGTAAATAAATATTTATTCTATAAATATAAATAAATAATACAGGTCTGGTCCCATTTGCCTTTTTTAAGAAATCCACCTCTAAGAAAGTGACTTTGATGCCTGTAATATAATTTTAAACAGCCATGTGTAATTTATCACATGTTTTTCCATTTGAATTCTTCTCTCAAAAATTTTCGATCCTTATATTTATTTTCTCATTTTATTCTCATTTGACTAATTTTAATTTGCTGACTGAAGCATCTGACAATGCCTTAACCATTGCTCTTGAATTCTTACCTTTTATTTGTGTTACCCTCTGTTTCCAGTAATCCAAAACCGAGAGTTTGAAGAAATTGGAATTCACATCCAATTCTGAAACCAGGAAGTGCTTTCTTCAAAAATTGCAAGGGACCTTAACAAGTTTGTTTATGCCGATATGTTTAGCTAGAAAAAAATTCTAAGTTAGTGCACAGATACCATGGCCTAAACTGATAAACTGTTGTTCAGTTTATGGTTATATTCTGCCTTATATAAATTTATGGTTACATTTTTCCAATATTCCTAAAAAAGCAACAACAATTAATAGAATTTTCAGAGACCTAATGAAATTAGATGCCCAAGTCCTAGCAGATGTCTGTGGTATTTGGAAACTAAACTTCCTGAAGCATCTTTGAAAATTTTACTCCTAGGAAATGGCAGCAATATCCAACAAAACCATTATTTGACACTATTTTTGTACTATTCCATCATTTTTATTTGGTTCCATCTTACACCCTGCAGAATATTTTACTGAATCTGGGAAGTGTTTAGATGTATTTGAATGCTGCTGCTTCTATTCTTTAATTTTACAGAAAAAAATACTGAGCAATAAAATGTTTTGAAAGGCACTTCAAAGCACATACCTCTTCCTTAGTTCACATCTGTTGGTAGCCTCGAGTGCTGGAGCTTGCCCGTGGAATTTTTAGTTTCATGGATGGTTGAGAATGAAGCAGGTTTTTTTTCTTGCCTTTTTCTTGGTATTATGTAACCGCTTGAAGGAAATAAAAATGCAGTAATTGATATAGTGCTAAATAGGTAAGAGACAGGACTTTAATGTCAGTCAGGGCCTATGTGTGTTAACAAATATGGTGCCCCAAGTAAAGAATAAGCTTAAATACTTAATCAGGGTTATAAAGATTGAAGAAATAGAAATGAGCTAGATTTGTTAATACTTAGACTGATGTGTAAATAGACATTATTAAACATTGGAAAAAACCCAGTATAGTAGTAGAGGGCAAGAAAAGAAATAGAGGATTTTCTTTGAGAACAGAGCAAGAATTCAGAACAGAGTGTGGAGGAAATGAAAATTATTAGTGGTTCTGCATATATGTTTGGATGCCATTCCAAAATTATGGTGAACTTTGGTCCAAATTAATCCTTATTTGTGAACACAATCAGTCTGCCAGCAACATTTTGTTTCAGCAGAAACTATATACATAACAAACATAACATTGTGTGACTATGTTTTTGTCAAACCTTACCTTTTGTTTCTGACGCACCCTGCCAACCCCCAGAATATGTGGAGGTTAGTAAAGATGAACAAAGTAAGCTTAGCATGTAGCTTTAAACAATTTTGAATCATCAGAGTGTGGGGAATTATTATGCCACATAAAGCATACCTTTGTAAAAATGGCAGTAAATATTAGTATTAGTTACTCATATTAGTCACTCCTAAGAAACTGTAAGGACAAAATTGGATAATGTACTGACTATTAAAAGATTGACTTTAAATTCATGGTGCTTCACATTTCAGTCATTCCCAAGGGCCCTTCACTGTATGTAACTAGTAACCATCCATCTGGTGACTTTATTGCATTATATTAGGATAATATCATTCTCTGTATTTGCCAATAACACTAAAAAAAATCCTGATTCTGTAAGTTATTTGTTGCCTGCTTAGAAATATGCATTTTTTGCTTATTAAAACAAAAATTCTTCAAGATATTTCCTGTAAGAAGTATTTGACTAGAGTTTTTTCATTTTACATGCATACATAATTCTTTTCTGAGCCTATGACTTTGTGATGGCCAGTTGATAAGTCTGGGAATCGTAAGGATTGTCTACATTTTCTTTTGGGGAAAAGCAAATAGTAATTGAGTAACCAAAGAGTGCATTACTAATTACACAATAACCTGAACTGTTAAATTTAGTACAGTCATTCAGAGACTTCATCTTTATATATTTATTTTGTTATTCAGAGTTTGTGATATTTAACATTTTCCATTAGGCATTTTTGCTGATGATTAAAAAAACAAAATCCTAGCCAGTCCTGAGGATATCAGTGATACATGTTTGTTCTGAATGTAACTAATATAAGCCAAAGTTTTATCAGAGATTAGAGAGTGTTCTTCTTTCTCAGAATCACTAAATTTTTCAAACGCTTCCATGAGCTGTTACAGAGTTCTTCTATATATAAGAAATTGTCAGACTTGCAACACAACAATGCAAAATACCTAGATCATCGCTTCCTTTGCAACTTATCAATGGACTCTAGCATTAGTTGTCTTAGCAGAAATACCCAGTGGCTAACATTCTACTATTTCAAAGTATTTCTGCCAAAATGTCATTGCCCAGGGAATAAAGCTGTGCTTCTCCCCAGCAGATAATTCCTCACAATTTAAGAATTGTGAAGCAAATACTGCAGCTTGAGTTGGTGATTCTGTGAAACGTTGCAAATACAAGTCATCTATCATCCAGTTATTTGCTGACTCCACTTATGGAAGTGGTTAACAACCTGTTCATCTGCGAAACAAACAAAAAATATAAACAGGCTGGACTGTAAGATTGCATTTCTAAAGAAATGATTGCAGCAGCCAATCCTTGGTGGTGCTTGTAGATATCATAACTACAGGGCAATCATTCTCTGCATGCTTCCATAGTTAGTTTTGAGAGTTAATGACCTGTTCTCTCAGAATTTCACAAGAACTCCAAACTGGTTTTTTTTCTCCATTTAAAGAATATCAAACACCCTAAAACTTTACTGATGGTCCCTTGGCTGACATCCCATCCAATATATTGTTTCTAGTAATTTCTTGATAATGAGTAGACTTGTTAAATGGTGTCATACTGATACTTGACAAATATATAATGTCAGAAAATAACAACCCTGGGCAATCATATAAAATCTCTAAATGCTCCAAGATGTCACCCCATAATCACCAGAATGCTTTTACACTTCCTGATGTACGTGTGTTTGGGACTATTGACTGTCATAATACAGAAGGCTCCTCTCCATACAAATCATGTCAGCGTGCTTGACCATACTACCCTGGCCAAGGAGAGTAAATTCTTACATTAGTTCAGCTGCATTTGACTTTCAAGGGCAACCTCTTAACTCCCAGTGTTTTGCTGAGTTATCAGTTTGGGGATTTTTGTTGATTTTTTTGCTTTGTTTAGTAATTTACCATTGCTTAATAGATAAAAGATTTTATCAGGGCTGGAAATAGCTCTTCTTATTTTAAAGGAAAACAAAACAAAACAAAAAAGCAAACATGATCATAAGTTGGTTCTACCTCATGTCCCTATTGATTCCTTATCAGATGTAAATTTTTTGATCCTAAACCCCATTTGTGTTCCTGTCTGATGTCTGCAAACATTCCTCCTCACCATGAGATAGTGCCATGCTTCAGGAAATATACTTGTCTGGGGAACTGAAACCCTACTGAAGCAGACTGGGAGCTGTAAGACATGTAAAGTTTTAGATTTTATTTGTCTGATTTGTTAATGTGAAACACGTGTCATAAAATATCTTGGTCATAATATATGACTTCTGTTCTGAAAACTGGGGGAGTTGATAGTTGCTGCTTCATTAATAATAAAGGTTTTGTTATCAAAAAACCAAGATTGCAGCAATTCTTAAAGAATTATATAAGAAATACTGCCTCCGTACAGAAAATGTGATACTGATGTAAGGGTAGTAGGAGAATATCAGAGTTGCATCTGGGCATGACTGACACTTAAAGTATTTCTCAGGAAGATCATCTTTATTGCCTTGTCCATTTAACAGTTGGACTAGATGATCTCCAGGGTCCTTTCCAACCTAGATGATTCTATGATTCTATGATTTGGCTAAACACAGATGCAACAAAGCAGACTTTAACTGTTTTCTACAACATTTCCAGTTCTGATTATAACTGGGTATGTCATGCTTTTAAATGCTAGATAAGCCTCTTCGGCTTTAAGCATCTTCCCAAATTACAGGGGCAGAAAGAGTTTAACAGTAACTCTCAACTTTCTGCTCGAGTTCTTTCATATGTAGCTGGTGAAGATCTACAGGCACACAGAGCAGTGCTGTCCTGAGCATCACAGTTAGCCTTTGGCTTATGGCAAAGATGTAGTCCGTCCAGAGAGCGTGAAGAGAAGATAGTCTGAGCAATGTCACTCTCCTGTGGCCAATGATAAGCATTCTATGTGTTTCTCTTGAATGGAACCAAGGTCAGGAGATCTGTTTTCTCCCTAAATTGATGAAATATGTTGAAACCTGATATGCAGAATCAGCTAATGCTTCATGCCACCTCTTTGTCCAGCAAACTGAAACTGGATGGAGCAGAGATGCTCCTGGGATCCTAACTGGCTGTCATCCTTTCTGCTGCTGTCTTAGCTGATGAGATCTCAGTCTGGACCACAACAAACTGCATGCAACTCATGACCTCTTGTTCCTTGCTGGGAGAAAACAGCCCGAGGCAATGTTGGCAGAGCTGACACTGCTCAAGTTGTAGAACAGAGCTCCAGCTGCTTTGCTACTGCACATGCTGCTTCCACAATCCACATTTCAGCCCCTTCTTATCTCTCATGGGAGACTGCAATAGGAATGAAGATGAGGCATCCTTCCTGCCAATGCAGATGGTGGGGTGGGCAGAGCTGGTATAGCTGAGAAGGGGCCGGGGCTGGGCTGGGCTGCACTGACTGCAAATCTAACTACATAAGCGTTATTTAGATAAATTGCCTCTCCATTTGCAATGAAGAGAATGTAATTGAAAAATGCAAACACATGTCCGTAATTGTTCCTTAGTTCTTAGAGATTATATTTCTTTTTCAAATATAGCTTGCTGATGATCAGGGATTGGTGTTGATGACAACTGTTGCCATGCCAGTATTCAGTAAGCAAAATGAGACTGTAAGTACTCTGACTATATCTGTCGTGTGATAATAGGATGACTGCAGTGAAGTTGCTCTCAGGGACCTACTAAGATTTTAGCCTACTCTAAAAATTTTTTTGTATCTTCTTCTTTTGTCTGCAGTTAGTATCCCATTATTAGCATAAAAATGTGGACAAATAATCCCAAATATTGATAATTATAGTCTAGAAACCATAGTAAAATAATGAAACTCTATGTCTAGAAAATCTCAGATGACCCTAGGCTTTAGGGTTTTCTTACTTCTCTATTACCTTTTTACCGCAAATAACCTATACCCTTTGCTTCTTTGCACTTATATGCTTCTATTTCATAGACTCAGAATTTAATTAGTCATGTATATTATGTATATATCTGTTTATCTTTACTAATTTAACAATTTATTAAGGAAAATTGCATGTACTTTCCCCTTAATGCTTAATCTTTCTCTTTTGTTTATCAAGTGGCAGGTGAAAATGGGAGGGAAGTAACGCGTTTTTAACAGTCTTTTTTAATTAAAAAACTATTTAGCACAAGAAAGTTTTCTGTTCAGGGACTCAATAGCTATCACGTTTGCATGTCTTTTCTATGTATATTACAGATACAGTAGAAAGGAGCAATATTCTAGATTAAGTGACTATTTGATCAAATGACTTGTACCAGTGTCTGCTTTCTCCACTTTTAAAATAATTTCTCTGTTATCTATTCACTTCTGCAGAGTAGCTGCAATATGAAATGAGCAGTGAGAATGTTCATTGTTACTGTGGTTGTGAGTGCATCTTTTATTGTTCTTTTCAGAGATCTAAAGGGATTCTTCTGGGAGTAGTTGGCACAGATGTTCCAGTTAAAGAGCTTTTAAAAACAATTCCAAAATACAAGGTAATACAGAAATGATAATATGTCCTTTATACTCAGTATAATATCTATAATGTAACATAATTATTTAGCATGTTAATATTGTTTATACTGATGTAGCTCCATTATTTCACTCATTTTTCTCAGGAATTTAACTTTGTAGTGTCTGATGGCTAAATGTCATTGGTCCTTAGATCAAGTGCAGTTTTTAATACCAAAATTAATGGCTTCATCTTCACATTTTTGCAGATCACAGTGTGTTCTAGAAGGTAATATGGTAAAATTGGTAATAAAATCAGTGAAATGATTCAACCACACAATATAGCCAGAATACCACCCAAAATAACCAGAAATTCATGCTGAAAATTTGCATAACTTTTGCATGAAAGCTGTACACAAATCTATCCTTAGCATGGCTTTAGTCTTCCTGCCCGTGTATAGCACTTTTTGTCCCCATTCCATGTCCCAGATTAATGGTCTCCTTGAATTAAAGCAAGTGGCACATTTCAGGAATCTGAACAAGTTCCTGCCTAACCAGACTAGCAGTTCCTTCTTTCCTACCCAGTGTTTTCTAAGTACTTCCCTCTACTTAGTTTTCTAAAATCAGAGACAATTCTACTATAAAATTCTTAAAAAATAACTATCATAAAAGTTTTCAAAATCTGATGCACTTCATCTATTGTGAAACTCTTGTGAGTCAGTAAAAGTAGGCTTCAGGCAAAAGCAAAGATGTAATTACTCTTCATTTAAATTTGATGCAATATATTAGTATTTCGCTACTTCTCTATGTCTGAAATGCTTTACTATAGTTCCATTTTATTCACAGATGAAAATGAAATTAATGTTTTCCAGTTAATTCCTAGTGGAAATTTTTGTAAGACAATTAAGCACATAACCCAATACTGTACGCAGTCTTTACTAAAGAGGCCAGTTATTGGAATAGCTACATTTTGACACGTACCTGTACTGAGCATATATTTTATGTCATACTTTCCTCTTAATTGACTGACATGCTCTCATTTACTGATTTCTGAAAAGGTGGAGTAATAAGTTGACTTGTGAGTGTTTTTGAATATTCCTACATGTTTTGGTAGATAATTTTAGTTAGGGGGAAAAAAAAATCCTCTTATTTATTTTAATTCTAATTTGAATACATTAGCAATTACCAAATGATTTTATAGATCAATATGCAGTAACTGGAAAGTTTAAATTAAATGAGAATTTGATAAAAATAATGCCTAAAATACTGGCAATAATGTTGATAAAGTGTATTGGAGTAATTCCTGGCACCTGGATCCCCCTAGGCTAGATGCTACATCAAACACAGAACAGAAAGGCTGTCCCAGCTAGAAAAAAGTTTGCAGAAGAGGCAGCAGATGACTACACACTTATATCAGAACATACTGAACAGAGACATTGCTGGTTAGGATAAATAACAGAGACCAGTCTCAGCACATTAGTCACCAAAGCTAATTAACTGTGACTTATACTTTTGTGTATGAAGAAATACAGAATCAGTGTCAGGTAGAAGAGAAAGAAACAAAATTTTCTCCTTTGCAAATTTTGGAGCAATGAAAACAATCTTTGGAGTAACCTCCTAAGGAGCTATGGATAGAGCAAGTTTCATTTGTTACGAGAAGGAAGAAAATGTTGTAACTGCAGAAATGAAAGCCTGGCTGTGCATGGCTGGATAGAAGAGGCCACATCACAGCGGTTATTCAGAAATCATCTGTAAGATTTGGACATAATCTGAATGCAAGAACCTAGAGAGAGCATGGGGCCTGAATAACAGTTATTGCAGCAGAGTTATTCAGTACAGGTGAAGCTAGGCAGGAAAATTAAAATTTCTTGGTTTGTCATACGATTTTATATTTTTTAAGACCTAGTTTTCTATGGAAGTAACATACGATCCTCTTTCTGAATATTAGACATTTTATTTGAAGGTACATTTTATATTGCAGGCTGTAATGGAAGAGAGGATTATTACAGGAGGTACCAATATCATGCAATACAGTTAGGTTAGTGGAATCACTTGAGTTATAACTTCCAGTCTCACATACCATAAACATTTCTGAACAGTAAAAAGGCCATGCAATTGCAAGAGCATAATCACCCCTGGGACCCATTCCTGTAGAGGCAGCATGTGAAATAAAATTCACAAAGGGATGTAAAATGATTGATTGGAAATAGAATTCTGCTGACCTGGAATTCTCTCAGCTTGGATGAGGTGGATTTTATGCTGATGAAGATGAATAATAACAATAAGATATTTTCGGTAGTCATTATCTAGACTAAATGTCCCCAGATGTCAGTGATAGTTTCTCCTGAATAAGGTAGGGTTGGATTTAGTAGTACTTACCTTTCATGTGGCATTTCACAACAGCTAGAAAAAGTTTTTTTGTTTCTGAATCTGTCATTTAAAGATGAAGTTCAAGGTTTAAGATGGCAATACTTCTGTAAGTAGTAGTATCTCGCAAACCAAAGCATTTTAAGTGCAGAGAATGTGCAGTTTCATATATTGCACAACACAATAAAATACTACATTTGGAGTCTGAGTATGCTTCAAATAGGCAAATATTTTTTTCCGGTGAAGTATACCACCCACATTTGTTTCCTTACCTGACTTCCATTGCTTGGATGTCATTCTGCACTTATCAACACAGACAATTATACTTGAGATCTGACAGTTAGACAACAGCTAGTTCACTTGTCATACTTAATAGGTAAAATATGTCCACTGTTATTATTTATCACTCCTTTATGAAGAGATGCCAAGAACATATCACCTTCTATTACTTTCACTGAAGTTTATTGCTTTAGGAAAACCACTAATTTATGAAACAATCTTCTATATGGCAGATACAGTTGACCATAAACAATAATTCACAGAGAGATGGTAAAATCTGCTTGGTATGTCTTCTCTATGACCTTGCCATACTATCATACTCTGGTTTATATTTCCAGAAAATTACAGAAGCCAACAGTGTTGCTCTCTGACTTCCCTCTTAGAAATGATTCTGACTTGTCAGCCTTGCTCATATTGCTTTATGCCAGACAAATTCCTCAGGACCCATTTCAGCAAAACATTTAAGAATGTACTAAAGTAAAATAAAGAGGTAGTTGGTAGTGAGAAATGTAAAGTAAATACGAAAGCAAGACAGTTCTGGACTTTTGGGTTTGGGTTCTGGTTGGTTTGTTTCTTTTTTAATACCTCAGTGCATTGAGATACTTAAATAAAGTTATATGGGATGTTGTATTATGTTACTTCAGAATTGAAAAGAAATTATGAGAAGGAGTGAAAATTACTCTTTGCATGGTAAAAGTTACATACTGAAGCTGCAGAAAGCTCTACATCAGCATCAAATTTATGCTAAGAAGGGATGTTTGAATGACCACATGAATGATTCGAAGGTACATTTATTGCATTCAGTGAGTGCAATCGACTGTGTAATAGGCATATTGTTAAAAGAGTAGTATTGTTGTTTAAATAAGTACAGTGCCAAATTTGATTACATATATCATTAGGCCTTATAAATAATTTTGTTGCTCTCAAATGATCTCCCATAGTTCCATTTGGTAAAAATATGTAAACTTTCAGGAGTTTCTTTAGTAGAAATATGTCGCCTTCTGTGGCTCCAGATGAACTTGAAAACTTGAAAACAGAGAGGTATGTCTTTAAAACTGGAAGATGTAAATATCACATATGACAGGCCACTGCTTAATCAGTACCATTGATTTAAATGATTCTTTTACATCTCTTGAACAAGTGAAGTAAGCTAAACCTAGCCACTCCTGGGAATATGTGAGTTTACTAAATTCCAGTATCCCTTTGCTTTGGCACATGCTGTGGGGTATGCCACATGCTATGGTGTCTCATATATATGTGTATATCTAATTGACTCTAAAGCACATAGAAATAAGTGCCCTAGATAGCAAAGTGGGTGTGACATTTTAAAATTACGCTTTATGCTGTATTCATCACAATGACAGGTTCTCATTTTCACAAAATGTCAAGGATCAGAGCTTTGCATATGTTACAATGAAATACTATGTGGATAAGGGTTATGAATGCCAGCTTTAAGCCCTGGATAACTGAATTCTTATCTGATTTTTTTGTTAAAGAATTTGCTGGACACCATGATAATTCGTATTTCTTTCTCATTTACTCTTACAGTTAGGTATTCATGGATATGCTTTTGCAATTACAAACAACGGATACATTTTGACTCATCCAGAACTTAGGCCTTTGGTAAGAATACTATTTACTGATCTATTTTATTTAGCTATATATGTTGCATTTGTTTTTCTTTTAATGTGAATAATGTAATAGGAATTTAAAAATTAAATGCAACAGATCAGTTACTTTATATCACATTATAACATACTATAATTGGTAAATTTACCTCTGGAAACAAAGTTTAGCATGAAAAAATTCAAGAAAAAATAAATATACAAGTTGTTTCTGCAAAAGATGCAGGCCTTCATTATTGCAAAATGGCAAAGCCAAAAATTGCTATAATTATGTTCATTTTATGTTGAAATGGAATGCTGGAATGCTCTATTGCTATGTAATAACCCCTATTTGTCATGTTAAAGTGTTAAAGCTAATTTAATATATGTGCAGAAATTTCAATAAAGCATATTCTTAAGCAAAATAGGGGCACAAGGGATTTTTGTACTAAAAGAGAAATATCAGCAAATTTTACCTTTAGTTTCCCTTATCATCTTGTTTGCATTAATCACAGTAAGAAAAATAGAAGTGCCTGTTTCACAAATGTTTATCAACTCAACACCCTAGAGAACTGGTACATGCTTGATTGCATCATTGTTTAGGAACAGCACTTGCAAGTGTTCCATCACTATCAACTCTTAGCAAAGCGTGGGTATTAATAATTCCACTGCTATATACACATGGATGCCATATGTATTTCTCATGCAGGCACTTCAAGTAATGTCTGATTTCAACAATATTTTGGTAGAAAGCAGAACTATTAATTGGATGGATAATTTAATATAAAAATAAAATTATTGAAAAGCATGATTTATGAAGTCATTAGCATATCTGATGTTTTTATTCAGCAAAAGAATTTGTCTTTCTAAGATTTGGGCTACACACTACACAATTAACATTTGTATTTGCACTTCTTGTTTCCTCATTTATTTTTTAACTGGAGTAGAGCTTATGAAATGTTCAATGGGGTCTTCCATGGGTGAATGGAAAAACATTTTCTCAGTAACTTCACAGTAAACTGGACACACAATCTAATGGCAAAGCAGACATTATAGTACCTTGGAAGGGATTTTAAAATAAATGGCTTAATTGTCATTTTTCTTCTAAGAATAGCACCCATGATTCTGGAAGGTACAATTTTTCACAACTATGGAAAGGAAAACAACACCTGTAGAGAATTTGGCAAATTACTGACCAATAAGCTATGCAATTTTCAGAAATGGCTCTTGCAAATTATCCCACTGGCTTTTTCACCATTCCAATGGTGAGTAACTAAAGCTATGGATCCAGATATAGACAGCTCAGACCCCAGTCAGTTAAATTAACATGCTCCAGTGACCAATATTTTTTTTTTTTACTTGACACTCCCTATAGCTGATTTCCCATTATGAACGTGTATCTTCCTGTTTTATGGGAATCAGGACCTCTGATACCCAAATATATTATCA
This sequence comes from Athene noctua, assembly GCF_965140245.1. Classification (NCBI taxonomy): domain Eukaryota; kingdom Metazoa; phylum Chordata; class Aves; order Strigiformes; family Strigidae; genus Athene; species Athene noctua. The sequence goes on along the minus strand of NC_134046.1, from coordinate 15,864,835 downwards.
TGAGGGAGCGAAAAACTTCCAGCCTCAGTAGAAGCAGTTTACTCTTAAGGAAGATAGAAGACTCTAAACTGATACCTAAGCATTTCACCCCTCACTCAAAATCTGTTTTGTCTCCACAAGATATTACATACTTGACAAGTATGTAAATGTAGGATTTATGAGATTGATTCACCGCACCTATACCCATATAGCCCAGAATCTAATTTCCAGCAGTGTCCAACATGAGATTGCACCTGAAGAAGATGCAGGAAGTAAGAGTATGTGGAAAATCTCGCAGCAGTCAATATAACTTTTAAGAGTTTCATATAGGCTTCTGCTCATAAACATTTGATAATGACATTTTAACATTAAGACTTATTAGAGTGGATACTTCTGATATCCATACTAACATACACATTTTTGTCAGTCTGCTTGACTTCTTATAGTAGTGTTTTTCATATTGTAACCATTTCATGCACAGTTTTAATTTTGAATATGATTTCAAAATGTCATTAAAGTACTTCTTATATTATGACTATAGAAAGCAGAAGCTCCTGATCTATTTTCTTTGTTTCCATTTCGTGTAATAATTTGTGCTTGTTCTCACTGAATCTTCTCATCACAATAAACAACCAATACTTTCAGTCTTGCTGTAATGTGTTTCTTCTCTTTTCTGCACTTTGGCATTTTGTTGTCATGTTCTTTGTATTTTTCTGACCCCTTATTTATTCATTTTTCCATGTTCTTTCCTTTTCTGACTGAGATTGCCTACTGAGCTTTATTTGGTAACCACAGCAGAGAAGAGGCAGCAACACGGGCTGTACAAACCTCCTTAGAGCACCTGCACCTTCAGGTCTCTGCATCTTCACTGCCTTGTTACCTCAGCTAACTCCTCGATGTTAGCTGACTATTTGTGTAGTTTTGCTTCTACCCCACATCCAGCTGCAGCATAGACATAACCTATAAACTGTTTAAAGGAGCCAAAGTTACAAGCAGGCTGACTAGATCTAAAATTTGACTGTCATAACATTCTCTATCTTTTCCTACAATTTTCTAGTTGAAAATTTATATTAGAATGTTAATTCATCTCTGTGGTTAAAATGCTGAAATAAATGTTGTGTTTAATGTAAATTTTTACATCAAACTTTTTTTTTTTTTTTTTTTTTTGGTGGGAAATGCCAGTGTGGGAAGTTGTCTTCAAAATATGTAGCTGTTGCAATGGAAAATGTGATAGGGAATTGGTTTTAATTCATGATTGGACACTACCTTCAGAATATTTTTTCTTATCTCTGTATGTATTAAAATACAGAAGTTTGCTGTTTTTTTTTTTTTAATATCTCATTCTAAATTCTATATAAATGCAATGTATTTTATAGCGTTCCTGAATTTTCATAATACTAAAATCATGACTTTGTCTTGATTCCTAAAAATGCTTTTGAAATCTCAGGTATCACAGGTACACCAGACAACTTACATTTGCAAGCCACAGGAATATATATTTGAAAGTTCCCTATCTACATTTCAAGAGTTTAACAACACACACATTTGCTGTACTGTCTCTTTTTCACTTCCTTCAAAATCGCTTCCTTCAAAAATATTAGCATTTATTCATTACAGAATAAATATTTTAATAAACAGAAGTTAATGAAATCCATGAACAGTGGCTAGCTTTAAGTTAGACTGACAAAGGGTGTTACCCTCTTATTTCTGTTACGGTGGCATGGTTTAATGAGGCAAAACGTGGTTTTCTGTTACTATCTCTCAGCCCAGTGTACATCTTGAAGGCACTTATTTCATTACCTTATACAACAGTCTCTCTTTTTAAAATCAAAATGTTGGGCAGTAGCCCATAAGCTGTCAACCACAGGGAACTCACTGTGATATATTCATGGTCTGTTCATTTCATTTTTTTCGAAGAGTAATTTTTACCTCTGGGTTCTGTCAGTAGTGCGTAATGGGAGTCTTCTGTTGATTTCAGTGGAGTTTTTGAGAGTGAAGTGATTGCTGGCTTGGGCCCTTAGATTAATATTGCAGGCCGAATCCTGATACCACTGTAACTAGTGGCAAACATTCCATGAAATTTGTGACAGTAAGTATGTGAAAATAGGCACGTAGGACTGGAATTAGATAGTTCACCAAAGATATTATCTAAAATTATTTGGGTGGGTTAGAGTTTACATTCAAGTTACATCAATTACTGTGCTGATCCACATTGGTTTATATTGCTATTATATTTTCCTGTGGTGATGTAAAGCTAGACTCTTACTAAACTTCTGAGTTACTAACCCCAGCGGCCATATCTATTAGTTCTGGAGCTGACACGCTGCCTTTTAAGGAGTTGTCTTACGGGACACTGCGCAGACAGGCAGGATAGCAAACAGTCGCTGAGGAAGAGTGCTTCCTGTTGCACCAGATTTTTATCTTATGCTGACCAGTATATTTAATCATTAAGCTAGCTACATTTTTGTGCTGATTATCCTATTGGGTTTATGTTTAAAAATGTTTTTCTTGGAGATTTCCTCTCTTCTTCCTTCTGCTTTTTTTTGGAATAAACTTGGCTCTCAGGATGACTGGTTGCGTGCGCATGGGCAGCTGGTGGGAGTAATTGAAGGAGAAAGAGGAAAGTATTTTCTAAATACTTAGAAGGTACTTGTAGAGGTTTAGACAGTTGTTGAAGTAGCCCCCAGACTTCCAACTCGGTGCTGGTTGGAAGTTTTCATGGGTGACTGTTGCCATTGAGGGACTGGGAAGAACTTGCGGTTACATTCTTCTCCAAAGGGCACGTTCCTAGAGTGATGAGTCTTGACAAACAACTTAATAAATGATGCTAATCAAGCAGTAAGGAATCCCTTGGAAATTTTTTCAGGAGAATAAAGAGAGATTGCTTGTGAGGCCTTGCCGATTAAATGATTGAGTGTAACTTACCGGTATGTTTCACATACACAGACACCGATTTTATCTCCCTTCCGTTTGTTGCCCGTTTGTTGCCGATCCCCCGTGGGCCGAGCCACCCCCTTCTCCCAGCGCAGCCAGAGATCCCCTCGGCGGGCGGCGGGTCCGGGGCGGGCGGTGGCCCCGGCGGCTCCCGCGGGCCGGGCCGGGCCGGGCCGGGCCGGGCCGGGCCGGGGCGGGCGGGCGGGCGGGGGGGGGCGGCGGGAGGCGCCGCGGCTGCGCTGCGCGGGAGCCGCCATGAGGTGGCGCCCCAGCACCGCCGGGCGCGGTGTGCGGCGGCCGCGGGGTCCGCGGGGCGAACCGCCGTCTTCGAATCCCGAAACTCCTCTCGACTCGAGTTTAAATGAAAAAAACGCCATTGACATCTTTCTGATGCATTTCTAAGCCTTTTTAAATTATTATTTTTTAATAGCAGAGAAGTGAATTTCAAATGTTTCTACACGTTATACTCTTTTTAGGACGTGTCTCCCTAATCGAAAATATTCCAGCGGTAACTCAAGAAACTGTAGCTGATGGTAATGATACTGCAATTAAAAAAAAATATTTCTGCATCAAAATGCTCCTATATGCTGCATTTTGATTAAAAGTCTATATTTTCAGGGAGTAATTTAATTTTCATGGCAGTATTTTAAATCATATGATTTACTTTTGAATCTTTAGTTTTAAAATGTCATTGCTTAGACAAAAATGAATCGTTTGGAAGTTCAAAAGTGAATTTTGAGATTTTCAAGGCAATAACTTGGTTTCGGAAGCTCTTTACACATACTTGAAATGTGTACATGAGGACAAAGTTTTTCTTAGCAACATTTAGGTCAGATTTAATTGCTTGCTTTTCAGTATCCTGTTAGCACTTGCAGTGTGAGAGGTGTTACTCCATTAAATTTTAAAATGCAAAATATGTCATGATGATGTTACAAATTGCCAAAGAAATGAGTTTACTGAATGTAAAGGAAGAGTAATAAACAAGTGGTAAATATTTTTTGCGTACACTTAAAAACAACCACCATGTTAATTGTGGCTGAGTGCTCGTGGCTGTAACTACCACGGTGTAGTCCGTTCAATGCTGGTGCCAGAGGAAAACTGCTTTCTCTGTAGTGGGATTACAGAGAAATTAAGGAATGCCACCAAAAGATCAATGTCTACATAAACACAGATTGACACCTTTGTGAATTTTATCTGGTGTTAGGGGTTTTTACTGTTGCCTCTCAGTCCTAATGTTTGTGTGGTTTTCAATGAATAATAGCAAGATTGCTAGTAGATTTTGTGAAGTCTGTGGCTGTTTTGATTCAGAGTTGGCAACAAAATTTGTACTTTTGTTCAGGGAGTAAAAAAGGGATTTTGTGTTCAGTAATTATTAGGTTCATTTAGGGTAGAATACCTGAAGTTCCTGAACAAGAGGCTCAGGTTCCTTACGTAAAGAAAATATGCATTTAAAGACAAATACATATGTTATGGGAAAAAAAAATGCATTTTTAATTCAGATTCTACCTTTTTTTTTGATAAATATAAGATTAAGAATGTGTTATGATTCATGAATTAATCTAATAACATCCGTGATGACTAAGGATTTTGTATTATTTGTGAGTTTAAATCAAAATCCTTTTTCTCTCTGAGAAGTTTAAGGCATATATTCATACTCTTGCTATAAGCTCTGGAAGGCTAGTAATAGTGATTTTTTGAATGGCTATATATGAATATTTTTATCAGTAAGCCAATTCAACTGATACATTGCTTTCTTTAAAATTATGCACATCAATACCCTCACTGCAATATATTGGTGGTTTAGCTTCCTGAGTAAATTACCATTTTAAACTTAGAATGTTGACTGTCACGATAGAACATATTAAGCTAGAGGACCTAGAGTATTTAAAGATTGCTAGATCCGTATTAAGACTTTTGTAGCTGTAAATTCTGGGAAAATTTGTTTCTCCTAATATAGAAAAACAGAGAAATCCAAGTCTCAGGGGAAACATTAATGCCCCACTTAAGCAGTGTTAGCCTTTCATAAGCAGCAAATCTCATTTCTCTCTGGGGAGTCCCGCCTGGAACGTAAGATAACCTACACTTACCCTTGCTTTATTCAGCGACTCCATAAAATTCTACAGCTGTAGCTGACAGCAGAATATTTAAATGATTTGAACAGTGTAAATGCCTCACGTTCATTTAAATAACTGAAGAATTCAATCACTTGAATGCCAATGATTATTCCTATTGGAGTTTACATTTCAAAAAAGACAGCCCATCTGAATCCCTGTGAGAGCATTAAATTGCTATCTAATTAGAAGTGCAAAATTACATATATTTAAAAGATAATTAAAGGTTTGAAGACTGTTGAATAACTGGTTGTACATATAAATGAATCACTGAAAATTTGTTAGCAATATGTGAAGCTTTTATTCTTTGCTTTCAGCTTTGAAGTTAGGTATAACTGAGCTCATGGGTTTAAGTCTGGTAGTATTAAGATAAAGGCAGATGTTTTTAATTATTTCTACGCAAACTCCAAATAATTATAAGCAGCTGCCAGTTTTACATAATCCCAAATGATAAGGTCCTGAGAATGCAAATACAATCCTAAATGGAGGGGGTTTTTTTTCAGTGGAGTAAATCACATACATGTCGCATTGCTCATCAACTGAAATCCACCTGAAAAAGTGAGCTCAGCTGATATACTCTTTGTCCAGTGTATACGTGTGTGATTTAAATCAGGTTTTGTATTTGCTTTTGCTTCACCCTGTATATTTCCATGGTTTGTTTCATGAGTTTAAACATTGCTGCACCATTTGTAATGCAAACATATTATGAGTGTAAGTAGACAGAATAATTTAACGTGTGTCCCAAGGATTATTTTCTTCTGTTACTTTGCTAGAGGGTTCTATTGTGTACGTGGTACATCTAATTATTCCTACTTTTTCTCCGCCCAGAAACTTAGAATTGCATTATTCTCTTTTCCCTAGCAAATGGCATGGCTCCTGTTGTCAGCTTGTCTCTGCAGTATTTCTGCAAATTTTTATAGTGTGGCAGTTTTTCACTGCCATCTGGCATGAAAAATCAGTCCAAAATAACCATTTTTTACTGCCAACCATAATCTAGGAACTTCTGGATTAACATTTTAAATAATAGGCTTGTCATGAAAATCTCTCTTTGGAAAAGGAAGTTGTTCTTCCTATTTTCCTAAGAAAATCAAGATATTACTTTTTTAAATATTAAAGAGAAGGAGCTTTGTATAGAAGGCAACTTTGGTTTTAACTGGACACCTATGTGTTCTACAAATTCAAGATTAAGGGTAGATAATTGAAAGATCATTTAAGGCCGCAAAGTAGATGCAAATCATTAAATAAAAGTATCACAAAAGATAAATCAAGGTCATGTGAGCAGGAAAAAAAATCCAAATCAAATATAGATCTTAAAAGTCAAGCTGTAGTGATTTACATTGAGACAGGATGCTGCTTCACATGTAGCCCCAGGAAGAATATTTTGGAGCTATGTAGCACATACTGAATGAAAGCTTAGTCACTGCGGATGGTGTTACATATGCAGGTGAAGCAGTGAAGGGAATTTTTCACTACTGGGATTTCTTGGGTTTTGGTTGGGGTGTTTTTTGTTTTGTTTTGTTTTGTTTTTAATGTCAGAGTATAAATCAGTTTACTCAAGTGATCTCTTCCCCTGTCTTCTCACAACTTTCCAACCGTATTTTCCATTACCTTGTCTTTGTCTCATAGTATTTAAATGCTAAGCATTTTATGACAGAAGTATTGTTTTATTAATGGACTGATGTTGAAGGACTTAATTCATATTTAAAGTAATTTGCAGTTTGGAATCATTACAATCCTTGCTGAAAAGTAGGAGGGAAGTGCCTCCCTCCCCTTCCTTTCTGTGCACGTTTACTTAGCAGAGTGGTATGGCTCTTTTTGCAGATGTGCCTCATTCGGGGACATACCCCCCTTTGCAGCCAGGAAAGGAAGCAGCAATTACTCCTGCCTTATTCTGTGCAAAGAGAAAAGACGACACATTTGAAGGACTGGTGAAAGAAACAGATGATTCTGCTCCTAAAGTTGGTGCAAACTGAGCTTTCCCCTTGGAGTCACATCAATAATGAATGGTGTGACTCAATAGCAGTTTATGCTAAGATGGGTAGCTGGTAAAGGTCTCAGTATCAACCATTGCATTGACCATGTAAAGTCAGGCTCAATGAAGTTTCCATTCAAACAGCTGTGGTCTTTGCATTATGTCAATGAGATCTACACTAGGCAATAAATAAGTGGTAGCATTAGTGTTCAGAATCTTAGAGAAGGGAGATAGCTGAATAACTGGCCAGATCAGGGAACTGCAATAATGACAGTGTATTCAGTCTCTGTCTATTTATTTAAAACTGTATGGAAAAGTGTCATTTTAGTTAATGATACTTTTTCTCTGATATTTGTTCATTCAACCTTTCCTATTGAACTTTGTAGACAAGAATACCTTTACAGAATGGCTTAATGTAAGTTACAGTTATTCATGCAATTGTATTGTGTATTTATGTAGAATTCAAGCTCAACAAAATGTATTTCCATATGTTCAGGCTTGTCTCCTCTAAACAAACAAACTGGGATCATTCTCAAATCCTGTTTAGAGTAATACATTATCCTCATTTTGAAGTATTAATCAAAAAATATGAAACTTGATACTATGCTTCAAAATTGGATGAATTTTCCTTACTTTTGTACATAGGATAGTAGTTTGGCAAGGAAGAGGTTTCCCTTGAAATTATTTTACATCTCTAGCTTTTGGTTGTTTAGTATATACTTTCTTGCTACAATATTTTCTCCCAGATAATTCCACAAGTGTGGCTAAGCAAGTTTGCTAAAATCTATTGATGCTTCCAAGGCTGCTATCACAGCAACTTACTCTCCTACCTTCCCATTATCCAGATGGAGCACGTCTGAGAAATTCCAATCACCTTAGACCCAAGGCTTGCAGCTGTTAAGATGTAGCTTGCTCCCTCCATGATCAGATTGCTACACTCTGGCTTTATAAACACGTGGCAGGTCATATTCAATGCAGATGGTTTAGGACTGCTTGTGTTAAAAAAAAAAAATAAAAATCAAAGCAAAGAGTTTAATAATGGCACATGTAAATGGTTGTATATGGGGTGGTGAAAAAATGTGATTCAGTCTTTAAACAGTACACATCACATGTTGTTTGAATCACCCAGTGCTATAAGAGTTTGGCCAAGCCTCAAATAAAAGATACTGAGTAAGATAAAACTCATTCTGATTACCAAACAAAATAATTTCCTGTGTTCTTTCCACAAACAAAAATATGTTGGAGCTATCATAGTTTTGAGCAGACTAAAAGATTCTTGTATTTCAGACCAGATATTAAAAAATTATCAGGGTTTTTTTTTTTCCCCATGGGTTAACTACTATATATCACCATACATTTTATACTGGCCAAAGTAGATTAACAGCACACAATTTAAATCTAGCTCTTTTCCTCACACACTTAAATCAGATTAATCTGGTAAAGCTCCTCGTTTCTGTCTTTCCCAGTGGGTCCTTTAATAATTTGTTTCAATGCTTTATAGTAATCTTGCAGATGGGTTTGGCTTCAGCCTTCAATCAGTATTTTATACTTCACCCAGGAGTCTCAGAGATAAAAAGTTAGATTAGGTTTGCTACCAGAGAAAATGATATAGATGAATGCCATTTTTAAAACCTGGGGAATTGCTTCTATGTCCATGAATAACTTACTAAGAAATTAGGTAAGCAATAAAACTAGAAAGAATCTAGAGAAGAATGGCCAATTGAACAGTAGTGTTATGAAGTATTTTATATCTGACCTACTTGCATTTATGTTTTAGGCCTTAGTTACATAAAGATGTGTAAATTTACTGATGAAAATAAGGTAATATCTTAATGAAGATTAGATTTGTAAGCAAAGTTACCCAGATGCACGAGTAATTGCTATATTTTGGTATCCTGTTCTTGCTGGAAGTTGGTTTTTGTTTTCTCTGCCATCCTTTCCTGAACTGTAACATAAATCTACTCTTCACTTACTGAATTCCTGTGTAGCCAATTAAACAGTAGCCCCTAAACTGTAAGAGATGAATGAAGGGTTAGACATCTCAATACTTCATTAGTTCCTGTCCTAAATGCGTTTAAGAACTTCACTTTCCATTCCTTTGAGTTCTTATAGAGCCTAACCCTTGCTTGAGCGTTGAGGTTTTGGCTTTGTCTCATCTTATCTGAATTTTTAAGATATGAAAGCTTCTAATTCTAGGTTTGCTGCAGAACTCTGAAAGTTTTATCCATCTCTTCATTTGATTCCTTTTGGATATTGTTTTGCTCTTTGAGTGCAAGGTGTGGAATCTATATTATTAAAATAAATACAAACCCCATAATCAATACGATGCAAATACTTTGCCTTATGTTTGAAGTCTACTTCTGCTGTCAGACACACAAGATCAACTTCTATTGTCATAGGTAAGGATTTGCACATGTGTCTGGGAATGCAGTATAGGCCAGAAGCTCTTCAACATCTGTGGGTAAGGATGTAATTAAACATTGGAACCAATGCAGGAGCTGTTTGCTCTACTCAAATGATCCCAGCTAACTTCTGCATAACACTTCTTAGCTCTCAGTATTTCAGAGTTTGACTTTAACAGTTTCTATACTAGAATGACTAAATCAGATCAAAGATATGCTTGGTTAGTTGGTGCAGCCACACAAAGTAGACATAGTTATTCCTTGTCAAGATTGAAGATAATATTGAAAGGCTTGCAAAACAGGTACAAAAATCAACCCCTACTAATGAAGTGGACATTATCCACTCATATTTTATTCTTGTGAGATTTAACTACATTGGCTGCAAATTTTGTACTTCAGTATTTGGGTATAGTTATCTCCTTGGCTATCAGAGCAATCACATAGCAAGAATTAATCATAGCATTGAACTGCTTGAATTCACAGTCCAGTGTATAAGCATGTGCTGAAAGCAGAAATTCTTTACATCTCTCTACCTGTCTGTTGAATAGCATTAGCCTCGAAGTAGATAACCTTGTTGTTACAAGAATGGTAGCTTCTAGCAGAGGGGCAAGAACAGCATGTGAAAGTAGTCTACAGTTGCATTTGCACGAATTCTCAGAATGTAGTCTAAGAGTTACACCAACAGAGTTGCTCTGATTTTTTTATATTCAAAAGAAGAATGATAATTAATTCATGGTTTAATCCCGCATAGTTTCCCAAAAGAATCATCTGTATAAATAATTGGAGTATCCAAGTTATTATGAGCAAAAATTGAGGTTCAGTGAAGCCTCTGCTACCAATATCCCAAAATCTCTTTGTTGTTATGATCCAATAATCAATATTTCTTAAAGCTTGCTGTTCTTCAGGAAGATTTTGTCATGCCTATTTTAAAATACTGTGGTCTACAAAAGCAGCTGTGGGATTCACATGAGAATCTTTTAATTTAGAGAGGAAAAAGTCAGGAAGGGAATAACCTTCTTAATGCTCTGAGAGCAAGTTTTTCTTTGGCCTCTAGTCTCTCTGTAATCTGCAGAATGTGATTGAAGGTTTCTGCACCACTGGCCCCAGTGATGAATTTGCTGTCTCAAGCACTGACAGGTTTGGTTTATGGTATAGTTGGTCCTGCCCTGAGGGAGGAGAGTCAACTATATATACTGCTTCCAGGTACATTTTCTATCCTTCTCTGGTGCTGTTGGTGAGTCACAGAAGCAATTGGAGGATTTTTCACAGTATCCCAATGTCTCCTGTCATACTTCATTGAAAGACTTGTGGTTTTTCCTCCCATTACTATGCATTGTAAAGAAGACCAGATTTCACATTATGCCGATCCTCTCCCAAATTTTTTTTTTTCAATTGTTCTTATAATTTTTCTTAATCAGTGAGGTTCTTTGTTCACAGATCTTCCTAAATACTTTTTTGTTCTTCCACTGAGCAAGGTTTTTGTTCTTACGCTAATAGGGTCTCTGATTTTGAATGTTCAGCAGAGGGCAGAATTTCCTATGTTATAAACATCTTGGTGTCAAATCAATTTGTCACTAGAATGTTTATTTTAAATGTGCGATTTACAATGTAACAGCGACTAGTGATAAAAACCTGTAAATTATCATTATTAGTATATTACTTTTCCCCCATGAAGTTGTAGATAAAATGTAGTATCTGCAAATGTTAACACCATACTTCCCAAGACTTGCATCTTATCTTGTTTAAAGAGAAATGAGTAAACATTTTGTTGATAAGGTTATAGCAAATATATCTTCCTGTACAGCTGAGAGAGCTGGTTTGAGACATTTAACATAAACTACAAGATCAAGGTTTCATGTATTTTCCATATGGGGAGAAGAAGGTGCAACTGCTGACTTTGACTTCCCAGGGTGTCCATCAAGAAAAGCTTTGTATCATGGCAAGAAATGATGCAAATAATGTAGGTTTTTAATTCACAGACAACTTTTATGCAGCAGCGTGGTATACTTTGTATGAATTAAGCTACCTTCTTTTATGTGTATTGCATACAGTCAGCACGCATCCAGCAAATTTTTAAAATCTTCTGATACAAAGTCTTTGTGGAAATAAAACAGGATGTGCTAAATGTGTCACCTTTTTTATGCCAGTATGAAGAGGGGAAGAAACGAAGAAAGCCCAACTACAGTAGTGTGGATCTTTCTGAGGTCGAGTGGGAAGACAGAGATGATGTGGTAAGTGATGTGTTTGAAAACCCTGTCAGAAGACATTGCATGCCATTACTGTACCTGGAAACTAAGTAGTCATTAGAGAGGCCACCTGACTGCTCTCAGGAAGGGAAGGACAATAGGTTCTTTTACTTCATTCAGAATTTTATAACTGTTTTGTATTGATTCTTCCTTACATATGCATATACCACAAACACAGACTCTGTATCTTTGGTAAAACTCATCACCCTTGCATTCTCCACACATCACATCATGTATTTTTGCTGGATAGCAAATACAGTGCTAGAAAAGGGAATAGAAAATCTCTTTAGGGCTGGCCCGGACAACTGCTGAAACTCAGAAATGAAGGAATAGGTTTAACCTCTCTCCATGAGATCCTTCTTTCCTTAATGGAAGTAATGAGAACTGTTTTCCTTAATGCAAAAAATAAAAAAACATCAGACGAATAAACAAAATTGGATTCTTTGACCTCTGTTCAGAGCACATATTCACTCCAAACTCCTAATTTCAGACATATGGGTAGCTGCAGAAGCATGCATTCTATGTCTATCAGCTGTTATGCACACAGTCCTTTCCGTTAAACTAATTTTTTAGTACTGCATCTACTCTGTAGTTCACTCTTTGTCTTATTCGTTCTTACCTTGCAGGCTTAGCCTTTTCTGCAGTACTGTATCAAAAGCTTTCCTTATGTCCATGGCTTAACCTTTGTCTGGTCTTTCTGTTACTTCCTCAATAAATCTGATTTGTTAGACATGATTCGTTTTGTGTGAATCCATGCTGACTGTCCTTAATTAAATCGTAACTTTCCAGGTGTTCCCCTTTCTGTCCTGTAATTTAGTTTTTCCCATAAGTTCCCTACTGCCAAAGTCACGACTGCATGTCTGTATTTTTCATAGATGTCTCCTCAATCCCTTCTCAAATATCAGTACTGTGTTAGATTCTCTGAAGTCCCTCATACCTCTACTTTTCCAGAGAAGTTTTGAATATATCCACTGAAGGTTTCCATATTTACTTTGTCATGTCCTTACGAAATCTGGGATGGATCACGTACAACTGCCCCTGGAGTCTTGTCAGTCTTCAGATGTACTAATTTCTTGATCCCTGTTCTGACATAAGTCTGTATTTTCTTTCTGTCTTACAAAATATATATCTTGCATTTGTCCCTCTCTCCACCCCCTTTGTGAATAGTGAAACAGTTAATTTATATTTTAAGCAGCGTCTGTTTCATCAGGTGATAGATCGTCCTCATCCTCTCCTAGGAGGCAATCTTACTTCCTTATTTAAAGTTTTGTGTTGGTGTACACACTAAAACTTTTTTTAATGTTTCTTGCATAGCTTTGTGGAGTTTTCTATGCATATACTATTTAAGGCTTTCTCATTAGATTTTCATACACTGTAGCAACCTTCTACAATCTTGGCAATCGCGCTGACTTCATACTTTATACCTTGCCTTTTCTCTTATCTTTGATCACATACTACTCAACCAGTTCCTCTGCAAATGACCTTTTAAAATTTCCTCTTTCCTTTCAAATGTTATTGCTGTAGTTAAATACTGCTTTTAAACCTTCATGACTTTTTCTTATTATTTCTTTGTTTTGGTTTGGTTTTTTTCCTTTTTATTTCTTCCAGTACTTTCTCTGCTTAATTTTTACCATTCTAATCTCTCATTTTAAAATATATCTTAGTAGAAATTCAGTGGTTCAGTTAATGTAACACTGAACTATTTCTATGACATTGAAAATTATATTTTATTTAGAATTGAGATTCTATCTGCATACACATGAAAGGAAAAAGTACAGATTCAGCTTTTCTAAGTATTTCCTTTTTTGAGACCCCTAAGCTCTGTCACTTTTTCAGAAAATTTCTAGCAAAAAATAAGTTTTGTCTGTCCATAGGCTGCAGAAAGTTTATTCACAGTTGATGAAAGATACATACATACATTTTATCCGAATCTTTCACTTAAAAAGTTTGTGAAAAAATATTTCTCAATTGTAACATAGAAACAAGCAGCCTTTCCAGTAGTTTCATCTTTTGAAGGAGAGAAGAAGTTAATCTACATTACAAATAGACTAAAGTGAGCATTACCTTTTTAGAAAAGATCCAGGTCCACTGCCCAATATTTAAGAGTAAAAAAATAGATAAATCCTAAGTGAAATTAATTTTGATAAATATTTAATACATAATAGAAAAACCTCTACATATTTTGTTGTAGCTTTGGAGCAGCAATAAAAACAATTTTCACTCACGTACAGTACAGGTGTGTTGTAGTGACTTCCTTGAATGACCGCCATCTATCAATGCTAGTAATTCACCAGTGCATGCCTGAATATGGAGGCATTCTTTGATAAATAATCCCCCCAGCAGATAGGTTTTGTAAAAAAGCTGACACATCTACTCTTTGGTGATTATTGACAAGTGTTATCTGAAAAAAACAGCAGTTGTATTAACATTCCAAATGTTGTCCTCATACTTCATCAATGTCACACACAAGTGGAGACCTTCATGCAAATATGTAAATAGGAAAAAATACAATGTCAAACAAGTAATATTTTTACAGCTATTTAAAAAAGCAAACCTGGTATATCATTACAAGTTTTTTCTGTTTGTGTGAAATATGTAAGTCATTTATACCATGTTACCTTCAGAGGGGCTGGTGGTCAGAAATACTAATAGAAAAATAAAGGAGGAGTTATGAAATAAAGTAATATTGGAGCTACAGGCAGAGTCATTATTAGCATTAGACCTAGAATGAGAATGAAATTTGAAGGAATTTCTGTAGATTATTGTAATGAAATTCATCTCTTTATGCAGCTTCTTTGATGTGAGGATCTGAATGAGTGTCCAAAATGTGTGTTATTTTTATTGATTTTTTGTAATAGGCAATTCCTTAATATTGTTATTTTTGAGTGAAAATGGTAACTAATATTCTGTAGGAGCCTTAAAACTTTGTGAAATAACTTACTGATTTGAAAGCTACATGTAGCTCTGCTTCACCCAAAACCTTGGAATTGATGTTCTTGATTTTTTGCAAGCTTGAGTAGTAAAGCATTGTTTATTCAACTGTAGAGGGAAAGAATTAATGTATTCATATAACTGTTTTTAATAACACAGAGAACTACTAGTATATTTTTTTCTCCCGTGAAACACTTATATGGAAGTTGATTAAGACATTTTCTTACTTTTTACCACATTAATTTAATGGTTACGTAGTTTTCCAAGAATACAGAATGATCTCATGCTATAGCAGTGAAGCTGAGTTGTTAGCAATTGATTGGGAGGTATTTACTTGAAGGAGTAATAATGCATATTACCCTGAAGAGGTGAAGTAATAGGTTTTCTCTAGTCATCCAATAAGGAAAAGGTGGCAGAATTGAGGTTAGAATTTTTTTCACCATGAAATAGATTTGGTGTAAGTTTATATTCATCGGTCAATTTTCCACATTAACCGTACCTGCTATCTTGCTGTTACTGCATTTTATTAGAAATAGAAATCTTAGCATCAGCTTATTAAACTAACCGTGTGTTCCAGCAAAGTTTGGGAATATGCAGTCCCAAAGACAAGAAGTTTCAATTTGGACAGAAACCTTTTTCTCATTAGCTCACTTCTTAAAATTCTTTTATTATAATTTCTAGCTGAATGAAATATTTTTTTCCAAATAAAAAAGACCATGAATGAATGTTTTGGGGCTTGAAGCCAACTGAGGCAGTACTTATTTTATGCATTTGAGGAGGGAGATGAAAATGCAGAAGAGCCGAGAAACCAGATTACAAAGCCAAGAAATGTAATCACAGCAAACAAAATTAAAAAAAAAAAAAAAAAGAAGAAAAGTAAAACTCTAAATCCCACATGCAGACTTGATCTTAAACACTACTGAGAGTTTGGAGGCCCTTTTAGTAAATCTATGACTTGCCTGAGGCTTGTGGGAGGAATGGGTCTTAGACAACTGCAGGCACCAATAGGAAAAAAATGAAAACCATGTTAAAGATAAATGGAACTGTTCTGTAAATGTTAGAAAGTAGATGGTTAATTAGGACCAGCTCTCCAAGTCCAAAACCACAAAACTTAAAATGGGAAACTATTTCCAGAATTGCCTATTATGTATTGTTAAAAAAAAATCTACAGTAAAATATATGCTTTATTTTATACATGCCTCCAGCTAAAAATTATTCTTTTACACTCAGTGACAGAAGAGTAAGACTGTTAATTCAAATCTAGATGCCCTAGAATTAAATTTAAAGAGCTGCAAAGTTTGTAGCCTTTGATAGGTCAGCCATGCTCAACTTGTTCAAGAGAACAAAACCAGATATTTCACTGGCAAGTTTGGTCATTCTATTTTCACTCCACAGTAACTCAAAAAGCCTGCAGAGTGCATTGATATGACCACCTTCACAAGGTTTCATTAAAATCTGACTGAATTGCCCAGGTTGGCATGAGGTACTAGAGAACAGGAGATATTTATTCAGCGAGATGTCCAAAATTGTGTTCAGATAGATGAACAATAGAAGAGACATAAAAATGCTCATTTTGTCAATATTAGTCTGCATTTTCAATATCCCTCAAGAGGGAGGGGAATTGGTTGGTGATCATGACATTTTCCTATTGTAATGAAAATTACAGCTGCGAAAGATTTATAGGTGCTTCTTACCACAAAAAATCCCACAAGTATAGCAATTTTGTAATTGAAGATATCCTGAAGCAACCACTTAACACTTTTTGCATCTGTGCCATTAATTAAAAATACAAGCAAAAGAAGCTGTTTCTTCCATTTTTAAATCTAAGAGCATCCAAATAAATTACTTCCTTATATGGATGGTATACCTGCTAAACAGTAACTTATTTCTTCTCTAAACTCATGAACTGTTAAATAGGCAAATTCAAGACACTGAGGCTGAGGACTGCTGAAAAGCCATGTCTTGTCATTCTTCAGTTTCAGCCCAGAGACACTGCTGTCAGACTAGCTGTCTCAGGGTAGCGTGCATTCATCGTCAGGGATGCTGCAGGTCATTTTGGCTTTTAGACCTGGGAGACAATAGATGTTGGGGGTTTTTTTCACTCTCCTTTTCATCATCAGGGCATGTTGACCTAAGAGAGAGGCTGTGTCAGCTGGTGTACTGTGGGAAGAAGGCTCTTTCCTAGGGAGAAAATAGCTGTACTAAGGGAAGACCTTTTAGAGGTGATGGATAAAGGACTTTGCAGCACAGATTTGGGAGCCTGCAGCTCATGTAGAGGCTAGAATAAAGTTACTGAAAAACAGTGTTTGTGATAATCTAAAAAGTAACAAATTTAACTTGCAGAGCAGCAGGTAAATCATTGTATATAAACCCTTTTTCCTTCGTTTTCTGTTTTCCCTAGCTGCTTTGAGTTTTTGGTTTCTATAATAATGAAACCTATTTTTGAAGGGGATTTAAAAAGTCTCTTGGATGACTTTGAGAGGGAGAGATCCAGGCCAATTCTTAAAGCTGTGTCTGAACCAGGCCTTACATTACAGAGAGAAAATTTATTACTTTGCAAGGAGTGCCTGGACACCAATGGACAACAGAGGGAATCTCAGAGCACTGCAGCTGTGAGTTCCCATTGAAACAGGTTGCTGATCAAATGGGCTGTCATTCTTTGCTAGTTCTAATTTCTGATGCAGTTAGAATGCACTTTCTCGTACTAGTTTAGGATGCAGCCCAATTTAGAGTATAAAGCAGAAGAATGAATAGTGGGGTTTTCTCTCTTTTGCTTTGTAATTATATGTATAATTATTGATGTATTTAAACATTGAGCCCTGGTCTAACTTCAGCTAAATCTGGCTGGGAACCTACTCCTTATCTTCCTATGCACTAACTGCAAAATAATAATCAATTACACAGTTTGTCCCACGTAAGATCCAGATTACTACACAAAGAACTATTTTACTATGAAGGATGCTGAGAGCTCCTATTTTATGTACCTCAGCAACTTGCCTAAAGTTGTGCAGCAGTAGTCTTGGCTTATACACTCAATAATAAAATCTCTAAGGTTGTTTAGTGTGTAGTAGAACTACTGAAAATGAAGAAATGAAGAAAATTAGGCAAATACTTAGGCCAAATAGGTGTACCGGAGAGCTCAGAGTTGAAAGAATTACAAAAAATGCAAATAAAAGAATTGACACACATTTCCTTCATTTCAGCTCCGAAATGCAATGGTGAATCGGAAAACAGGGAAATTCTCCATGGAAGTGAAGAAAACAGTGGACAAAGGGGTACAATGTATAAAATATTATTCCAACTAAGTACAAAGAAAGTAGTTAATTTTTTAACAGTTTTTAAGATTGCCATAAATATGATTCACTGCAGTATTTTTTTTCACTCACTGGATGTAAACCTTGCTTTTAATTTTATCAGTGACTAATCACTTGATGTTTTATACATTTCTTATAGCAAACTAACTTCTTCCCCCCCTTCCCATTCTGACTTTTTTCTTCTGAATCTAGAAGCGGGTGTTGGTGATGACAAATGACTACTATTATACAGACATCAAGGGTACTCCATTCAGGTAGAGCTGACCATAATAAATGGACATTTCATCAGACTCATTGGATTTGCGTTTGTACAGAGCTTGTGAACTCATTAAAAACTCATCAGTAAAAGTTGACAATGAAATATCCTTGGACAGTGCTGAAAATAGCAAGGAAAAGGAGCCTACCAGCATTCCTTTCAGCTTTTCCAGGGATGGAAAGTTTGTGCAAACTCACAGTGTTTGTCATGGCTTACATTTCATTAAAAAAATATTCACTTGAGGTTTACATTGAACGAAAGGCTTTCGCAAATACTTGGAGAGCTATAAATACTATAATCCATTTAAGTAACTACATATTGAGCCCCATTTTCATTTTTTTCCACAACAAAAATGTAATGTAAAATGAGATAGTATTTCACTTCCAATTTGAGGTTTGGATATTTTGTTTCTCTGAACTACCTTTGGTGTATTTGTATAACTAAAACTGAGTAAGTCAGCTATGTTATTTTGGCATGCGTCTTAGGAGGAAGAAAAAAAAGAAAAGAAAGATAGGAAGTCACTTTAAAAATGCTCATATTTGAATTAGAAATAATCCATTAATAAAAGAATACTAACTGTACATTATGCGTAAAGCAAAAGGCTGATAGTTGCAATACTCAACTGAAATTTTCTTCAGTGGAACCATTTCACAGAACTTGAGCTACATTTCCACATAGAGAAAATATAGACATATTTCTCTGATATCTAATGCATGTGTTTATTCTTGTTAAAATTTGCACATGGGTGGTAAAATTTTTGCTTTGTTTTTATTTTGTGTGTTTGTTGTTGTTAGCCGGTTGTTTTCTGCTTGTTGTTTGTTTGTTTTTTTTTTTCCTGTGGCACTGTTTCTTACCCGTTACCCATAAACAGATATGGGGTTACATATATGGATGCAGTGCGAGTTTTGATTCTAAGGACAAAAATGTATTAGGAAAAATGTCCTGTCTTTTTCAGCATGGTCTGTATCTAGTTTTGATGGGTAGGGGTATAGATTCAAGAAGACAGCAGGGGCAACATTTATTAAAGCACACGCTGTAATGTCAAAGTTTTTTACTGCTCAGCTCATTTCCAGGTTAAGCTGTTGATTGCAGCATATGTGCTCTTGGAGTTGGTGCCTCTACATATACTTAAAGTATCAGCCCACTCATTTTCAGTCTTACTGGTTACCGGCAGGTTCCTAGCCTGATACAATCCCCTTGAATGAATGAATGCCAGATGGTGTTCTGTGTATGTGTTCGGTAGGAAGAGGCATGGGATCCCCCAGCCAGTTCGTTAAACATGAATACTTTAAATGGTAGACTGAAAACCAAACCAAAACTGGGTATGTAACTGTTGAGAGTTTATGAAGCTGAAGTCAATGCAAATAAGTTAAAGTAGCTAAAAATATGAATCACAGAAAAATTAGTCCAAGAGGAGTCATGGTGCTGTTGTCACATATGAAATACTTTCCCTCTCAGTAGCTCCATTGATTCCCGCACTTATGTAGTTTCTCAACAGCTTAGTCTGATTTACAAAAGATTGTCTCCTTCATTGTAAGGCCATGGGCATGTTCAAGGCTCAGCTGAAGAAATCTCATGCTGGGTGAACAGCAGTGAGCTTAGAGGGCCTGTTTATTAGTTTGCCAGAGAATAATGGTTTACTGCACTTCTAAGCACACATAAATATAGCTGATTGTTGCAGGCACATCAGAACTGAAACAGCATTGAAGCAGCTAGTTGAACAATAAATATGAGCAGTGAGGATTTGGAAACAAACCGTTTTAAAGTTAATCATTGTACACTAGCTGGAAATGTTGGAAATGAAAATAGCTCTGAATGTCTGTTATTGTTTGTCTCACAGATTTCAAGGTCTGCTTTATTTCTCTGCACAGTTTAGGTGTGGCTCTCTCTAGAGGACATGGAAAATATTTCTTCAGAGGGAACGTAACTGTAGAAGAAGGTAAGATACCCACCTTCTCATGTTGCTTACACAGTAGTTTTATTGTTGATTTGGTAGACCTGAAGCTTCTGTTTGTCTGCAGATTCCATAAGGGAATTAGCTTTTTTAAATTTCTCGTTTGTTTGTTTGTTTGTTTGTTTAACTATCTTTTACTTCATTTGATTTTTTACTTCATTTATATTAATGATAGACTGTTTGTGAATCTTCTTTAGATGGGGATCATCTTCCCTCTTCCTTTCTTAATGTTGCAGAGTCACTCAGGGTCCAATGTTAATTATTTGTGGTGTTTTCTGAATGAAGTAACCACTAGAAGCACTGTAGTGGCTATGCTTTTTTGTTCACAGACTACACATTATGAAATCTTTCAGAGCTATAAATACTTTGGGCATTGTCTACAGGGATTTACATTTTGCATTTTTATAGCAACAGTAGAAGTAACCAGGGGAAGTACAGTTCTTTCTTTATGGTTTTACTTTTTGATAAGTCCACAATTAAAATGACTGGAGGAGTCAGCTGCAAGTGGTGATAAAGTTGTTTGGCAACAAGATCGGAAGCAAAGGTTCCTGAAGATGAAGGAAGAGCAGAGGCATTTCAGAAGAGTGAAGAGAGGACTGAGAAATTTTAGCAGTTGCTGAGCAAAAAATGTTTTGACAGAGGAATGCTTTCTGATTTTATGCTTAAGTCTCTATGTCCAATTATGCTACTTGTTTTGTCAGCGATAACAAACAAAATAGTTAATTTCTTCGGGTCTTTGTTGCTCAGATGTATTTCAGACATGAATATGTTCCTGTACCCGGTAGAGATGTAAAAAAAATGCTTTAAAGTTTGAATCACTTGTACAACAAATACATGTCTAGATAGAAAACGCAG
The DNA here is from genome assembly GCF_965140245.1 of Athene noctua. NCBI lineage: Eukaryota > Metazoa > Chordata > Aves > Strigiformes > Strigidae > Athene > Athene noctua. Next base: position 15,843,881 of record NC_134046.1, on the reverse strand, counting down.
CAGGAGACATGGAGCTGCTTACTCTCCAAACTGTTCCCAAGATGCCTCTCACCTATTTTCTTTAGTCCAGCCATACATCTCGGCTAGTCTGTCTGATATTTTCTTCCATATGCATCACCAGACATATTAACATAGCCATAACTAACTGTTCCTTTTCTTCCACTCTTGCCTTCACTGATTTTCTGTCATTGACACCTCACTGTCCTCCCCAAGGACTATAATTATCCTTCTAGTTTTGACTTTCCTGCTTTCCTTACTCACTGTAGCTCTATCATTGCTTATTATGTAGTCAGGGGGTTCAAACCCAGACCCTGCCTTCTGAACCCTCTTTGCTTATTGTCTATTGATAAGTGTTTTAAGACTTTTTAAAATTGCCAAGTACATTTTTATTGTCCTATATAACTAATGATACAGTTCTTATTTACAAGCATTTGTGTGACCTGTTGGTACAATAAACCTATTCTGAATGATCCTGTAAATTGTTGTTTGTGTTCATGGGCTGTGTGCTTGTTTTGAGGGAATTGTTCTTTTTAAAGATTTTTTTCTCTTTTAGAAGAGAAAGAGAACAACTTTCGTGAAATGAGAGGAATGTATTTTAACATAAAGAACTTTACTAGCCAAATAGAACAAGAGAGTATGAATAGGTGTCTTTTACCATTCTGTTTTGTTTTGTTTTGTTTTGTTTTCTCAAGTTTTCTTCTAAACTTCAAATATATCATGTGAGTTATTTGTATGAGTTACACATATCAGCACAAAAAAAGTTTTTCCTACCTTTTCAGTTTTAGAACTCATTTAGTTGGCTTTTGCCAGTTTGTTAGACCCTAAAGTGTATTTGAACATAGTTTACTGTGATTTATTACACTGTGGTAATAATGCACTTTCCAAGAAGGAAGGGTTTATGTTATGGAGTGTATGTAAATAACCATCTGTTACCCAGACTGCTCCCTAAATAACCCATTATTATTCCTGTTACAGGTTTACATGATTTAGAACACCCTGATGTATCTTTAGCAGATGAATGGTAAGCCTTAAACAAAGCATGAAATCAGTGTCTGTTACCCTTCTGGGTTTCATACTGTTTGTGCTTGCTGAGCCCAGTTCTTTATGTTCAAAGACAAAGAGAGATCATGCTTATACATATTAACATTTTAATGTATTGACAATGTGTTCACAGGTCCTATTGCAACACTGACTTACATCCTGAACACCGTCAAATGACTCAGTTAGAAGCAATTAAACGCTACCTCACAGGAAAAGAGCCATTGCTCCAATGCAAGTATTTTGTTAAATATGTGGGTAGTAGCCTTTCTACTGTTTCTACAAAATGCAAAGCTACTTAGTTTAACCAGTATTAAATCGAGATTGGATTGCTTGACTGATGTCACTTTGGAATTTCATTTGGTTTTGAGCTTTTTCCAGGGTATTGATAAAGATATTGACAATACAAAATTCTGACTTTTAGTAAACAATAAGCCTGAACCAAACGTTCAAGTTGCTGTTCAGATTTTATAGCTATACTATGCAATATTATCACTCCATCTGGTTTTATAAATTAAACAGGATTGGTCTGAATCAATCCTTGGATCATGCCTCTGAAGAATATGCCAGATATTTCATAAATATTTTAGGGACAGTGTGTATGCAATTAGCATTTCTGAACTACAAAGCAGAATTAAAAAATTTGAGAGGGATAAGTGCATATTTTGTCTATTTGCAGAGATGCAGAGCTTTTGTGACTCTTAGTAGACCTAATTGTTTTACGTCATGTGCAAATGTGAGCATTAGATAATATGCACATGAATGTGTGACGTGGAGAATTATTTTTTGCTTTTTAATCCAAAATTGTTGTTAGTGCAATGAAATTATATATGTAAAACTGCATTGTGGCAAAATACCATGTAATATTACATAGTAGATGCTTAAGAGTGCAAAAAGTTTAAATGGATATCACAGCTAAAATATAGTGCAGCGTGAAAAATTATTGTTTAGTCATCTAAAAAGAATTCTCTCTGTATGCACGTATGTTTACTGCTTTTAATATATTGTAATAGGTGATAAAGAATTGATCCAGGAAGTTCTGTTTGATGCAGTCGTGAGTGCGCCAATTGAAGCTTATTGGACCAGTCTAGCATTAAATAAATCAGAGTAAGCAAGCTTTGGGTCAGTCGTTATGTGTCAGTCATGGGTGAATTTTTAATAGTTATGTTGGTGAACTGGTGGAATACCTAACAGATCCTGATATGCATGAAAATATTATTTTAACCATTTGATCCTGAGTACCACCAATTTTGAGTTCAGTGTTATGTGTTTATGTTGCAGTGTATGTCATGATGGTTACTTGTAAGGTTACCCAGGTTTCATGATATAACTAATGAAAATGTATGCTAACTGCAGCTTACAGTTCCAAGTATTTCTAACAAACCATTTAGAGTAATTGAGAAATATAATGCAAAATTTAGCAAAATTATTCATGAAATTGGTAATTTGTCTCAGAATAAATTATATATGGTAAACCACTGATAAAATAATTTCTTTAATCCTTTTGTTTTGTTTGGTTTGGTTTGGTATGTTTTCCAGAACTAACTGGGATCTAGGTTCCTGTTATAGATAATTGGGAGAGTAGCTGTTCCTTTTTAGAATTTACATGTTTTACTTAATTCATCTATGTTATGATGTATTAAGGTGTTCTATTATATACATTAGAGAAAATAAGTGTTAAGATTAGCAGTTTGCATGAAATACTGTGGATGAAGGGCAATTCTGAAGATCATGCCAATTTTGCTAAATTTGAACCATTTTTTAAAAGCTGATTAAAAAACCATGTTTCTGTGAAGCACATACTCATACTGAATAAGTAAAATCAACGTGATAAGATCTGATTCATCAAACTAAGGATTATCCAGGCTCCTCTTAGAAGATAAAGATAAGAAATTGTTGCATGCTAATATACTGTAGACATTGATGAATTTACATAGAGGCACAACGTGTCATGGAATCCTCCTACACAATGCAATAACAGATCTGTTAAACACAAGAAAGACAGCTGCAGGAGGATGCTAGTGGGAGACTTTTGATCCCCTTTCATATTCTGACTTGCACTAATGAGACAGGCCATTTATTGAAGAATGAAGTATGAGACAGCAAGATGGCTAAGGCTATTGTCCCTGGTTTTGTGATATGACTGAGGTTCTCGTAGCCATGCGAGAACTAATTTTAAGGTAGCTAGCTTGGTGCTGATAATGCACCAACAGAGTTAAGCCTGAGCTACTTGCCACATTTTTTTCCTAAATTGGGCTAAAGCCTAACCTGATGGCAGCTACTCTGAGCTAGCTGTTTTAAATCTAGCTCAGTTTTTGCTTGCTTGAGCAACAGTCACATCTATGACTTTAAGCATAAATATACCACAGAATTATTGAATGATGTGGGAGCAAGATCTGGAATTCTTGCGCATTATTCTTGAATAACTGGGTGCCAGTGGTTATTAAATAGTTGGTATATAGCTATGCCACATGTTTTTATTCCATGGCTTCCATGTAATTCCTCCCCACAAATCCTACCAAATTTACTGTCTTTGACTTTTTAGTGACTCTAGGTCTAAATAGCATTTCTACATTGTATGTGTTCCAAAACCCATGTGACTTCAATGAAAAAGTAGCATTTAAAAAATAAATTAATAAGGGAACTATAATTAAAATATTATCTTTCTCAAAAATGCGTACACTTGTACTTTCTGTGACCAGTAATATAACTTTATCTGTTTACTGTCTGGAAATATTATCGTTGCTCGTGTTCTGTTCTATTTCAGAAACTCTGACAAGGGAGTGGAAGTTGCCTTCCTTGGAACACGGACTGGACTATCCCGCATCAACCTGTTTGTGGGTCCAGAACAGCTTACTAATCAGTAAGTAACAAAGCTATGCTTGGCAGCCATGTAAGAAAAGAAGAAAAAAATTTATTTTTAGGAACCCTGTCTACGTTTTCTTCCAGGGTTTTACACTGATGCACTAAAATACATAGCATAAGTTAGAAAGATTTCATAGGATCTCTTACATAATTTCTTCAACTGGAACAATTGGAACAATGAGCTATTTTACACCTGTAGCCCATACATTTACCTTCTGCCCCTCCCTTGGAGTTAGCCTCACACCTACCTTTGTCAGAGCAGAATTGTGAATATGCTACATCTGCAGCTGATGATATTTTAATTTTTTTTTTAGTATCCCATCTAACCTCAAATATCTGTAGGCTTTTTCAGGGATTTTGCATCTTTGTTATGAAAATTTTTTTGGTGTTAAAGCCAAGTGACAGAACTGGACTGGGTGTAAGAGCAATTGGGAGACCTCATCATTCAAGGGTTTCCCATTTTGCTTGGAGAAGATGTAATCTAGTGGAGGTGCAGGTCTCTTAAAATGGAGAGCTATAAAATATGGTCCCATAATTAATGAATTTTTCAGGCAATTTTTTGATAATGTGAGGCAAATCTGTATGCATTTTGAATGTGAAAGAAAATATGCACTTGGTGTTTATGATAAATTAAGTTTATTGAATATAAAATGATATGATGCTTATCTGACCACAAAAGATTGTTGTAGTGTGAGTAGCCTGACAGATGAGATCAATAGCACTGCAATTTGTTAGTCAGACAGCAAACCAGAACAATAGCATGGAGACCGTAGTTGCTCCTTTCAGTGACACAAACTTTCTTCTGTCTACATTCCATGAGATTATTGAAGAATAAAGCAGGTAGTTGTCCTTTACCACCTCTTACATATTATTTGGAAAGTAGGCTGTTAAATTACTTTCTTTCATTACTTAAGAGTGAATGCCAGTGGCAGCAAACTACCAAATCTCCAGTGCCTTTTCCACTTTGTACAGTTCACAGTTCTTGCATTGTGCTGAGAGAAAAAGACTTTTTAGACTAAGCATTTATGTTTGTATACATCAGTACAAATGTTTTTAGTGGTACTTAGAGGCACTATTTTTTTAGTACTTTTTCAATCCTTCACAAAAAAAAACAATTGCAAGTGTGTCACAAATAATTATTAGGGGCTAAATTTAACCCCTTAAAGTTGAACAAATGGTATTAGAAAAATTGTCTCAAACCATTTCCTTTCCGAAAAGGTTGCATTTTGTTTTTCCTTGTCTTTCAAAGCTAGAAACTATTGTGTGCCATGCAACAAACAAGTATTTTCTTTCTCTCTTCTTTCTCAAGAGATTTCCTGACAGCTGAAGATAAAGAGAACATTTTTAATGCTGACCATTTTCCACTCTGGTACAGAAGAGCTGCTGAGCAAATACCTGGGAGCTTTGTCTATTCAATCCCATTTAGTACAGGTCTATAATTTTGTCATTGTCTAAATGCTGAACCATATATGATGCTGAAAATATTCCAATTATGTCAGTATTAAGCAGGCTCTGTAGCCAATCTCAAATGTTAATCTAAAATATGCATTGAAATTTGTGGCTAATTTACTGGTCCTTTGACCCGGTGCATCTTTCACAGGGCTCCAACTGAACCCACAAGATGTGATGTAATAGTTTTCCTAATGTTTGTACAGGTTGAACTTACAGCCTAGTATTTTAAGCAAGACAAGTCCAATAGAGCAAGCATCCACGTTAATAAGAAGCTCTACGAGTTGACATCTTTGTCGTCACTTTTAGCAGAGAAGGCAAAAAAAAAAAAGATTATGCATTTCAGTCTTTTAAGCTTGTGTTGGGATGCAGGGGAATTTTGAAATGGCAGTGCCTGTATGTTCTGTGCATATGCAGAACATGATGTTGGCTGTCTTATTTCTAGAACTAAATCTACATGAACTGTTATTTCAAACCAGAGGAAAAAAAGCTCAATTTCCTCATTCTGCGATATGTTATTTCAATTTGATTTTTCTTTTTCTTAATACACCCTGCAGAAACCGCAAACAAAAGCAATGTAGTGACAGCCAGTACTGCTATTCAACTTTTGGATGACAGAAAATCTCCAGTTGTTGCAGGTAATATTGTTGTAGTTTATTTGTTTTATTAATTTGTTAAAGCAGCTTATGAGTTCCTCACTTTCTCTTTTGGGTTAGCAGGAATTAAATGTAGAAATATGATCTTCTAAGAAGAGAAAAGGGGGGAAAGATGGGCCTATAAAATGTAATTGAATGACTTAGTGTAGAGAACATTTAGTGCCTCCTTTCCTTGAGAACTTGATCCTTTATTAATTGACTCTCTAAGCTCCATGTAAGCTATGGAGTTTGACAATGGAAATAACCATTATCAGTAAAGAATTTTTAGTAGACACAGTTCTTTATCATCATAAATCACAATATATTATTTTAAGGTGAAGACAATATAGGAAAGGACTATCTGATGTGTAAAGGTTCCACCCAGTCTTCAGGTTTGAAAATCCTGTCCTGTAACAAATTATACAAAGTGGTCATTTTGTCTAGATTATCAGAGATGTGATTTGATTAGAGTATATAAATTGAATACCTAAGATCTAAGTGTATCAGTCAAGAGTATAACAGTACCTAAAGACTAAAAGGTTAAGTTTGACAACTACAGATTAGAGACAAAATATACAGATTTAAAAATGAGAGTAATTAATTTTTAAGTTGTTGGACATTCCTCAGTCAAGTTCAGATGCTTTTCTGAAAAATTTTCTCTAGTTCCCAGTGGTTACTGGCTTTGAAGAAGGATTTAATTTAGAGAAGTCTCATTGTTGTTATGCCAGAAATCAAGCTCTTTTGTCTCAGGGAAAATTATGTACCTACTGCACAAAACAAGAACCACCTTTTTTTTTTTCATACTTAAAATATGATTTAAAATGCAGTAAGATACCGTGAATGTAATCCTGAAAGAGCAAGAATGTGGCAGATAATTGGGAAATCTCTAATCTGTTTCCTCAAACACAGAATATCTCCACCGATAATAATAGTTTTTATACGGTCAATAGGTAGGTGCCCTTCTGACTCCAGTTTGCGTGAATACATTCTTCACAACCTATTGAACTCTTCCATAATATAAGAGGAAATCCTAATTATGACTTCATACTCCTCTTAAAGCATAAAACAGCTTTTATAAACTAATGTCAATGCAGATATCTGCGAACTGCTGAAGATGTAATTAAGAATTTTCACTGTACAATGGAGAAGGTTGATATGTTATTTCCAAGATGCTCCATCATTTGGAATTAGCAAAAGGCTTATTGTGCAGTTTAGTACCAGCTGTATGATGTGTAGGGTTAATAAGCATCCTGAAATGTATTCTTTGCTCAGTAGTGTTTACAATTTAGTGTTGACTTTGAGGCGGTATCACACATAACCAACTCTAATACTGTGTCAACAAGCTTTGGTTTGGTTTGGGGTTTTTTTTAAGTAGTAATTGTAAAGGAGTCAGATGTTGCTTCCGTGTGCCCAGTAACTATATTTAATATTGAACGTGCAAAATTACTTGGGTCCCGTGTTTTCTATCTAAATTAAAGACAGGGCCTTCAAAGATTTTTAATACCAAAGCATGTAAAATGTTTCCATGATATCTGTAAATGCATAATGCCGTGAAATTATGAGCAATGTATATACATTCTGAAGCACATCAGTGTTTTTTTACTTTTATTTCTGTAAACTAGAAACTATGTGCTATATTTTTTTTTCAGTATGAAGCATTTTTAAGAATTTGCTTTGAATAATTTTTCCCTTCCCTCTTGGATGGTTGTGTGCTTTCATCTTTTCTGGGGGGAGGAAGGCCTCTTCCGATCTGTACAAACCTTTTTCTATGAAAGTATCACTTAACCAGCTATAGCCATTCAGTGACAAACAAGTATATGCATTATTCTTGTCAGCTTCAAGTTGGAGATCATAAATGTGACTTGTCAGTCCTGCTTTTTCTGTTAGAAAACTTTCAGCAAAGTACCCAGCATCTAGTCCAATTTTTAGGTTTTATTATAAGGTTGATAATATTCTGTTTTAAGCAAAATGGATTTGGAGACAGAAACTGGAGCAGTAGCAATTGGGAGAAGTTTGAAGCTTTTATTAGCCAGACCTGGGAGAGTAAAGTAGGATTATGGGTAATATTTCCAAATACCTACATTGAAGTTCAAATTTGGCCAAAATGTCTCATCTTAATTTGTGTGAAGTAAGTATTCCTCATCCCCATTTAGTTTGAGTGGATAACAGAAAGCAGCAGAATGGGATGCACATTTCCTTCCCTAGAGGGATTTGACTGAAAATAAAACTCTGCCAGAATGTTGTTTATTACAGATCACTGCGAGAGTTTAAAACTGGCAGAGAGAAACTAGAACATTATTATAAAATGGAAACCTGAGTTAGACAACTTGACAACTACAGATTAGAGATAATACACACAGATTTAAAAATGAGAGTAATTAATTTTTAAGTTGTTGGACATTCCTCACTCAGGTTCAGATGCTTTTCTGAAAAATTTTCTCTAGTTCCCAGTGGTTACTAGCTTTGAAGAAGGAATTAATTTAGAGAAGTCTCATTGTTTTTATGCCAGAAAATTTCCCCCCCCAAGGGGAAAAAACCGAACAAACCCAATTCTCACTACAAAATTTTGTCTGTTCTATTTTCTTTGTAAATTTTTAAATATTTTTTTTTTTAGAAAAACATCAGTTATAACAGACTTCATATACAGATCTATGCTAAGTCTTCCTGCAAGTCAGGAAGAGTCAACTCCATAATATAGGCAGGAAATCCTAAAATCAATGTCTCCAGCCTGTGACTACAGAGAACTTGAGTGTCACTGCTGCTGTTTCACCATCTGTACCTACTACTACAGGTTCAGTGTCAGAATAAGTGTTTGCTTATTGGCAAAAAACCCCACATAATGTTTTTAAAATCCCTCCTGCTACTTTTAATTGAGATTGTGATTTTTTTTTTTTACTTGAATGAAAATTTCTGTAGAAATTGTGGAAGAAGGAGATATTTCTTTAATATATAATCATCATGATTATTACTCTTTATACAGAGTTCAATTTATTTGCAAGAGAAAAAGGGATAGTAGTACTGAATGCAGGGGTTTTTTAGATTTAAATACATCTATGCTTAAAATGGCTTTGTCTTAGTGTTCCCTGTGACCATGTCTGCTATATGAAGCTTACACTGAAATGTTAAGTTTCTTCAAACTGTCCATATTACAATGTGAATGAGAATAAAAGATTGTGGAAGGGTTTCTTTTATTCATCTCAAGAATCACCCTAGTCTTGAAACTCCTTGAGATTAATGTAAGATCAGTATTCCTTTCAGTGACTAAGATGAAGACAGTCAGTACAGGATATCTGAATTTAGGTAGTAATCTAGCTATTATTAAATTATATAATTAAAAATGAAGCAATTATCTCCTCCGATGCTCATGTGAAAGGTTAATTGTTGATAAGAATTCAGCATTAGTCTTGTATTCCTTGATGTTGCATGATGAGTGAACTCATTTCAGGTCCTTTATTTGAATCTCTACTTCCAAGTAGAGCATCTGGATAAGTTCAGTGTAGGATTTGTATGCTATGTACATGATTTCTTTTAAAATAAATCTTTAAAGATACTGCTCACCTTCAGTTCTCGGCAAGAGATGGGGACAGAAGCAAGCAAACAAAAGTCATCATGGAGTAAAGCAGTCTCTAAAAATTGAAAAATATTTCTCTTGAGATTTTGAGAGAGTACATGTACCATATATGTTCTTCCCCTATAGATGTATTTTAGCTCAAAACCCACAGTATAATCTAGGACCTTAAAGCCCTTTGTGTTGAAAGAGGCTATTACTGTTCACAGAAAATATGAAAATTAGCTCATTGGGATGTTTAATTAAAGATAACAGAACTGACATAATCTTCTTAGGGCAAAAATTTATTTAAAGAACACTGAAGAAAATGGCTGATGAAAGTTGTTAAGATCTCTTAACTTTTCTTTATAGAACAAGCAGAACCTGGAATTTCAAGCCTCATTGAAAAAGTCCATAGCAGTGTTTAGTAAAAGGCTCTGGGCACTTAGTCAGAATAATGAAGGACTGAATCACACACAGGGCACAGTCTGTAGTCTCATAGTCATTTGAAATGTAGATTTTGAAGGAGGTGAGGAGAAACAGTCCATTTTTGTTTAATACAAGGCTGCTTAAAAATTCTGAAATTAAGTACAAATTTTCCTTAATTCTGTTGTGCCTGGTTTTGCGCAGACTAGTTATATACATGAATGGCTGAGGTTGGAATTGACCTCTTAAGATCCTCTAGTCCAGTCCTAGTGGACTAGATCTTGAACAGTATCTCAAGCTAGAGCAGGTTACCCAGAACTGTGTCCAGTCAGGTCTTGAACGTCTCCTCAGGTGGAGAGGCCATACCCTCTCTGGGAAACCTCTTCCAGAGTTTGACCACTCTCACAGTAAAAAAAGAAATGTAGTTTTTCTCTGTCTTCTGAAACCAGGTCTGTGTTGCAAAGTTGTATGCAAATCTGTCACAGAAAGACCATGAAATGAGCCTGCATTTCTAGTATTGCAGGACATAGAACAGCAGTATGATACCATGTGAACATGAGTGATCTTAAAGATTAATAAGATTAGTGAGTGTCCATATATCAGTCTTTTCATTTATACAAAGGGAAAAGGACCTAAGTACATAGATCTGAAAAATAAGCATATAAAAAGATGCTGCTACTCTGAAACCTAGTTTGAATGTAATCAACATGTTCTTTCCATGATGGAAAGGTTGCAGTAGAAAATGGTTTCAAACTGTTGGATATAACTAGATACAATAGATAGGAAAAACAGGTGGGTTTTTTATTACTATTGCCACCTATCGATAAAAGTGTAGAATTGCAAAGGAGTTTATGCTACCAAGTACGAGAAATGAGTATCTAGAACAATTTTATATTTATTTTCTACTAAAATATTTTTATATATGATTGGTTTTCTGTTGGACTTCCTATTTATCAAAGCTGACATTGGGACATAGAAAACACTAAATGAGTCCTCCTGACATATGTGCTTTTCTGTGGTGTCTCAATCAAAATTGAGTAATATTTTAAATTTTTTTTTTTTGTTTTAATAAAATATAAAGCTTTATCGATACAATCAGACCTGTAGTTTCTGAAAAGAGGCAAGATCTCATTGCTTTATGTCAGTTTAACTGGACTAGTAGATTAATGGAAACTCAGTATAGCTAAATTAGACAGAAAGTACTCTATTAATCTGAAGATTTATTCAGCATAATTCTGGAAAGAAAAGAAATCCATGTTTTTCTCAGGCATCTTTACAGTAATTTTCTATGAAGAGTGATTGCCTGGGATGTGCATTCAAATGTTGCCATAGCTCTGTGAATCTATCCTGACCCATTCTTTTCTGCTGAAGCTTCATAAAAACAATAACTGTAGGAATTCCTATTTGGACAGAAGAGAAAAATCAGTGCAAAAGGAACCCTGTTTTTCTTCACAATTGCAAGCTTCTTGATTGGTGTTTTTGTTTTTCTTCTGTGTATTAAGCTGTTGTGGTTTAGGCCCAAACAGCAACTAAGCACCACATGGCAACTTGTTCTCTCCACCCTGGTGGGGGAATTCAGATAGGGTTTACATGCACGTCTCTCTTTGAAGAAGATCCCAGAACAAGCTTTGAAAAAGTGGCAGTGGCTCCAGATAATTTAATCAAAAATAGCTTGAACTACTGATATTTCTAGGACTGGCAGATATTGTGAATATTTCACAAATAGTTAAATCTGCTATTGTTACAATAGCACATAGCGTAAATACATCTGCTCTGTACTGCTTATACTTTTTTTCCCCCTTTTTTTTTTTTTCTCACATGTATTGCTTTGGTATTACTTTATTATTAAAAACATTCAAGCAAATGTCACTGCCATACACAGTTCTTAAAATTTATGATACCATCTATAAAATCCATTTTAGTATGAACGCCTAAGGGAAGATGAATATGTCATCATAATGACACACCAACCAAATTTTTGAAGCGTTCTAAAATAGATGTTTTCCTTGTCAGGCAAGACAGTGATTTACTTAATCTTTGCTCCACATTATAAGCCACAGAAGATTATATTCAGCAGTAGCATTTAGTAAATCCCGCAAACTGCTTTTCATGCTTTGGTGAAAACCCACTAGTTCATGTTTTTCCAGAGTTTCTTGTTCATTTTGAATATTATCTCTATATTCATAAATCTAATATTAGTATATAGACTAATGTTTTCATTTTCAGGAAAATTGAAATGTGTATTTGTACAGTCTAACATTAGCTCACAGATTTAGGTTAGGAGCCGTGACTTAGGAAACATAGTTTGTAGGTATTGCGTGGAGCAAGGTAAGCTCCTTCACAGAATGCTTCAGAGCATGTAGTAAAATCCTGCCTCTGTCCATTGGCTGAACAGGGAATCTGAAGTTAGATGGTGTGTTCACAACCATTCACACATTTTTATTCATCTGTATTTGTTCTTAATTCATTTTACCATACAAAATAATTGTGTGCAATAATTGAATAACAGGGCTTTCTAAGATAGTTCGCTGCTAGTGTTGACTTGAGAATTTAACCCCTACTTACCTAATTCTTGGGCTTTCCTAACCACTTGTTCACAGAGGATCTGGGGCTCTGACGGATCAATTAGAAAAGTATCCTAACATGTCTAGTATTAACATGTACAGTAAATTGCATAGAGCATTCTGCTTTTTGCTTCTGCATTTCTGCTTCACTGTTGGGATTTGTTGGTTGGTTGGGTTTTAGTACTATGTAATTTGGGTAGGAGGAAGATCCTTGTGATCTAATAGCAGTCAGATTCTAGGGGTATTTTGCTAAATAATTCTGCTGCTAGAAAAATAAATCCCTGATTGCAGAACAAGGCAGCAGATAAGCTGTCAGGTTCTTTTGAAAACTTAAAAGAGTGCTGTGGAAGTATGAAGCTGTAGTTAAGTAGTATATGAATACATTAATATCAGTTTAAGTATTGTGGATTAACTAATTTATTTTCTCCCCAGTAGACTATATTTCCAAATACTAACAGTGTTTCCTCATGTGTTTGTTGTGTCTTGAAATGAGGATGGCAGCCTTATGTGAAAAGTTCAACATACAGCGTACATAGTCCTAAAACATTGGGGGATCCCTCTGTAATAAGTAGGAGAGAACATCATCCACAGCTTTCACTGGAGATAGTTACGAAGTATGAAGTTGTTGTTTTGTTTGTTATGAGTTTCTAATTCCTACTCCTTCTTCCCTGTTGTGGCTTGCTGCCACATTCAGGTGATTGATGTTGCTGCACGTCTTATCTGGGGAGCATACAGTCATGTTTCAGGTAATATAAACCCAGGAAGTACGAAGACTGTCGTAGAATTATTATTACTATGCCACTTTCAGCCAAGTTCAAAGATCAAAGTTGTAAAAGCAGGCATACTTCTGGATGCTTAACTAAAGCTTGTGTGTCTTTGTCTTCTGGCCAGCAAAGATAGATGGTTATTAGTAGGCAACAGTTGGTATTTTTTTGTTAATGATAGATAAGCTATGTATAATGTCACTAAATGTTCTACTTTGATATTCAGGAAGAGGGATCCTCATTTTGTTTGGACATTGTATTACTAGGGAATAATGAAGCTCAATTTTGATTGACTTTGCAGGCTTTGAAAGGAAAGACACATGGCAAGCAAGTATGTTTCAGTTTAAACTTTGCTTCTTTCAATATAGATACTAAGGACATTTTCTAAAAAGAACATTGGTGTGTTGTAGTTTTTAATCTCTGTACTAAATTGAAATATTAGAAAGCCTCTTTTTCTGAAAACAAAGTATGTAAGACAGGAATACAACAATATGTGTACTTCTGCTGTCTTTGGAAATACCTTGCAGAAAAATGTTCCTGATATTTTGTTGACTGGGGGGGAAGAGTGTTTTTCACAGAGATTAGAAAAAAATACTGTGCTTACTATAATACCTCTCAGGAGATTGCTGGTAAAACAACAAAGGTTCCTCAGGAACCTTTATCTGAAAAATAAATCTGTGCAGACAACTTATTTCAGCAGCAGATGTCCTTTGCTAAGCTGTACAAATTAAGGGCAGTTCTGTGGGGAATCCCTAGATCCAGTCTTCCACATGTTGTAGTCAATAATTGTTATGGATGACAAATTGTGACTTTTATCTCTATTTTTCAGTAGTCATTCTGTTTGATGAAAAATAAATAATTATGTGTTTATTAATTTAAGCAATTGAATCAATACATTTCTCTGTTGAATGTCTGCTATTAGCTTATCATGAATAACTGAAATTTGTTAATTGCAAACACATTTGCAAATATTATATATAGTCTTACAAACCTTAAATGAAAAATCTATCTGGGATTTTCTGTTAGGATTTTTTGTTTGATTTTATTTGAGTTTTTTTCTTTCTTTCTTTCTTTAACAAACAGCAATTTAGAAAGTATAAATCAGATTTTGCATGTATTGCCTTGATCTATTCCCATAGCAGAGTGAACTAATGGAAATATGAAATACTTTGCTTTGTCAGAACTCCATATCAATTTACAGCCATATGTGTGCATGAAAATCTCCAAAGCATCTTAAATGTGACTTGGAAAGATTTTCTTTAAATGTTTTTGTGCCCTTCGTTGCCTCCTCCTCACTCTTCCTCACCTTTTCCCTTTTTTTTTTTTTTTTTTTTTTTTTTTAGCTGTCTTACTGTAAGGAAAGCCTGAAAGGTTTTATTGATGACTGGTTTTTAAGGAACAGGAAGATGTTCTGGTTATTCCTGACTAGGAAATATCAAGTCAGTTCTTGTTTTTTATTCTGTTGAAGATATCAGAAGTGTGAATTTATTTGTGATAGAAGCTGCATTGCTGTATCTGAGCCTATTAAAAACACTGTGGGTGAAATCTCTCTGGAGATCAGAGTTTTATTAGATTTCCTCTTGGGATCTGCAGTTTGCAAATGTACTTATTTTAGGTTGTCACCATAGAAAAGCACTGATTTGGGATAGTTTGTGAACTCATTTTTTAGCCCATGGGCAATAAGATACCATCCTGTATATACTTCAGGCTTCTCTACCTGAAAAATTATGTTTTGCTTTGTGAAATGTTATTGCAATAAATGGATAAAAGAGTAGAAATGTAGATCTACACACTCAAATGACAGCTCTGAAAACAGATTATTCATTAAGTTTTACTGAATATTTAAAAGGAAAAAAAAAAAAAGAAAAAGAAACTTGCTTTTGAGATACATCATCAAGAGATCAGATTTAAAGAGCCTGATTATCAATGTTCTGAAAATTCTGTGCTGATGATGTCTCAGCTGAAGTAATGTGCCCAGTCTAGTGTACCCCGTTTTTAACAAACTCTAGAAGAACTTAAAAGGTTCCAGGGCATGCAGGAAAAAAAAAAGGTGTGGAAAATTTGAAACAGCTTGGTTTATTTAGTTCAGGACAGAAAAGAATGAAAAGACCCTAATAATAATATAAAGTATTTAGCAATTAAAAAAAAGAAAAAGACAGACAGTAATTGATTGTTTTCAACGTCTGCTAGATTTAGATTAAGACTGAGATACTCAATTTTCTCTGGACATGAAAGTAGCTGCAGATGCAGGAATGAGCTTTAATATTTAGGTTGCAATTATTGCTAAGTAGATAAGAGCAAGGGTCACATGACTCCTGCCATATAGCTCATTACTCAGCTGAGGCTGTTATTAGAATAGCTACAGAACTTGATTTGGAATCCAACTGTTGGAAGGAGATTGGAGGACCCTGAATGTCACGACTTCCTTTTGCCCTTATTGCAGACTGTTACTCAGCCAGTGCCCTCAAGTCTTCTGCCCAATAAAATAAACTGGCAAGATTTTCTCCAAAGGTTTATGATAGATGCTAAGAAAAGATGTTAGACTATAAGCATAGCTGATTTCTGCATTAGTTACCTAGACACGTCTTTAACCCTGTCTCTGGAGAGATTTAGAAAACACATGAGATGTCTGTCATAGATAGCCTAGATGTATTTTATCTAGTCTTGGTAAAGGTAAATGGGGGTTGCTAAACTCTGCAGGTTGCCTGAAAAAAATTTCTAAGAATTACTTAAAAAATACTTCTGCACATTCAAAATATTCTTTCTGTCCTAAACTTATATTACTCAAATGGTTTTGGCTCTGATTTCCTCTGATGGCAAAACTGTGCTGCAGAAAGTTAGGGTGGACCCTTAAATGAATTCAGCTGAATGTTCTCTCTGTGGGAGAGAACGTGTAAACATGCAACTATATTATCCTCTGTACTGAAGGGCAGCACTGTGATGGGAGTTGCATCTGCAGTCATGATATTTGCAAAATGGAACACTTGTGTGAGGATTTGGGAATAAGAAGCTTCAGAAATGTCTGTACCAAGCATGTATGCCAGCAGGGTATGGGAAGTGTCTCTTCCTATATTCTGTATGTGCTCCTTTCAGTGCTTGTATCTGAAACAGTATAGCATTTCTTCTTTCTTCAGCATTTTCTCAGCTCTCTTCTCTCTTCCCTACTAAGTAATTAAAAAATTATATCTGATAGTTAACAACGTACTTCCTATTTTCTCAGTTAGAAAGTGCAAGTAATGTTTAATTGTTGTCTTCTAGGGCAGATTGGAAGGTGGGAAAAAAGTATCTAGGAATGTTTTTACACGTTTAAGTTATCAGTGGTAGGGTATAGACTGGATAGTTCTAAAACTTGATTGTGAATTGTATTTCTGGATACATACAAGGTATTCTAAGATCATAAAATATAGGCAGTCATTTGTAGCTATTTTGTATTTTTCTTTGCAGAGTTTACTTATGTCAGCTACTGACTGTAGCTCCACCATAACTCAAATGTTGTGCTGATATTACATGAAGAGCTAGTAATGGAGAATGGAATACTTTAAAGTGGCTACATCAAGATTTCATTATCTCAAACACACAGCCTTGAATAGTGGCTTCAGAATATACATACACAAAATATAAATAAACTTACATTCTTCTATGTAAAGTCTTAATGTATATTCCAAAGAATATATATATATTTTTACATTTAAAAAAAAATAATGTGAAAAAGAAAAAAAAAAGGCAGTAATTACAATTAAATCAATCCTATTTAGATTCAGGCTTTTTAACAGAAGTGATGGCTTTATTTTCAAAAAACCGAAGATAGAAGTAACTCAAGCCAAGGAACTATCAAATGGCTCTTTTTCCTCAGGAGTCCCGTGCTGTCTGACCGGGGCCAAATGTTCTCTGTGGTATTTAGCAGTAATTGCAGCATAGGCACAACCATAAACAGCAGCTGCCAACATCATTAGACACACAATTCCACAGACAACTCCAGTTATTACTACAGTGGCAATTGCATGACGCAAACTAACAGGCCTTGGCTTTGGTTTAGGTTCACAGTTTGAACGGCTGTTTTCCCCATGCTCATTGTGATGAGCATGCTTCAGAGAACTTCTGTGCTCAAAGCTATGGTGGTGAATGCTGGCCAGATGAACATGAGCTGTCGTCAGAGGGCATGCCCCAAACAGCTCATAGGGAACTTTGAGGAGGTCCTTTCCCTTACGAATCCCTGGTGTTGAGCAGATAATGCCATCACTTATTCCTCCTGGAAAAAAAAAAATTAAAATATTTACAGTCTTGAGATTTGGTGGGTTCTGAATTATCTTAATGTAAAATTAACAGAATCCTGAACTAAATTTATCCTCAGCTTTGACTTTATACTTTTAAAGATTTATATCTCTAAGATCATTATCAAGTTAGATCAATGGTGAGATTGTTACACTTTGTCAAATAGAGTACTTGCAAGAAGCAATCAATCAAGAACTGTTATATATGACTTGATGGATGTAAAAATAAAAAACAGTAGTATAAAAGTATAAGTTATAGATAAAAGCAAAGAGGTATTGTTAACAGCAAATTCATTCCATTCAAACTCATACCCTTGCTGCTTTTTATAAAGCAAAATGGAAACAATATACTTAGCAAAGTTTTCCCACTTGATTGAAATATTCCATGAAACAGTCATTGTTCTTATATCATATGCTAACTGTAATGAAGTAAAGAGAAAGTTCATTAAATTGTATGCATATATGAGCAATTTTTTGAAGCAAGGCCCGTGGTAAGAAAATAGACAGAGATCGAAAGGAGTTAAGATTAATCAATCTATTACTCTACTCAAATGGAAAATTTCATGATTGCTTAGAGCCAGCTTCTGCTCTCTCCCAAAAGATGTTTTTAGTATGACAGGGAGTGAAGTAGGAAGCCTCAGTCCTGGTAAATCATACAGTTGTTCTTCAGCGTGTAGAGGAACACATACTGAGTGTAGCCTTCAGGTTTCTAGTTAGTCAATACACCACTTCTTTAGGGGTGTAGTGTGTCAAGCAGTCAACAAGGCCAAAACCAATGTTTGCATATTTTTAAACATTAACAAATAAAATTAGCTGAATTTTCTTCCTCTGGTCCATTCAAAATAATTCACCTTTCAGCTAAAGACAGGCATAGAAATTTTCATCCTGAAAAGAGTATGTTTAAAAAAGTAGTGAATACAGATGGACCCAAACTGACATCTGGAGACTACTCCACAAATATTATTGATATTCCGAGATAGGTATGAGCATAGCATTGTCTCTTGGTCTTTAATAGCCAAACCCAAAGTGTGGTTCCAGACACCTCCAGTGTGTCAGTTTGAGTGTGGATACAGATAAAACTCCAAATACTGCAACTGTGATATTTGTATGATTTTAAGTAACTAAACATGTGTGCTTGGAGTAGAAGACTCGAGTCCCACCTGAACTGAAGCATTCGCTATAATTGCTTACAAGTATGCATCAAATGTCAATTGCCTGAGCTGGATTCAGCTAAAAATACTGAAATCTTTTAGAGTTTTACTGGACACAACAATCAATACTTTTAATTTCAGACAATGTTCCATCTCTAGCAATGTTTTGATAGGCCTTGCAATAAATGTCTTTAGAGCCACAGTACTATTTTATCATGTGTACAATATAAGTAATGGAAAAGATTAGTGTGCAGTGTGTCTAATTTTTCTTCATGTGATTCACACAAGTAATTTTAGGGAAATATAAACATAGAAGAGAACATAGTATTTGGGCTTCCTTTAAAACTTGTTGCTAAAATGAATTTGTAAATCCCATATCACTTTAAGTTATCTGTGCAATGTTCAGAAAGATGGAAGGGCATCACTGAGTTTCCAATGTTGGTTTTTTGAAATAAATTACAATACTTATGCTGCTGGCAGAGTAATTAAGATAATCTGCTATGTTTATCTTGGATCATTACATTCTTCTGCACAGAGAAGTCAGAACCCCTGCTGAAATTTGTTGTAGGGAATGGTTCAGCATGATACAACTAAAGCCCTGGGATAATATAGTATTTTAAAAACCAAAAATATTAAGATTTTAACCTTGAGAGGAGTTTAGCCCTTTGTCTTTTCTGAAAGGTTGCTTCTGGCAGTGGCTTTATCTCACCCAGAGACTATTCCTGTGTTAATTTTGTCCCTGCATAGACAGTACAGTTGTCCACCTGGCCTGTAGGGTTCTGGTGCCTGGAAATGTCAGTCCATTCAATCACAGGCAGTATGGGCCATCTTTACATCCACTCTGTTGCAACATGCTCTGTGTCACTTCCATATACAGATAGCTAATCAGTAGTTTGATCACATGCCATCATCAGAGTCTGATTTAGAGAAAAGCAAATTACCTGCTGTTCTGAATTCTCAGTCTGAACATACCTCCTGGGAGAAAGAAATTAATTTCTTTTAATACTTATTTCCTTTAGAATTAAATCATATTCCCTTTTCTACAGCATAACTCATGAATAAATTTAAAAGCAGGTGTGACCAAAATGTGAGACGACTTTTATTTATAAAATTCATTTTTCTCCATGTGATGGCATTACACATTTCTGACAGGAAATTGTCAATTAGTTTAGTACTACTTCTGGTTAACAACAAATTAGGAAGTAATACTAGGCAAGAATAAACTTGTCCGAGGTATAACATACTTTTTTAGGTAAATTATTCCTAAAATATTAAAGAGCTACTAAGTGATACTTTATAGAGGTATTAGAATCCTGAGTTCTCTAAAGTTAAATCAGTATTGATATCTGTCCTGATATTTACCCTCCTGGATCAGGCAAAAAAGTATTAAACAGTAGGTTGGTTTCTAGCAAAAATAGATTGGTAAAATTAAAGCAAGTGTATGTGCACAAGTATGCCTGTTACATATATATAGATATATATGCACGCACACATTGCACATACATATTTCCAGAATGTATTGGTACATCCAGTATGATCGTGTGTGTATACTTTCTCTCTGTTTTAATATGTCCTATATGATTCTAGTTTGTCACATGTATTTATGAAACCATCTATATTCTGACCTATGTATAAAAATATGCTTTAGTGTGCGTATCTGGGGGATGATCTAAGGTGTGGGCTAAATTGCAAGCCATAATAGTGGAGATCAATTAGATGCTGGTTAAGTATTCTCATGTGAATCGTATATAGGGAGAAGAATTCCGTACCTCTGTATAAAAAGCTCTCCAACCACAGTTTCAGGCCAAAGACATTACAATTACATTGCCAGGGATTATCTTTGAAAAGAACCACTTTCAGATTTGGAAGTGACTCCAGCAGAACTCTTTCCATTTTCTGAAGTTTGTTATGCTTCACAGACAGCAATGTTATATTCCCTGTGCTATTTCCAAAAGTCTCAGGCAAACGAATAATGCTGTTGGATGACAAGTCCAGTTCTTTTAAGTGTGGGAGGAAACTGAAAGTCTTGTTTTCTATATAATGAATCAAATTTCTGGTTAGGTTTAGAACCTGTAGATATCGTAATTTTTGGAAAGAACCTGGTGCCAAACTGGAGAGAGAATTATTAGACAGGTCTAAGATTTTGAGCAATGGTGTTCCAGTGAATGCATTTTGGTTGATTCTCCAAATACGGTTATTCTGCAATTGTAGTATCTGAATTTCAGGAGGTAAACGGGCAGGAATTTCAGTAAATCCTCTATTCTTGCAGTCTGCAGTCTTTGAAGCTGTATAGCATTTGCATTTGTCAGGACATCCATGAGCTCCATATATTAACAAGATGAAACTCAAAACCAAAAGGCTGTTACCTGTATCAGAAGTGAAGAAAGATTTAAAATTAGTTTGTTTGTCTTTTGGCAATATGCAGGTCATTAACATGGGTAAAGGCTATACAGCTCCATAATAAACATTTATGTAGATAGCATAAAGAGAGGCGATTTCTTTTGCAATACATTAGTGAATTACAGATAGTATTGAAGTACTTCAATAATGCCGAATGAAGGTAGTGCTTCCATGGTCATAAAATAAAGTACTTCCCATGGCTTTATCTTAAGTACAAATGGTTTTCAGAAGTATTTACCATCAGCAGAGCAGTGATGTTTGAAGGGAATGTGACAGAGTTTCTAAAATTATTAAATTGAAATGTTTCTCTTTCTGTGGTAGTAACAACTTTGAGCCATCTTATGCCAGAAGTACTGCAAGGAGCACTTATATTTCTCTGTGTTTTTACTAATTTTACTACCTAAAAAGAATTAAGTTAATGTGCCATCTAAAGAATAACAAGCTTTGAAGACATTGCTATAAAATCAGTTAACAGTACTTTTTCAGCAATCCAGATACTGTAAATCTGTTCTTTAACACATCTATGTTTATACTTACTGCTTTAATCCCTTATCTGAATGTCAGCAGTACTTCCCATAGATACATTTTATACACAATCAACAACTTTTGTCAATAAGCTGTTTAAAAGATAAATGAGTTGACAAGAGTACTTAGTAATATTTGGTATTTATAATTATCTTCTGCTCCCTGATGTTCAGGTCAGTTTTAACTGAGAAAATAATAGATTTTACCTTTCATATCTTGCTAATGACCTTCCTTATAAAACAAGGTGCCACTTAAAGTTATGTTCACATGCATAGCATGAAATTAAATAAATGATCAGATGATCTTGAATAATTAGAATGACTAAAGAAAGAATGATAAATCCTTTTGTAGCACTGTTTTTGAGATGCCTCGAATTATTTTTACTGTTTACTATTTCAAAACGAAAAACATTTTGGTTACTACTTGAAACTTTTAGAAATTAAAGAACATACTGCATATTGACTTACAGACATCAAACATTAATTAGTAACAGGGAGTACCATATTAAAGGAATAACTGTATGATTATAACATTGAATATGACAAATGTATAAATGACAGTTTTATTTTGAGACTACAGTTTGTCACAAACTGCTCGTTAATTTTCACTCAAAAATGTGTTTCTATTAAAATTATATATAATCTTCTGTAATACTGAATCCTACATTGTAGAATTCACTTGAAAGAATTCAACATTCTTGCAAGCAAGGTAAACAATATTTTCAGTTCATTACATTTTTTCTGCAACAGTTGGCTTCAGAAACTGAGACACAGCTTCCAATGTAGAGTTAAAATAAAAAACTGCTTGTCAAAGAAATTCTCAGAGAACAGAAAAATTTCATTATTAATATTTTTCAATATCTCACCTTTCATTCTGCTTTGCTTATTCTTCACCTTGCAGAAGATTTAGTCCAGTTTTCTGATGTAGAACAGTAGCAAACACTTTGTTCTGATTCCCACTTCCATCTGTAATGTGCTCATCCAGTTTCCTTCCTGTGGGTTGTTAGCTGGGATTATTTTTTTTTTTTTATGGTATCTGTGGCTTGTGTAGAAGTGCAACTATTTCTAGTGAGTTACTCCGTCAGCCTTTGATTTTTCATCACGATCTTTCCTCCCCTTCCCCACACCCCCCCCCCCCCCACCCTACCCCATTCTAGCCTTTTATGACTGTCAGAGACTTACTCTGCCTCTTAATCAGTCAACAGGCCATGCAAAGGGTTTCTGTCAACTCTAACTGGACAGCTGTAACATACCAATAATGACCTGATAGCCTTGCCTTTTCAATTTATTTAATCTGCCTTAAATGCAATGCACAAAGGTAAAGCTGGCTTTTTAAATCCAGTATAGTTTCTGAATTCTGGTGGATTATTAGCTACGCTGTGTCGAGTTTTGCAAGATCACATGACTCTGAACATGGATTCTGATTATCCTGGGCTGTGACTGGAGGCAGTGGAGTGTATAATATCACTACGAACAGCCTGTGGGTTGATGGTTTTGACAGTGCACTTGTTTGCTCTTCTAAGCTTATGCATCTGACATCCATTAGTTGTGCTGACAGGATTTTCTTGCATGGGAACACAGGACTGGTGGCTTCCTCCATAAAAATGGCATAAATACTGGTATGGTCACGAAGAATACCAAGCAAATTTATTTATTTTCAAAGATATTGGAAAGAAATAACAGATGATATTAAAATTGTTCTTCTTGTGTTCGTATGGTGCCTTGACTTGTCTCTTTGTTACTTCTTCAGTATAACTCATTCATACTGTACCATCTACTACAATAAAAAGATTAATGATTTGTGACTATGAAGGAACTCAAAGCTGTTTAAAGGAATGATAGATCTGGTATATAATAGAGTCTTTCAAGACTATATGACTACTCCATAGGTGTCCTACAGAGAGGGAAGTTGTGCAGTCAAAACCTTTCAGACCTTTTCTTATATGTCATATAGCTTTCTTGGGTTCAAATTCTGCTTTTAGGTGCTTTTAAAATGATCACACAAAGCTCACTTTCTAGGGCAAAATTTATATGCCATAGGCAATGCTGTGGAAGGAAGCATTGAAAGTGAGATTATCAGGTCCAAACTGCTCTTGAAATCAGGGTTTTACAAGAGATTTTCCAGGGTTCTGTCAAGATGAGATTTGGATGTTTTGAGTAAGGGAGATTCCATCACTTCTTTGGACAATCTACTCTAATGTGTAACTGTTCTCTGCATTAATAATTTTGTCTTGCATCGAGACAGACTTTTCCTTGAGGCAACTTGTGTCCATCATCTCTTGTCCTGTTACCATGCATCCTTGTGAAGAAAGTAATACCATCTTCTCCACAGTTACCTTTTGGTTACTGAAAGTCTGTGTTGAGATCTCTGCCACCCTGACCCACAGGAGAGAGATGTAACTGTTATTATTGTATGTTCTGCTGAATAGTTTCTGACATCAGTCAAGATACCCAGAGGAACAGTGAATACTGCGGAGCAGTGAAGGAGAACATAGAACAACTGACATTCTGTAAACATGACTGTTCACCTCAAGGATACTAGGATTATTGCTCAAAATGGCAGACCATGCTGTCCTTGACACTCTTGATGAATGACACAGCATCCTGTTACAGAATGAAAGTCTGCTATTTAATGTATTGTCTGCAGTTTACTGTAGAGGTAGACTACCTGTCACCATAGTCATACTAAATAATCCAACTTTACAAAGGGAGAGGAAGATAAACTTAAAGATCAGCTATAATGTACTTTAAATGAATATCAGGTTAAAGTGGACAGCTTCTCTAACCTTTGTTGCACAGTACATTTATTTGCTATTTCCTTTCCCAACCCTTGTATGTGCACACATGTACAAACATATAACCAGACCCATCTTAAGTAGTACCAGTGAATCTCATTTTATTGAAGACAGAACTAAATGTAAAAAGAGATATTATAAAATATTATCATCCTTAGAAGTTGTAGCCTTGCTAGCTGCAGATACTCTGCTCATTCAGAGAACAAATTTAGGTCAGGTACTTGTTGCTTGACATGACATTCCTCTTTCCTTGCAATAACTCATCCCTTGTATCAACGATAGCCCTTTTCATGACTTTTGATTATATTGCAGAAGGTACTAGCTATTATGTTATTGGGTTTTGGTATGATAAGACATTTTTACACTTTTCAATTCTCTTTGGTATCTAAAATTTTATTTTGGCTCATGAATTCGAAGGGTTTAATTTTAAGTCATCTCCTTAATTAATGTTTGCTGACCAGGTGGGCTTACAATCTTCCACAGTAGTTTCTGTCGTCTAAGAGAGGGCTTAAAGAATGTCTCTTAACTGCCTTACTCTTACTCTTACTTTAGGTATGGCTTTGCTACTATAATTGTATTATTTTTAGCATGCACCATATTAGAGAGATGTACATAGAACAAGGTCACTGAGAGTTAAGCACTGTGGGAGGTTCAGTTCCAACAATAATGGAGAGGTTGTTTTATGAACTCTGAATTATAGTATAAGAAGTTATTACTTTATTTATTTTTTTTTTAATCTTCATGCCGAGTTCAGATTTGGAAACATATTATTAAATCTGTCGATTTGCTTTTCATGTAGATGTGGCTATTTTTTTCTTATATTGAGAACTCTGAATGCACATGTTTTGTAAACAGCAGTTTCCCTAACCTATAATCCATGTCCTATTCCCATTTATTAGTAGTAATACTTTGGTTATGACAGAGAAGTCTGATGTGGTGAAAATTATAGTTGTGACACAGGTAGAGATTTGCCAGAAACAGAATAACCATGAAATCTACTCTACTTTTGGCCTTTTGAACAACCAGCAGGATACTTTTCAGTTGTCTGATGTGGTGCAGCAACTGTGTTATTGTGACTGCTTAAATTAACTTGTGCCTTCTTGTAACAAGATATGTTTCCCATTGCAAGTAGCAAGACAGCCCAATGAACTAATATCCTATTCCTGTTGGCTGGCAGGGGCAGTTCAGTGTTTTCTCTGCCAGCAAACACTTTGTTGCAGCGGTTACTATCATCTGCTTTAAAGGAGTAGTATGTGTAAGAATCATACCTTTGACAGAAGAACATTATGTTAAACTAGCAGAAAGGAAAAAAAATAATATTTCCAATATTTACAAGCTACAGCATTCAGATTCTACTGCATTGTGTATCAAGTCCAGGCAGACATGATTATATAAAAAAATGTTCCTAAGCCTACAGGAGACATCCTGTTTATTAGATTTATTTTCCTTATGCTTTTGAGTGGAGGTATTAAAACTGTGATAAACACAGGGAAATGGCATTCTCCTTACTAATGTGTGTTTCCAATGTTGGTAAAACAGCTAAGCTCTTGCTGAAGACCCTAAATGCAACCCCGAACAATGCAGACTACTCTTCATTTTGGTTCAGGAGAAAAAATAATAATTCGTATTTGTGAGTGAAACAGCCCATGTCTCTGTTGTTAAAAGTTTCACCCTTTAACTGGCACTTAAAAAAAAAAAATAGAGTTCTGCCTCATGGAGAAAGATCTTATCCTTTCCCAGCTATGAGTCAGAACCCTGTGCAAACAAAGAAGACAAGACATAAGAAACCTTTGAATGAATCTCTTACACTTTTCTTTCTACAAAGGCAATCCTTGTACTCTAAGAACTCAGGACCCTCTCAGCTTTTGCCTGGCAGGGTACTAGGTTTTCAAAAGTTGACAAAAACTAGAGGGAGGCCCTGGTTCCTACTTCTGCCTATCTTTCACAAGAGAAGTATAAGCCAGTGGATCGAACCAAATTTGGCTTGAGGAAGGTTTATACCTTGAAAAGTTAACCATATTTTCCAGAAGAAGTGGGTGCATGGATTTCTTCAGAGATCTTATTGCTTAAGTAGGATAAGGGGAGAGTAATATCAACGTTTAATAACGTTGAATCTTGGTTATCATACAGCATAAGGAGACCTCATGATGTCTAGAAAGTTGTTCGTGTCTGTCCTTGACAGTTATGAATTTTTGGTGGTATGCCTTTCAGGTGAGAAGCAACATTTTGTAACTAGAAATAATGAAACAGGCAGTTGTGATTTTGTATTTTAGATCCTGACTTTGAGAGGAAGAGTCCGGTTTTCTTCTTTTCAGTGACTTGTTTTGCCTTACTTATATACATCTGGTACTTGTTTATACAATGCATAATTAATCTATGAAACGCATTGTTGGAAGTTATCCTTGGGCCAAAAGATTAGTAGGATTCATATATAATCTGGAGCCATAGTTACCTCACAGGGCAAAAAATCACTTAGAAGGGATATAAACTTTCACTCTTAAGAGCTTTAATCAACCACTAATGACACGAGTTATGGAGGAAAAACCTTTCCCTGTGGGCAGGGCTTTTTTCCATAATTATTATTTATGGGAATTTTTACACCTTCCTCTGACACCTCTAGAAGAGGCCAGTGTATGAGATGTAATAGTGGACTAGATGAACTGGAACATACTGCATTCCAGGTGGAAATTCACATGGGGGAAGGGATAGCTGGGCAGACCTCCAGTCTGTTAGTTGCAGCAAGCTGCAAACTGGTGAGGTGTGTGCTGCTGTGTCAGGTGATATCACTGAGGCCGCCTGGCTGAACACCTTCCCAGTTTAGGTCAGAACTCTATTCATCCCCAGACCACTTGAACGGGGAAATTCTTTTCACATTCATATCCAGGTCTTTGCTGGTAATCTATAGACAGCTGTTTGGGTCAGTCCTTTGTCTGCAGGTTTTTTCAGTTTTTTGTTCCACTGAAGTGATGTGAGACTTTCATTCCATTAGCTAGATCAGTCAGTAATTTATTGTGATAGTAATTCTAATATAGTGTAGTTAGGAGTTTGTTTGGCTTGCACTCCTTTACACATAACTAAATGAGCAGAAATACATGAAGGTGAGAAGGGTTTACTTGGAAAATGCTCAAGCATCAGGCTTACAATATGCTTCAGAAGGTAGAAAATTTAGTAGAAGCGATGCAAAGCCTTCAGAATTAGTAGAAGCACGGGGAATAAAGATGCTAGGCTTCTTTACCTTAATTGCAAGTTAGAAGAAGTTGCAGCAAGGGACAAATTATTTGTCAGCAGAATATTTGTTCCATCACGAATAGCGATGGGGGTGCAGATTCAATTATGAATCATTTCATGTCTAATGACAACCACCTGTTATACATGCTGAGCATCCATAGATAAAATGTATGATTAGAGTTAATTAATGAATTAATTTTGCTGTTATTGTAAATAGAAAAATATATTGCTTGACATAAAGCTAAAAGAAATGAGGGGAATAAAAACAGGAGCTAGAAAAATACATGTAAATATAAGGACAGGTGTACATTTTGTTTTATCTCAACATTTTAGATGCTTTTTGTCTGCTCTTAAACATGTAAAAATTGAGATCACTCACTATTGTTCTAGACTGCTTAATCATTCTACACCAAAGATAAAGTTATTTTCTAAGCTTTTACTTAGTGTTTTTGTTTTCTTATTTTTACATTTAACAAGAACTTCTAGTCATGGTCATAGACCACCCTGGACTGAAGGACAAAATTTAAATTTCCCTTGCATTCTGAATGGTTGATTTACTAGGCTAGTTCTTGTAAGAATTGGAAGGATCTTTCTTGAACAACTTCCTGTAAAAGTATTTTGAAATGTTTTCAGTGTGTGAAGAAAGGTTGCAAAGTACAGTAAATGTTTCTTAAACTTCTTCACCTTTTGTGCTTTTAAGGCAAATCATAAAACTTACTGTTAAATGTTGGGAACTCCTGTATTTACAGGCTCAAAGGGGCTCTTTTTGTCTTTGGCCTAGTAGTCACTTGAACACAAGAACTTGCAGAAGCAGGGATGACATTTGCTGCAGTAATAAATCAAATAATTTTGTAATTCTTGCAACACTTCAGAAATAACCATGGGAATGTTTTTTTTATAAATGTAAGCAAGGTACTAAATAGCCTGACATTAAAATTATGCATCTGATAAACTTTAAATACATGGTTTTCATGGATTTAAATGTCAGCATATACTTAAGCATTCTATTGGATCAGGAACGATGTGCTCAGGGCTTTGGATTCAAGCTTTGATGGAGTATTTCCCTTTGATGGAGTTTCTCTACAAGAGAAGAAACTTGAAGCCTGTAACTCCTGAGACAATCTTAATTGTCTTGCAGCAGGTAAAGTATGATGTATCATCTGCCAAGTGCATTATAACATGTATGATACCAGACTATAACCCTTTTCAATAGCGATATGTAGCAGTTGTAACTAGCAGACTTCTGAATATTGTAGACGAATAGAACCTGGAACATCAGTGTTCGTTGCTTATGGGATCATTCTACAGGTGGAGTAAGGATATTGTAAACTTCTTCCCTATGACTCCAGTGAACAAGAATGAGCCACTTACCTACACTTGCTGCTGATGTTCTTCATTTCAATAGCAGAAAAATTTTACAAGGCAGTACAGTTTGCTGATTTCCTTGTTTCTTTGTTCTCTCTGTATTTCTGTGTCATCCCTACTGCTTTAACTACTAAAGCGGCAGGCACCAAAAATCTTCTGTATAGGACAACTTCCTAGAGATCACATGGCACACTGTTGTCCTTTTTTTTTCCTCTCTCCTATTTTAACCTGTAATCAGGTTTTAAACACCAAGTATTTAAAAACCTGATTAAAAAACCTTTTTCTCCACAGATTGTTTTAAATTAAGTGACAGACTAAGTATAGAGATAGACTTCTCATCCCTCAAGTTTAGCTAGTTATGCTGCTTTCAGACATGATAGATCCTTGGGAAACTCAGCTAATATAAAGGATAATGATGTTTCTGTTAAGAATTTGTAAAATTGGCCACTGAGAGGTTTTTTTCTTTAAAAAAGAAAAAACTCTTTCAGAGAGCATTTTATTAATGAGAATTACAATAGTGGAAATCTGGTATAGATTAACGAAGAACAGTAACAGTGTATCCAAATAGAACTGGTTGAATAATTAAATTCCTTTAATAGGTACTGAAATTTAAACCTCTTGATCCCTCTGACGTAAGCATAACTCTTAAAAGTCGTGGAACCTGATTTTAAAAGTGTAATGTGGGAGAGAAATATTGGGATGATGATTAAGGATTTCAGATACCCTGAGAGAAAATTTATGCAGGAGTAAAACAATAGACATTCAAAGAAAAAAAAAAAAAAAACCACCAAAAAACACCAAAACAAACCCCAAACCTGTAGCTGTGAAGAATAAAAAGAAGCTTTAATAAACTCCTGTTTATATGTGTACAGTTTATACCAGCAGTAAACAAGCAATTTGACTGGGATAGCCTAATGGCAAGTAAAGGACAGTAAAGATTGAAGTCTTTAAGGAGCATCATGTTTTCATGATTTTACACCCTTTTTACCTGTTCATTATTCTCTTGTCTGTTTTGACTATATGTTCTTCTGTATGTCTGTTCTGTTTTCCTATTTTCGTGCTGAGAATCACAAAAGGCCCTCATTCTATCGTTTCTTTTCTCATTAATAGAACTTTTTTTCAATACTGGTTACAATTTATGAAGCATCTGCACTGTAAATATTTGCCTTTATTTGACTTAGTGAAAAGGAAAATTGTTTAACAACTGTTAGGAGGATCACATCAAATGACTGACATGCCAGTTCTGCAGACTTTCTTAAACTGAAAATGAGAAAACAGTTTTGAGAATACCAGTTTATATGAGGGAGTCACATAATGCTTGGTTGTAATACTTTGTTTGAATGGAACTTGGCTGAAATCAGTCATGCAGAACAACATTTCAGTTGCAGCGTAGTACAGGGCAGATTTATACTTCAAAAGTCAAAAACTTGTTTATCTCTAATCCTATGCATTGTAGTGTCAGAGTACTTCTGCTGAGGCATGTCTTGCCACTTTAGATATTCCTAATTAAGCCTCTGGTCCTGGTTGTTCTCCTAAAATCTTAGCAAAATCTTTCATTGAACTTCACGGAGATAAGATGAAGTGTAATTTGTACCCTTTCATCAACCTACCATTTGAAATGCACTGTGAGTATGGTATGACCTTTCTGTTTTTCTGAGTAAGAGTAGTATGAAATGGGGAACAAAACTGACAGATTCAAAACTTTTTAGACCTTTTTGGACAGATGATGGCACTTGACAGCCCTAGGTTTCTAGAGTTCCTGTGAGGATAAACATGTGGGAAAAAATCACTTCTGAAAGAGTAGCTGTTTGATTTTGACTGATATTCATGTAGTATCTTTTATTGATAGATAGATTGATAATTAGGGTAAATTACAATGAAAAAATAGTTGTGGTGGACCAAAATTACAATGAAAAAATAGTTCTGGTGGACAAAAAAAAGTTTTTTGATCAATATACTGCTTCTCCACTGAAGGTAAGAGACAACAAGAGAGAACTCAATGACAATGTTAGCCTTTAGAAGGAAAATATTTATGAGTGGATTTCCTTTATTTCTACTAGTGTGGGAAAAGGTGTAAAATTGTAAAATGTAACTTAAATCATAATGTTCTGAAAAAATGGCATTTGTGTTGTGTCTTTTTTCAGACTTTTAGGATTCAGACTTGCAAGCTTTTCTCTGGAATCACAAATAAGAAATCACCCTCTTTTGTTTGTGATCACCTTCTGTTAGAGTTACTATACACCCACCATGTGATTTAAGAAAGTACACTGTTTGGGAGATTAAAAAAAAAAAAACCAAGCTACAGGCTATTTCTGTTATTTGTAGTTTTAGGCTGAAAATAGATGAGGATATTCTTTGAAAAGATTCTGATTTTCTAACTTTTGCTTCTGGATAAAAGATTTCCCATTCCATCTTACAGTTTTAAAGATCAAATCCTGCAACATTTTTCTTGCTTGAGATTGCTTCATGTATGTTGGCATGCCTGTTCCTGGATTGCACCCTAGTCTACAACATGTTTGTAAGAATACTTAACTGTTATTGCTTTCATTCATACAATTCCCATTGCTATTCATAGAATGTGAAGTATCTTTCCTTCCATTTCACAAATGGGGAAATGGACCATAGGAAAGTAAGGTGGTTTGGGCATGGTTGCACACCAGATAAACAGCAGAACAAAGAACAGACCCCAAGCTCTCTAACTCCAGTTTAGTGCTTTCGCCACTGGACCACCCTGCCTTCATAGGCAGATGTTATCTGATGGAAGTTTCACAGAAATCCAGATGCCATGGGATAATGTTCTTATATATGAAGACTGTAAACCAAGACCAATGTTGTCATTTAATAAAATAGATTATTTCATAGATATAAGACCAGTTAACACATTTTAAGCAATGGCAATGCTGATGTTTCCCGTTTTTCAGAGATTAAGATGGGCTGAACGAAGGAGAGTTTCCCGTGGTAAAAGTACTGCTGTAAATGTTTCTTCTGGTAATGTAATTAGGAAGTATTGGCTGCAGTTAATGTAACTTAAACAAAACATGTTGTTCTCGGCAAACTTGTTAAACAGGCATAGCCTTGTCTAAAAAGAAAAGAGGGGCATATAGTGTTTCCATGGAAACTCAGTTAAAATGCTGATTTGTGGACATCGGAATCAGTACCACAATCTAATCTGATTGAATTACATGAAAAAGAGTCTTAATTATGAAGTCAGTACAGTGTAAAAGTATCTCTACACATGCAGAAGGCATAGTCTTCCATCCTTATAGATGCTTTCTAGCTGTACATAAAAGCAGGGAATAAAGCATGGAAATTTGTGGGGGACCCTTCTCTTTTCCCTTCTGCAGTCAGTTGTATTATTTTGAATACAAAAATCAAGATCAGAATTTAACATAAATCTGTTTAAATATACTTTATTGAAATTGGTTATAGCTTACTGCATCTCTAATGTGTGTGTGCGGTTTTATTTTTAATGAAAGGAACAAGGGGATTTTCCTTTAAGGTAGGGCATATCAGCTCTGTACTCTGAAAGAATGGAGATGATAACCTTTGCTTCCCTTATAGACATGCTGAGAAGATTTATTAATTCTGAAGAGGATTCAGGTATCCTTCTTTGTAAAATAGCAGCAAAATGCAGAGCTGATTAAATTTGACCCTATTAGAAAATTAAATATGTTTTATAAAATGTGTTATAGCAACACTTCCAAGAGAATCTTTGTCATTTAGAAATGTCTACATTTTGGAAAGTGGCATTTCAAAGTTATTTTGATGCCTAGGAACACAGTAGAGACTTCAGAATAACAACCTAATGTTTACGGATTGCAGTGTGAAGTAAGTGCTTCTGGGAAAACCATCATTATCAGTCTACCTTTGGCATATGCCTTAACAGCTATAAATATCTGGCCTTTGGAAGGCTAACTTTCTTTGTAAGCCAGTAGTAAGTTTGCCTTTATACGACAAAATAATTTCTGAAAATTCTTGTCAAAAGTCCTTTTTTGAGTGGAGACTTGAAGACTTTTTGCATTCTCCAGAGCTCCATTCTGGAAGGTGCTAAGTGTTCTTATCATATGCTGGACATCCCTTAACTCTCACAGACTTCAGTGAGCACTAGCAGTGCTCAACACCTTTCAGGCAGAAGCCCCCGCTGTATTTTCATCTATCTTGCAACTTAGTAAAAATAGAAGCTATTCAGTGTGATAAATCCTTAGTTTAATTGAATATCAAAGACAGCTACCTTTCAGCAAAACCTTCCTGATTTATTTCAAAGCTGTTCCATTAAAGAGGATTACAGCTGGTATCCATGATATTGATTTCTCTCAAAAATTATTAATTTATATTTATAAAATATGCTTTATTGTTCTATTGGCAGCTAAATCCTGCTAATCATTAGGGTTTAAATTGTAATATACTACTTGTTGAAGCATCTGGATAATGGTTTATGTGATGTAAGTATAGTACATTTGTAATTCTATTGTGGAAGTCATGTCAGCACTTACACTATTTCCAGAAGTTAATAACTCATACAGAGAAGTTCACTTATGTTCATAACTTGGCACACAGATCTCAGGCAATGATGACATTTTATTAAGAAATTATAAAAATCTGTCAGTGTCTTTTCATTTTATCAGTCTCACCATTTAAAAAAAAAAGCCTTCTTTCTTCGTTGTTTTCTTGGAGTATCTATTCAAAACATTTATTAATTATGTATTTGGCCATGAATTAGTCAATAGATTATATTTGTGGCATTGAGGAGGTAATTTCAACTTTGTCTAAAGAAGCAAATAAACTCTTGGCTAATTTTCAGCACTATGAAGACCTTTCTCAATTTATCAGTATTCACAAGATTAGATCTAAGCAAACATTTCTGCTGAAGAGTATGCAGTCTTATGTAGCAATTCTGAAGATGTTAATTTGTTATTTTTCCTGAAATGTGGTAAGTAGACAAGTAAAACAGAAGGCTGTCCTTCTGTGCCTCAATGCCAGAGCTGTTGGCTGCACACTAGCTATTTTCCAGTTCACGCACTTGAACTTCTTCAGGTTAGATAAAGCAAAAGATAACCTATATTGGGGAAAATAATTTATTCCTCAGAGGTATAATTAACATTTCTTGACAGGGTTTCAAAGTGGTGGCAATAAAATGTTCTCATGAAATAAATGTAAGTAAATGTTAAAATGTTGAGATTGTAGCCAATGTTAATCCATGGTTTAGAAACTGAATAAACTTTGAAGTGAGATATTTATATGTAATATACTGAATACATCTTGAAAGAGGATATTTATTTTTCTTCACCCATACAAAGTAGGAGAATACAAAAAAATCCCCACTTATACTTCAGTATACTTCAAAATCTTTCAATGTTATGAATCTAAGATTACTTTCCAATCCTGATGTGGTTTAAATGCCTGGTTCGGGATATTCCAAGAATGCTAGTTTATAGCTCAAATACTACCTCTTATTTTTGTTGACCAAATAGGCAGCTGTGTTCTTTTCTGCACAGAGATTCAATAAAAATGCATTTTTGATCCAAAAATTTAAAAAAAACCAAGCAAACAAAGCTGCTTTTGCAGTTGATACTGTTCATAGAAAAGTATAATATCTGTATCTTTTGCTGTTACTGTCTTTTAATTGTTTGGTAAAAGACACAAACATAGATTCATGAGGGTTGCAAAACCACCAGTGCTATTTTCTTTTTATTTGCAACTACAGAATACTGTGGAATTACTCGTCTATTTCAAACACATAAAAATGTGTGCACTGAGTCTTCTGGGCACATTTTTTTGTACCTTTCTAAAACTACAGATTACTACCATGTAGTTAAACAGCAAAACCATGGTTAAATAAAGAAGTGATCTCAGAAAAATAAAAACATGAAAACTGTTCTGGAACATTCCAGTAAATGGTTGACTTATGAAACATCCAATAGTTATTGTGTTGAAACTCTGGAGAGTTGTATTTATGATGAGGTGTTTCTGATGTATTATTTAACTTCAAATAACATTACTCATTTTTAATAATTCAAAGTAATTTACTAATCACAGTAGAGAAGAAACAGTTTGTAGAGAATGTCACTATTATTAAAACCCAGTTAATAAGAGATCCAAGACTTATTTCCAAATTATATGATTTGATAAAATGTTGGTGTTTTCTCACTTGGTGTCCTAAGTCTGGTTTGACTAATGAGATTTCATATAGTCACAGACTTTGTATGCATGCAAGTACCCATGACGATAACTGGATAGAGCATGCAGTTGGTAGTGAATCTGAACTGGAGGCAGGAAGAACTGAACTCTGTAAGTGTCTCCCCTCCATGCTAATTTTGGTAGCAGTAGGATCTTCATGTCGGCTTCTAGGTCAGTGGTAGGATAGAAGGAATTAACTGACTTGGGAAAAACTGGGCAGAGACCTCATGAATTCATTTTGCAGTGGATACTATAACATTTATCTTTAATGTCTCATCCAAAGTATTCTGTGCCTGGCAGTCAGCCAACTTGTAGCCGTTCTGCTATGATAGCTTTTCAGTTTGGGAGGAATAAACCTCTTTGGGAATAATTTCTGAAATCAGCCTTTCTCACAATGCTGAGATAGGTAGATATGGACTTTTTGGTTTTGTCAGCATGATTAGGTAGTAGCCAGCATCAAGTATGAAAAAAACAAAATACTATCAAGATTTGAATGTGTTGTATTTTAGTTGCAAGTGGAAGCAGAAAGTCCAACATCTGCTAAGAGAACCTGGTCACAGTATAAAAGTTTTATAAAAGAGTTTGGATAAGTATCCTAATTTCTGGATGTTTGTCTGAACTTTGAGCCTTGTAGGGTTCATTAATTGCAAACTTGCAAACAACAGCCTTTTGGCTGAGATGTGAACGGTATACTGGCTAAGCTACTCTGAACTAGGACCTCAGCTGTAAGAAGCAAGGCTTTTTTTGAGAACTTCACAAGTCATGGATCCTCCCTTAAGATTTATAAATGTGCTTAGAAATATATGCTGTTATTTTTCGTTTCAGTCATGGGATGTACTTGAATATTGCCAAGATATGAGCAAGAAAACCCTATAAAACTAAAAAATGGTTAGGGAGTTATTTAAAATACCACCACTGCTTCATTATTTTAGTGTTCCTGTGGTCAGATTTCAGTCTTCACATGCTTTCTGTGCCATTAGAATTCAGAAATATTGGTCAGACTAGTGGCCATGCAGGGGGATGTTGGAAGAAAGCTGAAGACTCATAGGAACTCCTTCAGTTCAATTCAGTTTTCCTTATGATGGTGCTTGTCTTCTTTCAGCATGCTACTGGAGCATTCCTGAGGCTAATAAAAGTACTGCCCAAGCCACTTTTTTTCTTTTTTCTTCTTCTTTGCCTCTTTTTTTAGTAATGGAATGAACCAGGTGTCGGTAGGTGTCAGGTATTTTCTAAAAGTCACAGGGAGGATACTCCAGACACCAGACAGGGCTTAACCATGCCCTGCCTCACCCCCTTCAAATTCTGCAGTCTGAACCCCTGTTTTGTACTATCAACGTAGTCCTTGTATTTCTCAGGAACAAGATATATATCTTTCCAGCTAAGTGCACTTAGTGTAATTTTGCATGCCAAGTGGTTACCTCCCTCCAGGCTTATGGGAAGGGTTTTTTTTCTTACTTTTTGTGTTGTTTTTTTAAAATTACAAATGGATTCCCAAGTAACTGTGCTCCTGGTACACAAAGTTTATCACAGGGTAAATGAGTAGATTTCTGTGGGAGCTCTTTGTTAGAGTGTTGGCAGCATATCAGCTACTATCTTGTAAAGTATGAAATACAGCATAACTGTCTGAATGGTAATTTACAGATAACCTGTTTCTCTCTAAGCTCCTCAGTGAAGCCTCCTGAAAAGGCAGTGGACTTTCAGTCAACAGCATCTATATTTTTTTATGTTTTCACTCAATTTATATCCTTTTTGTGTTTCCTCCTGCTCCTGCTGCTACTTCATTAGTCCTCCAGAAGGAAGATATGTGTCAGGGAGTCAAAGAGAGTCTGGTTTATGATGATGTTCACAGACTGCCCTCCGCAGTTCAGTTTGTCAAGGGTTGGCTGCAAACCAAGTTCTTCATCTTTCCCTGGTGATTTGAGTTTGGATGAACTTCGGCCTCCCAGCAACCATCATCCTGCTCCCCTTTCAGCTTGGCCTGACATCAAGTTCCCAATATCTCCTCCCTTTCTGCTTGAGCTTGGCCTCCAGGAAATACCAGTTGCCACTGCCTTCCC
This sequence comes from Athene noctua, assembly GCF_965140245.1. Lineage (NCBI taxonomy): Eukaryota > Metazoa > Chordata > Aves > Strigiformes > Strigidae > Athene > Athene noctua. Next base: position 15,806,625 of record NC_134046.1, on the reverse strand, counting down.
TGTATCTTGGGGGTTTCCATCCAGACGACTGCTTCCACCACTGTTTCTAAAAATCTTCTCAAAAAAATAGCAAGCTTAAGGTCCATGGGTAAAGAGGCAGAACTTCAACTTTCCATTGTCCATTTAAGAATTCACTCGTTTACATGTTGCATCTTGATAGCTCTGAGAAGGAAGTATTCTTCGTGTTGCTAAAATCTTATGAAATATTACGAAATATGAAAGCTCTCTCTCATAACAAACTGATAACGATATGGGACTTACAAATGTATGTGTATGTACAGTCATTCCACTTATTTGATGATAAAAAGATAAAGATAAGATACCAGTAATAATACAAGATTTTTTTCCCTGTATACTGTTTAGAATCCAAAAGTATATGACAATTTGCACTTTGATATTTTTTGTATTTTGCATGGTATCTAGGTTAATAAAAGGTTTCAATCTGTAAAGGTTAATGCACTGTAGCTCAAATTTAGGTGGAAAAGGTAGGTGCAAATTTACATTGATGTCAAATGGATTTAATATTAAAATAGCCGTTAATTATTAAAATAATTCAAAGGTATCTAAATATGCAATAAATACATTGTGGGTTTAGACAAATTTTCATGTCAGAGAAGCTAGAAGAAAAGTTGTAAAGAACATTAGAAATCTTCACTGTATTAAGTAATAAAATGTAAAAAGCAAAAAACAACAATAAAACAACATATTGCAGGGATCAGTTTATGAATAATAATAGTATCTTACCCAAATGCATAACTGATATTTTAATTTTGCTGGAGCAGGAACTATTCTTTATTATAAGAAAAACAGAAGAAAGGGGACAACTACTCAACAGGTTGGCCCAGCTTTTTGTCAGTTTTACTCTTTTATCATAAGCTACTTATAACTGTTCATTATGAAGATGGCTAGTATCACCACCAAGTCTTGAGGCTGTCCAATTATAAGCTCATGTTTTCAGTACATTAAAAAAAAAACCACCCAGACTTAAACATTTCAGCTGAAATTTTTTGTGTTGGATATCTGAATCAGGTTCAGATATTCCAGACAACAAAACTAATATTTTTTCATGTTAAAAGAAAATTCTGGGGATCTTCTGTTTGAAGAGAGGAACTGAAGGAAAGGAGTGAGGGTGAGGAGGAGAAGAAGGTATGAGTAAAATGGAAACGATCACTGAGATCGAGAGGGAAACTGAATGAAGTGTGAAGTTTGGACTGGTGAAACTGCATTTTACTGTGCAAGTAAACTGAAACTGGGATTAGAAGCAGTCTGGGAAGTGCACATTTGATGAATGCTCATTCATAGTTTTTTATATATCCTGCATGTGATGAAAGAATGACTATCACTGGGAATATAGCTATGTTGGATGATATTGGAGCATAACTATATTACTGTAAGAGAGTGCCTGATGGAATGCCTCTAATTTATTAGCTAAGACTTCTTGGAATTGAGAGGGAAAAAATCTGCACATTTTCTTTTTAATTGCAGTACATAAGACAAGTTTTATAAGTATTTTCAAGGGCATCATCTTTGGTGGTGGGAGTCTTCCATTAATCTGTACTAGATGTACTTTTTGGCAGTTACGGTGTTTATTTCTCAATATTATGTGTTGGTGTGTAATATTAAGTGTCTCATTCTTTGGCTGAGCTAAAATCTGAAGACAGATTTTGAACTGAAACGGATTTAAAGCATAAGCAAAAGAAGTTCAACTTTTTTTTTAAGTAGTTAAAGGTGTTCTGGAATATTTGACAGTTATTAGACATTTTAAAAGATAGTAATAAGAGGTAATATGAGTAGGCATAAAGAAGGGAATCTTAAGGGGAGTCTAACCTTAATACACAAAAGCAATGTAGATTAAAAAAATAATCATGCTACAAGTCTGTCTCCAAGATTTCTTATTTTGAAGCCAAGTTTAACCTCATTTAAGATAATTCCATCAGAAATAGGAGGCCCAAATGTCCTCAAAATGTTGAGCATCTTTTATATGTGAGAAAGAATCTTAGTCTATACTGTATTCTGTGGGAGACTAAGATATTTTTCTAACCTTGATGATCTAGTGTTTTTATATATTGTAACCTTCTATAGATATTTCACAGAATGGAAATCCTTTTAGCTTTTACTACTTTTTCCTTAATTATGTATTTAGAATCCCTCTGCCAGTTTTATAGGGAGATTCAACTCCACTATTGCTTGAAATAAATCTGTCTAATCTATTTTCCTCTTTTATTTTAAGTAGGAGATGATTCTTTTTACTTAGAGCCTAAGAGCTCTTGTAATTCTGTGCTCAGAAGTAATTTATTGAGGAAGGATTTCCTTACCTTTCTGTCCATTTGCTTAATCATGGAGATCTTGAACACAAGCAATCCTGATCTGTTCTGAGTAGTTATTTGTTTTCCTTCATGTTTGCCTTGATACTAAGCAGCCCTGAGCTCTGTAGCAGTTGAGCACTTCCAAAGCTTCTGTCCTCAAAGCATCCCACTAAGAGAGTGAAATATTACCCTCAGCTGTAGAATCAATGCCTAAGGAAATTACTTATTCAAATGAATATTGCAAATACAAAATATGGGCTTTTCAATATTCATTTGAAATTACACATTTTGTGTTCCATGGAGAAAGAGCCTTAATATGTGTCCATCAGCTCACATTATTTGATCTCCTTTATAACTCTACCTCCAACCCACCCTCCCCTGTGACATTACAAAGGAAATGCAACAATGAAGACAAAACCTTTTCTCCTCATTGTTACTCATTTTTTCCTGGCTGAAGAAAATTAATTTGTATCCCTTGGCCATTTTAATTGAACCAAATCTACAAATGCTGATGAATACTTTATAAGGTACTTTAAAATGTATATTCCATGTAAAGATTAATTATAGGTTTCATTGTTTGTGTTTTGTTTTTTAATTAAAAGTATGGGTGTTATCTGGATGCCTCGCTGAAGAATATTTAGAAAAAATTCAATGCAATTACATGTTTTTTCTCTAACCAATGTGGTAACTGTTGCACCCGGGAGACTAAACAATGAATCAGAGACATGGGAGATAAAATTCTGAAGTTTCCCTTTTTGCCCACATGTAGCCAGTTTATAAAACATAGCTTTAAATATAAAGTAGCTTGGAGCACAGATATTTTATTCTGAAGTTCTGAAATGCTGAAGGATTAGGGATTGCTCAGGAGTATGTATTAGCTCTAACCTTTAGAAGTATATTTGAATAGATCTTAAGGCATTAATTGACTTGACGAAAAAATATTCTGTGCTAGTTACAATGTTTTCAAAAAACTCAGGGGAAAAAAACCCCAACAAATAAACAAAAACAAACAGCAAAAAATTTTTAGTATCACTTAGGGAGTTGAAAAGAGTATTATTTTCCCATACACTAACACTGTTAATTCTTTTGAATTTAGAAACATTCAAATAATTATTAGCTGAATTGTAGGAAACATTCATAATTGTCATTTGTTATACATTACTTAGGATATAGAATATTTAGAAGTTACTCATCCAGTGACAGGTGGAATTGTGCAAGGAACAAAATGTAAAGAGACTAAAATGGTGAGACTGAAGTCTCACATTAAGATACACCTCTTCGAAGAAAATGTCTATTACTGCTTTCACCATGTTTATGGGACCTGTGTTTTCTCCTCATACCCTGCAACCTAGGTACAGATCATAGAATAATTTAGGTTGGAAAAGATCCTTGAGATCATTGAGTCCAACCATAGATCAAGTCCAACCATCATGTAGCACTTCATTATTTAATAACAAGTAAAGGGATTACAAAACTCTAATTGAGGAAATACTTCACAGGGGAAATATGTAATCTGTTGTGTGTTATACTTAAAATGTTGCTGCTATAACATTGTATTACCTTGACCAGAGAAGACTAAGTTTAAGATTCATTTCTGTTTTACCTCCTTCAGTGGTATTGTACCTCAGAGGTTAGTGATGCAGCTCTTTTAAAAGTTGAGAAATAAACTGAATATTTTTTGAAAAAAAAATAAGGAAGACAGTAACTAAATTGGTAATGCCTGGACCTTCAGTTTCTACACAAGCTACACTACTGCTGAAATCATGGGAATCTGCTCAAGCAGGAGCAAGCCCAGTATTTCTCACTGTCTTTTATTTCCCCTCACAGTCTGTCCAAGAAAGCATCAAAATTCATAGAGCTAATACTCTGAAAACAAAACTGCAGCTGCCTGTCTCCTCTCGTCTTCATGAAGAGGGACGATCTGCGTTTCATAGAAATTAGTCCCAGTATTTCAATTGTCTTTATACTACAACATTCCATTGTGCAACTCATTAAAACATGCACATGGAATCTTTTACAGATCAGCTTTCTCATAATTATTTTGTTACTGTTCCAGATTCTCTCTCATGTGGTAAGTAATTTATACCGGACACTAGAAAACCTTCAGTACATATTCATTTTCTTTTTATTTAAGGAAGAATCTGGGCTATATATTTATCACTTCTCTACAAAACATTTACACTTAAATCTTAGAATCATAAAATAATCTAGATTGGGAGGGACCTGCTGAGATCACCTAGTCCAACACCCTGGTCAATTTTGTATATACATAAAGCTTCATTATAGGAGAACAATAGTTTTAATTGTTTCTTAATGTTTATTACACTTCCATTAATAGTTTACAAGAACAAAAATTACATTTAATCAAAAGTTGCTTTGCCAGATATTTTAAACAGGCCAGCCACGGCAGATCAAATAATCTCTAAATTACAGAGAGTTATCACTGACATGTAACGGAATATTTTGTATTCTAATATAATTGTTACTGATCTGTACTGGTATTTTGCAGTTTAGATACGCTATAGGTCTTGGATAGATGCTATATGTGTTGAATTATAAATGCAAATGGGTGAACTTTCATAAACATAATGGAATAGATCTTTGTGTTCATCCTTCACAGCTTAATAACTGTTTCTTACAGGTTTAAACCTTAAACTGATGTTTCATAACAACTTGGTTCTTTTACGTTATCAGGATAATGAATGTGATAATCTCAAGTTTGGCAACTGCTTCTCTGCTCTGGGTGGTGGTGTCTAATATGAGTGCAAGCTGGAAGGGGTTGATCTTATCAGAACCTTAAATGAGCAATATCTAACCATGGTCTACTCATCTGTGACTGTTAAGAGCAGCACTATTTCTAACTGATAGAACAAGGCTTTGGGGAACACAGATCTGTGCTTTATTCTAAACCTTGCTATTGTGATTCTCCATATCAGATCTTTGTGTGAACTCTGGTGTTCATTTCCTTTATGAATCTTTTTTCCCAGCAATAAAATAAGAATATTAAGGCTTAACCACATTTAGTGAGTATTTTGAGATTCTATGTTGAGAGGTACTGTATAGTAAGTATAGGTGGTTGAAGTTGTTAGCGGTTGTGAATGAGTGGGGAACAGAATTTGTAAGACACCTGAGAGTCTAGAGGTGGAGACAAGCATTTTGGAGGGTTTATAAAAATAGTTAAACAGATTTGGAACCTGCTTGGTTATGGAACTATAGAAATCAATAGGAGCTAATAGCAACTCTGCGTAAACACTTCTGAAAATCTGCATCTTTAAAAATCTAAACACTTTTGAAAATCGATTTTTTCAGGAACTCAGCCATTCAAAACAGATTAGCCAGAAGATGCTGTTATAAAATCACCTGGGGAACGATGCAGCTCCATGGGTCTATACATCTTAATTCTTGTGTTCCCCAGAAGAAAACAACTGATGACCCATCTGAGAAGTGAGGTTCAGTTCAGTATGTCCTGTCAAGTTACCTTTGAACTGAAAGCTCAGAAACAGTTAAAAATTCACAACACAGATTTAAGAATTTATATTTTTTCAGTGCAAAGACAACCATTTCTCACTGCAGATTCCCTTAGATATCATGTTTATTACCCAGAAAGCTTGTTCCTTCTGTATCTTTTGGAAAAGAAGTCTGATCCTCCATGATCAGAAAGGTATTGATTCCCCCTGATGTCTGCAAAAGATGAAATTCTTTGCAGGTTGGGGTCTTAGACCATTAGAGTCAAACCTAGGCCTTAATTCAGCAAGATACCTATTTGTCTATCTAATGTTGATCATGTGGCTCGATTCAGGGAATTCAACAGCAATGTTTATAAGCAGAAAACAAGATTTAAACTTTGCTTGGTGAAATCAAGAAGGCTTTTACTGGTATGAATGGTTACATTAATTCTTACATGATTAAATGGATTGGTAGAAATGTAGTATGAGATTGACTTTTCAAATACTGATATAGCATCCAGAAGCAAATGATTTCCATGTGGAAACTTCCTGAAAATGTGTGCCTTTTGCCTCCATTTCAGAAAAAGCAGGTAGGATGTGCAGATCACCTGCATGCTGGAAATGCACTTAAAGGCAAACAGCAGATGAAGAAAACATGTGCTGCATAGCTATCAGATAGCATCCTCCCACTGACCATAAAATAAATTACTAGATAATAAAATGTAGCTGGAGAGAATCTCCTCTGGAGATTATTCAAAACCAGAAATGGATTTCTCTACTTACTCTCTTAAGCAAATATGTGTGTGAGTTACAGATAGCAGAAAACTATAGCCTAATAAGAAAAATGCTTATGTAATTTCACATCCCATTGTATCAGTTCAGTACAGATTTCATTTCACATAGTTTTTCCTACCTGCTAAAACAAAATAAAATATATGCATGACATCGGCATGTATGGTTTTGCAAAAGCAAGTACCGATAACCTTCAGCAGAGGTAGATGGATACATTATCATTCTCTTAGTTTAGGCAGGTGAAACTAGAAGAATCCGGGGCCTTTGGAGTTTATGCTAACCACAATGCATTCTATTGTTGTTCAATAGAAACAATGTAATGCTAGTTCTGATAGGAACATCAGATTAGGCTGGAAGAAGCTTTCACTGATATTAGGGAAAACATAATCCCACCTGAGGTTATGAGAAATATATAATTTAAACCAGTAGTATTTTGAATCATTAAAAAAGCCACCAGCTATTATCATTGGTATCCTTTTTTTTTTCCATTTGAAAACCAGTAATCTTTGTCAGAAACTTTTATTTGACAGAATTGCACATAATGCTCTTCATTTCAATTTTTTAAAGGAGTTTTAAAGTTTGAAATAGGCTTCTTGTGTTCCACTGATAATTCATGGATTAAATGACCCAAACCCAAATGATCACTTGAAATGTTAGCCAACATTTTCATGTTGTTTCAGCACTTCATGTGTTTCAGCACAAAGTACATAGCATGTGTTTCTACAGCTGTTATATTAGTATCAGTAAAATACAAATTTGAGATAGCTGTGAACATAAATATCTTCAGTTTATGATTCTTTTATGTTAATTATGGAGACATATGCCATTTGAATAATGTTTGCCTTGTGTATTCTTCACATTGTATTAGCAATGTCTTCATGTTTAACCAAATTGTAAATGGTTTAAAATATGATTGTGTGGTTTCTTCAATTTAATTAGTTGTGGTTTTTTTATTTTACAGCTTATTTTCCATTTTTATTATGACTGGTTTTCCTTCTGTTTAATCTTAAATAATTATTTTGAAGTAATTAAATATGCTGGGTTTATGTCTTTTCTAGCTGTAGGTATCCAGATGAAACTTGAATTTTTCCAACGGAAATTTTGGACTGCAAGCAGACAGGTATGTTTTAAGGTGTAATTTTCTTTGTCATTGGATCCACAACAGCTTTCTTACTGTGCAGATGATGATCTGCTATTTTTTTGCCACAAGGAAAACTACTGTAAAGAAACAGTGTACTTGAAATATATAGTGGTCAAAAATGGTTGCTTGATCCCATATCTATGGAAGCAAGTAGAAAGATTATTCATTTTAGGCTGCTGTACATAAGGAGTTACTTTGTTGGCCTGACACATGACTTCTCCCTCAGAAAAAGTGGAAACAGTAAACGAAACTGTGATATATATTTGTTTTCAGTGACAGCAGAATGTTACCTCTCACTTAGGATCTATCTTCTAATGTTCAGTAACCGAAGTATCACATAGATTAACTAACTAACTAGATTACTGAATCATGGTTGGCATTCATAGTCTTTAATAAACTGTAGCTAAAATGTTCATTGTAGAATTTGTACTCACTGAAGAGGACAATCATGTATTTTCTGAAGATTAGGAGATGCCATCCCTACTTTGATAATAGATCGGAATGGTGATGTTTCAGAAAATAATCCCTAAAATGCAGGTCCTACCCCACCCCTATTGAAAATCATGTATTCTTGTCCGTGAATGGTCTCCAAGCTTCTAACACGTGGAGGAGATGAGGGTGTTTAAAACAGTTGAAATTGTTACAGTGCAGATGCACCCTTTCTCTGCAGACAGGAACAGAACAGGATGGGTGAACAGATTTTAAAATTTCCTAGTAAATTTTAGAACAATTTCTGTGAGATAAAAAAGTAATCAATATCAAAATAGTTATAATTGCGCTCATATGGATTTTATTAAAATGTCATATTTTGTAATCATCAAACCAGAAATAAAAATATTTTACTGATTTTTTATATTGTCTCTAGTGTGCATCTCTTGATGGCAGATGTGCTATAAGTTGTGATGATGAAGTAAGTATTTAACAGATTTTTTTTTTCCATTTATACGTCTACTGCAGTAGGACATAATGTTGATGAATTTAGTTGAGCATTTCATTGTATAGGATAATTTCCTGGTGTTATTTGAAATTACCTTCTAAATATTATACTTTTTAGATAGTGAGACTTTTCTTATGACTGCTTACAGCCATCCGTTTAATTACAAGGTTGATACTGATACCTCAGATATGTGTTGTAATAACTCGTGCATTGTAAATCCAGTTTTGGAAATAAATTGAAGCTGTTCTAAGGCTTTTTATTACTTTATTGTTCATCTTGGAAGATAACTTCTGATGTTCACACTAGAATTAGACATAAATTCAGAGTTGAATCTGTGCAGAACTTGTACATTAATAGCACTTCAGAAGTAAAAAAAAGAAGTAACCTTAGACTGGCTTAATGAAGTCACCAAAGTAGCTTTTTATGTATTTTAATTTTTTAGATAAAAATATTATTTCTAATATCTTACGCATAGATTTTCGCAAATAATTTATCATCATAGCATATGATGTTTTGGTTAAGCAACCAATGTATCACAGGTTAAATGAATTTAAAAGTGGGTAATAAAGCACAGACTGTATTGATATACAGGGAGGAATTAGGCATGCAAGATTCTAGAAAATCAGAGTTGAGTTTGAGATATTGTATAATGTATAGTTAGTGATTTGAAAGAAAACAAAGCAATTACTGATAACATCCGTGTGTTATCTCTAAACTGAGTGAATGGTGTGAGGAGATCTGGATCACCTGATAAACTGTGCTTGAACAAGATGTATAAATTTAAGTATGGTAAAATGTAAATTCATACATCTGGAAATAAAAACTGCAGGTTGTATTTGTATGATACTTTTCATACAGTGGCCAAAAGAACTATTGCAAAACATACATAAAAGGCAAGAGCCCTGTTTGTCTCTGTAATTCAGGCTAACACAATGGGGTTGCAATCTTTTTTTAAGTCTGATAACATTTTTTTATACAGTTATAAAGTTTTATTCCGTTTTTTATACATGCTCAGTTGATTTCACAAAAGCTGCCATCTGTATGGCCAAGAGTGAGGAGTCAGCACAGCATTAGTTTTTACATCCTTTTCAACAAAGGATAAGATACAATGCTCACAGCAAACCATGAAAAACTGAGCAATTGCCCCCACCATTGCAAACTCTGGTGTTTAAACAATTCCTTCCCATCTCTTTTCTCTAAAGCCATTTCTTATGAATATCTGCAAGTTCTCACAAGTTTGTGTCACTAATTTTTAGAGTAGGAACCCACATATATTATTTGTGGTATTCCATAAGTCTTTATTTTCTTTTTCTCTGCTGTCTCTTCTTATCTTTCTTATAGTCTTGCCTTACAGTCTCTTTCTGACTGTCCCAGCTTTGAAATAAACTCCCATTTCTTATCACGGAGGTGCTGCTTGTCCTGTGTTAATGTAATTCCAATGAAATCTTTACATCTTCCACCGCCTGAACTGCTGCCCTGACTGTATTCCTGCCTATACAATGGTTATTTCATTTGGAGTGTGCTCTGTGTTGTATAGCACTGTTTGTTCAGGGCTGTTTAGGACATAAAAAAATTAATAAGAATGGTTATATAAAGTACTGTGTGATGTTTCTTGTAGTGAAAGTTAGCAGAGTTGGGCTTCCCTGAGGATAGGTAATTCAAAACCTTAAATAACCATAGTAAAAAAAAGTTCACAAATGTGTTTGAGGAGTGCTTTCCAACATGTGCCATTATTATATCGCATATTTAGTTGTTCAAGGCAAAAAATGTTACTTTAAATTTTGTATTACTTCTATGCAAAATAATTTATAAAAAGTTCAAAAGGTACATCATCAATCCTAGCAATCTCACTTCTAGGATGCTACATCACAACTTCATATACCATGACACTGAAATGTGTTTAATGGAAAAGAGAGTCCAGGACATAAATGCAGTGATAAGGTTTTTTTAAATATATGTCTGCTTAATATGAGATTTGGATCGCAAAAACCATTCAGAGAAGACAAACAGAACATCACAGAACCATCTAGGTTGGAAAAGACCTTGAAGATCATCCAGTCCAACCATTAACCTAGCACTGACAGTTCCCAACTACACCAGATCCCTCGGTGCTATGTCAACCCGACTCTTAAACACCTCCAGGGATGGGGACTCCACCACCTCCCTGGGCAGCCCATTCTAACGCCCAACAACCCCTTTTGGAAAGAAATGCTTCCTAATATCCAGTCTAAACCTTCCCCGGCACAATTTGAGGCCATCACCTCTTGTCTTGTTGCTTACTACTAGGTTAAAGAGGCTCATCCCCAGCTCTCTGCACCCTCCTTTCAGGTAGCTGTAGAGGGTGATGAGGTCTCCCCTCAGCCTCCTCTTCTCCAGACTAAACACCCCCAGTTCCCTCAGCCATTCCTCCTACGACCTGTGCTCCAGACCCTGCACCAGCTCCGTTGCCCTTCTCTGGACACGCTCGAGTCATTCAATGTCCTTTTTGGAGTGAGGGGCCCAAAACTGAACCCAGGAATCAAGATGTGGCCTCACCAGTGCCGAGTGCAGGGGTAAGATCCCTTCCCTGTCCCTGCTGGCCACGCTATTGCTGACACAAGCCAGGATGCCACTGGCCTTTTTGGGCACCTGGGCACACTGCTGGCTCATATTCAGCCGGCTGTCAATCAACACCCCCAGGTCCCTCTCTGACTGGCAGCTCTCCAGCCACTCCTCCCCAAGCCTGTAGCGCTGCTGGGGGTTGTTGTGGCCCAAGGGCAGCCCCTGGCACTTGGCCTTATTGAAACTCCTCCAGTTGGGCTCAGCCCATGGCTCCAGCCTGCCCAGGTCTCTCTGCAGAGCCTCCCTACCCTCGAGGAGATCAACACTCCCACCCAACTGGGTGTCATCTGCAAACTGACTGAGGGTGCACTCGATCCCCTCATCCAGATCATCAATAAAGATGTTAAACAGAAGTGGCCCCAAAACCGAGCCCTGGGGGACACCACTCATGACTGGCTGCCAACCAGATTCAACTCTGTTCACCACAACTCTTTGGGCCCGGCCATCCAAACTTATTTACCCAAACTTAAAACATCAGCTGTTATAAGAGTGGAACAGTACCTTCTTCAGCATACTAAATCAGCAAAATTTGCAACAAACTATAATTAATCTACTAGGACCCTAACAGTTGGAGGACAGAGATAGTAATAAATAATGGAAAATAAAATTTGCAGTAACCAAAACACAAAGGCCTGATGATCATGCCATCTTTGACAATGAAATAAACCATTTGAGTCAACATAGCTTTTGCATTTCTAGCTATAACAACATGCAGACTCTTCCATTTAAAGCTTGGATCATTGTAATTATTAAGTAAAATTTTCCAAATATGAAGTGATGAAAAACAAAGCAGATTCCACCCAGGTGGGGTGACAGTACTTATCCCAGATTCCAGGCTGCATTTACATGTTAACAGATTCTAAGGTGAGCTCATAATGTTTATTACCCCATTCGCCTAAGAGTGATCAGACATCTATTGAAAAAGGTCTGTAGAACTGTTAATTACCTAAATTTTGTGGCCTGGCTTTACTATAGCTTGCTATAGACTTAATGGGCAAGCTTTACCTTGAATTGTTTTCAGCAGCTTTAAATATTTTCATCAATGGGTTTCCAGTCATAGCCAACCAATTTGAGAAGTGTAACTGCAGGTAGTCTGTGTAAAGTGAGTGCTGTATAAAATCTTGCTTAGCCTAAACCACCATGCTTTTGGGATTAAAAACCGGGCAAAGATTACTTCCTTCATTTGAGATAGCCTTTGTGATAGAATAGTAATATTATGTAATTTCTTGTGCAAAACATGCTCCTGCTGCAAAGTGTCTCCATTGAAACTTAATCAAAATAAGCATATTATCATTACTGCAAAAATGTTTTTGGTCTGTTCTTTGTAAGAAGCAAGTACACGCTGACAAAGATTCCAAGAGGGCACAGTCAGAAACAGTATATTCTCTTCTTACCTCATTGGCAGTTAGTAAGTATAGTCATATACTTCGCTAAATATTCATGCAGAACTTCTTTTGCTATTATATATATATGCAAAGAAAGCCCAAGCAGTTTAAAATCATTTCAGCTACTTTCACTTGACACCAGCACAAGCCATGTAACCATATGGAGAAATCTAATAGTGTGAACTTTGGTGATTTAGAGATTCCAAACTTTTTTTTAATGACAAAATATACTGTTGATAGGACTCAATCTCATGACCCTCTATCACAGCTCCTCTGTTGAGTCTGTTAACTTTCACAGCTATCTTTTCTCAATGGCAAGAAAATATCTGCTGAACAGTTATGGTATAAACTAAAGCTTTTAAAAGGACATTAATGCAAATAGATAGGCATACAGAAAATGAGTTGATTAGTTTGTGTGATACTTTTGATTCTAAAATATAGACATCCAATTAATTAGAAATCCTTTTTTCCTTTTTTATCTTTTTGTAATAGTTTTCAATTTCTTGTTTCTTCTTGTTTTCCTGATGCCTCACATTTTATTTTAATGTTCTGTTTCATTTTTTATTTTTTATTTCTTAACCCATATTACATTCCATTACCGTTACTGTATATTGGAGCTGTGAAAAATACACTTGAACTTGATCAAAGTTACTGTAATTCAAATGTGTTCTCAGACCTCAGTCAACATTCTTGCTGTGTTTATTCTGGACTTCACGCCTACTCTATTTTACAAGCTCAGGGACTCTCCACCTATGGAACGTTCCCCTTGAAATCTTCACTGTACCTTAACTTTTTGACATACCTGTGCATAGTTCACTTCCAATACCCGTGAAACGTTGTGAATTAAACCTCATTCATACAGTTGTAGTCTGTGCAAATGCTATTATCCCATGCATTAATCTTGTATCTGAAATCTGTTTGAGATTTGCTAATGTATTGGACAAGTAAATGTACCCCACTGTCCTTTGTCAGTGGAAAATTTAAGTTACAAATGGTTTCTTTAATGTAGTGCTGAATACTGAAAGTTTGTTATCATCCTCCAAGCAGGTGAATGAATGGTCCTGAATACGTATTTTCCCCTTGTTAATGTTTCTAAAATGGATTGAAATAGAAACCTTCTTCACATTCCTCCAAAAAGATACGGATTTCACTTATTGCATTATGCTAAAATATTAGTATCTTTTAAAATTGTGAACAGTGCTAGTGAATGACTGCAGCTTAGCGATTTGAGACATGGCCACTAATTCTTAAATTGAGCCAGTGTTTTTCCAACTGTGTATAATCCATACACTGTGAAATTAAGCCTACACTCTTTCTTGTCCAGCGTAACTACTTTTATTTATTTTCTATACTGTGGAGAAATATTGTTTCTAAAGCACTATCTTTAGATTAATCTTTCATGCATGAGGTCTGCAAATATGTATCCTCAAAAGAGTTCTTTGTTGACTTAGCTCCTCTCCTAATAAAGTTAGTGGGAGGTTTATGATTGACTTTGGGGAGAGCAGTGTTCTGGTGTTACAGTCTACTTCTGAAATTCCATCCTTCGCACACCATTGAGGTTAAGTAGCTGCCTCTTCTGAATGCATTAGCTCTACTCGATTCTTTGCCAGCATCATCAGCTTTTCACATAGCGTTTGCCAATTTTTGGCTTTCTAGCAGATCAAAGGTTGGAAATGAGTTGTTTCAACTTCCTTTTTGACAGGTTTTCTGTCACTGGGGGTGTCTGTAGCTTAGATTCCTCCATTAGAATTAATATCCTGCGTTTGTGTAAAGGAATGACGTTCATTCTAAACTTTTGGCTGATTTGGGCTGCTTTGATTTTTTAAAAAACTAAACTAAGCTAGCGTTTCTGCAAATCTCTGCTCTTCAACCCCACAAAACAGTACTAATATGTGTCCAGAAAGAGAATCAGACACATCTAAGCATCTCTTGAAAAATCAAACTGTATTTTCACAATGTCTTGCACAACTACTACTGCATGGAACTGCTTTTTTCTCTAAAACAGCAGCAAGATTTTGCTGGATGTGCAGAGTGTAGCAGGAAACATATTTTATCATGTCTCTGTCCAGCCCATTTGCAGCAGGAAAGGTTTTGGATTAAAAGCAAAGCGTTGATGATTCCTGTATTGGAAGCCATCCTATTTTTTTTTTTTTTTTCACAATTGTCACAGAAAATTCAAGAAACTATGATAAAATGTTTGCTGATTTAGACCAACAATAGAAATACATTAAAGATTTTATGCTGAGGTAGGTACTTGGCAATGCTGAAGAGAAACTGAGTTATATCAGGGTTTGAATTGAACCTTATGTTTTAACTCTGAAACGCAGTAATTAAAACTTTGCCTGTAGCAAGTAATTCACTTGAGGTTAAAATAGCGCATGCATGTATGGAGGGAAGCACTGAATTGGTTTTACCTTGTTTTATACAGTTTATACATCTGACCTACGAAATGCTAACAGTCCTACCTCTAAATCCAGTTCCCAATTAAAAACACAATTTGAAAAGCTTTAGGAGACCTGTGGGGCCTCTTTTGCAGAAGTTTCTGGTCCCATCCCCCAATGAACAAATTAAAAAATATTACCTGGTCCCCTGTTGGTCCTCCAGGCTGACACTGTGTTTTCATTAATACATCATTAAGGTAATGACATTGTGCTGATGTTTTTCTCCAAACACAGGAGAAGCCATCAGGCTCAACAAAGTTCTATGACTTTGCAAACTTAATTATAAGGAAAACTTTAAAGAATGGATTATAAAAACACTGACCTTGTTCTTTTTAAGTTGGTTTATAATTATCTTGTATACTCCCGTTCTGTGTACATATTTGTTTTGTTTTGCATGAAACAAATGCATAAAAAAAGAATCAGATAACATCCCATAAGTTGAGACTATATTCACTTAGAAGTTATATAAGCTATTATAACAACCTGAAGGCTTTACCCATTTAGAAGTCACTTGGAATTAGAGTAATGTAACATAGCTGTATTCTAAAATAAAAAATTAAAATTGTATTTTATTACTTTTTAGGCAATCAACTGTTACCTAATAGATAACAATGGATTTATTTTAGTGTCTGAAGACTACAGACAGGTAAGTGAAAGGTTTTTATTCAATCTTCTCATATAACACATTCATATAAAATTACTTGTTTTTTAAACAGGCCATTATCTTAAAATGTTAAGGGATTAGTAATGTAAAAAGCAAAAAATTCCTTCAACAAATAATGTAAGTTGTTTTTCACAGGAGCTCAGTTTCTGTGTCCCATTGGGGCAGGGTATACTCTTAAACTCATAAATGTTCTCTTAAAGGGCTTTTTTTGCTGCAAAAGCATCTGTCTTCTGTAAGATAATTTTACCCCAAGAAATAAAGCTTATCTTGGCATTTTTGCCACATGAGAAGGTTGGGAAGGGAGGGAGGACACTGGGGACACAGACCTTTTACATTCAGACTTGAGATGAAATTTTACAGAGCTGTTAGCTGAGAAATTTGTTTTCTGAAGTTGATTACAGTCACTGAAGGATTAAAACTAAGCACTCGGCATCACAACAGAGGACAAGAATCATGATTAATGAGAAGATAATTCAGAACATCAATTTGCTTTGTATTCATGGAAAATTATTGAAAATTTATATGTAATTTATCAATCCTGCAAACCTTACGCAGGAACCATTATCGTTAACTTTTGCCTGAAAACTGCTGGGATGGTGCCCCAATTATGCCAGAGCTGTCTGAAGTTTAATTTCTATTATGTGTTGGGATTGTGAATAGGAATATCCACACTCCTACTTAGTCCTCAGGTGAATTAAATTTGTTACAACTACGTGCGTTACTGAGAAACAGCTATTGGAATAAGCTCTGGGTGACTTGTCAGAGTGACTGGAGAGGACATAAATGGCAAAAAAGAAGTCAAACTGAGCATTTTGCTTTTAAATTAAAAGCTTGAATTATTGCAACTTCAAATCTGACACTTCTTAAAGTAAAAAGATCCAGGTATTTTTCACCTTTGCATAGCATAAAAGTAATTGCATGTTTTCTTGTAATCCCTCTCTCCCTTCCTCCATTTTGGTTGAGACTTTGGAAAGTCTATTAGCACATAATAAACAAGGGAAATACAATTTTTCTATAACTATTATGCTTGCAATGTGTAACAGAGCATAAACAGTTCAGCATTCTGTACTGTGTGATGCAATAGTCATTCTCCATGAGATGTCTTCCTATATGTAAAACTGAGCACTGAAATTGATTATTTTGTTTCATTTTATTAAATTTATTGTTTCCATCCCTTTAGAATGTCAAGCATGTTCTGAATATAATTCTAGGATGTACCAAAAAAATAATCGGAACTAAAAATATAACATTGCTTAAATGTTAACCACATTATGTTAGAAGCGGCTGTTTGGGTTTTTTCCCTTCTATCTGTCCAACCTGTATTTTCTACTTAGTTGAGCAATGACCTAAGAAAAGCAGTCATTGTAGAATGATCTTGATAGATTGCAAATTTTTTTGTCTCATTATTCCCCCTCTTGTTATTATTCACAAGTATATAATTGTGATTTGTGTAACATTTGCTAGTTAATAGTTGGCTACAGCCAATAAATATGATTAGGAAGAGATTTTTCCTTTAGTACCTAATTATTATTTATTATTATTATTATTTAATAATTATTATTTATAATTGTTATTTATTATTTAGTACCTGATATTAGCCATTACATATTCCCGTGAAGAATATAGCATGGACAACTGTTTGACCAGAACTAGTTTAGAAATGAGTTTTGACCTAGTTTTTTAGTTACTATAGATCTAAGCCTAAGGTAGACAGTAAAGTTGTCTCTACATTTGTATGATGCTATGGTAATATTATGAAAATTAAAATAGTATATGTTTATTTTTATAAGTGTATGTATGTATACACTCTATTTGGATAGAGAAGAGGTAGGGAAGTAGAATGATGCATTTTCAGTTACTCATCTGTCTGGCATTGCTTCAGCACTGTTTTTCTATGGACTTCCCAACAATGACCTAAACTGCTCTAAGAATCTTTTTTGGGGCAGTGTAATTCATTATCTGAATTGCAACTAAATCCTAATGTATTAAAAAATAATGATAATCTGGGTGTTACTGCTTTGGGGGAGAACTAGCATTACAAATGGAGCCTTTGTGGAGAGAACTGTCACTGAAATGTCTTTATAAGACTGAAGTACAACATGATAAATCAGGTTTATTACTATCTAAGGTTATACTAATCATTTATGGTTTGGGCTTTCTGAAATTGACTGCCTCTCCAATAGTTAGGATTATCTTTCTTCATCAGTCAGCTAGGGCTACTGAAGCTAGTATTTTTAGCCATATAAACTACAAATGTTCCTCTTGTTTCTAGGAGACTTTACACACCCACATGTTTTAGAAAATGTTCCAAGTCTCCCCTGAGTAAAAAAAAAAAAAAAAAAAAAAAAAGCAGGCAATACTTGTTTTTTAGGTGGAGGAATGCTTTTTTTTTTGGCTAAGGCTGTAACTTTTCTGCCTGAGAACTCCCAGGTGCATACTTGAGGTCAGTTAAGTTCCTTGTAATGGAATTGGGGTTTAGTTCATACAAAATCTATGGAATCCATGCAATTTGAGAGTGTAGTGCCCTTTCCTCCCCATAAATTGTGGGTTTTCTCCCTTTAAACAATGCAGAGAACATACCAAATCCTTCTGGGAGCTGAGGTTCTAAAATAAAAAATGTCTTCCCAAACTAGAAAAATGCTGTACACGCAAGATTTTCCACTGTCATGAATGGCTGCAAATGATGGAGTCACTTCCGTATTACTTACCAAATTCATAACATGAATGTTTGTTTTCTCAACAGAGATTTATTTTTATTAGTCCACATCTACTGAGCAAGGATAAAATGAGTAATTCATCAGGCTGAGTGGTTTTCAGTATGAAATGACTCTGGAGTTAAAATTTATAGGATTGATGAAATGTACTGTTCCAGCTCCTTAAACAGGTCATGCAGGAATTATAAACAATGCTTTTTAATGACTATTTATGAAATCCTCTCACAACCTGTTTATATCTTTTTTGAGTAACATTTTAATCACAAGGGTTTGTGATCAGATTAGTGTGTTTCCTTTACAAGCTTTAGGTCTGGATGGCTTTTATTTCTGATATTAGATGTTATATAATGTACCTCAATATATCGTTTAAGCTCTCACATCTGCTCAGGAGTAATAATGTAATCCCTATAATTTGCTGTGACTGTGAAGTCCTCTTCAGTTTTTATGTACCAGTAGTCCTGAAAACCTATCTATGTAACTGTCAAAGCCACTCTTGTCAGATCCTAGAATAGGCCAGTTTAAATTGCATCCAATGTTTTGTTTTTATCTGCACTTCTGGTAATTTTTTGCATTTTCCCCTTACAGACTGGTTACTTTTTTGGGGAGGTTGAAGGGGCTGTGATGAACAAGTTGCTAACAATGGGCTCCTTTAAGAGGTGAGAATTAACTCCACTTTCTATCTCTTAAAAAATATTGTAACAACAAAATGAAATAAAACAAACCCAAAGTCACATAAAAGAAGGCCAAGACTGGCAGTGTGGCTGGATTCTCATTTGTACCTCTTTTCCATATGATCTGAGTTTAACTCAATGCCATGCACAGAGTATTAAGAGAATTGGAGACAGCCTACAGTGAGTTTCTTGTTAAAAGAACAGTTTATTTGACTACGATGCTAAAAGTGTGTGCCTCTCCTGTTCCCGCTGTGCTCAAGTGGAAAAAGTGGGCCATATCTACTACTGACCCGTTTTCAACGGCTCTAAAAAATCATTGATGCAACGTTAAACATTTTGACCTGTAAAACGTTGGAGATTGCTCAAACTAGGCAGTGCAAATTGCTCTACTGTTAAGGGGAATGTGTTCTGCTAGTAATACATTTTCATTCACATGCTAACTCACCTTTGAACATTGTTGTGACTATTGACCTGGTCTTACTATCATGATGACAATAAAAACTAATAGTGATTTTATGTGTTATCTTTGAAATAAATTATGCACCCTGGGAAAGTAAGAAAGAACTTTTCCCTTTAACCTGTAACTCAACACTGGAGTCTTCATGTCTTTCACATGGTCTAAGAATTGTTCCTTACCCCTTTGTCCTCTTACGGCATGAGAGAAATGCTGACCATATATATTACACTTTTCCCTTTTATTTTCTTGTGCATTTCTGGTATAAAAAATAAGACACATCACTGATCCCATCAACCACTGAATTTAGATATTTCATGCAAGTGTGTGTAGGGAGGCTCTCAAAATAGATGGTTTGTGTGCTTCCCTGGTAAACCAGCTCTCTTAAGGGCAGAAACTTTCCGTGCTGCCTCTGCACATTATAGCTGAATACCACCCCCAGTAAACGACTGACCTGAAATGGAAGTTTCATCACAGAATCATCCCAAATCCTAGTTTTCTAATGGTGACAACCTTTTTGTGTTTAGCACTACATTCTTAACACATGCTGTAAAAGGAAGTGATTTATAGACTGGGTTCTACAATGAAAACAATCTGTTTATACAAAAAATGAAGCATTTTATTTAATGCAAACAAAAACATACATTCAAAATCAAGGAATAATGCTTTAATTTGTCCCAATTTGTTTTGTCCTGCCTAGAAAAGCATTTCAAACATATTATCTACTGAACAATCAATAGTAGTAGGCACCACCACTGAGAAAACAGAGACGGCATGGCTTGAGTATTCCATCTAAACTGTGGTGGGTGCCAATTTGGCATGGACCACTGGCTTATGATTTTGCTGGTCTTGAGCTCCAAGGGAGTTACAGATAATGAAGCCACTAGCTCAGTGCAACTGAACTGTATGCTAAAGAAAATGTAAACACAATGAGCTGATTATTTAAACACAATAAACTGGCTATTGCCAATCAGTTAAATATGGGAGAAAACCAAAATGTTGTAATTGCACTAAATGAACCACCTGCTTTTCCTGCTGTATAGCCGATAGCTCTGTGCAACAACAACAACAAAACCCCAAACTGTCTTTGAGCTGTTCTAGATGAGGCTTTTAAAATAAATGATTCCAGCAATATGAAGAAGAAATCTTTTCTGGCTCTCATGAAAAACAGACACATTGTTTGGGTGGGGTTGTGTTTTGCTTTTTCGAAATTTATTTTATATGGAATAAGAAGTAAAGAAAAGAAACACTGAAAAATGCAGGGGAAAAATCTGTTACAAGCACAATTTCCTTGAAAGCACAACACTGTAGATATTCCGTGCATGATACTTGTCATCGCTGCTCTTACCACAGAGACAAAATCAGACAGCAAGCTCTGCTCTGCTCTTTAGACTTTTATTCTGATAGTATCCAGAGGCAACCTTTCTTGTAATTTGCTTCTTATAGAGCATTTACCATCCAGCAGGTGAATTGTACAGCTTTGCCCTGTATGATCTTGCTTCTTTTTCATTGAGTTTAGAAGTAGCAGGTTCCATGGTGCCTGATCTATACTGCAGGAGAGTTTACTAACATCCCCAGTAAGCATGGGGATGGGAGTCCTTCCTTTCTTTTGCACCAATAATCAGAGTGGCAGTGCAGATATGTGCTACCCCCTCGCTGATTTGTGCCAGCTTTCAGGCTCTCCATCCACAAAAGGAATGAAATAACCCTTTGTGCGTTCTCTCAACTACCACTAATTTGGAGGGTATAGAAGTTCTTTTTAGGATTGAGCTGGAAGTGCTAAACAAAAGGGGGTTGTTTGCTGCTGACTATATTTCTTTTCAACCTGCGGCAGGATGAAATTCAATTTTTGTGTTAGCTGTTTATTTTTTAAAGTGAACTTAAATACCTCCTTCCCTCCTCAATTTCTCTAAACTCAGTACCTCTTTTGAAAAATGTGTACATATGTATGTGTGTATATTTTCTTAGTTTATAGGTTTTACATTTAGGGAGAAAAATTATATCAGTGCCTCCACAGCAGCGTGACATGTTCTATGATTTCATTTAGCAAAATGAAGTTTATCTTATACCCTGAATATCACACACAGTTAAATAATTTAAATATAATTTAAATTTATTATTAAATAAATTATAATGTGCTTGTGGAAAAGTATCTACTTCATATAACTTAGAAAAAAGTTTCTTTATAGTTTCCTCAGCACTTTGTTTATGTAGAAACAGTGAAAAAATAGATTCAGCTGCTCAAAGCATGAAAATCGAGAAAAATCACATTAACGTCAGAAAAATTAAGGTCTATCAGAGCAGTGCAATCCCCAAAGAAATGAACTTAATAAAACTGTAAGAGAAAATTAAATATCTCTTGACTTCAAAACACTTTCATCCTTTCCAGTAAGAGGAAGACTAAGCAATTCTATAAGTCACATATGGAAACAGCATCATTTCCTCTTAACAGTTCTGTTTCCATCAGGTATCCTCTTAGCCTCTGAAGAAGAATTAATCATTTCAGGATATGTGACTGAAATGGTGCACCTCTGAGTTCCAGCTTTCCCAGATGCTAAGGCTCACTCTAAATTTTCATTGCTTGGAGCACTTCTCTTGTTTTTCAGTTTGTCTTGTTCTGTCCCTTTATCTTTGCTGACGTGCTTCTCAGTGCAGAATGAACACTGTCTGTGCCCTTACTGCACGGTACAGTCCAAATCCTTCACCTCTCTTCTCCAAATGCATGCACATAGAGGCAGACTTTCATGTCTGTCTTGATTTGTTTTATAAGCAAAACATGGGAAGCGTTTTGCCTCCAGATTATAAGATTATTAAAAAAAAAAAAAAATCAGAATTCTTTACTATGGTACTTGCAAAGAACGTTCTTAAAGCTGAAGCATGAAAACAGTAATTAGTTGCTCACCAGCAGGATGCTAATTTCCACTGAGACAGCACAGCCTTAAAATGAAGGATATTTTTATGTTTAGTTTAGGCCACTCTTTTGTATTTAAGCATTCATTTTAATAAAATATTCTTAGATTTTTCATGAAGGTGTTAAATGGACACATATTTATAATTTATGTTTATTTTCATGTGGATTTTTTACAGTCATCAATTTGACCTATTAATTTGACAATGTTTATGAAAGTAGATGTATACTTTGGAGAAGATCAGTGATAGACTGAAGGAACAATTAAAATGGGAATTAGAGATTTGGTATTGGACGAATGCAACTGTGATACAGCAGTTCTGAAATGTAACAGCACTTATAAAAATTTCACTATCTTTAGTAATGATTTATTTAGTAAAAGAAAAAGTAAGCTCAAAATATACCCTATGTTCATGTCATAAATATCACAAAAAATAGTCAGGTAGATGAATAGACATTTTTGTATGGGTAGGCAGAAGACATTCAAGGTAGGAAAATGAGCAGACTATTTCCAATAATTGTCGTCTTTATTAGCTGATGTGTGCACTGCAGAGCATGTATGTGGGCTGCAACCTTAATCTTAAATTTCTAAATGAATAGTATGTAATTGTACTGCCCTGAGGAATGACATTCCATTTTCATCAACGAAATAGCTGTCAGAGAGGCAACAATATAGCAGACTGTCTAGTACAGGTTTACAAGTAGGTACAAAAGAACCAAATAATATCTGTCACTTCCCTCTTGTCATTACCAACAAGAAAAGCCCTGTTCTGATTTTTTTTTTTTTTTTTTTTTTTTTAACCAGATGTTCATCTGGTACCTGTTCTCTGAAACTCCCACATTGCTGTGTGGTATGTTTTCTGCTCATATTTTGTCCATGTGACATCTAAAATTAATGTCCTAAAACGGAGTTTGGGCATTGTTAGGGTTTATATCTCTGAAAATATTACCACTGATTTAAAGCAGTGTATTAGTATATGGGAATCATTTTACCCACTTCAGGAGAAACCCAGGCATGTGCACTATGTAAATGAGTTGTCATTCTGTGTGCTGGAAATACAGGTTGAGTTGTAGTTTTTATACATGTTATGCTTTAGACCACCTTGGCAATTGGAAATAGCTGAACAATAAAGGCAAAGATATGTGATGACAAGTTTGTTTTGTCAAAATGCTATAATTTATGTTTATACTTTTCATTGATTTTCTTGGTGGTGAAAGGTATTATTCTGACAGCTTCTGGAGACTAATAAGCTGTCTGTCAATGAAAGTAGGAGAGCCAGAGCAGCAACAGTACAGGATTTCTTACAGTGTCCTGCTGCCTCCCCACAATGACCCTCTCTAGACTTTAGAGACTAGTTCACTCTTCATAACATTCAACTCTGTTCCTCCTTATCTTCCTTGTGAGAATGCCAGACAAGCTTCACATCTTGTGTCTGAGTTCATGAACATCTTTCTACCACAAGTGAGCTGTAGTCACCATTATTTTTAGCATAGACTACCGAGTAAAGCATACTGTCAATAATTAGGGCTTCCTGTAATACAGGATTCCTTTGCTTGGTTCTTTGGAGCACTTCTTCCTTTTTTTCTATGGACTTGACATTTACTTCCCATGGTAAGAAGCTTATTATTCCTATACATTATATGGAAAACCCCAAATCATGAAGTGGTGACAAAACATTTGAAATATTATATATTGAAGATCTTTAAACTGTTACAGTTGTCAGTAATGGTATTTTACACCAACAAGCAGAAATCCATAGGTATGCTGAAAATCTAGCTGAAAGCAATAGAGTACATCTGTTAATATAGCCTCTGCTGCTGGTAGGTCTTAGAAGTTTAGTTTTCTTAATCCAGATTTGTACTCAATTTTAAGTACATTGCGAAGTACAAGACAGGAATTTACTATATCAGGAAACTGACAATAAAAAGGTTTTCACTAAAATGTATTTGGCCCCTGAAGTTACACACAATGGATGTGCACATTTAGTTTTGGTAAGTTATTTTCCATTAGTTAAAGAAGATTGCACGTAGTTTGTGTTTGTCCTATGGCTGATATTGAAAACAATTGTTCTGTAGACTTCAGCAACCAGATGTGGAAATACGGGCAGTTAAGAGCATGGTGATGTCAGAAAGTCTCAAGCATGTTATCTGTAGCAAGAGCAAAGCTTTCCTGTGAGGTGCTGTAATACACAGCGTGGACTTGGGCATCTAGTGGACTTAATATTAAGTCGTGGGAAGTAGCAAGTTATGTTCACTAACTATAGTCAGTTGAAGAGGATATGGTTAGCTGCAAGCAGCTATTTGAAACTGAAGTACAATCACTTCAGAAAGGGTAATGTGGAAGCCTTTCTTTCTGCAACACTGAGTTAAGTCTGTTGGAGAAGAAACCTTATTTTCTAAAATCTCAGAAAGACATCAGCAATAAAATAACACTCTGAAAATGACACCTGAACACAGAAGCACCACAGTGTCTTAGGCCACTGGTTTGACTACAAATACTATAGTGGCTTTTATAAGGAATAGGCCTGGAAGGTTTTTACCTTTCTATTATATTTATAAGAAAAATACCAAACCAAAAAAAGACTGGATTTGAATTTGTGAATGCCTTGGAACCCATTTATACTGAGCTTTGATACCATTCATAGTGACAGAGAATCCAGAATTGCTTCAGTATGTTGCAGTGTTCAGATTTCAGTGTGACTGTGGGATTCATCCACTGATCTTTGAAGTGTATTGCAAAATTCTGATTTGTTTTTAGTGTGGAAGAATCAGGCCTTTTAAGATCATTTTGCAATAATGATTTTGCTGGTATATTTTGCACATCCTGTCTTATATTTGTTTGAATCATCTTTAGAAACTTTCAGATAGGTTCCTACTTTGAAAGTTACTGAGATGGAAATACATTGTTAAATAAACAAAACTCATTCCAGGCTTTTGTTATGAAATCTGTGGGCCATGTACCTTTCTAAGGATTTGCTCCTTTGTTGGTTTTGTTTTGTTTTGTTTTATTTTTTTTTTTAATCTGGATACATTATCTGTTTTCTAGTTTGTTCCTGAACCAGAATCTTCACACTGGAAACTCCCTCAAATATATTTATAGAAACTAAACCCATTATAATGTCATCCACAGATGATATATAGGCATTTCTAAGCAACAATTTTGCAGTGTTCCACAATGATTTTGAGTTTGCTTGTTACAACTCTTCCCTTCTGCCATCGCTCTAAAGTTTAGTATTTCTTTCTGTCTTAAATGAAGTTTTCTTTAACTACTTACATTTTAACATTTTTGTTCCTCTTGCTCATCATACAATCTTAGATTGTTGTATACTCCCTACATTACAATAAGACAATCTACAAGAACTGTAATCTAGCATGTCAGGGTGCAATATTAATTATATTTTTGATTGTTTGTGTGAGTACATATTTTAATCTTTTAATGACTATTTATCTTTGAGCATTTAAAGAAATTATTACATCTATTACAATGTAATAATTACATAAGAAATGTAATATGAGTACAAACATTGAGGGGGAAAGGCTTGTTGCAATATTTAATGTGAAGTTCAAATTATAACAGATGTTCCACATAGGACACTATGATAGTATTTGATTAATATTTCTTAGCTGAATAATGGAATCCACAGACTGACCAAGTGGTTCCGGTGTATGAAGTGGAAAGTTGAGAAATTGATTCGCACTCAAACAAACTGTCACCAAACTTACATATTGAAAAAAACGTTTACAAAGAATAAAGACAAAACTGAATGCTATTCTACTTGTAACACTAGAAGTTGATTGACACAGGATGGGACCATTTCATCCACATAGAATTCCTTAATCATTCTGCAGAGAGCACATTAACATCTGTAAACTGCCCTTGTCTGTGTGCTTATCACTTGCCACCATCACTAGGAGGTCCAAGTGGACATGCAACATAATCCTTGGATCTGGAGGAATAAAAATAGTCAAGCCAACCAAGACTGGAAAGGCCGAGCTGTAGAGATTACCTTACAGGGGCTGGATTCTGACCATGGTTAAAGGGGGAGGAAAATAAAGGAAAAAAAAGCTAGGGAAAGTGGTGTATTACTGCATGCCACACAGGCAGCACAGCTTACACCATGTACTGCTCTGTTTGTCTTGGCAGATCTGTGTGCGCGGATCTGGCTGTGGGCGTGATTCTGCCAAATATGGTCAGTGTTCAACTTACACCATGTTTAGGTCTCTAGTTATGCGTTTGTCTACCATGTGCCTCTCTCTGCCAGTCCACAAAACAATGGCTTCCTAGCCATTTCTATTCTGAATATAAGAAAATTAATAATGTAAGCACTAAGACCATGTACTAAATATTTAGTTGAAGCTGCAAGATCCAATATATTAGATATTTTGCCTGTAAGCCAAAAAGAAAATATAGGCATTATGAAGAAGCTTTTAGTGATGGTTGCTGTCACAAAATTAGATCAGAATAATTATATACACTTTCTACCACAATGAATTACAACCTTTTATTGGTACAGGTTGCAATGTTTCATGGCATGCAGTGCAGAATGCCTCATGGTGATGCTGAATGCATTTCATGACCTGGTTTTGGCAGCTTCTGGGACATCCTTTCCATAGCTGAATTTGTGTGCTCTCCTTTCCTCTTCACTTAGAAGCAAGGCACACATTGCAAAACATTGAAGTCCCATCTCATACATCTATAAACCATTTGTGTTCCTTTGTCCCTCTGATGATGCAAAAGTCAAATGGATATGTTCAAATAACAGTAGTAACTTTTATATCTTTACACTTGTTGCAACTTATCAGCTAAAGATTCTTTACATCTGCTATAGATGTTAAATGCTTTTTATGTGGATGGATATAGTTGATTAATTGTTCTATGGACAGACAGATTTAGAGAAATAATCACAATTCCATATATTATCTCTGAGTTCTGGATTTTACATTTAGATCTCTGAAGTGTATCAATGATGAGTAAAATCACAAGCACAAAGAAATCTCCCTGTTTACTATGCATCTGAGGAGGCTTCTAGCATATGTTAATTACACTGGGTACCTGACATGGAATTTTTTGCCCTCATGAAAAGAAGTAAAAGTAAACCCATCCTGCTTCAATTATCTCTACTGTGAATACACTGAAATTCCACATCTCTCTTCTTTGAAAGCAACACAATGTTTTTACAAATTAGCTGTGCACTAATACGCTGGAACTGTAGAATTGTCTTTCTGCTTTTACGGGAGTTCAAGAGTGAGAAGCCTCTCAAATGCATAGTATCCTTCACTTTCTGGGGCTAAATGTGCTGATCTTAGTCCAGAACCAATTGTTTAAGCATCATGTTGAATGTGTATTTTCCTCCTCCTCGCATTGTTTATATCATTGTGTGTTACACTGTATGTGTATCTTCCTTGGTTTCTCCCAGTTATGCTTTTGCTTTGTTCTGTAGTCTGATAAAATCCTTACAGAGTTTTCACAGTGTTTCTTACCTTTATTCGCCTTTGTGTAACCTGTATTTTAATGATCCTTTCCCCTCCTTTCCCTGCTGCTGTTATAATTTTTATTTTCCTGTCTACTTTGTGGGCAGACTGTTCCATATCATCATTTTTGTTCCACTGTGTTTTCTTCTTTTAGTCAAACAGTTTTCTGTTCTTCTCTGTAGAATTACACTTTATGACTACCAGGCCATGTGTAGAACAAACAAAGAGAGTAGCGACAGTGCCCATAGCTTACTGGACGTAAGTATAGTAAATTTTCTGAGCACCTTTCCATGCAATCATCAAAGAAAATTGTTGCAAATATCTCATGTCCATTGTAAGCCCATTGTTTTGATTTGGAATGTTTACAGCTCTTGGGTTTATCCTACTGCATACAAGGAATGGTTCATTATAAACAAATGCAAAGTGTTAAGCATTTTCAGGTTCAGATACTTACAGGATCATTTTTAATGCTGGGCCACCATTTGTGAAGTTCTGTCAGAATGTCTTTCTTAGGACTTTATAAATTTGACAATAGATTGTGCTTTGTTTGGGGGACTGGAATCACATACGTCTTTTCTGTATGTAAACACATACACGCATGCAGAAATGTAATTAAAATTAAAAACTGAGGGTGGGTTTGGTTTTTTTACATGAAAGAATTGGTTCATTGGCAAGGCATACAAGTCAGTGATTTTCACACTTTTTTTTCCCTTAGTATTTAAAGAAGATGTCTTTTGAAGTGGAATTTTAATGCACTTAAACCCTTGTCTTGCAATCAGATCTGAATGTAAAACCTGTGCCTCTGCAAGGCCTGATTAGAGCCTAGCTGGGTCTTGCAAGGATAACACATGTTGCTAAATCATATATATATATATAGGTAAGAAGTCCAAGGGTATTTTTTAATCATGTATAAGTTTTACTGATTACTATAATAGTCTATCAGAACTGGTAAGGTGTGAGATATAGTTTTTGCATATTAAAGAGGACTAGTTTTAACAAATATATGACAGTATTAGCATGAATAATTCTTATGTAAAGACAGCAGCAAAACACTCTAGCAGTTTTACCAGTCTGAAAAAGTTGTCTGATAGTATTTTCAAAGGGACTGGGATCTAGGTAGAAAAAATAAGCCTATAGGTAGTTAAACTGTTGAGTAAACATCAAATTTCTGGCAGCTTCCAAATGTCTATATATAGCTTCTATGGTTTAATAACCATATGCATTTTGGGACGTTTTCATTTGCATATTTAAATGACTCTATGTTTTTCAAATATCTGAAAATTTGGATTTACTGCACTTACCAGTCTGTTATCTGCTAAAGCCTGAAGCTGAAAAAGGACTGTCTTGACATAATAACAAGTACTAGGCTGTGCAGTGAGATTTAAATTATTAGTGAAATAGAATGGAATTCTGTGAATCACATCTGCATGAAAAATTTTAAAATATATTACAACCCTTAGCAACAACCTTCCATCCCAAGGCTAGGAACTTCGGCTGTTTGCATAAGGACCCATCACATAGAGCTGAAATATTTCTATTTCACAAGTAGGCTTTCATCCAAGACATTTTCACTATTCCAATTTTTGTCTAGACTGTGTTTGTGGAGAAAAAATCTGCAACTGTTGTGGGATACACTGAGACATGGCAAGCATGTTCTTTATTTTTTAAAGATAGACAAACTTTTCTTTAAATTTCAAGTGAGAGATTTGTGTTGTTCAACAACATGGGCAGAGCTTTGGTTATTTTATTATTTTCCTGTTTATTCAGTCACGTCTAATAACCATGACAACAGAGAAAATATAAAGAGAACTTGCATTAAAAATAGGTAAGGCTAGATTCCTCAAAAGTATTTTTTTCCTATTTTTATGTCCAGTTTTGTACATATAGATCAGGTTATTAGGCAGCATTCAGTACAGTTTCTACATAAGCAAAACATTTGATCACAAATGTTTACCCTTCCTTTTGAGAATTATGGTTTTACAAATACATAAATAGATATAGGGCCAAGACTAAGACTCTTTAAAAAGTTCATATTTTAAACAGCATAGAAGTGGGGGATAGGCATCAAAGACTGCATGACAACTTAAAGGACCTATCACAACATTCTGTGAAAATCATGGAATACAGGTGTCAGGGCTGGACCCCTCTTTCCATCATAGCTTTTTGGGCTGTGGGACTAAAATGATAAATTAGGGATGGACTAGATTTATAGATCAGCTGGTCCATTTCTTTACCAGTATAGGATTGCTTCTTAGAAGATATCCAGATACTTTGCTATTTAGCATATTTTCTTGTGTTATTTTATTCAAGTCCTAGATAACTCTCCATAGAATTACTTCGTTGCAAATGTATCACTGCCATAGAGTCAGCCAGCTCAATTTCTTTGTCTTGAAATGATGGTTTAGATACATAGAGAGGATAAAACTCCTGTGTTTTTTGCTTCAGTTTTTGAAAGAAGAGCCTTTGGGTGGAAAAGGCTGTCTTAATAAAATCACATTTCATGAGAATGCATTTATATCAATGTAATGAAATATTTTCCATTAAAAGAATAATAATAAAAAATTTCCTCATTTTCTATTCATATTATTGAAATTTTTTTCAGATATATTGATTTTTTAAAATTTTATTTTAGTTCTCATATTAAAATAATTTTATAATACATAGTATATTTTACTATGTATTATTAAATATGTAGTATTATTATTATATTAAATATGTATTATTCATAAGTACGAATAGATATATTATTTTACACTAAATCATTTGACGTTATGAAAACAAAAGTATGCAACATTTTATTACTTGGGTGTGAAATTTCAGATTTTCTAATTTGGAATTTTCATCTCTAGGAAAGACTTGTAGCTTTTTTTTTTTTTCCTATAGGTGAAAATCTTTACTGCTCCAGTCCTAATGCATTCTGCTGACTTACTAATTCAGCCTTTCATGCCACTGGCTGACACTAGTTCATTGGCTCTGTAAGTTTTCAGACCTGTGCAGAAACACTATTTGTAGCCTCTGAAAACTTTAAATGACCAGTTACTGCTGCGCAAAATGGCACTGCTTCAGTAAGGTGTTGATTCAGGAAGCTTAAGCATGATTTTCTATATCTAGGTAGTTCTCTTAAAGTCAATGTACTTCTTACATGTGCTGAAATACTCTGTTAATATGGAATCTAAAAAGTCTGCAAAATTTTAATGTAACTGGGAGACCCTAACAAAAGTGAGTGAGACAAAGTTAGATTCCTTTCCAAATTTCTGGGCACTGACTTTTCTGCCTGAGAGTCTTTCTTTAAAATTCTTTTAAATAATAATCCTATTGATATTCTTAAAAAAAAAAAAAAATCATAATGCAGTAGAAGTACTATAAATGCAGAATTTTCAAAGTATTTGCTGTATTTGTTATGATCCAGAAAAATAGAGGGAGGAGGGAAGAGTCTTAAAATCATTTTAAAGTGCTTACACTGGGCCTTCAATATGATACAGATAACTTCATTTAGGTGAATTCAAACTTCAGAAGCTTTTCCTGCTCTAATTAGAGCGAGGTAATGACTAGGGATTTACATTATAGAGAGGCAAGCCTGTGAATTTCAGGC
Source organism: Athene noctua (assembly GCF_965140245.1). Classification (NCBI taxonomy): domain Eukaryota; kingdom Metazoa; phylum Chordata; class Aves; order Strigiformes; family Strigidae; genus Athene; species Athene noctua. The sequence continues at coordinate 15,775,101 of NC_134046.1, read as the reverse complement.
TAAACTCATATTATCTACCAGAGCGGTTCCTCCAGCAATAGCCTGGGAAATAGGAACCCCTAGAGGTTAAAGATTTAAGAATCATTTGCAAAACTTTTCTTTTCCAACTGATAATCTGTGTATTTGACCAACCACATTAAAAGGAAATTTAATTACTGTGTACTCAATATAATAATATTTGCTTCTTCATAAGAAAGTTATTGTTCTTTTTCTCATGCTACCCATACTTTTGAATATCCATAACATTGTCTTTACATTGAAGAATTCAGTTAAGATATAAATACAGAATGTTTTGCCTTTTTATTAAATGAGTTGCTTCTCTTCAGCCTTATAATGCCTTCTTTGCTGCAGTAAAATGGATTATGACTGAGCTGGTCTTGTAAGTAGATTTTAAGAACTTTAAAATTTTATGAATTACTGATTATTTTTACTTTTGAATACTTAATGAATATTAGTACATTTTGCGTTTCACATTCACTGTGCTGCTTTTATTGTATGATTTTAAATTAGTGATATTTGGGGGTTTTTTTGCTTTCCAATTTTGCATTGTTAAGATCTGAGAAGATTTTGGCTATATGGATGTACAGTTGTGCTTTTATTGCATTATTCATGGTCTTCACTTATATCCGTATGTCTTTACTTAGTAAGTCTAGCAAATCGCAACATACAAACCAAATTTATTATTGTGGTTGCTGTTCAATTTTACGTAAATGTCTGGCCGTTTGTAATGCTGCTTGGGTGGGTTGTTGTCAAGATAGCAAACTCTTATAGTGATTCACTGTATTGCTTGTCACTTAATGAATTTCTGTAAAATGGACCTTTTACAGTATATGCCAGATAAGGTGTAGTCTGGATGTTGCTGATTTTTTTTTACCTTGTCTAATTCTTCTAACATTTCCAGTTAATACATAATGATCATTGCTTTTAAGAGAGATTGCCTAAGAAGTCACAGAAAAATATCATATGGAGAAGAGGAAACTTTAAAATGTGTCGTGTCATTAACCTGTATGCTTTATTATTGTTGTTCTTATCAGAGAGCAGAGTTGCAAATTTAAGTGAACTGTATTGAACTAGAACTAATATTTTCTTGCAGTCGTTTCGTTTTAATTGTAAATTGTGTGAGCTTTCATTAAAGTTTGGAATAAGAGCTAAGGAGAATTAACTGAATGGCTAATGCCAGAGCACAAAGACTGATCTTAAATGCAGCTTTCAAAGTAAATATCAGAGAAAGAAATCATGTTAAAATGAGACTTTGATGCTAGCATATAAAACTTCAAGAACCTTTTTGTGTTTATAAGTATTGTCGTTTTATGTCCATATGATAAACTGGATGTTGGTTTCACATTCTTTAGACTTACAATAGCCGATAGACTGATACTTTTCCGTCCAATTTTCCAAAGTAAATTGCAGTATATTTTAGTGGGACTCTCTACATGTACAGTTAGAGTTGATTAGACACTGGTTAATCAGTCTTTTCTGCTCCTCAAAATAAAATAGTTTTATTATTGCTGTTCCAGAATTAATATAAGAAAGTATTTTATGTATACTCCTGTACTGTAGCCAGGACAGCTATAATCCTATGGCATTTACTAGAGATAAAAATACCTGCATAATGAAGAAATAATATTCAATAATGTTCAACAGTAAAAATACTGTATGCTGCCATGCATTGAGAATTTTAATGGACATTTAAAATAAGATCAATAATTTAAATTAATAATAGGTAAATCTGTGATTTTTTAGGGTTAATTTCAGAACAAATTCTCTGCAGTAAAATACAACTCACAGAAAATATGAGAATAGCAGTAGTTGATAATCTCAGAGTTATGCTAGTAACATGGATTTCAGTTCTGTGTTAGTGTTTTGAAAACGTTCTGTGGGATAATATGAAAACTCTAATAATTTCTCTAGGTTCCTTGTGGAATTTAATCTGTGCAGTTGGTGGCACTCTGATCTAACAGCAAAAGGTAAGTGCAATTTTTTCTTCCTGGCCATAAAGGCAGAAATGTCTAGATTAAATTGGATTTTTTAAATTCAGATGTGCATAAAATGTTTTAGATTAAATAATAGATGTCTGATAACAATAGTTTGGCTCCTGTGTCGGCATCTTCTTCTTTGTTAATGTTTCCCAAAACACAAGACAATTAAGATCTTCTATGAATAACCACAAAGTACTTTTGTGTACTCTAAGAATACAATACACTTAATATAATGGAAAAGTTAAAATTGTAGATAATGATTAAATGATTTTTAAAAACATTTCCCTTCATTCCAAAACAGTCTTTTTGAATAAAGCAATTACACTATCCTTTTTCTGCTTATACTACATTTTTTCTAGAGCTGCTGTATTATGTAGGGGAGTTGTGCTGGGAAAATGCCATTTTCACAAAAGACCACAGGAACATGGTCATCTCAATGTAATTTCATACGAAAATAATTTTTAAGGCTTAAGATAGTAAATGTTATGCTTTTATTTTTAAACAACTGGTTAAAACTGTATTTTATTTTACCATTCCGTTTAAAATAGACATTTTAAAGTAATAAAATCTAGATTAATTAAAATTCCATTTACTCAAAATATTTTTTTTTATATGTGGAGGATTCATTTGAAGTAATGAAATTTTAACGGTTCCCATAAGAACTGGCAGTTTTCAATGTCAACCATCTCATATTTTAGCAGTTTTATGGCATTTCAAAAGCATTGCTCAAGAGTAAAGGGCCAACTTACAAGAACAGTGCTCTTCAATTGGCTATTTCATAGGCAAATTATGCTGCATGCTCTTTACTGGTATAATGATTTAAACTGAATTCTTCAGCCTCATATTTGCAGATTTGCATATTCCTTACCAAAGCAGGGGTTAAAACTGCTACTTTAGGCTTCAGTTAATATTTGCATTGCCTGGATACTAGGATGTCTTTATGCCAAATATCCTGCCTGATGTTAAGGTATTGGGAAAATGGAACATATTGATGCCCTGGAATATTCCAGTATTCCCTGTAGTAGTAAGGTGCTGGAGCTCTTCTAGCAGAAAGATCTATCCTGGAGCGACCAGAACATATGACAGTAAATAGAAAAGCACATGTCAGACTGATGCCTAACATGCTGTAAATGCTGTGTAGGGAGAAGGGGGTGCTGAGATGAGTGTCTGATGGAGGTGAAGATTTCATAAGAGCCTCCTGGAAATTTAGGTGTATAAACTTAGTATAGCCTTCCCCACACTGATGTAAACTGTACACTGCGTTGCAGCACTGAAGCCAGTTCTGTTCCATGAACACTAAGCCCCACGTAGGTTGGATGCACATACACGAATAGAGCTTCATGAGAACCAGCCAGACACTATTTGCTTTTGAGGCTGCTTCATAATCAACAGTGCCTAAAAAGGTCTTCTAAAACCCAAGACGAACTCCAGTGATTTCCAAAACCACCATGAAAAATGTCTCTTGCACCTATGGCTGTGAAAGACAGTAGGGTTTGCTGTGCTAGACCAAGAAAATGCAAAACTGTTCCTTATATCTAGAGAGGAATGGCAGGTAAGCCAGTCTTAGTCCTTGGTGTTTGCAGAACAGCGCAAAGCAGCCAGTGTAGGAAATTGGGAACTTTTTTTGATGTTTTTTCAAGTGTACTGTACAAATATTCCTTAATATATCCTGACATGAAACATCCAGTGGCACTCGCATTGTATGTTAGGGAAAATATCCTTTAAAAACAGCATTCTTCATCATCTCATGAAAATGAATGTCTTTTTGTATTTTAAGCATGTTTACAGAAGACATTAATAACTTGCAACCTTTCTTTTCTTAAAGACAAAACTATTATTACAGCACTTTGACAGACAAGCATGATTGAGAGATTTTCATTCATGTTTTAGTTGAAAGTGGAGTTTTAACCACACAATTTACTTCCTTCATTTTTCTGATGAGTAAGAATATTGAAAATACCCCCTCATCATGCTCATTGAAATGTCATCATTTTTATGGTACTGCTTGCCCAGTTCAAATTTGGTTAGGTAGTAAGTGACAGTTATTCAGAAACCAGTATGTGTTAGTAAAGCAAAAGCAAGAGAGATTTCACAAGAAAGAAGTCAACAGGAGAGAAAAGGACATGCTTAGGTATGTTCTTCTGTAGATGCTCTGTACCACTAAGAGTTGTAATAATTATAACTGCACTTCATGAAATTAAAACTAATGAACTTTTTTTTTTTTTTTTTTTTTAACTTAACAATGTTTAACAAAACTCAGAAAAAAGATCAATTCCTCTAAGGGCGAAATCGCTTCCTGCTCAATTTGTGACATTAATAGAACATCACATATTATGAAGATCCTAGAAGGTCCACACACACCTGTCAATTTACCAAACCCTAGTATGAAAAATAGTTCTGCACAAGATCTTGTAATCTCAATCACATTTGTAAATCAGAGAAGAAACATGCCCTAAACCGTGGGCAACCTCATCATCTTCTGGACTCTAATGAGGTGCTGGAAATCTGAGCCCCATGGATGTTTGGCAATCTCTTTGTTCCACAAGCCATATGTTGATATAAGTGACGGTAGACCCAAAGTACAGGTGATAAATTTCAGTCATTCTTGGCAACAGATAAGGAGAACAGAATAGAAAGGGAGCAGGTACAGCAGAGCTAATCAGACAATTGTTTTTTTAAATGCTAAATTGTTAAATGTGTCACGACCATACTGAAAACATCAGAAATAACAAAACTTTTCTGACCACCTTTAGTACCTCCCTTGAAATCTGTGCATTTGGGGGAATATTTTTTTTAATTATATACAAAAATTATGAACAGTTCAGAAATGCATGTCCTAGTGTGTGACTGCAAATGCAGTTTTGGTCATTCCCCTGGCACTGTGCAGTAGATACACCACTGGCTCTGAAACAGATTATCTTGAATGGAAGAACTGTTGAGTCCAGGAGCCTGTTTAGTGTAATCTATTTTTGTCATACCTTGTCTTGTTTTCTCACTTAGCAATTAGTTTAAGATAGACTTAACATTCGTGCTGATGTGCAAGTGTATCTCTGTGTTAAGTAAGAATGAAGGGGTGATGAAGAAAAAGAAAGGGAACGAGAGACATTGTCCAACAGATACATCAGTGTGAGAGTCAGAAGAGCTCCCTTCAGTTCCCAGATTTGCTGCTGCCCTGTAGTTTGACCTTGAACCAGTCTCACTGCTTCCTGGTACCTCAGTTTCTCATCTTTAAGATGTAGTACACTTTCTTTTCCCTTGCGCTTCAGATTAAAAGTGTTAGGGAGTCTTAATTACTACTATTTTGGGAAGCAGATAACAAACATTGCTTCTGGGCAAAGTAATACTTCTGCCCCCCCACCCACAGAGTTATTCTAACTGATTAAACTCTTTCTCAATCTGTAATCCAAAAAAGTGTTTTGGCTTCAGTAAAATGCACCACAATTTAGGTATTAGATAAATGTAAACCCCCAAACATAATAGTGATGCACAAGTCCATCCTGAATTACAGAGAAAGAAAAAAACCTTGTGCATAAATGTAAAATAGGTTGGCAATGGCTAAACCATGAATAACTACTTTAACAGTTATGTCTTACAAAATTACATTCCATGGATAACTTTTTTTTTTTTTTTTTTTTTTTAATTGAAAAAATAGTGTTATGCACTGCCTAGGAAATCTCACAGGGTGGCAGAAGCTGAGTAACATTTCCGTTCTCTGTGAGCTCTGTAATACAGCATCTCATGTTGTTCAGAATTTTGTGTGCTGTTCTTCCCATGTTAACATCGAGATATTTTTTCCTGTGCCTATAGCGCAGAGGTTGAAACAAACCCTAGAGCCCTGTGATACTGAATATCCAGCTTTTGTTTCCGAACGCACTATAAAGGAGACCATGGGGAATATTGCTTGCGATGACTGTTTCAAGTAAGCCCTTTCAATTTTTTTTATACAACTGTTTGTGACAAAGCAATAAAACTGAATTATTCAAGGTTGTGCTAAAGAACGTACAAATCTGTTATGTTTTGTCTTATATAATGACCTCTGTCAGGGTGTCATTTCTCTTATTACAGGGGTCATTTAAAAGTTTGATACTCATAAATTAAAGCAATGCCTGTTATTTTCTACCAAAAAATGTAAAAACATAGAGGCTTATGCTAATTTCAAAGAGTAGTGAATGTTTTAAGTCTTTTCCTGGACACAGGCAGCATTCTATGGGCATATTCTGTAAAGATTTAGATACAGAAAGGTAAGTGCTGTTAACTCTCCTACACAGGAGTGAAACCCTGCTGGATAGGTTAGAAATTCCCTTGTGGTACAGTGAGATCTGGTTGTTTAACTTGAATAGTGTTTCCTTCTTAGAAATGTTAGTCTAAAGAGTGGGAGAGGATTAAATCTATCCTCCAAACTTTCAGTGCTGAGAAGCTGAGTTAATAGCAACAAATCTCATGTCGGTGCCACAACCTTGTCTGTTCTACCAGTGCTTCTGTAAAGTGGTCCCTCATAGGGTTAAAAGAAGAGGAAGACTTCAGTCTAGTTTTCCTCCTTCATACTGAAAATGTCTTTTCTCTATATTTAGTGTCTATGTCAAGTGATATTTTTACTGTAGTTATGCTACATTTTAATAGAAGAATTACATAGGTATTGTTTATGCAAATTTCTGTACTTCTGTAAGTCTCTTAATTGGATTTCCTTTATGCTGAGAGGTCATCACCACAAATGAGATTACTATTTACAGTAATAATTTGTCTATCAGTATAAATGTCAGGAAGAATTTATAAATTAAACAGAAATTGTTACAACTCTCCCTTTCCAGACTATGTCAATATGTAATTAGCAAATAAATTTGAAAACTTCTCTTTGAAGTCAATAGGTGTGTTTCTGGAGTTGATCCTAAATTTTCTTCTCAATGTCTTCATTGTTTGAAAACAGAAATAGAAGTTCACTGGAGATAAATTTTAAGTGCTAGTATTCACTTTTAATTTGCTGCTGACCAACTTTTAATTAAAAGGAAATTATTAATGCCTAGTATGAATAATTGTTTTTATACGGCTTTGTGGGATAGAAGTATGAAAGTGCTTTGTAAATTGATTCTAGGGAACCCTTTAAGTGTAACAGCAGGTCCCACTGCCTGAAAAGTACAAACTCAACAAAATCAAGCTGTGATTTTTCCACTTGACATATCAAATACAATGTATGTTACACTGCTATGAGTGCTTCATGCCAGCATTGTAGAATTCAAGCTGCCTTATTTTGTGATCATTTAGCAGAAGATTGCGGAGAAGTTGTTCGGCGGATTGTCATACATATCTGGAAGTGTTTGAGGCCAGGTTGTACAGGACTTTGAGGAACCTGGTCTAGTGGAAATTGTCCCTGCCCAGGCAGGGGGGTTGGAACTGGATGATCTTTAAGGTCCCTTCCAACCCAAACCATTCTGTGATTCTAGGATTCTGTTTAAATATTGCAAACAGACATGATTCCATGAAAAGCAGATTAATTTAACAGGACCAGGTTTTCTCAATGCAGATTTCAGTCTGTTTTCTTAGGTAACTTCAGGTCAAAGGAAATAACTTTCAAAAATAACACAATTCTGCAATACTTGGACAGCACTGAGTTGGAAACTGAGTTTAGTGAAAATTATAGTATTTCAAAAATAATGCGCTAAGATCTTTTTCATAGAAAAACATTTTGTGTTCCACAGTGGAACAAAAAAATAAAAAAAGTTACAAACTGATCTCAAGGCACCCATTATTTTTCTCCACAAGCAATGGCAAAACCTAAAGAAATAATCCAGAAGAACTATTAGATTCTCATGGGAAAGTTCTTCGTTATACCGTTTACCCACTGTCATTAACAATCTACAAATTGCATCTAAGATTGCAGACTGCATTGGATTCCAAATGTTTTTGTTATAACCCAGGACACTTTCCCGCAGAACAACTAAGGAATTTGACCCCGAGTCCTTTGTAGACCTACATCTTCTGACCCAGTTTTCTATTTCGTGGCCTCAGCACCAATAAATATTTTTACAAGCAAGTGTATTGCTTAATACTTGTACTTTAAGAACGATGGGCTCAATCAGTCAAAATTAGGGTTCAACCTTGTATACAGTGGGCCTTGAACTGACACTGTGTTCAATGGTCAATCTGCACAGCATTTGTTGCACACTAGGCTCATGATTCCTATGAGTCAGTGGGATTATTTTCTGTGTCCCCCTCGGATTGTGTTAGAGATTCTGTTTGTGAAAGATTACTCTACTTGCAAATCTTGATTACAATTATAAAAATATATTTGTAAATATTTAGCTGAATGTACATTCACTCTAATATTGCAAACCCATTGGAAAGGCACTGGAAAAGTCATTATGTTGCGAACAGGTTTGTAAACAAAAGTTGTGCAAATACCCTGCTGCAAGAAAGTTTGTGTCATGTTGCTCATTCAAGTCACTGTCTTCTGCCCCTACAGTGTCAGGCACTGCTGTAGAGCCCTTGTCTGAAAATGGAGACTAATAGCAGTCTCAGTAGAAGTATTAAAAATGTGACTGATGTTAATTGCAACCATAAAATATTACTTAGATAAGACATTCTGGAGCACAAATACTGAGTTAATTGCTCACAAAGTCACAGACATAGTCAACAAGGTCACTTAGTGCAAGTCAGAGGCTTAGTCTTACTCTATCCTGGGCGTGCTGTTACTGTCTTATAGAACTACTCCACACTTCACAGTTACCAAGGGGAACAGTTACCAACTGTAGTTATGAAAACTAAGCCTTGTTCTTATAATTGTTTCCAGTTGTGGGTGCTTGGATTTGAATCAAAGTATCCTCACAAATAAATCACACGGTAGAAAGGACTACATGCTAATTATTTCATAAATAGCTGGCTCACCTTTTCAGCCATCTCTGAAAACTTACTCATTCAGTGTAAGGGCTTATACACTTAAGTGGACTTTGAGTCAGGTACTAAATGTATACAGACATATAAAATACACTCTCTATATGTAAACTTATCTCTTACTAGCAAAAAATAAATGCTACTTAGGGGTAATTTGCAATGCTTAAAAACAATTTTCAAAAATATAGGTTTTATTAAGAAAGCAGGAGCCTAAAAGAAAATACAAATTAACATAAGAATGTCATTAGGGTCAGGGTTTGGCTGTCCCACCCCATAATTTGTTGTTATTCAATATCCCAACGATTATTAAATTAATCTGTTATTTAAACAGCAATCAAAAACAAGTCAACCCACATTTTCTAAGCACTGTCAACAAGAGAGGAAAAACTGGGATTTTTAAAAGCCAGAAATGCTTTCATATTTTCCAGTAAGCTATTCCCTTTTATAGCAAAAAAAAAAAAAAAAAAAAAAGAAAAAAAAAAAACAAAACACCAAAACACAAAAAAAAACCAAAAAACAACCCAACAAAAAAAACCCCATTACTTCAGAAAACTCAAATGATAGGCTGCTGAATGTTCTATGGCAGTTTCTGTGTTGGAGATAATTGCTAAAGAGAAATGGGTTTTGTTTATCAGTGTCAACTGGCACTCTTTCTGTTGAGTCAGAACTGCACTAGTGCCAAACGCACTTCATATGGGTTTTAAAGGTGTTGTGCTGCTTGGAGATGTGTTTTTGATTTGACATTTAATTTGAAGTCTTTGGCTAAATTAGCATCTCAATGCTGCTTGCAGTTTTATGAGGTATTGCCCAGATGCGTTAGCCAATTTTTAATACAAGTGTGTCAACCAAAGTTCTCCAGCAGTTCTCACTAGTTACATTACCAGCTTTTGCCTTCTGGTGATCTCAGCATTGCAAAGTTTAATTGCTGATACTTAAAAAGCACTAAAAATGTCTAAGGAAGGCATCCTTAGAAAGACAAAGTTGTTGTTATAAATTAGAAAGGATGGTGGCTGTTACAATATTTAACCAGAGAAACTGAATTGATCTTTGTTAGGATATCTGCTCATCTGTTTGTAGAACACATACAAAAAGGTTTTCTCTCATTGCAAACCTCATTTTTGCATGAAAATTCAGATGTTTTCATTTAGCTTCAGTTAGGAAAATATGATTAATTTCAACATTAACTCAGGCTGCAATGAATATGGGTATAGATCTACTGTAGGCACAGCAACTTGCTCATCTGACTATTTATACATTAAATATATATTTTATAATTTCAAAGTTGCAAGGAACCATTTGAGTGCATAGTTTCCAAATTTACATGTTCAACTGTAAAAGCTATGGGTATACAAACCATGTATATGTTGCAATACAAATCAGGCAGCAGTTGCATAGTCAAATGCTTAAAAATCTGCCCTTTTAACCTCTCCTGTTCATGTGTGATGACATATTGGACTTGGATGCAGATCAAAAATCTGGTCTTACTTCCAATGACCCAGGGAGAAAAGCCCCCTTCTCCTTTAATCACCCAAGGGTCCACAAGTTCAGTACCAAAATCCCAGAGAAACCATTTTGTTCCCAGTTGATACTCTGTGCACAGTCTTAAGTCACAAAATAAAGAGAAAAGTAAGTATGAGCCATATTTTCACTAAGTAAGCAAGGAAGTATGTAGCTACAATCATCCTGACCCTGGGAAAGACTTATGTGTGTGTTTTAATTATGCAAGATGAATGCAAGTATTCCCTTTACTTTGTTGTATACCACATGTAAATTGCCTGTTAAATTGATAGGAACTACCTCTTTGATTAAACACCATCCCATGAATTATATGTTTGGCCCATTAGAGTGATAGTAAGCAGACAATTATTTAACAGGGTAAAACATCAACAAACCAAATGACTTCTCTTGCTTTCTTATAGACTGGGCATTGAGTGCTGTTCACTGTCAATAAAAATAAGTAAATGGCAGTGGAATTATAGTTAATTGTAGTTCAGGTTGACACTGAACCCTTCATGTGGATTTATAATGCAAATTTCAGACTTGTCCACTGAATGTGTTTATTTGGCATCAACGGATAAATAGCAATACAAATTACATTCGGATCATTCAGGGTATGAGTATATTAATGTCAGGAACAGTGCAGTCTGCAGACATAAAAATGGTAATGGTTTTTAAAAACCACTTAAACTTGAGACATACCACCATTTGCTGAAGTATTACTGCATTTCTTTCTCAGTAGAGGCTTGCCAAACTACTGTACTTGATTGTGTTTAAAATGTGTAAATAAATACTCAGTTCAATTTCCCATGAAAGAAATAATAATTTGTCTTTTCAGATGTAGTTAGTTTACTTCTAAACAAATCAGCTTGCCCCATAAAACAAGCAATGTATCAAGGGCTGATTTCTTCTCATTCGGAGCTCTGTCTGTGTACATCAGAATATCACTGTAGATTTCCTGGAGTAGTTTGGGCAGTAAATTATAGTCAGTCTTCTAGAATACATTTCAGGTTGTATTAATTTTACTGTATCCATCCTACAGGACCCTGAAGAAAACCAAATGTTCTCTATATTTCACCGTACTTTGTTTAGACTGTATGTTTTTGCATGCTTGCTTTTTCAGCAACCATGACAAGTACACATGTGATACCATGTACATAAATTGAGTCACATGTGTGCTGTAGTCAAGATGCTTACTGCTAATCTTGGCAATGTGAGCTTGCTTAGATGTGCATGGAAGTCAAGGAGTATCTTCTAGGGAAACTCAGTATTTTGCATACCTCAGTACTTAATTGTTGAAGTCTCAAGAATCAAAATCTTAGTCTGTAGAGTCATTTTGCACCTCTGTTTTGAAAATCGGATCTTCCAGACTTGCAGAATGCTTATGAGTGTTAAAGAGTCTTTATATTTTTGTATACATATTGTCTCAGTAATAGCGTGGCCGGCAGGGACAGGGAAGGGATCTCACCCCTGCACTCGGCACTGGTGAGGCTGCACCTCGATTCCTGGGTTCAGTTTTGGGCCCCTCACTACAAAAAAAATGACTTGAGCGTGTCCAGAGAAGGGCAGCGAAGCTGGGGAAGGGTCTGGAGCACAGGTCGTACGAGGAGCGGCTGAGGGAACTGGGGGTGTTTAGTCTGGAGGAGGCTGAGGGGAGACCTCATCGCCCTCTACAGCTCCCTGAGAGGAGGGTGCAGAGAGCTGGGGATGAGCCTCTTTAACCAAGTAACAAGTGATAGGACAAGACGTGATGGCCTCAAGTTGCCCCAGGGAAGGTTTAGACTGGATATTAGGAAGCATTTCTTTCCAGAAGGGGCTGTTGGGCGTTGGAATGGGCTGCCCAGGGCAGTGGTGGAGTCCCCATCCCTGGAGGCGTTTAACAGTCGGGTCGACATAGCGCTGAAGAATATGGTGTAGTTGGGAACTGCCAATGTTAGGTTCATGGTTGGACTAGATGATCTTCAAGGTCTTTTCCAATGTAGGTGATTCTGTGATATTTGTGACAACAGCAGTATGGTAGAAACTTATTGTAGCCAAAATCCCAAAACTCTAGAAGATTAAAAAAGATTTTTTTCCCTGTCCTTTCCTTGTAAAAAGTATCAAATTATGCAATTTAAACTGCTAGAATTGTTTATTAAAGGTCTTTATACTTAGTTTAAAATCCTATATATTGTGTGCTACCCACACATCTCCACTTGTATGCTGAGAAACTTCCCTTCACTCCGAAGGCAACAGTAATTATAATGTTTGTCATGCAGGTGCAATTTAAAGTCACTCTATGGGTAATTTAACTCTACCCTTTGATAATATATATTTTGAATGACCAGTTTAGGTAACACTGTAAATTGCTATTTTCATTTAAGAAATAATAGAGCAAGACACATGAGTCTGTGCCTGCCAGTCATTAGTTTAACAATTCTCTGGACAGTTTTCAAATGGGTTTTTTATTGTCTGCTTGAGTTTTTTGTTTTTAAATAGACAAAAATTTTCAGTATTCCTTTTTTGTTTCAGAAAAATTTTAGTGTGCTTGTTGAATTCAGTAGTATTGTAGCTGCTTACACATAGAATGCCACCTTTTATTGAAAACAGTCTTTCATTATCATCTCAGCTTCCATATCAGTATTCTCCCCAAAATCAAAACTTTGGAGTTTTTTTATTTAGTTTACAAAATCATACAAATCTGTATTCAGCTTCTCTCTCCATTTGCTTGGCATCGTAAAATCATCATCAAAAAGCTAGAAAATGAAAGAATCCCTATGGATCAAAGGAAAAAAAAGCTTTAATATAAAGCAAATTCTGACCATAGTAATCTTTTTCAAAGGGCATTCTTAATGTCAAGGAATATATATTGAATGAGAGGGGGACTCTAGAAAAGGAAAAGATGAGGAAATGTACAGTGGTCTTTTCTTGCAGATGTGTGCAACTTTTTCATTAGGAGGCTTCATATCACTGACCATGTGGTCCATGTGTAAGTACTGTAAAATCTTGGAGATACATCGGTCAGCTTCCCAGCAATTCAGCCTAGTAATATTGTCATTAGTTTCTCTGTTGCTTTTTTTTTTCTGACAAGGAGGATGAGATGTGCTGTTTCTCTTAACTCCCTGCTTCCCTACTTATGTCTTCCAAATGAGCCTAGAGCTGAATTGCTTGAGAAGTTTATAAATGAAATTTCTGTGTGGGAAGGTGATCTCCACACATTCACTGTTCATAGTTAAGCTCAGTAGTGCTATAAAATGTAAATATTAACTCTCCTTAAAAGTTAACATAATCATACATTTTGAACAAGCAGTAATAAATATTAACCAATGATAGTAGCTGACACAATGAAGGGATGCTTTGTGATGACAGGAGATTTAAAAAGTTGTATGAACGCCACAATATATAGAGTTGTGTAGTATCATGTATATCAAAGATGTCTTGAAATAAAAAAACTTATTAAAATTGGAAAACATTTCAGTGAATTTTTAAAGACAGGCACACTTGTGAAGAATTGCTAATACCAGGAGATTTATTTCAGTTTATAATATATTCATATTATATTATTGTCTAATTGATGAAAAACAACACAAACATGACTTAAGCATCTGTACATGAGCACTTGTCTTTATAAAGTGATTGAGAGCTTACTGGATAATTAATAGCATTTAACTTGGAAAAATAACATGAATCTTAAGATGCTGTGCAGGGGACATTTATATGTTACCTAAAATTTTATAGAGTTTTAACTAGTTATTGAGAAGATAACATGCAGTGTACTTAATTCTTTCAGATGTGGAGTTCTAAATCTTTGCTAAAGTTTTATTTACAGAAATAAACCAACAACATCCTTGCAAAGCACACTGTGGGCACACCCAATGAGCACTTTAGTTCTAGGATATATTACACTTTTAATGTGAAGCTCCTGACCATCTCTGGTTTTTATACTTCAGTTTGTGTTGTGTAGCTCTTTGCTAAAGTCATATCTTCCTTGTAGATTAGACTAGACCTAAAGTTGTGGAAAAGAGTAGTTACCAATTCAGGCAATTCAAAAGTTACTTTTACAATGTCATGTGATATTTGTGAGCCCTCCTCAATTAGAATAAATCAATTGGCTTTCTAATCTTTAAATTGTATTTAGAATCTATCTTAGAAATCATCTTGTATTTTAAAAACATTATCTGAGATGTCTCTCAATGCAAACCACATCTACTTAAGTAGGGCTAAAAAAACTAACATGGCTAACATGCTGTAGTAGAACTGCATTTTTCAGTCTGGATAGCTTGTCAGACCTCTCTATCGTTGTCCTACTAGCCAGGTGCCACTGTCAAAAAGCAAAGTGCAAGCTTTAAGAGACCTTTCATATGATTTGCTTTGTGCTGATTACTGTATCACCTCTGTTGTTCATTGTGAGCAGTTTATCATAGAATCAAGTACCCACTCTGCTCATGGAGACCCACTCATGCCACACTCAGCTCAGGTTTGTTCAGGGGTATGAACCTTGACTCATATTTAAAGTTTGTGGGATTTCTGAGCTTGATTTCTTTGCAAAAATTTTGCAGTCCGTTTTAACCCTGGTGATCTGAAACTCTCCGTTCTCTTACATCCTCATAAGGGTGGGTGGCTGGACTAGAAAACATAGGAACATTGTCAAATTCCTCATTACACAAAATACTTTTTTTCATCCTAAAGTCTGTACACTCAAAGCTTTTGAGTGTTTATAACATTTCTAATATGCAGTTGGTAAGGTACTCTTATCTGAGCATCAGTTATTTGAGAAAGCACCCTCTGACTGATAAGGAAAGAGGAATGGCACTTTGGGGTTTCCTATGGGAAACAAAGTGGTTGCCAACCATGCCACAGTTCTCTGGGGTGGCAGACACTGGAGTGATGAGGATGATATTGTTCATTTAAACCCTTGATTCTAAACTTTGCTTTGACTAGGTATGTTTATATTGACACCAAATTGTGCTACAGTCAGGCTATACATGGTAGCAATATTTTACTATCACGGGGTCAGGTTAGAGGCCTGAAGCTGAGAGTTTATCTGTCTCTTTTTAAATGCGAGAACCACTAGCTGCTTTTTTTTAATATACTTTAACTGCTCCAGCTCTCAGAAATGTTGTCATTGTCCATATGTTGTTTTTATAAATTGTATTAAAGATATTCCATTGTCTATCATCATTTATTTGAAACAAACAAACAAACAAAAAAACCCAAACAAAAAACAAGTAGCCCAACTTGACTGTAATATAAACATTTCATTCATTCTTTTAAAAAATATGATAAGTGAGAGAAATGTGGGTTGGAAATGTAGCCAGCAGCTTGGAAAGCACATGATAGGAGTTGGGAAACAGCACAGTGGATATCTGCAGTTCAGCTGAATGCTTAAAGTTTGTTCCAGACCATTAGGGTTGAACGTTTGCAACCAACAGTTTTGTGAGTAACACATAAGTGGACAATATTTTCCATTTACCGTACCCTGGTGCTGGTATGTTTTTTCTTTCTCTAAAAAATAGGAAAGATCAAATTTGACAGATATGAAATGTAATCCCAAAGTAACAACTAATCTTAATCCAAAATACTCAAACTTCATTAATGCATTATGCAAAAATACGCTGAACAGCCCAGAGAGAAATGGCTGAATGTACAGACATGCTGAAGTATCGGAGTGCCCAGTGAGGGCTATCTGAGTTGAGTACCATGGAAATTCAAATTACTTTTTCACATCTTTGTGCATGTGTTTAGGTTGCCAGTTTGAAAATATTGCCCTCAGTTAATTTCAGTTCAATCTACTCACAGTGAAATTCTTCCACACTTTGTAGCATTCATCTGTGTGGGCAAAACAAATATTAACAAAAAGATCTTTTCTGTTGCCTCCCCAAAATGACTGATATGATTATGTATGTGCAGGAGTGACATAGGCTAACATAACAATGAGATAATCTGAATCTAAATCCCACAGCCATCACTGTAACATTAAGCATTAAAGTGTTCCTCTGGTCATTACAGAAACAAATGAAAAATACGCATATGGATTTTTTTTTTCCCCTTGAATCAGGCTGTTAAAGCTCCTGAGGATGAAATTAAAGATTAATCTTAACAGTGATTTAAATGTTTTAGGCAGGATTTTAATCCTATAGACATATGCTTATCGTGACCACATACTCCATTGCACAGAATCTGTTGTCATGAGCACAGATATAATAGCAGCATATTTTTGTAATATTAAAAAAATCTATACTATTTGTAAAATACACCATATAGATAAAACTTACTTAAGAACAAGTGCATTTTGAAGCAAAACACAGTGCACTATTTCCATGAGAAAGCAAGAATTAAGTTTTAACTGGAAACACACAGCATCATTTATAAACAAGTTGAAATGCTTTTAATATTGGTGCTGTGCTCAAATTACGACGAAATAACTTCCATTCTGCAGGAAAATGGGAAGATATTTTCTGTAAATTTTTTGGTTCCTCAATTGCAGTCTTATCCCTTAAGTATCTTTAGAGTTCCATGCTGCTTGTCATTCATTTTGTTCCCTCAAACATTTTGCAACCTTCTCAACTGAAGAAAGAAGAGAAAAATGGATCTGAAAATCAGATTTCTGAATGTTATTAGGAGGTTTATAACCATTCTTTGTTGTTGAAATAAGTCATGTAGTAGTGTCACTGGCCACTCGCTAGTGGCAGCATGATTGTAAACCATGAAAAGGAAAACGGTTCAGTGCAAGTGACCAATAAATGGCATTTGGGATCCTCAGTCTGAATGGCCTAATAGGACTCTGTCCTCTCCACAGCTGTCTGGCCCACCATCAGTCCCATATAAAATATGCTGCATTCAACACTTTTCCTTAAGATTGGATGTGTTTGGGGCTATGTAAGTGGCTGCTTAATAGTAGGGAAACCTCAGGTCTGTGTTCAGTTTATATCCTGTCCAAAACATAACATCAGTGGACAAAGAAATAGATTATTTCTCCCACATGGAAACACAGAGACTAACCTGTTTAACAGTAATATTGATTTCCTTTAATAGCAGGTGTTATAGTCGAGTAGTAGAGAGTATACAACTTAAAGGTTAAGTTTGCTTAGCTGGACAAGACACGTTTCTTGCATAATTGAAATTGAATTGCGTTAGTTTTGCCTGTTTTGGATCCAGCTATGTTAGGAAGAGAAAGTTGAAGTGAGCAGCATTTCAGAAACAAGATGTTAAGCCTACCAGATACAGATTTTGCACCTTATGATTCAAGTAGTTGTAGTGAAGCAATAACCTGCATTAAGTAAGTGATTTACAGAACTGTGTGATCTTCACTTTGGCCAGGAAACTGATCTTCAGGAGATATAGAGCCTCATGGCTACAGCAGCCAGGAAGAAAAAAGGGTCAAGCTCGCCTTGCTACTGCTGTGCCTGTTTTCATCAATGTAGGGGATGCTCTGAGATCCCTACTGGGGACAGACTGCAGAGACCCCACAACAAAGCCACCTGCTGCAGCAACTAATAACCTTCTTCCCTCTGTCCCTTTCCCACAGGGGACCAACACTGCTTGTCCTATCATCCCTGTATTTTTCCCCCATCTTGGAACATCTCCCTCCTCTCCAGGGAGGTTTGTCCCTCTCCCAGTTGCCTTTCTGATACTTTGCCACCAGGAAGAGAAAGAAGCACATGGTGTGGAAGGAGGGCAGCAAGGGTAGTGTCAGCTGACTCCCTACTCCTCTGCTGCCCTGACTATCTTCTAATTATTCCTCCTGACAGGAGAAAGTCATTCTTATAAGAAAAAGAGCTGACATTTTTAAATTAGGTTGGTTTTGTGGGTGTTTTTTAAACATAGTCTATGGAAGAAATTATGCTAACAATATAATATATAACTGTATGAAAACTTTTATATATACAAGCAAAAGGATAAGATTCAAATTGGAAGAAAACACAGGTTTGAGTGTAGTGTGCTGGCTCTTTTAGACCAGGTGTTGTAGTCTGCACTTAGCTTTAGGCATCTCATTTCACCAAGTTCAGGATGTGTTTCTTTGCAAGATCACTATTCAGTCGTTAAAGAAAGGCCCTCCTGCAGGGGATGATTCAGATCACTGAAGCCAAGCTCCTGCTCTGAATTATCCTTAAAGAGTCTGGGTCTCTGCGTGCACTCTGTTCGGAGTGGGAGATGATTACCCTTCTAATGTAGGAACCTGAGTTACATGCATGAAGGCAGCTGGTGTAACTACCCTCCAAAATTTGTATTACAGTCCTGTTATTATTCCAAATTCTAGGCTATTTTAAGAAATTCAAAGGAACGGGTTCTCTGTGGGAAGATTTAGCCACCAGACACACATTAAAAGTGTGCTTTCTTATCACGCCTTCATAAGCACAACTTTAGCAAATACAATTACGAATGCAACAGTACTTGAATTTTCTTCAGTCTTTTCCTGTTTCATTGCACAATGAAAAAATCACTTTTCAAGGAACAGATTAATAAATACTTGAAATTTTTAGCAACTATTTAATATTTCCAAGTAAAACATGAAGCTGTGGGGGTTTTTTTCCAAATCAACTTGTATGATATTTGGACAGATTTTTTTATATGGGCTGATACAAAAATAGCTTAGAAAGAAATAAAACATGTGCAACATAAGAAAAGTTTTGTGTAATGCTCTAACCCAAAATACGATTTACTCTCTATTCTTATTTTTTCTTAATTAACAAAATAGTTGGGCATGACTAGATTTTTTAAATCTTTCTCTCTTTACCCCTTTCAAGTATTAAATTTCCTCCTTCCTCACCTTCTCCGCAAAGTGAAGAAGCAGTTTGTGTTCAGGTCTGTTTTAAGCCTCTGAACCTGCACATCAAATAAACCAAACTAGTTCCTCAGTGGATGAAAGATGGAGGAGAAATTATTAATAAAGTTCTTATTGACTCAGTGTGGCTTCAATGTAACAGGAACCCCGACAGTTTATTTCATTTTACATATGGAGATATGTAAAGGCTTTTCTGTGCTGTCACTGTTGAATGAAGGTGATGATACTGGTGTAAAGGAAAAAGGTTCAAATCAAAAGTTTTACATTACTTAACTCAAAAAAACCTTTACCCTTTAAACATGAAACATTCTCCATAACTATTAAACTTAGGCTATTAAACATAGACTTTCTTTTGATTGTTAAACCAGCAATGAAGTTCAGTGAAACCCCTTACTCTGTCCCTGAGAGTTGGCTCCCATATTGCCAGTGACAGAAATGACAGCCTAAGCCAGGAGGAGTTCAGAAATGCTCATTGTAATATAAACTTTAGAGACTCACAGTGGAGCTCACTTAAAAGACAAGACCATTTTCATTACTTTGTCAGCAACTTTCTTTATTTCCCACTGCAGTCATAGAAGCTGTTTTGCTAGAGGTTTTTCTCCCTTTGCAGCTGAATCTTGGCATATGCAATGAAACATTTTGGTGGAATATTTCAGTATTTGAAAGACTTTGTTCTGCTTGTGTTTATGCACCTTTTGTTTTCTGTGAATGTTCAGTTCCTGAGACTTACTGGCATGAACATTCACTGAAAATGAATTTCAAAGATGCGTGCACATGTCACCATGGAAACTGAAAGTTGAACTCAAACAGAAGACCTGCTGCTGGGATGATTGTGTAGTTTATCCAGTTTGGGCATGGAAGCATTGCCATTTGAATTATCTGAATAGTCGCAGAGTAACTACAGTGGTTTTGATTGGCAGAAACTTCTTTGCCATTGATCTAGTGAGGGTAAGAATACCTCATGACTGTGAAATGATCTTAAGTCATAGTAGCTGAAAGAAGTATACTTTGCTTGTGCACATTCCATTAATAGAAAGAAAGATAACTTGGACATAAAATATTTTTGCCCTTACTTATTTGCTGGACTCAATCTCTGTCTTCAATCCTCTGTCTTCACTTGTTGATCTGTCAGTCCTTTGCCTGTGACCTCACAAGCCAGTGACTGGTGAAGACATGCACTTGGCTTTACAACTTCATTTCAAAATTATGTTTGAGAATTGTGAAAGGGAAAACATTCATTTACTGCTGTAAAAGATAAAATTTTGTTTGCAAGATAGGAGTTAAGATATTGCTGTGAAAAAAAAATGCTGCAATGAGCCAAAAGTTTCTTTTTATGGCTCTTTAGGTGACAGTCACATGTTCTGTGGCAGTTACCATAAGATGCTTCACAAACATCTGTATTAGATGTATTAGACTGTAGATGTATAAGAGTATTCACTGTTTGGTAAACTGCACCAGTGTAATTAGCTGATATCTATCTTATAATTCCTGAAGTAGAAATGTTTTTTGACTTAACCTAATAGATTGCTCTTTACAGTTTCTTTAATTCATAATTTCCATCAAACCAGACATATACTACATTCCCCAAAATACCAGGTCTAACAAAATTTTCTGTATCACTTAATTCCTAAAAACTTTTGTAGTTTTTAACTATTTTTTCAGAGAAACCATATAGTAATTTACTCAGCATCATAGTTCTGTAGTGGAAACTTTATTCTGGGTTAAATTGCATTCTTTTTCCTTCCAACTAGGTGAAATGATAGGAAAAGCTCCCCATTTTTTTTTTTTTTTTTTACTTTTTTATTCCCCCTCTCTTCTTTGGGGAAGCAATAGCCTATACTTTAGAGTCCTTATGCCACCCCAGAGAAGTGGGTGAAAGAAGAAATGAAATGTGCCCACCTTGCATGAAATGGCACCTTTAAGCCTGGCTGTGTGGTACATGTTTTCTCACAGGCTTCAGTACTCACCTGGGGGCCACAAAAAGGAGCTATCACAAAAGGACTTGGAGTCAGCCAGACCATAGGTACAACAAAAGAGTGATTACTCCCTTCTCATCAAAAAGAGAAATGAATCATTTAGCATCCAGTTAATTGCTACAACATTTTATGCCCTTCAGGTCCTTTTCTGTGCTAGTTTTAAAGATACAATAAATTTAAGTTTCAGACTGCACGAAATCTAAATTGTGCCAACTTCTGGGAATAAAGGGGTTTTTTTTTGTCCATTAGGGTTTGATTTATTCATAACTCTTTTGAGAAATTCGTGCAGTACAATTTTGGTGTTATTGTCTGTTAAAGATTTTCCCTCCTTTCCTTTTATTGGCCCCATTTCTCCCACACACAAATCCACAAAGCCACAGATGCTCCATTACAGTGATGTCAGTCTGCTCCAGCTGTTTGGTAGGTACATTTATAAAGTCTTCTACATTATGCCATAAATGTATATTTCATGTATAAACATAAAGCTAACATATTGCAGATCACTCTAAGTGTAATTTTAATGGAGGTTCAGTAAGTTTGAAAAATACTGAAAAGTGTTTAATCTTTCCGTTGGCAACATTTTTAAGTAGCTTTTCTAATTTTTTTTTTCTGAAGCTAGGTTTAAAAATTCCCTGCCCCCTGTTATTTAATCTTCTGTGATCTTTGGAAAAAGCAGTGAGTTATTTTAGTAAGACAATATGTATTTTAAATAAAGATGTCTAAGGAAAAATATGTTTCTCTCCACATCTTCTTGGTGCTCAAACCCTCACTTAATGTTCTGTACATTTACCAGCATACTACACTGAAAAACACCTAGTTCCTGGAATCGGCATACTTTAGTGATATTTGATATGGAAGGTGTTCTGTTGATGCAATATATAAATTCTGACAGATTGTTTTAAAAATTTATCAAGAATTGTGTCTGAGTCTTAAAGCCTTCTTTGTATTGTGTCCTGAATTTCAAAGAAAAGGCTAAACAGTGCCTATTTGGCTCTGCCTTCTCCCTCTTTTCTCTTTGGTATGTGCTTAAGACTTCAGCTCATTGTAACTATGTGAATCATTGAATAGTGCCCACAGGATCCTTCCCTGGTCTCCCCTGGGTGCTTTGCTTCTTACAAGTCGTGTCTTTATTTCTCACTCTCCTTTTGAGTTGCCTACTTTGTCTTAGTTTGAATGTGGTGCTGAGTTATCACCATATTTGTACCATATAGTCATCTTTATTCTAAAATAAATCTCCTCTCTTAGGAAGATTTTGAGGCTTAATCTCTGTTTTGTTGGCTCAGTAATAAAATGACTCTCAAGAGGACAGTTGAAAGCTGAGATCTTTCTCAGTAGTTCATGTCACTTCAAGCAAGACCCAGAGTGAATAAAGGCCCTAACGTGATTGTGGAGGCTGAAGTTTGGAACTATGAGTTATCACTATGTGGCTGCAGAAGAACCTTCATTATTTTTGCAAGTTTGTTTAACGTGTACTTAAAAATTCCACATCATAAATACATAATAAGGTACTCATAATAGAGAAGAGTTTCAGTATTGAAATCTGAAAAAAAAAAAAAAATAATCTGATAAGCTCCTTGGTAATTCACTTGTGTCCCAGTCCCTGCATTAGTGTATCAGCAGTATAAGCCTATCCATTCTGCTTCACCTATGTACCTTTCAGCATCATGTACATCTCAGAATGGACAGCAGTATTCTGTGAGCCACTTCTACAAGGTGTGGAGATACAGTATTAAATATAAAATCAATTATATTTGCGACTATAATACATGTGTTGTTGACAAGTTAAAAAAACCCTGACAAAATCTGTTGCTCAGAAATACTGATAATGTCACCATTATTTGATTTCTTTTTTATTTGCAGGTCTTTTGTTATCCAACAAATCCCAAGCAGCAATCTGTTCATGGTGGTAGTAGACAATGAATGCTTCTGTGATTCTGTCCCACCAATCACCATGGCACCTATAGAAATAAGGTATATCCTTTTAGTTGCAAAGTTGTCAGAGATACATTCAAGATGCAACTATTAAAAATGTTCTTATTATGTAGAACTTGCATTATATCCCTTAAGAATGCATCATTACCCGTTATAAAGTGCTGGGGTAGGTTGAAATTAAACCAGCTGAGAATGTATTCTTACTTATTTTCAAAGCTAATTCACTTTTTTTTTTTTTTTTTTTTTTTTATTGAACAGCCAATACAAATGAAGCAAACACACTTATTTGCATCTTTAAGTATCATAAGTTCATGAGCGTTTTTAGATAGCTGAATATCTTTCAGATTCTGCCCTGAGTATGTAATTTCCTTATAAGAATGGAGCTTCTGATATTGGAACTTATAAAACTCCCTAGAATATAGATATCCTTTTCTTTTAGGGTTGAAATAGAGTATTCAAAATATTTCAGAATCCTGCTTTCCAAAAACATAAAACTGTTCCCCACTTTTTTTTTTTTGTGCTGTTCTGTTGTTCAGGATCTTTGGAATTTATCAAAAGTATCTTGCAGTGTGATTTATTGCAGATTTATGGAAAGACAGGTTAGCAGTGTAAGTAAATGATACTATCTAAACTACAGATCATGGAAGAGAAAGCACTAGAATTACCTTCTTCTTCTTGTGTTCACCACACATTGGGTTTATGATGTAGAGGAAGGAAGCAGCTGAAAGTTTTTCACTATATTCATTTCAAAGCACTCACGTAAACTCAGGACATTAAAATGCAATGCTCAGAAGATCTCTCCTTAACTACCTTGTACATAATGAATCCCTTAAATGTGAACGTTTAAAATCTCAGAAGATAAGGAGACGCCCAGAATCTTGTCATGGATTTCACCCTGAAGTAAGTTTCTACCTACTTTTCCTTTCTTTTAAACTCTGGTAGATGTTCTATTTCTTAAAAAAAATAGATAGGGAAATTATCTTGCACGATGAAACATCAGGAAATATTCTGAAAGCTCAGAACACTGTAGTAGGGGAAGTGCGTGATGTTGCAAGTGCTGCAAATCTTTTTGGTATCCTGTAGACAATGTCTTGAGTTGCTGCTGTTATAGACAGTTTTGTATTGTGTAAGAGAACGTGGTAGGATATGAGCACAGACTGGCAGCCAGGAATATCTGAGAACTTACTCTGGCTCAAGCACTGACCACAAGATTCCTCATTACAGATGGTTGGGAACTTTGTGCCGTTAATGTTTTATTCAGTAACTGGCTTCAGTATCTCAACTGTCATGTTATAGTCATTATGTTTACACATATTGCTTGGGAGGGATCACTGCATATATTTCCTACTCTGTGTTCTGCATAGGACTCTTATTTGTGTAGTGCCAAGGAGATCTGACAAACACTGGGACATTATTACAGTGGCTTGTACAGCATATGTTCATCTGTTTTACTCTGGAGTGACATGCCTTCGATGGTGTAATGCAGTGTAGGATGAGACCTAAAATATGGCACGGAGGGGATTGTGTAGCGCTTGTTGATCATGCTCACTTTGTCTACAATCTAAAGTTGATCAAATGAAAATGTGTACCTGTATTACTTCCTGAGTATATTTAGCTCATGGGTTTTGTTTTCATCAATTGTCTTCTGCCTATGTAGTTCAGTAAATAATTGCATCATAATTG
The DNA here is from genome assembly GCF_965140245.1 of Athene noctua. Lineage (NCBI taxonomy): Eukaryota > Metazoa > Chordata > Aves > Strigiformes > Strigidae > Athene > Athene noctua. The sequence goes on along the minus strand of NC_134046.1, from coordinate 15,750,385 downwards.
AGTGCAATGGTGTGTATTTATTTTCCTTTTTTTTTTTTTTTTTTTTTTAGGAAAATGCAAGAGAATGTGGTGGTGTATCAGGCCTTAGTGCTAAACCTCCTCTTCTTCTTCCTTTGCTATTGATGATTTTCTCAAGGTGACATTGACTGATGTGTTCAATTAGCATGCTAATACATGGATAAACTGTGATCTGGGAAATGGTGCAACATAGAGGACATGAAATATAGTCAGAGCATCAGCATTTCATGATTTTAAACTGTTGGTGATATAAAATCCTAAAGATATGTTGAAAAAGATTTATCTTTTTACTTTGCAAGTCATGCAGATGTGAATTTGGCATATGGTAGTCATGATTCATCAAAAAAGGACTTGATAGATAGAGGTGACCATTGCTTTGTCCCATTGAAAACAATTTAAAACTGTACTTTTTCAATAAAGTATATTAAAATCACAGATTCAGAGTGTATTTTAAGTATGATAATAGATGTGTTTAATTAATGATGGGAAAATAATATAATAAGGTGGTTTTGTATGCTTTTAGCCTATTTCTGAAAAGATTCAGAGAAGAAATTGTGGAGTTAGCTTTTGTAATAAGGCAGAATAGCTTTTATTAACAAGTCAAGGAAACACATGTGCATGTATGAAGCTGAGCAGGTAATATACTGTGCTGATTTATAGTAAAGGTTTGGTTTCTGGAAATAGCTATAAAACATCTCAGCCACATTTAGAAAGTGAGCCAAAGCCTGATTAAAGCCTTTTCCCTAACTTGGGCAAGCTTTAGATCAAATTGGTTGATTTGGTTGCAGATGGCAAAATTAAATACTTTTCATCTGTTACAATTGTGGGAAGATATGTAAAATAACCTATATAAAAAGATTATACTGTTCTGTTAGTGTTCTGCCCTATAGACATCATGTCATCTAGGAGAAACTTGCTATGAGGAAATTCCTAAGCAGAGAAAGTTTGACTTACAACACATCTGTGTCAGCAGAACTCATAATGGTTTTCACTGAGACTTCATTGAGGCTTACCCTCAGTGGGCAAAGAGCAAGACCAATATTTTTTTATTCTAGGCCTTACATTATTCATTGTAAGGGAAACAAGAAGATAAAATAAGATTTCTGAGTCTTTTAAAACCCTATAAAAAGAGGAATATTTATCCTAACCCTAGTATAATGAATAAATTCCTCTTGTAATTGATAGTAATGTCCCTGTTGTGGATATGTTCACTGAAAATCTTGGACTTTGAAGTATGTTAATCTCTCAGTTTTTCTTTGGAGTTTTATATGAAGTAGAATGCTATCAAGAGAATAGCATGACCTTCTAACACTATAATATATTAAATGAAAAATAAAATGCCACTGTTCTAAATCTGGTGCTTGAAGATTGCACTTTCCAGACTGGGAGTAAATTTGCTTTTAGCATTAGATCAACGCTAAGCAGATTTGCTATGTATCCTAGGTGAAAATAGGGAGCTAAGCCACTGAGAGGGGCTTTGTTTTAAGGAATAGTATCCAGCTTGTAAGAGGAAGAACTAGTAAAATAAAATTTCCACTTCAATGCTTTCATGGGTTCAAATGCACTGGTACTTCCTCTGGTTCTGAAACCATACAGATCTTTGTCTGGACTCACAATTTTCTTTTCCTCACCTTTTTTGGTTAGGAGTGTTTTGCTGCAGACTTCTCTGTCCTTCCTTGTTGGTCTCAAAATCACTCACTGTGGGAATAATTTTCCAGCTGACATTCAGTCATTCTGTTGTCCTAGCGACATGCTGCGTTTACTGAGCTAATTGGGAATTCAAGGCATTTTCTACACTTGGACTGACACAGATATCCTGCAGTTCTTTGCTTAGTTTTTCTCTGAACACCATTCCCCCTTACCCTCTGTCATTCTCTCCAAAATTAATCTCAGTACTTTATATTTTAGGTTCTGATTTCCCTTATGAATTTCCAGATTGCTCAACACTACAGCCTCATAATGCTTTTGTACATCTGATGCTTGTTCTTTCTCAGTGAAACTTAAAAGGGAAATGTTTATAAACCAACAGAGTCCAGGTGATTTTTTCCTTGTTAGTAGAATATGAAAAGAAAATCTTTCTCAGAGCCATTGAAAACCTCGGTGTACAAATGCCTATCCTGTCTGATGCATAAATCATCGTTGCTCTTACAACAAAAAATGAGAAAATTTATTTCCACTGAACCAACATGAAAATGTCTAATAATAATTAATTGTTAACTTTGGAAAGAGGTGGACAGTTTTGTAATTAGAAAGGAACCAGAGAGTAACAAGAGATTAAAATATGACAGTCTAATATTATGAGATTAAAATATGGGTATGTAAATGAATATTACTCAGAGAAATGCGACAGTTCATTTTCACACACTAAGACAAAATTAGAATGCATAATGTATTGGTGTACACAAAGAAGTTACTATGTAAAACAGAATAATCCGAATGAGTTGCTAAGTGTAAAACATTTTTTATGAGTTACCATTTTTTTGCTACTCAAGATGTCTTTTTAATTTTGTATTTATTCCTGTAGAAGGATCTGATGCAGTGTGAGTTCGGGTTCATAAAGCCACCAGTTTAGGAGAGATGGAAGTGTTGCCTTGGGCTCACATTTGTGGACCTTTGCCTATGCAGGTCTTCATAGTCAATTGAGTATGTTCAGTTGTTGACATTCCTGTTGCTTTTTCTGGATTTCAAACATCAATCATGAATGCATGAAACATCAACAGTAGGCCAGTGATAATGCTGTGAGATCTCTATTTATTTGAACTAATTGGCTGCATCTATGCTAGTAAAGTAAGTGTGTCTGGAAACCTTTCTTGGCACTGAGGCCATCTGGCTCAGAGTAGCATGTGTATATGCTAGTAAGATCTCCTGTTCTCCAAAATGGAGTAGCTGCAGTACAAACAGCCTATGTCCAAACAGAAATGATGATTATGGGTTTTATGGGACAGAGCTAGCTGACACAGACTGAAAGCATGCCAAGCGCTATTTGAAACAGTTTTACAGAAAAGCCGGTCTCGTTCTGATGTATAGGAATGTTTCTGACTTACCAGTCCATGTGTCATCATTAGCTCTGAAACAGTGAAGTGTGAATATACTGTGAAAGTGGGTCTGTGCTGTCATATCCTAACCTGGGGCAGGTCATAGGTGTAATTAAATTTCATGACTTCACTAATCGTAGATGTTACTTCTCTCAAATCCTAAAAATATCATGCAAGATCTGATCCGAAGCCCAACGGAGTCAATAGAAACCACAGATGTATACATATGCATGCATACAGCTGCATATATGTAAACTATATGCATTTTTTAATAAACAGGAAATTCAGACATAATTTATATATTTTGTCTCCCTAAATCTTTGATCAGATCCAAGGAGAACCTTGACAACTGTACAATCTGTTTCTACACAGCAAGAGGCACAGCTGAAAGTTTCAGCTTCTACAAGGGCTTGCATTTTTTTTTCTTTTATACTCTCTTTGTTAATAGCATTGATTTTCGACTTATTAGCCCCAGCTGCCTCATCTTCCTTTAGTCTTGATAGCGCAAAAGCTGTTTGGTGGCTCAGGACTGGCCATGAACACTCAATTTTCTAATGGCTCTGTGTGGGAAAACTGCCTGCCCATAACTATCAGTGCTGCAAACACTCCTTTAAAATCCTGTAAGCCAGAAAGCCTCAGGCAGGTTTCTGCAGCTGTGCTATCTTCTTTCATTGTTTTTGTGACACTGAGACTGCCTGACCCACTGCATTTTTCTGCCAGGGCCAATTCTGCAATATATATGCTAGGCGAAACAGGTGGTTGCCTAGGGCAAGAAGATATTAAAAGCAGCAGTGATTGTTTCATTGCCTAAATGGCTTCAAGAGACTGTTTCAGTTTTCTTCTGATAGCAAGAGACCCACAAGGCACTGGCCTGTTTAGCCCTTTGGGTTCAGAAGACAAGATAGAAGTTCGGCTCGGAAGGTTTGCAGCTAGAATACGCCAGTTATTTCCATTTGTCACCCGAGCCCTTCATGGTATCCAAGGACTTTTATATCTTGGGACTTTCCGTGCCTCAGAAATTCCAACTTCTGCAACTTTAATGTAAATAGACATTCACAATTGGAAATTTTTCTGCAGACGAGTGCATCAAAATCTTGCAACTGTAGAAAATATTATATTTATTTAATTTTCACACTTGATTATTCTTCTCTATCAGCTGTCCAAGATACTTCCTTTAATATGTCTTTTTCTTCTTGCCCATGTTCTTCCCCATGGTTCTTCAGGTTTCACGTATGTATTTAGCTGACTTCCAATTCATCTGTTTTACAACAATGTACTCTTTCTGACAGGTCCAGCTCCCATGTATCTACTGAGAGATATGATTCCCATATACAGAATTTTCAGAAGATCTCACTGGAGTTTATCACAATCCAGACTGAAGGCAATTTTCTTCTCTCTCATCTTATGCCTTTGGCCATTAGGGTCAGACCATATTTCTTCCAATAGAATAATATTCTTGCTATAGCTCCTTGGGAGGATTTACCTCACCTTGAAGAGTCAGTCCTATGTTTCTTTGCAAGAATACTTTTGGAGCTGGATGTTTTAACTTGGATATAGCAAGTCATGGTGTATTCTTTTGATGCTGTGAGTGGATTTGTTTCCAACTCTTTCAGACTTTTTTTTCCTCCTTCTTCCCATAGTAACTGTGGTGAATTAAGTAAATGTTATTTTATTGTTTGCAATTCCAGTACAAATTATTTCAAATGTCCACAGTTCTGCCTAGCAGATGTTTTGAAGAATTTCAAAGCACATTGTTAATCTAGAAAGAACCCATTGACTTTCATGGGATTAGAGCTGGAACAAGAGGCACTTCTGCGTTATGGCTGAGTTAGAGCCAGTTTAAAGATGGTAAAATAAAGCTATATTACCCTTCAGTAACTAGTATTAACAAAATGTATGCAATACATTTTAAAACAAAAATTATACCTTACATATCTTTGTTAAATGCCAGATGACTGCTTAATGATCGGTTTTAAGAACATGAAACTTTGCTTGCAGAATTAGATCTAATTGAAATGAGTGTAAACAAGGCATGCTTTTTCATTGTGAGGGCATTGCATTCCCATGTAAGGATATGTTAAATATCTAATTACTGAGGCTTTCTTTACTTCTGTAGTTTTAAAAAAGGCACCCTTAATTAAACAGAAAATAAAGTAAAATTAAAGGGTGGTAACTAATTTTTTTAATGGTTTTCGCATAAGTCTGAAGATGGCCTTACTTAAAAGTAGCCAGTAGAGCTGTGAATTGATCCAGACATCCAAGTGATAAGATGTTGAAAGCTTAAGATAACTTCCATTTTAACAGTTTTGATTGCTCATCGTTGTGGCAGAAATAACCAGGTAACTGTACGTATGTCAAGCTACCCTGTAACACCTCACCAGGTGTCAAATGCTCACATTCATTCTCTGCTCTACTGCTTCTGGCAGCATATGGGGTGCCTTGTCTATGCAGAGATTTGTAGGTAATTCACCCCAAGCTGACAAAACATTATTGAAAAAAAAAAATCAATGCAGTATGAATGTAAGTGGCATAAAAGCTACTGTATTCCCTGTGATACTTGCCTTATTAATTGAAAGACCTTTGCTGTCTTTACGTTAAATGGAATTGAGGCTGAATTTCCAGTTTGTCACGTCAGTATTGCAGAATCCAAGATGCTTGTTGAAGAGCTGGGCTCTAGTTCATTCAAGTAGCGCAGAATTTTTTTCTCTCTTACCTGAATTCTTTTATCAAAACGTTATAAGGAGTTGACAGCTAGTAGAGCCTCTGTAAGATCAAACTCGAAAGCTGGCTTTTTTGTTCCAGATGCAGTCTTGAACTGCACTTATATGTGTTTAAAGCAGCCTTGTAAGAAAAGGTTACACTTGACAATTCTGTGTCAGACTTGAACCCTAACACCAGAAGTTCAAGTGGTTAATACTAGGTTTGTTTGATTGTGTTAGGATTTAGTTTGCAGCTTCAACATGCTGGGTATTTCACTTCCAGGAGAAAGGGAAGATCATATTTCAGCAAGAAGTGTTTTGAATCAACTATTTAAATGTCTTAGGAAGAGTGCTAAATGTTTAATAGCAAAAACTAGTTGGGACTAGTTGGGATAGCTGAACTAATCGAGAATGCTTTTGGCAGACATGCAAATGTGCAGATGGCTCCTGAGACAGGAAATAAAGAATTGTTTTGTTTCGTTTCTTTGTTAGTGTCTTGGCACTGGTCAGTTGCGTTTAGCTGAAAAATGAAAGATTATTTTTCATTTGCCCATGTTGTTTGTGGGGAAAAAAAATTAGATAGAATTAGTTTGTAAGCAGCCAGCTGCATTCCTGGATCTTCTAATACCACCTCTGAGACATTACTGTGATATGTGCAATAGTTAAGATAGAATCCCAAGTTCCTGTCAATATTTTATTATCCGTTACAGTTAATGAAGCTGTTTAGGTACATCTGTTTCATGTCTACAGATGTGAGTGATATATTTAGGGGAAAAAAATATATTCTTACATTGCTAGTTATATCAAAAATAAAACAGAACCACAATTACTTTGTAATTTCATTATTTCTAACAGACTTTAAAAAGCAGGAGACAAAACCTAGTGATAAAGACTTTAATGGAGACTTGTGATTTCCCATCATCAGATCTTTGTGGGTTTCAGAAAGGCATTTTCTTTTAAAGCAGATGTTCTTCCTGCTTTTTCTTCTTCAGTCTTTCAAATGCAAACCCAGATAATTTCAAGAACTCCCAGGAAATCTATCCTCTGGAGAAATGGTGAACAAAAAGTATTTTGAATTCAGCTTAAACCCTGAATTTAATGTGATACACTTAAACTCCTACAAGTACGGACTCAGTAAGGGATATCTAGTTAATATCCTTTCGGTCCACTAGTAATGATATAAGCAGAGATCTCTGTAGGAAGATAAATATTCTGTGAGATATAGGATGGTCAAGAATTGTTATTTTCCACTGATAAAACTTTTCTTGGCAGAAAACCTCCAGTTTTTATTTAAAAGAAAAAGCTCTAAAAACTTTGGTTTATGAGAACTTAGAGAGGCATTGTTTAAGTCCATTTTTTAACCATTAAATCCTTTTGACATATGGCAGTTATTAAGTATTTGCATCTGTCTATCTTGAAAGATTTTTTTCTAATAGAAGATACTTAGAAGTTTCACATTTAACATATTTTTCAATAAACACTTGAGAACTTCTTAACAGTAAACAATGATCTTAAACTGCCCTGCCAAGCATGTAAATGATCTACAATTCCTAATGCACCAAAGATTGTTACATATTTTCAGCTCTGCATTTGGGACCTCTAGGCAATGCTGTTTCAGATTAGGACAAACCATGAATTTCTTAACTGTTTCACTTGAGAGAAGAGGGCTTTATCCTTCTGATATTCATGGCAGAAAACCTGGAAATTTGTCCTGCCCATTCCTTTCCAAATACAGCAACCCTATCTTCATTAGCATCTGACAGATTTAAGATACTAATCTTAAATATTAGGGAGGATACTGTAATGCAAACCAATACACAGGAAAAAGCCCTCTATACTTTATACTGCTTTCCCTGCCTGTCCAGATTTTGCCTCAGTCTTACACAAGAAGAAAAATCCATTGTAACATGGCAGGCATAGAAAGAAAAGATTATGGCCTCTTGAAAGGGAAGAATAAAACATTTTTCCTTATGTCCTGTTGTAATATGCATTCCATGTTCTTGAAAATATTCTTTCTTTCATGTAGACCTACTGATAAAACTACATACGAACAGGTAGGGCATATAAGATTCAGCTTTTTTAGGTGTTAGAGAGCAAAATGAAATTTTGTTTAGACAGCATTTTCATGGCTTTAATGTAAAGCAGTTTTTATGCAGAAGGACACAACCGTATGTTATTAGCAGCAGTGGCTCAGTGCCAACTTGTAGAAAAGGCAACTTGGTGCGTGCTTGTATTTGTGACAAGCAAGGCATCTTATGAGAAGCTTCATTTGCTGTACAAGAATGAGCACAAGCAAGGACAGTAGAGACTCAAAGCTGAAGCAGTTGAAGACAAGGAAACAGGAGAAGGAAGTTGGCTCTGAGTAAATTCTGAAAAACAGAAAACCAAAAAGACAAGCTACCCACTGAGCTAGGTTTGGTCTTGGTTCAGCAGAGGGTTACTTTTGAATTCTTCTCCTGTAGTGTCCTTGATTTTATAGTTGGGGAGATGGAAATGCAGAGAGCGCAGGATGTGAATCCCTTGAGATTTTGCATTTGAATTTTAGTCAAGAAGTAAAAGTAGTCTAGCGCTTTACCTGACTGGGCAGTAAGTACTTTGCAACAGAAGTGCTACGTTAATCAAATCAGGAATTGAGAAGCCTAGTCATTCAGTCAGTAGTGCACAAGCGATGTAAAGATATGGCTCCAAAGAATTTTACCTATCAGTTTCATGTTCAGCATATTGAACCACAGTGTCCTGAGAAAAGGGAGGCTGATCATTTAAACGGACACAGAATAACAAATCAAGTGAAAAATCTCCTATCTGTTGTAAATGCTAGTAGAGTCTTATCCATATGTAATTGAAATAACAGGGAAATAGGTGCAGGTATCTTTTCCATATCATTAGTGAATTTTAGCTTGGAGCATATGAAGTCCTTAATCTAAAATATCTGTTATCTTAAGATCAGTGCTATAAATAAAGAAGCTTATTTGAAAAATAGTTCTTACAGTATGTCACGTTTATCATGCTTATCAGAAGTCCCATCCAAGAGAGAAATCTTTAATGGTGCCTGTAAGACCTGGAGTGTAATATCCTAAATCTACTTTCTGGAGAAAGAGAGTATTAATCTATTCTTAAAGCCTTAACATAGTTAAGTAACTGTGTAACATTGCAAAATACTCCCAACAAGCCTCTTGGTCCATTTGTAACGGAGGTTCTAGAAACATGATCTTCTATTACCTGCATTGTGTTTTGGAAGAGATTTGCATCTCATGTAAAGGAAAAAAACAGTGCTTATCAAACAGACAATGCTTTAACATATCAGTAGATCAGGTTAAGCAGGGTTTTTTTAATAGCTGAATAATCACTGAAGAAACACAATCACAGCATTCATGACAAAGAAAAAAGAAAGCAAAGGAGTATAAAATTGACCTATCATTCTTTGTTCCAGTCTTCCGAGACTGCTGTACTCCACATCTGTTTCTTCTCCATAGTTTTATCATGATGGATCTTTTCTGCTACAGCTTATAGGGCTCTAGGTCCTTTTAAATTCTTCCATTTTGTGTTTCTATTCCTACTTTTTTTCCATGAGTTTTGAAAAAACTCCTAAAACACCCAACAAACCACCAAACCCTAGCATCAGATTGAAGAAGGTAAAGAGCTCAATGAATCTTTTTTGAATTTTACATATAGTCTGTTACTATTAGAACCAGAAAGATCAGTTTCACAGTACTATAGGGGATGTGTGTGTGTGTGTGTGTGTGTGTGTATGTATGTACATTTGTATATATTATAGTTCTGGAAAAAAGTTATATTGTAAAGAGCATTATTTTACTTATGCAGCTATTGATAAGCAACATGTCATCCTAGAACATCCTTACTTTCTGGTTCTGATTACATCCTCTTAACCTGGTCTATACCTATGCACTGGAGTGCAATAATTCATGGAATATTATGGGCCATGTATATTTCAAGCTGGCTTCTCAAGGGACAGCATAACTCTTTCACAATCTCCTAGTCCAGTCTTCAACAGAGAATGTAAATCCTTGTCTCCTTTCTCTCCCTGATGAATTTGAAGAGTGCAGCAGCATTCCCTCTATCCATGCGCTGTACAATGAGGATCCTACACTTCATTCCATCTGTCCTCCCTACATGGACTGCCTCTAAAGCATCTTATGTATGGCTGGAGGGAGGCAGAGAATTAAGAAAGAACATCTATTGAGAAGCCTCAGATGACAGTGGTTTTTTAAATTCTGTTTGCTTTCACTTGTTATTTTTCAAGGATTTGTTGGAGAGAATTATCTTCCAGTCCTATTTATACATACACATAAAGTGCTTTATAGCACTTGTGCCCTACTAGAAGTGACTTGGCAGGACCATTCAAAGGTAACTTATTTCCATGGTGCACTTTAAAAGTATGTTCTTAAATGCAATATAGAGTATAGTGCTTTAATTTTTACCTGTAAATTCATCTTTAATTTCAGGGAAAGAAAAGACATTGGATTTATCTTGAGGCTTGAATGTAACTAAATGTTATTTTTCTTTCTGTTTCCACTGAGTTTGCTGGAAGCTGTATCAGAAAGGATCAATGAGCTACTTAAGAGAAATTTCAGCAGGAAAAAAAAAAGTACATATGGGCCTGATTCTGTATTCCACTGCAAACGGTGTTTGAAGTGGCCAATGGTGACTGGAACCTCACTGTTCCTGGGCTGCTGCAGCTTAAGAGTTTGTTTTTCTTAGCAGAATTTTAAATTAACCTCCTGGATCTTCTTGAGATCTGCTGGTTCAAGCTCACTCCTGTGCTAACTCCTTCAACTGCAGTGAATTTAACCTACTGGTTAACACAATTGCAAGAAAAAATGCTATTTATATCTGTGGTGCTGCTATGTTTTCCCACTTTTCTTTCACTTGTAGATTTCTCAGAAAATGACCATTCTTAGAAGGATTGGAGACTGTGATTATTCTTTTTATTCAGTTGTCTCAGGTTAATATATGACCTTTTACCTTTACTGAGGAATTTCCCCATATGTCTTCTCAAAGAATTTCCTTGGATGATTCTCTATGGATTTTGTTCCATGTTTTGTGGAAGTGAATTATGATTGGATTAGAAAGGCATAAATCTTCCTGAGTTTTCAGGAGATGATTTCCTGGATTTCCAAAGTTAGCAATATGTCATTCTATCTTCACCCATGCCATGGGCTCTGTATCCCCGTTCCAGGCTTCTGCCTGGTTGAAATTAATTTGCTTTAAATTTGAGTTTTTAAATTTTACCAATCAAAAGCAGCTAACATCATGCAAATATAAGGAAATGGCTTTTGAACAGAACTGTTAGAGTGATTCAGAAAGCCTACTGCTGAGAAAACAGTCTAGCTACTTTTCTGTCTGTAGAAGACAGCTCTCTACCAGGTGAGATCTATTTGGTCCAATGGGATAACGAGAAACATTCAAAGAGCTAAAGCTGTCTAACTAACCAACAGCAAATTATATTTTTTTTTCTTTCTTGTGAAAGGCTCACAAAGTATTGCATATTTCTAGTGTTTATCAGTTTGTTATAAAGACAAACATGTGTTCTTCAGAATTCACATAGAACTATTGCTACAACTATTTCTAATTATTTTTCTGTTGAGAAAAATAATAGATAATGCATGGAGAAATGTTAGTTTAAACATATTACTTTCAAAAATTAAATGAATATTCTCATAAGTTTTTCAATATTCCACAAATGCAAAAAGGTTCCAGTTTCTGTACACCTCTGTCAGTGTGAAGAGCAGCATTAATCGCATATTGGAGGGCCATGTCTGTACGTAAGAATCTGACATGTCCGGTGAAAGAAACAATAGAGATGCAAGATTCACACTGTAGATGCCTCCTAATTAGAGGAAGTAGAATATTAGAGCTGCTTCCCAAGTACACTGTATCAGCTTATATTTTTGCTTGAGTATCTCTCAAGGAGCACTGAGCAGCTGACATGCTTCCTTGCTCCGAGGCAGTGTTGGTCAGCTATTACTAGTGCTACTATTTCACTAAGAAGTGAGTAGAGTTTTTGAACAATTATGATTATTGAATGCTGGCACTTTGCACAAGTATAATTTCAAAGTATTGTAGCTGGTGCTACCTATATCACCCACTGTCCTTTTAAATATTATCTCAATTGACAGCCCTCATCCCCTGCTGCACAACCTCATTAAGTGCTGAAAGGCACTTCTTTCCCAAGGATACTGTCAGGTTGGACTCCTCAGGCTTTCTTCTGCTTTCTCATCCTCCTAACATGAGTCTGCTAGGAAGAACTGTCTGTAGGGGAACATTTCTTTGCTTGGCTATACTGGTATAATTACACCAGTTGTAATTACACCAGTCTGGCCAGTATAACTCCTCCTCTGGATATATTTAGTATGGAATAAAGATATCTTTTTCTCCTTAAACAGCTTTCAAAGTGACATAAGCTAACCAGAGATAAGCACTCATAGTCCTTCTATGCATGTCTAAATAGAGAGTTATATTTATATCCCAATTATAACAGTTCTAATTAAGCCACACAATTATGCTGGTAAATTTCCCAGTGTAGAGAAGCCCTTAATTAGGAGGTATAGTCTGAAAGGTTTTCAGTTGGCTAATGCCACCCAGCTTTAAAACAACACCATGTCAAATTCATCATGAACTAGGCAGCTTCGTGTGCCCGGTTCAGTGTGGGGTAAGTCTGAGGTCAGAGCTGAAGCCTGTTACTAATATAACTGAAAATATAGGTGTAGAATGGGGAGGGAAAAAAAAAAAAAAAAAAAAAAAGAGATAATGTGACCAGTCTGGTGTTTCCCACCCTTTTTAAGGATGCTTGGTCAGGACTCTTCTTTGGGTCAGATTTGTGCCTGGCAAAGAGCTTAGCTGTTTCTTTCTGATGTGGACTAGGAGCCTTTGCCACTTCCAGGTGAGGCTGCTGCAGTGTACCTATAACTCCAGGAGAGCAGACTCATAAAGAATGTCACTTGCTTAACAGATGATGTAATAACATGAGGTCCGGCTGCTTTGTAATCTACAGGTAGTAGCTCCCAGACTGAATTTAAGACACTAGTTTTGATTTAGAAAGTTCCAAACAGCTTTGGACTATCCTATATGAGAGAATGACTCTCCAACACCATACCTTTATACTTAAAATGAGCAAAGGCATCCCATTTCACTCGGAAGAGAGAATGCAGTTGTCTATAAATCCTTTGTTAAAATCATCCCTTACTAGAAAAGACTCAGTATGCTGATTGATCTTCAGGACATTTTGCAAAATACATACTTCTATATGAAGTCTGGAGCTTATGTGTTGTGATGGAAATTGGAGCTCTGTAAGGGATAGAAGGTGTGGGGGAGTTTTGCACAGGCTTAATCCCGATAGATGTTAAGGAAGGATGTGAATATTTAAATCTTGTCTGGGTACTTTAAAAGGTACAGAAAGATTCTGGATAAGTGCTCATTCTTTGTGACAATTTCTATAAATATTTAAGCATATACTGTCAGATGCACCAATAACCTTTGACCTCAGAATTGGTCATATTTTAGTTGTAGGTAGAATTATTTAATAAAATATAGATAGAAATTCTATTATATTTAATTATAAATTATATTTAATAAATTATATATAGAAATTATATACAGTTAGAGAGCTAGCTGTAATGGGAAACACCCAAATCAATCTGTGTTCAGGAACAAGCATTGAGAAAATTGCTAGAGGACTTGTATATTTTTGGAACTCTAACCCTGATTTTCTATTATTAGATTTTGATCACCAAAAATAGTCTAAAATATCAGTAGAGCTTTGCAGCTCTTCAGAAAAGACCAAGAAAAGTGAATAAATCCTGTAAATTGTTGAACACATTCAGAAGGGAAGGACTTCTAATCACATTTCAGCTAATGCTGCAGACAGTAAGTAATGAGTAAGTAATGGAAATCAGATAAAAACTGTAGCAACATTTGTAGACAAAATCTAGAGCTGATTTATCAGGCTCACATCTGCTGATTCAGAGAAGAGAAGTGCACAGCTGATTAATGAGAGAGATTGATCCTAATGCTTTAATTCAACTCTCTGTTGCTTTTCTCAATAATGTGCATAATGAGGAATGTCTGGTAGTTGATGATCAGTATCTATGCGAAATTTTCCACTGCTGTCAGAATTGCGTGTGATACACAGTGGTGTTCTTTGGGAAGTAATGCACTTTGTTTCGTTCTCCAGCTACACGTTTAGTTACTTTCTCATACTTCCATCTTTCCTCACTGGATTGTGGGGCCTAATTCTAACTGCCTTTGCCCAGGGAAATCTACAGTTGAAGGTAGGAGAAATCTGCCTGCTTAAGTTTTTGGCACAGAGAGGCAGGACTTCTTGAATCAAAGTTGGAGGCATGTGTAAAAGCAATAGCAGGTGGCTTTAATGAAGGTCTCCCAAGGCTCTACAGCTTCTTAGAGAAGTACGGACTGCCAGGCTGTTTTTTTCCAATCCCTTACAGATCTAGTAATATGGTTTGAAGCAAAAATAAAATACAGAAGCTTAGTTAATTTATGCCACTTTCTTAGCTCTGTTTAACACACAAGCTGAGTCCTGAACTTGTTTGGTCATTTTGACGATTGGCCAATTATGTATAATACATTGTACACTTTGGCTTTTTATTTCCTGTTTAATTCTGAAAAACAATTACAGTACCTGCCTAAGAAATGGTTGTAGTCTTTTTAAATGTCACGGCATATTAAACATGCTTGTATTTTGGCAAGTGTCACAATGCATTACTTCTTTAAAAATCATTTATGCACATTACAGATAAAAGACACAATAAATTTTGAGGAAAGACTGCATGCCACAGAAATAAGTGATGGCAGTTGTACAACAATATGGGTAGCTGTTAAATTGTATTAAGTTGTGGTCAACGTTTTTGGACAAAAAGTTTTAGTATGCTTTTGTTGTAACCTTTTTCTTTCCATGGAAAATATTTTTTCCTTGGGGGAAAAAACCCACATTTTTTCTTTTTTTAAAAAAGTAAAATCTAAAAATGTTTACTTTGAACTGACATTATGAAGCAAAATGAACAGTTTCTGTTCCACTAAAAGTGTGTAATTTTGAATTTAATGTCAAAATGTTTATTAGAATGGCAAATGCTATCTTTTTGTTGAATACCTGTTCATTTTTTTTAACTTGAGAGCTGTAAAACTATATACAATTCTAAGTGTATATAAATAGCAGCATATTTTAATAAGAAAATATAATTCAGATCTGTCTGATTGTCAGCTTTTGGAAAAGTAGATGAAGAATGAGACAGTTTCCTAAAAAAAATGCTGTCTCTGTTCAATGAGTTTTCCCCTTCATATTGCAGTATAACAGTCAGTGGTCCTGATCGAACATGCATTAAGCTAGGCTTGTTCAGATTCAGAAGGCTTGTTCAGATGCATGTACAGGTCCATCGGCTTTGGTAGAACAGATTTTTTGCTCAAAATTAAACACATGTGTAAATGACTGCTGGAGCAAAGCCTAACTTAGCAAGGGACTTTACCCCCTTGAAGGACAGTGCTTCACAAACCCAGTTCTGTGATATTATATGCACAATGTGTTCCAGAGCCATGCTCAATGACTGATGCATCATTTGACTTCAGTATGTGTTCATTTTGGATTCTTTGTTTCAAAATGTGGATTTAAAGACAAATGAGCCTGAATGTAGGCCAACATAGGGACCTCTTTCTGTCTCAAACTATTAAATGCCTAAGCATCTTCAATTTAAAAAAAAATAAACAAGGGACCTGATGCTAACTGGCCTGAGCTGTAACAGACGTGCTTATGTGATTTTATTTATCTTTTAACATGTGTGTAATTGAACACTATCAAGCCAAACCCACAATAAAATACAATGGAACTTTAGCATTAACATCTGTTTGCCCTATGTTGTTCAATGGAGGCAAAAAAAGTCCCCTTTTAAACCCATCTCTTGCACTCTTCCTTCCCCATAAGGGAAGAAAGTGGGCATTGAGCAGGCTTTGGCCATTGCACTGTTGGTTCAGGTAAGAAACAGAGTGCTGGTGCTGGGTGTGCTTTCAGCTAATCTGCTCAGACAGACACCCCTGTGATTTGTATACCCTCTCTAATCTTGAATCACGGATCAAAGGAAAATGCAGGCTGGTAATGTCAAAGCACAGAGCTCTCAGACGGTGAAAGCGAAGAGCAGCACTTTGAGCTGCAACCATTAAGGGAGTCTGCCATAAATCGTGTTGTGGCATTAGAGCAGGATAGGTGAAAGCCACCCACTGTGTTTGGCTTGTAGCTGCCACTTGGGTTTTACAAAGCCTGTTTGCTTCTTTTTCTTTTTTTTTTTTTTAAAAAAAAAAAAGATACTTTGCTGGTCTCTATTATAGTGCCATCTAGATCAGTACTCTTATAAAAGCAGTGACTTGCATGCTTTTTGCTAGAAGATGAGAATTTTTGATAACACACATTTATATCAGGGGAGTAACAGGCATTAGTGGCAGCAGTCAGGACTTTCCTTTTCAGTAAACAAAGGGAGAAGCTCATTTCTATTCCGAGGCCTGATGCACTATTTAAGCCTTGTGCTTGGACCAAAACCCTGGCAAACCATAGGTAGGTGGCAAGACACTCACTAATCAGGATTAGGTAATAAAATTGAAATGGTTTATGGGACCTTTGTGGGTCCTAGGCATTGAGACAAATCTACCTCACAATTTCCACTGAATTAAAGCATCTGGGGAAAGAGGCAGAGTGCCTGAATGAAGATAGACGTATGGAGAAAGCAGCCTGAGAGGAGCGGCTCAGTGAGCCTGTACTATCACATAGCACTGCAACAGGACTGCTCAGTAAGTAAAGCCTGTCCTCAGAAACTGGAAATTTTGGTAACAAAGATTCAGCACTGTCAGAAGAAGTTGTAAACTTAACATGCTACAACCTGAACCCCTTTAGAAGGAAAACCTTTGATTGTGGTGCAAGAGGTAACCTGGGTGTGGAGCTGAGGTGAAAGGGAGGCAGAGCTAGCTGCTCTGGTGCCTTCACATCCTCTCCCCTGACTACAATGCTACAGAAAATTTGCCTGGGCAAGGGCAGGCAGACAAGAGGAAGAGCATTTCTCATGGGAAAAATGATGCTGGAAAGAGGATGAAGCAAGATGAGAAAATGTCTTTATTCTTTGATTGAAGTCACTTCAGCTTTGCATGAGACACAAGGAGAAATTATTTATTAGGTTATTTAGCCACCCTCCACCCTACAGTTGAATGAATGAAATAGTTGCCTGCTGCTTTGGGGAGTCCCTTTGGTATCTCAGTGACTTTCCTTGTGTGATCATTACAGGCATTTTCTAGAATCCCAAAGATGAAGCAGAACCAGCAATTAATCAGGGAGCAAAAAGAAACCCTAATGCTGGAAGTTGTTGTGGTGGATGCCAAACCATTTCAATGATGCCTCGGACTGTTAAGTTCAGTGAGGTTGGGTCCTTTCAGAAATGAAATGTGTAAAGATACTTCCTGCAGGAATTGCCACACTGTAGTGACTGGTTAAACAATGAAAACAGATGGGCTTTTGTTCTGGGTGCTTCATAATGGGTAATGCTCAAATGATTAATGTGTTACTGGAGAACAAGTATCAACCTAACTATTATTCTGTATGGCATTCATGAACATAGCTGTTCGGCTGGAGTAAAACTCAAAAGTCAGAGCTTTGAAAAGTTTAAGCACATAAAAATGTTACACTGTTTCGTGTCTCCAGGAAGCACACAGTAATGTGAAACATCCACCACATGTTTAAACTGTGTAGGATTATTTATATATGTGCATGTTTGTGTATTTATAGGGGGGGAGAGAGAGAGAGAGAAGGAGAAATAAAATTATGTGATATTACTGTTTTAAGGCTGTTTGCAGATATTCTATAGCAATTTTGTAAAAGAAATGTCTAGAATGAGAGAAATGAACACCCAGCATTTAAAAAAAAATTAAGTAAACAAGATTGTCAGATATCATGCTGGTCTAAAAACTCAATCTACAAGAATTAATGGAGGAACTGGACCATGAAAGCCAAGAAATGGGGTCTGAAAATAAACTTGATTAAGAAGATAATGCTCAAGATGTACAAAGGAAGAGTGATTATTATAGATGAGAACATCAGTGAACAAGCAGAGGAATAAATCTAACATAGACAGTTGCTCAGATCAGATCGGAACATATTTAAAAGATGAAAGACAACGTAAGGAGCAATTTCTGATTTATACTGGAGAGGAAGGCCTCCAACTGATGTATTCCTATAAATGGCTTTTGGCCAAGACACAAAGCTTTGTCCACAAGAAAATATGGTAGTTGGTTTGCTTTTATCCTGAAAATCTGTAAAAAGACCACAACAGGAATGCCATTATGGGAAAGGGACACAAACTGATGAATAAAACAAACTTAATCAGCAAATAAATGTAAATGCAGAAAAGGTGGTAGACTGGGGTCATGAGGGTGGGAATGAAGTTATGACTGATAGCTATCGCACTTGTGAAGTAATCGCCCCCTATACCTCACAGTGACTTTGGTGGGAAAAGCCCAATTTTGATTTTTTTTTTGAAGGCAAAAGGCTTCAACCAATTCAAACTGTGAAAGCATCACCAGAGTGCAGGTTGCTAGCTGTTTATTAATTAATCTGATGAGGGTTTAAGAGTGTGAGTAAGTCTCTAGATGATGGGTCAAAACTGGAATGCATCATCTCTGCTGTGAACGACAAAAAAAAAAAAAAAACCAGAAGGGTGGCAGACATACGCTACAAGGAAATATATATGATACAGATAAAGTTAGCTACAAGAGCTTTTTTTTACATGTGGGCTGTTGGGTTTTTTTAATTGAGAATAGAGGCTTAGAGGAAGAGAACAGAAAGAAAGATCTGAGCTTGTCACCTGTAGTTTATACAAGACATAAATAGACATATTTTGTCCCAAGGAAAATTATTAAGGAGAGACAGAAGACCTAATTTGGCTAATGCTCTGTTACCATTGTTATACTGCCTTTTGGTAAGCTTAATTCTGAACGGACATTGCCATAGGGTGGCCTCACCAGCTCGATGTGTCTGAAGGTGCACAGGGTTGGGTATTTTCGGTCAGGCACAGGCAGTCACAGCTGTTGCTATTTTTGCGCTGACTCCTCTCTAATCACTCAACACATTTTAAAACAAGATATAATGATAGACTATGTTGCCAAGACAGAAAAATCAACAAAGTATCTAAGGGAATATGAAAAGAAATGAAAATTCAAAATGTATCTGGAAGAGAAATATAACAGACAAAAAAACTTTTGATAAAGGTTATTTCTATAAACTTGGCAATGTCTCTGCTGTAAGTAAATATGACTGTCTGCCTGTCTTGCTTTATGTTCAATATGTCCAAAATTGGGTGTGTGTGGGGGAAATACAAGGAAGTCTGTTCTCTTGGTGTAGCCAGCTGAGTTTTCAGGCCTAATCCATTCTGAAATTAAAATTAGCTCAAATGGTTGGATTCTACCAGGAAATTTAAAATGGAGAATTTCCTTCATAAATATGGATAAGAAGACAACTTTTTGGATGTTCTACACAGTGACTTCCATTAGGAAAAAAAAATAATAATTTCCCAACAGTTTACCAATGCTATCTCTGAATTTCAGATATTATTTAATACATGATTAGTATATATGAGTCCCAAATCCCCATTACTACTTATGAACTATCTGTGGGTTTATATGACATTTTTAGTGATAACCATTGAATCGGCTTACATGGAACCCAAGGACAAAGTTCCACTAACTTCATCACTACCGAATCACACACAAGAGGTAGTAAAACCCCTTCGATTTAAACAAGTTAGGAAACACCATGGTTTACTACTCCCCTTCTAAGCAATAGAAGTCCCAATCCAAAACAAGCTGACATAAATAGAACAGCTTGTATTTCTGATATCAAAGGGGTTTGGTTGCAACTACAAATAATGGTGAATTAGGCATAATCTAGCTGTGCTTCTATTTCTTTCATTGTAAATACTGCCTTTCCATCTCGATTTTAGGGGGGGAGTAGGGGTTTTTTTGATTTATTTTTAATTTATATTTTTAAATATTTATTTTTTTTTTATCAATAGTAGTATTTAGAATACATAATGACGTTTTCTGGCAAATGTAGGACAAATAAATTGCATTGTAATGACAAAAAATAAGTCTCCTACTGAATCAAGTACTCCATCTACCAAGCATTGTAGAAACTGAAATATGTGACTTTCTGGAAACAAATTTCTGGTAATTAGTAAAGCTGTATCATTTCTGTTTGAAAAACATACACTGCATTTACATTAGCAAACCACGTGCTTATCAGGAGAGTCTGTAACATGACACAGTTGGTGCAGAAGATCTGACACCCCAACATATAAATAAAACCAGGAGTTGAACTCTGGGCAAGGTTTAGCACAGTCCCTTGGGCAGATGACCTACCAACAGCTCCAGCACTTTACTGGGGCTTCTGAAACACATCTTCCAGTTCAGGTTCCTCCAGACCATGGGTTCCTCCGCAGCTTCATAGCATGAAGCCCAGCCAAGCAAGTGAGGATTGCTTCAACAGGTACGTGTCTGATCCAAAAAAATACTAATGGAAGTACAAACAAAGTAGCTTTTTTTTTTGCTGTTGATGTTGCTGTTAGACATTTTTAAATGCTTTCTTAAGACAAAGCCATAGTGTAAAAAATATTTGTGGATAATACTTGCCAGAGTTCTTTATGAATTTACTGCACTGCCTCTGTCTGAATTACAGACTGTTATTACTTAAAATAAGAGATAGATGGATTATGCTGAAAATATGTGAAAAAGGAAAAAAAGACTGTGGTTTACAAGCTGTGTAGGAGGTCCACACTAAGTCAACATGGAAGCTCGTTAATTTTATACATAAGGTTTCATAACTAATATATCTTATTGTTTCAAGTGGTATAATCAGAATTGTTTTGCTTCAAACCTGTCTGATTTACTAATATTGAGTAGAACTAGTCACATAACTGCATCTCAGACTGGATTTATCGTATGATGTTGATGTTGGATGCTATTCTGGGTACTCAAAAATCTTACAATTAGTCAAAGTGACTTTTTAAATCTACCTGAATACATCACGTGAATTATGCTTCTAGGTGCTTTGCTGATGCAGGGGTACAATTTGGTGGTCTTTCCCAGGATATGCAATTAACACCCTCCCTTGTGGCACAAATGGCGATGACAAAACAGAGGCAATATGTGCAGCTTTGAGTATTCATTTTTTTAAGAACTTCTCTGGTACATCTTAGTAGGAGATAAGCTTTTGGTTGGGGAATATATTTTTATTTTGTTTGTATAATAGAAATATATGTGTAAAGAAGTAATAATAGCAGTAATTCTTATCACACAACTAATCTTGAAAACTAGCTTTTGGAGAGGAGGCTGTTGGTAATGATCATTCCAATAATTTACATTTTCTTGATATTTTATAATTTAAATATCACTATTTTGCTACTATGAAAATGGATATTATTTTAGCATCTCTCTTGTTAGTTAAACTTGTCTTAAAATGCCCTTAGGAATAAATTTGTACTCTATGCCAACGTGAAAAGAAAATTTGATATATAACAGTTCTGATTTTATCCAAGTAAAATCATTTTAGCTAATTTTCTAATGAATAAGATTTGCATTGCAAATAGCACTGAATCTTATTTTGCATGTTGCTATTTCAAATACAAATATCTTTCCTTTTGCAGCATTTAATTTGTCTGCGAATATTTATTGAAATCAAACCCCAATGTGGAAAATATGCCAGAATATATTAGGTAGAACATAATAGGAATGTGTAAACAAGTAAGTAGAAACAGAGCTCTATGGGAAAGATCACTATGGATCCTCGGTATTAAGTAAGACAATTCAGTTTTATTGACATATGGCTTTAACCTGAAAATAACAAAATAATTGAATATTTTTTTTCCTCATGTGGGCAAACACTTCTCACTTCTTCATAGTTTTTATCCCAGTCCTGTTTCCTGAAAAATGGCATTGCCAAAATAATACACCTGCTTATCATAATAAACCACACTTAGCAATTTTCTCTTAAATTTTCCAGAATGAAACCAGATTTACAGCTGTGTATATAAAGTATGTATTTAAAGTATTTTAACATACTGGTACTTTTTCAAGTCTGTAACTTTGCTTTTACTTCCAGAGGCCAGCTATATGTGGCAGGACAGGTAACTCCTGAGGTACCAGTCTCTGTCTTGGTCCCCCATTTGCCCACACCATGAAATCTCAAGTGTCTGGATCCCTGCCTGACCCATGTGCCTTGACTCCATCCCAAGGAGACTAGGTTGTCCCCACCTCTTGAGCCAGGGCACAGCCAGGAACATACCTGAGCACACTCTGCCAGCATCCAGAAAATACCTTGACCTAAGTGCCGTTCAGACCAATGGATAAGCTCCTATAGACTAATGAGATTTAGATCTGAACCTGAAATATGGAGTTCATGCTTAGTTACTTACATACAAGTTAAGTATTCAAAGTATGGCCAGCACTGATATTCAATCTTAAGTCAGTTTGGCCTGTTAATGCATTTATTGCATGATCATGGAAGACTCAGGCATAAGCTGATTGGGTCACATAATGGCTTTATTTACTTAGCAGGGTTGGAGGCAAATTCTTCTGTTTCAGTAGCTAGAGAGCCTTTTAATACTTGGAAGTATATCCTAAAAGACTTTAAAAAACTCTTTATTTAAAAACAAATGCATAGCAAGTCCCTCTTATGTACCTGTGAAACCAGTAATATTACAATATTACAATATTACCATCAATATTATTACATCTACATTATCACATCTATGTAGTGTTCTTGAGAGCAAACATAAGTAAATATTTCACATTCTTAACTGTTCCATACCTACTCTCCCCCCAGATCCCCCATTAAATAGCTGCTGGATGGAACAGGAACAATCTCCTGTATCTGTTTCACTACTGGGATTTCTTAGTTGCATTTTACCTTGGGCACACAGTATTGAGGATCTTGCTATCAACTGACAAGGATAAATCTTAAGTAGGGACACATATAAAGCATTTTATAGGGTAGAAGATTAGTGTCTGATTCATCCTAAAGACTGGGTAAGGACATACCCAGCCACTGGGATACAGATTACATGTTATCAGGCTTCTGAAGATCTTACAGGTAAGGGGGATAAAAGAGCTGAAATACTTAGTCAAAGACCTTTACATAAAAGTGAACTTTATAAGAACATTCACTGTGTTCATTTTTCCAGATTCAGTCTTATTCTAGATCTTGTGCTTCACTTTCCTATCTGAATTGACTTTCAAAATGTCATGTTAAAAGTATGCTTATTCTGCTAAGTGTAAGGCAAAATACTTGCTAGATTAGTTTCTTTAACTGCTTCATATATTTGTTGCAGTTTGAAACAAGAAAACTAACTGGCTAAAATTCCAGTACCTAGTATACACCTACATCTTTTTACGCAGTCACCCTCAGGTGATACCTGTGCCCATATAAAATAATAAAAGTTAAGGCAAAAAGGAAAAGAGTATATAAAATAGCAACAGCATGTGATACCAATTATGTTACAGCCAAAAATAATACTTCTTGGCATGTTATGCTTAAACTATGTTCTGTTAATGTTACTTGGATATAGGCAGTTTTCGATGTATGCTGAGAAATATTTCTATTTGAGAACTATTAGGAAAATATTTTGAAATTACAATGTTTGAGCATGTGGAATGAGTTACCTCCCACAATTATGTGAACTACTGTATAGCAGAGCTGCATTAGATTCCCTGCGACTAATGAACCATGTCATTAATTACAGACATTCAAAATAAAAATTACTCCAAGGCAAGCCAAATATTTACTATAAATAAAATGGTCAAGAACTACAAAGTACCCATTTCATTCTAAACCAATTGTATTTAATTTTTATCCTCTTTCTCCTCAAATTTAATTTGAAGCAGATTAACTTGATTTTATATGTCAAATCTGACAGCTGTAGGTGCACCCCCAATGAAAATTCCATCAGGGTCTAAGATCACTGTAAGATTTTCAGTAAAAGTGTTAACTATTTTAAGGATGTGTTTATTAAACTCACGTGACTTGTTCTCAGGAAAGGTTTCTTTCGGATATAGCTAGGACACGTGTTTTCACAGATTTCCCTTTGATTGTCTCACCACCTTCAATTTTCAGTCACAGCATCAGGCTGGTAAATAGCTGCATCCCCTCATCTCCGAGGAGCTTGGGGTGGTGGGCAGAGCCCTGGGACTGCAGAGAGGGCTGAGGGTCAGAGCAGAGCTCCTGCTTGCCAGAACGGTGGGAGGAACCCTTAACTCCCTCGCTATTTCTCCTCACCTGCTGAGTAAATAGGATCTGGCAGGTGCCACCAGCTTTCTGATATCTATACAAGGGTGCTCCTCAGTGCTCACTAGGAGCTGGGGTCCTGCAAGGCCTTGAATGGTTGACCCACTGTCATAGTATTAAGTACAGAAAAACGCAGTTGGAGATCCTAGAAATTCAGGTAGGGCCAAAAGCTGACTGCTGTTGGTGGGTATGATTAAAGGTGCTGGGGTGGAGACTGTCCACAAGTCTCCCTTCAGTGCATCAGGCAGAGTCCGACTGTTGCCTCAGGGCTGTAAAAGCCACTGTACCCATTCTGCCTGCAGAAAACTCACAGCAAAAAGTTTGCTTTCTTCCTCATTTCAGGTCTCTACTTTGCTCCTCTACTATGTGCTGGCTCAGTGGAAGAGTGGGAAAAATAATTCTAATTTTTGCACAAATGTTTCTGTGGAGGAGGGTTTTCCTTGTCAGGCTTCTGAAGGGGAACCCTCCCTCGGTCCTGCGGGCGCGCAGTGGCGTCAGGAGGGGAGGCACTGCCTGCTGGCACCCCACCGACTGCATCGCACGCCGCCTGACCTGCACCTCCTACCCAGGGTCAAGCTCTCTGCACTGCCACTCTACCTATATTTTTCTTGTACTTTTACTATTTTGTCTAAGGGTAGTTTTGCTTGGATTGGGTGATTTATTTATTTATAGCAGATAATATACAGTCCTAAGTAATGTAATAGGGTTTTCTTCTGTGAACTCATTATAATGTTTTGTGTAAGTCACATGATGTTACATTATTGCAAGTTACATCATTGAATATTTTATATTATGCATACTATAAAATATTTGCCCTCTATTTTCTTCTTTTTCCTCTTTGATCCACATTGTTACCTCTCCAGATTGAGGCATGAGGCTAGACAGATGCACTGACCATATAGATAGCAAGCAAGAAGTTTCCCCAATGAAACAACCACATAAAAGTTCCTCAGGTATCCACCACCATGTTTGTAACTTAAGTGTTTGGCATAGTAAAGATAACAGCAGTAGATAAGTAGTTTATCTAAATGCATTGTCAAGAAAAAAAGCAGACAAAATGATGATAAATTATTACAGCTATCAGGAAGCCAGAAATTGCCACAGTTCAACCAGTTTCTGTACTATTTTCAGTTAGGTTCAGTTGTGTTCATAGTAATTTTAACAAAAGTGAGAAGAACAAGAACAGGAATTGAGTGGAAGCAAATAGCTCAAAAGTAGGCCTTGCTGGAATGTGGGAAAGTTGCTAAAAGTCATATTAAAATCAACAAAAGCATTCAATACATGTCTAGGAGAAGGAGGTTGTGTTTAAGTAAGGGAAAGGGTCAGCTGTTAAAAAAAATATTTGGGCATTATGAAAAATTACAAATCATTTCATCAGGAGTTTGTGACTGATTGCATGAGGTTGTACAGACTTAAAAGTGACAACTTTTACAGCTGAATGATGCTTTTGCAATGAAATCCTGGCTCCATTCAAATCAATGGCAAAATTCCCATCCGCTTCAATGGAGCCAGGATTTCGTGTATATCTGTCTTTTTTCATTCTTCCTTGATATTTGTATCCCAGCTATCTGGCAGACTGTTGTCTCTACAGGTCAAAATTACAGCTTTCTATTCATATATGTCAGCGTTACTGTTTGTTTTCTCATTAAAAAAAAAAAAACAAAACAAAACATATTATGCATACGTGTAGTGCTATATCATTCACTTCATTGCTCAGAGTAAAGAATTGTTTGCTGCATCCACTAGGAGAATGACAGAAATGCAAGCAAAAGGGCTAAATGCTGCCTGTGTGTAACTCCAAGGCTTTTAAAGAGTTCTTATTTTCAGTTCTACATGTATTAAGTTTCGGATATGGGTGTCATGGGATTTAAGCAGGGGCAGAATTACCTCAATGCTGTCTCCTCTTAAAAATGCTTCCTGAATATGGAAAAGTATTGCATGAGCAGGAAGGAAGGTGACTTTCATCAAACAAATCTGTCATGCAGTGAGACTATTTAACTCATCAAAAAAACCAGAGGCATTTGTGCTTCTGAATATAAGCATTAACCTAGAAAAATGAAAGAGATTAATGAAAATTCAAATTGAGAGAATGAAAATAAGAGATAAACTACTACTTTGCAGATGAATGAATTTTTAAAAATGCTTAAATCCACAGAGCTTGTCAAAATGCACCAAGAAGTGCCCTTTTAAGTGAGAAATGACACAGAGAAAGTAATAAATGTGAATGGGGAGCTTTGTGTTCCCCCAGTGCACTATTTGTACACTACAAAAGCTTTAAAAGAATTGTAATTCTACACTCACTGTTGCTTATCTTGAGGAAAGTACATGGTGTCTGTAATGTGGCTATTGCTATTCTGTTTTTAAAGCCCATCGGAGAGCACACAGACATTGCAAACCAGAATGTTTTACAAACATAATGGGGAGCCTTAGAAAAGTAAGAAAACATTCAGACAAGTGAAAATCCTTTAATCACAGTCAGAGAAAATTCGAAAAGAGGCAATATATCAGCTGGCTTTAGTTTGTGGATGGTAACATGGTAGATAAAATATACATGGTAGTGCATGTGCATCTATCAAAGACAAAGGAATATGTCAATAGTGAGTGAATCCCACATAAGAAAATGATAATTACATAGTATTGATCTCCAGAGATCAGCTCCAGGCTAGATACAGAGTGAATGCCAGAGGAGGGCAGTTTGGATATGTTCAGTAAATAAGAACATGTTCATAGTTCTTCTGACATTTTCTGGCCTCTATTATCCCAGGCAAAGTCCATGAAGTTACATCAGAAACATTACTATGTCATTAACTTAATGGACAACTGATATGATCAAATATATTTATTGTTTAAAATAAATATGCACATATTCTCAATTCAGTCATAGTTAAATCTTGCACAGTCCATGAAATAGAGGTTACACTGTCCATCCTTTTTGGTGGGGTTTGTGAGCATGGTATTTGGTATTCAAGTGCTGTTGCAACTACTTGTGAGTACATCGTTAACATTCAATACCACAGTGGTCACTTCTGAAAGCTGCATCAGCAAATATTTCTGCTAGCAGTCTCTTTCTGCAGAATATTAGTAGAAATTTAACACACTTGGGAAGTGCAAACAGCAGGGTTGACAAGCCTGGGATCAGTGCCAGGTTAATGCAGCTACACAGCTTTTGTACCAGCCAGTTCATATCCTACAAGCTTGGAAAGCAACTAAGGAGAACACATTCCTCCATGTAAGATGTACTTAAACATGGCCGAGACACCAAGGCAAACATCATAATTACTGATGGAAAAGGATGCCAAATGTATTGTCTCTCTTGTCTTTTCAGCTGGCCAGTGGAAAAGAAAAAGAAATCCTTTCTGAGTAGAAAAATATTTCTCTTTTCCAGTTCTTCAAGGTCTCTTTCTCCTGATTTAATTGTCTTTCTCAAAGAGATGTTGAATAGTGTTTTGCTCACTGAGAATAAGGAACTGTGTTTTTCCTTTGACACATTTGCTAATTTTTTTAGCTTTCTATATATTGGTAATGGTGAGAACTTTAATAAAGCTACAGCCTTAGATTCACAGAGAAAAACTGCCACAAACATGTGGAACTTGCTGTAAATCTCATTGCTCAGATTTAATCTGGAAGCCACAGAGAGGCAATAAACATGGTAACCCCTCTTGCCACAGTAAGATCACAGTTTAATTGTGTTGACCTCAGGAATCTCTTTGTGATATTTCCATGAAATTCATGATAGTGAAAATTAGTAATTCTGTTTTGGGAGCCAAAGTTACTAGTTGTTGCCAAAGAATTGTGTGGTAGTTAATTGAGTTTTGATGGTTTTGCTATCTACAAACCCATTTTTTCCATGTGACTTTGTGATGAGATCTAAATCTCTGTATCAAATGTTAAAGCCCATTGCACTTGCAAAACAGAAAGATTTTTGTAATGAATGATGGTTGAGGAAAATAACGTTGTTCTCACTAGGGAAGGGGAGACATTGTGGTGATCTAGTTGATGCTTGTCCTCATATGCAGAAGACTGATAAAATTGACCTAGACAAACTTTTCCTACTGGCAAAAACACAAAAACAAGATGACATAATGCACATCCTAGGAAATTAGGAGCAGGTAGGAACTTAACATGAAACCACTGTAGTTCATCCAAAGGGAAATACACATATTGAATGGATTATAAGAAAGGTCCACTAAGAGTGGCAAAATCAATTCGTTCAAGAGATAGTTAAAGAAATTGTAGACAGAAATGATTGAAAGGCGTAGGAAAAGGCAGTATCTTTAAAAGGAAAAAAAAAGGCAAAAGAATTCCTTTGGTTTCCACATACCTTGAATTTCTGGTTTAAAAAAGATGCTAGTTCAAAAGCACAGAAGCAGGAAATTATATACCAAGATATTCCAAGTCTAACATCCCAGCTCTGAAATGCACCGTCTTGCTCCTATTATACACTGACCTTGAATATGTATTGAATGAGACTTATATGGTCCTTTTGTGGGAAAAAGTCAACTTTCAATTGGAACAAAACACAGCTTGTAACCACTTTCAGATGACAGTGCTTCCCTGTCTTTCTTCAAACTCAAAACTATGGAGGTGCAGCAAGCACATTTAAAAGTAGTGAAAACCTGACCATGAAAATCAGTTATGAAATTCCTACTGTTTCCCAGTTCTGAGTTTTAATGAGATCATAATCTACTGAATGTAATCTAGATACTTTGGCTAAGTATAATTAGGTCAAAAGGAAGTTCTTTTGACTTAAATGTTCTTTTGGCCATGGCTCTTTCTTCCAGCTCTGAAGATACATATTCGAAAGCCCCACTGACATGTGAATTAGCTCAGAAGCACTATTCACCATGAATAACACAGTTCAACAGTTTGTCTTCTATTCCCTGAAAAAATACTGCACTACGTCCTTCTGAAATCAAGGATGATGTGTGCTTTAATTCTGTCCTCCTCCTTAAATACATTGCTTCAATATCACAAGGAATTTATATGCATCCATGAAATTATACTCTTCCTTCTAAAATGGACAAAACTCTTCGAATGATCCATCTTTAGACTGGTCTTAACACAGGCAGGATTATAGTTTTGTCCTCACCAGCAAGACTTCTCTCCAGGACTGCTTCTTGAAGTCTCTCTCAGTATCACCTTGGCATCTGTGATTATCATTGTCTTGTGAACATATCCTGAGAAGCAGTCAGCTTAAACATTTGAAATGACAGTATTTAGCCTCTGAACTGGGTAATACAAGCTGAGTGACTGCAGTGAAGTCTCCATGACACATGATCCCCCGCACTGGAGATCATGAAACAGCGATACACCTTCCTGAATTTCATCCAGGTGTGAGCTCTTTAAAGCAAGGGAATGGCCACATATCATGTCAGTTGTTTGTAGCAAATACAAAGATTGAAAAAATCCTTGAATAGGAGGAGGAAAACAGAGTCTGAAATACTGAGAATTTTAAGAAATTTGGGTTCAGAAGGCTGAAAAATGCTGGTATCTTGGACATGGGAGTTCTTTTAAATATGGTATCAAATAAAGACTAAGGACATTGGTCAGTGAGGAGGAAGTTTTGTTTGATTTAACACAGATGCCTGGTCAGAATGCACTGTGCAGAAAGGGAAAGGGCCTACAACTCTAGCTTAAGCAAAAACTGCTGAAAATAGTCAGGAATCTTGAAGGATAAAATGTATACCTATTTTCTGTTGCTGAGTTGAGATCTTGTACTACTTTTTGAAGTTGATTATCTTCTCTCTACTATCAAGTGCCCCTGCAAAGTATAACTAAGGAGTTTGTCTTTTGAACCAGCATCACTGGGAATTTGTTAGGTAGGGTAAGTCTAGGAACAGGGCAGAAGGCGAGCCAGCTCCTGATACACTGGTCAGCAGAGAGACACCATATTACTATGTACTATATTACTGAGTACCTGTGTGAAGGACATCTGCCAGAGGTAAGAAAGAGGTAAGAAAGCATCACTGTTGCCTGTTCAGATCAAAGGGATTAGTTTAGAGATTGTCCAGCAGAGTAGACTCATGAGGTCTATCCCCACTCCAACAATTCTGAGTTTGTAGGACATGAGGGACTACACATACAAAGAGAAGCACATGCTTACTTGTTTCGCTGTCTGAATCAGAGCCTAAGTACCTGAAGCAGTAGGGTATGCAGGAAACGCTGACTCTATTTCTTGCCTTTTTTGTATCTACTTGTAGATATGGTTTGTTAATCCCCACAATTAACTACAGAGAAGGAAAAAAGGGTGATAACCCTAAGAAGAAAATATTTCTCCCTCTTCCTCTAAGTGTTAAGGCTTCCCTGGCAAGGAATTCCAGTTTTCTGCCAGTCTGGAAGATGGTTTGAAACTGAAGAGCTGCATTAGCACTTCTGGAACAAGAAATAAGAAGAGTTACGTTGTCCAGGGCATGAAAAAGCACTGTGGAAGCCTTTCTACTTGAGACACCTAAAAATTAAATGACTGAAGTTTTTAGAAATGTAGTGTAGAAGACTCACACACAATTAACGGGTAAATAAAACAGATTGCCTAGAACTAATTTTTGAGTTGCAAAGTTTTGCCATACTCTGGTGCTAGCTGGGGCACTTAACTGAGCCATTCCCAGGTGAATGACTCTGTTTCTGCTCCTACAGCAGGCTCCAGGCAGGAACTGACAGGAGGAGGAGGCAAGCAGAAGGTTTTACAGGATGTAAGTCACTGAAGGAATGATCTCATTTGGTTCCTGGGGTAGAGTGATCAGGGGAGAGCAGCGCTCTAGCCATTGAAGGGTGCAATCAAGCTTTGATTTAGGTATCCAGAGTAGTGGAGCCAAAAGACACCAGTTTTACCAAGACTGGTAAAAACTGAACCTTCTCCCGCACCCCCCCTCCCATCTTCTTAAAATAGAAGGGAAAGTAAGAAAGATTATCTGCTTAACATGCCACAGCGCAAAAGGAGTCAGTCCATTGACAGCCTCTGGAGACAGGTCCAGGGTAGCTCTTGGGGCCAGCTGGCTCTGCATCGCAGCCAAGGACCAGGCTGCAGTAGGTCAGGAGCTTTGGAGATGAAGTGTCTGTTGGAGGCAATGAAGATCTTTAGATCCACTGGTTCAATTAACATAAATCTTTATATTTCCAAATAATTATTTGGGGAGTCTGGTATATCTTATAACCATATATTCATGCCCTGAACATTGTTCATTACAGTTATATTTCTAAGAGTGACAAGAAAACCTTCGCCCTGCTATTTAGCCTCATCTGCTGTGTCTTGCCTTGTCTTGTCCATGCAGCTGAGCCAATGAGGGAATTTAGGGAACTTTCCTTTCTACTTAAGCAGATGTTTAACTTTCAGCACCTAAGCTGACCTTTTGACTTGGGTTTGAAATTCTGGCCCGGCTGAAAAGGGTGGAACTTTTGGCACTGATTTCAATAGAGCAAGCATTTAATTCCAGGTGCTTTATTCAATAAAGCATATAAAATTACAAACCGTAGGCCTTTCCTCCTTCTCAACTTCTCAATCATCCTAGGAATCACTAAATGATAAACACAAAAATCTCGAGGAAACAAAATCGCATCTTAAAAAAGGCTCCTACATGAATGATTAAAATACCTTTTAATATATATAATAGGTACACCTATGCACACATGCACACACGTATATAAGATGTCAATGGGATCAAAGCTTTTCTCCAGCGCTTTAATAGGTGGCATGCACCCTCACTTATCTGCTAAAATCAAAACTTGTACATGCACGTGCAGGTGGTGGGAGTTGCTTTTTCATATTGTTGGCACAGGGCCACAGAGTAGAGCCATACACCTTCATTTCTTAACAAGCCTGTGTTTTCTCAGGTGTTCATTTATCTCTGTGAAGAAGTTTCTCAGACCAGTAAACTCAAGTTTAGTATGGTAATAGCAAGAGGTGCTCTTGCTGGCAATAAACAGGCCTTATTCTGTCTTAGATGCAAGGATATAACAATAGAATTCCTTTTGTATTATTTATAAATATTCTTTGCAAATGAGGATATCATGCACATGTAATAGTAACAATGTGCATTTGGAACAGACTACCAAAGGATGTTGTAGATTTCCTACCAGTGTTTTACCATCAAAGTTGTATAACTTTCTAGAAGACAAGTTTGGGTTCAGTCTGCAAGATGCTGTCTTAGAGACATATGAAATGTATGGCCTGTGTTGTAACGGCTC
The DNA here is from genome assembly GCF_965140245.1 of Athene noctua. Classification (NCBI taxonomy): domain Eukaryota; kingdom Metazoa; phylum Chordata; class Aves; order Strigiformes; family Strigidae; genus Athene; species Athene noctua. The sequence continues at coordinate 15,718,115 of NC_134046.1, read as the reverse complement.
TTTTTGGCCTAAAAAATCCACCAGTCCATGCTGGTTTTGGTGACAGAAAGATACCATGAACAAAGGCAGAAGGCAACTAAAGATTATTTTCTTGAAAAAAAAAAAAAAAAGATTTGCTTTGAATAATGAAGCAGAGCTAAGGAAGGTGCATATTACTATCCATGTGATTAATATAAGCACTCTGCTCAAGTGGGCCAGTCTTTTAATTCACTGTTAAACTTTAAAATTGCAAAGTGGATTGACTGAATTTTTGAGTGATTGAATTGTTTATACTGAATACCTTTTTGGCAATTTAGGAAGTTACTCTGCTCTTGCTACTTAAGCCCCATTACAACAACTGTGATTTTTCTGCAGGGAATATTTGTCAGATCCCATTTCTCTCAATACTCTGCATTTTGATAGCAGCACAACCTGGGAGTCAAATTACTGATTTTTTCATTGTCTGAAAGGCCTTTGCTTTTCTGCAATTGTCTGCTTCAAGGGTTCATTCCTTCTCCTTTACAGTCAGTAGTTTTATTGTTGTCTCTCACAGGCTGTGGATGGGGTTCTGGTTTTTCTTTTGCGCATTTATTTGATCCAAAGAGCTGGCTCTCGTTATCTAAACTGAAAGTCACTTTCCCCTCCATTAGTCATTGTATGTTAAAGATCAAAAGTTTGGAGGATTTGTCGTTGATTCTAATCTCTCAACATTTTTCTCTGTTTACTGCTCTTGTAGATTCTGTATTTGAGAATTTGCAAAACTTGTTTTCAATGTCAACATCCAAGTACTTCCCATAAATAAAAAAGCTGGAGTCACTTAAAATAGTTTCAAAGACTTCCCTACACAATCTCAGATGGAATAGTCTGTAGTTTCCTGGTATTAATCTATGTTTTTATTTTACATTGTAGTATTACGTTGCCACTTGTTTTTTTCTAGTTCTTTTGGATCACTGCTAAAATGTATAACGTTATGAAAAGAAATTACATCTTTAAAGAATGCTAAAACCCTTCTAATTGCTGCTTACTTTTATGGGTACTCTGGAAGATGTACTGTTTTCAAATCTTATTAGAATCAAAAATATTTGACTCCTACCTATTTCAGAGTTTCCTGAATGAGCATGAAAAAAACCCCAAAGAAAAAAACAAAAAACATAGATTACTTAAAACTGTGTATTTTTCTAAGTATTAAAATGAGAATAACTTTCAGAGTCATCAGTTACTTCTAGGAGGAGGACATATGACAGAAAGAGGCTTTTGGGAAGGAAATCAGTGTGCAGGAATATTCAGCTACCCAAGAGTAACCCAGGATTTTGTGGACAAGTTAATATCCATGTGTCCACTGCATAGAGCAGCAAGAGCCATTAGAAATATTCTGAAGAAATACTGTGGCTCTCCAGCACCAGCTAACACCAGCACTGCAAGAGCCGCCTTAGACACTGCTTATTCTGTACCTATACATGTTCTTGAATGATGTACATGGCTCCATTTCTGCCTTTCCTGACTCCCTGTGTCCTACTGCTACTCATGATGCTGCTACCTCACCTGGTAGCAAGAAATACCCACAAGCACAGATACTAAAGACACTATTTTCCAAAGAGTTGCTGCAATATAGTCATTGCATTGTCAGCAGGTCACCCATGAGATTAGTGTTTGCATCTCCCAAGAGGCATCTCTCCAAAGCCACTGACAAACTCACGTCTGCTTTCTCTGGGCCATGCAGAATGAAAGCTGAGTTGAAATACATGATTTCTCTTAATATGCTGTTTAAAATCTTCCCTTTTAAATAGCAGTGCTTTCCTCAAAACCACTGTCATACACTAAGGGACATCTCAGAGCAGCAGTGATATTGGCACTAGACCCAGCCCAGAAGCCAGGCAGATCTGAGACCACTTGGGACATGCTGCTGTGTTCACTGCTCATCCCAAAAGGTAAGAGACATCACTGATGGTAGGAGCCATCATTCAGTATCAATCATCTTTTCTCTCTTTTTCCTGCTGCTTTAAAGTAATTGGTTTTAGTAAGTTTTGTGCCTCAACTCCTCTTTTCAATGGGCTCAGTGGATGGCTTATTCTCTAATTTCTGGTATGGATTATATTGATCAAAGTGCATTTTTCTCTTAGTACACTCTTTAAAGCAGGGAGAGTACTGCTTGAGAAAGAATTTGAATAAATCTGTTGGTTTATTTTGGTATTTGCAACAACTTAATTTACTTTCTTAAAACTTTCATACAAGGGATTTTTAAATTATTATTATTTATGGGCATAGTGATAGGAAGAATAAAGTCTATAAATATGTATAGACACAGTATTTACACTGCAATTCTATGTTTATCTTGGATACTGTATCTATTAGGTACTCTCTAGTCTGGAAGTGAGTGATAGCACAGGGCTCAGGTGGACAGTAATTATCACGCACAGTTAGTCTGAAATATTGCCCATGGCCAAAGGTTTTTCAGCAGTCCCTAAGGTGAGCTGTAGTTTCATTGAGCTAACAGGAGATTTTTAAGTAAATGTGTTCATAAAAAATGCTAAAATTGACTTGGAAGTTGGTTGCTAGCCAAAAGAGGGGCTGTGACTGTCATACGAAATATCAGATGTGGGTAATTAGCCAAGATCTAGTTTTGATGTTTTTAAAGTTCTGATATATGCAAGCTTCATTTCTACAGAGGATTTTGTGTATAATCCTCTTTATACTTCCCCTTAATTTTGTTTCCAAAGAATGGCCATCTATTTGTATTTTTCAGGTAATGACTTTATAACATGCTTTATTCTCTCACTGATGTGTGTCCCTCCCCAGTAAAAACCATGAAGCAAACCATAGATTTCAAAATGCATGTTCTCCTAAGCACTTTCCTAGGAATTCTGCTGAGCTTAAATGTCTTCAGCATGTGTGAGAAAGTAAATATACATGTAACAAAGAGTTCTTCCTTCCCTGGGCAAAAGCATGTTATATAATGGAAGAAATATTATTCTTAGCATGATAATTAAAAAGAAATAATGCATCTGAATAGTACTAGCCCTCAAAACTCTGGGCTTGCAGCTGGCAAGTCATATAACATTATTCTAGGATGACTTTTTTTTTTCCACTAAGGTAGAAGTTACATGGGTGATATGTCAGGAGCCTTTGGCTTTGGTTAGTTTTTGTAGTAACATTAATACAACTGAAGCCATAAAATTTTATTTTACATATTAATTTTGCAGAAGTAATTTTCTTCTCATTTTAACTGAACAGTACGAGTGAGGTCCATACATACTGAATCCAGAATGGTTTCATAACAGTATAATTATTTCTTAATTTTTCTGTGAGATTTCTTCTAACAGTCCCAGCATATTGGAAGTTATCTATTTACAGAACCTGTCTTTCCTCATACTTCTTTCTTATTTTGTGCTGTGGCAAGGCTAGTATAGTCCGGGTTCCTGCTCTCCTCCCAGGCAGCATGGCTGTGCCTGGAGATGTTCTGAGCACTGGAGTATCTACCACTTTCAGGGGTAATTTGGATTTCTATTAAAGATCCACAAAAAAAGTGTACCTTTAGCATCCTGCAGGCCAAGCATGGAGCCTTGGGAAGGCTGTGAAGCTCTGAAACCAAATGCCTTTTGTTTGTTTTGGTTGTTTTTTTTTTTTTTGGGGGGGGGGGTGTGAGTGGATTTGCACAATGACCTCAGTATTGGGACATGGATAAGTGCCACAATTTTGTTTTAAACGACTATATCCCCAGAGTATATAGCGAGTATCAAGGACCTTATGCAGGGGAACCTGTTGAGGCAATGGAACAGTACCAGTGCCAGAAAGAGCTATGTCCCAGCCTCTATCATTATTTCTTCCTGCACCACATTCTCATGTCCCCCTAATGCATGTGTAATCACAATATTCCCCTAAGAAAACATCTGTAACAAAAAGGAAGAGAAAAAAAAAGCCTCAAATCCATTCATTTCAGTTCTAATGAAACTAATTATCAGATAATATAAGCCATCTGCAGCCATTGACTATTGACAAGTCAGGGAGATCAATGGGGTTTTACTGATTCTTGGTTCCAAGGGAATGGGCAGACACACTGTCACCTTTTCTCACAGAAGCTCAGCCCAGTCTTGTGGCAGAAGCGATGGCCAGGAGCTGGGGTGTGCCCGCAGGCATGCCAAGGAGCGGTTGCAACAACATCACCTTCTGGTGGAGAAATCTCCGTGTTTACCTTCAGGCACGAGGTCTGATTCACAGCCCAAAGATGTTGTTGCTGGGTGGCTGGCAAGGGCATTCCTTGCATGCTTCTGAGTAAGTATTTGGAAAGAGAGTGGGTGGTCACACCTGCCAGCAGCTGCAAAAGAGGCTTGTAGTTCCTACCTCGAAGGCAAGGGCTCTCCCTACATTACACTGCCATTATATCTTCCTCCACTGTAGTCTATTGCAAGTAGTCTACAAACAAGGAAAACCAATATGAAACCTTTCTGATGGGATAAAATTGTAAAAATATTCTTCCACACTCCATTATATAACAGTGTGTAGTGTTGCTGAAGATGCCAGAAATACTGGGAGAAAGAAGAGACAAAGCACATGTCACCCTCTGCAATCCTTCTTCTCCTCCAATGCAAGTCAGATGAGCTGAGCTCACACCAGCCCATACAGAGATTCAGTACTTTCAAGCTGAGGAATCCTACGGAGGGATAGTCTGTGATGGAAACCTGAGGGATCCTCTGAATTTGCAGATCATTTAAGGGCTGTTGTTTTCCAGTGTGCATTAGTGTGTGTGTGCACACAAGGCTGGTGGGTTCCTTAGGCACCGGTAGCCTTTTGGAGGCTGCAGTGTATTCGAGAAGGTTTGCTTTTGGCATCACGCGCCTAGAGTCGTTTGGAGCCTGATCATGCACTACAGAACATGTCAGGAAACCACAAGACATAGTTTCTCTGTGTGGCGATAATCTGCAGGGAGCCGGGATAGCTATAATGGTACATTGCTGCTTGCTTTATGTCTGGCTTCACATTAACTCTTCGATTTGCTTGCTTTGGCTTCTCTGACCGTTAAATACATACACGCAGGGTCACTTTGACATAGTAAAAAATCGGTTTCTGGAATCGGCTCCTTAGTCTCCAAATCCTGGAGCTCCTTGCACTGGTCCTGTTCTCGCGTGCTGCATGGGGTCGCATACAGCGTGCGGCTGGGGTAAGTCACCATCTCGCCTTCCCTTGCAAATTTGCTGTGACAATGACTAATTCCAGAGACATTGGTAATGAGCTAGGGACTGAATAAAATTACCTGAATAAAATTTACTATAAGATTTACAAGGATTATTTTTAACTGTTATCAAATGAAAAGTAGTTTTTAAAAGATCTCTGCCTACCTCTTCTGCCTTTGCTATGCCAAACCCTAGCAAGCATGGGGCATCTGGCTTTTTAACCCTTTTTCTAGTTTTCTACTTTTAGATCTCCTCTTATACTAATGCAGAAGGATTACACTTTCCACCAGGCCTGGAATATTCCACTCCCTTTCTCTCTAGTTGTCCTCTATTTTGATCATTTAGATTTAAAGAGACTAGACAAAAAATGGTAGCTGGAACATCTAAAATCTGTCTTGGGAAGAGGAGATTGTTGTCCTCCTCTCCCCACGTATCGGGACAATATTTGCAAGGCTGCAGAAACACTGTTTGCTCTCCCATCCACAATATATGTGTTGGGGTCTCTCAGGCCCAAGAGATGCAAAATGTATTGACCTGGGAAATAAGATCACCACGAATTTATAGTACTGGAGGAAACTTTGAGTAATTATTGCTAGATCTAGTTTTTGTTAGTATTTACTGCTTTTATTTAAGCAGATGTACTTTAGATACATTATATTCCTTGCTGATTGCATCTAGTAAAAACAGACAAAATAATGTTTGATAAACATAGCCTGTTAACTGAAATAAATTGTTCTTGAATGAATATCATCAGAAGTGAAATTAAAAAAAAAAAAAAAAAAAACAAATCTGTATTTTTCCATACTAAAAAACACCCAACATCAGATTTACACTGCCTGTGACTTAAACTTAGATTGAAGAGAGACAGGTAAAGAAGAACCAAATATTATCAGCAACAAAAGAAACAAGGTGTCTGGCAGAGGGCACGGCAGATGCTTTCCTGTCTAACCTGCTGTTTCACCTCGACACATAAAATGGAAACTGGCCTTAGAGCTAGGTGACCTGCAGAAATAGAAAGATGCGTCGTAGGGGAAATAAAAAAAAATAAATCAGAGCAGCAACGTAGCTAGATATACCAGAAAATATTTGGTTTGGCTGAAGTGTCAGTTTAAGCTTTAAGCAGTTCTTGATTTTTTTTTTCAGGTTGGTTTACGCATCATTAACAAGGGCCGTACTACAGTTAGCTCAGTCACACAGAAGCTGCGCCCAGGATCTCGGTCTCTTGAACTATGCTGAAGGTGTGAGTCAGGGTAACTAGGCGATGTTTACAATTCGTACGTAAAGTGAACAATGCTGCATTGTCGAATCTCAATTAGCCGTGCTCGTGTATTTGGTCTAGGGATTATCCTTGCCATGGACCCCGAGCACGTGAACCTCCCAGATGTCTTAACCCAGCTGCGCGGGGTGCGGGCCCGGCCCTTCCCCGCCGGGCGAGGAGCGGGGCGAAGAGCCCCCTCAGCCGGCCGGGCCGCGGGGCAGCGCCGCCCTCGGCACCGCGTCCCGCCGCGGGAGGGGCGCGCTCCGCGCCGGCGGCCTACCCGCCGCCCCAGCTCCCAGCCCCGGGCCTGCTCTCCTCCCGCGGCGCGGAGGCGCGGGGAGCGGGGTCCCTCCGCGGGGCGGGGAGCGGGTCGCCCGGGGCGGGGAGCGGGTCGCCCGGGACGGGGAGCGGGTCCCTCCGCGGGGCGGGGAGCGGGGTCCCTCCGCGGGGCGGAGAACGGGGTCCCTCCGCGGGGCGGGGAGCGGGTCCCTCCGCTCGCGCTGCCCCCGCCTCTCAGCGGGCTGCGGAGTTTAACCCCGACGGGTTGGTTTGTCCCCATCGGTATGTCCAGGTCGCGTCAGCCCTGGCTCCTGGCAGGGACTTTTTTTTTTTTCAATTCTTTACAATTTTGGATGGGCTGCTTCATCATTTTACTCCTCAGAGATTTTTCTCCCAAGCAAGCCCTTATGGAAACCCAGTGAAGCATACAGCAATGACTATTGCTTTATTAGTGGAGAAAGAAACAATGTAGCTCATGCATAGTAAATTAGTAAAAAAATATTTTAAAACAGTAAATATTAAGTTATCCTCCTTGTCATGAGTGTCTGATAACTGTGCAGGCCTCTGGGAGGCATTACACCGTGTTTGTATATGGCACAACATGTTACTCACATAGCAGTGATCTCAGTCATCAGAAGACTTGCACTTCAATATAAAATGTGTGCAAGAACATGCATTGGAAGTTCGTATCATCTTAGCACGTGAGATGAAAGCTTTTCCCTTGTAAATAGAAGCCTGGATTAGAAGTTCAATATGCCTTCTATAAAATATTGTCCAAATATAAATATTTTTCTTCAGATAATACAGATGCCTTAAGACTGATTAAAAAAAAAAAAAAAAAAGTTTTAAAAAGCCCTTTCTAGAATTCTGTGGATGGATTTAATAGTAAGTGATGTTTCTGCAGCACTGCAGCAAGGTGGGGTTAAGCAGGCTCAGGTCTGATGGCTCCATTTCCAGCTCCAATAATATATTCCAGAGTATCTTGCAAGAGATTCTGTAAATGTGAATACAGAAAAAATGAACATTCTTTTACACAGGCAGGTCTTTTCCTCAAGCATAAAAATTTTCAGTCTGTTTTGTTGAGATAAAGGCTGTATCATTACCAGACCAATGGCTGGACTTTCTCTTTGAAAACGAATCCTTGTAAATGATGTGTTTCGGAAGTCAAATGCTCATAACATCCAGGGAAAATGTCACTGAATATTCCATGCAAATAGCAAATTGTAGTAATTAGCACCTTTCAAGCATTACACAAAATTAATATTACATAATGTTGAAAAAAAGAGAAAGTTATAAAGCTACTTCCTGTGAAAATAATCTGGAGCTTTTATTCTTAAATCCCTTCAAGATTTTTGAAATTATTCACATACCTAAATCTCATTAAATTAAATGGAAGTTAGGACCATAAATAAAAATAAATGTCCATTTTTTGTGTTTATTATTAAATCTGAGCTTCTTAAGAATTTTTAGAATTTTTTCAACTTTTTATTAATTAAAAACAGTGAATATGCAAGCAATCATATGCCTCAAACACTGTGTGCATGAGAACAAATCCACTATCTAAAACTCTGTAAAAAGGAAGTCAGCAGTCTAACATGATACTATCATGTACAAGAATATCTTATAGAAGTTTTAGAAGATTATTTTCAGCCAACACTGAGCTCTAAACTACACAGAAAAATAAATAATAATTCCGTTAGATCTGGATCTTTTTTGAGTTGCTTGTTTGAGGATGCTTGGTTTGATTTAAAGAGCTTTAAGATATTCTTTGCTTGCCTTTTCTTATGACAAGTAACATAAAAAATAAAAGATTTCCCCATATAACAGTAGCCACTGGTGTCCTGTGTCAGGGTATTAACCTTTTTAACCCTGTCAGTTTTCTGGGGCCAGGATATATAGACTAGTTTTTTACTACTCTTCTGTATGTCACAACTTTATTACACATCACATTTTTACTCTTCTGAAGTGTCCGTAGTACTAAAAAAAGGAGTCTTGTAAAGAGAATGCCGTGTTACATGGCCAAAAAGGTATGTAGGACTGAATATCATATATTTTATCAAAGCAATGTCCTTCTTCATCCAGAGTGCACTATTGTTGCTCTGTAAACTCTTAACATCAAAGAAAGACTTGGGGTTCTGTTCCGTATTTTGCAAAGGTGCTCTCTGAGCATTTCTAGTTGAATTATTCAATAGTTTGCTGTATATCATTTCGCTGATGACAAGAAAGCTGTCTCGTACCTTTAGTGGTGTCTGTACAAAGTTGGCTTGTCTTTCAAGGTAGTATAAAGCCATATATAGCTGATTAGCAATAAATATTTCATCTGCTATTAAAGAAATTTTAATTCCTACAGATAATAGTATTGTCCATTCTTTATACATACTATACTCTTCTCAGAGAGCTTGTACACAACCTCCATTAGGAAGAATAATGAGAATTATATGAGCACTTAAAAATCGTGATGGTAAAATGGCATCATATTACTAGGATAATCAAAGACACACTTTAATTCATAGAAAAACATTGCTTTATCACTTAATTATAAATCTTCAGAGATTTACACATTATTTTCAGTAATCCAGATGGTGGTAGAAGAATGCTATCTTCCAGTAAATATAATTTTGTTAAATATATAACATCTTTGGGCATTACATGGCAAGCTGCATCCAATTCTCTCTTCTTTGCTGGGGTTATAGCTGATGCAATAGCTTGGCTTCTTGCTCCTTACCCTTATGTCCTTTTTTTCCAGATTGTCACCCATCATTTAGTATTCATGTTTGTGCACAAGGTTCATCTCCAAGCGCTATTTTTTTTAACAACCATGGTAGCAATGGTTAAAATGACTTAGAGAGAGTGTCCTCAAACCATAGTGGTATCTGCCTGCCAAGGAGTTCTCTGTCCTATTTTGATCCTGACCTTACACACCTACCTGGTGCAGGCAGGTTGCCCCAGCCATCCCCTTTGGCTGGAGAGAGCTGCCTTGTTCCCTGAACCTCCTGCCTGCACTTCCCTACGATCCCCTTCACCTTGCTTGCACCTGTGCCACCACTCTTCTCCCTTGGAACCAGAAATGCGTAAGGTTTGGATCCCTCTGTTGCAAAATGGGTTGGGTGAACCCAACCAGCCTGCAGGACACCAGGTGGGCTTCCACTTCTCAGGTCACAGCCAACCCCCTATTACCTTGAACCATCCAAGTTTTTCTTTTTTCTTTTCTTTTCTTTTTTCTTTTCTTTTCTTTTCTTTTCTTTTCTTTTCTTTTCTTTTCTTTTCTTTTCTTTTCTTTTCTTTTCTTTTCTTTTCTTTTCTTTTCTTTTCTTTTCTTTTCTTTTCTTTTCTTTTCTTTTCTTTTCTTTTCTTTTCTTTTCTTTTCTTTTCTTTTCCTTTTCTTTTCCTTTTCTCTTCTTTTCCTTTTCTTTTCCTTTTCTCTTCTTTTCCTTTTCTCTTCTCTTCTCTTCTCTTCTCTTCTCTTCTCTTCTCTTCTCTTCTCTTCTCTTCTCTTCTCTTCTCTTCTCTTCTCTTCTCTTCTCTTCTCTTCTCTTCTCTTCTCTTCTCTTCTCTTCTCTTCTCTTCTCTTCTCTTCTCTTCTCTTCTCTTCTCTTCTCTTTCCTTTCCTTTCCTTTCCTTTCCTTTCCTTTCCTTTCCTTTCCTTTCCTTTCCTTTCCTTTCCTTTCCTTTCCTTTCCTTTCCTTTCCTTTCCTTTCCTTTCCTTTCCTTTCCTTTCCTTTCCTTTCCTTTCCTTTCCTTTCTTTTCTCATTTGGCTTCTGTCTCAGCAGCCTCCTTGGATTTAACTCCTGGCAGTCAAGCAGGGTAATGTCACACAGATAACCCAAGGGAATGGTGACATTTATTCCCTGCAACTCTGCTATTCTCCAGAGAAGGGTATTTCTTTGGGGTAATTTAAATACAATCCAAGGAGCATTCTAATGAGACTTTATCACAACTAGATAGAATTTGGTTCCCAAAATCACTCTCTCCTTAACAACTTTAGTCCTTTAGAAGGGGAAGACCATGGCAACACTTCCTGTGAGGAGGTTTTGTGTGCTGCAGTGGGATTTCAGCTTCATCCCGATCCCTCTGTGCACCTCTGGCAGCCTTTGGTAGACAGATTTTTGGGAGATAGATGTTTTGGGGATGAATTCAATCAGTAGAGCAGTAAGAAATAAAGTGAGGGGAAGTTTTCCCATTTGTTGAGATGATGCAACACTGTAATAATCTGGAAATAGATGGACTGAGTAGACTTTTGCTTGACTGATTTATAAGTGAAGTAGACAAAATAAAGGAGAACATACTTTCAAGAATAATCCTACCTCAGACTTTTCATCTGAAACTAGTTTGGGTTGGTTACTATTCACATTTTCCATTTCTTAAGCTAATCACTATTTAGAGTTTCCAGTTTTTAAAAAAATGCTTAGCATTCAAAATGCCCTATTTTTAACAAATGTTAACTCATTCTGACCTGAAATAAAAACACAGCATTTTTGAAATTTTACACAAAATCAAAATTCTGGGAAAAAGATGGTTCCCCGCATTTTTTATTCCAGAATTATGAAATGTGTTCCAATCTTTGGTCATATTTATAATTCTGCAACATATTTGTTGTTAGAAGACTGTTTTATTTCTGGTTTGTGATTTGTCAATAATAGTAGTAATCTGATAATATAATAATCAGTATGGTCTGTTCATTTTAAATTGAGAAGTAGTGCTCATGTGATTAAAAATGTCTTTTCTTTTTGTTCACAGTGGGTATATTTTAACCACCCCTGATAGCACTTTACATCATCAGAAGAAACTCCATAGTGACTGGTGTGTCTTTATGGTCCAGAGCAGAGCAATGCTGAGAGGTTAACGAGAGTCCTAAACTCAACAGAGCTGTGCTGGAAAAGTTAGAGAGTGGTAAGTGCAGCAGCAGATAATGGATTTGCTCCACTTTATCATCTTTTGTGGATCCCCTAAAGGTAGTCCAAAGGCTTCTGAAAAGACTAGTGGAATTCAGATTTATATCTTTCTTTTCACTCTTAATCCTTGTGCAAAGTATTTCAGTCCATTCTAAGAGGCTAAGGAGGAGCAAGTTATTGTGATTACTTTATGTCATGTTAGGCATCAGTAGTTTGTACCCTGTGTACTTCTGCTGACTTGCCAGAAACTAAAAATTAAGAAGAGCATTGTACAAATCACTGCCTGGAAAATTGAGATTATAAATGAAATTTCAAAATATTATGAGATAAAAACCCTCAGTGAAAATTTGTTCATTTCAGAACATTTTTCTTGAAAAACCTCCATCCAAAGTTCTGAGATTTTATCAAGCAAGTTTATGGTGAAGGAATATTTGACTAAAATGTCATAAACCATATACATATGGAGAAGGACCAGGTATATCTGGTCTAAATGAATTGCAAATTAGAGGTGTTATTTAACTGAAATTTCTGAGCTAAGGAGTACTCCTTATTCATTGATTTGATGGGAATGACAATTTGTTACCCTTCTTTTTTCTGTATCGCAGAGCTTGTTTACTCGGAGACTATGCTTTAAAACTTCGCATTACATTTTAGATGGAAAAGGTTAAATTTTTTGAAACACTGTGTATGCTATATAAATAAATATTGTCCTGGTTTTGTAAGATAATCCATTTTACTCATGCCAAAAGTGGAATGTCCCTGTTCTGCAATTGTAACTGAAATTTTTTTTTTTAAGTTTAAGATTTTAATTTCATTTTTTAAGCAAATGAGTTTTATCGTAAGAATAATTAAAATTGCAACACACTTGTTCCAGTAGCCTCTTGAGATGTAATTCATGAAGTGCATGCCCCTGCTTTGCCTGGCCTTGCCTTTCCCTTCATTCCTTTCCCTATTGTCTTTTTCCAGCACAGCAAATATGATTGCTTTATACCAAATATCATACATGACTTTTTTTTTTTTACAAGGGTTACCCCTTCCTGCCATATTTTTCTAATTTGTAATATATTAGTCCATTTTATTCTTATTTCTGGCACAACTGAGTGTTTGGAACTTGTTTTTAGATTTTTGTCTATACGCAGTTAAATGCAACCAACTTCCAGTAGTAAAGTTTTGGTCACTTAGTTCAAAATGCTGAAACAACATATCCTGTTTTAAGGTTTTGGTTTTTCTTCAAGACACTAATATGGTGTTCATTATGAAAGGACAAAGGGCACTCTGAATTGTAATAAGGACTTTCTGGTTTTAAATTCCATTACTTGCATTAAAACCACTTACTGCCACTAAGAAAAATGAGTATAACTTTGTGCAGTTTGTGGCAAATAGGCAGTCTTTTGATATCTTATAGCAGAATGTTTCAGTTAATAGGCCTGCACTTGAAAGTACCCTTTCACACCAATGGTTGCAAGTGCATTCTGTGTTTTTGTTTAAGTCTGACATCCATGAAAAGACAACCAAGATCTGTTTCTTATTGTGCATTAAAGAGGATTCTTTGGAAATTGCTGAATAACTTAGCAATATGCTCTGTATCATTTTTACTGATGACAAGAGAGATGTCATCTCTGGTGCATCTGTCTGAAGTATCCTCTTGGATAACTTCTGTATATAGCAATCTGCTTCATTTCTTCAAATAGGAAGCAGTTTCAAAAGCCCTGTTAATTGGAAAATACCAAAATATTTCACTTATTTGCAAGAAACAAAAACGGAGCATGCTGACTCTTGGGAATCAGTTCCCTATAGTAACAACTATTTCATTAAAAGGAGAAAAAAAAAAAAAAAAAAAAAAGGAAAACCCCCACAACACTCTTGCACTTAATTCAAGAGCAGGACTATTTTTTTCAACACAAATATGTCAGGACTATTTTTTTCAACACAAATATGTTGTATCATTTCAAGCATTCAGGTCTTTGCCTTGGCATGTCTAATGATCACAGCTGTACCAAATTGGTTTATCTTTCAGTAAAGGTCAGGCCTGAAGACTGACTTTTATTATATTTTAGTGTTTAGATTCATTTTATTCTGTTTATCACTTTTGTACATGGAAGAAAAAAGGGGTTCTTTCCCAATAAAACCCTTTCAAATCAAGATGTAGGTGGTGAGGCCATCATCTCACCAGGCTTCGTCTGCAAGACGGATCAAACCTGACTGTGCAGTCCTTCCCCCCGCGCTGTGTGGGACTGATGCAGCTGGGTGAAAGCACACGCATGTCCTGAAAGGCAGCTGAGGTTTTAGCCACTAGTCTCTTTTGCAGAGAAAACTACAAATCTGCCATGAAAATATGGTGTAACAGGCGCTTGACACACAGCTTAAAATAAAGGAATGCTCCAGCTGCCTGCTGGTACGCTTAGCATAGAGGATTAAGTAAAAACAGGGGGAGTTACTGCGAAATGAAGCCGAATAGTTTCACAACACAAATTTCCTGGAAATATTCCCCTCTTTTAGAAAGAGAACAGCAGCAGAGCAGGGCAGAAGGGAAGGAAGAGGCAATGGGAGGGAGTACAAACAGGGTGCACCTCCAAGCGCTGGCTGGTACGGCTGATATCATCCCAAACATGGGGTGAGACTGCCACAGTGGCTAACATGGGTTTTCAAAAGGGACAGCTCAGTGGTGAGCATTGGTAAAAAGAAATCTGCCATGCCCGAGGAAATGTCCTCTAACAAAAATGAAGTAATTTTCACCATATTTTACTCAGTGGTGCTAGCCAATGATGCTCAGTTAACATATTTGTGTTGGTTTTAGCCTATGAATAACTGGACTGCCCATTACACAGTATCTCAGTGGAGACCCTTTTGAATTGAAAAGGCTCAGGTTTAGTGTATTCCTGTTATATTTGAGGGGGGTTTGCTGAAGGCTATACTAGTCTCAAATGAGCCTCTCTTCACTTAGTTGTGGCATGGACTCCTGCCACAAAAATTCATCCTTGGGAAAGCTGCTCAGGATTTATCACATTACTGTGACTGGAGTTTGCTAATTATGATACTTAGATTGAGTGTTTTATAAAGCCTTGAGAGTTTTGATTTAGCATATTTTTGTCAGGTTGTTATAGATACAGTGAGTCAGCATCAGTATTCAAATCTGGATCAAAACCTCCACATAATTTGGACTTCTCATACCCAGGGATTTTGTGACCCCATCGCTGCTACCCACTCCAGGTGGCCAAGAAATTGATAGCCTCTAATTGTAAAATCTTCTTGAAAAGAGAAAACATTGTTTGGTGAGATGTGAAGAACCTTACTCTTATTGCTAGATTCACACCCTTCTTTCTCCCAAAATAAAATAAAATATAAAAGCTAGAAAAATGTTACTATTTCAAACTCTAAAGCCTGGCTCTTTTCACTTTTCTTTATATGCATATACTTTGTTTTCTTTTTTTAATAATGTCAGTTCAGGCCATGTCTCTGTCAGCCTGACTTACACTGTGTTTTTAAGATGTCAGCAGAAACATTTCTTTTAGTGACTGCCAGTCATTAATTGCTTCTCCTCTATGTCTCCATAAACATTATATGTAGATATATTGGTATATAATATTCACATGTTTTATGTTTGTATAAACATACTGCTAATACTGTGTTTCTCCAATAGAGATCTCTATAAATCTAGACCTCCAGAGATACCTTATAATGACTTAAACATTAAACCAAACAAGAGATTCCAAGAGGACATGATCAGGATGTAATAATGGGCCAGTGTCAAAGAGGATTTATGATTATTATTCATATGACTCAACCATATGCTCCAGCTACTGCTGTAATCTTGCTAGTCTTGGTCTGACATCTGTAGTGATAATGAGTAAAATTGCATTACGCCACAGAAAAAAATCAAGACACTTAAAAAATATCTAGTGGGCTGCCAGGAGAAACATTGACCTCCTCTGTTGGGTCAAGAGATGGTTTTAAAATATGCTGGATGCTCCTGACAAAGTTGAAGCACTCTGAGGGTCTGGCAGCCAGCTGTTCTAGCTTTATTAGAGAAGAACTAATAATTGAATTCCGAAACCATATGCATTTATCACTGCAGTTAAATACCACACGTAATCCTATCGAGTTGATTTTAAAAAAGGGAAGTTACCTATTTCATTCTATATAGTAGGACAAAGGTATCTGTTCTAATAATGTGAGTTTGGGAAAGATACTTGAATAATGTGTATTTGCAGGGTCACCTGAACTGTCATGGTACCTGTCAAGTCTTTCCTGGTTAAGCATCAGGCTTCCAAGTGACTACAATGAAAAGACAGATATTTCTGGTTTGTTCCCCTCTAACAGCCTTGGTCTGTCTTGGCCTTTTAGGGACCAACCCTCAGCTCTGGCTGCAGCTGAACCTGGTGCTGGCTGGGAAACAGTAGCTTATCTGTGCCATTTCCAGGCTTCCCCATTCAGTGGGAATTTAGCAAATATGCAAATAACTTCTGAAGAGATGTACAGACATTGAGAACTCCTTCATGCTTCTGGACTAATATATAGTGTTGTGCAATGTAAATATATGAGCGTAGACTTCCCTAGTTTCTGTCAAAGTCCATTAATGTTCCATTACTGACTGCAGCACTTAGGTGGTTCATTTCTCACAGAGAAAAAGAAAACTCAGGTGAAATGGCCTGATGTCAACCCTCCTAATCCTGCAGTGGTGGTTAGCAGATGGCCAGTAAGCAAAAGTCAAAGGAGCTCATGCATAAAGCCTGCTAAATCACAAACCACCAAAGCTGCTATAAAATCGTGGCCAAACATAGCAGTAAAGGACAAATATTTAGGCAGTGTCAGTCAGTCAACTAATGTATGTATCAGCATATTAGTGAGGAAATCCCCAGAAGCTCTGTGGGAGTTTTTCTTTTTGATCTGCCACCACCTGCCAGGCTGCTGGCACTGCCGCTGCAGCCACCAGGCAGGCAGGAGCAGTTCCCCTGGGACCTGAACAAGTTGCTCCTTAAGGCAAATAGCCACTTCATTAATTCAAAGGCAGACTGAGCAATCAACAGCAGGTGAGGAGCAAAAGGCAGGGAACCAGACTAGAGGCAAGCTTGTCTGGCTCCCCAGAACAGTGACGGGAAAGCTCTTTCTCTGTTTGTTAATAGCAGCAAATGTTCTTCATTGCTGTCAGACTTGCACAATCTCCATTTTGCTCATACTAAATTCTGATGCCTCTCCTCATCCTTCTGAGATCCTCAGCCAAAAGACACGTTCGACATCTGTGAAGCCTGAAGTCTTGGCTCACACGAACACAAGCACTGGTAGACTTGAGATGTTGTTTTAAGCACCTGACATCTTCCATCTGTCTTCTTTATTTTTAATTATTTCTAGTCTATAGAGTGACCTAATCAAACAAGCTCCCGTCTGATGTCAAGTTTCTTTCTTTCCTTTAATCTCTTCGCATTTCTATATAATTTCTTTTTCCTCTGGAACTATCAAAGTGTCTTTAACAAGCCCATCAATGAAAAACAAAGTCTGCATTCTTGAATTCTAAGTCACACATAAACCTTAAAGATGCTGTTTGTTCAGTGTTGACAGAAGCAGTCGTCTGCCCTAATTTACCTTCATCGTATGTTTTTATTAGCGCTGTGAGAGCATGCATAAACTCACCAGGGGCACATGCATGTTACAGTGCTCTTTTCTTAAACTCTCTCAGCTCTAATAAAAACACATGGGCTAAAACACTGTCCTGTATTGGGACAGTAATACCTCTCTGTCCTCTGTTCTTTCAATATGAGAACAATTGTCTCTGAGAATATTCACTCACCTAAAAGTCATCACAACAGAAATGAAGGAATGGTCTTCAAGGAATGTTCTCAAGGAACTGTCTTCTTCCACTGATGTTCTTCTGCTCAGTTCTGCCCAAAGATCTTAGTGATGCTTTAACTCAAGTGTCAAGTTTGATATCCCTTTTCTAACCTAATTATTTTTCAGGTGCCTATAGGGAGAGAGTGATGCCATGGACTAACACTAATGGGCCTCCAGAAGTAACTAAAATGGCCCACATGTTGCTATAGGCTCACATTTTCTAAACAAGATTTTCATATCCACTGTGAAATTTTTGAGTCCCTACCAACTGACAAATATTACCTATGGATGTATATAGCCACATGCATAAACATCAAATGGAGACACTATTAGCTCAACAGTAAAAGGGTTATCACTGTGGCTGATTGGGGTTCTTCATATTTAGCTTGTAGTATTACTTAGATTAGAGAAAGGTGTCATTTGATCTTCCATTTTTCCACAGATGCTGCCAAATAGTTTTCTAAATCAGTCCCAAATGTGGCCTGGTCTCTGTGCTGGGCCAGTGTGAGCATAGTAGTGGTTTTGTTCCTCCTTGCTACCTTTTCTTCTCCCCCGCCATGCTTCCTCCTAGAGTTTGGGGTGAGAGCACTGAGCCCCAGAATATCACATGAGTTAGACAAAACAAAGCTCCAATGTGTGCTAGATGTAATAACCTGCAATGTCTCCCCTGTCATCCCAAATTACTGGAACACACTGTGTTTCAGCTCTGCCTACCTACATGCCTGCCTGTTGGAGAGAAATGCCTCCTCCTCGTCAACCAGGCTGGTGCAGGGTCAGGTGTCAGCTCCTTGCTGGAATGAGCTGGCATTGCATTCTGCTTGCCTCCAAGGTCATGGGCAAACAGTGCTTATGCTGATCACCTGCAGGGGCCTTCATGAATTATGTGGCTTCTTAGAAATGTTTTGAGGTTTACTGGATGTACCCAGTAATATTGAGGATATTGGTCCCTGCCAGCAAGCAAGTCAGGCATACAAGACTCCGCAATACCTGACTGGTGCCTTCAGCTGGGCCATAAACAAGTATCCCCATTGGAGTTAGGGGAAAATCTGTTCCTCCACACCAGGCTGTCAAGGCTGCACATTTGGGAGCTCTGCTTTTTTAAAAAAAATAACTATTCTATGACATGGAATACAAGCCATTTCTGAAACAGTCCTGGATATGCATTTAATAAATTCTCTGCTATCCTGGGGAGATAGGTCTTCAGTGACGCCACTGATCACTTGCTTTTTTAACTGTTTATAGTAATTTTGTTCTTTTACTTCTTTGATTTTCTAGTGATGTCCCCCTAGTGTCGGGTGACAAGTGGGTGTTGAGAAACCACTGTAGTCCATGGTGGATAGGCTGTGTAGACAAACACTCTCCAGGCTTTTCATGCAAGACACTTATTGCTGCAGTCTCAGGTAGCTGGACTTTAAGAACTAATGTAGTGTTCCAGCCTTATAGTTCTCATAGTCTAAAGATTAGACACATCCATTGAAATAGTTTGTGTAGTAGGTCTGAAAATTTGTCTCAACCAGACAGAAAGAGGTTAGAAAACCCTTGTTAAAGGGTACATCAAGCATTAACACTTGAAGACAGTAGACTCTTCCATTGGCTTAGGTGTGTCCCAAAGAAAATGTTTTCCAGAGCCACATGGTGAGGGAATCCACACCTACCACTTTATTGCAGTCCTGTGTGCCTCAAAGAGGGTTGAGGCTACACACTAACACATCTGTAGTGTATCCTGGTGTACTGACTGGCATAGTTGAAAGTTAAAGGTGTAAAACTAATTTTTCAGGTAAATCAATGCAAATATGCCACAAAGTGGTAAAACAGATGTTTTTCCATAAATCAGTGAATCGTAACATAATGTGTATTTTTCTCCACTTACCCCTGCAACTAGTGTGTACTGATCAGAAGACTGGGTCCTCAAAAAGCTCTGCAATTACATACATGCTTGCATGTGGTATCTTTAATCACTGATAGTTTGTGATCTATTTCACTTACTGCTGCCTTGTTCTTACATCTAATAGTTGTCTTTTTATAGGAAAGTTAATGATGGGAAGAAGTTTGATTATTTTGTAGGATGCCATTTACTCTTGCCTTCCATGTACTTTTGCCTCTCTTTACCCTATAAAAAAATACAGCAAACGTGACAGAATCCCATAAGTATGGCCTGACACAGCCCCAGTTAAGACCCCACCTTCCCAGCAAACCAGATTTTTTACAGTACTTTCTTGAAGTGTGAGTATATGAATTTGGAGAAAACATTGTGGAAAGAACTCTAAGGGTTTAAAAAGGTTTGTTTTGTTTTAATTTGATTTGCACAATATAATTTTTTGCTTGCAGCAATATATTTTATGATGATTATGGCAGAAGTAGTTCCTAGTGTAAAGCAAACTCTTGCTTGACACTAGGGGAAAAGGTCCTGCTTAATCTTGCATTTTAGAACCTTTTTTTGAAAAGCACCAAAGGATCACTAAGTGCACAAGAGAACAACTGGAAAGGTAAAGTTCAGGGCCTCAAAAGCATCTCTGCTCCACTTTCAGATGTGGACTGACTAACACAGCTAAGGACAGGGATGCAAGTGGATAAGAACATGTGTCATTTTCCACCCATTAATATCTAAGGTAAGATACAGACAGTTCTAAAAGGATGACTGAATTTTTACAATAATGGTTGCCTAATTCACTTCTTAGAGCCTGTCTAGAGATTATGCTTCTAAAGGAGCAGTTTGGAGGAAGAGACTTGGAGAATCAGACTAGAAAGTCATACAATGTTCAATACAGTAGCATGAACACAGGGATTCAGGAGGTTGTAGAAGTGGAAAACAGGGATATAGTGATTGGCACTATGGCTAGATTAGTAGAGATAGATACATGAAGGGTTTATGGATAAGAAACAGGCAACACCCTTCTGCCCAGCTCTCCTTGGGTCACATAACTGAGTTATGTGAGTGGGCTCCAGATCAGGATTGCACTATACTAAACTAGGGACTAAACAGGGTGACAACATGGCATCTGGATGTTAAGTGGTGGAGAATGGCGTGACAAAGATCAAATTCACAAAGCCCCAAATGGACTGAAGATAATGTCTATTAGTGCCATTGCTTCCCTTTGATGTTTGCTTTTGATAATGTCTATTGGTGCCATTATTTCCTTTTTTAGCACACCTAAACTGCTTTGCTGGGCATAAAAGTACACCGGAATGCTTGGGTATCTTCAAAGGTGATGGAAAGAGAAATCCCATGTCTTAAAAGTGTATTTGCACAATGTTAACAAAAGTCTTTTGGTAGACTGCAGTCTGTATCACTGCTAAACTCAGAAAGATGTCTATCCAGGAGCACAGTGTCCAAAATCAACCCAGGGAAATTTCCTCCCAGTGTGAGAATAATCACTGCCACCTTTTTATCATAGGGATTTCATATCTTTCAACAGACTTTTCTATCATCTTTGCAGTAGTGGTTTGTGAAACGAATGAGGTCCCATAAGTGAAAACATAAGTAGAGTAAGTGACCTTCATACATAGAGGTATAAAATAACAAATCAAGCATCGCAACAAGCCAACAGTGCAGTGTGCACAGATGGAAGCAGACAAAATAAATTAAAACAATGTTGATATCTGCTGTATTCCCCAGTATCTCAGAGGCTCTGAAAAGTTGCCTACATTTTTAGTTCCCAGTTGCTTATATTCAGATTTTTAAAAGCCCAGAATCTGCTTTATGGATGTTTTCTGTGTCATTTAATGACAAATTGAGGGAAGGACTACTATAACTTCAGTAACTAATTGAGCTAGTAATTTAATCATAAATTAGATGGCAAAACATTTCTATTTTCAGTAATAATTTTTACTCTGCTTATTGCTCTGTAATTTAAGATTAAAACTGCTTTTTAAAACCACCATCTTAAAACTCAGAACAAAAAGAACTTACAAAAGGAAGTAGATGAATGTTAGTTTCGGGATGTTTTTATTAGAATACTTTCAGAAGAAATTGTTGGTGAAATATTGTTCTAGTAGCTCAGTTTTCCTTACTACTGAGGAAAATCAGAAGCAGAAAAGGAGGTGGTTTCTGGTCACACCACAAGTCTAGGGAATTAGGGCTCAGTCTCTGTTTACTGTTTAAACTCATAAAATGTGTAGGCTCATCTCTTAGTTCAGTGGAGTTGCCCTGATTAGCTGGCAGCCACACCAGCCCGTTCACCCGGGTTACTTCTAACCAGAGCCCGTATTCTGCCTTTCCATACCTGTGTCCTCAGTGCCGACAGGAAGGAGCCAACACATACTTCTGTAAGCAGAATACAGCCACGATAGCATGTCATGCCAGAAGAGATTTCTTTATTTCAAAGATTGATGTTTTATAATGGTTACAGAAATGCCTTTCCATGCAAATTCTAGCAGTGACACATCGAACTCAACTGACTTAAATCAGGAAAGAATTTGAACAATACATCTAGAGTTAAAAAAAAAAATCAGAAACAGAAAAACAGTGTGGGTTTTGTTGTCTGGATTCTTTTTACTTTCATTTTACTGTTTTATATGATGAGTTCCCAGAGTTTCTCTAAGTTTGAATGTCTCTACTCGGGAAAGTTGCCCCAGCAGAGGCATAAACTGGGTGTATACCTGGTCCCATGTTTTCACTTAATGCATGTATGACATTTAACAGAGCTAAATACATACACAGCTACACAGAGAGCTATCTCTGCAAGTAGCATTGCACAAACATCTCTTGTTTTCTGTGTTTATTAGTTTTCCACACCCTTCCATCACCTGTGGGGGCTTAAAAGAAAGTTATAAGAAGCACTACTGCTGCATGAATATGAAAAAACTCCAAAACAAAGGCTAGGTTACTGCCCTAACAATTCCACCAGCTGAAACATTTTCTCTGTGTAATCAAATGTGCCTGTCATTATGACACTCAAGCAAACAGCTTAAGAGGTGGCTTAGTCCAAGGATGTACAGTCCAATGTATAAGAAAATCCTGCTTTGTAGCTTGTTTCATGAAAAGCAAAATGTAGATTATGCCTTGGAAGTTGTTTACAAAAGTGTTCTTGGTCTGTCCTGAAGATCAGGTTGTCAGCTTTGTGAGCCTCTCGGCAGAGCTGCCTGTTCATGTTTCTGTGCTGCCCAGAGCAGTTTTCCTGGAGAAATAAGAGTGTCCTCTGGTGGCTGATACCCTGCTGCAAATCCCCAGGGTCTTGCACTGAGACAAGGGGGTCTGGTGGCACTGTAAGCTGCTGAGCCACGTAACCCTTATTTTTGTTTTCTAAATCAGGTAGTCTTTTTTGCCATGCAGTATCTTATTTTCCTTGCAAGTATCCTTGTTATTTGAAATGTCCTGTGATTAATGAAATGCTCGAATGGGTCCTGCAAAGCATGTCCTCTCCTTGCGAGTGAGTGCAGTGGCCCTGGTGGCATTCATACCACTGTAAGGGGGCATGACTGGGCGGGTTGACTGACTTCTGCTGTGAGATTTTCGTAACGATAGGTCGTATCTGTGAGAGCTTGTAACTCAGCCTGCGTGTACCCACATCACACAGTGCTGTGGGAGCTGCTTTTGCCACGAGGGCTAAGATTACAGAGCAGTTTCCTTCCCAGCCTCGTGACTCCACGTGTGCACACATGCACATTTCCAAAATACTTGGTTCTGGGGTATAAGGGGTTTTTTTTGATGGACTTGCTCTATGCCAGAATATTCAGAAAAGTCTTTTGAACTTTTGGGGGGTTACGAGAGGACAGAAACAATGCTCTTCCTATGAGTTAAAAAATTCCAACTTCTGTTTATTTCAACAAACGACAAATAAATGTACTGTGTGTCCCACAGTGTTTCTCTTCACAAGCCTCCTCTTCTCTAGTCATCCTCCTCTTTCCAGAAATCATTGCTTTCGGTTTCCCCACTGTAAAAGCACAATCTATCTCCCTCTTCTTTCTCTCCATCTTATCAAACCTGTTCTTTCTTTTCCTGGATAATCCTTACTTCTCATTTTCCCCTCAATCTTTTTAATACCAGCTGCTCAAACCGTAACTATTCCTTTTCCCAGTGGGCAGAGCCTGCAGTGTCATGATCCGTTGGTAAGACCACAAATGAGTGGAATTTGGCCCCATAATGACCACCTGGACAGGACCCCAAACTCAGGGTTTACAGGAGTGCCTCTCTGAGAATTTTAGTGCAAAAGACACTGTTTTATTCTCTTCTGTGCCATTTTAAGCAAAGAGCTCATTTACTCAGATACAACAGTATTTGAGTCCCAGTGGTCCCATGATTTCCGTGACGAGTTAGTTGGCTGGAGTATCCCTGAGGACAATCCTTTATTAATGTGACCACACTGATTATTATTTTCTTTCATTAGTAGGATATTTTAATTCACTGGAGTCACACCCTCTCTCTTTATTTTGCCTGTCACTCAGATGAGCAGAGTTGGCCCATCTGGATCTCAGAGAAGGATCTGGTCCTGTTACTCTGTGGTATCTTTGTCTGTTTGTAAATTTTGTCTTCTGTTCTTTAGCCTGCATGAAGTGGTGGCATCTGACATTTTAAGCCAATCTCTTTGTAACATCTCTAAACTAAAGCCTCTGTCTTGTTTGTTAGTTTGGTTTATCTTTACTATCATCTACCATGAAGCTACAAGCTTCACATTCTTTCAGAAAACAGACATGACTGACAGCACTTGCTGTACAGAAAAGCTGAAGCAAACCATGCTTTGATAGATTTTCTGTTAGGATTCATAATAGCATGGAGTTAAAAGAGAGAAAATAGGTGCTTTGGAGCATAAGATCGTAAAATGCTAATTTCAGTGACACAGTGGTGGACTGAGTAAATATAGAAAGGATTTATTATGAAGTTCTTTAGTGTTGTTGGCACTAACAGCAAATTGCTGGGCAACATTATATCGCCAAAATCCAGGAAATAGCACAAACATTGAACCACTGTATTTTCAATGACAATAATGAGAGAAGCTTTGGTATTGGTTGGCATCCCCACAAAAGGCACATGTTGGCATGTTCAGGAATGTAAATGATAGATCTGCTGCTTGAAGTTTATAATTATTTAATCAAACCCAGACTGCAGAACCTGGAGGGACATCGTGTATCCTTAAAGGAGAAGTAAGAAGGAGAGAGAAAGAAAAGAAAGTCATACTTTACAAATGACGGAATGTATAAGTCCCTTGGGTGTGCCTACCATGTATCTGTGACTGCTGCAGAATTTGTGGGTGATCTTTTCTGCTCGCTACTTCACCATATATTTAAGGAGCACTGCAGGAAACAAATTGCCGACAATCTCTTTTATGTGCTGATGGAAGTCAGATCAATTATCCTTTCATGCAAGAAAGAAAAGCTACAGATCAGGACAGGAAACCACTCATTTGATGAACTATTTCTACACTACTGTATACGCACACACATACGCAACCTCCACCCTTCTCTCCTGCAAGCAGACACGCACACAGCTACAAGCCCTCGCTTTTCTAGACACACAGAGAGGCACATTATTTTCATTCGCATTTCATGTTTAGATTATTATTACAGAATTTCAAGAAGACTTATTCTGTTTCCATTTTTTGTAAAAAAAAAAAAAAAAAAAGGAGATAATGAACATTCCGTTTTCAGAAATAAATCTCCCAGTACTGTATGTTCTGGCTGGTAACGGGCTGAGTAGCAGAGGTCTGCTGTGTTCCCAGCCTGGGCTTTGCTGATGACTCAACTTTCAATTTAGTCCTAGCATGATGGAAAAAGAAAAAAGTCTATCAAAAGGAGTATTTGTGTGTTTCAGGGGAGAGAGAACAAATTACTAAATCAAATTAGCATTACATTTCATTCCTAGACCCTAGGAGATTCAAGGATTTACTTAAGATACTTTCTTAAATTACAGTGTTAGTGTAAACATTAAGATTCTGCACAAAATCTCTGAGAAGTGATGCATCATTAGGTGATGTCATCATGCAATAATAAAAAAAAAAAAAAAAGAAAAAAAAGGAAGAAATGCCTTAGCTGCACATATCAACACATGATTGCACTATTTTTAAAAATGAAAGTTCAGGGGTTTATTATATTCTGAAGGATTTCATGTCATTAATCCATTCACTGTGTGTGCTAGGAATACTTGCATTGGTTTTTATTTTCCTCTCCTCACAGACAAAGATATTTCCTGTAGGGTATTCATGGCTGTAGAAGATGAAATCCAGGCCCCACACAAGGCTGTGGAAGAGTTACCATGGATTTCTATGGGGTTGTCATTTGACTCAATAAGGCTAAATAAGGGTTCTTGGTATTACTCCATTTCCCATCCCAAATTTCTATACCTAGTGACCTTCTCCTTCCTCATATTATCAAATTCTCTGTAATTCTCTCTAAATGTATTGCTTTCTTTTTTGCAACACTGAGGTAGAACAATGTTCCATGGGGGCTCTGCAGCTCGTTGTTGCCCTATGGGCAGCCACACTCTCACATGCTGCTGCAACCAGCCACGTGGCACCAGGCTGCTTCTAGCTCAAATTAAAACAAAAAAAAAAAAGCAAAAAAAATATTATCAAAATAAAAAGAAAAAATTTGCTTCCACATCTAGAGCATGTGCACTTGATAATTAATAATTTGAAAATTAATCAGAGTATAATATAGAGAAGTTTATTGTTAATTTTATGAGTTTCAGGTCCACTGAAGAGCTGCAAATGGTAAAAGGAGAAATGAAGTAAAACTGTATTTATGTCCTAAGACATATAAAGGACAGTCAGTACTGTTTCAGCTGTGGAATTAGAACTCCTCTATTTGAGGAGCTAAGCCACAACAGCATACAGAAATATGCAACTTCTGTTTAATTCTTTTAAATTTAAACATGACTTAAAGAACCATACAAAACAAGGACAACATCAAAACATATGGAAGTCAAAAATCTTCATAACAGTAAAAAATTATTGTAGTGTTCAGGTTTTATTAAGTTGGACTAAACAGTTCTGTTAATCCTAGGATTCTCTATATATATTTTCTGTGTTTCAGACTATAAATGCTCCCTACAAATTTATGCAATATTATGTAATATATTCAGGGAGACTAATTACTGAAGCAATTTATGTTTGGAAAGTTATGTCTAACGCCAGAGGGATAGAATCATTTTGTATAATGAAAGCTTACATCCCACATATAATTTCTTTTATTTAATCTACCTCTGTATAGAAAGCTATTATTAAAAAAATTATAATTGTCAGAATAAATTCAGTAGTTGAAAGACATAAAGAATAAATATGCAAATTGTGGAATAAACAGCTAAAATTACAGGTATTTTAAAACTTCTTTATTAAAAAAACCCATGAAGCTAAAAGTTGACTGTGTATCACAATTTGCTACCACTCTAAATGTACTCTTCCACTACCTTGCAAATGGGCATTTATATTAATAGAGTGTTGGGAAAAAAATGAGCAATGACCGCTTCTTATCTTTTTTGTTTGTTTCTTTCTTTTCTTGACAAGAAATGTGGAATTTACATTTAAATTTCCTGGTTGTCCGTTTGTCATCACTAAGGCCATCTCTGTGATTTACTTTATTTGCATTTAATAATTTTCTCAAACAGAATAAGAAACTCTCTTTTTTAGTTCTCCTTTTAAAATCTTATGTATTGATAGCAGGTTTTAAATAAGATCTATGATTAAAGAAAGATGTGGTTAATTTTACAGTTTAGAATTATTTTAAAATATAAATTAATTAATTCAAAACCACCACCCCCCAAAAAAAAAAAAAAAAACCCAACAAAAAAACCAAAAAACCAAACAGGATCACTTTGGAAAGCCTTCAATCATTGATTAATATGTAAGGATCAGGCAGATATCTACAATGTCTGATTATCTTTATATGAAAAACATAGCCCGTGCACATTTTTTTTTCTGTGTCACAAAAAGTTTCTTTTCCTGCTAAAGTTTCTGGGTGCACTGCTTAGCTGCTGGTCTTTCTCAAAGCCTGAAATTTCACGAGACAGATCCATTATCCAAATACATGTTCTCTCTGCAGCTGATCCCAAATCCAGAGAAATCAAGGGAGACCTTGCGTGAAGATCAGACATGCCAGATGCTCCACACAGGGGTGACTTCACTGAAACCGAAGGAGCCACATCACTTCACACCGGAAGTAACGCTATATACAGGCTGGGTTTAACGGATATTTAAAAACTGGCTCAGTTTCTCAATACACAGAAGTCTCATGTAGAATATATATTCTGTATGTCGATATATTAATTACTAATAATACATCGAACTGTATCCCTAGGTGTGCTGAAGACACTCCCTAGGTATTACTAGGAGTCATGTATTAATACAAATTGAGAGAACTGAATTTATTTATTTATTTATGGTTTATTTATTAACTCACCTATGCTCCAAAAATATTTTCATCTCAATGTTTTCTTTTTTTCTTACCTACATTTCCCATCAGCCTTTCCTTAAACTATATGCCATATTTGTGATTTTTTTCAAATATCATCATTGTGACTATTGTCAGCTTTCTTTATTCCACAGTTGGGAAGTGCACACAATTCCTTCCTGATTGCCCAAGAGAGGTGTGTACACCAGGAGTCTGTATTTCAGGAATTAAGAAAATGTAATTATATGCTTAGATATCTTATGTCACCAACTCATTTGCTGTGAAGTAGCTGCTAACTTTCAGCCCTGTCTTCTTGGTCCTTCTCCATCACCAGGAGCTTTACGTGTGTCAGGAGGAGTTCTGGCTCATTCCGGGGGAGGTGCCAGCTGTGCTTGAGCCGGCTGAGCTTCTTCCTTTCTGCCTCTGTATCACTGTGTGCATCTTCGAACACTGAGCTTGTTGACAGCAAATATGTGGCATAGTTTGTACTTTAGCAGCTTAAATTAAATTGTATCTCCTCTGTTAATAGCCGCCTACCTTTTGCCATTTAGGACAACATCTGTTTTTCAAAGCACACCGCTTAGGTAAAGCATTTGTGTACATTTTTTACCCAAAATTTGACTTACAAAGTCTCATTTTGACAGGCACATACAGAGCATGCAATATTTAAATGTGGTGTATTTATATCAGATGTATACACAGTAATTCATTCATATCTCTGTATATCAGATAGTTTTGTGTATAATGTAAATAATATGTCTCTTCCAAACAGCACTTACACTTCAACAGTCTAAATCTCCATTCATCCTATGTTAGCAAGATGAATAAATTTCTCCAACCCTTCAAACCAGAAAGCTAAACATGCGGTTGAGTGGTGAGCCCTTAAATTAATGACATGGTCTATGCTGATGTCACTGGACATGACAGTATTTCCACAGCATAAAACTCACCCAATATAATATCAACACATACACGACTTAAGCAAAAGTTTCACAGTTTAAGTATTTTGCAAAAATGTGCTTACGTAAACAAAAATGTCAATGGAGAAAAAACTACACTGTTGGTTTCATTTATTTTTAATAAGAAATACATTACTATAAGAAATGTTTAATAATTTTAATTAAATTTGATTTTTATAGCATATTACTAATTATATCATTTGACATTATAACATAACACAGTGATGAACACTCAGAATATCTCAGTGGCTGCAGCTTTAAAACTCATGACAATATTCATGTTTCAGCTCACTTTTATGCCTTGCCATAATTTATTTTTGATTCCAAAATAGCCATTGAGTTAGAAGTTTTGATTTTTGATCATCTTTAGAAAGCACATCAGTATTAGGAGGAAATTCTTTTCAAATTTGAAGAATTTAGTCAATATTATATACATATATTGATATCCTTTCTCTGTGCTTCATTTTCCCCTTTTGTAGAAGGGAAAAAAATAGGTCTTCCATGGTAAAATACTTTGAGATTGACTTATGAAGAATTGTTTATGAAAAGTTGTTTTAGTCTTTCTCATCATGCTCTTCTTTTTTTCACAAGATTCTCTAGGACCAGATTGTCTCTCAGAAGCATGAAGCTACCCAGATGCTGACTCACCCCTGTACCCTGAGGTTTCTTACTGCCTACAAAACTCTTTACCATTTCACCTCATCTTTCCAACTGAGCATGTATCATGCTTGCATTCACCTGACTCAGCTTCTCCAGACAGGGCTGTAAGTACCCTCATCAGCGGGATCAAGAGGCAGAGCATGCAGCTGACTTTGTTCTTTCCCAAATGCTATTGCAGTGTGTGCCACAGTAGAGACAAGATCTGGATCATGGGCTGCCTTTTGAGTGAAAATGGCTCTTGGCTGTGCATGGCTAGAAGCATGCCTTTGGTAACAAAAGTGGGAGCACTGGGCAGCACAAATGCACTCATTTACTTTGGCAAAACCACGCGGATGCACCTGGCATTACCTTTTCAACTCTCTTAAATACACAGCGTGAACTAACTGGCAGTACACCAGTCTGATTGTGTATACATTTAATGGGAAATGCTTTGCTACATGCTTAAAATAAACCACATAGATAAATTGAGTGCCACTGAATGAACTAGTTTACACAATCAAAACACACAGAACATTTTTGGCTATCTTTCTCTGGAAGGTAGCATTGCATGGCAGTGATCAGACCCAACAGTACAATACCAAGGTTATCTCACAGGTAACATCCAGAACCCTGGGAGGACAGGTTATGTGCCTGGGACAAGATGTGCAAGGCATTTAAAAATCTTATAAGGTTGATGTTAAAACTAGAAAAATAGCAAAATTGCTGTTAAAGTCCTATTTAAATTCTACTCTGCACGGTTTTCCATTATGTTTGAAAACCTGGTAATAGTTCAGCAGCCTATCAAAAAAGAGAAAAGGAAAAAAAAAGATTACTTTTCTTTAAGTGGGAAGAATGACAAGATTACAGCATCTGGGGGTCTATTACTCCAAACTACATTGTACAGAGTTAAAATGGATCTTCCTACAGAAAGCTAATCAAGGTGGAAGTGAAAAATTGAGTTCATTAACGATCTCTGTCATTGAAAAGTCACATAATTCTTCACTCTTCAGTTGAGTCCAATTACAGAGATATTACTAGAAATTGTTTTTCTGTAACAGAGTGCTTTGATGGTGGTTTTTAATTTTTGGCACTTATTGCTCACTCACATTGCACCCATTGCTAGGTGGAGATTAACACCTGTTACTGTTTTAACAGAAAATTATGAATGGTGCCATTACTGGCACAGCTTTATGTGAACAAAATTAAGCTTGTGTGTGTTAACTTTTGTAGTTACAGCAATTACCACAATTACTTTCAAATTATAGTTTTCACAGACCCTGCACCAAAGCTGAACAACTGAGAACAACCATCCTCCCATTTTCTTTGAGTAGGCTGTAGGCAAAATGCAAACTGCAAGCTCATTCCATGCCTCCCTTGAGTCAAGGGAAAGCTATAAAACACCCCCCTTATTTTGCCCTCTCAGCTAGTGATTTTCATAACACTCCTCTCTAATACGTGTATAAGGTTCTCACATTTCAGTTTATAGCTACATTTGACTCAAATATGAAATGGATATTTATAAAGCTTGAGTCAGATCTCAAGTGCTTATCTGGGTTTTTGAAACCTGACCCACGTGACTAAATTAATGGGCATAGTTGTAGTTTGGCTTTAAATATATGTATCAGTTGTAACCCTCATTATAATTCATCTCACCTGGTGTTGACTGTCGAAGGTTTGAGTTCCAATTTAAGCTGCTCATCGAGGTTCCCTCTATAGTCATTGGGGATCAAGACACGTCACTCCATTGAAGATAGACGGCTGGTATTAATGAGATCAGTTGCCATCTAGAAGTGCCTTTTTCTTTCCTTCGACTATAGAGGGAGCCCACACAACTGGCTTGGACCAGAAACCCAGATTTTATTTAGGATTAAATTCAAAGCCATCTAGATGAAGTGAAGGAAAATTGCCATCCGCAGATAGCCACTTACGGCTCTTCAGCTGGACCAGCCAGGTAAGCAGCTGTCTGTTGCGCAGTAGCATGTTCTGCTGGGTAAACTTCTCTGTTCAGATAGAAAGTGCTACTTTTCTGTTTCTCTTGTTGGCAGGCTGAGTTTCTTAGTGAGAAGTGCAAAAATCACAGCCCAACAGTTCTGAAATGTGATACTTAGAAATGTAGTTGTTAAGAGATCTAGTAATCTTTTAGTTTATTAGACCTCTGGCTAGTAAAAATATTAATGACATTTAAAAATTTTTCTTTCCTGCAGCTAACCATGAAATTCAACATCCTTTCTTTGTTTTGTGGTGAGATCAGAAAAAGTCTCTTTGTGATTTAATCTGATATAAAATGTTCTCTAAAATACTTTACATATAAATTGTTCTTATAAAGAAATATATTTTTCAGAAATAAAAAACCACAAACCAATTCCCATATCACATTTCTTGGAACTAATTATCCCCATTCATACAAACCAACCATTATATCTTCCTGCTGTCAGCCCTTCCCCTTCCCCTTCCCCTTCCCCTTCCCCTTCCCCTTCCCCTTCCCCTTTCCCTTCCCCTTTCCCTTCCCCTTCCCTTCCCCTTCCCCTTCCCCTTCCCCTTTCTTTTCGTAGCATGTGGATCAAATGTGTGTGGATTCTTGTCTTTTCCTGAACCCAGAAGCAAAGTAGCAACACGGCCAAGTTTTAAAAGTTTGCAAATAAGAAACAAAGCAGACAAAACATATAGTTTTCCCAAGAGAGCTGAGACATGAAAGCATCTGTGTTGTGATGTACATACACAAAATCTGTTGGGACTAGACTTAGTTGTTCAATAGGACTCAGAATGCACTATGATTCAGATCTCCTGTAGTAATTTCACAGAATCATTTTATATATTTTGCCACAAACTCCCCAGACACAATGTCTGTAATGGAGTTGAACCTGTTCATTACTCTGGACTGGACTTCAGATTTTAGGACACTCTGATCTTCATCAAGATTTTAGGTACATGTGCCATAATACATGTTCTACTTGAAGACAAACTCTGTAGATGTTTTGTACGCTTTGGTTTCTTTACAAACCTCATATGAAAAACTATCCCTATTGAAGTTAGTGGGGCTTTACCACTGCCTTCAGGATTTCATTCCTGTCTCTTGCTGTTTTCTTGCCATGGTCCTCTGCTGATAAACTTTCTGGTCTCCTTTCCTGCTTGTTTCACCTGACAATGGTTAGCCTGACTCCACACAGTTAGCAAGAGCATTGTCTGGCAGGAAACTGGCATGTGCTACCACACACAGTTATTATCCTCATTTTTCACTCTTCCCATAAA
Source organism: Athene noctua (assembly GCF_965140245.1). Lineage (NCBI taxonomy): Eukaryota > Metazoa > Chordata > Aves > Strigiformes > Strigidae > Athene > Athene noctua. Next base: position 15,685,545 of record NC_134046.1, on the reverse strand, counting down.
CTACTTTACTCAGTGCTAATGCTTTAATCAGGTTATAGTGGGTTACTAAGTCAAATGTCTTATACAAGTCTTACATCTGTATAGTTACCTTCATCAAATTGTTTGACAAGACTTATTTTTCCATAAATCTGTCTTGACTGGAACTGATTATAGTGTCATCCTTTAATTTTATACTAATTAAATCCCTTATCAGCTTTTCCATTACTTTACTTGGGACTGATGCCAGACTAACTGACCTGTAATTACGGTGATCATTCTGCTTCCTTTCTTTGGTTTTTGGCAACATTGCATATTTCTACTGTTCTCTAGCAACCTTTGGATTTATAGTGTATGGGATCTTTGACATAAAAATATTCATCTCTAATAAAAGGATTTTAACAGTGGATTCTTGGGCAATGAGGGAGTTTATTATCATCATCGTGTCATTTGAATTAATCACCTTTTTTCTCTTCAAATACTAAAGAGTTTGTGTGTGTCTGCAGCTACAATATATGTTATATACCAGTATTTATGTTGTATATTGTATTTATATATTGTATAATATGTATTATTTCTGTCTTATCTACAATAACACTGTCGATTACAGCAATCCAGTAATGTGTTCATACCATTTAAAGGAATTTCAGGGGAAACAGTACAGTCCCGAAAAACCTTCTAATTGTCTTAGCAACATATATTTCCTTAGCTTGCTTTATCATATTTCTACATTATTTTCATTGCTAATTTATACATACCACTGTCTGATCTGATAAACGTATATGTACATATATACAAACAAGAGGTTTTCCATGTTATTCAGCAATGTCATGTTATGTTTTGGTGTTTTCTGCCAAATAAAAAGAGACATAATCACAAACACTGCTCATATGAAATCAAACGATCAGAAAATATGTTCTGATTGAATTTAATCCATTCTGTTCTGAATGGTTGTTATTTTACAGCCTAGAGCATTTGTTCTAGTATGTTCCAGTAAAGAACATAAGACACCCTTAACGCAAACTTTTTTCCTTTTCCATTGTCCTTTTTTTCATTTGTTTAAACATGAGTTGTTTGGAAATTCTACTTATTCTACTCATTCACTTTTGCTTCAAATGGTCAGTATACTTATGTCACTGCACCAATGCATCCAACAAAGCAGCTCGAAGCTTACCAATGACATCCTGACAGCTGAAGCTTGCATTCTCTGTTTACTGGTGTTTGTATCTCTCCTGTTTACTGTAGCTTTACAAGAGAATGATATTTTATAAACACCTGGTAATTTAGTTAAAACAAGGAGCTGGACTTTTAACAAGAGAGCTTTTTCTTTTAATGTTTGCCATTCAGCTATAAAACATATGTTTATTGTGCTTTTTTAAGTGTCCAGGAGATCTTGTCAAAAGTGTCTGGCATGTACAGTTATTTTTATGTTATATGTAAGTGTATATTATTCTTTGTTTTAATGTATTAACACATGTATATTATTTCATAAATGAGTTTTGTTTTCTTATTATGGAATAATACTTTTGGTAATTGCCTGCAGCTCTGCATATAAATGTGCTCTACAAAGGTGTTTGGATTAAAGATGTCTGGCTGCAGCATTATTAAACAAACTGTTAATTAATCTCAAATATTATCTAGCATGCCAAAGGCTTTCCCTTTGTAGACAATGTAGGTTTATCTGTGGAATCTCCAGTCACTTGGGCTTTCTTACCTCTTATACGCCAAACGCATTTCAGTTGTTTCCCCATGCAGAATGCTGGGTGTAATAATGCATGTACAGCCAAGAACTAAAGCCTTGATATGCAGCTTTGCCTTGCCAAATCACGTTACCAACCTGGACTGTCTGTTGGCCTCACACTGTGGAATGTAGACCTCACCTTTAAAGTTGCATCAAAGTAAAACACAAGATCAACTTTTTAATGGCAATTTCTCTTAGGACATCAGTCCTTTTCAAGCATTATTCTTAAGAGGAACCTTTGTTAAGAAAGCAAAGCTCTGGGAATAGCAGCCACTCCCACAGAAATGTTCCCATTGGATTCTGCAGAGACCGCCATTTCCCAGAACTCTTGTCTCAGCTCTTACTCATGACTAAGGACTAATAAAACCAAGAGGGATTAGTTCTTAAAATCCCTCAGAAAGCACCATTTAGGGCTAGACTAACCATTTCGCGTGCAGTCTCATTCTTAGTCAGATTCTGCCCTTGTTTATGCTAATTTAAATCTAGTGCAAGACTGTTGACTTCAATAATGTTCCAAATGAGGAAATTAAATTCCGAATTTTGACCTATTTTGCTTTATGCTACCATTTCTGTTCTTTTTTGTCTTATCTGTTTTGTCTCAGTCTATGTCCTCTTCTTTTGCATCAGGTAGTGCGTCCTCTCTGCAGCTTTATTTCAGGTTTTGTTTGCCTCTGATCTTTTTCTCATTCTTCTAACAAAAATACATAGTCTTATACAAAAGACGGTAAAAAGGTGTGTTTCCTGGACTAAGCATGAATGAGAGGAGTATAATACTTCTCTCTGTGTCTTCTGATTAAAAAAACCCCTGCTAGTTATGGAGCAGTTAGTGGGGGGAAACAGACTATTATAAATGAGCCTACATTTAGAATTATGAATTTGAGTCAAAGCCCACTGAAGACCATAGGAGCCTTTCCACCAACTTCAAAAGGATGTGAAGCACACCTAGTCTTACCTTGCTACTTAATACAACTTTGGGTAAGAGTAGCATTAACAGCCTAAGAAAACTGCCTTGAAGGTTAAGTCTGCCTTATTTTCAAAGGGAAAGTTTAACAAATTTTGCCAGACTCTGGAACTTAATTAAAACACTGGAAAATTTCAAAGTGACAACTACTTTAAGAGGTTTTTTTTCTATATTTTCTTCTTGGGTGGATCAAGTAAAGTAAAAGAAAAAAGAGCATCTTTGATTTCTGGGAAGATTTTCTTTCATTCAGATACCTATCCAAACTCCATTCACAGAGAGGAAAAAAAATATTACTTTGACCTCTTTGATATCTTATGCAGAAATTAAGTTATGGGGTAGTTATACATGTTGCCCTGTATTACACCCAGAACAAGTCTGCTGTCTTCTAAAAAGAAAGATCATTACCAGTCATACTGTTCCTGTGATGATCTTGTGTATCAGAACTATATTTAGTACCTTTTTCTTTAACAGAATGCAAAGTGAGTCTGTAATTACAAGTTTTTAAACTAAATTATTAGAAAATTGGTTACTCTGATGCACTATAAAGATTTCAGGCCTACTCATGTTCCCATGTTGACAGGACTAACCACTCATTTGCTACATCACTGATAAGGCAGAGGTGGTGCCCTCATTGGTGTCATTGGGTCCCTTGGGTCAAGCCAGTTGGATTTTCTTACTTGTATGAAATACCTCCTTTTTTTTTTTTTTTCCTTGGGTATTGTTGTGCTTCAGAGCAGTAGTCATTTTTCAATATTTCTGAGGAAATGGATACTGTGAAAAATTATTGGCTTGAAAGCAATGTCACAGAGTACTGCCAAAGTACAGAATGCACCTAAGAATCTAGAAGGCACCGAGTGAGGTGACGTGGATTATGCTGGCTGTGCTTGTCTCTACCACAAACAAATTTCCCCTCCGAAGTTGTAAGTCTGCATGTAGAATTTGTGTGCACAGTATGCTTTAAAAGTGCTGTGGTATGGTGAACCTCCTGGGGAGCCATGGGGAGCTTTAGCCTCCAGCTTCTTCCTACTTCAGCAGTCAGCGTGGGATGCTGTCCCATGTGCCTTTGAACTGTGTTGTAAGATACAAATATGAAACTTGCATGTAGAAATGTATGTAAATATTGTAAGATTTGTATACAATAAAAAAATACCAGTGTGTATATAGACATGTATTTAACTATGTATATTTAAAACTTTTTTTCTAACATTGATCTAAATTTTCAAGCTTTTTTCTCTGTTTGGATTTCCTCTATCCCATGTGCAGATTCACTATTTTCTTGTATCAGGAAACCAAAAGAAAAATCAAGATTAAATTGTTTTCTCATCTCAGTTTATAGCATCATCTGACAAAATGTAGGTTTCTTCTCCAGATAAACTTTATAAAAAGTTAGCACTTTGCCAGAATCCCTAGAGCGCCTGTTAAATACTTAACAGAAGGCTTGTTTTGACAAAGGAATATTACCCCTAATTGTCAAATCCATTCCAAACAAAACTGGGAGAAGATGAGTGGGTAATATTTTCAGTCAGCAGTCAGGCCTTTGAAAAGTGAATTGTGGACAGTCAGAGCTAATGCTGCATTTTTGTCCTATCAGTCACAGTTTCATGGGTTTCATTATTTTCACGGGTTGCTTTTGTTCGATACTTTAAACATAATGTTTGACATGTGGGGAAGACAGACGTGACAGGACAGTATTTGGAAAGAAAACTGCTGAGCTGATTTCCTCATGGTGTGTTGCTGGTATGTGTTAGCCTGGGCTGCAGAGCAGTGGGAGCTGGGCAGCAGCAGCATACCTGATGGAGAGATCCAGGCCCAGGAGCACAGGTACAACAAGGTTTCTTGGGGTTTTTGGAGTAACATCTGTTGAGAATGAACTAAGTTTCTCCCCTCTTTTTCACTGTCCCACAAGGGTAGCGTCTTACGGTCTATTTGTCTCAACTCTTTTTCACGTTGTTTTGTAATCCCTTTGAGGCCTGTTCCCCACCCTCTTTTCTTTTTCCAGTGCTGTGTTGCTTAGAGGTATTGTTGTCTTCCTTCCTCCAAGGTCTTTGCACTTTTAGCTAGAATTAATAACATTTGGGTCAGACAACCAAGAGAAAACTGGATCCTTCCAGTTTTAGGGACCAACTTTGTTGGCTTTGCAGAAGGACCAGCCCTGGAAATTGTTGACATAAAGGGAGACTGCACACTCATCTCTGCCTGTATATTTTAAAGGCTTTATTCTCAAATGGCACTCTGTGTTTGGAGAAAAGAAAAACCACAGGATACACTTATGAGGAAAATAATTTCTAAAGCCATGCCAGATCCTCAGCTCTTTCCTCTGGCACAGCACTGAGAAGCAATCTTTAAGCTGCCTGCAGAGGACATCTGGTGATTCTGTGGTATAGGGGAGTCATCATGTTGCTCAGCCACTTTAGGACATCTGCTCTTTTTAGCTTTTGGAAAGTGGTGAGACACAGCCAGAATTTGCAGTATTTCAAAAAAGATCAGTTAGCAGAATAGTCCCTGGAGAATTTTATTCTTGCTGGTGTAATTTCAGGTTGATTCTCTCTATGCTAGTTTGAAACCAAGCAGAAAAGACCCAGCACATCTCCAGATGAGACATCAGAGATATGTTTTCAAGCAGTTTTTGCCACTTCCATGGATTCTGCCCAAAAAGTAGGTTTCCAGACAGGAGGGACCTGTTCTGAACACTGAATATAAGTTTTTCAAGGAAATATCTTAGCCACTAATAAAGACAAGAATTCTGTAGCTTCATAGAGTCAGCATGAATTGAGAGATAAAGATCGTACACAGATGTTGAGAGCACAGGGCATTTGGTACAGCTCTGAACTTCCCTGGGCATGTCCTCAATGTGAGACAGTTGCAGGTGCCTGCTGTGCTGGTGATGTTTCTGTATGTCAGAAATGCTGAACCTCCAACTGTCAGCATTACCTCTCCAGTCCCTTGTACCACCTTCTGCCCCAATATTCTTGTATTGAAAACATCAAAGACTTGACTGCATGGCGTTATGCTTTATTTGCTACAAACCAGATGTACATAGACTTGGTCTTACTCTTCCTACATGAACAAAAAAGCAGAGTAAATCATTCACACATCCATCACAATGGAAAGAGAAAGGCTCAGAGGTAAATTTAGCTGAAAGGTGAGTGGATCATTAATTAGTCACCTTCTCCCTCTCTCTGTTACTCTCTTTTTTGGTAAAGATGGCCCAACCTCCACCAAGAAAATAAGGTAATAGAAAGATAACATAAGATAAACTAATTTGGTATGAACTGGAATAGGATGATATAGAAATTTCCATCTTCTCCTATGCTATATGTGGTAGCTGCATAATTAGACAACTTACTCTGTCACATTTCTAACATGTTAATCTGCTTAATAAAGAAAGTCTCATAAGTCTGATCTTTTTGACTTCTAGACAAATAATCACTCATGGAACACACACTATAACTTCTGTATGGACGAGATGGAATGGTATCATCATCCTTGGCACAAAACTGAGTTAGTGTGTATTAAATTATTTTTTACTCTTTAAATATTATAAGCAATTATTCTTTCCATAGCTTTAGGTAGAAAGCAAAAATTTAAAAGTACTTTTATATTTACATTCTAGAATGCCAGCAAGGGAGACCGAGTAAAATTGTTAGGGGGATCATGTCTAATGTAGAAGATATCCATGAAAAGTACACACATTTTTAACCATGTCCTGAACAGATACAAATTCCTTGGTTAACAGAAAAAAAAAAAAAAAGTATGTTTGGGTTGTTCTGCAAAAGAGTAAATTATTTCAATTGGTTATCAAGATGTCTGTCCAGGTGTTTGAATTTGTGAAAGACTTTAAAATTACAAGTAACATCAGTGCTCGCGTAAATGTGAATTCCTCTTCAAGTATCTTAAGCACTGAGAAGTAAACCGAACAGTGGAATATGCAGGTGTAAAGCCCATTGCCTTGAAAAAAGATTTGCATTGTTTAAACCACGAATTTGGTGCAGAATCATTTAATCCAGTAGATCTGATCTCCTGAAATCATCTTTAGATTAAGCCTCTTCAGCATGTCTTCTGGAAACAAGCATTTTTCTAGAGACATAAACTTCAGAATTTTAATCACTTTTTCAGACTGCTGGCACCAGTGATATGCATAATTCATGAGTTTCATGTTGCAGACATGTTAAGGCAACTATTGCAAACGTGTAGCTACTTACTGTGTACATACAAATCAAGAAGTAGATACTGTTCATACTTCACTACGCAGTGCAAAATGCCTTTTTGCTATTGAAATATAGAGGCAGCATTTTATGATTTCCATGGCCACAAAGAGCTAAAAGCATGAATAGGTGGATTTCAGTATTTCTGTCATGATGGAGAATGGTAACACATTTTCCTTTCTGCAAGTCTCAATTGTTAAAATACATAAATCTTAACAGTGATTACAATTTTAATTAGAAATACTATTTTTATTAATTTTCTCCTCTCCTTTCTTTCTTCAGAATCTAAGAACCCTTTCCTGAATTCAGTCACAAATACAGTGGAGGTTTTGAAGCAGTTCATTTGCAAATCTCAACCACAAAATAGAAGGAGTCACCTCTAAGATACTTGAACCACCTCAAGGAAAATGCCAATGTCAACGTTTACCGGTGAGGCGAATGACATTTTTTATTTAGGGCATCCTTAACATTATTAAAAATCCCTATGTGTCTTCACTGCCTGAGAAGGGAGCCAAGATGCTGTTTGTTATTCTTTGTCTACTGCTCATCTGTTCATTCCCATTTATCTTCTAACATAACATTTGTCAATACATGAAGCAAAGTGCCCTTCCCGTACTCCCCATGTGCTTCACAGATCATGAAAAGCCACCCATGTTTCTGAGAGATGCTCCTGGCTTTTGTAGCAGTTCAGGGCAGGGAATGGAAGAAAAGGGTTTGAATCAGGCAAATTAAGAATGATCTCTAAGATAAACATGTATTATCCAGTAACCTTATTTAAATTCCTGGAAGTCTGCAGTCCAATGCCTATTTCTTTGTGTTTTCCAAAGCCTGGTCTTTGTCTGCTGTCAGATTTTCAATGTATGGCTGGGGATGACTGACTTGCCCATTCATTTCCAGGCATAACTACTTTCTCACTCTTCAGCAGTGCCTTCAGATGTTTGTCACAGTCAAGATTTGTGGCTGTTGGCATGAATTCCACCAGGTCTGAGGAGGAGGAGGACATTGCACGTTTTCACCGAGGCAACTCAAGTCATCATTCTCCTATTTCTGTCACGCACTGCTGTCTCTCTCTAAAGTGATCAGAAAATGTTACCTTTTGCAGCTAACTTTATATAGCCTCGGTGATACCTTAATAGATTCACAATTTCTGATTTTTTAAACTTTTTATCTTTTTACATGTACTGTCTTCCTATTAAACAAAGGAGGTGGAAGAAGGAAAAAATGTCTTCAGTCATTCTGCTGAGACTGAAGCTGGGTAAGCTTTGGATTTTACATATCAGTTCATGAGAAGAGGTCAGGGAGCATGCAGATTTCATGTCTTGAACATGAAAATATGAATAATGGGTATAAAGTACAAGTTTGCTGCAGTTACTGCTTGAGTGGAACTCACTTTCAACAAGGCTCAGTAAATGAAGCAGGGGAACAATTGTTTACCCTTTGTGTTTTTTTCCATTCATAGCAGAAAAAGATGCAAATTAGAGCTCTGTCAAACATAGAATAGCTATCTCATGCAAAGTCTTGAAATATGGCTCTGTTTCAAACTGAAACAAAGCTCCAAAATTTCAAAATGTTCAAATGAAGAAAACTGTCAGAGAAAAGTAATTCACCCTGGGTTGGCTGAATCATTTGACTTTGTCAAGACTGAAGTGTTCTATTTTGACTTTGATTAGTTTTTTGTTTTTTTTTTTTTTTTATATATGTTGCATCTAACCTGATGCAAAATAAAATACCTTATTCAAAACTTTCAAGTCCAAAAATCTGGAAAATGGCACCTGCTAGGCTTACCACTTTGAAAGTAGAATTATCAAAATCTTCACAGATGTCTACTGAGATTGTTGAGAGAGGAGTTTCAGTCACTTACTAATTTGCAATTGGTCATTTGGAATTGTTTTTATAACCATTTATTCAACCATATTGAATGAGTCACACATCATAATAACGCCAAGAAGCAGGGAGACCACCTGACAAATACCGAGCCCTTCCTACTAGTGCCATCTGAGTATGGTCCCAGCAGTGTTTAGGAAAGCCCATGCAGATGTGTGAATTATCACAGCATAGGCTGAGGGTACACCTCTGGCTGAGTGCAGTCACCTGCTGCTTCAGGTCACAACCCATTTTAGCTGAAGGACGAACAGTCCTGGTAGACAATGTTACAAGTTTCCTTCATGATCTGAGTTAAGATGGACTGAAGTTTGGGTCTCCATAACCTTGGAAGATACTCCTGTGAATTAGCCTTGATTTGGGACGAGCTGGATGGAGGTAAGCATGTGTGCCCAGACCATAGAGGTGAGTTTTATTTATCCTAGATCAGCCACGGGCCATAATGAAATATTTAACAGCGGCATTATCCTTTTTTTTTTTTTTTTTTTTTTTTTTTTAAATTCTTTACAGTACCTAGCTAGAACACAATCTGGGTGTGTAACTGGGAATACACGTTTTGAAATATCCAAGCTAACAGTGGAAAAAAGGCTGTCCTTCCACTTCTCAATTGCCACTATGTTGATCCTGTGGGGCTTGTCTGGTTTTGTTTGTTTAGTAATCAAGCAGGGGCCTTTTTAGTCATTCTTTAATCATGAGGGCATAACTTGTTCATATGTGGTCATGACACAGATTTCCATCACAATTCCTTCCTACTGACTATAAAAGGCATGACTGTAGCATAAACTTGGAGGGCACATTCACCCCTTGTTTCATGTTGTACTCACAGCTTGATCATTGCAGTTTAATCACTGTTATATAACAATGTGTGAGCTGAAACCACTACGTTTCTCAGAATAATTTGTTGGTGGAGAGTAGACCTCTAAAATACAAAACATTAAGTTAGAGAGTTGGTTGATTCCTGCCATTCATTTATTTCCTTATAGAGCATTAAAACTCCCATCACAAAGACATTAAGTATTGCACATTTATTTGCTTAAGGAGTCTAGTAATCAATCAAATTTCTCTGCTTGTTTTGTGGCATTGTACTTCATCACTTGGTAGGGTATGAAACATTATCATTCTTTACACAAGTTTGTTAATGGAATATTTATTTGAAGAGTTTTCAATATAAATAAAGATTTTCTACATATCTTTCTTTTTAAAAGATTTATTTTTATTTCAACTATTTGTTTTCCTATGAAAAATTTATGTGAAAAAATAATCCAGAAGTGTAAAAGTCACAAAAATGAAATTATCCATCAGATGGAAGGGGTGATCACTCCAAGTCAGGTATGCAGGTTTGGGTGGAGTACAGCAAATGGCTTCGTTTGTTTATACGTTTGGGAGATTTTTCTCCATGGCCTTCTCTTCCCACTACTGTAGATCATTTATCCTTTGAGAAAGAAAAGAAAGGCTGGTATAAATTAGGAATGGTAATGTAAAAGCTTATATCCACTGCATAAAAGTTTTTCAAATTAATACAAGCATTAAATTGCCAAAGTTTTTTCCATATACTGCCAATATTAAACATGACATGCCTGCTAGGGTTGGTATAAAGTTTTGTCAACATTTTTGGCATACAAGGTCTCAGCCTGGGGTCAATATTTTCTTGACCAAATTTTGTTGTTTCAGTTGCCTTTTTACACTCGTATATTGTAAGTCAAACATTTCCAAAAAAATGAAATTTGGCAGGCTATTAGTCCATAATGTGGTCTAATGCCTTTGGGTATTTTTTTAAATGTAAATCACTGAGATATTTAAGGTTTGAGGTTTAAGAACTGTGCACACACTTTAACAACTTCTTTTAAAAATATTTAGTATGCATATTTACTACATATGTATCTTATAGAGACTAGAGATTAAACTGGAGATTACTTGCTAAAATATGCAAACTGCTGTCCATGCATAAACATCCTCATGAACTCCTATTGAAAGTTTTTAATTTTAAAAAAGTTGTTTAAAACTACAATGAAAGCAAAGGGAAGTAAGATGGGGAGAGGAAAAAAGCAACATTTAAGTAACTTTAATGGTTTAACCTGCCCACAGGGGGAAAAAAAAAAAAAAAAAAAAGTTCTTCTTTTTCTCCTGGGATGTAATCCAAAACCCACTGAGGTCAAAAGAAGGCTTTCCACCTATTCCCGTGTGCACTGGATCTGGTCTCTGCTCTGTTGCTCGCTCACTGCTGTGCGGATGGGCTGCAGCAGCAGCCCACATAACACAGGAGACCACTCATCTGCCATATGTATTACATAGGTTTGGGGTGAGCTGCTGGTGGCAGAGGAACTCTCCTCTGGAGTGTCCTTCCTCCTGCTGTAAATTTAAATCAGATTTCCACTTTTGCTTTGACATATCAGTGTTTACCAGTTATTCATTATAGTCCTCACACAGTAAAATATGGAAGGAAAATTGTAGAGGCTTCAAATGTCCCAGTGTGCCTGTGCACACAACAGTGTTACATACCACACAGCATCCCTGAGCCTGAGAGTTCTAGATATTAACCTCATCTCAAAGTAATTTTTAACATCAGCCTGGGAATACATTCTATAATTTTTGTTAGTTACAAATGACAGGATTTGTGTAATCAATGAGCACTGGCGCCATCGCATGCAATGCTCGTTAGGATGCAATTCCTGCAGTTCCTGGACAATCTGTTCCTTATGGTGATTTCTGGGAGCTTGTAAACTCTCACTAAGATGCTGGCAACATCAACCAAACATCTCAGACACATTGTCTTTCTGAACCTGAACTTTTAAAATGGTGGTTAAACATGTTGTCTGCTTTAGTTTCCTGTCTATCTTCATCATAAGCCAGCACCTGTTTCCAATAAATTATACACAGAGCTGTATCAGCAACACCTTGGCAGCAGCTGCCACCCTGAAAAGCAGAATGCCCTTGAGGACAATACACCTGTGAACACATACAGTGTTTATTTAGCTGAAAGGCAAAACTTTTAAGTTGCATAAAGCAATTATCTAAAGCCTAATGTATGCCCATTATTAACACAAAATAACCTTGTTCTTAAAAACCAATAAAAATCTATTTAAAGGCTTTTTCCAAATCCCAGGGAAACATGTACTAGCACTGTGGATCTGCTATTAGCCTAAGACTTAAATGTCTGATGGTGGGAAGACATGTGGGGGAGGCTACACGTGCAGAGTTCCAAAGTAATAGGGCAAGGATTTGGAGTTCATTGTACACAGAGATGAGGGAAGAAGCCAAATCATTTTCAGAGAAGCTGTTGAACAACAGACTTTTTTTCTTTTTTGTTTCACATTATAAAGTAGCATTTTGTTGCTGAAGTACAGAACTACTGTGTTTAAGACAGTGTTTGATCCTTCCATCACTATGAGGAAAAAAATGGTCCTGAGAAAAAGGTTTTCTTATTACTAGAACAAACCTTTTATATCCAATTCACTACCAGCACTGTCCTTTCATGTAACAGCAAGCCTCTTTTAGCAGCAGTAAGTGGAGTTTGTTGTTTGCAGTAGATCACAGGATAATGGAAATGAAAAAACTTATGATTAAAATAGAACACAAATTTGAGATAAGTTCTCAAGCTTTGGTAAAGTGAGAAGTAACACTAGGAACTCTGTAGTTCAAGTAAATTGTAAAATGTTTTCAGTTAAATATGCATACTTTAGAGATTATTTGACACATGAACTTTATAAATCACTTAAAGGGGAAGACATTTTCTATTTGATGTTTCCAGAATTAACACTAAATATGAAAAGTTTTTATATGTGTGTGCAAGTATGTATATTTTGCTCTATTAAATGCTCATAAAACACACTTTTAAGTCATACTTTACAATACTTTCATTTCCTGTCGGATGCCTCCTGATGCCATTTATGTGATCAAATTGATGCTCTTAGGTGAAAATGTGTTTTAACACTTCTGTTTGGCCAGACCTGAAAGCTATGTAAGGACTTGCTAATGAGTATTACAGCTTTCTTAGGCTCATTTTTTTAAACCCTTACAATGCTGAATACAAATATAGGTAGGGTGGTGATGCCAGCATGTAGCTATTCTCCCATCAGTTAATTTTGGACAACTACATCCAATGGGTTATGTTATATTTTATGAAGCACAAAACAAAATTCCAAGAGAATAACATTAGTATAACCTCACAATAAATACCTTGTCTTTCAAATGTTGCTAATAAACATAACATATTTTGTTTCATATTTTATCACCATATAGATTGAAGTTTAATATAGCCATATTTTTTCCAGTTGACTTTCCTAAAACTGCTGTTTTCATCTCAGAACAAGCCTGGCACATTTCAGAGATCCAAGCTAAAACATATGGATTAAGTCAATGATTCAGTTTCTAAACCTCCAAATGACTGTTCTGATTACTCATGCAAATCTATATTTTTGCCAGGTTTCCTTAAGACTTTAATACAAGTAAAATTAATAGGAATATATTTTCTTCTCCTAATGCACGTGAGAATATGATAGACTGCTGGTCTCCATTTACAGATATAAACCTGCTTCTTGATTTCAGTTTTCTTGGCTGTGTTTGATTCTAATTCAATATAAATGCTAGGAGCACCCAGCTAAGATTCCAACCAAAAGGAAATTCAGCTATGGCTGCAAAATAAAAACTATTTATTTTCCCCTGGAGTGTTTAGCTTTTATTAAATGTCAACAAATCTTAAAACATGCTTTACTAATCTATGGTGTGTATGGGAAATAAGTCACTAATACAAGTCACTGAAGATGATGTTTGCTTTGGTTTAGATAAACAGGTTCCAGAGAACTGAAATCTCTCACAAGTATTTAAAACCTACCCTTTGTTTTCCTTTAACATTTGTCAGATCTCCCACTGGTGATCAAAGAATGCCAAGCTGTGATATAGTGCAGGGGGTGAAAGCAGACATTTGTGACTGTTCGCTACCCTCTGTGATAAGTTTATCCATTAGTTTCTTTTCCTGTTGACTTGCATGCACAATATTAAGCCAGGATGTTACATGTTCTCAAACAGAAAATGGAATTACAAGTGGAAGATGCTGTCACCTGGAAGGTCTGCCTCTGTGCTGCCCATTCAGAGAATTGCCTTGGGAGTAAGGACCACAAAAGCAGCTTCATGCTGGGACCTGCGAGAAGCCCCACCTTGCTCCAGTGTAAGCTGTGTTCCTCCTGACCTCACATCTGTGTTGACACAGGTTTTGCTGAGATTGGGATGTCAGAGTCCAGGTAAGTGCTGTACATAGGAGAAATGGTTTAGATATAAAAGAGAGGATGCAACCACAATGCTTCCTCCAGCACAGTTTTTCCTAGATTCAGAGAGGATAATGGGAGTGAAAGGCCATGTGGGTCAGTCCAGACTCACCCAAGGGATACCAAGTTTGGTTTGATTTGGTGAAAAAACTGCTAAGATTTTATAAACTGACTTGCCTTGTGGAGGGGAGTAAAAGGGCAAAACATTACTGATACATGGTATTGCAGCCAGTATGTCCAGGACAGAAAAGCTGAGCCCACAAAAGGAGGAGGTTAGAGCGGTGGAAACCTGCTACCCTCTTAACATCCTTGCTGCAGTCTCTTCTGTGCATTAGCTGTCATCACTGGGTTTCTCATGATGTGATGTTTGGGCCAAGTAAATATAGGGCTTGACTTTCGTCTCCAATCAGATGGCATCCAAAAGTAGGTATAAAAAGGCACCCTCCTCTTATTAAAAAGACAAACAGAAGAAAGTACAAATGCAAAATACAGTTTGGGTACAGTGGACAAACAACCACCAATAAGGCTGGGCATGTATCAAACCATCTCTTTCAAGAATATTTTATTCCAGACACAACAAGGTGGGAAGAGAGCCATTGGTATGAAAGTTTCCTTTATTGCAGTGCTTCTTTATTATTTTAATAACATTTCTTTCTACTCATGGAGATACACAAAACAATAAAAAATGCAACATGAAATTTCACAGTATGCAAGATTCATCTTGTATTCACAGGTTTTGTGTAACCCTTTTTATACTGATGTTTGCTGGTTTAAGAATGCACACCTGCACATTACCACTTGTGGTAAATAAGTTTATTAGCCAAGGAATGTCTGAATACTTACTGGAAAGCTCATGTAAATACAGTTATGTTTTCTGTTAAGATCCCTCTCTGGTAAAATGTGCTCTCCCACTTTCATACTCCAGGGGGAAAAAAAGCAGTAAATGGTGTACAAACATGCAGGAAAGATGCAGGTGAAAAGATTCACAGGGCTTAATAACGTCATATGCCTGATGATTCAGTGTGTCTTTCCATGTACAATTTAAGTA
This sequence comes from Athene noctua, assembly GCF_965140245.1. Taxonomy (NCBI): domain Eukaryota; kingdom Metazoa; phylum Chordata; class Aves; order Strigiformes; family Strigidae; genus Athene; species Athene noctua. The sequence continues at coordinate 15,670,472 of NC_134046.1, read as the reverse complement.
TGCTGTTTCATATAATATTTATGACAGATCAAGTGTTCCACTCAGAGACTAGGACTTCATTAGTGTCTTATTTGTATCTTTTTTTTAAATTTGAATTAAAACTTAAAGGTGGTGACAGAAGAAATTCTGATGCTTGGAATAGGATTAATACTTGAGGGCCATTCAACTTTGTTAATCATCCATTTGAAGAGAATTTCCTTATGCAAAGAGATTGCTCCACTTAGAACAAAACCATTTTTTTATCTCTGAACTCCAAAAGAGTAGAAGGGTGGAAAGAAAGTGAGGGGAGGCAAAGGAGCAAAAGGAGACAGAGTGAAGTGGGAAGCTTTGATCCTTTCAAATGAGGGGCTGAGGCAGTTCAAAATGAAAGAACCTCTCACCACCTTAAAAAAAAATAATAAATTAAAAAGGAAGAGAAACAGAGAGAGCAGTATGACAGGAGACAAAAAGCAAAGCAGGAGTCAAATTCTCAAAGCAAGGGCTGATGCCAGGCTCTGAAGGAGAAGCTTTGCAAGGAACAGAAGAGAGGAAGCATCTTGGCTTCCTAAACCTAAGGAACTTCCAAAAGAAGTAAATAAATCACAGGAATAAAATACATTCAAGTGACCTCCGATTTTGCATTTCTCATCACATTTCTTGCACTATCTAAATTATAAAATAATTGTGCTATAATTGGACTGAACAGCCTGGAGCTATGGAAAAAAAAAAAAAAAAAAACAAAAAACAAAAAACAACTAAGACAAAGCTACCAGGCAATCTGCATGAAGAGCACTGGCCCCAAAACCTTCAGCAGTAGGACTGAGAGGCCACATTTCTAGGGCAGAGAGATGCAGCCTGGGTGCGTATATCAGGGTTTGGGGAAGGGGCAGTGCTGGACTCCATTTGGGTCAGAGTAAACATCAGAGAAAAGGGGTCTACCAGCAGGTCTATTAGCTGTTTCATGACCCATGAGACACAGATCTACTACAACTGTGTCTCTGATTTAAAATGAGCAGAAAATTAATGAATTTAGCATTTGGGCTTAATTTTGTCATAGTCAGTTTGACTGGTACATTATTCCAACCCAATGAAATGAGTAGGGCTTCTCACAGAGCAAAGCATTATTACACTTGAGGCAGGATCAGTCTTCTAATCTGCTACCCTTATACAGTCCAGTTTTCTTTGTTTACACCTTTTATGTTACAATGCCTACATCATCTGTCAGTAAGCATTCTTTTGGCCAGCCAACAAATTGAGGTGGATATACACAAAAGCCAATTTATCTGTGCCTGCACTTTGCCAGGGATCCTAATGGAATATGAATGTACAGCCCAAACACTGTAGTATGCCAGCACTGTTCCTGGCAGTACTAGTTAATCATGAACAATCTGTGATTTGTTGAAGACCAATAAGAAACTTGAGTCCTTCTTAATCTGTAGTAAGATCAGTTTTTGCAAAATAACGATTGCTATGAAAGTGGTGCTTAGTATGCTTTTATTTTTGTATGATGGTAACCTCTACTGTTATAATTTATTCTTAAAGAACTACAGTGTATAAGTAATTATAAACAGCATATGAATTCAGTGTCTGAATAACTGCCATCTTTTTTTTCTTACTAACAGCAGTCACTGTTCAGACATTTAGATGGTAGAAACAGAATACACACCTATGCACTGTAATTTATTTCAGTCATTTTCAACAAGATGTCCTCTTTAAAAAGAAATTCCTTGAAAAATCCACATCAATCCTTCATCTCTCCTCTGAGGGATGTGTATTTATATTATTCTTGAGCCAAGAATGGATCATCATTCACATATGCAAAAGAAACATTAGATTGCTTCTAGAGTTTGCCCATTCCTACTTTATTCTCTTTACTTCACTTTTGTGCAGAGTTATACGTTATCTGTTCTTCTGCTGAGTGTAATAGGAGTACCTGGAACCTTACATAGAGAAGAGTGCTAAGAGACTGAGTGAACATTGTCACTTATTTTTGCAAGAATCTTCTATTTTTACAAAGAAATAATACAAGGACAATCTTGGGCAAGCAATAGCAAGGTACTGGTTTTCTGAATCCTTCTGGAAATACTATTTACAAACATACCAGACCTTGTCTTTGTCTCATTCAATGTCCATGCTCAAAGAGAATAGGATTTCACATTAATTTAGCTGTATATGTTTGTTATTTCAAGTAAAATTCTCAAAGCATCAAAAGGCCTCTATATATGAGGTATTTCAAGAAAGCAGACACAGGCACACCAGATCAAAGGTACAGAATACAGTCTGATTAAACTAATTTTTAAAAAATGTATCCAAAGAAATTTTCTTTGATTCGGGGAACATGAAAACCAAACTACCTTTGAACAAAAAGTTCCAATGAAATCCAATATTTTTTTTTATAATTTAAGAAATTCAGGGGTTTTAATGTTTCTTTGCTTTTGCCTTTTTATATGTCAATTAGAGTCGGACAGAGCTATTGAATGAAATATATATGAGGTCAAAGCCTAAAGTAGAGCCATCAATAATAATGTCTGCAGAACATCTAAGCTTTCTTTGAATTTCATGCCACTTTAGAACAAAGATGTTTGCAAAAGTCTCAGCAAGTAGTGGCATTTTAGGTTGTTTATTAAAAAATAAAGAGACCAAACCTTTGAAAAGCACAATATAAGTACATTTACAACTATTCTTGTTAATAAATTTGGAGACTCCTTTTCTGTTCAGCATTTATCCTATTTAGCTATCACATAGCTGGTCTCACTTCATGCTGTCCTGCCAGTCTCACAAAATGTAAAGCATCCCCAATATCCAGGACATGAGAGACATTATGGAAAAATTTAAGAGCACATACAGATTGTGACTTATGGAAGCAATCAGACATGAGCCTTGTCTATATCTTATTTTAGGTAGAATTATAGTATCTGATCACTGTGTGCTCAACTTTAAAAATTTAGTTAGCTTCATTCTTATGTCTTCATTAGTTTTGATGCTTTGGTCACCAGCCAACATGCTGCTATAGTTTCTTACCCTTTTTTAATTAAGCAGAATGAAGAAACATGTCTCTGAATATCTGAAGGTTTGGAATTTTTCTCATCTCCACTGACAAGAAATTCTCCAGCCAATAGCATAATCTAAACCTATCCAGCCCTCACTAGCTTTACTCCTGATCATTGCCAGCAGCAGCACACTTCTTGGTCACAGTTTCAGTAGCCTGTAGATTGGATAATCTCCAATAATATCCAGTTTCTAGTCAAGATTTGGGACCAGTCTGGAAAATAAATGCTGTCCTCATAATTTATCATTTTTCCCTTTTCCTACAAGAAATTGCCTAAAAATTGGTTGTCTCTTCATCAACTTTGGTTTCCTGACTAGCTGAGGTTTTTTTAATCCTCTTCTTATACTGTTCAGTTGTCATCCCTTTCACTTCCATAACTTCTCATTTTTAATCTTCAAACTGTCCTTCAGAAGCTCCTGAATTCTCTGAACAGTTCAGCCTTTCTTATTGCATTTGTACATTCCTGAATGTATGATAACTCTTAGATTCTAGTGAAGGCACCTTCTGTAGAGACTCTTATTCTCTAGAATGAAAGGTACAGTGCCTGTTGGAAGTACTGCATAGAAAGTCACCAACTCCATCTATTTTCCTACCTTCTATGGATGCCCAAATCTTATTTAGAAAACTGATTGTGAAAAAGTTTCCCAGTAGCAAGTAAACTTTACTAGTTATGCTTATAAAGTTGTGATAACTATAATCAGCATGAAGGCTATGAGCTTTCAGAAATGGCAAGCAAAAAAATGCAGCTAAATGGGTATCAGCGGCTGTTAAAGCATTGCCTGGCATAATGGCAAAAATAAGAAAATGTCTGTTAAAAAATATATTTTATCTATTTGATAGATATCTAATGACAGTAACCTTGATCACCAATGTCCTGGTTCTTGCTAATTTTCAGGATATTTATGCAAACTTAGGTTTTGGACTGTGATTATAATAAACAAAAACCTAAAGACTCACCAAGCAATTCAGTGCAAAGTGACTGAAGAAGCTGTCAGACATTCTCATGTGTTGTCTGTGCTGTAATTGTTTCCAGTGGTCAGCAAAAACCGAAACAGAACCATAAGGTTTTAAAGATTAGGCTTAATGTCTCCCGCATAGTCTAATACATGATATGGCCCTTTCCTGGAACACTGTATGCACTGAAAGAGAATGATGAAGCAGAAGAATGGGCACTATGCCATTGCATCAGATGAAAGGGACGTTGGTGGATATTTGCCATGGGAATACTTGACTGTTAAGCACTTGATCTACTGTCTGTTAGCTCATGGGAATGGAACTAGTAAACTTGGGAAACCTCAAATAAATTCCCATTGTATATATAATATAATCCAAAACAGAATCTTCTTGGGAACAATTGCTAATGATACTGGAAGTCATCCTTGTTTAGTGGAAGAAGAAACAATTTTCTATAATGTATTTCAGTACAGATTTTTATACTGAAAATTTCTACCCAATATTTACAAGATGGGAAGTCTGTCAGTGAAATCTCCATTTCAGGCATCAGTTTACTAGGGAACCAGAAAGAATATTTTTTAAAATGCCTGCTTCTGCCATCCTTGCAATGACATGAAGAACATTTAAAAATACCTACATGATAAATTACTGTTTCATAAGAATTCTTGAATGAGCTCATCTTTGTACCCTATCCACCATAGTCATGGTTTCTGTTACAAACCAGATGAGCTGAACAATTACCTTAGATCTTTTTTCTAATTTATGAAACAAATATATAACAAAGACAAAGCTAGTTTCACATACAAACATTTTCACTAACATCTAAAACAATCCAGTGATTTTGTCACTATATTTTAAAATTCTTCCTCATCCCCAAACTGTTACGTTTTTTTAAAATCAATCATCTGCAGATACTTCACACTGAATAAGTCATGCATTTCTAGCTGGCTTCCCTAAAGGGGTTTTATTCAGTGTTTAACAGAAACCATTAAGTCTCTGGAGTCAGAACACACAGCTAACATATTAACAAGCACAGAATAGAGTAACCGAAGTCAATTGGTAAAGAATTTATCTTTTAATTACTAGACCCAAATAATGAATCAACACGAACTAGTGAATGACATATCAAATATACCTGGTTTATAAGGTACATATAAATAGTGTGGCATTGGAGTTGGGGACATGACATATAATGAAATACATTCTTTTATATCCATTTTTTTTAGAAAAATAAATTGACTACTGTCATTTTAACAAGAGTTTTCTGTTATAGCAGCAGTTTAATAACAATTCAATAGCAGTTTTCTTCTTACTGCCTTGCAGATTTGTTGCTCATTTGTCTTGAAAGGATGTTTCTGTATTCACTGTCTAAAACCCAATATCTCCATAAAAATTTTATCTCAAAACGTCGTTCTTGGCTACTTTTTTTACTCTCATTGCCTACTTTTTTTACTCTCACAAGACATAGCCAGAGAATAATGTGTCTCAGATGCCACAGAATGAATTCCATCAAAAGAATGCACCCAAATTTGACCCAGGGAACAAGATACACCCCACAGTATATAAAGACATTAATATTAAGTTGCCAGAAGGGTATCTCTCAAGCTCTGAATTAAACGTCTTTTCAGCTATCTCTAGCTACTCTGCTACTCCATAACCTTCTTCCCATGGCACACTACTTTATGTAATTTTTTTTAAAAAAAACCACACTTTGTTGGACATACAAGTCTTTTCACAATAACTCCAAGGTTCAGGTGAAACCCAATTTTCCTGTTTAAATTATGCTCAGTTTTCATTCCCCTCTTTACCTATATTCTTCTCCCTTCCATTCTGTTTTTCTGTCCTTATATCTGAATGGATTAAAATTAAATTAAATTCTTTAGAAAATAAGGGATAAAAAGACACACACATGCATGTCTTCTCAGCTTTTTTTTAAAACTCTCACAGCTCTAGTAAAAATACTTTATACCTAGGCATTGCAAACCAACATTATTTTTGCTGTAAAAATACCACATGCACGTTCTTAGACATGAGTCCTCTGTGCAAGATCTTTTCACACGTGCAAAAACAGCTGACATTTCATCACTTTCATACAGGGATAAATAGAAGAATCGTGGAAGAGAAATCCACGACTGTTCTTGTCTGTTTTTCTAGCTATAGATGCTGCTTCTTCAGCATCAGGATTGTACATGTTAATATTAACTATGAAAGTCCAGTGGCTGTTACTGCAGAAGTTTAAATTATTTGTGTGCCCTGCAGTTGTCACAAACTTCTTACAAAATGAGAAGAAAAATTCATTTCCTGGACCAAAGTTCTGCTGCACCCGATACAAGTAATAATCTACTACCTTGTGTCACAGAATCACAGAATGGTTCAGATTGGATGGGAGCTTTGGAGGTCTCTGGTCCAATCCCCCTGCTCAAGCAGGACAACCTAGAGTCAGTTGCCCTGGACCACATCCAGATGGTTTCTGAAGTCCTCCAAGGTTGGAGACTCTACAACGTCTCTGGTCAACCTGTGCTAGTGCTCAGTCACCCTCATTGTAAAAAATGTTTCCTGATGTTCAGTCATCAACACCTCCTGTGTTTCAATTTGTGTCCAATGCCTCTTGTCCTGTCACTGGGCACCACTGAAAAAAGTCTGGTTCCATTTTTCTTTACACCCTCTCTTCAGGTATTTATATACATTGGTGAGATCTATCATGAGCCTTTTCTTCTCTAGACTAAATCATCCCAGCTCCCTCAGCCTTTCCTCATATGAGAGGTACTCCACTCCCTTAATCATCTTTGTGGCCCTTCGCTGATCTCTCTCCAGTATGTACAGTATTTGCAGGCAAGGGTGGGTTTAAAGCAGTGCAGAACCTAGGTTAAACATGCTTGAATAAGGCAGCAACACAGTCAGTGAAACCACAGATAAAAAAGCTGAGCAAATTTTTTAAAAAATCAAAAATAACCTGTTACGCCCTGGATTTTGTACATAAAGCCTTAGCACGCAGAAATACAACTTGCCTGGGGATTGTTCTGCTTTGCTTCTGGTGGAGAGCAAAGAGGGATAACCAGACATTACAGAGAACTAGGAGATGGGGCAGCGCAGAGATGTTTAGAGGTAGGATGCATGTGTGGATGCATATGTCCGTGTGTCTGTGTGCATGCCTACAGATAGTGGTCTGCTACTGCTAAAGCACTGTAATCTGATGCAAACTGTTTCACATATTAAAAAGCTGCATTAGTAAAAAGAACTTTTCAGAAATAGACAGATGTGGTATCTATGCCAAAAAATGACATTGCAAAGGGATTAACTGTTTAAGTGGTCAAATTAAACAAGACAGAAATAGTTAGCTTCCCTTGGCCTGTAGCTCCTCTGCATGAGGCAGCTTGTCTCAAGTTGCCAATACCTCATTGCTACTAAGGCGAGGAGACAGTAATGTTAGGAATTGGGACATTTCCCAGTCTCTCACTGTCTGACCTTATGCCTTGTAGGCTTATCTGTGCTAGGGCAGGATCTCCCAATCGCCCTATGCCTAAACCTGGGCCACAGAAGAGTGCGTTCCTGGTGTAGCTATTTCTAGAGAACTGTCCTAGCACTTGGCGTAGACATGTTTATTCTGGCAAAGCTGCACTTTTGCTGCGTAATATGGGTGAAATAAGCTACCCTGGTGAATACACAGTTTTGTCATAACTAAGTCCATAGCAGGGACTTTTGCTGACACAACAAGGGATAATACTCTTTGACTGATACTGTAGTTTGTACTGGAAGCCTGGCCTAAGTCCAGGACTGGGGCCTATAACCTGCTTATTATTATTCCTATTAGCAGTCTTATTTAGATTAAGGCACTGGTTTGATACTTGATTCAGGAGATTAGGAATAGCTATGTGCATATGAAAGAAAACACAGGGGCATGCAGAGGTGCTCTGTCCAGTCCGAGGGCTATTCCAACACATTTGTTTCTGTCACTCAACTCTACTCTTTCAGAACAAGCTCAGCTATCTTCGGACAGTATTGCATTCTGCCATAAGGCTAATCAGTCTCTTAAAAGTATTAGCTGGCATGAGAGAACATCAGCTGGTTTTTTCTCTTCTTTTTTTTCCTTAATAGGAAAAACTCACTTTATAAATACCTGTTCAGTTCCTTGCTTTAGTCTCAAGTTCCATAGAAAAGTGAGATGTGCTTTAGTCCTACGTTAGCAATATAAATTTAAAGTAAAAAAGAAAGAAACAGCTCTCAAAGTCAGCTTAGTCAGTTCTCAAAGTCAGCTTCCAAAGACCGTACCTGGTCCCATCTCCTTCTCCCTTACCCAACTATTGTAATTTTCCCAGCTTCTGTGTGCACAAATCCTGTCACTTCACTGCTTATGCCACCAATGCATGATCTCTTTCCTTAGGCTTAGCAAATGCCCACAGTGCAATTGATATCTCCTTTAAGCTTGGATAACATGTCTGCAGCAAACATGAACTGAGATGCACGTTGCCTTGGCTGGTCCTGACAGAACCAAATGCCAGGAATTGTGAACTAGTGTCTTTGTAATATATCTAAAGTATGTCCTGGCACAGCTCTTGGAGCATCTTGAGTCGAGTTTTTCAGCCTGAGTGGCTTAAAACAAAATGGCTTCATAACCACGGGAAGGTGTGCTCCTTCCCACAGCCACAGCAATACGGTGTGGTTGTAATGTATTGTGATAGATACGGGCAGCCCCATGTGGCATCCCTAATTCTCACACAAGGTATCCTAGATGGTTCACTGACCCTACTCTTGTCCATGTAAAATTATCATGCCATAGAGACCAACTTAAATCTGCCAGACTTTTTACTACCAAAGCATAAAAAGTAGATTCTGCAGACCTCCTGCAAATCTTAAACAAAATGCCAGAGAGTATTGAAGTCCTTAACTAGAGAAAATCAGTTTTGCAACCACCATAAATTGCAAAAGAAACAACAAGTGATTTGGCAACATTTGCTACTGATATTAGGTTCTAAAAGATGACAAAAGCATTTGCAGAAGAGTTGTATGGCACCGGGTGGCTGGATGCTAAAATGGCAGCAACCACACAGCCCAGCACAGACTGAAAGGGTGGCACTGAAGTACTTACTAGCAATCCCAAGGAATGAGACCTGGAGCCATAATAGATACGTTTAGAACACCAGTTCACAGTCAAGCTAGACCATAAGGAATTATTAGGAAAGAAAAACAAAACAGAGAACTGCTCTATTACCTGTATTTTGAATACCAGGAACAACTGTTGTGTCCTACATTTCAAAAATAGTAGTAGCAGAGAAGGTGCAGAAAAGGATACCAAAACCTGGTCAGTCCTGCAGAGTGGGGAAGGCACAGAAGGATGGGCTTGGTAGGACATGTCCTGGTTTCAACTGGGATAGAGTTAATTTTCTTCCTAGTAGCTGATGCAGTGATATGTTTTGGATTTAGTGTGAGAATAATGCTGATAACATGCTGATGTTTAGTTGTTGCTAAGCAGTGCTTATCCTAAGGTAAGGATTTTTCCATTTCCTGTGCTCTGCCAGCAAGCAGGTGCACAAGAAGCTGGGAGGGAACATGGCCAGGACAGCTGGTGAACTAGCCAAAGGGACATTCTATACCATAGAATGTCATGTTCAGTATAGAAACTGGGGAGAGTTGTCTGGGGGGCAGATCACTGCTCAGGCATCTGTCAGTGGGTGGTGAGCAATTGCATTGTGCATCACTTGTCTTTTCTTGGGTTTTATTTGTCTCTATTATTATATTCCTTTTCATTATAATTATTATTATATTTTTATTATATTTTATTATTATTGATTTTATTTGATTTTATTTTAGTTATTAAACTATTCTTATCTCAGCCCAGGACTTTTTTTTTTTCTTTCTGATTCTTCTCCCACTCTTACTTGGAGTGGGAAAAGAGTGCTTAGTTGCTTGCTGGTGTTAAACCATGACAGGGCACAATCCCCTTGCTATCAGCACCATCAGACAGAATGCAGCTCTTGATGGTCCTCTGGTCAGCCTTTCCCTGTTGGGGTTTTTAACATGTAAATCCTTCATTGGTGCTAGATCTGTATGGCCCTGAGTAGCTGAAAGGAAACCTAAAGAAGAGGCCGAGTAGGGAGAAGAAAACAGAGAGGAGAGAAAATATTCACAGTCTCTGAAAGAGCCAGTCAACACAGCTGGAAAAAAAGTTCTGGATAAAAACTTGCAGCCAGTAGAAGTGATGAGGTGCAGTTAGATTGAACTACAGCTGTTCTGAGTGGGCTTCGTCAAAAATATGCTTGCACAAGCTGTATTTCCAGTATCATTCACAAAACTGTTAGTATCAGTGAAGCTGACTTTACCCAAAATAATTAGGCATTTTTCTACTTTTAAATATTCTCTAAATTTGCAAAAATACCATCAGCAGCTCCAGTCTGCTACAGCAGCTATCTGGAAGTCAGATGGACAAAGAGACAGGGATGCACACATGCAGCCACTCGAGCTGCATCTGAAGTCTGGTGAGCTACAGCAAACACAGCAGCTGCAGAGCCTACAATGACCTAGGGGCTGCCTCAGCCGTCAGATGACAAAAGTACTAATACACCAAATTGCTGGAAAAATGCATCAGTAATTCTGTAATATTTGTGCTACATTTCTCATTTATGGTGTCATGTCTGACTATCTCCATAGCTTTGATCATAGAGGAACCTGGCAAAGGACTGTTCTAACTACGCTTTGCATCGTTCTTTCCGTGAGCAGCCTTGGCATGGTCAGTATCTCCCTGTGCAGGTTGCCTGTTTGCCACATGTTATCCTTGTATATACAGACATATGTACACGCTGATTAATAAGTTAATTTAGCACAAGAATTCGATGGTGAGACAGAAGACCCCAAGAGAAAAGTTCTTTCCTGTTGAGATAAAGCAGCAACTCTGTTAGCTTAAGCCAGAAGAGACTTTTTTTATGTTACCCAGAATTGCTTAGACTGAGGTTTTCTGAACATCTATGCATTTGAAAAAGACTAAACTATTTGAAAGGATCTATTAGCATGCATGCTTTAACTTCACTTCTTTTTCATGTTTGGCTCTTACGGAAAAATACCAGATTTTGATATGAACATCTGTTTCATGTTTTTCTAAATGTGAGCTTAGTATGAAAATTAACCCCTGAATTTTTGGTTTCAGCAGCCTTCGAGCTCTTCAGCATACATTCAGGAGCCTTCTCTTCCTAGTATTGCTAGGATCTCAGCCCAGCCTTATGGCTGCTTTGTCTTCTGGACATAACTTGGCCAACACTGGATGTGTTCAAATATATAATGAAGATGTTTTTCACATAGTCACCATTAGCAGTTGTCACTTCTTTTTGCTGAGGCACTCCAACAGAAGTAACTAACTCAGCTCTCAGTTTCATCCAACCTCATTCAACTTTTATCCCAAGAAAATGTAAGAAAATCACAATCATAACTGGTCTTTCCAGAAATGTGTTTTAATTACTAACAGGCCCAGAAGTTGTTTAGCAATGGTGAAACTCTACAGAGCAAAAGTCTGAGCTTGATTCAGTGGGGAGCTTCTTCTCGCTCACCAGAGGAGTAAGGCATCGGACACTAACATATTTTCATCTACCAGAACAAAGGTAATTTTCTTTCCTGTCAGTTTAGGGTACATTAGCTAAAGGTAGTGACAGGTAGCAAATATCCCCAAATGCAGGACTTCCCATCACCATGGGTGAGCACCCAAAATGCCAGAGGATTTTCTGAGTTACTCAAACTCCCAAGTCACCAAAACCAGCCTTTTGGTACCTCCTGCTTTAAGTTGGCTCCAGAATTGCTCAAATGTGATCTTTCTTTCTGACAGATTGGCAGTTCTCATCCAGAATTAAAGGGGGACTATACAAGGAGGAAGAAAATAACTACATTAAAAAAAAAAAAAAAAAAAGCAAAACAAAACAAAACCAAAACTTTTATGCTTTCTTAACTTTTCAGAATGTTTGACCTTGACCTGGGTGAGTTTCAGACACAATTCATCTCTCACCAGTTTGGCTATCTGTGATCATAACAAGGTTCTTCATCAGTTTATGGAAAAGGTAGGTATTTGATTCTGTTACTATCTGAAGAAACCATTTTTCTTTTACCACAGTGAGAAAGTTTTGCATGCGTTTCCACTGAGGACTTAAAAACTCCAGTAGTAACATCTTTCAAAGCTAATGAGATGCTGTTAATCTCCCCTTCAAATGTATAGGTGATGTACAGGGTTTTCTTTTAATACCTGTGCATGTTGGTTTTTTTTTTACATACTACCATTGTATTTCTGAGGCCATCAGTGACATCCAGTGGCCAACTAGATTAAGTCTAGACATGTTTTATAGACATCTGCTTACTGTTTTCCTTAGTAAAAAAATCAATTCAAATGTTAATCATGCAGTTGACCTGTTTAGCTTAATTCTCTCACAGGTGTGATGAGAATCTCCCTGGAGGAAAACTCACAGGATTGGACCCTCACTCTATTCCCTCCCTTTGAACTGGTGAGACCCAGATGTTTCACAGGAGGCACAAGGATGTGATTTGGACTCTGCTGTCTGTGTCAGTATCACTGAAGTGAATCGAAACTGAAGTTGCAACCTCTAAGAATTTGAGATGTGCAAAACTATAACTCGATTTTTTTTCTTCTTGATGCAAGCAGACATGAATCTCAGTATAAGCATGTCCTGTCCTCTCTGTTTCATTAATGAGATTTCATTTTTACTAATTTATTTTAAATGAGCTACTCTAAAAGTAGTTAATAGGAAAAGTAAGGGAAGCACAAATATTTATTCAGCCCAAATAATATATCTGGATAAAAAACAAGTGTGAAGCACTACAAAAATGTTAGTCATATTGTATCTTACAGAGATGTTAAGACAAAATTAGGTGCAATAACAGATTTCCAACACTGAATTTTAAGCTTGCTTGCAGTGAGTTACCATGTTATTAACTCTGTTAATAGCCTTCACTGGGTAAAAAAGAGGTGCTCTGAAGAAGGTGGTTGATGATGTTCAACCCCTTCAGTGGTGACAGCAGGGCAGCACAGGGGAGCCGTATCTGGCCCTCACAGTTCAGCCCTTGCTGCGGGTGGTGAAATTGGGTGTCCACCCCCCTGCATGCCCTTCTCCTGTCCATCCCTGGGGGCACTCGGGGTGCTGAGTTCAGCTCAATCTTTTAAACAGCTTGTGAAAGTGAATGGGGGTGACGTTTGCCCTCACATGGTTAACCTATGCAGAGTGTAAAATGATTATATTTTTGTTTGTAAAAGATCTTTTTAAATAGAAAGGATATGAAAGGAATAGGAGTTAGGGACCACAACTTCTGGTGTGCGGTTCCCAGGGCATAAGGACTTCAATTACTGATTTAGCACTACAGAGCATGGACAATAGTACCAATGGTCACTGCCATTGTATTCGAACAGCAGTAGTAGTCATTGTGCTACTAACACGTCTGATTTGTGATGCCTCTCATCTTTTGCTAAACAGGCAATTTTCTTGTGACCTGTTCCAATGAAGTATTACATCTGCACTTTGCAAAAAATTGAAGAGCTAAGTGCAATACATTTGGAAAGGACATTCATGCCAGCTACTATCATTGTCATATTTGTGATTAATTTCCCCCATTATCCTTTCTCCATGGTTGGCACAAACTAAAGAATCAGGGCTGCTTATGAAAAATATTTGCGGTCATCAGAAACAAGAAAAAATAATAAATTCCAGAACTCTCGTTTAGAATAAAATGTTTTACTTCTGGGAAACAGTGTGAGTATGAAGTAGCAGTGAACAAGAACTAAATGTCTATTGTTCATGAGTTCACCAGATAATGAATTAACAATACTTCATGGATTATAGCCTGTAAAGATGGAATCTGGGCTCATGTGCTCATGACAAGGGAGAAGAGAATCACTGAAACTGAAACTTACTCCCCATTTATACTGTCAGAGAAGGAACTGCCCCTTGTTTACAGTGTTTTAAATTCCTTTAAATACATAAATAATATGCATTTAATTGGTCAAGAAAGGCCCAAAACAAACCTCTGGTTTCATAAGCCTATATCTTTGAAGTGCACTAAACAGATTTTAAATTAAAAGGTAATGGGTGTTTCCTAAACTTCCTTGATTCTTGCCAAGGGCAGACTGACTTACAGAGCAGACAGCCATAGAAAACATGCTACCTTCTCATTGTAAGCAGAAATTTCTCACCATCTCTTCATACAATCACAGTTCCACTTCCACCTCTACCCTTTCTACAATAACCAGCAGCCACTTAAATGTCAACCTTGTGCACCCAGATGCCAGTAAGTAATGGTGAGGGACGGCAAATATGTACATATAAATATTTGTAGATAATTATAATATATATCATATATTAAAATATACATATATAAATATATATATTTGAGAGAGAGAGTATATATAGAGAATTTTTTTTTCATGCCAAGCACTTGTCCAGAAACAGCACATTAATGAGTCTGTTGAAGGTGTCATTACAAATACCAGCATTCAGATTCAGAGTATGAGTGCCTTCATTTTTTCAGTGGGAGACAAGCAGTTTCCTCCAATTTCACAGCAAAGAGAAAGAGCAAGGCTTGCAGAACTTCTACAAATGAAATACAGAAAAATTGTTGTGAATCATTTCTGTAGTAATTCCCCCTGAAAGCCAGTAATACATTTAGAAACTAGCAATTATACATGCAAGGCATCGTTACTGGCAAGTAGCACTGCAATGAAAGGCTGTATAGTTGGTATTGTGGTTACTGATGGTTTGCTCTGTTCTGCTATATGGTTTCCTTTTTATGTATCATGTAAAGATATTTTGATGATGTTTCACCACTGTAATATACAAACATCATTTTCTATGAGGCAGAAAATTAAAATCCAAGGTGGATACCCAAAGGCATTGAGAAAATTTTAGCTACTTTATTTATGCAGTTATTTAAAGAATCTCATAAGAAAACTGGCATAGCTAAGCCACCAGTAATCATTTGGACAGGATAGTTGAGCTCAAGATCTTCAGCTCACCATCAGCTGCATGGTCAGATCATTCCATGGAGCTTTTGCCATGTTTTCTTTGCACCGTGCTGATAACACAGTTTAAAAATCCCACTCAAAACTTTGAAGATATTCCACTGTGAGCAGGTGGTATGAGAGGATACTTGTGCCAGTTGTCTGTGCCTGAAGCCCCCCCTCTATTCCCAGAGCCAGTCCACAAGAGCTTCCCCATGTGGGTGGTCTGCCAGCATCCCTGGGAAGCTGCAGCACAAGAGCATCCTGCAGGTCTGAAAGAGGGGAAGGTACAACCCCACTGATGCTGCTCATTTAAATGAAAGGCCTTGAGCGTCAGGCCTATGCAAGAGGCTATGGGTGTTATTGCTGGGATATGCTTTTTACAGCAATGAGAAGGACTTGCACAGCTGGATCAGAAACCATGCACAAACCACCTGCTGACGTCGGTCTGTTTGGAAGCAACTTTGGCAGAAATATCTACTAAAAGAAGAAATACTGAAAAAAGTACATCTGTTTCTTGGTGTGTCTCTGTCTAGAGGAAGTTCAACCTCAGTTGAGGGTCTGGCAACACCCAACCAGTCTGCGTGAAGGGAGCATTTGGGCAGCAACTATGGAAAGATGTTTCTATTCTCCACTAGGCTTCCAGATGCAAAGGATGGGAAATAGCTTCTCCCAGGAGGGACACAGCAGTGAACGTACATCTCTGCCTGTCATGGCTTCTTCAGTCAGTGTGAAGCATTTGCTAACTTTTGCATGGAAACTAATCATACCTGCATTTTGGAAATCTTACTTTTAAAAGGCTCCGTGGTACTTCTATTGATAGGGTTCAGGTCTGCTGAGCTTTCTTGATGTTGCTGAACCTCTTTTGTTAACATTTCCTGACTACACAGACAACTGATCACAGCACTGGCAGCACTGTGTTTCCATCTAAGGTTTGTCTCAGTTTTAGTCTAGGTTAAAGCAATTATGGAATTAATTATTGGCTGTACAGCTGTTCTTCCCCTGCACCCTGCCAAAAGTCAGCTTAGCATACAGTCTTCCCTGCAGAAAATGCTGGTGACAAAGCAAATCTAGTGTATAGAAACAGCACCTACCATCATATAGCCAAACCAGAGGATTAAAAGCAAATGCTTGCCAGGAAAGCTGCCATGCATCCGGCATGCCTGTCACTCTGCAGCCTTTAAGCAAGTATTGTGAACACACAGCTGGGATCTGTAACATAATATATGAGAGTTAGTGATGCAAATTGGTTTGTCTTTAAAAAGCATTTGCCCCCTGTTTAGACAACCAAA
This sequence comes from Athene noctua, assembly GCF_965140245.1. Classification (NCBI taxonomy): domain Eukaryota; kingdom Metazoa; phylum Chordata; class Aves; order Strigiformes; family Strigidae; genus Athene; species Athene noctua. Next base: position 15,654,220 of record NC_134046.1, on the reverse strand, counting down.
TCCCCTATCCAGTTATACTAATACTGAACCTGCTTCATCAGGTGTAGCAGAATTCTTTTTCATGCACATTCTTTGTACTGATTGTCCTTCATGTGGTCTTGTGCATTTCAGTATGCTGGTATAGAGTTATGTTTGGTCCACTTCTTTTATTGACACGGACACCTTTTTTCTCTAAGAACTAAAGGTAAAATTACCAATAATCCAGTCTAATTGGTGGCACTTTCCCTGCTCCACCTGCTTCCCTACATCCTGCGCAACCACTGTCTCACAAAAACACCTCCCATATGCTTCAGAAGAAGGTAGATTATTGTTATAAAATATCTTATTTAAAAGAGCCCATATAATCACATGTGTCTTTGGAAAGTATACCCCTTGCCACAGCATGACTTAATTTCACTTGCAAGGTCTGGTGTTGAGCAGCTGCCACTCACAAAGCCACCTCTTGCCTGCTTCCCAGTTTGGCACAGGCACAGAGAACATGAACTACCCAAGTGAATTCAAATGCTGGTTTCATCTTTGAGGATTTAGGTGACTACCGGGTATGTCATCTCTGCTGATGAACTGATGAGCCATAATATGCATCATGTTATATGGAAACTGAAGTGAGGTGCCAGGAGGAGAAACAAGGGCAGTCGGGGACAAGTGTATGCTGTCCTGGTGGCAGGTGTAGGCAGGGTATGTGGGTTTGCATGGTGATCTGAACTGGCTGCCAAACTGGGACCAAGTGAAGGGTTTTTCCCCAGCCCCACAAGCTCACTGCAGCCAGAGAGACAGCAGCGCCTTCCCCAGACCTGGTGGTCCTGGCACAGCGGGGCTGCTGTGGCCACATGTTGTCTGCCCCTGCCCCCAGATCAGGAGCCCACAGGAGCACCCAGCTCCTCTGCAGGTGCAATATGTCAGCACAGACATTTCCCTTAGTTTGATTCCTTTGCTTTAATCAAAACAACCAACATGCATCTTTTTCTGCTAACAACCTGTAACAGTGCCAAGCAACTTTGGTGCTCTAAGAGAAATTCAGGAGCCTGAAGGACAAAGCACAGCTGCCATGAAGAAGCAAACTGGGCTGAATTTAAAGCTGCAGCTTAAACAGCTGTCATCTACAAGTGCTGCAGTTCAGCAGAGCTCTTCCTGATGGCTCTCACCAAAGACATCTTCTCATTCAGTAGTCCCCACAACATCTCAGCAGAAAAGCATATATCCTTCCAGTGTGCTGCAGACTGTTATCATCACTTGTAAATGGAGAACTTGAGGTGTACAAGGATGAAGGAATCAGACTTTCAAAGATAGCGTTAATTCTCCAATGTTATGTTTGAGTTTTGTTATTCATTGGATTACATAATCACCTGATCAGTGACCAAAACCAATACCACATCACTCCAGCAGATAACCACACCAGGCTTTTGACACTTGAATAGTGTATCCTTACAGTGAATCACTTGTGTACTATACAAAAAGCCAAATAATATTTTTGAGAAATGGCAAGTAATTCTGAGCAAATAGACTGGATAATTTTTAAAAAAATATGTGAACAAAAAAGTGACTTCTTGTTAATTGTAGTTCACACTTCCAGCCTTAATCTCTGAAAAAATAAATCATATACTTAGGTGTTTACACTCTGATTATCCTCCTCATGGCAGTTTTTACTCAATATATAGCAGAATTGTTGGGGTTTTTTTCTTTTGAGGATTGATTTCATCTGGAAGAATTGTATTAGGTATAGAAGTGGTAAGAGGGAACTTTTTGGAACAATATATTATTTTCTAATGAAGTGTGTTTTATTGTTATCCTCATTCTCCTTTGTAAGTGAAATCTGAATTGGCCCTGTAATATCTGTGAAATTGTGCTTCCATGTCTAACCCTCACATTGCTTCTAGTTTCCAGTGACTTTCAATAAGTTGTCCAGTGGCTCCCTGCCAATCTGAAAATCTCTGTAAATGCAAAGCAACTCTCTGAGGATCATTTTGGAAGCACAAATGCTTTTGGTTTCAGTAATAGACACGGCAGAATCTAGAAAACATTTTGGGATATTTATTTATACAGCACAAATGGGCACACTGAGTATCATGCTGTTGGAGTTTTAATTCCCAAACTGCATCTTAGAAATTCAGAGCTTTTCCCCTCCTACAGTGAAGTCTGACTGCTGCAGAAGCAGAGAGAAGCAAATGAGATTTTTCTAAAATGGTATGAAAGTTATCAATAATGAAGAGATCAAATTTCACCCCTCTGGTTCATATAAATCTGAAATTACCTGAGTGGTTTCAGCTGAGTCATTTCCAGTTTGCACCAACAAATCTGACACTGGAATTATGCTTCTCAGTGATATTCATCAGCAACCTGTCTCTGCTGATCATTTTGGGCGCAGGGATGGGACTACGCGCCTCCACACACTGCATTGTACCTGCAGTCTGAGCATATCTGCTGTTGTCCAGTAAAACATAATAAGCTTTTAAATAAGTATATGCTTAATCCTAAATTTGTAGTCCAACACTCATGGCTCAAGCAGCCCAGATTACAGGTGAGGTCTGTAGGTGGTAATACCTGCTTTTGGTGGGTGTTTGAGGTGGACGACTGGACAATTAACCCTGGGGTTTTAATATTGTGGTTGGTTGGTTGGTGGGGTTTTTTTAACATCTCTGAAGAATGAAAAAATTTGTAAAGCAGAACTGGGCAGACAGTTTGCTGGCAAAAGAAGAAAATAGTGGGATTGAGCAGGTGTTAGGATTGAATTTTCAACTCCCACAAAACAAGCAAGAATTAACTTGAATAAAGCTCTTTCTTTGTGACCAGACAAGTATTTCATTCCAGCTGAAGTGTTTAGGGTTTAGTTTCTTTGAGTGAAATTATTTCTGGGTAGCTTTTGTTGACCTGAATTGATTTTTTTTTATTTTTTTTTTTTTTTGTAAAACAAACCATCCAAAACCTTCATCCACCTCAGCTGTAGAGGTCACTTTTACACAGAACTGCTCATTGTGGAGCAGTGGAATCTGTCTATCATTTCTTCCCACCAATGCAAGAGAAACAGTGGACACTACCATGCTCAGGATGGAAATCACCAGCATCTCTTTGTGAGTCTGAACACGTGAGAGTACAGGCATCTGCAGGGTGGCTGGGAGGGCTGGGCATTCCCACCTGCCAATTCACTTGCTTTTTCTGTCATAAAGTATTGTGCCATTTGCTCTGAGCTCAGATCAAAAATCTCTCTCTAATCCAGAGGATCTGGGACTGAAATGCAGAGGTAGGGATTTGTTTTCTTATTTTTTAAGACCCTCACAACCAGTCCTTTCTCACTAGTACACTTAATTAAAAACAGTACTTCCACTGAGGTTTATTGATGTGGTAAATGTGTGAGACTGCATCATCAGTTTGAGTAAAGGAAGATCTGGCCCAATATGTTTTTCCTAAGGAAGCTACCGTGAGACTGTGTATACAGCAAATACTAAATACACAGTGCATTCTCCTTCACAGATAATGTACTGTCCTATTTGGTCACTGTTTTAACAAATTATGCAAAATCAAGAGATACAGAAAGAGTTCATCTTCCTGCAGTAAAGCTGTTCACCTGCTAATGCTGTTACTAAAGACAGGAATCAATTCAGATTCGTAAAGAGGAGACAATTGCAAGAGACACAACAGTGTGATATACTTTTCCTGCAGCTGTTTTCAACAGTGCTATTTTTATAATAATCTTGGAAAACTCCTGTGGACTTAAGGGTTGGCTGATGTTCACTGAGTATCCAGCAGAAACACAAGACTAAGTGCTTACCCCAGCTCTGATAAGCAGAAGGAATTGGGCTGACAGGGTTTTCTCATTCACTCAGGACCCAAGTCAGCTCCAAGAAAGGAGTGACCAGCCAGCAGAAACATCCACAGACACCCCATGGACATACCTTGGTCAAGCACCCAGCTAAATAACGCAGTGGAATACCTGTCAGCTTGTACCAAGTACTGATTCTGAGGGAAATAGTTTAAAAACAGATAAACTCACCAGTTCAGTGAATAGAAGTGCCTAAACCCTGCATTGTCCATGTCAGAAGTAAGGAAACGCTGTTCAGCTGAACTTACTCCCAAATGCATCACCACTTAGGAACTAAAGTGGGAACAGAGTAAATAGTAAATAGGATGCCCAAAGTCATGTAAGTAATGCTGCCACACCATCAGAAACAGACTTTTCTCCTGAAAACCAAACCATATGCAAAGCCCAACAAGGAGAATGATCATCAACTGACTTTTGTGACAACTGTTTTTGCTTTGCATTCCAAAATGACTGCACGGGTACTGATTATAATGAAACAAATATCAGTTGTGCTTGCCACACCATGCCAGCTAGCAGATGCACTTTAAAAGACAAATAATTATAACCATCCGAGATTATAGATTAGATTAGCAAAAATATAACTGCAAAACAGACACAAATTTAATTACTGTACTAATTTTCTCTTGGTACGAGAAATACTGACTATTGTCCTGGAATTACTTGTTTTATACATCAAACCTTGCTAATACTACCGTTCAAGTTACTAAAGCACTTAAAAAAATGGAAACTGCACTGCAGTTGTGAAGTATGCTGAAACAACCTGTGAGTATAACACAGTTCTAAGATCTTAAAAATGCAAAAACTAACTTTCATCCCTTTCAGGGGAAATAAAACTTAGAGCTGCAAAGCACTAGAGAAAATAAAAATACATTTGTCAAAAATATGTTCTCTCTTCTATGAAGAACTTGTAAAATTTTTAGTAATTGATACAAAATGAAATAATTTTGTGAAAAATCTGGGGATTTCCTCCTTGCTCAATTAGTATTTTAGCACTGATTAGAAAAACAGTCTTTCTAATGAAAGGAAAGAAGTAATCAGTGGGACATCACCCAGAAAATGCTCAAACTTGGCCCAAATCCCTGAGTTTACTGTCAGTTTACTCAGGAAAATGAAAAGTGGAATTCGCCATGGAGATCTGCGTGATTTCGATCATACACTCTTTAACACCAAAACCCCACAGTTCTTCACATCTTCAGTGTCATGAGATCAAAGTTTTAAAAGAAATGCAAGAAAAGAGTGTCTATGTTGGATTTGCTGCTTGGTAGATGTAGATACTACTCCTATTATCATGCAGAAAGGAAAAAGTTGATGCTTGAATCCTTCCCCAAGGGCTGACAGCCAGTTAGTGAGTGTGTACAGCTCCCTGCCTGGCCTGTGAGAGTCCTAACAGGCTTGTCAGGGAACCCATTACACCAGTGCCCCAGCATCAGAGGCTGGTGCAGAGGGTCCGAGAGAGAGGGAATCTGCTGGGGGGAGTGGTAGTGGTGGTGATTCCAGGGGGGCCATGCAGACGTAATTACTGGAGCTGTGCAATACACATCTGCTTCTGCCACTGAGGCTGACTTGGCTCCATTGCATGGGAAGGGGATGATGAGATGGGAGGCTGGAAAAATATCATTGCTCTGGTGTCAAAGGAGACATCAGATCAGCTCACCTAGAAGACACCCAGACCTATTTGGACATCAGAAATATCTACCATTCCTTCAGAAGAACATACTTTTTTAGCCATATTTTTCTTCTTGCTTTTTTATGGAGATTAAATTTAATGCCTCTTGTTCAGCTCATCTTTACCTTAGATAGCAACAACTTTTTCCATTTGGGAGTATCTGCTATAGGTGGTATTGGTATTCAGCAGCAAAGAACGGTGCAACATGAGCCTTCAGGAAACAATCTCTGCCCTCAGATGTTCATGGACAAGTCCCATTGAACCTGGGGCATAACTTCACCTTATAACTTGTTTTTATCAGCAACATAATGTTTCTCTATCAACTGTTCTGGATTGCTAGGCAAACCTAAAGTTTCTATTTCTGAACAGTAAAACTATTTTCCATCTCCCACCCCCAAAGTAGAATATGCTTCTATTTTTGGCAAGAAACTCCCTCTCTACCCTGGGATAGCTTGAGTGAGTAAAAGGAAGAGAAAAGGAAAGAAAGAAAGAAAGAAAGAAAGAAAGAAAGAAAGAAAGAAAGAAAGAAAGAAAGAAAGAAAGAAAGAAAGAAAGAAAGAAAGAAAGAAAGAAAGAAAGAAAGAAAGAAAGAAAGAAAGAAAGGAAGAAAGAAAGAAAAGAAAGAAAAGAGACTCCTCCTGCTTGCGAACAGAAGATCAGTTCATTTGCGCATGCTGTGTAAAACTTGCCACAAAATCCTTTGTGCCATCAGCATGAAAAGAATCCTTTGCCCAGGCAGGAGATTAGGGTGGCCAGCGGGAATCCCTGCACCCGAAATTCAGATCAGAATGGCTAAGTTCATGGGAAGTTGGGATTTTAAAGGGATTGTTCTGATGATGCCAAAAAAGCAACAGCAACAACAGCCAACTCCACGGGCCTATCCAAATTTCTGTTTTCTCTTAGTGAAGGTACACTGAGGAGAAAAAGTGCAAGGGGCTGGATTTGCTCACCTTTAAGGGTACTACACAAGAGTGAACCATAAAGGTGATAGCAGGTACGTCAGGTATCTCATTTGAAATCCCCAACTGCAGCCTCTCCCTTCCCTTCAGATTTGCAAACCCTGAGAGATTGGGGCCGATGTTAAAAGCCCTGCAAGGAGGCAGCGGGGGCAGCTGAATGCTATGGTCTCACGCAGCACAATCAATGCATCAATCTTCCTTACACTGGTGTCTTGGAGGCTCCCAGAGTCGTACTCAACTCCAGAAATTATAAGGGCACCAGGGAGCGGGTGCTGAGATGCGGGGGCTGCAGCTGCCACTCCCCTCCTGCGCCGGCAATTGTGCTGCCACCTCGGGAGTGCTCCTGGCTGCCCGGCCTGGTCAAAAGACCTTTGAATTAACCTTTTCACTAGAAAAGAGATTGTGGCCCTATAGAAAAGTATGAATTCAGAGCAAAGCCTTTCTGCAGGATTAGTCCATTAGAAGCAAAAAGGAGAAAGGTTTTTTTGTTGTTCTGCAAAATATAAGTGATTACAGGATTTAAATAAAAAAAAAAAAAATCGTCTGTCTATAGTGGGGAGTATCTATGTTGGAACAATGTGTGCTCTTATCCTCTGCCTAAGTCATTGTACTGCCCTTATCTCCATCACATCTGACTGCCTGCCAGGAGTGTGAGCTAAGAGATATAGTGTAACTGCTGTCCTGTGTGGTCCATTCCTCCATCCTCTCTGAAGAGAAGAAGGTGTGTGAGAGATGTAGATCTGCTTTGCTATAGGATTTTTTTAGGGAAGGGGGAGGGCTGTGCTAAGATTTTATATCAGAGGAAGAAAAGCCAACTAATTCCTATCAGAGTTTTGGTGGGGCTTGGTTGGGGTTTTTTGTTGTTGTTGTTGTTGTTGTGTTTTCTTTTCCTCTACTTTTCAAGTTTCCCCAGTCAGATGTTTATCCCACTAATAGCCAAAGCACCCCCACCAGCTAATCTCACCTTTGAGAGAAAAGTAAACCACTGTGTACTGCAAAATACAACACTCCCCTCATCACCTTAGAAACAAAGGATTTTTTTGTATTTTCTTTATAAGATATCTATATACATGTGCTTAGGTACACACGATTATTTTTTTTTTTTTTAAATGATCAATTATTGGGGGGGGGGGGGTGTATTTTCATTCTGGTAACAAATTTGAGTAATTTTAAAAGAGTGAAAATTTTTTTCCCCAAGGGTAAGAGAATAGCACACACTTAATGAGAAATCTGTTCCCAATACAGTATCGAAAAACTGGAAGAGAGCAAACAGTGAGCACCTCTGTTTTAATTCATCATACAACTTTAAATAAAGCTAAAGTTCCTACAGCCCCCATAGTAACTAAAGGTAAAAGGCTTTTCAAATTTCAGATCATGCAGTCCTTATGTCAAAACTATTTAGTGCGGACCTTATGATCGGACTTTCAAATAGAGTCTGATCTTTGTTTAGAAACCATCTGGCCAAAGAAAAATAGCCAACTGTTTCATCTCTTTTTTTTTTTTTTTCCCTTTTTTCACCCCATCCCAAAAATATGTTTTGAGATCAGCATTCCACTTTTCATCCCTTTTTGTCAAATATGATAAAAGACTTTTAAATATCCAGTACATGTTTGTTACACATAACAAAGTTTGTGTAATCACATGCTTGAAGCAGTAAAATCCCATATTCCTCCCCTTTACAGATGGTGCAGTAATTATCATTTAGCTCTCTGAATATGACTCAGGGTGTGGAAAAGATACGTAAAGTTTGCATGCATGGTAGCGCACCCTTTTACAGAATTTCAAATGTAACCAGTTTTTTGGTTCTATGGTCACATTAAAATTCCCCCTTTGCAACACTTTATGCAAAAACCAAACACCTGGATTCAGACTTTCCTAAAGGAGTCATCTGAAAATAGGTACTTTCTGCCAAAATGTCATGAAGATTTATGTGCTTACATTCATGGATTAAATTGAGGACAGGTGGGAGAACATTCAAGTATGAGAAGGAATGATAGCAAATTTATGTGTAAAAAAGGGTGGGGGAGGGTAGTTATTATGATTTCTGGTGGCTTAGATAAAAAAGACATAGATTTGTAAAAGGGAAGGTACTGTGCCTGGAAAGTCATCCTTCAGCAGTAAAATAATTATCTGCAGGACTGTATTTCCTTAAAACAAAAATGGAGGCATTTTGGAATTCAAAGCATAGTCTTGACTACAACCACAGCACTGAATGGCACTTGGATGCCATGTGGAGTGTTGGAACAGATGTTTATGGGGAGGATTGACAGTGTATCAGCATGCTGCAAGCAGGCACTGAAACACCGCAGCTTGCTTTCCTCCCCTGGCCAGGATAATTGCTCTTCTCCCAAGGACACCCCTCCCACCACAGAACAGGAGAGAGCAACAGCTGCCACAGGGGAGAACTGGATGGTCACTGCCATTCCCTGGAGCCTCTCAGACATGGTGACCTCCAAGCTCTCGGCAGAAAGCCCATGAGCAAGTGAGCACTGATCACAAAATACCAGCGCAACACCTCACATCAGGGCGAGAGGAGACTCAAAGCAAGTAAGCTGAATTAAAAGCAACAAGTTGTATATGGAAAATTATAGTATCTGATTAGTATTTCCAACACTTTTTTAACACCAAGGTAATCTTAAAGTACGATCACCTAATGACTGGCCTGCTAGAAATAGATGCTAGGATCTGAGAAATGTCCTCTTATCTGGATTTTGCCGCATGGGGGAAGGGGGGGGAGGAAAGCTGTCCATTAAAAGTTCTGCTGTGACCAGACCCTATATAAAACACTTTCAAACTAAACTTTACACTGAAGAAAACTGTAATATAGCTCAATAGGCAGCCAAGCCAGCTGTAGTTTTAGCCTCTAAACCACCATCCCAACTATTATCAGCATCCGTAGCTAAGATACGTTGTAAATCAAGCTGTTCGGTGGGAACGAAATTCCTTTTAAATTAAAATTAACATTATTCCAATCCATGCACCACAAGCTGGCTGTGTATACATTATTGTTCCTTTAAAACAGTGGTGCAGTGAAGATCAACATATTCCCAGCTTTTAAATCACAAAAGGTGATTTCACTGAAATAAATGAAAACTGAAGCATATTGACAAGCTTTCTTTTTTTTCCCCCTCTGTAGGGAATGACTGTAGATGTAGGCAGTCTAGTGTTTCACAGATTTATGTAAATAAATATATAGCTAGGAAGAGTCATGAAGGTTAAAGTGTATCTGTAAAGAGAAACTATGATTTCTACACTCTTTGTTAAGTTTATTTAGTAGAGGGACTAGAGAAAGTTTCAGATTGGGCTGTAAGGTGCTAATAGTCTGACCAGATAAATGTTAGCTTCCCAAGTCTGGATGCCAGAAGAAACTGTAACATGGTTAAGAGCTGACAAAAAAATTCTTCTATCCAAAAAAAATATGTTATTCTGCACAAAAATTAGGGTATAGGGTATTATATCTCTGTATAACACTGATGTATTATTTCTTCTCAATTTCTAGCCTTCAGGATGGTGCATTGTTATTGTTCTCTATTAATCCTCTCATGCATATATTTAGTTTTAAAATTGTCTAAGTGGAAACCATGAACCTATGCTTCATGATTTAAAATTTATTTTTATTCACTGTTGCCTATGATTACTTCTTAGAAATTTAAAGCTGAAATAGGTTTCCTCTCTAAATCTATTTTTTTTCCTGTATCGCACATGCATAAAGATTTATCAACATAGAGCACTTGTATGAATTTGGTTGCATTCTGTCCAGAACTGAATTAAATTATTTACACAGGAACAGTGACTGTGGGGTTAGGACTTAATTACAGCTACACTTTTGCAAGCAAAACAGGTTGAACTCTTTGAAAAATGGCAAATTCAAAGCATTCTTTCTCCCCAGCAGGATGTTAAATTTTGTATCTATTTATGCAGTATGATCAAATCATGCCCCCATTTTCACCTGTACAATCACATTGAAACCAGTGGAAACAAGAAAGTGAAAAAGAAAGAAAATGTACAGTGAGATCATTGTTCTTTTTTTCTCAAAGATAAGAAGATTTCACATAACAACGCCCTCTGGGAAACAATCCATTTTAGACTAAATTAGTCCCAGTGGTAATGCTGATTTTTAGCAACTGTGTTACACCAGGTTTACATTTAATCCCACTTTTCTTTGTTGTTCTCATTAATAAGCCACATTATGTCGCTCAGTCTGCATGCAAAAGTATCATTACTGTTATTTAATTACTTTGTTTTTGTAAGAAAAACTGTAAGATTCAGTTGAGTATAAACAGTAAATGTGGCCAAATCAAAGATGTGCACTCCAACCTAAATATTTTTTACTTTGTTTCTGCACATATAATTGCATGTAATTTTTACTTGTGTACAGAATTTTTATGATAAAATCTCATTAATCACAAATTCATCAATGCAGCAAAAATACATCCAAGCAAATGTGATATAATGTTACAAATATAAGACTTGTTTCAGGATGGAAAGAGGCCAGAATCCCCATCTTCATCTATCCCTTAATGTTACATAAATGGCTAAGTCATCATATCAGTGGTTTTCACATGGAAATATAAACACCACTGAAATTCCATATGCTATAAGTGGCTATGACTCTAGAGTGCTCAAAATTACCAAGAGAACTATAAGAATAGTGTACACAATACCCACTGAAGGATGAGAACAGCCAAGGCAGTGCTGGCAGTGTGGTGCAGTTCATATGGGGCATTAACTGCCATGCAGGCTTCTGCTCCTGGCTGCAGTTATCACCTTCCCTTGTGCCCTCACACACACGTTGCTTCAGATCTCTGGCTGTTTGGTTCCTTCCAGCTCCTGACATGTTTGTTGTTATACTTCTGACACTCTGGTTATTTAGCTCTGAAGACCTGCATGCATGCTGAAAGAACAGAGTCTGAAACTTCGTTTAGCCCCTGAAGCCCTATTCTAGCACTAAGTAAAAATAACCTTTCACTGTGGACCCAGCTTCACACTCTTCTGCAGCACTGAGGATATGAAGTCAGTGCAGTTGCTTCTAATCTATAGCAGCATCCAGGTGAGAAGAATTTTGCTTTGTTTGTGCTTTTGCAGCTAAACCAAAGCCAGGATATAATCTGATTTTAATATAGTCCTTAAATCAGCGGCTCAGTGTCTTTTTAACTTCAGAGTCTCGAGAAGACAATTCACAGACAAGAGGTGGTTGTGAAATCCAGTCAGGCAAGACTTGCCCCTGATTTTGAAGCAGAAATCCATTCTATGTTGATGGCTCAAATATCATATTTACATTCTGGTTTTTAATGGCTTGCAGTTAGGAATCAGACAAGCTGTTCTGTAGGTGGTCTAAATTATATCCTGTGTGCACATCGCATGCTGAGAAGAGAGTCTGCTGATCTAACAAATGATAAAAGACAAGCAATCGCCCACTGTAAGTTCAAATCTTTACCCTGGCAAACCTTGCACTGATTTTTCATAGGAGTTTTGTCTGAGTAATGACTGTAGAATTTGGCCCATTTTGACCACACCGGTGATTAAGAGTCCAGCATCAGGACCCCTGTCCCTCTGGTCCATTTTAGGTATTTAAAGCTGATTCACATTATTGCAATAACCAAAAATCTTACTATCTTCTAGTCATTTTTAACCTCAAATTTCTCTGTGGTGAAGAAATTTTCTCCATTTAATGCTAATATTTTTTTCTTTTAGATATCTTTGGTTACCTAAAAATGTAGATGTATGCCTTACGGGATTTTTAGGAGTATCTGACTACTTGTCTCTCACTCAAATCAATGAGAATTAACTTCTAAATGTCTTTAATGAGTCATACAAAAGTGGCTGATGGAAAATATCACATTAGACGGTTTTGACAAAGCAGTAGATTTATTCTGCCACACATATGCCAAACCACTACTCAGGTCCCTGCACTTGACTTCTGTCATCCTCCTTTCTCTTCAATTCACTTCATTTCATGTACTTGAAAATAAGGGGAGCTCTAAGATATGACTTGGTCTTTCAATCTGTAAAGAGTTTAGCAGTGAAGGTCTTAATTCTGACTGAGACTGGGCATTACTGAACTGAATTAATTTAATTCAAATAAATGGTAAAACTTAGAAATTGTAGTGACACCAATGGCAAGCTGCCACTTTCCATTTTTGTTTTTAATTTCATACTTGAAATAGAAATGCTTGCAAACAAGCTTTCTTACTTGGGAGGGCAGGAGAGTAAAATTTTAATAACAATTCTATGACAGGCCCCTAAATGGTATAAAAACCTAACACCTTTGTGCTATGAAAGGCACAAAGGATGGTACAACAGCCGCTGATGTCTGCTCCCTACCCAGCAGCTAAGCAGCTCGGGCTGCAGGCTCGTTGCCAGGTGCATGCACATCTAAGCCCTTTTACCTGAAGCTGCTGAGGACAGACTCTGCAGGGCTGTGGCTCCTACCCTTTCTGTACTGGCATATTTACTGCTATATCCATGGCAGCAAACAAGCAGTGCAGTCATGGTGGATCTAATAACGTGGACCCAAAATCAACACAGTGCATTTCTGAGGGGAAAGGGGATTATCTGTGGGCCAGTCCTGGGCTCACAGTGACGGCAGCAGCCTGGGAGGTGTTTTGAAGCACGCTTCCCAGGAATTTGTGCTCTGAAAACATACTGGCTAGTGGGAACAATTAGGAGATTTACCTCCTGATCCAAAGTAACATGAGACATCATGTAAGAGTAAGATTAAAATGATTAATTTGAGGCAATTGCAGGAGAAACAGCCTCTCTTTATGTTACTTTTTCATAATCCTGAAATAACCCCTGGAAGAAGGGAATTTCAGTTTCCTTCAACACCTGCTAATATGTTTCAGATATGTGTTGTAACCCTTATTCCTCCTTCCTGTACCTTGTTGGACTTTGGCTTTTGGGGGTGGGATTTCTGTAACTGTATCTTTAATTGAATATAGTTCTGCTTACAGCCATGAGTTACTAACACTGTGAAAGTCCCTACAGTGTCTCAGCTCTCCATCAGGTTTAGGAGCAGTTTAGCAGATAAGGTGCTTGTTTCTCCTCTTTATCCAATCACCTTCCTACAGCGCCAGGAAAGAGCAAGGAATTGGAATTGGCTAGCTCTTCATTGCCAATAAAACGCCACTGTGCTTGCCAGTAACCACAGAAGGACAGAAGGAAATGCTCCAGGAAGTCCAAACTTGATGCCAACCCTGATGGTCAGGCAGAGGAGGGAGCTGGTGGGTCCCCAAGCATGAACCCTGTCTCAGTGGAGTGCAGGCAAGGAGAGCAGACAGCAAGCCCTTTGCAGGTCTCACCTGCAGGAGCTGCTGCCAACAGTTCATGGACAGGCCATGGAAATGCAGCTCTTGCGCTTTCTTGTAGTAGTTATTAGTAGTATAAGAGTTAATATTTTCATTCTTACAGGCAAAAATTACTTTATTTTTTGCTGTTTTGCATGAAGAGCACTACCGAAAGCTCATTTGTAGTGTATTGATCTGGATGGTAGTTTCAACCTAGATGCAACTACCTACTATTTTCCTGCCCAAGACTTTGGAGAAGGCAGGACACCTGCACCATGCCTGTCCTGGCAAGCCAGGTGGGTGCTGCCCTGCAGGTGGTCAGAGCCTGCCAAGTGAGAGCTTTTACTCAGAGAAAGAAGAGTTTCTTCCTCTGGGAGCAGTGTCCTAATCTTCACGCCTTGCAGACCCTCAGCAGCAAAAACTACAATCCTCCATAGTTGTGCTTCCCCTCATTTCTCCTCCCTGGAGGCTTCTCACAGCCCTGCCAAGAGGCCACAAGTTCCTGCCTCCTCCCAGCGCCCTGGATTGAACCGTGAGCTGTTGAACTGTCAAATGTGCTTTTTGGTGGGTGCACACAGTAATGTTTTGTCTGCTGCTCCTTCTAACTTGAGTTCATTTGTCTTGGTGTTTCTCACAGATGGTTACAATAAGACTGCAAATGGTTTCCCTGCTTTAAAAAAAAAAAAAAAAAAGGCAACAAAAACCCCCTCTCATTTCTTAAGTAAAACTTAGATATCTTAGTTAGGAAGTATACTCTGGACTATGCAGTGTAGTCATTTTACTTTTGCTCACCTGGATTTTTAAACAGTCAGACCTCTCAGGGGTGGAAATGTTCCCTCTTCCAGGAAAGAAGAATCTTTGCTGCTGTGTCTTGGGTGAAAAAGGCTATATACAATAAATAATAACATGGTAATATTTTCAACACTATCTTTGGTCATTTCATTAATCATCCCTATGCATAAAAAGTAGTAGGCTTTCTGATCTGGTTACATATTTTTCTGCATATTTGTTTCACATTTATAGCTTTTTTTTCCATCTAGCTTGCTAGATCATGATGGGATAATTTCAGGAAGCCTACTGATAGATTCCCTCCTGCTTGCACTGACTCTCTGAACAGCAGGACATCTATTTCACACTAATATAAGAAAAATAAGAACAAGTTTTCACTGCAAGAGGTTCCTCTCCTAATTCATTCAGACTTTCTGGTAGAAGGGATGAAAATGGCTTTTGAAATATAAAAGACTACTATAGCTGACTCTTCACTAGTGTTTGTCATATCCCATTAGCAGTGATCTGGAAATATCAGTGTCATAATGTGTTGGCAATCACTCATCTTTGCTAGTATCATATGAATGCCTATTCTTACTAATGGGCAACCTGTCACTCAAACAGCTACAAAAACATATTGTGTAGCAGAAAAAAGTTGCTAATGCACGTAGACTTTCATGTTACCAATACAAGTAACGGAATAACATGCTTTATGCTGTAGAGACTGGTACCTATGTCAGTGCATGCTAGACAAAAAACATCACCATCACATGTGCTTTCACCCTGTCTGCAGATTTTGCATTTTAGATATTCTTTTAGCTCCATTAAAATCCCTTTCTATACATGTATTTCATGGCCACAGTGTTTGTTTCAGTTCAAATAGAAAATATAGCGCCTCTGCCTAATAATTCCTCTTTTTTTTTACTTGTATTCAATTAGGCCCATTTTATTATAAAAGCCTCTATGTTCTCTCATTGTAAGGGATTACTATTACATATTCCTATAAATAATTGTTCACTTTAAGGATAAAGTGATTAGGAATTTGCTTCCAGAGCATTTTCATAAATATACTGTCAGCTTACTGCTGATACCTTTTAATTACAAGGGCTTGTTTCTGGAGATTTATCCTTAAATCTCTTGATAATCCCAGCAAAATCTCAATGTCAGATAATGACCACTCCCCTTACAGTGCAATCATATCAAGCAAAGGATCTAAATAATTCCTTTCCTTTTTCCTCAATTTAATGATATATAATTGTTAAATGGGAATAGACTCTAGGAAATGTCAATCCACAAACAAGAAAACTCACAGTAAAAGAGACAGAGTTACATCCCTTCCTCTGAACAGAAAAAATTCAGCTGCAAGTCTGTGGCATGCAATTTCATCTTTTAGGAATTTTATTCAGACTCACAAATGAATATGCATTATTCAGCTTTTGTCCACAAAGGAAAAAACAAAGCCAGCTATGCCTACAAGAGTTCAGAACAGGAAACAGAGAGAGAAGCAAAAGAATAGTCTTGAATTTGGAATAAAATTTAGATGTTAGGTGGCTGAGCTATTTGAAATATAATTGCAGTTGCAAATATTCTAGGGTTGCTCGGTGAAATTTAATAAATAAGTAAAAAATTGGGTGTGAACATGCTGTTGATCTGGGCATTCGGCAAAACGCCATTTCTTACAGACCTACAGAGGTTTCGTGCACATTTTTCTGATTGAATGCTATTCTCCCAGTCAGTCAGAGCGCAGCACAAGTTGCCAGAAATCATTCATCAGCCCCTCGCAGAAAAGGCTGTCAGCTAAGGCTACAGGCCTAGCGCCAGGCTGTCAAGTTTTGGGCTTGCAGCCAGTCTGTCATGGTTTGAGGCTGGTAGCCAAGCAGTAACTTTGATGTTTAAGGGGTTAGCCAACTGGTATGTGAGGGTGGCCTATCAGCTCAGAAATAATATACCGCACTCAAAGGTCATGAGTTCTGAAACTAATCTGGCTGTTATAATATTTCTAATAAAAACTGAGGTAGACCTTTTATATTGTAAAAAGTGTTCAAATTATTTCAGTATTTGTTTTGATTAAAATTTCCATTACACGTGCTTTTCATTATGCAACTCAATTAGTATATAAAAGATTTTCTGTTTAAAATGTTCAAATGAACATAATTGTTCAATTTGGAAAGATTACAATGCTTTTATTTAATTAACACTGCAATAAATACTTCATTTTGTAATGAACCCCATACTTTTGGGCCATTAACCATTCAATAAATTTACAGTATGGAAGGTTCTTTATGGGGAAGAAGATAAATAAAGCTATTTAAATGAATGTGCAACAGCTCTGATGCTAAGCAGCAAATTATAGCTTTTTGCTTCCCATCCACTGGAGTTGTACCTCGATTACAAACATGTGGGAATGTAATAAACACTATACATTTCAATTACTATTTTGAACATGAGTTACACAACACTCTTTCAAATTTGTTACGTAGAAATGCAGTCCGCATTCATGGCATCTTCCCAGGAAAAGAAATTGAAATAATTTTTCATCTGCCTTTCACCTTCCCCTTCTCCCACCCCATCCACACCTTATTCAGTTCTGAAAATCCATGTTGGAACGTCCCAATTTATATCTGATCATTTGTTTCTTCATGACAATATGTGTTAACATCCCTCCATTCTGAGGCCTATGACAAGTGCATCTAAATCCATAATTAAGAAAAAGGCTCAAGAAGTAAAACTGTCTCTTTCAGGTAGTGGAAGTTCTGCTCAGAGTGTGATTGGAAGCGAGAGTCTGGAGTCCCCACAAGCAGGGTGATCTGAGCCCACAGTGCCTGACGTGACTGACCACACGGTATTAAAGGCCTTCAAATCCCAACAAAATCAGCAGACCTGGGAGCTCTGGACAGTTGCAGAAGCTATTCAACATCTTGTTCCATCCCAGGCTGCCTGGGAAGTGTGGCCAGGGCCACAGTTCCATCCACCTGCTGGGTAGCTGTCATGGAAAAGGGGTTCACTTCTGTCAATATTTTATGGTGTTTCATGGTTGTATGCAAGGATGTAAAATGGGAGGGCAAAGTTATTTCAGATTTACAGAGCAGCTCAGCCAAAAAAGCTCATAAAACTCTAGTTTGCCGAAAACGGCAACATAACCAGTAACAAAATCTAATTTCTGAACTTCATTGGGTAAAAGGCCTCTTTGTAAAACTATGATATCATCTAGGAATATGGATTCAAAATATTTTATTATTAGCCAGACCTGACTTTGTCTAATCCATGTGTTACAATCCCAAATCTTTAAATGAAAACAAAAAAATTCCACCCAAGAAACAAACCACACCAACAAACAAACAAACCTAAGAAAATACTTTGGAAATGTATTAGACTTCCCTTTTTCACACTTTTAAAAATGGCTGAACACCATTTTTCTAAAATGTCTGCTGGAGTAATTTCAGATGTTGCACCATGTTTACAGTATAAATTGTTTACAATAATTATGAAATGAAAATAAGCCACATAACCATGTATTTAGGTGTTCCCTATGAACTGTAACCACTGAACACACTACTTGAAAAACATTACTGCATGCTGTATTTCTCAACTGTTATTTGAAGGATTTTTTTTCTATTCTGAATATAATATATAAACAGCACACACATAAAATAAAATAAGTTGTGGATGTAGAGAATGTTAAAAACTACAGGTGAAAAGAAAAAGTACTGCTGCAACTTACCTTAAAATTTTTTTCTTAAGAGCATTTAAAATTCCTAAGTATACATTAAAAAAGTAAACATTTAAAATGTATTTTTTTCAGGAAACCTAGCCACCTGTTTTTGTATATTTTCTGGAAAGGGAAAAAAGATAGACTCCTGCTGTGTAAAAATAAATTGTGCAGTTTGTGGTAACTTTATTAAAGATGAGTAATTTTTAAAGCTAGCAGTGAGACATAAATGTTTAGCACAAGAGTCTCTTTCTTATGGAAGCTTTGAATAAGGACATGCCTGTTTTAAACTGTAGATTTACAGGGAGAGAAGGAATAAAATATTTTAAAATATTAAGTGTATAGTCTGGTCAATGAAAGTGTTAAAATCAGATTAAAAACTCAACAAGCCACGTCCTGTTTTATACAAACTTCTTAGTCCCTGGCTCTTGCAAACCTAGTGAACTAGGATATGAGCCTCCGTGTATTTCAGTCTCGTAATAAGTGTAATAATACACTTAACATTGCTAGCAGAAAGGATATATCCCTTAAAGTCTGTTGTGAAGGCCTAATTCAAGGGCCTGATTAATAATCGATACACTTAAGAATGTTCTATATTTCATGGTACTTAAACACAAGTATATAAAGTAGTTTAGTTTAAATCCATTTGTTTCTCTATGATAGTAATCTCTATCTGATTATTAGTTTTCTTTCTAATTTCGGACTATGAGATCTGCTCTTTTCTTGCCTAACTGCATGATTTAGGGTCAACCAGATTGAGAAATGATAAAAGATTCCTTCATAATTAACTGATGTTATCAAACTCCAAACATAAAAGAAAAAATATTCGGAAAAATCAGGTCCTCTGGTTTAGTTTTGCAATGTTTTCTCTGAACTCTCCACCTAGGGAGGGAGACTTCTCTGTTTTAGAGCTCAGGTACCAAGGAAATATCACAATCCTGCCTTTCATCTATATGGCAAATGAGAGAAAAAAAAAATCAGCCATAACTGTCTAAAGGATAAGTTATTAATTTCCTGCTTTTGACTGTTCTGGCAAAACAATTTCTGTTTACACAAAGGAGGTTGATTTTTGTTTTGAAACATTTTTTCTTTACCATTCTTATCCCAATCCTCAAAACTCTTCATCCCTCTCTTTTTATGGCAATATAAACACTGATAGTAATAATGATACACTCTCCAGTGTTGTCTTCCCTCATACCTGAACCTTAATCTATCTACTTACAGCATCTTAAGAAAATAAATTATCAGAGTGGGTTTTTTCCAGTGCATTCAGTACATGATTATGCCCCAAATAGACTATTTTATGAAACGTGTGTTGTAAAACCCTGGACTGTCCTGAAGTGTAAACTTGAAATAGGGTCAAGAATGCTAATTTTTTGACCAATCTGTACCCTAATGACAACTGGGGGGTTGTGGACTTTTTTATTTTCTTTTTTTTAACTTTGTGGAAGTTTTAAACTATGCCATTAAGACACTTTTGAGTTATATGACCAACAGACGGTCTTGTCTGGTGCCTTAAATGAATGTCTTGTCCTTTATTATATAGATCAGAAGTTGAAGTATCGCAAGTCTCATGCACAGCACTCTGCACTCAGTGTGAGCTCTTCTGAGATTCTTATCTCTAAACCAGTTTTTCTTCAAAGTCATAAACATCTGGAAAATGTGCACCATTCTTGTTATAGAAATCAAATGCTCAAGTCCTTATTTGATCTCCCAGGGAACATTCCCATTGCTTTCTTCTGTTGTGTAGGTGCCACAGGATTTGGCTTTCTACTTGACAGCTTCTTTTCTTAGGTGACTGGGAATCAGTCAGACAAGGATAAATCAGGTCTTTTTTTGTCAGCTGCATTATTTAACTATCTAAATAATAAAATGTTCAAGAGACAGTAGGTTTTATATTGAGATAAAGTTGTTACAACAGAAAAGTTAAAGTCTCATTTGCCCTTACCAGGCACACAGTGCCCCTTCCCATCCAGGCTTTACCTGTTCTAGAAAGCTGTGGGCCATTATGAAATCCAAACTATTAAACATGTTTCTGGTTGTGAGTGAGACATATGACTAACATGGTGTTTTGCCTTTGACTGACTAAGGAAAAAAAAATTAACAGGGTAGGTATACAGTGATTTCTTCCCCAAGAAGTTCTTGCAACTTCTGATGGTACCAGGCTTGGGGACTTCCTAAGTTGTTTTCTAAAAGATAACACTCACTACTGTCACATAGTTGAGACATTAAAGTTTTTCCAGAAGAGACAGATCTTGCTCCATTTGAATGAAGCAAGAGTTGAGCTTGACCTGGTCTTTAAGAATGGAAATTTCCATAGCAGCTTCTTAAAAAAAAGGCTTGCATAGAAGGCTCTTGTGTGTGGCCACAGCTCAGCTTTAAAAGGAAGAGCTTTAAAGGATTATTGGAAAGATTTACTATCTATCTCATCCTGATTTTCCTATTTTCTCTGTTACAACCATCAGATGATCTCAGTAGCTTCATAAGGAAATGAAGTTAGGATATTTTTTAAATTTGTCAAAAAAAAAAAAAAATCAGTGGTATATATTCTATCCTTGATTTATCTTTAGAGCTAGGGAATACAGTTCCCCCTATCATGGTAAGCCTACTGGCCTTGTAGTTAAATCCTGTTCCTGTCAAAGAAGAGTGGCTAATGTTCCCTATCAACATTTTATTTGGTGCCCTTCATTCAGATAGATTCAGGATGTCTCACACATCTCAGGAAGCAACGAGCATCTGCCGTGTTTTTCATGGAAAATACAATCTGAATAAAACATGAAAATAGAAGCACAAATGGCACATGGCAAAAACAAGTCTTCCATGTCTCATGTCAAATGGGTCGATTTCTTGTTGAAAAAAAGGGACGTTTTCGATGTGTTTTCTTCCCCCCCCCCCAAAAAAAAAAAAAAAAAAAAAAAAAAAGAGTGAATTTCCTCCCCCTCCTGTTTTTATTTTTATTTTCCTTTAATGTTTCCTTCAGGAAAAGAACAATTCTGACCAGGTCTATTTTCCTGAATGCTCAAATATAAAATTTCCTTGGCAGCTTTGCACCTGCAGGATGTGGTCCCTTGTATGGAGCAGGAATTTCTGGAGAAGATGGCCCGTTAGATCATCCCATAAAGAGGAGAGACCAGCAGCAGGTGAGCAAATGCACAGCTTCAGATCTCAGTTTATCTTTGTGCCCTAAAAGCCTGAAGATGTTTCATATAAATGGCTGTAAATAAGGTGTACCAAATTCTGAAACAGAAGTTATGAAAAAATGGTGGGGTTTTTTTAACAGGTTACACCCCATCATTAAACTTTCTGAAGGGTTGTCTGTACTTCTTGAACTTTTGTTTTTGAACAACCCCTTAGAAAACAATGAAGTCATAAAACTCATACATATTGTATTTATAGTTATGATGAAGGATAACAAGTTTCATGTGAGCATCTGAATATATGAAAAAAAAAAAAGCAGCAAGTGAGACTGACTATAAACTGGTGAAGCATCAAAATGTATTTACATTCATGAGTTCAGGATGCCAAGCTAATTTATGAGCAGCTGAATGAAATAGAGCCATAAGTGAGTTCAAGTAAGTGGTCATTCCAGATAAGTAAAAAAACCCCAAACACTACTAGCCTCTCATTTAACCACTGGAGATGTTGCCTGTCGTGTTGGACCATGTATATTATCTGTGCAATAAGGAACAAGGGGAATTTAATGCTCTTCAAGGGGTCCAAAATGTACATTTAGTGGTACTAGCAAGCAATGTGCTGCAGAAATCTTCATGGCTGGCTGTCTTGTTCTAGTCTGGGAATTGTCAATCTCTCTACAGCACGTGAGAATAACATGTTGGGATGCCACAAGTATGTGGGTAACATTTATGTAACCTTCAGCCTTTGTGGGAAAATAAAAGCCTTTGTTACTTGGATTTGACTCTGTACCAGATGGTATGAATAAATGTTTGCAATGCCAGTGTTGTTCAGCTTGGCTGATCGATTCTGTCATACTCCCAAGGAGGTAAGAGAAGGCTTAAATAACTGATTCAGGATGTAGAAAATATTTTCCTTTTCCTGTTGCAGTAGTATTATGTAGAAGTGACACTATTCTGACTGTCAGCTTCTCACTCGGTGGGATGCGTGAATTATGTAAATATTGATCAGGTTTTTAACGAAGTTTACACAGCTCATTGCTAACCCTTTCACGTATTTTAATTCCCAAAGAGTCTTAAAGCACAATGGACACTATCTTTTTTGGTTTTGTTTTACTGTTTGGTGGGGTTTTCTAAAGTATTATTGTTGCTTGGACTAACCAGAGCTGATGCAAAACCTGTGTTCAGTTCTTGATCAAATTCTTTCTCATTTCCTATGGCAGAACAATTTGGCAAGCCTTTCTCCGGCCAGTACATGCCTGATGACAGCAATCACCTTATTTCTTATGTGTGGAATACAGTGCCTAGTACACTGGCCTGAAGCTGACTCAGGGCTTCTAGGTGCACACTATGAATAAAAACAACAAAACAAATCGTTTATAGAGTTGGCATAACATGTCTTCTTTAAATTTTCCCCCTTTCTTTTCAGGATCTAAGGTGGTGGGTCTCACAAACGCCATAGCTTTTTATTTGGAAAGGTTCAATCCCCTACACCCTACATCCACAAAAGACTTCAGCCCTTAAAGTTTGATCATGTGCCAAAATTTCTGTGGACTTTGCTAAAGCTGGGCCACAGAGCCCAAACTGCTTTTTTGTGCAAAATTGCAACCGAAAAACTCACTGATTTTTCATAATTTTCAAAAGCATGTGCTACTTTCAATTTCCATGCTACATACAAAACTTTGCTGAAACACCTAGTGTGGTATCAGGTGGAAAAAGTAAGTTTCTGCATGTTTCTGATGCAAAACCATTTTTATTTTGGCAGTGTCACATAAAGAGTTTCATGTTGTTTTTTTACTGAAAACTCCTGGTCTATTTTAGCCCATCTCCTCCATTTATGCTGCATTGTGTCATTTAGAAAGCTGTGAAATCTCCGAAGGTTTTTGTCCCTTTTATATCCTTAACAGAGTACATATCAGACCTGCTTCTGCAGAGAATTCCTCACTGCTCTTATCAGACCACAGCAAAGTCTCAAGATAATCTTTCTCCATGTCTTAAGGTGGAGGAGATACATAAGTATTTCAATATTGGTGTCTACAAAGCTATTATTACAAGGAAAATAAATACTTCTTAGACAAATTCACATAATAATAATTTCATCTATACCAATAGAGCAAAGCTGTATTTACAATATTGTAACTTAAAATGAGATTCCCCTATCTCTATCCTACCTGAATTTACAACAGATGCTCTTTGGGATATATACATTATGAACACAGAACTGTCATCATGCCACTCAGGACTACATTTTAACCGGTACATGTGGTGTACACCTGTGCTTTTTCTGACAATGCCCTTGATTTGTGGTGTGGTAAACTCCCAGGTTCAAAGCTAATCTAGTGTCTTTCTTTTCTCTTATAAGACCTTTTTAAGCTTTCCTCTGTAATTCTTACACAGCTTCTGGGGTAGCTGCATCTTTAGTTCCATCTCCTTTAAGAATATGGAATTTATTTTCACTAATACAGAGTTAACTATTAAGAATAGAAGGGCCCACTGCAGAGCACAGATGAAATGCTCTACTCTATATACGTTCCCTCAAAGCCAATAATGTTCAAGAAGAAAAACGTTTCATCAAATTCAAAAAAAAATGACAGAAAGTCAATCGCCACATCTAAAGGTAGAGCTTTTACACTGTTTCACTTCAAAGACCATAATCACTGTTTCTGTTATATTCACCCTGCAAACAACCCTTGCATTTTCATGTGATGAACGAAAAACAGTGGAGACATTATACAATTATAATTCAAAAAAACCATCACCAACCTATTCTTTCTCATTCTTCCTGGCCAAACTGTTTACGGACCCAAATGAGACCATGGAGTTCCCTTTCCTTGTGCTTTCCTCACCCTCCCTTGCTGTATTCAAGGCAGCTGCTGCATCCTGAACTCAACAATAACAGAAGTTGGCTATCTGGATTTTACAGGCAAAATGGCTATGTCCTATATATGGAGTATACTAGCCTCTTTGTAATTTAATGCTGGCATCTTTGACAAGGTAGCTGCATTCTGTCTCACAGCATGTTGTATATTTTAAATGCTGTTGTACAACTGCTAGCCAGACCGCACAGTATAAAGTAACAGCTGAACAAAAAAGAGATTCAGTATTAACAGGCAAACCACAAAAGTTTTGGCCGAGCATCCAAAACTGCTAATGCTTATCGGGACCTCCTGAGAGCCCCCCTCTTTCCTGCAGCCCAGAAACCTCCACCGCCAAGTGTCCTGATCCTCATTAACTTCACATAACTGTCATTTGTTCATTTTTTGCAGCAGCAGCCTCCACAAGCTGCTTGGCACTTCCCAAACACAGTAAGAGACATGCTTTGCTATTGTTTTTTCGTTGGTTGTTTTTCTCATTTTAGGGGATAGCAGGAGACGAGCTATGCTGGAGGAATTACAGAATTAGTGCAAACCCTGCTCTGTTTCTGTGCAGCAATGTGGTGCTCTCTGATGAGAGCTAGATTCTGGCCTCCCAGGCCCTTTCGGGGTCCTTTGTCACACCGTCAGGCCTCCAATCCTGCCAGCTTAGTCTGAAGCATGGAAGCAGCTCCATTAAGTTAAAAAGGAAACCCACTTTAAAAGTTATGCCTGAGATCTTACGTCTGAGCAGAGACAAGGACTTTTACACGCATGATATGAGACTGCATCAAAGTGCAATGGAAGTAAGTTTAAATATAGCTCTCTATGTAAGTGCTTACACCAAGCATTTACCTGACAGACAACAACTTCTCAAGCTTTTTCTTCTGCTCCCCATTCCTGCTCGGTCATTCAGTAGTAAGACTCCATACATATTTTTGGACAGAAATACCATCACTGATCCTTTCCTCTGCCAATAAGCACTACTGCAAGATCATTTGGGGTTTATGCAGTTTCTTAGAAATGGTCTGCGACCACAGACGAGCTTCAGGATGCACCATGTAATCACAACTTTATCTGAAAACTCCAATTACCTTTCCAAAGTACAGAAATTAGAGGAAGACAGCACAGACTCTATCACAGGATCAACATTTTGTTCACTAATTCTCTTTTTCTTTGCTTTCTCTTCCTACTTATCTGGATACTCTTCTCCTCTTGGTGTTATTTTGTCCATTTGGCTTCCTGTGACAGCTTGCCCTGCTCCTGCCCCTCTCTCTCCTCCTTGTGCTTCTCCTGTGGGTTGCAATGCTTTCCTTTTGCATTACAATTTATGATTTACATCTGCAGTCACAAGGCTCTGTTTCTGAATGGTCGATCAGGTACAATGGCATGTTGGTGACCTAACACCAGCA
The DNA here is from genome assembly GCF_965140245.1 of Athene noctua. Lineage (NCBI taxonomy): Eukaryota > Metazoa > Chordata > Aves > Strigiformes > Strigidae > Athene > Athene noctua. The sequence goes on along the minus strand of NC_134046.1, from coordinate 15,628,623 downwards.
GAAAGTTTAGCAAAACTAATTTTTCTACATATGACTAAGAATCACAGTTTTACAGGAAAGCAACCACTCTAAGTCTTAACAAATCTGTGACCTGCCAGTGCCCTGGGGAGTGTCTGTTAGGTGTCACCAACACTCAGATAAAAGCACTTGCTAACATGATTTCACTCACTCAGAGTGTGACAATATGATGTTATTCCTTGGATCTGATCCACAGTGCCAAAAAGGGTGTGTATGTGTTGGGTTTTTTATTTGTTGTTTTTTAACAATAGCAAACATGGCTTCTGGCTTCTTTGTGGGTGGTATATTAAATTTAAATTTTTCCCCCTAAAGAGATTTAGCTATGAATTTATTTTCTCCCCGCCTGCTTGAACCATAATATTATGCTAATACAAGTTTAACTTTGGGGTTGCTACAAATCAGATATGCAGATTTTAGAATTTTCTTCTTGTTTTGTGTCAAGAGTTATAAAATAATTAGCATATGATATAGCACCAGAAAAATCCTGATTACCAGAATTTTCTTAATATGTATATTTTGAATAATATGTCTTCTTACAGACATAGTCTTCCTGTAGATAATAAAATGGTATAGGTTCAGTAGTTGTGGTGGTACTATTTAGCAAGGGGTAGCAGTGCAGATTATGGATAAAAAAGGAAATTGTCAGAGGTATCATTAGAAAATTCTCATGATCCTGGAGACAAACCATCATGGGAAATGAAGTGACGCAAGTACCCATGAAATGGCTCTATTTAACAAAGTAGTGCTTGTTAACATTTGAAAAGCTAAATAATCCTTTAATTTATAAAAGAAGTTGAATAATTATTCTCTGAGGAAAAAAACCACACCATCAAGTGCATCCTTTATTGCTGTCTCATTTCTCACTTTGTTAAGGAGCTAAGGTTTTCTTTTCCCAGGTGGGGAAGAAGAAAATAATGCACAACTCACAAAACAGATCTGTCTTTTTAACTGTTTATTAGAACTACCCAAATCATCTAACATGCTGCATTATTAACAAGAAATTAACTCATGATTATTTTTGAGCAGGTGTGTTAAGAAAGAAGAAGAAAAAAGCCCTACCTGGAAACATGCTACTGAAAGTCACTACTGCTTATGTGAAGTTGTAATCTTGCACTAACTGCTATCAGTGGACACCATAGTTTGGCCTGGGATTACACACTGACTGCTTATATATTTCATAATTATATATTATTATATATCAGCTTCCCTGCTTTTTTTGGACATACTTCCCACATCTGTGCCACTCTGTACACAACCATACAGTGGAGGGGAACAAGGTCTTTATTCTGTGTTTCACTGAAATTCTGTTTTAACTAAATATAAATATGTGTTCAAAATGGCTAGCAAAGTTTCACAAGCAAGAAACTAGACACTGTGCTTGCTTTCTAACTCATCTCAGAACCATCACAAATAGTGACTTCCCACTAAGAAGTCCCCTCTGAGCACTTTAGCTCACTGGCTGTGCAGTGTAAGAGGAATTTATATATACACTGGATTATATACAATCTTTGTCTAGCTAAGTCTTTTGCTTTTAAGTTTGTTAATCCTGGTATCTTTGGGTTCTGACTCACAAATCAGATAGTTATCTTAGGATGTCTGCAGTGATTCCTGCTCTTTGGTGCCTGGACCACCCGCCTCTTGGAGATCTTCCCCAACCCCACCTTCCTCCCATTGCAGCATGACTCATCAGCCCATGGACCAGGCATCACACTCTCACATCTTTAAATAAGGAGGGAATGACAAAGACGCACACCACCTCCAGCATAGTGCTCATCCGCAATATAGGTGATGAAAACTTGTGTTCTCTGACACTTTAATGGAAGTTAAACTCAGTTATCTGAATTCTGGGCAAATGGTTTCTCCTCTCCTTACTTCCCTTCCCAGAGGTTTCATCAGCACTGCTTTTCCCCAGTCCACATGAGGCCCTTTTCCATGAGATCAGGCCATGCACCCACATGTTCTTGGAGGCTGTTTTGAACAGCCGTGTGCGTAGTACATCGATTGTCAGGACCTGTGAGGTCTGGCCATGCTCAGAAGAGCATATTTAGGTGTTTAGGGGTATTTAGAGTTAGAAATGTACTCTTATCACCATGTTCCAGTATTTAAAGTATGGCTTCAAAGAAGATGGAGACTCCCTTTTTACAAGGATTCACATGTAAAAGATGAGGGTACAAGTTACTCCTAGGGAGATTCCAACTGGACACAAGAGGAAAATTTTTCATAATGAGAACAATCAGCCACTAGAATAATCTCCCCAGGGAAGTGGCAGATTTCCCAACATTGGACACTTTTAAGATTCAGCTGAACAGGATGCTGAGCCATGTGCTTTTGGCAAGAAAGGTTGAACCATATGGTCCTTGAGGTCCCTTCCAACCAGGCATTCTATGATTCATGTAGCAACTTAATCAAACTGAGGTACAAGCTGCAGAGGAATTTTCAGGACCTATTTAAATTTAAAGTGCCCAAGTTCCTTTAGAGAGCTTTACATACCAGTTAGTGACTGGTTTAGTGCTAATGAGGAAGTGAGCAAGAAGTATGGAAAAACAAAGTTTGTTGAAACATGGATGTCTGGCACAGAGTTCAAAAGACTGGTAAACAACATAAGGAGTGATGGGAGCAGCATTTCCTTTTTGACAGATAGAGCTTTTGGGTGCATATGAAGTATAAATTCTGTTTTTATGATGGTGGAAGTTAGTAAATGTAACTGCATCTTACAGCTGATAGTGGACTACCCACTGGTTGTGAAGAGATGGGCAAATATCATAAATTTATATAAAATATTAGAAACTGTTTCTGAGGTCAGGTCACACAGACTGTATCAAACTTCATTTTTCTGTGGGGAAAAGAAAACAACAACAAACAACATTTTGGGGAGCACTGACCTCTCTGAAAACCTTCTATAAAAGCTGCCAGCGTTAATTTTCATTCTATGGAATAATAGAAAGTTTTATGTTGTTTATACAAGTCTTCCTATTATTTTTGTTTGATAATGGAATGAGTATTAATACAAAGCCTTCTGTGTTCTCACTTGGAACAGTCGTCCCTAGTACTGACATTCAACCTGGAAAGATCTGTTAATACCATGCCCAGCATCTAGAGCTTTTCTATTCTTGACTTTTTGACTGCAAACTTTGTTTCAGCTTTTCATGTCATGGTTCTCTGTCACCTGTTGAGACAATATTATTTAACAGGATTTTTTTGTCCTCGGACATTTCTTCACAGCATTTTACCATCTGGCTGTCACGGCCTGCTTTTCTGCATGTCATCTGGTTTTGATTTAACAATTCTGGTGTGTGGTTTAGTAACTCTTGTCTGTGACCTCTCTATCTTGAATATCCTCTGTGACTCACCTTCATCATCTCAGTATTCTAATTCCTCTCATTTCTTCTGATCTCTTCTTCTTATACCTGACTAAATAGATTTGTTTATTTTGGCCCCAGTCTAGCTTCTGATCTTGTGCTTATTTAATCCTTAATCCTCTTAACACCTCAGTTGAAATACATTCTTCTTTTGGGGGCATCTGCTATTTCTAAATGAATTGTTAACTACAGTATCGTCTCAAGCAGCCACTTAATATTTAGATCTTCCTCCTTCTTCAGCACTAATAAGGCTCAAAATTAATGCAGTGTTCAAGAAGGTGGAAGACAGAGCTCAGTTAAACCAGGGCTCCTCTAGTATTTGCATTGCTCACATAAATGCAGTTAGACACACGAGTTTAGGCTCTGAGACAGAAATTTCAGCAACATAAATTTTGCAGCTGACAAAAGGAGATACAAGGCTTTCTTTTGTTTGACCTTTTGTCCACCGGTAACACTATGTCCAGGTTTCCCTCTATTGCTTGTGAAGAGGCAACAGTGTAGTAGAGACAACTAAATTTCTTCAGCACAGAACTCTGCAGACAACTGGCCACCTTTGATAGACTTTCCTGTTCCAAAAGGGATGAGTGATCCCTAATGTTTCTTCATTACCCTTGTGTGTAGTATTAAATTCATAAAAATTATACGTAAACCTGCTGGAGTGCAAGAAAGACTGAATTAACTTATGCATTGATTCACTGATTTATTGTACTTCTTCCAAAAGACTAGTGATCAGGACAAAATTTGGATCACCAGTTTAGTGACTGGAGCTACAGAAAACATCATGCATTGGACCACAGTCAATAACGTGGTAAATTTTTTTGCTTTTTACTAATACAGCTTCTCTGAAAAGATGACCTTCTCTGCTTGCCTAATTGTCCTACCTTGAGACCGTCTGAGGTAGCTTTCAGCCTGTGTGGTGGGAGCACCACCCAACACATCAAACACCTGTGTCATCATTTTATTTTTCAATTTTACACTACTTTGGTTTCTCACGCATTCAAAGAAACCCAGCAGATGTTTGGCATATTGATTGCTGCTGTGCTGTGTTGTTGTCTGGAGATCTTCCCACACTGCTGACCTGGCTGGCTAAGCAAGCCCTCAGCCACACTTTGGCACTTTGCTCTCTCCTATGAAGAGCTGCTCTTGGCACCTTCTGCCCTAATCAGCGCAAGTGTCCCAAAATGGCACTCTGTGTGGCTCCCACCACCATCTGTTCCTGCCATTGGAAAGCATTTCTTCTTAAAGACTGGTCTGTGATGGTTGAAACATGGCTGTGCAGTAGACACAGGGAAGAACTGGATTTGTCCATCATAAGCTAAAGAAGAACACATCTTCTTTAGCTTATGATAAACCCATTTCTATCATAAGAATGTCTTGAATGAAAATGACAAGCCAGTCTTTCAAATGTACTAGTTTGGATATTCTTCATTGCCACACAACTCTAGAGAAAATACCTGGATGTCTGCACAAGAATATTTCTTGTTCAATATTATGTACAATATACATAACCCTTGCTGAAATCACAACTGAATACACTCTTGATAAAACGATGAAGCTATCCAAATTTATCTGTACTTGTCTCTGAAGTGCTTTACAGGGAAAGATGCTTAAGGGAAAACTTAAGTAATCTAGTCTTAACATTTCATTCTTTGACTACACTGACATTTGTGGCTTTTCTCAGTTTTGGAACATTTCTCAGTTTTCTTACCAAAACCCCCTTATTGGTGAGCCTTTGGTGACAACAGTATCTCATCTATGAGAGATCATGGTTAAGGAGAAAAGGTACACTTTAAAAATTTGCTTTTCTTTTATATAAGCTGGAAAAATTATTCTATACAAAGAGAGGAAAATACAATTGAAATGTTATTTAATACAGATAGTCCCTGAATATTCAAGATCATAAGTTGACAGTAAATTGCTTTGTTAGAGAAACATGAATTTTTTAGCATTCCTTTCCTTTGGGGCTTTTTTTTGGTTTTGTTTTGTTCTTCATTTGAAGGGCTTCCTACAAGCATTTTGTATGTGGAAAACCATGTAAAGAACAATGACTGAGCTCAAAAAATAGAAATTCTTTGTAATATAGGAAAGCTCTTTTGTTCTGGCAATTTTCTTGAAAATAGTTGATGAAAAGAATAACTCTACAAGGCAGTTAAAAGCATGTATGAAGCAATGACAGTATCACTTAGTAATTTCTGTCTTCATGATGGACATTAAAGAAATTTTGCTTAGTTTATAAACACTTTCCACACTTAGATACATGTTGTTAGTGATTAATAAGAGTTCATGTTTCAAGCAGTCAGAGGTCTCTTTTTTTGACTGGAATTAATGTTGATTCCTGGAAGAGGGCACCACTGGTTTTGCTAAGATGGTAAAAAACCATGCTCATACACAGCTCAGTGAATGTAAGCAAAGATGTCTTACCATCCCTGGACACCACGAGGACTGCATTTGTCATGAAGATGAAATACACAGAATCAGACCTTAGCTACAACTTGGCAGAGGGACAATATATAGAAATGTGTGGATAATTTTATTATTCTGTTGTCTGTGGTTTTACTAATGGTGATATAAAATCAATGATAAATCACTTCTCTGTGTGAAATTGTCACTGGGTTGTCTCTTGACTGTTGTAGTTTTGGAGTCAGGCAACATAAATCCATTGCTTCTGCACAGACCTAACATCTTTAAAGGACAAAATTTCTCCTGAAAGGCTCCCATTGCATACTTCAGCTGACACTTGAGTTCTTTGTGAGAACAAATTACTTAAACGGGTGTGTACAGCTTGATGCTGCTTGGTTCTATTGTATAATATGAAATATATACAAGGAATACAAATCCTGCTCATCTCTTCTAGCTCTGGTAGCTTTACAGAAGCTGCTGGCAAATTTCAAGTCTTCTACCTAGATTTAAGCTTGCTCCCTCCCCAAGAACAATGATGCACAGATGCTTGTCTTTGGACCTTTGGGAACTGGCTGGAAATAATACAGAAATAGATATATACTCTGCATTTAAGAAGGAGAACCTCAAATTATGTGTAGCTTTTCTAGAAGAGCTGCTGAAAATGTTATGATGGTTTCTCTTTTCAACAACTGCTTCATAATTTTAAAAATATTATCTCCATTCTTATCTTCTTATTAGGTAATGTTAATCACTTTGCAGACGTGGCAAATTCACCCTATTACTGAGAACAAAAAAACCCCATGCATAGCGTTCACAGTTCAAATGAGCCATGTTTCAGAACATAAAAGCAAATATTTTCTACAGAAAGATAAGTTGTTATCCAAACGAATATAATTAGAAGCAATCTGGTGAAATAACACTCACAGTCCCAATTAGTGAGTAAGAGACCAAGAGAAAATACAAAACTAAACAGTACCTAAAATCTTTGTGTCTTTTTGTCTGATTTATTCTAATTCATCCATTATTAAAGTTTTAGAAGTGAACAAAGCAATCATACTCTTGATTTTCAGCCAGAAGCTAGAAGCGATATTGCCATCCAAACTACAGACCAAATCTGGGCTGTAATGATTACGCTTTCTTGAAAAACATAGTAAACAGTTTTGCAGTGTATATGACTAAGTTTATCATTTGCCATGCAAATTAGTATATATTTTACTATAGCAAGCTCAAAGCATTACAAAAGTGAAAGATGCAGAAATATCCCTCATTTGTATATTTTATATACACAATTAAATGTACCAGTTTCTAGTAATAACAGATCCAACCTTCCAGAAAGCATTGAGCTTTTGTGAATTGTTCAAGCACTCATTAGCTGTTGACATTCTTTAGAAATGAATAATTTATTTGAGTTTGGGAGAGTAGCACATGATCTAATAAATTAAATAAGTCATTGTCATCTGCAGGTAGTGTGCCAGATATATGACTTAAGCCTTGGTGGAAGGAATATTACTATTTGCATAGAATATTCATTTAATGCTAATGTTTGGAAAGCTCTGCTGACAGCTCTCGGCCTCTGCAGGGAGATATGAATCTTCACCTGCTGTCTGCTCCCACCTGCTGTTGAGGTCTCTTGTAAACTTAAGGACAGCCCTTGGCTCCTCTAAAAAAAAAAAAATCATTCTATATATAACTACTCCACACCAGTCATTTAAAGCATAACTTGCTAGACTCAACTTTTTATCAGTACTTATATGAGCATGCTAGACTGTGTCCTTTGTGAAAATAAATATGAGGGGAGTGATTTGTGATTAGTGCCTTCTGCTCTACTCAGACTGAGGACAAGGGTTGTATACAACATCTTATTCCCAGGCAGCCCTCCTGGCTGAGCAGACGTATCAAAGACTCCAACTGGCAAGTTCAGCACTTCATGGTGAAAGAGCGTCCCACCCAAGAGGCAGTCACTCCTATATTTCAAGCCTTATCTCCAGAGACAACTGACTAGTCCTATGGAACTGAGTACGACTTGGCATAGATAGCTTTAATACATTCACAGAAAACTGCATCAGCTCCCTCAAGCGCATTACGTTTACTCAAATGCTCGCTATTTACCACACTGAAAGGTTTTGTTTTGCCCAAAGGACATGAATAGAGAACTAACTAGAAGAAACATTTTAAAAAGTCATGGATTTGTAATAAAATTGCAGGTTTCACCAACTGTTACACCATGGGAGATGATAAAATGTACAATATCAAATAAACAGACTTGCTAGTTGTCATACAAAAAAAAACCAAAAAAACACAAGCTCTTAAATGTTCAAAGCATCAGCTTACAGCGCAGGAACTAATTAAGCATGCACTAATAAGGTATGATCTTATGAAACAAGAATTAATGAAACTTCAAAGTGCTACCTTTTGAAGTACAAAGCTGGCAAAAACAGCTCCAGATAATTGCCTAACTACTCAAGAGTCAGCTCCCAGTCCAGGCTCCAAGACAGGCCTAAAAATAAGTTGCCACCCCTTCCCATAGCCACAAGGAAGTGAACAATCAATCTCAACTAACTTCTGATAGTGGCATTTAAGGACTTGCTCCCCAACATATATATTTATATAATATGGACAACCTCCAGCAGGAAGTGAGCAATACCATCACCTTGCCAAAAGGAAACAGCTGGGGGCTAAACTACACAAAGCTGTTCAGCCCTGTGTCTGCAGGAGACTGTTCTGAAGTTAACAGAGAAGACAAAATCTTGATCTTGGCAGCTGGAGCTTTACAGCTTTGCTATCTGGAACTTCGTAAGCCAGTGTTTAGGAGTTTCTTTAGCTAATGTACCAAGGGAGTGACAAAACTGAGGGTTGGAGTGTCCAACTCTTGTTGCTTCCCTCCCTGCCTAATGAAGAGTTAGTTAATACAAAGCAGGACAGCTACAAAATGAAAATCAGGGACATATCCAGAAATAACAAATAGTCTGGTAGCTAAGGATGCTTGCCAGACATGCAGAACACTGCCTTGTAGGTCCTGGCTCTGAACCAAGGCCAAGCAAGGACTCAGCTTTGCTATCCAGCACCCGTACCAGCAGGTTACAGAGGTCATAGGAGCACTTGTATTCTTCATCAGCAAAATATTTTACTAGGCTAGAGAAACACTCTGAAAAATTACTTGTTTGGGATTTATTCAGACCTTATCAGTGTAGGACGTGTCTCTTCAAAAAACCTGGGGATGAGGTTTCCTGGGGCAGAGAATGACTTTTGAGATACTTTTCTAATCCGTTCAGCCCTACCATCTCATCTGAACATTCAAGGCTGCAGTAACAATTGATAAACTGTCATTTGCAGCATTTAAAAATGTGCTTAAGCCAAAAGATGCTCTTGGTAATTCTTTGCTTTGACTGCAAATCATGCTTCACAAGAATCAGTCCCTAACTGGCCTGTGGGACCATGGGAAGCATGCATGTAAGTAAAACAAATGGCTTATGCACCGGTAAGGAAAACATAACTGGGAAATGATGCATTTTAACATAGTATCTTCCAAATAATACTTCAGAGTCACTTACATGAAACATAACTCTATATCATTCAGTATGTTCCCTTCACCTAAAGTTCAGATCATTATTGACTTTAACTGGAAAGACTCTAAACCCTTGCATCAAGCAAAGCCTTTACAGGAACTCTGTCAGGCAAGGACTTTATAGGAACTATGGTTTTTAGCCACAATATCTCTAGAAATATGAATATAGTTTGCATACTACCAGTATTTAACTTGTGCCTTAAGGAAGAACCTCAAAGTCTAACATATTAAATGCACTTTCTTCCTCTAGGTACTGTAGGAGAGTAATAAATGGCATTCCTAGCCTCTGATCTGAAGCTTATTATTTGAACAGATCTCAGGTGACTGCGTGTGAAGCATAAAAGACATGTGGACTTCTGTCTGTGTTCATTTCACACAACACAAGAAAATGGTGCTGTGCAACAAGACAGTTCAAATCTACCAAGGAAAATCTGCATACTGGATTTTAGCTACGAAGAGAGAATTTTAACCATTTCATAACTTGCTGATGCATCTCAAGTTTGGATTGAGAACATTCCACTGTTGACCCACTCTTCTGTATCTTGTCACCTACTTTACATTTTGCTGTGTGAACTGCTGCTTCTCCACCTTTCGCACCGTGTCCACTGTGTGACATAAATATTTTGAACCACACCTGAAATGGTGTGGTCTGGAATTTGAGTCTCTCCCAAATCATTACGGCTTTAACTTCTTCAGCAGCTCTGGTTTTGTTCTGATTTATTAGTACTTGTCCTTTTTTTATTTAACTACACTTTCAAGGAAGAAAATGAAAACTGTCATATGAATTATTGTTCTCATATATAATGAAAAGCCAGATAAGGACACTGGACGTAGATTTAAAGCTCACTTTTTTTTAAAAAAAAAAAAATTAAAACAGTAGGATTATTTTCATTAAAACATCTATTAAAGTTTGCCCAACATTTTCATAGATATGTTTTTGCCCTTTTTTTTTTTTCCAATGGAAAAATATTTTCCAAGGACATTTGGATATGTTTTGAACAGACAGTCACGAAATATGCGGAATAATATCCTCAGCTGGTGTAAACCGATGACAATCCATTTCTTTCAAAGCTAGCTTTGTGCAACCACCCTGTTTTTCGCCAGTTGTGGCTCAAAAACTATCTGGAAAACAACCCCTTTGGAAATGTTTACATGCCTGGCTGGTCTTATTCTATCCTCTTTTGTTTATATCTTAAATATTTTGGACCAGATATATGATTAATTCAGTGGAAATTTTACCCTGGTTACTCACAAGTTGCTTTACAGTGGTTTGATTTAACTTCAGGGAGTGGAGAGATTGTGTTTACTGATGGAGGAGAAAGAAACAGCAGTCATAAACTCCACACTTTGACACTGCCGATGCACAGGAATGCTGCATACCGCCCTGTCAGCATTACACCATGCTTTCATACTTCTCTCACAGTTTACCAGTGAGAGATTCAAGATTCCTACAATTCCCAAAGTACCCACATCTTCTAGACTGAGGCCAATATCAAGTTATCACAGTAAAGTTCAATGAATTATTGTAGCTTTTCAAACTGTATTTATAGGTCAAGAGGAGGATTTGTTTTGTTTTTCCCTCTTTGAAGCTTCAGAACATATACTTTTTAACTAGATATTATCTTCCAATTAGAAAAAAAGAAAAGGGTTTCTGGCCCTAAAATCTATGGCCTGCAAAGTAAACATACAAGCTTTCTTCTTTCATGTTTTCCAGACCAGACATCTTTAAACTCCTGGGAAGCTCCTACCTCCTGCTCCTATCAAAGGCAGACAATGAGGAGGGGGATAGGGGAAGCCAGGGCTTTCAAAATTGGTTTATTAGGGGATCAATTGTAGACTCCGTGATGCTGCTTTTGTTTTACACAGACACCAGGACTTGCAGCTTCCTTCTTTCCTCAGAAACCAAACCTCCCTTGTCCTCCCCACTATTTCTGTGGCTCTCAGAGCTTTCAGCTACACAGAGCCATGATGAGAACAGAGATCCAATCTCCAACAGAGCTCAGCTAGGTAAGGAAATAACTTTCATAAAAAGCTAATTCAAGCACAAGCAATTCTCCCAGCTCAGGTCAAAAAGACCCCCTTGTCACTGCCTACTCTTAAAAGACTGGGTAAAAGTCACTTCCTTTCACATTTTAATGAACAATTTTAACATCAAAATACTGACATTGGAAATGATCTTGAGACAGATACCTTAAAAATACTTCATTGTATGAAACACAAGTTGAGAGAATATCCCACAGACAACTGAATGGGTAGGGAGAAGATGAACATGTGAATTCAACTCCCACAATGCTGTTGAATAATGCTTAATGCACTGTAATTGCTTATAAGCAATAGAAATACAGTGAAAGCTGTCTTTTCATGAGAAATAGCAGGTGGAAATAGGGAGAGAGAAGTAGCAGTTCACCGCAGACCACCAGAGCACCAAAGACCTCAGAGACCTTGTGTTAGGAGGGATTAATTCTGAAAAGCTAAATTAGCTTCCTGGTATTCAGTATAGCCAGATCTACACCCCCATAAAATATGAATGAGACCCCCAAAATCATGAGACTGGCTTTAAAGTGAGATTTAAGAAAAATAGTACTGGTTTATTTGCTTTCTGGGTGTTCAGCCTCTAGGGTAAACATTTCCAAGCTGCTGTTTGTAATCACAAGGCCTAGAAGTCCACTATTTAATAAATGGAAACTGAGATTTGTACATGTGAAGGAAAAACCTTAAGCCTTGTAAGAGATGTGATAGAGTCATCATAGTTGGCAGCACTGTGGATATTATATAGTTTGGCCTTGTCCAGGAGAAGGATATTCTCTCCAGCTGCTGACCTTACAAATTCTCCTGGTCTCTACTGGTGATACTGCCCAGTCTCAGGAAGTTCCTACACCTCTGCACAGCTTTTCTGAACTTCAGAATGTTTAGAGTTTGTTCCACAGTAAACTGAGCTCAACCCTGAACAGGCTGATCAGCCAAGGAGCCAACAACAATAGCTTTTCACAGTTTGGTTGGCCCCAGGAGTGCCAAATATACCATAGCATATAGAAATCTGAGACATATAATATTTTTCTAAAAAGAGAGCTAATTTTCTCAACATCTAATTGAATTCTCTAGTAGCTTCACTGAGAAATCTTGTGCTGGTTTCATCTCAACATTTAATGAATACCGATTTTTTTAAAGAAACTGTTTATTTACATTGAAAATTTACTTCCCCACATTTCCCAAAGTATCAAAAGAAATTGAATGTTAGATTTATAATTAATGTGGTTTGGATTTTAAAAGAAATTTTTTACAGCAAAGAACATTTCCATAAATCATGTCTATGATTGAAAAAACATGGTCATAACTGAAGACAAAACTGCTTCATTTTGCATCTGTTTCACATATATAAATGTGTCAGGTTTACATAAAACACGCTGATAAAGATGAGGAAGAGGGGAAGAAAATTATTAAAATAGCCTAGGTTGTATCGGTAACACCTCTTTTATTATAATTCTCTCTGATACTATTGTGACCAAACTCATGACTTTTCTTGTCTGGTTTAGTCACTTAAGCTATTAAAAAGCTAAAAGAAAAATAACTTTTATTGAATTAAGCTCTTAGTTCAACCCTAGAAAAAAGCTGGCATGTGTAATGTGTCATTACCTTATTTTCTTCTGACCACTTCACAGATAAGAACACTAAATTGGTTCATCACAGAAGTGATTGCTTTCTGTTCACACCAAATGTGGTCATATTGACAGCTTTGACTACAGGGCCAGTGTTGGCAGGGAAATGCCAGTTTGTACCCGGGTAGGATTGGCCCAGTGTTCCCATAACACAGCAGAAGTGAAGTAAGCAGTTGAAGTAAGTAGTTTGCCAACAGAACGACTTATCACATGCAATGTCCTACTTGTAGTATTACTTCACAGCATAACGTATGTCTTCCAAATAAATAACTCTGATGCCTAGTTGGCAAACAATCTGCTATTAATAAAAAAGGAACACTAATATGTTTCTTCTAATATTTTTAATTAAAATATACATCTTTAATGTATTTGACTTCTTTTTACCACAGCAGTTTGGCATGAAACATCAGAGAGAACAAGAGTATACAGCAAAAATAAATTGTTTAACCTACCACCATCTTGATGGGAAAACGTATGTAGTAAATTATTCAAACAGAGGTAAGTAATGTGCTACATAACTTTTTCTTCTAACAAACAAGTGTGTGGTTGGGGTGGCTAATGCAAAATGTATCTCCTTCACATGTAAAGTCCCTTTAAAGCTGTTTTCAGGCTCTTTCCATTTATAGTGGAATCTCCTTCAGTTTACTTAGGACTTAAATATTTGTGTGCTTAAAAAAAAAAATTAAATTCTTCTTTTCTATAGCTTATTTTCGCAGCAATACATTATTTGGAATAAAAAACCTGTTTGTGAGTAATTTCTGCCAATAAATTCCCCTGTCCTTCAATGGCAAGGTATATTTCTTTTTGTGATATGTCCATTAATTTAAAAATTAACAGCAAAAAAAGAAAAATCCTTAAATATTCTTCAAGAAATGGGAAGTAAGAAGTAAAACTATCACTCAGTTTTCAGATGTTTCAGTTAGGCAAATTCATATGCAATTTGCAGGCTCGCATGGATCTGGAGACTGACATTGTATATGTGGTTTTTACTTTTACTTACTGATTTTTAGGAAGTAAAATCTTAGAACTTCCTGATTCTGACATTGTTTTGCCTCTGATCTCTCCGTGTGTTAGAGATGCAGAGCTGCAGCTTTTACTTCCAGCTGTTTCTCCACCACCATTGCCTACATACACATGATGGCCATGGGCCCTTTGCTCCCTTTCCAGAGGCGGCAGCCTGCCCTCGCCAGCGGCGCCCTGTGGGACCCTCTGGCCAGGGGCCACCCCCTCAGTGGGCAAACACAGCCCCGGGGTGGAGAGGCCCTGTGGCATCCCAGCAGGCAGGGCGCAGGATTCGGCCGTTTACACTCTGCTTTCCCATCCAGCCTCAAGAGGCTTCTAAAGCTGGCGTGTGGCAGGCCTCATTATTGTTTTGTGCTTCCTTTTTATTTTAGTTGGCATTTATTTACTTGCTGAGGGCAAGGTATCCTCCAAACTAAGGCAAACCGCATTTTTAGAGGCACAGAAAGAAAGAAGTGATACAATTTGTGCTGACAAAATGGAAACTCAGTTTGCTTCCCCACAGCCCCTGCAGCTGCACAGCTCTCTAGCCACAAGGCCCTGACATGGCCGCCCAGTTGGGGCCAGGCCTGTGCTAGAGACCTCACTCTTGGCTCCTGGGCCACCAGGCATCATCGTGGCCACCAAGCACAAATATTGAGGAATATCATGGCCATTTGTGATCAGGCCCCCCATCCCTCATGATTGGATCACCTTTGGAAAGGGCTTTCAAAGCTCCTGTTGAGGGTGGGCCATGACCAGTGCCCACTGAAAGTTGTGCTATTCCCAAGGTGCTTGATGGCCACAAAAAGCTACCCAGCAGGGAGAGGCCCGGTGCCATTCCCTTTTCTGGGGCCAGGAAGCACCAAGCCAAGAGCCAAAATGCAGCTGCCCTCACTGGTGTGGGCCGAGGCTCCCCAGGACACTTCCACCTCCTTCCCAGCACCATGCCGGGCCCTGTGCAGCCTCACTGGCACAGTCAGTCCCCAGTCTCAGACCAGGAAAACACAAAAACAGACAAAATAAAGGGTAGAGGGGAGGGGGAGAAGGCAGGACAAAGAAAAAAGACAAAGGTTTAAATAAATATAAATAAAACAATGAAGCAACAGAAACTGGAGAGCAAACCTGACAAATGACTTGTCTGCTGACAGCCACCCTGGCTCTAGGACACACGCTGGAGCAGGAGGGTTTGTGCACACACAAGGCCTCAGGCATATTTTGGGAGAGCCTTGGCTGTGCTTCCACCCATGGTTCCCCAAGCAGCTCTGCCTTCTGCACCTCTATGCTGACAAATTTGTCATGACTTCAACCGGCACAGACAGCACAGAGCAAGAGGGCAAGTGAGGAAGGACGCACCGGGGTCCCTTACTGCTAGAGAGATGTTCGTAAACCTGACAAGCAAATGGCCCAGTCATGATATTTTTACCCTAATGTGAATAAGCTGTATGAGAAATTTGTTTTGTATGAGCAAAGGCTGCAGGACTGAGCCTAGGGACCACCTTATGAAGATGAAATATTTCTTCTGATTTGGTTTCTGTATTCCAAATCCTTGCATTAGCCAGTAAATAGCAGTAATGCCAAATTTCCTTTTACTGAGCCTTAGTCAGCTGGCTTTAGGTGCCAAGCCAAACCCCAAAAAATTTATTGTATGCTGCTATCTCCAGCTCCTAACAATATATTACTAAAAACCTGAAAATTTTAACTGTGCCAAGCATTCCTTATCAAGGAGGTACCTGAATAGGAACCTTAATTTCTGAGTGTTTCTGCAAAGAATAAACTACTACTTAATGGTAGGAACATTACAAGATGGATATATCCTGGCTCTATAAATTTGAATTCTGTGCTGATTTAACCCTATGTACAGAAGAACACAGAACAATTGTACTGGGGTGCATCTAACCCATATCCAGTCTGCATCACTCTGTCAGCTGGCACATGGGGAAATGAAAAACAAAAGGCAAAGATTTTTAATACTCCCATTACCGAAAGCATTCTCCCAGTCCAACTACTTTCAGCTTTGCTGATTCCCAGCTCCAGTCTGGGAACTTAGTAGTTTGCTCAGTAACCCTCAAAGGGTCTCTTTCATGAGACCTTTTCCAGTCTTGGCTGGAGCCCATGTGAACGCCCAACACCCAAAATGTCCTTGGTCTAGAGGTTCTTCTGCTCATCTCATAGAGAACTTGGGCTTTTGGACCTGGCCCCCACAGTCCTCACCTCTGAGTCCTCATTCTCCTGTTAGAGACAGGCAAGACTTAATCCCAGTTCACCTACTCATAATTTTCTAAACTTAAAAGAAAAGGAAGTAGTAAGAAACTGTGCTTTTAAGAGGTGGAGGGCAAATGAAGAAAAGGGCAATTAGGAGGTAATAGCTATACTGGGTGAGCTATTGAAACACTTTGATTTCCGCATTAAACCAGCAAAACTCTGATGTTTCCAAGTTCACTGGGATGTGTGTCCAAATTGACCTTTTATTGCATATGGTCAAGTGCTGTGAAAAATCCCACCACTTAGCATCTCTCTGTTATCTCAGTCACAAGCAGGGAAATTCTCCCCTTCAAAGAGAACCATAAAAAGAGATAACAGAGACAGGGACTTCTGTGCCATCAGCATTTCAAACTCCACATCCCCTCAGGAAAAGTGGGTGGGGGGAGTGTGGGGGGGTTGTATAAGGGAAAATAGAGTTATTTGTAAGAGTAAACTGATCAATGGCGGTAGTTTCTCACCCACCAATCTTATGCAACACAAGAGAAGAAATGCCTCCAGACCCTCCACCTGGAAAATGTAGTAGCAAACCAGTGCGGGTACAATTCCTGGAGTACTAATCTGGCACCAGTGACATTGGTAAATCACCTTACCAAACACACATGCTTAGAATTTTCCTGTATAGTTGCAGTGCAAAGACAGCTTTCTACCTAACTCTTACACAACCTCCTTTCAGCCCCCTTTTTACCAAGGCGCATGATTTTTCTTACACTAATAGATCTATAGTCAAAACTTCTGCTGTATACTGAATGCCAAAGTAGATGCTGCTGTATGTGGGTGGGAGGGGGAAGGAGTCTGCCAGTATAGCACATTTCATTCAGGGAACTGGTATAAACTACATACAGACAAAACACTAGCTTGCCAGTATAAGCTGTGGCTACACTAGGAAAGTTTGCCAGAATAGCAAACTGCCAAATCTTTTCTAGCATAGAGAATCCATGCTATGCCGCAGATAAATGTTGCTTCAGACATTAACTCTCACTAGTCTCACCATACTGCATGTGCGAGCTGATGCAACTGATAGATGCTATTTCTTTTCTCCATAATCTGTCTGAGGTCAGCAATTTCAGGAAGCCCAGACTCTTTTGGGGAAGTTGGGAAGGGAAGAAACCTTTGGAGGCTGGATTATACCCCTATACATTTGCTTCTGTGACAGATGCAATGGGGCATGGCTGCTGCCACATACAGAGACAGAAGATGTGGCTTTGTTGAATTAGAAAAGAAAGAGGACTACCATTTCATTTCACTTAGCTGGAGTAGTCACTAGTATCCCTAGCTGAATTCATCAAGCTATCTTCTGTCATAAAACATGAAGGAAATGGATTTTACTTGCAAGTGAGAGAATTGAACAACAGCTTGATGATGAGTTAGAATAACATGCTATTACAGTAGCAAAAAATCTCACCTGGTATAGCAACAGTATTGATTTCACAGGGTTTCCCATATGTTTGTACCGTTTCATGTATTACCTGTGGCCATCTTTCTTATACTTTTACCTGAAGTCAAAGCAGTGATGGCTATCATTCTTCAAAGACCTACACACTTAAACTAACGGTAGACACAGAAAGGCCAGAACATCTGGCACAGTAAATACCATAGATGCAGAAGCAGGATTTTCAATCTAGCACAGAAAACAAAGTGCATTCCTTTTTTTTAGATGGCACTTCAAGGTAATGTCAAGAGCTTTTCTGGGAGAACGTGCATAATATAATATAATCAGATCTGAAATCACAACAAAAATTATCAAAAAAAATCATACTGTACTCAAAGGATTTATCACAGCTTGAGAAAATCCTTTTATTGTTCAAAGTAATGGTCGACTCAGCATCTGAAAACAGAAAATGGAGGTAAAGAAGGGAATCAATCATTTAGTGGAGTGTTGCGTATATATGCCTTTTCCTGTGCAGGTTGTTTTTTTAATTGGAATTTTCTTCACATTCATGAAATCTTGATAATTAACATGCTAAGAACATTTAAACACTATTTGTGTAGAGCACAGGAACTGATACCATTGAAACCATCAGAAATAACCTCACTTTATAAAATTTTAGAGGTGATGCCCCAAGGCCATCCAACAGTGGCTCATGCTTTTTGCCACAGTGAAATAATTAATTTCTGATACAGGTTTAAATTCCAATCCACCTCCATTTCTTTTTTTTTTTTTTTTTTTTTTGATAATTTTTCTTTCCTTTTGGCAGGTAAGTGCATTGCTTATTTACTTCACATACTTTTTTTTTTTTTTTTTCATTTTTTCTCATATCATCCTGTCTTTTGTTAATCTAATTTCTGAGAAAATGAAGTCTTCAGATTTTTTTCCTGCATCCCCAGACTGGCTGGCAATTGGTCCTACACTGTTAAAGGAGAGATGACAGTTTATTAACCATTAAGCTACAGACTAATGAGTTCTTGCCAAAGCCCGTCAAAATTAATTCATTCTTCAGTGAAGTGAAATGAGTGGCTGAGCGGATCAATACAATTGCCTGCAATCAGTGCTTCTCCACAATAAATGCAAGAAAGTGCCACCACTAATATTCTGCTGTATTTGTCATTAGTGACTCAAGTCTCAAATTACCCAGCTTCTCTTCCGGCTGCTTTTGCAAAAAAGGTTTGCCAGGGAGGGTGAGGAAATCCAGGCAAAGTAAATAACAGTGTTATTAACTAATTTCTTATTCTCATCCAACATCTTTCCCCCTATTGCCCACATTTGCCAGCACTCAGATTTCATGTCTCCTTTGACTTTCAGGAAGAAATACTTCAGTTTCTCGTAAGGCTATCTTACCACTGCATGGGATCTGGCTTCAGATATAGTCCCACAGTTCTCTGAGAGGGGACCAAAAAAAAAAAGAAACAGTGGAGAAGGGCTTCAGATCAGTGGAAATATACATTCCTGGGTTAGGCACTCCTCAGTGTGAGCCAAGGTATTAGTGTGTTGCCACCAGGTTGTCTAGACTAATTAACTTGAAACACCACTGTTTATTATTAAAATTTATTTCACAGTTTTGTCTGTTATTTTTGAGCTTCTGAGATTGTCCTTGTGACTCATTCCTCTGAATGCTCCTGCTCTGTTCCCTCACAATTTAAAAAAAAAAAAGAAATCCCCTTTCTCCTCTGCTCTGGCCACCTTTCCCGGGGATAGTATGACCTAACTCACACATCAGGTCTCGAAACACAAAAGGCTCTGGAACCCCTTTAACATAGCCACTGACTGATTTAAGAGGCGATTCTTATTTATTATACATTATGGTAAATCATTTTTCATTGTTTGGGAGATTCAGGGGGCTTTGTGTTACCTTTAAAGAAAGTGCTGACAAGTTACCACAAGTGTAAGGAGAGAGGCCACACAAGAGGAGGAAAAGAAAACTGGTGCTAATGGCTGTTTGCTCGAATATGGCTGATATTCCTCATTCAGTCTGTATTTATTTAGGAACTCAAGGAATATTACAATTGTGGCAACTAGTCAGGGGCTACTTCATTTTATAAATTGGTTCACTTATTCATATCAGGTGCTCAAAGCCAATAAATGTCCTGGTTTGGGATGTATGACACCGAAGTGCGGAGTCACCGAGGAAAGCAATGAGAGCTCTCCCTCACTCCAGCACTCAGCACTTAGCAATCGTTGGCTGCTACATAAATACTGTGCTGTATTATGATACGTGCTAGGCACAGCCTTGTTCTCTGGTCGAGCCCCAGCACCATTGCTTTGGCTCTGCACAGAAACAAGTTAGCTCCTCTCTTCAGACTTGGCCATAGGAAGCAGAGCCCTGTTTTCCTTTCCTGTGTTTACTTATTTCTTGTGTCTTCTTACTTTTAGACACATGAAATTTATTGACTTTCTAGAATCAAGAATTTCAAATGTTGATAATGATCCCATCTCAGGGTATCTTCATAAGCAAACTCCCTGAGAGATAACAGTTGGTCTGTTGATGGAAGAGGCAGGAAAGCCTGCTTTCCTAAGAATTTGTGCTTGAAAGTGAACTGCTGGGTATGACATTATCTATGAGATTAACATTCACTAAAACCTGTCCTTTGGTAGGGACACAACTTAGGTCCCTTTCCTCTGCTGGGTTATTCTTATAAAACAAATAAAAATTGAAACTATTTTAGAACTTTCCCCTTCTGCAAAGTTTTGTTTAAGCATCATTGGATGATAATGGAGGAAAATTGACATTGAAAAAACAAAATACCCTGCAAGAAAGAGGATTAATTACTGTATAGAGCAAAGGTTGGGAACTCTAGTCAATTCTGTTGTAGGTAAGAAACAACTGGAATAATTTTTCAAGGACCACATGATTAGTATATAGCTAATTAACTATTGAAGGCATTTTTAGGATTCACGAAAGGAAGAGCAATATGCAACTAAAAAAATTCTCACATTTATGGCAGAAGTACACCTCATACACTATAAAGTGGATATAAATATAGTAGAAGACTAGTAATTGTAATTTCTTTTATACTATTTCTACATCAGTATTTGTTAATTCCAGCAAATTCTAAGATACATTTTTATTTCCTATATTCCTAGAGATAACATTATAGAATAAATCTTCAAATCCCAGTCCCTATGTTTCCCTAGGTTCGGAGTTAATATACACAAATATGTGCATTATGCACAAAAAAAAAAAAAAAAAAAAAAAAGAAAAAGGGGGGGGACACAAACAGCACATGTTTAAAAGAACAAAGAAATCATTACTTTAAAGCCAAATTCTTAATATTTTGAGAGAGATGGATGAAGGGAGAGGAGAACAGGGAAGATGAAAAGGACCAAGTTACAGTTTTAGAGTTTTTACAGATATTATATGGAGCAGCCTGAAATAAATAGGCTGTAACCAACATGCTCTTTCAGCAAGAAAGATACCCACATTCAGAGTGCTCTCTTGATGTGCATGCTTAGAGCCAAAGATGACTTTTTTTTTTTTTTTAAATCATATATTTTTCCCAATTTCAAATCAGAAATCTTCTACTTGGTTGCAAGTCTGTCAGATATAAACTATTGGACTAAGTAACAGAGCTCCCTCTAATGGTGCTTCTATAGTTATACTGATCTATAGTATATTGTTATGTCATTCCTTCTACTTGTTGCTAATAAAGTTACATCAAGCTTAGGACTGCCTTTGTTGTATATAATTGTGTTTACTCATTCCCATCTGGTACTGCAGCTTTTCCCTCTGAGAAGAGAGCGGTTCATTGCAATGGAGTCTGAATATCAAAGGGAGCTTGTGCAGAAGATGATGATGATTATGTATTAAGCAACCCAAAAGGGGAGCAAAAGAATTAGCATCTAGATAGCATTTTATAGGCCTTTTTTTCCTGTTTGTAAATACCGGTTACTTTCTTGCAAAAAGCATGCATTAAGAAAGATAGTAACACTTTATTTGCATGTTTGGATTTTATTTATTGTTTTCTCATCCTGGCACCCCATCATGGGAGAGGCTGTTGCTGTCTTTGGGATACTGCCAGGCACAGAATTGTTGAGGTGGGTTGAAGACAATACAGGATTCAAAGAGAAAATTTGAGGAAAGAAGTGTAAGCACTTGACAAACCTAAAGTAAGATAATATGAAAACTTGCTGATACAGAACATTAGTTCATCCACTTGCTTTTCACCTAGAAATTTGCCAAAGCCAGGTTTATTTCATATAATTCTCCCTGCTCCACCCCACTTTGCAAGCTCAAATGAAGCAAGACCCAAAGGCAAACCACACCTAATTTTGATCTAGAAAAACAAAAATGAAGTTTGTTTGTTTGTTTTACCCTCAGGGCAATCCAATTTTGCCCAGAAGAGCTCTGAATATTCCAGTTTGACCACAAGTAGAAATAATCTGCAGTGCCTCATCTTTCCCTTCATTTGTCCATATCACCAAGCTTAGTAAATTAGCAAAATTACAGCTGCTCAGTGAAGGAATAAGCAAAATATGAAAGAGATATTGCCAATATGAAATAAGAGGTATTGACATGGTTGTGTAAAGAAGTCAGCACTATTAATTCCCTCTTTAGTATAGGTATGAAACACATGCACGTATCTTAAACAAAAGATAGAATTGAACAGAAACTTTACTACAGTGTTGAAAGAAGAATAAAAAAAGGACAATCTGTCTAACAAAAATTAAAAACTAAGAGGAGAGAAGGGAACAGAAGTTAATGGAAAGAAACCTGGCTTCACAAAACTGTAACTAGGCACAGCTATGTTTATACGTATTTTGTACTTTATAAAAAATTATGAGTATACACCACATTGGTTTAAGAAAAAAGAGCAGCAGAAGTACTGAGAGAAATAAAACACACCCTTGGCTAAGTATCTTGGTCTGTCTCCCCAGGGAGAGAAAGCATTTTTGGTGGTCAGGCAAAAGGGAAAGCATGGATTCATTATTATTACTTTTGTAGAACTATTTTCTCCATGCAAAAGGAAAGAATATAGAAAGGGCACTTATTTTAACTTTCCCATGTACTTAATTGGTAACGCAACTTTAAATAACAGATTCTCTTTCTGCATAGTACCTGCCTATAAGAGGGTTGGCCAGTAATCAGATCTTTTTTTAAGTTTAGGGGGTTTTATATTGTTGTTAGTGCTGACAATCCATTTCCTCAGAAAAATCATCTCACAAGTTCAAAAATCTGGAAATCAAGAGTTAACAGAGGCATCGTTCAGCAGCTGGGGCACTGCAGGTGTACAGGTTGCAAGTCCATTTTAGGTCACAGTAGTGGGTGGTAGTGGGTGGCACTAGCAGTGGCTTATTTGATCCTAAGCTACCATCTTATTTGAGTTTGAAAAAACACCTATTCGTGGTTTTCAAATTATGGAATGAACTTAATTAAACTGTAAAACATTAAACAACAGTAGGAAAGATTATATCCTTGGAGAAAAAAAAAGAATAAATCAAGTGCCTTAGTGACTTTGAGAAAATAAACATAAACCGGTTGTTAAAATAAATCAGCAGTTTCCAGTCCCACCCATCACCTTTTTAGTGGATACAACAAGGTGAGTGTGTCTTCTTAGAGTATGTTTCTTCAAGAAAAAGAAAATTCTGATATATTGATGCAAGTCCTTGAGAAAGATATATCACCTTTCTCTTCTCCTTCTCGCCTCCCCCCACACCTGTGTCACTCTGTCATGCTAAGAGTTGCAAACTCCAAAGAGTTTAAATGTTTTTCTGAAGCTGAAGAAACATGGTAAAATGTGGAGCATTACAACATTACCGCTCTAATTTATCAAAAGTTTGGAATGTTTCTTGATATGTGTGAGTGGGAAGGCAGAAAGAGGCATTTTTAACATGTAAAATCATGGTTAGAGAACTTTAGAGAAAGTTCAGGTAAAAAAGGAGAGCAAAGGGAAAAAACCAGAAAACAAACAGAGAAAATTATGGTGGGGAAACAAATTCACAAATATATCCTACATTAATTTAAAAAATAAGTAAAAACTGTAATGAATTGAAAAGATTTTCTGCATGGTAATTGAAAGAAAAAAAAATTAAAAATCAGATGAAGTCTTTTACATGAGACAAAAAAATGTGTCTCTACCAGCCATCAAGAACATATTGCACAATGACTGGCATAGAAATCTAACCCTCAGCGGTTTTGGGGTTTTTGTTTCTGGGGTTTTTTTTAAATGTATAAGCAATGCATCAGAAAAGCTAAACTGGAAAAAGAAGTTACCACATTGTATTTAACTTTCAAACAAGTAAAAGCCTGATTCTTCTGCATTGCGGAACAACTGAAGACAATGTGATACTGAGAGATCAATTAAACAAGGTACTTAACAGTGTGCCCAGCTTCAAATCAAAGTGACTGCTCAGTTGGGTCAGTGAAATTCTCCAAGTCAGACTGCAGCAAAAATCAAGGACAATCTTAACATCTTCTGTATAAGAAACTGTCAGTAAGAAATTAAAGTCCTTGGTCTTTAGAGGACTCTTGGAACGGAGTAAATCACAGAGATTGACCAGGAATGTGAGGACAAAAACTGTCAAAGAGATAGGCTGGGACTATGTAACACCTTACAAACAAGGAGAGCAATTTCAAAAACAGTATGGTATTTGACTGGCAGCCAATACATTTTCAAAATAAATCGAATGTGCTCCTGTCGTCTCCTTTTCATAAGAAACCTGGCAGCCACATTCTGTGCTAGTTGGAGTTTATGTAAAGTCCCCGGTTCCCTTAACATAGTGAAAACCCAGCCTACACTACAAGTATTTTCACTGTTCATCTAAACCATACTTGCATCCTCAAACACCACTCTGTTTTCTCATGATTTTTCATCGTATTGCATTCATGAAGAGTCTTTAAAAGGTTAGATTGCCCCAATGAAGAAAATAAAAAATTAATTTGCTTGCAGCGTATGATCTCAGGAACATCATAAATAGAAGATTAATTATGTATGTGTAACAATGCTAAACCAGACCTGATGACTTTCACAAACAAAATTAACTGATCTCTAAAATTTGGAGCAAATTGTTATTTTCTGAGATTCATTTCACATTAGTACATGAAGAGGTTTTTTTTTTATTTCGTAGTATTCTGTTCCCAGCATAGTATATTAATATTGAGAATTAGTATTTACTATAACAGAACAGGTATTTCAGTATCAGTTGAATTCTGCGTAATAACTGAGTATTTTACAAAGATTAAACAGAGCAGGAACTGGCAACAAGTTGGGGGTGGGGTGGGTGGCAGGAAAGCAAAAGTATTGCTAATCACTGAAAGGGAGGGAAAAGGTGCATGCAAGTATGGTGCAATAAATCTACCTTTAAAAAGCAATGAAACAAAAAGTCAAAATAGAAAATGAAGAGCCTTACTGTGATGACACACAATCATCAGCGGCAAGCAAATCTCTAAGTAAGGAAAATCATTACACTGCTTTATACAAACTAACAAAACCAAATTACAATAGTTCAATTAGATTTTTTAAAATTCAGATTCTTAATATCAGACTCTTGATAGTAATTTGGGGAAAACTGCAATAGAAACAGCCAAGACGGATACAGCAGCAGAATTTTAGGTGAGAGAAAAAATGCAATGCAATGGGTATAGTGTGTTGTCATATATGTCTTTATAAGGGCAAAGATTGCTGGATAAATGTTAGAACCAATTTTACTTAACATCTTTATTAATAATCTCTAAGAGGGAGCACATAACACCTTAACTAAATACGCACAGCACATTAATTAGGAACTGCTACAAACATCAGAAAGGACCTAGAGATATTTAAAACCCCAGCGAGAAAAAACCAAATGAAGTACCACCCAGACAAATATATGCTGATATCCTGGGGAAAGTGGTGTTTAAATTCTGCACTGAACTTGGAGGTCTAGTGGCTCTAGTAATATATGCTGAAAGGAAATTAACTGTGCAACACTTGCTTCACATAATACTACACAGGACAAAAACATCTAGAATATTTTGCATGCCTCTTTTTAGACAGGGAAAGATATTCAAGCTTCATTGTGGCAAGGTTAGCTCTTCACAATGATGCGTCAAAGGAAGAATGTCACATTTGGCTAGGATTTATTCAGATAACCAGATGAATTATTATGCCTTTTTTATCTCTAATTCCTACAGCTTACATCTTCCCCTTTTTTTAACCAGAAGAATCCTCCCCCAAATACGAATTCTAATTAAAAAAGAGAGTGCAATGTAGCTTGATTACTATGTTTTACAAGTTATTTGTCTAAATTATGTTGCCTCTGTATGAATAATTACTCTTTATCATTCATTTTGCTCTCTATAAAGATAGTTGAAAGGTAATTAGAAATTGTCAGTGGTTAGCCAATGCTGTCTTTGATCACTCCTTGCTTTTAAAGTTTGTGCCTGTGCCCATACTGCATTCCCAAGATGTTTTCATTTACCATCAGGAAAGCAGATAAAATTAGATCATGTCACAGGGGAAGAGTGCTGAGAGGATAAGTAAAATTAATGCAAAAAAAAAAAAAAAAAAAAAAAGACAGTTACAGTTTATCTCACAAGTTTAAAAAGAAAAACCCAAACAACAAGTTGGGTATTTTAGGATTTTTTTAGTACAGAAGGAAATTGGTACAGTCCCTCCAACATGCTTATGATCAAATCCATAATGTGGCAGCCAAATATCCAGTGCTCATTGCTTCAATGGTTCCTTGTTAATTCACTTAAATATTGAAGTTATGTTTGGGAAGCCCCACTCAAAATTTACATGGCCAACTGACTCAGAAATGTCCCCCTGCTTCCATTAACTCTTTTTATATCTTCCTTTCAAATCCTCATCACTCAAGGAAAATAGGTCACTTGTGGCAGGCTTTGATTTTGATGGGAACGCCATGGGAAAGGCAATTCACACATAGGTGGGGTGGGCAGAGGACTGTTCATGTAGCACTCTCCAAACTCTTATGGAAACTCCTGTATTCAATATCACAGTAAACAAGGAAGTTATCAGAATGGACTCCACACCACTGGCCATTTGATACCTGATTATGCAGCAGGCTTGCCAGCAAGCTTGCTGAATAGGCTTTAAAATATCTTATATGGCTCAGTGGTCTCATAATCCCCATTATATGAGACCTGGAACATCTCTCTTGGAATTCACCTCTGCTTCGCTCAGTGTAAGTCTAACTGTCTTCAGCCTAAGCAGAACATATTGATCCCATTTGATTCTACAATACATCTGCTTCAAAGAGGTTTTGCCATTACAGCTTTTATTGGGAGGAAGATTCACTATAAAGGGCAACCTGCTGCCTGCCCAGCATTTATCAGTACCTATCTTCAGGGGAAAATGAGCTCATTAGCAATGTGCTATGCGGAAGGACTGGAAACAGCGAAACTTCATAACAAATGATGACCCATAAATTAGAAAGTAAAACATGCTATAGCAATGATTTGACATCACAGCAATGTCCCTGCCCACACTCAGTGAGTAAAGGAGACCCGCACTGAAGTTTATTCTAGACAGTAAATAGCAAGCGCTTCTCTTGTATTTGCCTTGCAGAATTAGCAGTGTGGCTAGAAATTGCTCTTCTGGGAAAAGCTTTACATTTTATGTTCCACATCTTCTTGGGAATTGTTGTCACCTCTATCTAAATCTTATCAGTAGGTTTTGCCAGCTATCTCCTTCCTCACTCCAATTAGCATAGAAAGAAAAGAGCATTTATCTTTGTCTTCTTTAGGGACTGAACAAGGTGATAGGAAGGGCAGATAATACTGGATGCATTACAGGAATTTTTAGACCCATAGTTACATGCACTATGCCCTGCAGCACAGGTCTTGAGTTCCTGGTGCTCTCCAGCCTCTGAGGTCTTCAGAACACAGAGCCAGAAGGATGGTAAACAGGGATGTGTACTTCAAATAGTGTGAGTGTCCTCTCTAACTTCTTTAACAGAAACTTGCTTACCTCCTTAAGAAGACAAGACACAAACCTTTCCTATAAGAACGTCAGTACTGGATCAGTTCAAAGATTCATCAAGCTCTCTATTCTGCCTCTGACAGCAGTCTCTAGCAGACAAGGAGGGGACAGTAAGGATCATCTGAAGATACACTTATAGATGAGTGTGCTGCAGTGGTACTCCCTCCAACATCTGCCTTCTTAACTTCAATCATAAAATGGCATAAGGACATCCAGAGCTGGGGGCTCCACCTGGACCATAGATTTTGACAGCCCCTGAAGGAGTCAGCCTCCATTAATGTATCCAGTTCATTTTTAATCTATTATACTTTCAAAAACACAGGCCCAGGATTCACTTCTTCCTCCCAATCACCTCATGGGAAGGGAGAGACAGTCAGAACATGCAGTTGCTGGTTTCTGGCTGCCTAGCTGTGCCTCTTTCAGAAATCTTATGATTGCTGAGGTGACACTTGAGAAAGGGGTAAGCAGGACTTCTGTTTTCATCATGTTTAAAAACAAACTTCCAACACCACCCAAGCAGTCCAGCAGCTTACAGTAAAGGGAATTGTATCCACTCTTGCAGGTCCTGTGTGGAAGACTGGTATATTAGATGTGAAACAAGCAGTGCTGCTGAGCAGGATTTGATACATGAAAGACTAGACTCCTCACAGACTGTCTCTGCTATTGAAAATAAAGCGGAGTCTTTTTCTAGGAGATTAGAAGGTGCTGAAAACAAGTTTGCTGGTCTGCAAATTAGCTGTGCTGGATATGTTGGCATGTTTAATATGTTACTTAAGGAAAATAAAGTGCTACAATACAAGATAGACAACATAGATAATGAGACCAGAAATGGGAATTCTAAGAATAGTTCTTCACGTCTGAGAAAACTGAAACAGGGAAAGGGGATGTTTCCTCTGCACAGTGGCTTGAAGATCTGTAGTACTGGGGGAGGACTGGGTGCTGATTGCTTTGATCTCTGCTGGAGGAGTACCACAGAAAAAGCAATATATCCTGCAGGAGTCTGTTAGCCAGTGCGGGGGCCCATCCACACCAGTGAAAACCTCCCAGAGATTGGACTATCTCAAAGGTGGCTCAAGGCTGAGGAATTAACTCTCCCATTTGCTCACCACTTCTGCTTCCAGGGTAAAATACACCTTTTTGACCCTGTCTTCCCTAAGAATTGCACATAAATTGCCACAAAGCTGACGTGATGCAACCTCTTGCCTTTGGGATGGGCCAAGACTCTCTGGGAGCTGCTGTGATTCATGCATAGGTGGAAAGCACGCATGAAGTGACAAGTGATTCCTATAGCTTGATTTACTTGCTCTGGTGTTTTATTAAACTGACTCTCCTTCCTGCTAAACACAGCACCTAGTTGTTCATTTCACACTTTAATGTCTGGTTCCAGTCACATCAAATATTCACCTTAAACTAGCTTAGAGGTCCTTTTCTCAAAATGTTTCTCTCTCAGGCAAACATTATATTAACCAGATGATCATAAACAAAAAGTAATCAGAAAATCTGTTTTCTTTTACACTCAACTCAGTAGAATGTTCCTC
This sequence comes from Athene noctua, assembly GCF_965140245.1. NCBI lineage: Eukaryota > Metazoa > Chordata > Aves > Strigiformes > Strigidae > Athene > Athene noctua. Next base: position 15,599,468 of record NC_134046.1, on the reverse strand, counting down.
TGACATCAGCCTGCCCATTTTTCTGAAGTGCAATATTTATTGAGTACAGTAATTTTAAATTTTAGGTAATATTTCTAAAATGAGGGGAACTCTCTTGATTTGCATGTGAGAGTAAGTATGCACAAATTTCTATCCTGAAATCTTTTTTTCTTCCAGTTTGCTGCTTCTTCCCCTCTCTTCTCTCTGACAGTAGGATTGGGACCTAGTTCAGAAAGCATCTTCAGCATCTGCTGCCCAAGAACACCAGTGAAGCAGCCATTTAAAATGCCTACATGGTTTCTGAATAGAGGCCAGATAAAATGCATGTTTAAGTCTTTCTAAATCAAGGTGATATACTTAATACAGGCCACTATGCAAAGCCTTAGCTAGTCATTTTGTTGGAATAGGGACCACTCACCTTATTTGCAATGCTAAAAACATTGAACACTGCGTTTCTAAAGCTGATTTGTTCTAATGTTACATAAAGAGAGACCTTTTAGTGGCTGGTGAAGAACAGTTTTGGTGCATACAGCAACTACTCTACATTTACAGTTCCAATTCAGCTTGTTTACATCCCCACAAGTTGCATGCGAATAGGTTTGTTCCCATTACCCTGTCGCATTCTTGTCCCTTCCGTCACTGAATACTGTTGCAGTGGATGACAAACAACTCCCCACATAAAAGGCAGGCTAAGCTAAAGGTCATACTGCTTCTTCATTCCTAAAGCATAGCTACTCCATTTCATTTGTACAAGAGAAAACACAGTCCTCTTCACAAGAACTCTTTACTAAACCTGGGTTATTTAGGCCTAGATACAGAGGGTAAGAAGTGGGGGCAGCATCTTGCAAACACCCATACACACAGGTAACCTGACCCTGCCAGATGGCTGGAGCCCGACTGCCCTGTGCCACACGCAGTGGCTCATGCACCAGTGCCAGGCCTAGGGGTCACAGAGGTGTTTTGTAGATTTTAGGAATTGCTTCAAGAGAAGGGTACGGAGGGGGTATTCAAAATTCAGAAACATCTACTTTGATGTTGCATGCTTTTCCCCTGTCATTCAAACACATGTTTTTTTGTTTAAGGATGATTAATATATTTTTAATGTTTTTCCTAACTGAAGGGAAGCCTGTGCTATATATTAAAAGAGGCTAGAAAAACACCCCGAAAGCTGAGCTGGCATAAGTGGGTAGCCTGTATGTGATGTTTATTATGATTTTTCCTTAAGATCCTTGTCTCCTCATTTTTCACTGTTTCTTTTTGCATTTGTCACTGCCCTGTTTGAGGCATCTTGTCTTCACTCCTGTATTAGTCCAAGTCCCAAGAAGAATTCAACCCAAAACACCCTTTGAGAAAGCTTTAACAAGTACAAAACTGAGCGAAGCTCTACTCAGAGCTTTGCAATACTTACAGAGAGCTAACTTTACCACCAATGCAGTTCAACTTGCCAAAAATCTGGGTGTGATAGTGCAGGTTTCAGGGTGTTTGTCAGGTGCCTGCATTAGGGTACAACCTGGGGTATCCAAGCCTGGGTATGGGAGACCCAGAGCTGCTGATCTGACAGGGGAAGATTAACTAGCCACCACATGCCAGGGCTCCGTGTTTGCCCTGTGCCAGCAGCAGCAAGACCCTGGCATGTCTCCACCCCAGCCGCTCTGCAGGAGCCACCTGCTCCAGTCCCAGCGGGCCTGGGGAGAGCATCGGCCTCATCTCCGCCTGCTGCACATAGAACAGCTGTTTCGGTGTCTAACCCTGGGTCCAGACAGATACGGCGAGTCCTACCAAAAGCAGGGGGGTTATTCTCACTCTCATTATGACATTTTTCAACTTTTACGGGGGTAACCTCAGGTGATGGCTGTGCTTGGCACAAGAGAAAAAAATGGTAGAAGAAAAGTTTGTCAGAAAACATTCAAATGTGAACAGTTCCTGGAACTGGAGTCATGACACTTTTGGGGGAGGTACCAGGTTTAGAAACAACGTCCAAATCTGAGCTCAGGCTTACAGGTCAGATGAAACAGCTGCTTAAATGTCCACGAAAAATGACTGTTTCACTGGCATGTGGCACAAGCTGTAACACCAATCAAATAAATAAACAGTACTCCATGTGGTCCTCAAATTCATTCATTTCTATCATTTTCACCTTGCAGATAAGACAAAAATCCTCCTTATATTTTATTTCCTAAATTTTAGGACTCTGATATATACTCAGGAAGATTGCCTTTGCTGCTGTTAACTACCTGCCAGCACTTTCATTAAGGTTCATTTAGGAATAACCTGTGACCAAAAAAAGAAAGGTCCAAGTTTCAAGGATAGATTATTCAAATCGCAGCATGCCATTCTGCAGCAACAGGAAAATTGCCAGTTCCCCCCACCAGCACCTTTCAGAGCCGCTCAGTGGGGGAAGAGGCAGCCCATGGGAAGGTACATTGAATTTCCAGATGGGAAAGAAATGGCAGAAAACTCAGGCCACCACAACTCTGGACAAGTACAAAAGAGTGATATTTCACTCTAGTGTGAAGAGCTGCACATAAAGAATATACATTCTGCACTGTCCCTTAAAAACTATCCAGATGGATGATAAGAATATTTAAGACATCATGTGCCGTATAATATTCTTTGCATATATAGTATTCTTACTTGCATTTGTAAAAGAGATACAGAAATTACTAATATATTCTTGGAAAAGATGCAAACATAGGCAGAATGCAAAGCATGAGGCTATTCTAAACAGCATGTAATAATGCATACACCCATTTTTCTTTCTTTTGATTTTAAAAACTTCTCTAGAAACTTAAATGTATGCTTGAATCGAAATGTAACAAATATTATAGTTTATATTACTATACAAGTATCTTTGATGATTCACTTCAAAATATTTCTCATCTAGTTTACTTTTTAAAATGCATTCAAGCATAAATATTTTAGGAAAAAGCAAAAAAATGCTAATGGATTAAGAGGAGGAAAAATCAAGTAATGTTGACTGACACATAAAAAGTAGGTTTTGTTAATGTTAAATTCATTACCTTAGAAAAAGTTTTACAGGAAGTGTAGTAAATCCACCACAGATGTGATAAAGATTAAAAACTCTTTTAAAGCAAATCTGTCCATTTAAAATAACCCAAAAGGCATATGCAACATTTCTCAGCAATTCTCCAAATAAATAGCTGATGAAACAAACTTAATATTAAACTGAAGCATTTCATAAATTCTAGACAAATACAGTCCTGTTAAGAGGAAAATCACAAAATCCCCATTTTTCCCTTCATCTCCAAGAGATATTAAAAAGCACTTAGAAACTAATTTGAAATGGCAGTCCATTTGCTCTAGCATTGTGCTACCTACCACAATGACACACAAAACTGTTTTTATGTAACGTGCATTTCCCTTAGAGCACTACTTACATTAAAATAACCCACACCAAAACAAACAAAAAACCCAATACATTTTCAAAGACAAGTATCTACATTAAGAGTACATTATCTGATACATTTAAGGGAGGAAATGTTACTATTTTATCCACCATGTTTCATTTTGTTTTTTAATAGACCATCTTTAGATGAACCAGGATTAAATATTTGCGTTAAGCATACCTATAAATGCCATTGAACAGCTGGGTCCTATCAACCCAAACATCACAAATGGCTTGCAAGATTCTGATTACTACATGCATATTAAATCAGCATTAACATTTTTTCCTAAAGGATATATGACAGCGCAGTAGAGTTAAATGAGAGTTTAAAAATAAAGAATTAAACCAGCCACTTCATCATGATAACATGTTGTATTTCATTCTCCTCCAATGGGTTTCCCCATCCTGCAATTTTCATTTAAGATTTCTACCATTCTCCTATATATTTAATCAATGTTTCAAAGCAGTTGAATTGAAAGGAATATTTAGATCAACAATAGACACCCAGAAGAAAAATAATCACTTCTACATACAAAATTTTTTGCTATTGCTTTGTAAGACATGGTATAACCTGATCATTACGTTCTACTCCCACACATGAGGGCTGTAAGAGAATAAAAAAAGTTGAAATGGTGCAGCTGAAGAGGAAAAACAGCCTTGGGACCCAAATCTGCAAACATTTTTTTCCCATGATTAACTACTCTGCCATGAGGAATCTCATTTGAATCATTAAGAGTACTCAAAGTCCTGAAGTTAAATACATACATAAGTATTTACAGGCCTGGACTCTGATATGACCCAAGGAAGCAGCAGACAAACTCTGTCCCTATTTTTCTTTGTTCTCATCTGAGCTAATTCCTATCACTAACAGGAAAAATTTCTTCAGGAAAAAGACCAGTCATTGGATGCCAGCTTCCCCTGGGTACATAGATTATTAATTCAGATTTTTAATTTGAAGAAAAAGTTATCTCTCTCCCAACAAAAGCAGTACAAAGAGAACATGTGTGCCGATTGCAGCCCATAAAACTATATATAATGTTAAATGTTTGCATATCTTCTTATGTTAGCTTGGCAAGAATTAAATTTGCTACTCAAGAGTATTGCTGACATTCCAAGTTCATGCCAAGAAATGTATTTACTACCACACACTGCCATCTTTTATACAACATAACATATGTGTGTTTATATGCGTATACATATATGCATACACAGTCAAAAAGAGCTGTGCCATAAATAATAATAATAAATCAAGTGAAAATGGTATTTAACCCCCCCACACCAAACTCACTAATAAACACAAGCAATGTATAGACAAAACCTATGCTTGACTTTCATCATGATGTAATTGCTATTTCAGATCAAACTGAGAAAATTAACATGCTAGCCAAACTAACACGAAGTAGGCTAATTTGGCCAAAATGCTCAATTTCTCACTTTCTTTCGGCAATAAAAATATTACTGAAAAATTCCAATTATGTAAATGAGGTACGAATAAATAAAGTGTTAAAAATATAAATCGGTTCCAATGAGGGAGGAATATACCAGGGTATGAACCCTGTTTCTTAGTCAGGCTAATTCTCTGCTGAAAAAAAGAGTGCACAGATCAGGGTATGCCAAAAAGAACACAAGTGATCCAAATACAGCACCGTGTGTTACAAGGGAAATGTTACTCTTTTTTTTTTTTTTCTTAAAAGAAAGCAATGCAGTAAGTATATAGACTTCAATGCTTAAGAAATTTTCCCCATGGATGGTATATATAACTTGATATATTATATGTATTTCCTTGTACATTTCCTCCAAATTCCTGTACTCGAATTAAGTCAGTTGTAATACACTATTTCTCAACAGGAGCTTTAACAGACATCAGATCTTTCACTCTTCTGTGACTATGCTATTTTCTCACAGAAATAAACAAGAACCAAACTTGCTTCCAATTAATTCCCTGATGTCCCATGCCTATGAAAGGATAAAGCACCAGCCTAAGTAGAGCCCACAGCATGACAGCCATGGTACAGACTTGGACAAAGTGCAATCCCTGTGCCTGTGGGGTTGTTGCAATATATGCGCATTCTCTGCTGTTCAGAAAGTGGGATATGTTCAGGACTGAGCAAAAGAATCACAATTTACCTTTCACATCTGTATCTGTGGCTTTAGAGAACTCTATATCCCGATGCTGGGTGGTGTGTTTGTGCCACATGTCCTGATACAACACTGCTGGGCCCCTGCACTTGTTTTGTTCCAAAAAAAAGAGCATCTCCTTGTCTAAAAAGATTCCCACCTGATAAAACAGTCCCTGGAGTGCCACTTGGCATAATTTAGAGCAGTTAAAAGAACCAATCCAGACCCCCAAAGCAGTTATGAGCAGACACATGCATGTCTACACCATTTGTGCACCCATATTTACTTGGTTCTTCCAAGTCAAGCACAGCTCATCTGTAACTGAGCCTGTAGCCCTGCAATCACTGTGGTGATTCTTTCAGGTCACATCATGGCAAGTATCAGAAAGATGAGTATGCTCCCCACTTCACAAATTTCTCTGGCCAACATCAAAAGTTGGCCAAGTCCAAGACACATCAATTACACAAATTAATGTAAAGTTCACTATAAAAAAGAAAAATCAAAATATTGCGGTCAATACACTAAATTCTGCAGAGAGCACCCTCAGGATTTCTACTAGTGAGAGAGAGCAAAATGCTCATAAAATGTAGGCAACCGGTAATAACATCATGGCAAGAAAGCAATTACATATTGCTTAGAAGCTCAACAACATTTCAATTTGAAAATGCTTAAGAAAACTTACATAAACTGAGTACAAATCATATTTCAATAATTTACCCTCTCCATGAGAGAAACAACTTCAAGTGAGACTAAAATATACAGGTTTAGAATTTCTTTGCCTAAGAAAGACACATCCTCATTTTTGTAATATATAGTGTTAATAGTATATATTTAAATGAGCCTCTATAATTTGTCACCCTGCTACTTTAAGTGTTTCTTTAATCAGGAGAAATGGGAGCCTGGATGTCAGCAATTCTGAGTAAGTGCAGCTCCCTTTACCTTCCTTGAGAGCTGTGCAAAGCTCAGGGCTCTCCAGGAGGTCTCCAAGGGTCAGGGCTTCCCCACACCCTGCTGAGAGGCTCTTGCTCTGGCACAGCTGCCAACACTGCACACCATGCTCACTTCCTCATGTGAAGGCCTCAGAATTTGACCTAATTTTAATATAAGTTGGAAAATCACAACCACTGTTTTAATAACACACTAAAGCCAGCAGTAGGTCAGGAACTGTTGGTTCCTGTCTGCCTTTCCAGATACACGCCAGCTACAATTTCAGGAACAAAATGGACACTACCCACAAAACTCTTGTGATGTTACTAAACAAGAGCGATAAGTGGAGCATCCAGTAACTCCTAGAATAGGAATTCCAAAAAACAGCATTCCAACAGAGTTCATAAAAAGCATCTATCTATTTAATAAGAAAAATCCATTGTGATTTTTTTAACTTCAAAGCAATTTATCAGCGCCTGAGAGGTATTAGGATTGTATTTTGTGATGCTCCTCTGGCATAAGGTTGCCAGAAGGTAGTTTAAGCAGTCAGTGGAGAAGCTTTGTCCAATGCTTTGGGGTCCTTGGGACCTGGAGACATCAAAGCATCACTCAAGCCCCACTGATTGCAGCAGGCTAATAGCAAAGGGAAAGGGACGTGTCCCTCCCTGATGTCCCAAGCATCTCCTGAGCACAGCTAGGGCTGGCTGCCAATGTGGGCAGAGGGGCACAGCAGAGGCAGCAGGAGCAGCTGAGCCTGTCACCTCCCTCCCCTGATTTAGGCTCTCCACCTTTCACAAGCCACAGGAGTTTAAACCAATCAGGTATTATAGTTCTGGGAACGCATGAACCCCTACCCATCCAGAGACGATTTCTTCCCTTCACCATGTCTACCAGTAACGGGTACCAGTGCAGCAGGAGAAGATGCATGAGCTGTGGCAAGCAGCTATGAAGCAAACCCTTAGTCTAGGGTCTCAATGTCTGTACTTACATGTTTTTAAGTGCATTTGGCTATATGTTAATATATATAATAAATTAATTGTAATAGCTGTCTATGAGATGTGCTTTTTGTATAAATAAGTTTCTTACAATGCCTGGTCATTTGGGGGATTTAATTAACAACTACCTGTAAATTCTTACTTGAAAACTGACAAAGTTGATGAGTGTGCAGGTGACTGTCACCAATGGGATTGCTAGAGAGTCACTGATGAAACTTGAAAAAAAGAAGAAACTGCCACCACCCCCCCCCGCCCCCCCAGTTTCAAGTTGATAAATGACATATCTGAGTGTGCCTTTAAATGAATAAACAAAAGGGAAGAAAAAAAGAAAAAGAGATAAAAAAAAGGTTTCCTGATTAAATGATGAGCTATTGCCTAGAACAGCAAAAACACATAAACAAATACAGTGACTGTGAGAGCTAAAATGAGGAGAGAAAAACAGTTTCAGTAAAGACCAAGAGCCTCTCGAGAGCATGAGCTGTGAGCAGTAAGCCGAGCCCACGTCACAAGTATGGTTGGCACCAGTTACTACTGAGGATATTGGTTACCAAAATGTGCTGAATTTTTTTTAGCACTGATCCCAGCTCCTTACGTGTCCTGGTGTGCATTTCTTTTTTTTTTTTTTTTTTTTTTTGTATGGGTTTGTTTTGGGTTTTCTTAAGCAGCAATACAAAGTAAAGGGGTGGAACAGGTTGATATGGTGATGGCATTAAGCTTTGATCTCTCGCTTCAAACAAAAGATGCACACCCAGCTATCAAAATAAAGTGAACATTGTTTAACGCTACTTGCCTGACTTTCCCTTGCCTTTTAGCTTGCACAGTCATACAGATCTGAGCCAAGAGGATATAAAAAGTTACCCAACCAGAACTATCCACAATGCACATATTTTATACCCATGTCGCCGCCTCTTGTTTCTGAATTCCTTTTATAAATGCCCTTTTTACCTTAGTCCTCTCTATAATATTTAAGTAATTTTCAAAGCATAACAAACTCACATTTAATGCACAGTGTCAGAAAGGGAAAGCCATTTTTCCAGGACAGCTTCCCTTCCTCTCTGTCAAAGAATAGCAGGCTATGGTGGGTCCCAGAGCAGGTGACTGATTTGTAGAAATGTTATGTATGACGAGGAAATGCTTCTCTGCCAAGCAAGTGTAAGTGGAGCTGCTAAAAAAGTATCAGCAGCAGCTTTATATGCAGAATTCTTTTAAATGGCATGTTATTATATTGATGTTCAATTAGGAGCTTCCACACATGCTGTTATTTTAATATTGTCCAACCAGAAATATGTCAATGTATATATTTTTCATAAGGATTCCAAACTTCTAGATATCTCTAGCTGGGAAAACAAACAACACCCCCCTGCTCCTTCCAAGCCTCCCATTTCCTATTCCTGCAATGCAATAAAAATGCTTGCAAAAGTTTTTGGATGGTCTCCTATCTTTTCTCCTGTTTGAGGAGAAAAATAAATGTTCCTCAGATTCCTTATAGCAGAGAGATGTTTAAAATAGTTTCTAAAAGATTTTATAGCATCTTAAAATATTCTCTTTTATCTTTTATATTTTTCTTACAGTGTCTGTAGATTATGGGCCGAGTTTAAAAAACCCTTGGGTGCTACTTTTGGAGCTGAGAGTATGCATATGGTGCACACATTTCCAACTAAGTGATGACTTCCATGAGACGTAGTACTATATGTGGGTGGGATGCTGGCAAGTAACAAATTTTAATGTACAATTCAAATAAGGGCATGAAAATCCAAGTTTTGCAATAAAAGAAACATGTCGAAATTCAATGGGAGAAATTTAAAGTTATTTATTATCTGCCTTCAAAAGAGCTGGGATTTTTGGTTGTGTCCTGAGGCTATACAAAATGGCTAACTGGAAAATCTGTCTCCAACCAAATCTGCCCAGGACTGCAGGCATTAAGCTGGTTTTGTGATGTCATCTAGAGTATTGTTTCACACAAAATATGGAATTGATTTCATTTTGCTAAGTGAAGTGGAAACAAAAAGATTTCTCATGCTCAGTTGTAATCACTTCAAAATTAGGCCTAATACATCTTTCTGCCCTCAACAGAAACCTCTTTATCTATAAACAACTTCAGCAGCCTTGAATGAGGTGTGCTGATACCATGACGCCACCTAAGAAGCGAGCTCTTATTGTTAGCTGGGCAACAGCCGTGGCTGCATTAAGATGCGGATAGTGTGGTCTTTTAAAGCTGGAGCAGCAACACTATAAAAATTCTTTGCCTAAGGCACTAGCATAATTAGGGATGGCTCTGATCATTAGTGCTGGAGAAGCAGTTATATTGTTTAGCAATTTATCCAGTACCAGCAACGTTCTCAGTTCTGTACTGTATATAGTTTACATTTATTTCCTTCCCCAAGGAAAGTATAGATTGACCACACCATGAAATGTACTGTGACTGGGACATTGTGTCCCAAACATGTTATAACATACTCTTCTCTTTCTTGTGTAGACACTGTTACTGAATTGTGTTATAGCTCTAGATTAATAAAATATTTTTAGGTCTTTAAGTGTGCTGACAGCTTAGTACATAACAGATAACTACCAGATTCTTGAAAGTCTAGCATCAAATTTGTACAGATCCAAGTGATTTACCAACAAAAGTCTTAAAGGAAGGATTTGCTATAAAGACAGTTCCTGAAGAAAGAAAAAGTAGGTGTCTGTTTATTACAAAAATGGGAAGATGTTCTCACAAATGGAGGGAGTGGGTGGTGACAGCATAAGGCTAGGAACATAAGTGTGAGAAGGATGAAAAGTTTGGGGGATGCGGTATCAGGAAAGAGCAAGAGGTTATGTAAAACTAATGAGACATGCAGAGCCCTAAACCCACATGCTATTACCCAGGGATCAAATCCCACAAACATCCCATGCAATTTCAGAAAATCATTTTTTCTCATCAGATCTAAGACATACAATATAGTAGGAAAATAGCGTCTCCCTTTTTTTAAGCTTGGCACATCATCAAAGTCTCCTGTGAAGTCAAAGAAAAGCACCTCCACCCTAAACTGAGGCTTCCACACAGAGAAAGAAAACATATTCCCTTCACCAGCTATTTCTACTGATGAAAGCAGAAAGTAGGTGGGAGACACACAGAGCAATCAGCTCTTCCCATTACACATTAATTAAGCTGGAATTCAGCCAGGACACAGCTACAAAAATGCCATCGAAACCTGTAGTGATCCAGTCCACCCCTTCACAAAGATGGCAACTTTGGAAGTCCACCACTACCTTAAGGACTAATTTATCCCTGACTCAGAAGGGCTCTGCCTCCTGGTAGCCCACCAGCTCCCGATGTGCCCGAGCTTTGGTGGCTTTGCAAAGACTGAAGAGACCTCGCCCTCGCCTGCAAGCTGACAGCTCCCAGACCAATGGGGAATGGCTGCAGACTTGAAAGACATGCTGCTTAAAAGGCTCTCTCATGTTTCAGCTGACCATGTGTTTTCTCTTAGTACCCTGCAAGTTCAAATACCTCTGTATAACAGAAGTCAGACTGAAAAGGCATTGTGCATAAAATAATTCTTATCCGCATTGGTACCAGCCTTTGTGCTTTTTAAAAGCATATACGAGTAGGCAGGGTACTATTCGCACTACTTGGTGCATAGATTGCATCTTGTTCAAATTCGGTTACAAAAATAAAAAAATAAAAAGGTTTGTAAGGGTTTTCTTTTAAACCTGATCTGTAGCAGCACAGAAATATTTAACAACATCCATATCGTTCACAGGTAACTATCTTTTGAGAAAGACCAGATTTCTCTCTCTTCCTATGTAACACTGCTAACTCGAGTGCATGTGCCAACCACAGGATCAAGTTCACAGTAATGACACAGTTTGCAACAGCATCCTACTAAGTTCTAAAGCCAATCCCAAATCAGACAACTGTTTTCTAAATTAATTTTTTTTAAATATAAAAAAAAAAAATATGCAGTAGTAGTTCTGAAGTATTGAAGGATGCAAGTCCACCAGTGGCAAGAAATCAGGAATTGCACCAACAAGGTGTTTGGTGAACACACCCCAGTTCTGAAGAAGGGTGTGTTATCTCTGATTTTTATTAGTTATTTAAAGGTACTGGCTTTACAGCTTATTCAATGCACCCAGAATGCCATCAAACGTAAACCACTGAAGTAAAATTTCTACACAGAATGAGTAGTCACTGTCACAAAATAAGGTGGCATTTATTCAATTCAGAAACTGGGACATCTTGAGGACAACAGCTTAAGAAAATTTTGATTAAATTGAGAGGCTCATATTTTACTATATTTTGCTTCCTACAAAGTTATTCACTGTCCATGAGTAAACATTTCAGCAGCACTCCTCAAAGTCTTTGCATTTATACTGCAAACTCTGGCACTTGCTCCTAGACATCATTTAAGACGATGTGATGGACTCTGCATATTTGATCTCACCATCTACTTACTGAGCTAAACCAGTTGCTCACTCATTGGCATGGCAGTTAGGAAGCAGCTGAGAGGTGTCTTCATTGATGATTTTAGGTACTAACACATGGAAAAAAATAATCTTTTGGTGGTGACTTTCCAGCCTTGCAGATACATAGACTAAAATGAAATGTAGACACACACACACACACACACTTTTCCACTCTGCATGCTCAGCCCAGGGCCGTGTTCAGGTTTGCTTTCAAGACTCAAACGAGCCTTTCAGTGCAGGGCCCCGCTGTATGGCACTGTCCTCACCCTGCAGCCATCACATCCTTCCCCCTTGAACCCCCAGAATGTTTTTAGCACTCCCATTTACTCTCTTTTCTAAGAGCACAACAAAATAAGAACAGGATTGCCCACACTGCCCACAGACTACTCCAAACTCCTGCAGACCCACACTTAGATTAATGTCAGGCGTTAGGGATTTAGCCAGTCATTCACACAGGTGAGAAGTAACTCCTCTCCTCACCAGCTTCTCTACTCCTGCTTGACAGCAACAGTCTGAAAACCAGAGGTCAGGGATGTGTTTTAAAGCAGTACAAGTAATCCTCTTAGGCTACCAGGAATCCTTTTCCCAAACCAGGTCAATAGGGCTGGGGGAGCTTCATCTTCTGCACCACAGGGCACTTTGCCACTGCATCCACCTGAGCAAAACATATTCCAGCAGGTACCAACAAAGTCTTGCAGAGGGCAGCACTGGGAATTTTCTATCCTCTACCTGCAGTTTAATTTCCCAGTTTCGACTAATCAGCTTGTGATGAGCACCTCACCACTACAAGCATATTATTCTGAGTACTTAACTCATCCTCTGGGTTGTGCTGTGCAGACTACCCTTAACAGTCTGAGAAACACAGTCTTCATGACCTGATGCTCTGCTGTGGATTTTAGAAAACTCCAAATGCTTGTAAAACTCATATTAGCATACTGCATCCCACTGTCATGAAATTTTTTATCATTACAGAAAAATTCCAGTGTCATGAGAGCATTTACAATAATAATTTCTGTCAGAATTGTATTTTACAAAAGCCTTTTTCATTTGATAAAAATCAGACTACTTTGTTAACTAAAATTTTTCCATGTAAAGGCAACTCTAATTCAAAACCAGCAAATAGGTCTAGAGCTTGTATTGCTTGTATCCGAGCCAGAAAGAAATAGTTATAAGATGCTTATTAATGTATACCTTTTCTACTATGTTGACTCAGCCTTCCATGCATTTTTTTTTTTTCTTATACCCCACATATACCGGCCATCCTCTCTGTTCACACAGAAACCCGAGACTAGCAGCCTTTAAGAAGCATGTTAGCTGGAAAAGCTAGAGGTATATTCCACATTTCATGTACTAAATTCCCTCATCCTGCTGACCTCTTCTGCTTTCAGGGAAAATGCAGGCTGCATCACTGGGCAGGACTTCAAAACAATTAGGGACAGGGATTAGACACCACTGGACTAGTCAGGGTCAAGATTTTCTTTCCTTAAGAAAATCTACAAGACTCATGCTTCAGTTCTCATTCACAGTTTTTCTGGAGCACAACGTGTTCTGTGTTGCTGTGGGTTATGAACACATATTAGGGAAATTAAATAAGTACCTAATCCAAGCACCACTCAGTTAATTAATACTTTGCTGTTAACAGGGTTATAACTGCACGCGTTTCATGAGAATTAACAAGATTTGTTTGTGTTAACATGGTCTTACATCTCCCAGGTGACAGCAGGGACCATGCAATGGGGATTTATGCTGTGCTCTGGCTGCTGCCACCAGTGCCCAGAGGGGCTGGGCAGGGACCCTGACTCTGGTGCATGGAGGGCTCTGATCCCCACCCATCACTGCCAGCGCCAGCTGAGGAAGGTCACAGCTCGATCCCTGCTGTTGAAGTCAACTGTAGTTTGCATGAGGGAATTACTGGTGGCTTGGCGCAGAGAGAGGGGAGATGACCCTCTGGCCTACTGATTAAATAGACTAGAACTGAACTTGCAACAAAAATAAACACAGCAAGTACACAAATCAGCAACACTTGCGTGACTTTATGAAGACAAAAATCAAATTACTTCAAGATGATCTTTACAATTACGTTAGCAAGTTCAATAGAGCATCAAAGTTGACAGCTGTAGCTTTCTGCGGCAAGGAGCCCACAGAAGGTGGTGACAGAGCTTCTCGGGGCTTCAGCAGTGGCAGGGCTGTGCCCCTCTTCTCTCATTCCTCAGCCATTACTCACATGAGTACCATGAAGATTTTCATTAAACACTATTAGTAAGAAAGTTAGGATAGAAATGGTAGTCCTGCTTTTTATTTGGCACTGGTTAGGTGAGACTTCTACCATTTTCAGTTCATGTTTTCCTCCATTTGCTCCTCTTCAGTTGTCTGTCATGCCAACTTTGTGAACTCCTACACTGGGAGAGGAGATGCACCTGCCTTGCTGCCTGCACGCTGCCGACAGCAATGACTGGAGCCTTAGTGATAGGCCCAGGGTGCTGACAGGAAAATTGTAGACACCACTCTATAATAATAGATGGGGTTTGCTGTCCATTTGACTACACAGCTATTCATGATTAAAAGAATATCTTGCTTGCTTTTATAAATATCAACTGTAACAATATTTTGCATTAAATCATTTACCTCCAAACACTGCATTTGTCTCCATTACTAAGAGTTAAATATATCTATTTTCAGCAGTAAATAGGAAGTAGGACCCACAGCAATTTATAGATGAACACTACATCAAACTTAAGGTTTATACCCTTGAAAGGTCAGTATTATACGTTTGATGTAGACTACACAAGGTTTAGCCAAATGATACAGGCCATATTATGGGACAAATCTCTGTAGATCTAAGATGAGGTCCACATATTCTGCTACTTTGCTCATTTGCAAACATCTGCAGCAGAACACACTGATCTTCCACTAAAAAAAACACCACACAAATGGAGACTGATCCATTTGTTTTCCATATATGGGAAGAACTGTCTCTAAACAAATTTAATTCTTGACTCCAAGTGGGACTGAAGATGCTTCTCAGATAAGAAGTGGTAAAATAAAATCGCAAGAGATCACAGAAAATTATGTTGTTATTCCCTTCCTGCAGCATTCATCTAATTTTATGTTTTGCATTGGGGCAGTTTGGCCTTCTCATAAGATCAGAAAGACAGCAGACAAACAGCAGTTGAGCAGTGGTTAGGCTGCACTCATGTAACCCAGCAATCATAATTCAAGGGAGAAAATGATTTCCTGTCAAAAATATAGACTGAAACTGCCAAGAAAATCTCTCCAAAGCTACAAACTTATCACCGTTCACCCATTAGACTTGTGATGAGGAGAAAAATCAAAATTGCAGCAGTTAGTAAACCATGGATGGAGTATCACACAGAGAGGAAGAAAAGAAGATGGAGCCATGAAGCCAGCTTGAGTTCTACTAAATACTTTGCTCTGAAATCACATTTCTAAAATATCAGAGAAATAAGTAAAAATACAGTGGCATTTATAGCCTACCCGGTGTAACATTTTTCCAGACAACTGGCAAGATTTTGCATTAGCTATGAAACCATCTTAACAATCTTGTGGATTCACTCATCTTTCTATCCTTGGTGCCAGAACTATCATGTGTGATGAACAGCAAGTTGGCTTTAGGACACCATGCATATGATGAGCAACTGAGGGGAACACCAACCTGAGAGCAAGTGCCTGTATAACTATTCAAACCTCCCTAGCTGCAGTCCAGCTTTCATAAGGTTTATACCAGGATTATAGTCAGGTAAAGTTTGAGAGGTGATGCTCCTTGAGCTTTTTCAAAAGTATTTGCCTAACAATAGTGAATTTCTCTCCCTAGTATAAGTGGCACTAGCAGTAGGAAAAGGGGAAAAATCCCACTTGCACAGTGGGATTTCTTGAATTTCAGTTTTCAGTTGTGAAACCCTTGTCCATTTTTTTCACACTGGTGGCTATAGCAGATAAAGCATCATCATTAATGCATTATCCAACGTATTATTTCAACATCCCAGAGGAAAAAAGACTGGAAATTCAGTTATCTATTGCCACAAGTCTCTTTGTTACACCACGAAAACAAAACCCAAAGCAGATTGATTTTTTTTTTTCATAGAGCTCCAGAAAACAAAATTTATCAAAAAATGAGAAACACAGTAAGAGCTGAATCTAACTAAAAATTCTGACATATCTCCACTAATAATGATTAATGACTAAGAAAAAGAAAAGGGAGGCTGCATGCATAAATGCCAGCCTGAACCGACATTAAGACATATAGATATTTTAAATATTTTCCCTTCTAATTACATATTTCTTACTACTGTAAAATACTCAACATACAAAACCAGATTGGCTCTATTGCTTGTCTCAAAAGCAGCAGGCAGTCAAATAAGCTCTGAAAAGCTAATTCAAATGCCACAAGTAAAACAGAACTGCTATTTCTTTCATAGAAAATCCTAACAAAGCTCATTTACTTCTCTTTTGAGTATAAGGCAAAGGTATTAACACCACAGTAGACACATTCTACGGTGATATATGAACAAGGAGACTGAATGCCCAAACCTGCAGTGCCTACTACAGCCTCCAATATTTTTACTTACATTTCAGTGGGAGCATTGACTTGTGGAGAGGGCTGTGGCCACACTATCAGTTTGTTCACCATTATCTCCAAAAGAGAGAGCTCACGTGTGCCTTGGTAAATAGTATTCGTGGTATACCACTGTTCACTACTTTCCAAGCACCAAGGACCATTCTGCTGGCAGAATGGGTCTTTTAAAGACAGCTTTTCAACTAATGCATGGCACGTCATTCTACATGATCTGAGTTTCACCATTCAGGTGCAAAAAATGTAAGTTTTAGTATTTCTTTGTTTCATTGACAGGTCTAAAAGAGTGTTTGCATGCCAGAGAGCATACTTGGGCAGAGCTACACATGCAGCAGTAAAGGTTGTTGGAGCTCCGTTGGGTCCACATAGCAGTGGGTGTTATACCGGCACCATGACATCAGCAGGAGGCTAAATGCTTGTGGTATAAAACATACCAAAGTTATTAGCACGACACCAGCATGATGCCCTACTTAACACCCCACTGCTCAACTCACCCTGATCATGCGTGGCTTTACCTTTGCCCTCACAGCCCAGCTCCCAGGGAAGGATGATGTCTCTGCGCCGGTGCAGGAGGGCAGTATGACTGAAGGGGGGCTGCGCATCAAATCCCGCACACCAGGGAAAATGCCTGTGCAAACCAAAGCTGCTGAATACACCAATTCAGAGGCTGGTTAGGGTTTTGGGAGGTGGGTGACTGAAAGCTTGGGTCATGCCAGGCATCACAGCCAGGACTGGTTTCAGCAAGGTCACATTTGCCAAAAAGCAGGTAACTAGCAACAGAAAACAAACCCCATCCCCTAATGCCACTGACCTCATACAAAAAGCTTAATAGCATGTTGATATTTGAGGAGAGCAAGGTGCCCTCCTTGCTGTCCATTATCATGCAAGATTGAAATAACATCATTTGTCACTGGTTCAATGCCACGTAACACATCTGGAAGCAGGGTGTTGGCGGTATTTGTGTTATGCTCTCAGCGGGAGACAATTTGCTGGTAGAGCTTATGACAGCACTGCTGGAGATGAAAACACCCAAAAAAGCGTCCCTGACGGGCAACTTTTATTTTGCAACATATGTCAGACTCTTGTCTGTGATGTGGCACAACTAGCTATCGTATGATGTAAGCGCAACAGCACATATTTTAACATACAATACAATTGTCTGGGAGAAGTTAATTCAACTCCCCGCTGCGAGACACATTACGTGACAACCAAGTCTTGAAAAGTGCTCTCTAGTCCACTTAAAACAGTGCTGTGAGCTGAAAGGGCTTCTCACAAGGCAGGATGCACTGGGCAGAAACTTCCAGAAGTGAACTGTAAATGGAAAACCTTTAAACAAACACAAATATTAACCAAACTGGATGCAGAATTACTAGTTTGGGTTGGGCCTCCTCACAGTAATGAAGCAATTCCCTTAGAAATGCCTCTATATGTTCAGAGCCTGCACTTAAGGCAGATTAGCCATGTTGTCATCTTATGTGAATACCAGTCTTTGCTTGGGAAAATGAATTAAGACCACACCAAAATTACTCCAATGAAGAGTTCTCAACAACACTCGTAACCTCAGGGATGCCGTTATAACAGCAAAAGGAACCAGCAAAATACAGACTGGTTTACCAATGCTGTTTTACTGCAGAGCAAAAACACGGTTTATGAAAGCGAAACACACCAAGGAAATACTTCGCTCAGACCCCAGTGTGGTGATGCAGTTCCTCAAGAAAAGAAAGTCATTCTTCATCCCTTCCAACACAGAGTTTAGGAAAAAATCACATCTGACGTGAGTCATCTTCTCATTCAGACATGAATTCAGTTTATCCTTGCTGGAAGGATGATCTAACCCCTACCTTCTCCAGACTTTCTCAACAGGGGATCCAGGCACAGGGGTAGAGAGGAGCTCAGTGACAGAGGTGAAAAGAGGAAGGAAAAACATACACAAACACACAGAAAAGCGATAATTCTGGAGTTTTCCTCCAGGAAACCGTGTGCCACTGCACAGCAACAAAAATAACCCAGGGGTTCCCTCTCTGCTTCAGCTCCCTGTGAGGAACCACTTTAAAGCTTTTAGAACATTTGCAGAGTTTGAGAGAAATGTTTTTTGTTTAACTTCAGCTACTTCAGAAATGCCTGGGGCCTGAAGAAACATATTTTTGGATTGCACTTAAAGAACAGGCTGAACTTTGAAGTTTTGGGAATTTTTTTCAGATCAAATGTTAAATTAATAAACACCAACATGACAAATCGGTTTGAGTACTGGGGAAAAAATTAACAATCACTAAAAAATCTTCTTGAATTAATTAATTGTGGCATATTGTTTCTTATTCTAATATGTTGATGGGTCTGGCACTTCAAGTCCTATAAGCCACGCTGCATAAAGCGTTTTTGTGTTCTAACTAAGCACGTCTGATATTATTGCCCATTGCCCCTACAAAATAAAAGACATATTATCACCATTGAATAAATTCTGGTTTGGGTAATAATGAGATCATGAATAACTAGTTTACTTATGGATCGTTTAAGAAATGCACACAGAAATTCAAAGCATCTGGGATCTAAAATTACTTCTTTGTACACAGTTTCTTTATAACAGAAGTTTCATCAATGCCACTGAATTTACCCTGCACTTTCTTGTTAATTGAGGTGCTCAACTAAAGTGTCCCACATGACTCATTTATTCTTCACCGTATTGCAAGAAATGGCTGGATGAGGAACCCTTGACTCCATGGGAAGTCATGGGTCAGTCGGCTGCAAGCCACACACAAACTATTAATTACAGCTACGTGGTTGCAGAATCATCTGCTAACACTGTACAAACAGAAACAGTATCATGCCAGTATTGCCACATCCACATTTTTGTATTCTCGCCTCAATTTTCCTCACCCTATTTTCAGAAGAAAAACCATGATTCATTCTTAATAGGTGACCTATTAAGTACTTTAAAAGCAATAACGTAAAACGACCTTCCTCTATAAATACTGGTAAACAGTTCACTCACTGCTGTAGCTCCTTACCATCCCAGTGAAGTGTAGAGGGGGAAATGCTCCAATATATTTTCCTGCAGATTTCAGGGACATTTTTTTCAGGAATCCGAGAACTGTAATGCTTCAGCAACCCTAAAGTGTACCTACCAAGGACCACTGGAACAAGTTCGCTTCTCACAACTTAGCTGATTTGTAAAACAAAGAAGAAAAAAAAATACACCACCCCTAGATTCTACTCTATTCTCATTCACACAAGCCAAGTTAATCATACCAGGACATTCCTACTGCAGGATGGAGCTGAAATGGGAGAGTTCCTACTGATTTTATCCCTGGGGAATCCTACACCAGAATCACCTCCTTGAAAAACATGGTCCCTGCAGAAGGCCAGATCCTGAGCGGGCACTGACGGACAGGGTGCTTTGATTAACACCACAAGCTCCTGACCCAGAACATCAGCGCCCTGAGGAGGATTCCAGCAAACATCTGTTACCATTAAAGATCGCTGGTTGAGATCTACACTCAGAGAGAGCCAGGGCTGAGGGATTGCATAGTTCCTCTCTGAGGCTTAAACAGCACACAGATTTGAATGTTAGCAGAGCAACATTTAAGGAAATCGGCTTCAGAATCAGGAATGAGGAATGTGAAGCTATTCATTTAGTGGTTTCTCTTATGCTTCTCCATTTAATATTTGCAAATTTAATATTTACACATGTAAGCCTTACAAAAATTATGTTACAAGGAACAGCTTCTGTACTTCTCATAATAAACAAACAACCAAAAATACATGGTATGTATAGCAAGGATTTACAGCTGGGGTCCTATATTACTTCTTAGAGCCACTTATCTAAGATCTAGTATCTATAAAAAGCCTCTCTGTTTGCTATTTACACAGGTGTCCTGAAGCATTATATAATCATGTAGCAGATCAACATAGCCTTAGGATCTCAAAGTATAATAAAGTACATTAGGATCATGGCATAGAGGGAAAGAGTTGGCTACCATTTGACACCGGTCTTTTATTCCCTTCAGAAGTTCACCTAGACATGGAGGATAGATGTCTTCAGTTCTTCATGAGAATAAGGCAAAGAAAACACATCTTTTCCTAATCTTGCTCATACAGATTTTTTAAATGTAGAGTCAAGCTGGCTCATCACATAAATGTTTAAATTTTGCCACTCTTATTTACGCTAAGTAGTTCCACTAAACTTGGTGATAGATCTCTTACGGTCAGGTCCACAGGCCAGGGGTTTTACAAGATCTCTGCTTTATAAATAGTAAAGCCATAGTAACTTAAAAGTATTCAAAATATACACCACAGAGGAGGACAGTAAGACATGAGAGATGACAGAGTCTACACAAGGCATAGATGTTTCCACATATCCTCTAACCACAGAGAGGATCAGAACTACATTACAAATTAAAGCAGATTCTATGATAAAAATGCCCTCCAGAAAAGGCATATATCATCCCTTAAAAAAAAAAAAAAAAAAAGGAATGTGATGCATTATCCATAAAATCCTCTACAATGACTAATCTATCATTCCAATCAGCCAAATCCCGAAGACACGGTTTGAATCTTAACAAGGTAACAACAAAATCCACTAGAATGTAAGAACAAGGGACATATTCAGTTCCTATTACATCTGGCTTCGTTAGAGTTTATTCTGCTTTCAATCTGCTATAATAAAGACCTTACGTTTGAATAAAGATCTTAGCATTTGACATGTTCATATAGAAATATATATTGCATGCAAATGACATGGCAAAGGCATCACTTACATCAGACCTTGTACTTACTATGAATGAATTATGTCCTTCGTTCACGAAGTCCTTCTGTCATTCTTTTCCAAAGCATCTGTTACACAGGATCTGTACATAACTGCCTTGTTACAGAAGACAACATCAGGATGAAGAAACTTCCACCTCACATTCCATAGGCTGTGTACAGCTGCTGCTTATGCCAAGGCACTGCACCCTCTCCCCTAATTTTTATCAGTTCTTCAGATTCCCATATATACTAGAAGGCTGTAGCAAAAAAATAAATTCTTATATATAATACAATGCAAATCATAATACTTTTACAAATTTAAAAAGAAATCTTATCACCTATGTTCAGGTACAAGCATGTCATCATGCATACTGAGGACTGCCAGACCTCATAACTTACAAGCATTCTATATAATGTATATAACTACCAAGGAATTGCTCCCAGACTACTATCATTGGCATTGCCTAGTTGTACGTATATAAATCAAATGGCACTGTGGCTTAAAATGGACATACTATCTTTGACAGAAGTAACCATTTGCCTGCTTGAGCACTACAGCAACACCAGCTCTTAAAAAAGTATGTTTGACACATCTTGCACCGTTCATTCTCTTTATAGTGGTTTTTTGGAGCTGTTTCCTTGGTTATGGTTTTACTTCCAGTTCATTAAGTCCTCAAACTTGATTTACTTACAGGCTCTTTACTCACAAATGTACTATGTAAGATGAAAGTATCATCAAGGGAATACTTTCATCCAGAAAGCATAAATGCAGAAACACACAGACCTTCCGTCTTATATGAATGTCAATCATCACCAAAGACGACTGCTAACAAAGCCAAAGTATTTACCCACCACAACTTGGTCTTTTCCCCATTTTCTTCAGATATTTACTAGTTCATGTCTTGCTCAATAACAACTTTCTTTTTCATGCTTGAATCCTCTCACTCAAAGGAAAGCACAAAAATACAGCTGACCAGTATTTTACAGAATTAATGACCTAAATCTCCCTGCCCCAAGTAATGGCCAGTTCAAGTTTGCTCAGGGCTTACCTTCTACTCCTTGAAGGCTGCCGATTTACAAAGCAAAGAGATATCTGAGAAGTCCTAAAACTGTTTGCTTACCAAGCATTAGCTCTTCTGAAATCAATAGTCATGGAGAGTAAATCCCAGTCCATACTTGAGAAAAGCTGTGTAAAGATGTTTCTCTTTATGAAAAACAACAGGAAAACCTACCAGGAGGTAGGCTTGCTTCCCTGGCAGGAAGAAGAGGCAGCAGATGATGCTGTGATGACTGGGAAGATGCAGCTGCTGCATTCTGCTAATTAACTGCCAGGGGAGAAGCAGGAGGACACCTGGTTTCTGAAAGTCATCCTCACAATGCAACCTGTCACTGAGAACACGGGAGTCACTGCACAGAGGTTACCATCTTGTACTGCAGGGACCGTTTCCTTTGCTCAGGGTGTGCCTCCCAGAAAAGGACTTTCCAAAAAAAAATTCTTTAAAAAAAAGTAATTTTGGAATGGGCTGCTTTATAAAAAAAACCAAACCCCAAACCAAATCCAAAAAGAACTGTGAACCATGCCATGAACTCTACACTACAGTTTGCATTTTTTAAATTCCTCGCAATGGATCTGGAATACATCAGCAATGGGTCAAACTGGTTCAGAAAGTGTTTGAATAACTGCCCATGGAGTGTCCAGGGGTTCTCCCTCAGCTAAGTATTTTGACTGCTGCTGTTCAATTACCATTTGAGAAAGCAGAACTGCTGGGAAAGACAACACAACGTAAACCAACATTGGCTATAAAAGCATACAGTGTACCAATATTCACACTGCACAGCCTGGTTTCAGAGACATTACCAAAAGCAACTTCACATCACACACCACTCAGTGACACTCCTAGCCAGCAATATTCAACACAGCCAAAGGTAAGAGGTCTTCAAGAAATCATGAGAGCCTGAAATATCTCATTTTATCTCTATAATAGAAACAGTAATTGACAAATCATTATTTTACATTTATAAAATATATGATGAGGAGCATACCACATGCATTCTAGACTTTCTGTCTGCACTGGAAATCAACTGGGAAATTAGGAGGTATGGCGTAGAAACATCACTATGAATATACTGTATTACTGCTTTTGCAGCTGCAGTCCCAGAATTTGTTTCACAATAATTCAGTTACCCATGTTTAAATAACCAGCCAGCAGAAGAAAAGCTGATATATTTCATATGCATTCTCTTTGAGCAGGGGGGCCTTCACGTCTGGTCGAAAAATGTCAGGCTCATATGACACCACCAAAGTCAGGAGAGATGCCTAACCATAACTAAAAGCAGAATTTGGCCAACACAATTGGAAAATACCAGCAGAATATATACAAATGCACATATGCAACCTCATATAAGAGCAGCGCATGAGACAGATTTGATTTTTTTAATCACACCTTTTAAAAAAACAAAATTTAATTTGATTCATTTATCCCACTGCAAAATAAACAGACATACCAGAGCCTCTAGTAGGAGAGAAAGTTGTTTTTTTTTTCTTCCCCCCCCACCCCCCCACCATTGAGGATTTTAAATACAATTTGAAGAGCGAAAGAACAGATCTGGCCTGCTTTCCAAACTGACTTCAGTAATAGATAAGCCATTTTAAGACTAACACAGTCAGCAAGTACATACATAAGCTATACATTAATAGATTTATCTATATTTTTAAGAGAGCTTTATTTTCCCCCTTTGTTTTCATACTTTGTTCTAGCAAATAGTTCAGAAGAAAAAAATTGGATGTCTTTCCTGGTTCAGCAAAACCACCATTTTACAATGAGTATCCTAACAGTTCTCAAGAAATCTTACCCAAAGCAAAGCAGTTTTTCTGTCAGCTTCAGTACCAATTTCTACAAGTTTTCTATTATCTTTGTAAGGTCATTCTATCAAACACATCCTTCAGAAAGGAAGGACTTCAGCTTGCTTTCTGCATGCAGTGCCTGACTCAAAGCTGCCATTCACTTCTTCAAGCTTCTTCCCTGTTCCTGGTACACTTTCTGCTAACACCTGGGGTTTCAGTATTTTGCAAAAAACAGGGTGAAAATCAGTATTGGCAAAGCCATAACTGAACACAAAGATTTTAAGCTATTACTAAAAATACAAGATTCTGAACCAGGGGATAACAGCATTTTTAATAAAATTAAACAGATAAACTTTGCTGCAAATTAAAAACAATTCTCTTGTCTCTGAGCCCATAATGACTATTTTGAATACAGATATTTACTGCTGCCAATAAAGAAAATTTTTGGTAACTTTTCTGTTATTGGGAAGAGCTTGAATACAATCCAATCCAAAAAAATGCTGACTTTCCTAAATAGGGGCTGTGTTTTTGCAATAAAGAATACTGGTCAATATACAAGTGAAGGAAAACTGAACCAGATGTCAGTAATAGGACCACAGAACGTTGCATTTGCCCAGAATCGCTATTTTAAACACACGATGTTGGTCTACTGGTTTGTGGGATAATACATTCTTGGCAGCGAGAAGCAGTTTCGATATGTTAGAAGGTTATCCTTGAGAAAAAAAAAAAAAAAAAAAAGAAAAAAAAAAAAAAGGAAGAAAAGGAACAGAGGAGAGGTAGAGAAAGGCCACCAATTCATCAAGCTCCCTATAGCAGAAAAAAATTATGACTTACTCAGGAAATCAAAGAAAAACCAGTCTCAAAACAGGCAGCTTGGTTTTTACATTAATTTTCATTTTCTGCTTTACTTCATTACTACTAATACTTCATTGTGCCTTGCCTTTTGTTTTTTTAAAGGATTCTTCCCTCCACAGACACTCGATTTCTGGGCAAGGAGTCTAGGGAAAAACTGGTGAGCTTTCACCTTGCAGCTGAGGCACAGTCAGGCTGATGGGTGGGGAACCACACCCCAGCGACCGCAAGCGCAACCCAAACCGCACAAAACCCGGTCCTGAAAACGTTTCGGGTTGGAAACCTTTGCTCATGTGAGGATCCTGCTGCCATCACTGGGATTACTGGAGGAAGCTGTTCAAGGACCAGGCCTCGCTGACCCAGAATCACTACAAGCAGCCCTGGAAGCCATACGCGCACAAATAACATTAACCCAGGTCTCTATCCATTGCCAAATCAGTATTTATCCATCTCTAAACTGCTTTCTAATTCTGTCATAGGGATTTGGGATTGGGTTTTCTGTTGGGTTTTTTTTCCTTCTATTTAAGTAGTAGTTACATTTGTATGCCTTCTTAATTTAGAAATAAATCTTCAAGATGTACTTTGTATGTTTGGCGAACAATCACTTCCTGTTTTACCATGTAGTAAATTTAAAAATCAACTCTGCTCATTGTTTTAACAAACCCTCCTCTGAAAGATAATTAAAACCACTTCCCAATATACAACCAAAGTTTTATTTTATAGCCTATCTTCCATTATGGCATAATCCTTTCTTTTTTTTTTTTAAACCAGTGAAATATACAAATCACGTAAGACAGAAATATGTACATTAAATGTACAGAACAGAGGAAAGGACATAGAAGATTTACATATCTGAATGACAAGCAAAATATTTTACATTAAATAGTGTTTTAATACTAGGATCATGAGATTCAGCTCTGTTCAGATAAGTCACTAAAAAGGAACATGAGGTGATTCAGCAAATGAAAAAAGATGATCATGGTTTTTGTACAATAAAAACCAAAGTGACATATTCAATGAATTAGTGCTTTATTTATTTATCTTACTTTAAAGATATTCTTTCCAAACATCTGAAGATGAGGGGTAAATATGTCCTTGTACAATAAATTAAGAGCAATAAAGCGCCATTTCAGAAGCTGATAAATGATCAAGATGAACTTAATGATACAGCTCAAAGGCTCGTGAAAAGTTAAGGCTTTAGTACAACTAGGCTAAAGTGAAAGATTCTTCTCACTTGGTACTTGCAAAACCATTTTCTTTAACTTGTTGGAAGGGACTGAGTTGGAAAGAGGCATCTGAACCAATGATGAAATCCTGTGTAACTACACAGTACTAGGGGGAACGCATATGGTCCAACAAGTAACAATTTCCATTTCAAAAACTGAAAAGCAAGGGCCAAATGCAGCACATTTTAGAGTTGGAAGGTGTCTCCTTTCAGCAATAATCAGTAATGCCCTTAACATGAGAGTGGAATAGACGTAATCTCCAGACCGGTATCAATTCAAGTGCAGGGTGCTGCCTCTACCAACTGCCCAAGAAAGACCTAAAGCTGGGAAGAGACTTACTTCTTTGTGAGTATCCTTAAAACTTTTGAATGATAAAACCTTTAAAAAAAAAAAAAAATCATACAAAAATAAAAAACACCAAAAGGTTAGAATCAGTCTGAAAACCAGAAGAGATCTGAAAAAGAAAATGGGGGATGAACTGCCCCTGTAATTTAGACGTTTTATTATTTAAATCACTAAAATATATATGTACAAAAAGCTTTGAAATATCAGACACCAGCAGACCACAGTTCTCCCATATATATGTAACTGCTCAAGTATAGTCTGAACAGTTGTAGTGTATATCTGCAATATATTATCTAAAGCATGTGTATTAAAGACATAAGATGATAAATTTGGTATTGCTGCAACATTTCATTGAATTATAATAGTCAGTTAATGTTATTAAAATATGAAACTATTGTTTCTTTGAGTGAAAGCATTCCCAAAATCTGAGGAAAAAATAAAAATCAATCATTCCAAGAGTGGATATCTAATGATTTATTTTCTCACATAAAATTAGAGGAGTTATTTGTCAAGCTGTGTTTTGAAAGACAGCCAGCTATTACACCATTTTTAAGGCATTTTCAAATTTGGGGAATTCTATTTTCTATGGGCTTTCTAGGCTGGGAGACCGAAACTGTTTGCAAGCACTGCAGCTCCCCTCTGCCCAGCTACAGTGCTCACTGCACCTCGGATACTCTCCACACTCGGCAGCAGCGAAGTACTGCTCTGTAAGATGAGACACATGAACATCACAATTAGCTAGTAAGGCCAAATTCTGCCTTGAAGAATATCTTTATTATTCATCAAAGCCGATTTTTTCTCTGGTTTTTGGGTCTTGTTAGGTTCTGGAACCAGACACGGTGACTCAGAAATAGCACAGTTGAAGCCTTTATGATCCTTTGCTCTTTACCCTCCGATGACATTGCGTACTTAGGCAGGCACATTCAGATATGCAACTGACACCGCACTTCGTGATGAATTATACCCCTTATTTGCAGAGCCCTAAATGTACTGAACAGGTTTATATACCCTGTTCTGATAACTTCTAGTGTCTGAAACTAAAAGTCATGGACAGGTCTGTGTGTTCCTCATATCCATAAAGATTGTTCTAAAACACAAGCACATTACGTGGTTGCTCTGCCTACTGCACATGTATTACGTCCCATGGGACTAAATTAGGATATGTTGGATTTTCCCCTCAAACTACTCTATTATTCTTAAGAAAAGTCAATTTTTTATTTTTTTTTTTTTTTACTTTGTAAAATAAATATTCTCAAGTTCTCCCCCATTATTGCCAAAAATATGTCACACACAGTTCTGGGATGGACACAGAGAGGGTTTCCAAGGCACTTCTCTTTGCAACCTTTATATTTTTCTTTTTAAATTCTTTTTTGTTTTTCCCCTTCCCCCCACCCTTTTTTTTTGTTTTTTTTTTTTTTTTGTTGTTGGTTTTTTTTTTTTTAAAGAAGACGACAACTCAATGGACTCTATAAATAAAGTGGAGATAGTCCTGTGAAAAGGGAGAGGGGCCTGCACCCCTTGCTGGCAGGTGGCTGCAGTTCCTCCCACCTCATCCGTCCCCTATTTGCACACAAATTGGTCCACGATTTCTGTGCACAACTTGCATTTCACATAGCAGCACCAGTGGAACTTGCAGTGGCAGCGCTCTCGCTGCACCGTCTTGAACTGGTCATACCCCCGGCCACAGCACATGAGTTCGCAGCCGTCCATGCCCTCCGAGGTCTTATTGCAAAGGCGGCCCTGCGTGCCCAGGGACCCAGTGCTCTCGTTGCGCACGCAGTAGTCAGGGCTGGGGTCAATGTAGACCAGGTCGTGGATGGTGGGCGCATTGAAGCGGCTGTTCACTTGCACCAGCTTGCCCCGGCTGTTGAGTTTCATGGCAGCAGCGCTATCATATTTCTCCTTCAGGGCATCGCCTACCTTGCGGAAATCGGCAAGCTGCAGCCAACAGGTCTTCAGGCTACAGGAGCCAGAGACACCATGGCACTTACAGGCCACATCAGCCAGGTTGTACACAGTCTGGAGGAGCCAGGGAGAGAAAGCAAAAATGATGATGAAAGATTAGTATGGCTGCGAAAGCATTTATTCCCCTCATTTCCTACCCTCTGTGTCATTCCCACTCACCCCTCCACAATATTCACTTTAGCATCCTCCTCCCTCCTGCAATACGCTGGGAAGGAAGAGCAAGAGAAGACACATGCACCCCCAGCACCCCTGTTAGCCAGAAGGAGGAGGGGAGCACTCTCGCCAGCCTTTCCCCACCACAGAGAACAGCCGCAACAGCGCGCACACAGCCCAGACAGCAGCATCAGTCAAGCTGCAGTCAAATTTTAGGAATTCACTCTCACGCCAGCAAAGGATTTTGCTGTTTCATTGAGAAATGTAAAACATCCCTTTATTTTCTATCTGAGTTACTCTCTCTATTGATCTCTGCTTGAGGCTGCAATTAGGGAAAGAGTTAAGATTCCTCTTGGTCCTGGCTCAGCTGCAGCTGATTGTCTACTCTTGGCTCAGCATCCTCCTCCCATCCAAAATATTGCTCTGCAAAGGAGCCTTCATCCAAGAAGAAACCCCCAAACACCTATGGGTGGGAGACAGTGCTACATAGCAATATCCTCTTTACAAAGCTTTGGCAGGGAAATATCAGTCATTTGCCCTGTACAAATAGAAATAAGAGTCAGTGTTGACACTGCCCCAAAAATCCTGGGGTCTGACACATTAGATGATACTGTAGACAACTTCCACCCAGCAGTTGCAGAGTCTTAACACTGCCAAATGGCACTGCAAAGATGAGGCTGAGGAAGGAAAAAACTGCTCGAGTCTCTGTAAGCAACTGTGAAAGTGTCATTTTTCTTCTTGCTAATAGTAAATTGGCCTGTCCATTGCTTTCAGACACCCTCCTCTCACATTTAAATACTATTAATTCTCAATTATCTTTCATCTTTCTTCACCTTAGAACACAAGTGTAAAGTCTCCAGCTGAGTATTTCTGGCACTTCAAGGTCTAGGAAAATAATGATTTTGGCTCTTCATATTCAGACTATTAAAAAAAGAAAAGTTTACACCCATTCATTTAATGCATTTTTGAGATTAAAGAAACCATAAAGACATGTTTAACCACAGAAGACTATGTTTTCTAATAATATGGAGGAGCTTTTCACATCCTCTTAAAGCAGGGAAAGAAAAAAAAGTTAGAACAATCCTGCGGCACGATTCCAGCCTGGGAAGCCCAGCATGTCCCTCTTCCCTCCAACGCACACTGTCCTGGTTGGAAATACAAACTAATAAAATTCTGTTCTACAGGGAATCCACAGTGAGGAGGGCACTTTTAGTGAAACAATACAGAGGGAAACACAACACACTTTGGTCCCAATCCCCATGGGGAAGGCAACAGGGCTGTCAGACAACCAGGAGCAACACAAATTCATGTGCTCCCCACCCACCTACACACTACTTGCTGTCTTCTTGTTTCGTGCATTGGAACAGAGACAAGCCTTGGCAGCTGGACACTACCCAGTGCAGCTCTATGCCCCACCACGGCACGTCTTTCCCCAAAAGGAGGGATGTGGACAGGGGCAGAGGGATGTGCTGTTTCACAGCCACTTACTCTTCTCCCAGCCTCGTTGTTGTGCAGGTTCATCATGATGCGGGCGCTCTCATAGGAGCCTCTCTGGTAAACTCTCTCGCGCTCCCGGGCGTCAACGAACTCCTTGGCAAAGCGGTATCCATACTCGATATTATCCCCACAGCCACCCCAAAGCCAGTCCCGGGGCAAGTCCTTGGGCCGTGCTGCCCGGCTGCAGCCGCAGGAGGAGAGTTCACCCTCCCGGCAGGCACGACTCATGGCGTTGACCACCCCAGCTGCGCTCACCGCGTAGGTGAACGCCGTCTCCCGGCTGCCTGCACAGAAAGAGAAGCGGTGTTAGGGTGGAGCCCACGTGCACCGCTCCCTGCCCACCAAGGAGCCAGGAGGTCAAAGGCTCTCCAGGAGTCACCAAAATTCATGTGCCTGTTAAAAGGTAGAGTAACCCCGAACCATGCTTCTCAAAATGCCTTCACTCTGAAAACACCAAGAGAAACCAACCCATTAGAGCACACAAGGTGTTTGCGAAGAGCAGGAGTCACTTCTCATTCATGTTGGTGAAAGCTTGGATGAGGGAGCGGGGAGGAGGTGAATCAGAGCCAGAGCATGATGCCAGCAGAGCCAAAGCAACCGTGCCTGCGTGTGAGGGGTGGAGAGGGAAACAGACTCCCTGTCTTTCAGGAAAAAAAAGATATGTTAAATACAACTTTTAAAAGTCTGGTTCTTAAATTACTACTTCTCAAACATGATTTATGCACTTCACCCACTTGTTCCAATTTATTTAAAGTTATAGTGTTCTACAAAGCCTCC
This sequence comes from Athene noctua, assembly GCF_965140245.1. NCBI lineage: Eukaryota > Metazoa > Chordata > Aves > Strigiformes > Strigidae > Athene > Athene noctua. The sequence continues at coordinate 15,568,600 of NC_134046.1, read as the reverse complement.
TAGTATCAAAAGAAATGCACAGCAGAATAACACACAACTTTTCACCCTATGCATAAACCAGGCACTTTGTAGGAAGCTATTTAAAACTAACAACAACCTGTGCTGCTTAGTATCCACCACTGCAGCTCACGTGAAAATAGCAAGTGAGTCCATGGACAATCACCTTTACAAATTACAGGGAATAAAAAACCCTTGGCATGCGGCGGCCTTCAAGGTTTTCTCCTGCATCTGGTGCCCTTAAATGGAAACTGAAAACCTCAAGTTTCAAACTTTTGGAAGAAAAAGTTACAATACCCACAACGCAAAATATGGCCACGTACCATCTATCTAATCCCACCTTTATTCAGAGCTTGACTTCTCCTACTGCTTTTCCAAGGGTGCCACAAATTCTAACTACAACTAGAGAAGCTTTCAAACAAACAAACAAAACCCCATAAAACTTGCACCAGAGAGCCCACTTGAAGTTTACTTTTCATCTTAAGAAAGAGCATCCCACTGGGTCTTTTCCAAAAAAGATTCCCAGAATGACTGAAAACAGACTAAATATATTTTTTTCGATTTAGATGAGTTAAGTCTTATCCTTAATCTTTGGTCTAATCAATAATCAAGCTATTTAATCTTAATTTTACAAGATTTTTCTTAGGGAACAGCATGGGCCTTTGTAAAATTAGGGCTTTAAGAGACTGCGTTTTGGACATGTCATATGTATTAGGCAGCAACATTCTGAGGTAGAAATTCTTTGTACAAGACCTACCATAACAGGTCAAATCTAATAGGAGCTTTCAAGCACTTCTGGAACATAAATAATTTGCAGTCTGGTCCATATTTAACATCAAGATGACACCATGCTCAGAGCAGCTTTGTTAATATAACAGCTGTCATCCACTGGATTAATTTTAGTAATAGATGCTAGTTTTAAATGGGAAAAATCAGAAGTCTGATGTGGAGAAAGATCAGATTTAAGGAAGATGAGAAGCACTTTGCTCCCTTACTTACAATGGTCTATTCTCACAGACACCTGCTCATGGAAGTACTTACATGAATTATGGGTATAAGGGGTTACAGGAGTAGCCTTTCCAGTTAAAAAAGATTTGGCTTTATGTGGTGACTTATGCCTTGCATTTATTGCAAACTATAGCAGGGGGAACCTCATACAGATTTTAACGTTCCCGTTTGTTCTGTAACACACATTTTTGGATTAATTCCTTAAACAAAATTTCCACTAGATTGAGAGGAAAGAAACGTGGTCTGCTTTGGACCACAGGACTTGCCTCTTCCGCTTCATTTTATTCTTTTTCATGTTTAGTTAGCTCATGCTTTCACATGGTTAACTATGCCGTTTATAGCAGGATTTAAACTCATAAAGCTCACTTTTTTTGACTAGTTTTCATTATTACCCTGGAGCATATTTTAAAGGACTTACTCTTGGTGGGAAGGAGAAGGAAATGCTGGGGTACAGAAAGTGGAGCTGCCCCCCAAGTTCCCTCCTTGAACATTTAGGCAAATTAGAAACTAGCATCAGCTGCTGAAGTAGATTTCAAGCCCCCGCAGGTTGCAAGCCAACACTGCCTCAAGTCATCGACCCCAGGAACACATTAGGAGTGATGGTTCCACATGGATGAGTTACTCTGATTTTTCTTTTTTTTTTTTTTTTTTTTTTAAGTCTTCAGGCACAACTGTGCTTTCCTTCACTGTCAAACATATCTGTCTTTTCCCACAGTCCAGCATTTCTCTCTGTTGTAGCCATGGCAAGGAAACACACATTCCAAACACGTTTGAGTCCCCTCTCTCCCATATATATAAAACACAGAAATGGAACTGTTCAATATACACACACTGTAGGAAGCCACCCACAGAGCAAGGAGCTGAGCTTTACACTTGATATGAGTAAGTCTGCAAGAACAGAACATTTTTTTTTTATACCTGGACATAAGATACAAAATGTTCTTTGTCTTGTATTTTAAAAGCATTCAACGTCAGGCAGCAGGCATGAATCAACTGGACCCTAACTACACTAAACTGTCGTGGGAGGATCCAGTTATTTTATTTTATTATATGTTAGCACTTAGCTGTTTGCAAAGCCCGAGCACAGCCAGCCCAGGGCCGGCCACAAAGCCAGGAGATGGCGCAAGGCAGGGAAGGCAGCAAGGACCATGGCCTGACCTGGGAACCAGCAGCCAAGGAGAGCAGCAGAGAACAAAAGCCCTAAAATTTTGCAGTTCAGTAAGCCACAGAGCAAGTTTCCAAACCCAATGCTAGGTTTATTTGTACAGCTTTAGCTAACTTTGCAGGATAAATCCTGGAAGAAAGACTGTCCATTTATACACTGGGGTAATTACTGTGCTGTCAGTCAGTGCTTTGCCTTGGCGCTCTCCTGTGCACGGCCAGCGACAGCTCAGATGACAAAATCCTCACAAACTATGTGCATTCAGATCGTGACTACCATCTTCTCACATCGGTGAAAGTAAGGAGTATCTGAGAGTCCCTGACAAGTCAGGGTATGGTAGGCTCAACTAAAATTGAATCAGACTCTAGAAATACGCATTTTTCCTTCCACTTGGAGGAACGGCAACTGGTCATTACCGAAGGTCAGCATGAAATAATACAACTGTTACCCACAACACCTTTCTTGTTCTCAGTGAATACACTTTTTAGGCTCTTTAACGCTTGAATATGGCTATTAACCTTGCTTCCATCTGCAATTAGAATAAGTGGCTTAATTACATGATGAATTGCTGTGTAGACATCAGCTAATGCAGTCATACTCAGCAGAAGGTTACAGCAAAGTTATTTAACTTGAAAGACACTACCTTTAAATAAATCTGTCATATTTGGGGAGGGCGGAAACATCTATTCCAGAGACAAACACCACAAATCATGGGCCAAATCCTGTACGTTTCTTCACACCAACAGTCCCCTTGAGCTAATTTTCACTTGCTTGGCTAATAAATAAGGGCTGAAGGCCTAATTTTTAAACATATTATTTTTGTGACATTTGTTAGAGTATTAGAACAGAAAGGTGTACAGAAAAAGTTTTCTTTCATGTTTGATGTGCTTTTAGACTTTGGGTCAGGTAGGCTAAAAGAACCCAAACTCCAGAGGGGGAGTTAACACTGTGTTTGCAAAAAAGCCAAGGAAGGGTTTTTTAATCTAAAATCAGCTGTTCCAATTTGGTACTTTTATGCAATAGATTTTTTTCTATTTGTCTGACAATCTTCATATAAAAACTTCTTTTAACAAAAATTGAGAACAAATGTGAATTGATGTATTCCTTCAACCTTAACTGGAGTTAGCCTATTTACAGATAAACCTAGCTTGAGTCTGGTTTTAAAACTTTATTTTTTTAAAGCAAGACAGGAAAACACCCATATAAAAACTTTACTTTACATCTCCAACTAAAAAGCGCTGCTGAGTTTGTCAGCGTACTGATCACTACATAAAAGATGACAACTGTCACCCAGGAAAACAAGCATTTTTTGGTTGCTTACAGAGTCAGCAATCTGACTTGGGAAAATCAGAGGAAGGTTTCACCATGGACCCAGTTCAACAGCACTGGTTAAAATTTCGCCAAGGACTTTCAAATGTGATGAGGTCCTTAAACGACAGGAAAGGCAGGCAGCACGTGAGCACTGGAGAAGTACATTTCAAAGAGGATCTGATAGGGAGAGGGGTGGGTGCCCACCAAATTGTGGTAAGATGTTAAACAGGAATCTGCCTCTCCTGCCAGCCATGTGATTACATTACATGCGAGTTAGAAGGACAATCACATTTTGTCCTGATAGAACTGATTTCATAAAAACTATCCCGCTACATTATTTTTAATATAAATCTACCTTTTCCAAAAAGAGAAAAAAGTTACCATATCGGGAAATAAGCAAGAAGGAATTACCTATAAATGCTAATAGACAGAGCAACAATTTTCATTTAACCTCCAGGCCAAGAGCAATTTATTATGCAGCCGCTAACTTTGGAACTAGACATAGACATCTTTAATTTTATAAGACGCTGCTGGTTTTAATTCTCTTCGGTTGCCTTCATTTTGTCTCAGGTTTTCTAAAAGGAGATTTTTCCTTTCTCCTCTTTTCTCATATGCAAATATAAATTCCTACTTTGTTTTCCAAGACACATGGCTGGACAGTGGTGGGAAATCACCTCCAGCTAAAAATAATTCAACTCCTTTGCCAACTTTTAAAAACAGTTGGTTGTATACAGTACTCAGTAAGAACCTGGCAAGAGTTTCAAGTGCAGAACAGTTTGTGCCACACATATGCTTAGTCAAGAGTTTAATTATAAAGATGGTGCTTCCTACCTATCTGCATGACTCTGCCAAAAACAGAGTTGTTGTCCACAGTGCTGCAATTCCATCTTCTATGTCTGAACTGATACTGGCACTCCTTAATTCCCGTCTTTGCACCCTCTCCAATGAACTGCATATGGTCCTGATACAATTGGCAGAGTTTCTTCTGTCCTTGGGAAAGCCCTGCTAGCTGGCTACATAGTGGCTGGGCTCCTATTATATATACCTCTGACATCTGAACAGGGTTCATGGGGTTCATAGGGTTCATCCCTAAAGACCTGCATAAAGAAAGATTTGGATTAATAAAGAGAAGACTCAAAAAAAAAAATCTAGAAATCCCAACAGAACTGTATCATACACATGAACATACCACTCCTGGTTTTCTTAACAGGTGAGAAAAAAAACACTTAAACATGAAACTTTTGTTTTAAGACAGCACAGAAGTTATTAGTTCCCATCCATGTGGTTATCACCGTAGATTAGGGACTGAAGTAATACGGAAGACTTGCATCTAGACAGCCCTTTACCAACTTAAATGGATGTAGTAAAAGTAACAGAAGCTCCAAACAACTCCAAGGCCAGAAAAATAAATAAAGCAAAAATGAAAAGAGCCCCTCAAACCCCAGTTTATTTTAACACGCGTTTTAGATTTAAGTCTGGATTTTTCAATCTGTTCTACCAGAAACAAATAGGGAAACATTTAACAAGCCAGAAGTTAAAAACTTGGTACAGACTACTTCTACCTTCTTCCAAACAACATATAAAAACACAGAGGCAAGTATATTCACTGTAAACAAAATCAACTTTGTTTTCTTAATTCTTACAGTGCTCTTCACATGATACATTTCAATTAAAAGTAGCCATTAATCCAAAAAGGATCACTTGAAACAGCAGGGAAACACCTATTTCAAGAACTCCCAACATCGTGTGCTACACAAAAAGAGATAATTTGCCAAAGCAGAAATTTAAAAGTACTTCTTTGTAACAAAATATATTTATAAAGATTTAAATTACAGAAAAGTTCAAACCAAAACTTTAACAAAAGTTTTTACTTGTAAATCAGCGTTCTCTTTCATATATGCAAAATCTCTAAGGGAGTTGAAATGACTCTTAAAAGAGAGGCAATGCTAGTAATTTAAGGATGATCAAATCCATAGAGAATCTATTGTACAGCACCTTAAAAAACCTGAATTTTACAACATGAGATATTGCCCATTTACGCTTATTCGAGAGATCCGTTCACTTTACTACACAACGTATTACAACTAAAACATTACTCCCCTGCTGTCCCGTTCATGCGATAGTACTCCCTCAGAAACAAAGTACACAAGAAGTAAACAGACATTTAATCAAGCAAATCTGAACACCCCCTTTAAAAATCAAGTCGATACAAGATGCTTACCACCAAGAGCTGGCTTCTATTACAACCTGGGTAAAAGAGGAGAAAATGGCCAGAGCCACTATGAGGTACTGAGAAGCCATTGTACTGCCAACTGTCCCCAATGCACCTCCTTGGATTAATACTGCCGTGGATTTCTGGAGGGGGGAGAAAAAGGATCAGATTGTTTATTGCTTCTCAGACCATTTTCGAGCATTCAAGTTTAAACAACGGAAGTATCCGGGCCCCTTTTAACTTGACTCTGACTCGCCTGCCCTTCTCCCCGCCGAGGCTTTGGTGCCAGACGCAGGCACGTCGCGGCTCCCGCTCCACCGGACAAAACCCACCCACGCACCCCCCACCCCCCGGACACCGCCTTCCCGGGGCGGCCGCAGCACCGACCGGCCCGGCCCCGCCGCTCCCCGCACCCCGCCCGCGGCGGGACGGGGCGAGACCGCTGCTCCGGACACGGGGGACCCCGTCCCCCCACCCCGCCCGGCCATCCCCGCTGCCCCGGGGCTACAGGCCACCCGTGGGCCCCGAGCCGGGCATTACCCCATCGCTCCCCGCTCCGGAGCCAGCATCGTGGGGACGAAACGCTCCCGGCGGGCTAAAGGCGGCTTCAAGGTTTGCAAAGCGAGCCCGAACGGGAACGATGGGGGGGAGGGGGGGGGAGGGGAGGCCGGTGCCACGAGGGGGTCGGTGCTGCGGGGGGTGGGGGGCCGGCGGCTCCCACCCGGGGACTAGGCGGCCGGTCCTCGCCCTTCCCCGCCGGCCGGGGAAGGCGCTTGCCGCTGCCCCTAAACCATCCCGCCGCAGCCTCCGGGCTGCGCCGCCGCCCGCTCTCCGCGATCGCCGAGGCAGCCCCGAGCTCCGCGCTCTCAGCCCCGACGGCAGCCCCCGGGCCCCGCCGGGGTCGGTGCCGGCCCGGGGAGGTACCAGGAGCGACAAGGAGCGACTCCGCGTCCCGACCCGGCCCCTGCAACGACCAGGCTGCCGCTTGGAAGTCAAACGCTCCCCCCGACAGGTCCCGCGATCACCGTCTGAGTCCTCACACGGGACTCTTTAACTTGCTAACCAGTGCCATTCACGGTTTTTTATTTCCCCTCCCCTCGGAAGGAAAAAAAAAAAAAAAAAAAAGGACATTTCGACACTTGAGGGCTCCCTATTCATTCTCAAAAAGCCCTTAATGCTGAATTGAAGCTGCTCTTAATTCTAATTTATTTCTGTTTGCGAAGGGTCGGGAGGAGAGGCCCGATCGCAGCGCCGCGGCGGGAAGCCGGGCTGACACGAACCGCCGGACACACGCGGGGGAGCGGCAGACAGCGCGGGGCGGCCCGCGGGGACGTGCGGAGCCCCCCGCGCCGCTCATCGCCACCGCGCCGGGGCTGCAGCCGCGGGGCGAAGCCGCCCCTGGCCGCCTCCCGCGGGTTAAACACCCCCTGTCCGGGGGCAGCCCCCAGTCCCTCCCCGCCGGGAGGGGTGAATGGGGCCGGTCTCCCGCAGCAGGAGCCCGGCCGGTTTCGATGGGATCGGTCCCGGGAAAGATGCGAAAGCCGAGGGCGTGTTAAGGAAGGGACGCGGCGAAGCCAGGCGCGCGAGGAGCTCGCTGCGGCACCCAAAAGCCAACGCGTTGGGGTTTATTTCTTTCATCTGCTAGTTCTCAGTAAAAGTAATAAAGAAGAGTCATGGAACTGCCCGAGCCCTGACGAAGCGGGAGACGCCGGTGCCCAAGCGGGACCCCAACAGATGTGCGGCCGCCGGGCCCAGCAGCCGCCCCGGTACAACGCCGAGCTGCCCCGGCGGGGCGGGCGGCCGGGGCCCGCCGGGCACGGAGAGCGCCGGTGTCCCCGTTGCCAGCCCCGGATGGCAGGGCCAAAGCCCCTCTGCCTGCGCCCCTCGAAGGGCCCGGGTGCCCGCCGCCGCAGCCCGCGCTGCACCGGGCCGGGGCCGCCGCGCCCCCGGGGAGCCGTGCCGCCGCGCGCCCAACAGGGGGCGGCCTCCGCCGCCGCAGCCCCGGGAGGAGCCGGGGCCGGGGCCGGGCGCCGCTGCCCCGCCGACGGCACCTCCCGCGCCTCATCACCGCTGCCAGCGCCCTCCGCGTCCTCCCGACACGGAGCGGCGTGGCCAGGCGGGACGAGGCACCTGCGGCCGGGGGCGCGGGCCCAGCTCCCCCCCGGCCCGACCCTTCTGCACGCAGCAGCTGACAAGCTGCCATCAAAAACCAAACAAAACAAAAAGCCAACCAAAAAAAAAAAAAAAAAGACAGACTCGCCGGCAGCACTGGCTATCAGGAGCGTGAGGCACCATGTTCAACTTTGTAGGGCCGCGGAGATTGGTTTTTGGTATTTAATCACCCCATGCGGAGCCCGCGCTCTTTGCTGAGATGAAAAGGGAGGCTTTTACAGATCCTGCAGCCGCGGGATCGCCTGTGATCCTGTTTTACACGGGGTGTCTGGACAGCCTGCGAAGGCATCTGGTTTTCTGGGAGCACTACCTGCGGGAAGGCGGCATCCAGAGCCCCGGCTCCGGAGGGCTGTAAACCTTGGCGGCCTCCGCGGGAGGCGCAGCGGCTCCGCGGGGAACCCCCCGGCCGCCCCCTGCGGCTTTACATCCATTTTTGAAGGGCGAGACCAGGTTTCACGTTTGCAGAGAAAAGCACTCGCTGGGTCCCCAGCCCAGCTCTCCCCTACCGGAGAGGCGGGGGGGGTGGGGGTGTGTTTTCCAGAGGGGCTTAAGGCGCACCTCCGTCCTTCCCTCCGCGCCAGCTCCGGCCGGGGAGAAGCCTGGCTTCTTGGCCCAACTGAACTCTCCGTGACCCTCCGAGCGCAACCGATTTAGCATACAATTGACAATTAAAAACAAACAAACAACAAAAAGCCAACAGTCTTTCCAACATGGAGTCCTCGCAGCGCCAAGGGGACCCCGAGGAACCGCGCTCCTCCGCTCTGACCCAAGCGGGACCCTCTGCAGATGCAGAGTGATAATCTCCAGAAACTTAGAATAAAATTAAAAAGGGGGGGAGGGGGGGGCTGACTCCGGGTCCTCCGCTGGCCCCCAGCCAGCTCTCCTTAAAGGTACAGGCCACCATTAGCGCCGACGTTGAGCTCCTCCATAGCGATCCTCCTCGGAAAAGTTTGGGAAGTTTGGAAAGATGTCTTTAAACTCGCGTTACGAGCCGCTGCCAGAAAGATGCACCGGGACGCGGCGGGCAGAGCGAGCCCAGCAAGTGTCCCTGCGGCGGGCAGCCTCTCTTGGGGGGGGGGGAGGGGGGGGGGAATTTAAAAAGAGAAAGAAAAAAGAAAATAAAGGCGCTTTTTCCAAGCGGGGAGCAGCGCTCTCCGCGGTGGGCGAGAGCGGAGAGGTGGGAGCGCCCGGCGAGGAGAGGGCCGCCCCGTTGCCGGGGACCCGCGCCCGCGCAGGGCCGCGCCCCGCCGCGGTGCAGCCCACCCTGCGCGCCCGCGGCGGCAGCCCCCCGCGGCGCGGAGGCACCTACGCCCCGCGCGGACTCACCTCCATTGCCACGGGATCACCGAGCGAGAGCAGCCAAGTAATCCAAGCAGAGCAGGAGGGGAAGGGGCGAGGCGAAAGTAAAATCCTGGATCGCAGGAGCCGGGCGGTATCCTCCCAAGCAGCGGACGGCGGCGGCTGCCGGGGGAGCGCGGGGGCCCGCGGAGCTGGCGGGGGGCGGTGGGCGAACGGTCGCTCTGTCCGGCGCAGGCTGAGCGTGTCCGACTGCGGAGCGGGGCACCAGTGCAGCCTTCCTTCCAAGGTCCATCAGCAATCGCAGTAATTAGGGCTTTCCACCACCAGAAGAAGAAGGAGGAAAAAAAAAAAAAAAAAAAAAAAAAAAAAGAAAAGCCAAAAAAAAAAAGCCAACCCAACACACGCACACAGCGCCCGTGGGCGTGATTGTGCGGAAGCAAATAAAAATCTTCACAAGCGGCAGCGAAAGCGCCGCGGGCGACGATCCGTCCCACCAGCCCAGGTGGTGCCGCCGCGGGGCTCCCCGCGCTCCCACCCGGCCCCCGGCAGCGCTCGGCCGCCGGCGCGCCCCCTCCGCAGGTCGGCGCGGACCGGGGAAGGGGGACGAGTTGAGCCGAGCGAGCGCAGGGCTCCCCCCTGCCCGCCCCCCTTCACTTGCTTAAAGGCTGGGCGGCGCGGAGCCGGGCGTCCGCGGCTGCAGAGCCATCCTGGGGCTGGCTCCCTCCATTTTACACAGAGAAGAAAAAGCCCAACAGAAAAAGAAGTTTCTGCACAAGCGGGGAAGGGGGAGGGGGGGACCTTGTGCACGCGTGTGTCTGTCTTACGGGGCGACTGATCCTGCAAGGCGAGTAGGGGCAGGGGGAGGGGAGAAGTCCGGGGCTTCAGGAGCTGCAGCTTCCCCAATCCATCGCTGGCAGAGACACACAGCGCCGGGGAGCAAGTTACGCGCGGGAAAGGGAGCCGGAGCAGACGGCGTCGCGCTGCAGCCGACCCTTCCTCCTCGGGGCTCTGCCCCCCGCCCGCTGCAGCCGGCCCAACTCCCCCCGTGTCTCTCCCTCGATCCTCTTCACCCCGCTGCTTAAAACTGTTAGGAAAAAAAAAAAAAAAAAGAAAAAAAAGAAAAAAAAGTTGGAGAGCCAACGGCAGCTGAAAAACTTTCTCCGCAGCGCATGCGCCTGGAGCCGACCTATTGCAGACGGGGCTGGATTTTAAAGCTGTACGGCAGCGAGCAGGACCCCGGCGCAGCCTCGGGGCGGACGGGGGGTGCCCCGGTCCCCCCGCGGCCGCAGCGCGCCCCGGGAGCGGCCGCATCGCCCGAGCGCCGCGTCGCCGGGCCCTTCGTGGCCACCAAGCCCGGCGTGAGGCCCCGCGAACACCCCCTCCTGACACAAAGCGGCGACCTCCCCTGCGCCCACCCCGGCCGGGGGTCTGCGCGGCCGCCCTATGCCGCCAACACGCTATCCCGGGGCGGGGGACACCCCCCCCCTCCTGTAACCTGCTGGGTCGGCCCCAAGGGGGCTCCCCCGCGCAGACATGTGCGCGCAATGTGGAGCGCACATGGCCGAGCCGGAGGGGGCTGCACCAGCATTCCTGGCGAGTGGCTCATTTGACAAGCCCAGTTTATCGCCTGCTCCGAGACACGAGAGGCGGCCGCGTCTGCCGCTTGCCAAGCGCGGGGGGACCGAGCGGGCTCGACGGCTTTGGGTTCCTCCTTCTCCAGCGTCTTTTTTTTTTTTTTTTTCGCTGTAAATTTGGCAAGTTGTTGACAAAACTGTTTGGGTTAAATCATGTAAGACCCAATGAGAGCTACAGGCGAGGAGGGCTTCGCGGACCCTTTGTACTTCAGAGTGCTTTCCCCGCTCTGCATTCCTCAGCCAAAGGTTTTTTATTGCACCTCTCACATGCACCCAAGTGCAGGAAATGGGAGCGTTCCCCCAGCCGTGCCGTAACTCCGCATTATTTCCCTTGTATTCGCCTGCGACTGCGGGTCCACGGGGGGACGCGGGGGAGGGGGCACATTATCAAAGCGGCCCTGGGAAATCCAAACAAGGCTGCGAGAGCCGCTCCGCTATCAATAAATGCATTCGCTCCTCCAAAGCCGTTACAGTGCAAATAAAATCCCTTCAGCAGCCCGGCGCGGGGAAAGGCACATCCCGGCCGGGCCGAGCCCGCCGCCGCTACACACGGCCCCGGGGCCCAGAGCTCGCCCGCCCCGACGGGGCGCTGCCCGCCAGGTAAGCGCAGCCCTCCTCCGGCACCGGCGACCGCTCCACGCTGCGGCCCGGGCCGCCGAGCAGGAGGGCTCCCCTCCTCCCGGCCCCGCTCCCCCGGCCCAGCCCCCTCTGCCCGGGGCGCCGCTGCCCGCCGCCTCCCCGGGAGGGGCCGCCGGGAAGGGGTCCCCGGCCGCGCGGAGCCGGGCAGCTCGGGCCGCGGGTGCGCAGGACGGGAGCGGGGTGGCGCGGAGAGGGGAGCGCTGCCTCAGGCGGGGGCTTAAAGGCAGCGCGGAGCCCTCCGGGCCCTGGCGCGCCCCCGCCGGCACCTGCCCACCCGGGCGGGGCCCGAGCCCGCAGCATCGCGCCCGGCGGGTTTATTTGCTCCCTAACACCCGAGGAGCCTTTTTGCATCGGGCATCCTCACAGCCCGGGCTGCGGTTCATTCCTCGGGACGGCTGGTGAGGAATTTATAAATTAGGTGTAGCACCAGGTCCGGGGAGGAATAAAGGGGCTGTTCGTTCCTTTTAGGAAGACCAACCTTAGTTTTATGCCTAGTAAATAATATTTTATTGCCTTTGGTTTACTGTGGCATTTCAATTATCCCCTTTAGGAGTCTGCAAACTGCGTGGGTTAAAGGTCATTTCTCAAATCACTAGAATTAGTAAAGAATAGCAGAAAACTGTAAAAAGGGGAGGAGCCGCGCAGTAAAACAAGAAAGATCGCCTGAAATAAACTAATAAAGAGCCCCGAGCTGTTTACCTCTCGCATTTGTATTCCCGAATGATGTTTATCATCATGTAATTGCATAATGTCATCGGGCACAGGAAAACGCCTAGCCCGGGACGATCAATACAGGCAGGCAGGCAGGCAGGGCTGTTAGCAGCCGTTTGGCAACAGGGGAAGCCAACACCAGATCATTTTCGTTGCCGGTATTCCTAGTCGTTGCTTTTTAAAAGAAAACTGAACAGGGAATTTATAAATCATGGGCAAATTTTCAAGCTATGGCGCATATAAGTGGAAATAAAGGGCAGAAATCCAAACATCCTGCAAGGCTTTAAGAATTTTAATTTCTCCTCGCTATTTAAAACAGCTGGGTGAAGCTAGAGGGGGCAGGAGGGAGAAGTATAGACAATGTTACAGGCATTTGTGCTGCCCAAGCTTTTGTTTTCCAGGTTTGCTGGCGATGGAGCTCTTAAGTTAACCAGACAGTTGATCAGGTGTGCTTTCCTGCCAACGTCGAAGTGTTTTCTGGAGGAAAAAAAAAAAATGCTCAGAGTAATGTAATAAGAAGTGCAAAGATATTGTTGAATGTCCAAAGAGCAGAACCCCAAACAGCAACACTGCGGGATTTTAGAGATTAAGGTCTGCCATAGCCCTGTGATTCTCTGCAAGACAGAAATAGGTTATCTTTGGTCTTTTAGATGTGTTTCTGCCATTTTTCTACGGAGTAATGCATTTTAACAAAGGAGTGGTCACATCGAAATACTGCACGCATGGTTCATTTTAATGTGTAGTGCTGTGTGATTTATATCTTTACACCTCGTCCAATGGCTAATATGCAGTCAGAGGCTGATAGGCAGGGTTCTCCATCATGAAGAACCCGTTTGGAAAGCAGAACTTTCAAGGGAAGAAGGTATTTTCCTAGGTATCTTTTTAGTTCATCATGGCATTTGAATACAGAATATAGGAATTATTACACATATTGCACTGAACCTCTGTGAAGGCATAGCCCATCTGCGGCTGCTTTGGTATTACTATGAACAGTGTATCTGCATATATGTTTTTTTAGGTGAGGGGCCATGCGTAGTACTATAATGACCATTTGACAGAGCAAGTATGTCATGTTCCTTTGAACACGTAGCCTGCACTCTGCCCACCAGTGCATCTACACCAGGCATGACTTTTTGTTTTAAGCTCTAAGGGACTTAGACGTAACTGCCTTGAAATCATATATGCATTTTCCTAAGGCTGTTTTCTTTCCTAAAACTTGCTGTTGCTTTCTTCTTCTACAGACCACCCTGTCATCCAAAAGATGGCTAAACTACAAAAGAAATGCCAAAGATGATGATTTTATGCCAAATCTTGCAATTGTTATTTTCCTATATCCTTAGCCTCTAGAGGCAAGAAATAGCATGGGAAACCCTCTTTTTAAATAATCATTTTATATTTATAACTTGCCTAACTGCTGAAGAAACTTTGACAAGAGACTAGAAGACAAAGAGAAGAGTATGGATGTCTGTCATGTCCCTCCACCCTGTCCCCTTCCCCTCACTCAGATCCCAAATTCCTGATGTTGAAAGAAGCCAGGATATTTGGGGGCTGCAATAAATACTAGAAAGGAAGAAATATAGTCTAGATTAGTATCCATCTTTACCAGGTGAAGACATATTTTAGATGCAGTGAGATGCACATAAGAGACAGCAACAAGAAAGTTTACAGGGTAATGAATGTCACAGATGCTGGGAAATACACCAATCTACAAACCTGCAAAGTCTGTAGAAAAGAATATACCATTTTATATTTGAATTGATGATAACTATACCAGTTATGAACTGCATAACAAATAGCCCCCTCAAAACAATCAGCATTTATCTGTATTATCTGCTGGAGAAAGACAGCTGTGGACTCATTTTTCATTTTTAATATGCGAAACACAGGTAGGTTCTTTTTATTCTCTCCTACTGAAGTCCACTAAACCTTGCTGCCACTGCAGAAACCACAGCCCAGGTACAACATGTGTGTGAGCTGAGTCATGGAGGAAAATAAATACATAAGAAAATGCTATACACAAATAAGAACTCTAAGCTGTTGAACCAGGCTGCCAACTGTGTGCCATGTCTATTGGAGCGTGGGGCTCAACTGCCATGAGCTCAGCCGGGTGGAAGGTGGTCAAAACCCACCCTCTCACAAGACCAAGAAGGCTGTGTTTTCATGCCCCACAGTGATGATTATTTTACTGTTCTGGGAGGCTGGTGCCAAAGCGCAGGGGTCTGGCACACTGAGCTTGGTGAGCTGATGGGGCAGGTGCTGACACTGATGGAGGTGTTCAAGGAGGACGTGACTCCCCCTCAACCAACAGGACATGAGAAAGCTGCCTTTCTGTAGTAAGAGAGACCATGAAAGGGTGCTTCTGACATTTTTAAATTTTATCTCTGCAATAGCAAAGGTTGTTGAAGGTAATTATCAGGGAGATAAATTTATGCCCCCAGAAGTGTTTGCAGTTTTCTCTTCTGTCCTTTCTCTTTCCAGGGTACATGTCCCTCTCCTTGCACCTTGTGCCTTTGCCTACAAGCTTATATCTTTATCTTGGTGATACCTCTCCTGCCCTCATCTCAGCCATCCCCCTGCTGCCACCATATGTCATTGGAATGTTTCAAGTAGTGAGTCTGGTTTACTTAAAGAATAGTGCTTTTAGAGGAATAATACTTTGCTTTGTTTCCATTAGGACCTTAAAAAAAACGTTTATGGGAGGAAAAATAAACAATCCCACCACCACTCCTTAACAACAGAGTACTTTCCCTCTCGTAATGCTACCAGTTCCTTCTTTCACTGAGGCCAAAGGCACCTCCCATAAACTCTGGAGGGCTCTTATACGTTTCTTCTGAGTGGTCTGAACATAACTCTCCCCAATACACACACACACACAAAGGCACACAGAGTTCATTTTCCAGAGATGACCAGGCAGGGAACTTTGCCACACTGACTACAGACCAGCACAGTCTCCCTGTTCTTCCTCAGAGAGCTGCAGAGTAGCTGAGGCATGGGAGACCATGGCTGCAGAGAGGGTCCACAGGGAAAGGACAGGACAAGTCTCTTCCCACAGCCCACCTGTATCATTCACGTGTAACAGCCCTGTAGCAGCCCCGTTCTCACATGCTGGTCTCTGCCTTGTGGCTGTGCTTCAGACTCCCAACTGCAGCAGCAAAGAGAGGGCAGAAGTGCCCCAGCACCAGGTACAGAGGTGAGGGATGACACTGAGGTGATCTCTGCTCTTTAACCAGACACCCCTGTAATGAGACTGCCATTGCGCTCCATGTACACTGCTAACACACCCCAGGCAGCCTGAGATGTGGTCTGGGGCTGCGTGTATGGTGCTGCGTGGTACATCACCACATTTATTTCACCATTGTCCTTGGAGCCTATAAGATGGTACACCTACCTTAGGAACTTTTTTATCCCATTTTCTGCCTGGCATATTTTCACGGTGTTGGTGTGATTGCTGTGCCATACTCATGACACACAGGTAACTAGGACTCTCAGAAGATTTTGCTGATGGCAAAACCAGCAGACCATGAACGGGCAGGAAGGGGAGGAGAGAAAAGGGCAACACAGACTTCCCATGAGCATGGACCAATCTGACACCCTCTCCTGACATGGTCACAACTATGCGTGGTTGCCTGGGATGGCATCTGGTCCTCAATAGCACTACTTACTTCTGAGAAGGTTAGGCTGGAGTTTATAACTGTAGCAATATGAGATCCTCAAAGTCTGCATAGCTCAGGGAGGAATGTAGGTGGATGCTGTCTTAAGCTCTCCCCTGAAATATCACTAAGCATTTCTTTAAAATATGTACACACACATGTTGTCAGTAAGGTGTGTTTAAGACTGAGAGGAGGGATCTTGGTTAGTCCTTATATGACACTTATCTTAAAGACAACTTAGCTAATTCATCATTTCCTTAGGACTAAAGATATATCATAGCAGCTAAGCCAATGTATATTTGTCAATGACTGCTTAAAGCCAATATAATTCTGAACACAGCTATCAATCTGTGCACTATGAGTAACACATCTGATAAATTTAACCCTGTCTTTCAAACTCCATAATAGTCTGTGAATTCACCTTGATTCTTACCAGTTTATTTAGAATACGGAATTGCTTGACAACTTGTTTTATAAAGATATTTAAGGTTTAGATTAATTTTGAAGTCTTCATTTTAAGTATTTGATTAGGCAAACCTTGTGACTTGTTTCCCCAGTGATACTGTTTGTCTTTATTTCTTCACTGAATGATTAAGGTACCATTTTAGCTCTGTATTATTTTCCTCAGTTCAAACGAAAATTGTGAAAACAGCACTGATGGTGCAAATGTTAGCCCACAGTGAATAACACAAGGATACACTGATAGCACAGCCGTAGGACCAGGCTGAGTAGTATGTATTAAGATTCTATACAGAATAGGTGTAATAGCCACATGTGTAGATCCAGCACTTATAGCCTCCCCTGCTAAAGTCACTAATCCAGCCTTGAAAAGTTAGAAATTGATTTATCATGGATGACCTCTCATTCTCTTTTGCTGTATAAGAGCCTGTAGACTCACTTTTTGAGGAGTGACCTGACAAAAAATGCTGTGGTATAATCTTGGAAGAAACAAGGACCACTGTAGTGGAAAGGGTATTGTGCTTCCAGGCAGGACCTGGCCATGAAGTGGATGAGGGCATCTGCAGTGGCGCCTCTGCTGTGCTCCAGCCTGCCTGAGTTCTGGTATCAAAAGTCCATAGTCTGTGTATGTGTGACCCCTCTTGTTCTGCTTCTTCATTCAAAAGCAGAGAAAAGCCATCCAAGCAGTTTACTGTGCTATTGGAGTTTACAATCCCATGGAGATGGGAGATGATATTCTGTTCTTTATTATAGTATAGAACACTATAAGCTTTTTTATCAAGTAGCTGTATTTTTGCTTCTGGGAGAGCATGACAGGTATTCATTACTGCCTAGTGTGCTGCTTTGAACAGCTAGGATAATTGCCCAGCCCTGCCTCATTGGCATCTGTCCTGGTCACAGCATTTCTTCCGCCCAAACAGTCAGTAATAACCTATAATTCAAAGCATAGTGGTGACTCCTTGATATCACTTTTAACAAAGCAGCCAAGCAAAGGAACAGCTACAGAAGTAGCCATTTAATTGCTTGATAATAATCACTGCACTTTATTTAATTGTCTTTATTACGGGTTGCCAATATAGCAACTTTTCTTTATTTAATCAGCTGTTTTGCTAATATTTTCATGAAACACTTCCTTCCAGAACGTCTGAGGCTTGCAGGGTAACTTACCCAACATAAAGGTGGGTGTACTGATCTACTGCTGGTTGTAGTGAACTCCACAGGAAAACAAAATCTCATTCATTTCTTTAAGGTTTTATGGAGAACATCTATTGCATTTTCATGATCAGTTACATGTATTTCTACAGAACGATGGAAATGCCAGAGGCTAACACCCTACCTGCTTTTCAAGCAGAGGTGCATTTCCATGCAGTTGCATCATCCTGTGACTTTTCTTTATTTTTTGATAGTATGGTACGAAGTATTGTGAAGGCTACATTCTCATGAGTAGAATGTCATGAGAATACTTTCTATTTTCATAGAAGCTGATAGTATTTCTTCACTGTCCCACAACACCAACTTGTGTTCTTTGGGAAAATAATCCCAAATTTTTCAGTATTTTCTTTGTACCTCTCCTTTTTATCAAAAAGCTGCCTTAGCTGTAAGTCCCAGCTTAACTCTGTAGAAAAAGGAGTATAGGACATACATTGTAAAAATCACTCAAATAGTTAAATGTATGTCAAAGCAGGGCCTTTTACCACTAAGTAGGCAGGGTGCTCCCCTTCAAAATGCTGGACTTCATACTTGGCATTTGCACTGCAATGAATATTGACAGTCCTGTCCCTGAGACTAGAACAGTTTTGGGGAAAGCATTCCTTGTCTGAAATACAATTTGAGCAGTATTTTATTATACTGTGACCCTGTGAGTATACAATCAGGAGGGACTCCTGGGGTTTATTTCAGCTGATTATGGAACACAGAGCAGAATACAGCCAGTGACCTCTGTAAATGATCACATATTTGTCTTTTGGATAAGAAGTCATCTAGTCATAAATGATTTATCTAAAAGATTCTATCAGATCTGAGACTAAGCTTCACTCAGCTACATTAGCAAAGCACGTAACAATTTATAAATGTCACATGCTGTAGTACTTTAGAAAATATATTTACATTTTATATTCTTTACATATATCTGGACTGAATTTTGAAAGCTAATTCAAAGTGAAATCAGATTTTTAAAATATTTGTTAAAAAGCCCTTCCTAAAAATCTGGTATTCATTTTAAGATGATATCCTGTATTTAATAAGAATTGTTAATATAGTCTGTGTAGCAAAATTAGAAAACTGTACTAAGATGTAGCACTCAAAAGAAGTGTCCTTTTCATCTTCATTCCTGCGGTGCAAGTAGGATGTGCATAACATCAAAACTATCTCTTCAGTTGACATTTTGTTTGTAATATGGTTTAAGGCAGCGACTTTGAAATGTTTTGAATATGCAAATAGGAAGAAATTTAGCAAAATAAAAACATCTGATTTTTTAAATTTGTCCCATTCCCCTGGTGTTTGACCTTCCGGAAACTACTAGGCTATCTCACATGAAGGCAGCCTTCCTTTCATAGGAATTAATTCAAATATCTAATTTACTTTATTTTCAGACTGCAGTTTAATGTCTGTGTTGCTAAGTAATCTAAATTCTTCTCAGAACTCTCTATGGTGTCAAGGTCCAACAAATCAGTTACAGAAAATGGCCCTTCAGTGCAATTTCTCACTAATCAGTTTACAAATATGCGTACATCAGAATTTGTATTTGGAATTTCAAAAGTGAATGGGAAAAATAATCATTGAGCCAAACTTATTAGACAAGGGAACTCTGAAAAAACAGCATTTCTAAACAACCTATTTTAATATTTCCGGATTTGTCTGATTCTTTGGGACATTAATGATGGCAAACTAATGTACATTAGGAAAATTTTATGAGGTTTTCTATATTTCAGTCTCTATCATGCAAGATGCGCATTATATTCAAATCCCACAGCTAGCAAAGGAAGGAGAGAATTTTCAGATTGCACAGAATAGGACCCATAGGTAATCCAGGTCTGAAGCATGTGTTTAATTTTACCTTTGGTTCCTCCTGCCTCATGCAGAGTCCTCTGTGCACCCCCAGAGAAGGAGGAATCACAGGATTTCTGCAAAAAATTTTCAAAGACTGCATATGGCACTTCTGTGTGAGGGAATTTAGAGCTGAAAAATGTGCAAAGCACTGCAGAAAGGAGAAAAGTCAGTTCTGTATGTCCCCATGGCTGCAATGGAGAAGAGCAAACAGAATAGCAGCAAAGCATAAACATTTTAACCAAAATAATTCCCTGCGATGTATGTAGAGAACAGATCTGGATGAGGATTGCTATAAAAAGGTATCAGTATGACCATGAGCATTCGCATTACCCCCAAAACATTTATTATTGATTTCAGGATCTAAGTCCTGTAAAAATTTCCTCACGTGAGTAGTTGTATTCTATAAGCTATCTGTCCAATTATAACCAAAAATGCCAAGCACTGGTAACTCTTACTGACTTGAGAGTGACTGAGAGTAATTCCTTCTGACTTCAGTAGCGTTACTCACGGAAACAGGGTGCTATTCTTGTTCTGTGATTTTAAAATTTTAACCTGTTTGAAAGATATGAATTAATATAATAGTATTTATAGTCAGGTTATTAAACAGTTCTCTGTATTTTAGTAGAATAACTATATCCAATGCATTATACTTCACACTGAAGGAAGTTTGTGGCATATTTAAATTAATTTATCTATTAATTGCAATAACTGATGGTAATCTTGAAGAAAAATTAAGAATACCTGCACAATTCTTAGGTCTGAAGACTTTTCCATTGAAATATTCACATTTTTGTAGCCAAGAAAAAAAATCCTTATCATATGAGCCGGACAGGTCTTTTCCTGTAGTTTTCAGACCTTGATGTTTTATTGACCAAACTCCTTGCTTTAGACTTGAGCTCATGTTCTCTGAGGAAGTACAAGTGGTAATTATGCAAGTCTTTCCTTCCCTGTCATAGGCAACATTCACAAGGGAGATTTACAACCTTCAGCTTTCAGATACGGAGACTGGTTGTTTAACTTCAGTGAGAATAACTCTGACATGGTGAACGGCATCAGAATTGGAATAAATCCTCTAGAAACTGGACAGGGACAGCCCTGGGAGTTAGATATGGAGGGGGGGGGGGGGGGGGGGGGGAGCAGGGGGGGGGGGGTGTTGCCTCTTCTTTTTCCTATAGTAGCCCCAACTGAAAGATTCATCAGAATTTATTTTGTTTTAGAAAACAGACTCCTTAAATATAATTCATTTTACTCCTGGAGGCAATAGCAAATCTATCTATAGCCATAGCAAACTAACCTATGGACTGAATGATACTCAATCGTAACAAATACTATAAGTGACTGTAATGTAGAGGTACTAGAATAGACTGTGTTAAGCATTGGTAGGAGTAGAGTTCTGACCTAGAAACAGTCAGGACAACTATAAACAAAATACATTGTAAATGAACTTTAGTAATGAATAATGTATTTTCTCATCACAAAGCATTCAAAAAGTGATGCAGTTTGTTCATCTGAATTACATTTAGCTCAAGTTCTGATATATAGAGGAAATGATTTGGCCCCATGCTCCTGTAAATGTACACATTGGCTCCAGAAAGAAGCAAGTGGGGTACAATCAGAAACTTAATCAATAGTCTTTCCGTTGACTTCAGTAAAGTTTGGATTAGTCCCTTAATGCACATCCTTACCATGACTGACAACAATCCTGCCTTCACATGTTTGATTGATCTAAGACTGGAGAAGGCACAGAGGGCAGGAGAGTTATGCACAAGGAATACGGCTGGTCCATAATGACCACATTTCTGTGACCTTTGGTGGATTGTAATAAGGATCTTTTTATTAAAACAAAACAAAACAAAATAAAACTGTAAGAGCTCCAGGGCAGATCTGTGTTCTCTTTTGGCCTGTGTTAACCTCTAACCAAAATCTGGCCATTTAAAAAAAATGTACTTCAGCTGGTTTTCTTTATTTTTGGAAGTTTAAAATGAAATATAAAGCCCATAATAAAATGCATATGAGGACACAAATCAGTAGACTTGAGAACTATGTTAAGAACTATCCAACCATATAGATCTTCATTAACAAGGGTGTTCTCATGAAATTTGGAAAATGCTCTTATTTGCTTGTATGCATGTTGTTGTTCATGATATTATTTATTGCTATGGTAACCAAAGCAGTAAATACAGCAATGTTAGACAACAATAATCAAGAAAAAAAAACTTATTGCAAAAGAAGACAACTAAGAGCCAAAACAGAGGTGTTTAGATGATGGTGTAATTTGCTATAATAACTGTTTAGCCACATATTTGGCAAGCCCTG
The DNA here is from genome assembly GCF_965140245.1 of Athene noctua. Classification (NCBI taxonomy): domain Eukaryota; kingdom Metazoa; phylum Chordata; class Aves; order Strigiformes; family Strigidae; genus Athene; species Athene noctua. The sequence continues at coordinate 15,546,982 of NC_134046.1, read as the reverse complement.
GATAACTCATTTATGAGTAATGCATTCGTCTAAATTACACTAAAATAAAAAATAGTTACCATGCTACATTATCATGCATTCTGCACAGATATTTCCTCTCTATTGATTTTCCCACGACAAGAAGACTTCTTACTGAACTCAAGTTAACTGTTGATTGATGCTTATTTCTCTTGTGCAACCTCTCAGAAGCTGCTTAGGTGATGTGGAGCCACACATCATCAGTCCTTCGCTATCTGGAGCTATCTAACTTCCTTGTGCAGCCTCCCACTCGCCTCTCCGCTGTCTGCTCCATCTGGAGGGAGCTGGCTGCTCTCCTCCAGCCCTGGCTCCCCAAGCGCAAGGCAGCCTGCGGCTGCCAGAACATCTGTTGTCTCCTGGCCTTGCTGGGGTGAGTAGCAAAAGCATGGCCGTTTTAACGTTGGACAGTCACTTTCATTAGAAACTGGATGAGTTCAAAGTTCTTGGATTTGTCCTCATATTTGTAGCTACATGGGAATATCTGGTATAACTATAACACAAATCCAAGTGCACATTTCAAAGGAATACATGCGTTATCTTTGGGATGTACTGGCATTTTGCCTGCTCTTACCCTGCATCTGTGGTGATCTGGTTTTAAAATAGTTTCATTCTGAAGAAATAGTCATTTTTGAAGAGCAAGGAATGTAAAACCAACCAAAATCAGTCCTTCATTCTGCAATTGCATCTATCAAGGGTGGGCTTCTCAACAGGGCTACCACTGCATCAGTGCCTGCCTCCAGGCCATACGAAATCTGTAGTGATGTGTTGTGGGCTACTCCTGGTGAAGGCAGAGGTTGCCTCTTCTTTGAAAAGGTGCATTTGAAAAAAGTATTTTGTTTGAAAATTAGGAGTATGAAATAACGTCACTAATCTCACAGGAGGAAAATTTTTAGCCCCCCATCACCTGTCCTTTTCATATATGGGCCAAATCATGCCCTGGCGACATGCAGGGCTCCCACTGGCTTCATAATGGGAAATGTAGTACTTATTTTAGAGCTGACTTGGCTTTATTTAGAATGATTTAAGACATTAGTTATTAAAAGTTCTGTGTTTTGGAGAAGCAATATCAACAGGTGAAATACAGTGACACAGTTCTTTGACCCTCTGTTTTGTACTTTCTGACAGGTTTCTCCACAGGGCAGGACTCAGTGTGCATAATTAGTGTGGCTCTTCCAGGATCAAACCCTGGACTTGGGTTGTTCACAGTGTGAACAACCGGGAGATGCAGTAGGTGTTCTGCAATTGGCTTTATCCAACTTGTGCTGTCATGCAGCTGTTTGGGGCTCTCAGAGTGTGTCTGAACTGACATGTTGGCTTGAAATGCAAGCAGACACATGGCTTCACCCCCTGAATGTCCCCCACTGCTTATACTTTTGCTTGCTCAAACCTCGAGGTTCTTTGACTTAAGTCTGGAGTGAACAAACAGGCTCTCTTATGAAGAAACCTCAAGCTCAGAAGAGGTTGACCCTCATTCAGGCTCTCTCCTGTAGGGCTGGAGGAGCTCTTGACTGTATGAACTCAGCCTTCAAGTTGAGGTGAGATGTTCCTGCAGCCAGGGCTGCGCTCTGGGGAGCTCCCCTCCCCTGAGGCATCCACCAGACACAAACACACTGGTTCCCCTTCCCCTGGGGCCCTCACAGCCCCTTTCTACAGAGGAAAGAGGGGACTCCTTGCTGAAAAAAATTTTACAGAAAATGGGGCTCAGGAGCCTTTTACAGTTCTTCCAAATCCATTGCAGTCCTGCTCTGTCCCTAGTATGACATGCTGGCACATACTGTCCCCTTCACCGTGCAGAGAGGCAGGACCTGTCTTTAAAACAGGAAGTGATTAACGCTGAAAATAGAGTAAAAAAATGTGTGTTTCCAATGGAGTGAGATGGAGAGACCCCTAGTACGGGCACTGCCTGAATATAGAACAAGACCATTCTGAAAAATTGTGCAGGTCTAGAAAGAAGATAGAAGCAACTGCTACTCAATTTATAGTTTTGCAGCTCAAAGCTAAGTAGGCATAAGCAGAATACACAAACAATGTATATTTAGCTGTAGTTAAAAGTGAAACTTAATATCCTATGTTAGTACATAGTACTCTCTTACCAAGAAAACTAATTTATAGGTGAAGAAACAGAGTTTAAAACTAAAAGACTGTGTGTTTTTAAATAACCTAAGTAAAATGCATACTTACTTACCTTTTATTCTCCTGCTGTGTGTGCCCTGAGCTGGTCCAGGGAGTTCTATGAGGTAAGAAATTCCTGTCCAACAAAAGTTCCTTTTCTAAAAAAAGTTAACATAATGGAAACGGGGAACCACTTACCAGGCAGCTGAAAAAGGAGCTGACTGTGCAGAGAATTTCACACCTTATGGCTTTTGGTCAGTAAAGTACATAAACAAAATGTAATTTTCTATGCAATTACACAGGGTCACACAAGAATATTATGTTTTAGAAACCCACTCAAAAGCATATTGCTCTCTAAGAGCCCAATCCAGAAAAAGGTTCCTCACTTTAGTAAAGTTGCTGGTAAGCATTTCTGGGAGTGGGGCCTAGGAGACATTTTCCTTTTTATGCTTTCTTAAACAGTTTATGTGATAGTAACAACAGGAAGATAAATTACTTTGAATGGTAGCAATTAGAGAAATAAGGAGTGTGATAGATTTAGCATGTGGAAAACATCTCTCACACATTTTCTTACAGTCATTAAACCTACTTTTAATGACACAACACTGATTTCAGAAAGAAACAAAGTTTATTTGATGAATATAAACAAGCTGATCAACACTAAATACTTCCCATACACATGATAACAATGTTATGAACTCTAAATACCGTGGTACTTTACACTTCTACTAGACATTAAATTACAATGACTGTCTAATACATGCCCACTGGTAATTTCTAGGAATTCCTTAGTTTCATATCAATGTCCTTAACCATATATCAACATCACAATCCAGAACATGCCACTCACTTGAAAAAATTATTACAAGAAGCACTATCAAATGAGGACCTAAGGTAAATAGGGAATACTGACCCATTGCTGCAGAACATCACATTCGAACGTCACCCTACACACACAAAAAAAACACTGCAGATATAGTTTGTGTCAACACATCTGAGGTCTTTTCATAAACACTGTTTAAAAAGTAAATTGAAACTCACTTTCAAATGAAAGTCAATGTGCAGGTACGTGCATACTGGATACACAAAATTCATTAAATACAAAATTCATACTGTACATTTAAATGAAAGAAAGAATGTGCAGTACAAGACTGACCTCACATTAAAATAATAATCATTATCTTAAATGTTAACCGAAAACTGGTTTGCTTCTTTACACTTAGAGGGGGAAAAAAACCTACCAAACATTGCTCAAATAAAATATTTCCCAACATCACAGTGTTTATTGTAAACCCCGAGATTCTATTTTAGTGTATGAAAAGATTTTCTCCAAACATCATAGAGTATCACATGAAATGAAAAGAAAAAAAAAAAAAATAAAGCAAAAAGCAATGTTAGACAAAATTTTACTCTTTAGGGGCACACTTGCAGGTCCTGATAAAAGTTTAGGTCAATACTCTTACCAACATGAGTGGAGCAAAAATGCCCCTAAAATAATATCTGTGACAAAATTGGCACATACATATAAATATCTAACTATACAGCTTTGTATCTGTGACCCTACTTCCCCCCTAGTTTATTTCCTACTTCAAGTATTCAGTTGCAGAGTTAAGGTAAAGACCTGATTGTAAGAGACACAGACGATTGTCCCCTACTGTGACAACAAATTTGTCATGAGAAACTAGTTTTGTTGTCTGAGTTTCCAAGTGCAACATTTGTCATATGTGCTAAATATACTCCCAAAAGCTTTGCTGTTTCAAAAACAAAGATCTAAAATGCCATTGATAGTTAAAGGACAAACTTTTTAAACATGAATGAAATTGGGATTATCTATGCTATACTAATGCTATACATTTTACTCTATTTACTGAAGACAGTAGCATCCAGCAGGACTCCTGCTCGAATAAATTGCTCTTTGATTGCACCAAGAATTATGGTACAAATAAATAAAATATCATCTCTAGACAATAATTTTAAAGGGGTTACTACGTATGGCTCATGTAAGATGTTTAGGGTTAATTGCACCACAGGTTCCAAAAATAATTTTTCTAAATTCAGTGCAAGACTTTAGGAGTATCCATTTAATTTCTCTTTTTTTACAGCAGCAAAGAAAAACTACTAAGGATTAAGGCCACCCATGCTTAAATTTATTGTTTGTCCTTTAAAAATGCAGATATTCTATTCCCACTCCCATCAGCATGGAAGCATTTCTTCCATGGACAAAAAGATGCCTCAATAAAACAGCCAAACATTTGCACATGTTTGCCAGACTGACTGAAAGTGTTCACGGAGTCATAAGGATCCTCTCCTTGAGAAGTGGTAGAGATTTGACTATCAGTTATATTCTCTCACTGAATGTAATGACTTCACATTTTTATTTTTCCTTGAATGTGATTTAAATTTATTTTATTAGATACATTTTGTGGATGCAAACAGCCTTTAAGTGCTGTTTGTTCATTGGTATTTTCTTTAGCATATCAGAATCATTGGGATCCATGTTGGAGACTGTTTTTCAATGTAGAAAACAATAACAAACAGTTCCTCATTTACAGGAGACCTAGTGCATATACTGTATTCACGGCAATCTTATATTTTGTTTTGTTTTTTAAAGAGTCCCAGCTTTTACTGTTGAAAACCTGTATGCTTTTGGATGGTAAAAGCTTGATACATCCTTGTGTGTATGTCCATATATATACATACATATGTATTTATATATGCCTCAAGCTTTTACCATCCAGAAATAGATACATTTTGTATATAATCTTATATTTATGCTCAAATTAGATGTCCTATGCATTGTCAGAGACACACACCATATTTTCATAAAGCTAATCTTTGTCATCAGTTATTAGTACCAAAAATTGATTTCATTTCCAACCTGGCCCAGAGCTTAATTCCGGTTATACTATCAAAGTTTTTTGGTTTTAGTTTTGGTATTTTAAAAAAATTATTATTATTTTATCTGTAGATATAAGAAAACAGAGGAGGGTAAAGGCTTGGATTTTATCTTTTGGAAAAGCCCACATCTAACTGGGGGTAAGATTAATGCCCACACCCTTATATAGCATTTTACTAATACCTCTTTGATAATCTAGTGCAATAGAAGTGATACTTTAGAAGAGACTAGGTAAAATCAGCAAATGCAGATACCACATCTAAGAGAATCTGAATCACTTATTAAAATCAATATCAATTTACCAAAAATTAGTTAAATAATCTGCTTAACTGAACTTCATTAAACAATAATATTCTGAACAGATGGTTTCTTTGTGAAAACAGAGTAACTTCCAAGACCCATTAAAGACAGAAATGAAGCTCTTACAATTTCTGCTTGAGTCTCCTTCATTATTTTCCAAAGTATCTAAATTCATAGTAGACTACAAGAAATAATGGAGAAAATGCCAATTAATGCAGCATTTCATTAGATATCAACCTTAGCATTAATTTTCTGCATCTGTGATCTTCTCCAGGATATCATGGTCATGTTTAGAGATCCAATGCAATAGATTATCATCGTTAGCTTCCAGTGCTACATTTTTTTTCTTCCTCTTTCACTAGTTCCTCTGACAACTGTAACAAGGAAACAAAATATTCTGATTAATAACATGATCGAAGCATACAAAACATCCCAATTCTCATCTAATCAAGCTTCTCATAGACATCAGTGGATATATTGTTTTTCTAGGGACTAAGGATTAAGTAAGGATTTAAATTTGATTTGAACCCACTTATTATGTTCATGGGGTGGCAATTACTTTTACAGCTGATTTTTATGACAAGATTCACCCTAAAAGGGAAAATTCTTAAATTCCAAAGATGTGAAATTCTGTTGTGCTTGTGATTCTGTGAATGGTGAGTCTTCTGATCTTGTCTATAAGCACAGTAGTTTTGAAGTGGAAATGCTATTAAATAAAACTAAATATTTTTATTTGGAAACCGAAGTAATCATCCATTTCTTTCCACTGTGTTCCATGGCAGGTGGGAATATGTAGTACCTCTTGCAACTCTCCAGAATTGAAGGTACTGACAGCAACATTTTATTGTTATATTTTAAGCACTTTAAGTCCACTTTAATTTACAAAACAGTGGAGAAGGATTTTATGGATACAAGAACCTCAGATTTATAAAAGTTAAAATATACAACAATCTGTTATGAGTTTTTCAGCCATGCAGGCTGGCAGTCAGTGACTATTGCTCTTCATGGCCTGTCAGGCACTGCTGAAATCTAGGGCGCTATGAGAGGTAACTTGTGTAAGCCTGACTCTGTCCGTGGGAAGAGTCTTCCTGGTTTCCACAGGCTTTGGATGAGGCTCCGTAGTCTGATTGTAAGCAACTACGGAGCGAGGCCTGAATGATTTTTATTGTTACGCTAGTTCTGCTGCAAGAAAACGGCACAGTATTCTTGAACAGAGAGCAATGGATTAGTCTTATTCACATTATCTGTGTATCAGATGAGTGGGAGGAATTAAATGATTCCTTTACAGGGCAGTTGTTCATTTATCCATTGACTTTGTTTCTAGAAAATTGGAAATGGGTTATTATGGGATTCTCTGTTATTGGCCTTGCATTTATGTAACCTTAGAAGTTTCCGAAACATCCAGTTTTATGAAAAAGAAATTGCCATAGAATGCTTACACTTTTGCATACAGCTGAAAAATTGTTAAGTTTTGTAAATAGAACTAGTTGACTAAAATGCTGCTTTACATTCTAGAATCTAATATTTCTCAGAGTAATTATTTTGTGAGTAAAGTGAAATACTGTTTACAGATAAACTCACAAACTATTTTAAATCCCCATTTTCAAGTTCATATCTTTGTGGCAAGTACATGTAATGGTTTATATAACACAAGCTTAGATGAATAGTTCTACTTTTCCAATGGGAGGTTGGTACAATTCTTCTGGTTGAAACACTTAGGGACTAATCCAAAGCCCACTGAAATGTGGAAAGGTTCCCACTGATTTTAACAGGTTTTGGATCTGGCCCTTGAATGGAGAAAAAATGACTTCTGCAGAGCTGGAAAGCCAGGGAGTTCCTAAAGTAGATCATGTTACTAGTTCTGGCACATAAAATCTTTGCAAACTTTTTATGAAAACTGTAAGTCAGAGCATGCATTACGTTTCGTGAACTGTGCATAGCTCCCATTCTTTTGTGTGCAGAGTATTTCTTAATCATCAAAGAGATACATAAGCATATGAAGCACCCACATAACTTACTGAGCAGAGTACATTCCAGAAACTGTAGCACAAAAATGTCTATATTTTTTTAAGAGTTTCACTACAAACATAATCACAGCAAATCTTCAATATACTTGGTATTTTACAAGTTCCTTTGCAATTAATACTCGTTTTTGCTCTTAGAAATAAGAACCCAGCATAAAGTGTCCAATCTGAGGAACAGCAACAAATTACAAAATATAGTATCTCTCTGACTTGCTCCCCAAATTTTCACTGGGGTTTTACTGTAGAATGAAACCCCCAAATAAACCCCACCCACTTAATCAACCCACCCATTCATCAGGAAACCATACATGTATTGGAAGTGTAAGAAAAACTTATTCACCACAGGTAGGAAATGCAAAGTATTTCTCTAGTAAGTCAAATAAATATATAAAAGGATATTGCTGTCAAATACCAACTGAGGTTGAGTAAATTAAATTTATATTTGTTTCTTCAATGCTGTACTTGGTATAGGTCACTGAACCTCTAAAACAGAAATAAAATTTGGTAACATACATTGGGCCTGAGATTCAGCAGTGCTCCAGCTGAAATTAATGTCTTATGAGTTTGGCACCTCTGACAGTCCATTAGATACCAGTCAATGAAAACAGCAGAAGGATGTGAAGATATAAAAGTGTAGTAGCCCACAAATATTTGTTCAGATTGTTTTTCCTTTGGATAAAGACACCTGCCTGATTACTACTTTTTACCTTCAATCCTTTCCTCTCAGCAGTGATTTGCAGAAACAAGCTGGAGTGGGTGGGTAAACACAAAGGGGTTAAAGGGGAAACTGTTTAATAACAGTAGTAAAATGCAGGCTATTTTTGACATCTGGGTTAATGTCCATTATGCTCCATATGCTTTCCAAATGTTTGCAACAAGCACCCAGATACAAAAACAGATACCCATTCACATAGGCTTAAATTGCCCTCTCCTAACCTGTTACACATGGTACCTACATAAAAGGCCAACAACTGATATGGTAATTAGTGAGTCAGAAAGAGAGGGAATAGCCACTTTATTGCAGGGAATTGGTATCTGACCAAATGTTAGTAGAGAAGGATATCATTAATAAAAACCTGTTAGGGCTATTTCTCCTCCTTAGTCTATGACAAGGCATCTGCATTGTAATGTGACATCTTTTAAAAAGCTGTCAGGATCAATGACTCAGTTTCCTTCTCTAGACTCATACATCATTACTGTGATCAGAGTACGCACAAATGATGGGAAATTATTTCATTTTCTGGAAACAAGTAACTAGATTGGAAAGTAGTATTTGAAAAATAAGGCTATAACTCATAAAGTCTTTCTCAACTGACCTTCTGGAACTCACCTGCACCTCTTGCAACATCTAAATGATGTGAAGAAAAAAAAAGCATTCTCAATTTTTACTTTTGTCTGTGCAAAATCATGAGAAGAATGACACAATTAACTAAGACAAAGCCCTGGCACAGTAGTGTTCTGAATCCTGTCCCTGCCACTAGCTTATTGGGTGACTAAGGAAAAAGCCGTATCATTTTTCTGTGCCCAACTTACTCTTTGCTAGAGCAGGGATAACATCAGGCTCCTCACAGGAATTTGCAAGGCTTAATGTTTGTAATGTGCCTTAATAGTCTTGGATGAGTGCTAAGTATTATTATTTTTCAGTTCCTGCATTTGATTACAACTAAAATAACATAGTAAAAATTAAATTAATATATTAAGTTACAAGTAAAGAGCAAGCATGTGGTTTGTGGAGCTACTTGTAACACTTTTAATACAAACATGTATTACAGACTAGGTGATTCCCAAGGTCTGCAGTGACATGTACCATGTGGGCATAACTTAACAACTGCAGAATCCCCCCAGATGTTTGATTCAGCCAAAAATCTGTTCGTGGCTTCTGTGCGAGCCCAGAGCTCAGACCAGTGGGAGCACTGCGGGCTGCTTTTCCCCTGCCCCTGAAGTGCAGTTGCAAACATGATCACAGTCCAGATATTTGCAACTCAGCACAAGAAACAATATTAGGTAGCACAGATCTGCTGGAGTGCTCGCCACAATATAGTTCCCTTAACACAGGATACAAAAATGGGATGATATGTACTATTTGAACTTCTCTGTCATTACAGTCCCAACAAATACTGGTTTTGCTACTTCCTCCTGGCCTAACTCTCATGGAAAGAATGAAAACCCACTGTTCGCTTTCTAAAGAATACAGTAACCTGTTAAAGCCTGTTATATTGATGTAAAAATCTCTAGCAAGGAGGGCCAAGAAGAGAAATAATTAAGACATAAAGTTGTATCCAATCTATGTAGAAAACTTCCAGTGCCGAGATGCCAGAGACACCTAAGACACTTGTTGAGCTGAGTGAAAAGGTAAAATCTAGTTTAAATTTATAGCATTCCTTCAGTGTCCCTCTAGGAGTTTGGCTTTTTGCCAGTGTTCCTTGTTAAAAATTTGTTAAACGTGTTTGGCATTAATGCAAACACAAAGTGCTCATTTGTTACAAATTCTATTGGAATGCATTCATTTAAGGCAATGAAGTAGTTACCAGAAAAGAAAAAATGTTCATTAAGTACATTTTAAAAATACAATGATGTATGCGGTGCATAACTATGGCGCCCCAGTGGCTATATAAATATCTGACAGAATAACCACAAGTTGTGTTTGGTTTGAAATTGGAATCTTTTAAACATAACCGATAGAACAAAAACTGGTTTTGTTTGTTGTCAAAACTGATGTTAGTCTTTCTTGTTTAGAACTAGTTAAAATAACCAAAGTTCTGGCATACAATTTCTTACATCTCAAATCAATAAAGTCCACAGGTTAAAGTAATGCTAAAGGAAGTTTCTTGATTTGAACGGTAAGTGCAGCACTGCATATTATCTGGAGAACACTGAACAGAGAAAGTAAACACCATGCTTGGAGGAGAACAAATTTTCGTCATTCTTAAAAACTCCACTTAAGGAAATGTTACCTGTGAGATCTGCAACTGTCTGACAACGTTCAGGTATACCTAGGCAAAGCTGCCCTGCTCTACTCTTAATGCACTGATCCTTTCAGAAAATAAATAGCTTAAACCTAGTTTACAAAATCCTAATAACAAATCTCTTTTATAATAATGTGAAACATCCCTGATAATGATAACTTGATTTTGAATAAGCAATTCTGAGGTGTATTTCTTAGATTCTAGAAAATATCTTCGTAGCTACATTGTAAAAGTAGAACCATTTTTCATTTTACTTTTTCAATGATTTATAGTTACTTGCAATAAAGCTTAAAAATGGCAAATAGACAAGTAAAATACATTTTAAAAGAAAGATCCAGAAACTGTGTGATTTAATTAAATATTGAAAGGTTCGCAAAAAACATCAGTATAGAAGGTTACGTATAACAAAATTAACATTGTTCCAATTCTGGCAAAGAAATTATTTATCCCATTTTTTGCTATTTATGTTTTAAATTCATTATACAGTAAAATTCAGAAGGATCTACAGCTGGTGGTAGAATCACTGCTTGAACGTGATGAACTTTCCATATTGTTATAAAGCCAGAATGTTAATCTGAGTTAGGGATAAAAGCAGATACCATTGGGATGAATAAAATCAAATGCATTCAAGCCCTCTAGAGAGTGAGAGTCCTTGAAAACTACTGTATGATTATATGATAAAAGTAGATGAAGTTTATGAACCTTAAGACTATTTGGACAAGGATGTCTTCTCTACTGGGAATGTTTATAAATCAAAATTAGGTAAGTGGTATATGAATTGAAAGATTCTTTAATAAACTTTTTCTTTTCATAAAACAAGTCTAGTCCAAATCAAAGCTCTTCAGAAATTTATGAGAAAACTCAGCACATGTCCTTCAACCTGTCACTTTCATGCTGAATTAAAAAGAGTTCTATGGGAAATGATACGGATGGCTTCAGACTAGCACTTTGATGGGCTGAGCTGGAGTGTATCAAAGATGATGGAAGAATTTCTATCGACTCCAGTGGACCCGAGAGCTGCTCATGGAGGCAGCAGTGACTCAGCAACGCACGGCATGGAGCTCTTTGTCAAGACATTTATGACTTCCTTAAGATGCAGCATGTGAGACCATTAAACTCCTTTTTTTATTATTTAAATGAAACAGAAGTGACAAATAAAGAAGAGGTTTTGGGTAAAATGGATCAAACAACAAGAGTTCCCAATGTGATCCTAAAAACTGTCAATTGCAGAGATTACTTGATGAAATTTGAAGGACCCTTTTTCATCCTTGCTGATGTGGAATGCCATTTATTCTCATGCTAGGGACTAATTAGGGGCCTTTTTTGAAGATCAAGGTTTTTCGATCTCTGCTTCTTAATAACATGGTTTGCCTGTCTGCCACCTGGGACAAGGCAAGGCACTCTCTCTAACTCCTGAACAGCAGGCACTGCCTTAGGCCATTGCAAGTGCAGGCAGGAAACTGATCCTGCCTTTTCAGTTTAACCCGTTCACTGCCAGCCCTCCACAAGCCCACTCAAAGTCCGGAACAGGCAGTGACCAATCCAGTGGGAAAGCGTTAATTTAATATACTAAAAAATCGTGTGCCTGGAAATCTGACATGAAGGGCAAAATTATTGTATTGGTGTAGTGATAAAGTGATCAGAAACCATGCTCTACTTAGAGACCGGGTTGAATGCATGTGGCAGTATTTGCTGCAAATCCACATACCACTTACTGTGCTCCAAGCAGGCAGACCATGTTTCTGGTGGCTAAGAAAAGAAGTGGTTAAATAAAAGCTGTGTCAAGCCCCCAATCTAATAAGTCATCTTATTAGGAAGTTGTGATGCCCTGTTTGCCCTAGCCTGTGGCTTGTCTGCTCCACTGAAAGGTCTCCTGCTGGGACCTTTGTGGCATTATATGAGGTAGAGAAGGCTGCTGCAATATATGAGCCTTGGTTTTGAGCAGCCAGAACAGCAGGAGAACTAAGCTGCAAAGAATTAAACATGTAACAACTTTGTAAAAGCACAGACAGTGATTGAGGTTGGCCCTTTTGCTGTTGACACATTCTGGCCCCTGTAGGTTGTGGTCACTAAGCCCATTAGAGTTGCAGTGTGGCAACATCTAGTTCAGCAAGTTCAATGTGTTTCTGTTTTATTTCTAAATACTGGACGCAAGCTGGCAGTGATAGGAGAGTGGAATATGGCCCCAGAAATATGTCATAAACACAGTCGTCATTGTCAGGGATGTGAAATTACTTTTCAAACTATTTATTTTTGGCAGATGGAGGTTGTATGTACTTTTGCATTTTGTTAACTGAAATTTAATTGCAACTTGCTGCATGTTTTGTTTTAATTTTTTTTTTTTTCTTTAAAAAAGGAAACCTCAAGATGCTGTTTTCTCTTAAAAGAGAAAATTTTCACTGGATAGAGAAATCTTTGTTGTTAGAAATTCATTGCAAAATGAAAACAGAAAAAACGAACCCACTAAAATCCCAGCTGGGATAAGTTTCATTTATAAGCATCCACTTATTTAAATCAACACTCCTCACTGTTCTTTTTTGTTTGTTTGTTTCTTGAAGATAAAACATATATTTAATTCAGGCTTTAAAAACTGGATTCTAAAATGGACAAGAAAAATTAATTAAATTAATTGAGATATTACTGATATAACTGAGGGGTAGATTTAAATCATAAACCCTAATATGAGATGCAAATCAGAAGAATACTCCTCCCTATCTCTCCAAGGACTACACTTTTTCCAGGGAACAGTGTAAAGTTTCTATTGCACATTGATGAGGATGCTCATGGTCCCTGAGCTCTGAAGGTTCTGTTTGCCTTTCAAAACTGCATTGTGATCCCATCTTTTGTAAATCCCTGCAGATTCATCACTGCCAGTCTGTAGATATGGAGCAAATGATGAGCTGGCTGAACACTTGTGCATCTGAAACATTTGACTCTCTCAAGCCTGTTACGTGTTGCTGCTGTCCTCATTCCCAAATGAGCTAAGGCTTATGTAAGAGGTTAAATGTGCAGAGAATGATAAAGACAGGTCACAGCTGAAGGAGGGAAGGGGTTGGCAATCTTTTGTTCTTTCTGTCCACAGGCATTTCCCTGGTGCCCTTCCCTGTTTCTTCATGGGTGAGGTAACAGTGTTTTTGCTCAGGCGTAGTCACCCTTTGGGTGCACCCAGCTCACTGCTGCTGGCAGCACTGCCGAGGGCTCAGTAAGATCTGACTTGCTGACCCACAGAAATGATTGGCCACTCCTTTTGGAGGGACAAAAATTATGTCAAAGGAAAAGCACATTCTTTCTTCAGCCAGCAGTGGTGAGGGGTGTTTCTTTCCTGTTCTTAGGAGTTTGCCTGAGCCAAGCAAGGTCATAGCTGTGGCTTCTCTCTGGATGAGGGGAATTTCTAGAATTTGTAGGATTTTTATTTTTTTTTTCTGTCATCTTTTTAGATTTCCTGATAGTTTGGGACTAGAAGGAAATTCTTAAAATCTTATACATATTTGTCTGGTTGTAGGGAGTATGACTTGGTTTTCACCTCACACATCCTACCAGAGCCAGTCAATATTTAATAGCTAACATTGGCTGGCTGTCACCACACTGTTGTTAGAAGCATATTGGTTACTAGATGTTGTACCAGAGTAAATACTAATATATCTGGTGGTGAGGAAGTTTAATCCAAAAGCATTCCAGCCAATGAGCAGTACAAGGCCTGTACTCCTTTTGAAGTACCCAAAGGCTTGATGGAGTCGGGAGGAAGAGAGGTGGTGAGGGCTGAGTGCAGGTTTGAGGTACTTCATGTGTGGGCCCAGTTCTTCCCTTAGGAAAAGGTTGAATACTTGGCTAGAGAGGGCAAGTCTTCTTGGAAGTGCTGGGCATAGCATGGTGTCCTTAGGGCAGATGACTCCAGTAAATTGGCAGAAGTTTGCTGGGATTATCTTTTTCTTAACCAAATAGTAAAAAGAAAATTAATAAAGATGCATCTAATGGCTTATGTCTGCTTTTCCAATCACCTTAGACGGCTTATCTTCTAAAACTGAGAATAAACAAATGAGCTTCAGAGTATTGCTCTGTGGATCTGAATATTTGTAACAACCACTGTATATTCCCATCTATACTCATAATTTAGGTAAACCATTAACATGCCATTTCATTAGTTTTTTCTTCTAGTTAATAGCCCTGTACTCTTTAAAGTTATCCTATCAGTTATATTTAAATATTAATTGTGCTGTGGAGGGAATTGTGATGTATACTGATTGTATAAATAATAATATAAAAGAAATCAATATGCCAAAGGATAGCTCAGAATTTTGTTATATATCTAAAGCCTGTTTTACAGCATGAGATGTACTTTTATCTTCTTCCTCTCCAAATGATCCTAAATATTTTTTATTTTACATGGTTCATGATATGAACCTACTTATAAAAGTGAAGTGTGACACTTACAGTTGCATCTTTTAATGTCAGAAAGAAAGAGATACAACTAAGGAAAATGTTAGCAGGTTTGGTCTATTTGAAGTAAGACCAATGTTGGATCCACTTAAAACTCCTCAAACTGCTAAAGCATTACAATGACTGTGTGTGGCAGTGTGAACATGACCGTACATGCTTGACAGCTACTTATTTTTTAAATACCCATCCAAACAACATGCAGCATTTTGAAATCTAACTTGTGTGGTCTAATTATGCAATAATTTTTATACTTTAGGCCCCAATAATATGAGCTTCTCCACAATTATGAGTCTGCCCACGCATTTCTCAGTGCATGTTACGGAAGACTTAGGGACCAGTTCTAGGAAGCATATAAGCATATGTTTTAATTTTTACTCTAAGTGAGACTTAAATGTGCACCTAACATTAAGAGAATACTTAAGAGTCTATAATGAAAGGGGCCTTACAGGCTATCCTTTTACTAAGGGCATGCATACAAGACCCATAGTTACCAGTATACCAGTAATAATGACTATTGCACAAAGGGAAAAAATAAAATAGCAATAAGAAACTTGTTTAAGCAAAATCTTGCTTCCCCTCCCAAATTCCAAATACCATCTTTTTAACCATTCACAAACTCAAAAGCATGCATCTGTGTAAGAGTTAGCAAGTTCAGAGGCTTAGATTGCAAGATTTCCAAAGGAGATACTCAGACTTTCCATGCAAGTGTCAAATGACAGATAAACATAGACAATGAAAAATACGAACTTCATTATGACATCATATAAAATTACCAGGACAACATTTTCTACTTGATGCATTTACAAAAAATGATAAACTGTGTTTATCAAGACAAGTAAATTTGAGCATAAATAATCACTACAATTCATCATAAATCACAACTTACACTGAATAGTATTTTTTTCTAGAGAACACCTATTTCCCTGTGCCCATTTTCTTTCCCCTTTCGATCTCCCATTCCAACTGTGCACAGACCTTCTCTAGTTTTTCCTCTCTATTATTCTTCTTGCTTAAGCTTTATTTCTCCCCACTCTTTTTTATTCCATTCTCTGCAGCAGTGCTCTTACCACTCTGTCAGTCTCTGCTGCCTATCTCTGACCAACTCATTGCTGAGTGATGGTATTGGACTATAACTGGAAACTGTGTGATATCATCACCGTCTACTTTACTTGCATATTGCAGTTCTATTAGTTGGAACAAGATAAAACACGAGAAGAGTAATTCACAAAAGCATTTTTGAGGATAATTTGCTAATTAAAAACAGCAAAACAAAATCAGAAGATACTCTTGTGCATGCACAAATGTGTCAGTCCCACTGAGGAAAAAGTAAAGCCCAGAGTGGAACTTAACTCACAGCATCAACTTGAAAAATAAGAATAATGATGGCAATACAAACTTTGATAACTCCTCCATCAATTTTAGAGGGAGTAGCAATAAAAGTGGTGCTTAAAATTTATTTTTTTTCTACTGAAACAACTATATTACAAGAAAGATAAGATAGTTTCAGGGCTACTTTCCAGAAACTTTGTTCTTACTGGACTCCCTAATTCAATAAGAGAAAACCAAATTTGACAAGACATCCTAATTTCTCATTAAGTATTCTAAATACAATAAAATTATCCAGCCCATTTAATTCTAGTCTTCTGGATTTATTTCTTTCCTCACACTTGCATGTTTTGCCTCATTTTCTATCTGAACTTAAAGATATAGGTCGCCACCTTCACATTCGTATTTATACACTTCAGATATGAGACACAGCAGCCTGTGCTATATAAGGAACTTTGGAGCTGGATACAAAGACATGGGAAATTCAGCAAAAAAGCACAGTTGGATCACGATTTCATATTTGAATTTAGTGTACTGTATCGTGAGGGCTAGAATATAAAATGCAGGGATTAAGTCAAAGAACATGGTCTCACTGCATTTTTTTGATGAGAAAACCTTGGTTTTACAAACATTTGCACAGATAAATCAAACTTAACTTTTTATTAATTTATCTGAGTTACTTGTGCTATTTGAACAATTTTTATAGCATATACCCTAACTGTAATTTATCAATTGTTTTATCACCAAAAGCAATTGATTAAGCCAGGAATAGCTTTTTAACAGAGCTCAACAATTAACAATCATGTAAAAAATAACAAAACCCCATGAATTTTCTCATGCAAGTCCCAACATAGCACATAAAAGTAAGGAGGAGAATCACCCATGCCCTTTGCAGATTTTTTTTCCAATAGAATGTTTTAGGATCTTTACTTTCATTTCATTAAATGAAATGTTATTTTTAATTCCCCAAGGTACATACCTGATGGAAGCATCATTAGGCATTGCCCACAATAATGGCCACAAATTATTTTGTAGGCTCATAGAAAATGCAGCTTGTTCCAGTAATATTTTCTAATTTATCTCTCTTCCAAATTTTGAAGTGCGGATCAGGAACAACTCGCACTTTCTGCTATCCCTGTGTAGAAGGAAACAGGGCCTGCCCTTCTCCTCCAGAGAATATTCTCCAGGTTCCCCACAATGCACGTGCCCCTGAGTTCAGGAATCCCTGCTAAACCCAGAACCTTGCACTGAATAACCATCAGTAGACCAAAACCATCCACAAACCATTCAGCACTGTTCCAATTTCATTTATACTTGAGGTCTCCGCAGCTGGCATGGCAAGCCTAGGCAACAGTTACATGATATCTGAGTAAGTATTGCTTGCATTTTATCTAAAATCCACTGCCTACTCATTTCACTGAGTGTCCATATTGGGAAAACATACCAATTATTTAATATTCACACTCTTCAGACTATTCATGATTTTAGAGACTTCTAATTTTTATACTTCTTTTCCATGGGAGAATTATATTGCAATAGCCTCTTTTTATGTAAAAACAATTTGAAATCCTTTTTTCTAGCCTTTCCTGTGTTCTCTATTCTTTCTCAGTGGCTTATTAAAAATGTGTGGAATAGCAAAGACGTGGGCAAACCTTGAACAGGTACAGAGGTTAAAATGGCTTGGTGTTTAGGTATCTATTTGTTTCCTACATATTTATAGTATTGTTTGCCTTTTTGATCACTGCTCCAAATAAAGCTAAGATTTCGGAGGACTGTACAATAATTTCAATATCTCCATCATGAAAAGTAACAGTAATTTACGTCATGATGTTTGGTATGTAGTGTTAGGGTTGCTTTTCTCCCATATGCTTCTTTTTAAGTTTATCTAAAGAAAACTTCATCTGCCATTTTCCTGCCCAGTCACACAAGTCACAGCAACCTAGATTTTGAATTTTCAGAATTCCTTCAATCCTACAGAGGAACAAAATAGATTTCAAAACCATTTCATGGAAAATTCCCATTAAATATATCTGGTTTCTCAAAAGAATGATCTGAAACTTGCAGGGCAGCTGGGATCGAGGGAAGGCAACAGACATATTTCCATTCTGTGCATAATTCAACAAAGTGCCAGTCCATGCTTGTGGAATCCTTTTCTGTGCTGGTGTTGCTGGCTGACACTGTCAGCATTTTTCAGGATTATGCCATTATCAGCCTGTACTGGGACCCTTCAAAACCGCTGAAATAAAAGGGCTCTTTTTGCCTATTTATGCCATCCTGCTCTGAGCACTTCCTGTTGGCCCCAGTAAATCTCTTTGCTAAATTTCAATCGACTCTTGTGGTGTTCCAGCTGTTAGATAAACTTCCAAGGATATTTTTGTGACAGGTACAAACCTAGACAGGAAATCTCATGAAGAAATCCTAAATTAATTATATGTCAACATTCAAGCCACAAGAAGGAGCAATTGTCATAAATTTTTGAAAGTTAGAATCCAATTTTAGTTGTAAGTGCAAAAAAGTTCACTGACTCAGTTGTGAGTCACTGCCAATAAAATAATATATTTCGCATTCTTTAACAGTTCATTTTGGCTAAACATAGAAGGGAATAAGCTAAGATTAGTGAACTGTACATTTAAATCACATAAAAAGGCTACAGACACAAACCAATAACAAATTGTAGATTTATAAATTATCATTCAATATTGCCTAATCATATCTCACTTTTTTTGAAAACACATACAAAATACAAACTAATTTTGTGCTAAATGAAAACATCTTCACTGCCTGAAAATCTGATAATGATGCCAAAAAAACCTTTCTGCCATACCACACAACACGTATCCCAGCTCTCTTCCTCTATACACACACACACACACTGTGCATTTCGTTTGTTTTATGAATGCTAGTCATATTGAGTAAGCAAGGGGTTGAGAGGGCAGAGTGTTGAAACAGTACTGGCCCACAGAGGGTTACCCATGCTTCTCTGGTTTTAGCATTGCTATGGATTTCTTGACAGCTTTTCCAGTTCCTCTGCGACATGCCCTCGCAGAAACTCTGAAGACTGCATCCGGGACACATCGGCAGCGAGAGTGCTCTGCAGCCGCTACCGGCTGTGCAGGTGGCAAAGATTCCCTATCCTGTTCCCCCAATATTCAAAACATTTTCCTGGGAACGCTGTTGAGGGCCATAACCCTCGCAGTGCTGCTGCCTGGCAGTGCTTCCCCGACAGCAGCGGCAGTGACAGTGTGCGTCCTTCCAGGCCTGTCAGCTGCACACAGCTGGGAGCAGAGCTCTAATCCACTCCCAGCTGAGAACAGCTGAAAAAGCCAACCACTGTGTGTCAAGACAGGTACTCAAAAGCAACCTTGTGCTCTAGCCTGGTAGGGGGCCCTTTCCATACCATCTGCCTAAAGACAAAAGAGAGAGTTTTGATATACCTGTTGTCTCAGTACAGAGAAAAATGTGTTGTGGGGGTAGGAAGAGAGGGAGTGGGAGAAAATGCATTGAGTTTTGCAGGCTGCATTCCTTGATGCAGCTTTGAGGCACTTGTGGGAGATGCTTGTGGTCCTTATTCTGGCACCAGGTCTGTAACAAGCTCTGGCAAAAAGCAGAGCAATGCAGCACCACTCTGAATCCTGTGGCATCTATACAGACCTCAGGATACTGTCTGCTAGGTACGGAGCTAGTGGTGAGAAACTGTACTGGTCACAGCCATTACTCCTACACCTGGCAGTGCTCTGCACCATCAGCCCTTGGCTACATCGTCCAGCAACCATTGCTCAAGAAAGAAAACCCCAAGCAGGAAGATTCAGGCACCTTCCTCACGCAGAGGCAAGACAGAGGGAGCAACCTAGAGAATCTGCTTTACAGCAAGAAGTGTTACAGCTCGGAAGGAGAGAAAGGCAGTTCAGACTATTGAGAGGAGAAGCAATAAGACAGTCATCTCACACAACAGGCACGAGGCCATGGCTGACCATTCTGTTCATAAACAATATCTGTTTATGAAATACAGGTAACATTCCCCCTGCTTTACTGAGCGCTTTCTCTTCACAGATGAAAGACACTAAAAGGATACATCCAAAGCCCACAGAAGACAAAGTCTTTCCATTTATTTCAGTGGAGCTATGTCAAACTAGTACCAGGAAGCAAACACTCAGAGACCCATCTGCAGGCAAAACTTGGCCACAGCATAAAATACAAATACATAAGAAATCTGGCAAGGCACCAGCAGGAACATACTGCGCTTAACTGACCACCTTGATTCTGTGTCTCTGAAATACTGTGGATAAATAACTATTTATGTCACCCTGGGAGAAAAGGAATGTATGATATGGCTATGAAACCACCTGGACTTTTATATATAAAAAGTGTTTTCACTACTTATGGAAAGCCAGACATGTAAATTACACTACCTTTAGCAGGAAAAAATATGTGCCACAGACCATGCCTAGGAGCAGAACTCAGGAAGAATGGGGGTATGGTCATGCCAGTTTTGCAGTGTTTTCTTTTACAAGCCTGTTTTACTGCTGAGGTAGGGGAGACCAGTGTTATTGCTTCCTCAGAAAGCTGTTCTCACAGGATTTGACTATTGGTCATGAAATTCTTATAAGGTCAGACAATCCTGCAAGATTTTAAGAAACTGAAGGTTTAAACGTGTTCCCAAGATTTTGGTTATGTCTGTTTATAAGATGGAAAGTAATCTCCTTACAACCGTGTATCCCCTGGGGAACCAGAATTAAATAAAAGCAAATCTGGAGATCTGAATTCAGTTCCCTTGAAAGTTTACACAAATTTGTTATCAAATGATTTCTCTACTTTCACCACATGGACAGATAAAGTTGGCATTATCAGCAAAACTACATCTGCATATTTAGTATGGGAATAAATAGGCTTAGCCTGTTTTCTTGGTGCTGAAGACTGATTATTTTGCAAGACCAAGAAGACACACAGCCACAGCATCCTATGCCATTAGAGGTCCCCTCAGGGCTGATTGTTAGCATTAGAACATTAGCAATCTGTGTATTTATCAAAATGTGGACACTAGAGTGGCTTGAAGTAGTTCTACTTCCTCTTAAATGATAATAAATTGGCAGCATGAGTGTTGACTGCCTGAAATGCAACTTCATTACTTTAGAGGTTAATGGAGCAACCTCTCTCTGTTGATCTTCCTGTCACCATTGGCTACAAAAGACTCTCTGACACAGTGCAGTTTTCAGGAGAGGCACAAGTATAACAGGGATTAACCACATCAAAAAGAATACTGTCCCGCTCCATTATATTCTGCAAAGCTGGTGTGCAGTAAATTACAACACCCAGCAGTGTGATCTGCCTTGTCTAAAAATAAAATCAGCATAAAAAGAGATGATGATGATGATATATTACTGAAATACCTTTCCATCTTAAAAAGAAAAAAAGAAAGTAAAAAAAGAAAAAAATAAAAGGAAAAAAAATAAAAAGGAAATTTAAAAATCGATGAAAAGAAAAAGGAAAAGGAGAAGGAGAAAAGGAGAAGGATAAAAGGAGGGGGGAGGGATCGGGAGAGGGAAGGGAAGGGAAATGTGAATACTTTAATTATGATGTAAAGTATTAGGAGCTGCTGACCTTATGCTATTTTGCACTATTTCTATAGAATCCCTCTTGTATTTCTTACAGAAAGCTACACAGTGATTTAGCCAAACTACTATTCTTTTGAAAGATGAATTCATGCTTTTGCAGGAGATGAAGACTGACAGGAAAAGAGTAGGAGGTGACTACCGAGATTCAAAGAGGATTACATTTAATGCTGGTTAAGTGAATAACCCACTGAATGAAAGTGTATTCATTTAGGGAAATGTGCCTCTTCTTGTTATATGTAACTGCCCTGAAATGCCTGGAAGGTGTGATAAATTTCAATAATTCATAACTCCTGTTGATCACTAACAACACAATAAACATGTCCCTCACAATTCTGAATAGAAAACATTGCTCAAGGAAGCAGAACATTCTGTACATCCTATAAACAAATAATTGGAAGTCACTTCAAGAAGGGAGATTATTCCTGTCCTACAAGCAGCATCCGCTTTCTCAAGAACATTAACCTAAATTCACAATACATACAGGTTAGTTTTCTTTCTGTGAATATGTGAATGAAATAAAATCTCTCATTAGAAATGTTTCAATTAGTTCAATATTTATGTTCTCTTCAGCAGATTAACATGAATAAATAACTAAAAGTACACCAGCATGTAATTATAGCACTGTAAATGCATGCACATATCAAGTTATTATATGTGGAGTTGTGCAAACGATTAAGGTGTGTTTCAGGTCACTTGTACCCACTCTCCACTTCCCACCCTCGCTAGTGTTTGGGATGGTGTTTAGCAAGTCTGACAACACACCTACAGCAAATATATCAAATTTCCTTGTTGAACTCTTATCTTTTGGATGTTTCAATTAGAAGTGAATACTTCTGAGCATGAAACATATCAGCCTGATTGAAAGCATTCACTTCCTACACCCAGTGGCGGGTACCTGGATTTCTTATTAGAAGGCAACAATGATAATAAGAAGTGTCTGCTTGTATAGCTGACAGCACAAGGGAGGAGGAACCTACTGGAAATTATGGGAGATAAGGAAGATTGGGATTTCTTGCTGGAGAAGCAAACTGGGGATGAGATTCCAGAAAGAAACTCCTCTGAATGCCAAAGCAACTGTCACCTTCCCAGCCTGTGATCTAAGTGTTGTGAACAATCAGACAGGAATTCAGTGTTTGGCTCCATTTGTGTTAGTGGCTCCTTTAGAGACCTTGGACAAGTTGCTTAATCTTTTCTATATCAAGATTTTCTCAACTGTAAAAATCAAAAAAGCAGCTACTAAACCTAAAGAAGTCCCTTACAACCTACAGATCAAAGTGGGATTTAAATACTAAACTTTCTTCTGTACTACTACACCACTTCCAGTTTCTTTGGGTTGAAAAATGTATGCAGTGTTATCTGAATTCAGGCTGATTAGGAACCATGGCTTACCTTTTAAAAGATTGAATAGTGGCTCTGGATGACAAATTTGAAAAAAGTAAAAATTTTTCACTTTCACAAAGTATTCAGCCTTTCTCTAACTTAAGATGCAAAAATGAGGTCCACCACTTTGAAGTAGTGTTTTGCAATAGCTGCTATGTTGCAGATAACCCTTTAGTGAATGATTTAAGAAAATAATTGAGGAGAAAAAATTGGTAGATCAATGACATGTTGACCCCATGAATGTCAGAGTTGAAAACGTTCCTTCCACAAATATATCAAACTCAAAATAGATAATTAAGATGACAGCACTGCAGGTTCTAAAAGTTACCGGTCATTGTCTCACTGAAAAGTGTTTGAGAAATTGTATACTGCATAAAAATATTAATTGAATATGAGAGTGTAAGACAACTCTTAAACATGGGAAAACTCCACCTCTGCACACACAGAGCATCAGAATGCAGCCATATATACTTCAAAGCTACAATGCTGCAGACAGAATCAGCCACATTGCTCTTTGTAGACTCTCCTTTGAAGAAGGAACTTTATGGGTAAGTGGGTGAGAAGTATAGCTGCCACTTGTGGCTACACAAAGTTATCCTTCCTTGTCCCAGAATGCTTCATTTTTGCTCCATTCAAAAGTGGACTATGGAGTGGCTGGTCTATAGGTTAAGAAAACATTTTTGAATATCAGTGAGAATTTAATTCCAGCTTTTTTTCTATGTCCATAGATTTTTTTTTTTTGTATTTGTTTTTTCATATCTCTAAATCAGTTTGGCTCTGCTGCAATGTTGCTGCTGCAATGTCAAAGTAATGTACAGCTAATATAATGTCCAGAATCATGTAATTCCATCCTGCATCATAATGAATACTGTTGTAGATATGTTTATATAAAAGCACTTCACCTGAACAACCCAGAGGAAAAAAAAGTCTATTATGTATTGCAGAATCTATTCAGTAACACAGCTTAACAAAAGACACCTGACTACAGATAATCACTTCGGACAAAGGTATGTTACATGAAACAAGAAACTTGTACCAGGAATACTAATACAACAGAAAGTTTTGTATTTTCTGAAATAGTAATATCTTATTACTGATATCAGGCATCAGGTTTTATTCATGTTATGTGCATTGTCACCCACCACTGTAGCACAACAGTGCACTTTTACTTGTGTATGAGTGAGCAATTCCCATTCTCAGTACAACACTGGAATTAAAGCAACATCCTGATTTACAAAAGTAATTGAGCATAGACGGTTTACAAAATAACTACTATTAGCTGCATTTTAATGACATATATGGTTTTCAGAAAAGATTATGGTAGGTAAAATAATCCTAAATATTTTTAAAAATTCACAGTAAGAAAATATTCTAGAATTTTAGAATAGATTCTGACTTTGCATCCTGAACTTTTTTTTTTTTTTAAATAAAAAACCCTAGGTTCTTTAATTAGAATTTTTAACAACCAAGGGAAGAAATCTTAGAGGGAAACCTGTACCTATGTATTTTTCAATGGGATGCAGACTTTAGAAGGATATTCTTTGTTAAAAAGCAACACTTCTTTGATCTTTATCTCCATTTGCATGGTAAAAGTATTCAAAGGAGTGAAGTATTACTGTCATTAGTAAGTAAAAGAGATATCAAGTGTACTAAATTCAAAGATTATCCATCATAAATGAAAGAAAACAAAGACTTTACAAGTATAAGATAGCCCTTTTTTTTCTGTTGGCTGAAATCTTTTATATGGTATATAATGCTAGCAAAACAAAATTTTTCTATTCACCTTTTTCCCTATTGAAAAGTAATGCTCTCTTTATCTAACCTTTTTCTAAACCACCATTGAAAATTGTATTTTCTGATTCAAACAAAACATTGTTTTTCTTTCTGCCGCATATGGCTAATAATAAAGATTTGAGGCAAATCTCCCTACAGCTGCTTTCAGTTCATTTTAAGTCAATGAAACCTATATAATCCTGTAATACAGTCAATTGTTTCTTTTCTACTAGGCCTGAAGGGCTGCAAGCTTAGAAAGGGAAGAATTACTGTTTTGCTTTTAAGCACCTATTAATATTTTGCCCCTCCAGCAGTTCTTTTTTTCCCCTTTGAAGCCATTTTCCCACTAAATTAATGTTTAACAATTAAATCAAGCTGAAGGAGATCTTAAAAGATCTAGACAATTACTGATTGGGTAGAAGAACAGGCCTTTAATTTAAATGGGAAACATCTCTCAAATGATGGTATGAGACCCCACAACTAATTACATAATTTTCTGCATCTGAGAAAACATGAGCTGAGAGAATGCAAATAGAGCCACACATGTAATATCAGGAAAAAAAGCTGGAACTCTAACATCTACCTATTATCTTTGAAAATAGAGCAACTTGTAGAAAAACAAGCTTTGTGCTACTAGATATACAGAGTGAGAATATAACTTCATAAAAAAAGAAGAAAATCCAAGGGATAGCATCTCTTTTTCAGGCAAATATTACCAATACACCTAGAATGGCAATACTAACTCTCTATGTAAACATCACAAGCAGGCCTAAGAGCCCTTTCAAAACTGTATATTCTTTGTATACATAATATACTTTTGTGTACTTGTAAGATAGAAGTGTTCTGAGTTTCCTGCTTTCTTCTACAGTAATGTGTATGTTAGCTTAAAAATCCATCCACAGCTGAGCAGTAAGCTATGATAATGGAGTTTTTCTGTTAGGCCTGAATAGTTTGTCCTGAATGAAATCCCTTAACCTGAACTCAAAAGCTGGCTAGTGGCCATCTCCTTTGTCAGATCCTCTGAGTACCCAGTCAGAGAATTGTCTGCCCCCTTGATTCAGATAGTCCTTTGGGTACTGAGACCAACTCAGCTCCATAACCACATGTGTCTCTCCAGATCTCACGGACACATTCATGTGTGCTAAGATCCCAAACACTGTTCTTTGTCCCTCCTAACCCAAGAAAATTTAGCCTTTGCTTCTTAAAAAGGGTCAGACTGAAATACGACCAGGGAGTGTTTGGACCAAATGCGCATTACCAAGACTTAATTAACAGAGTCAATAACATTATCTTGCTTCCAACATAGGTGCAGAAGCAGCTAAGGGCACCTACTAGAATGTCCAAGAAAATGATGGATCGTACCATCAGAAACCAAATAGGTCTATGGTGTGAAACTCCCAGCACTGAACCCATCCCCTTTAAGTCTGTCCCTCACACAAGTATTAGGTACAGACATTCAATGAACTAGACACCTAACTTCCCGACAGGCCCTCTAAAGTATTTCCAAAGGAACCTGACTCCCACTGATTCCAAACATATGAGAAAACAGCGGTTTTTAAGACAGATGCTTTATGCTGGTTCCAGTTAAAACATATAATAGTTGAACTCTCAGGGAACTTGAAGGCTTCATTTGCTGTTTCAATGTTAACTAAACTACAGCTATTCCTTAAACATTTCAGGAATTGCACATTGTTCTGTGAGATTTTGAGAATGTCCTACAAGACAAGCCACAGGTAAATGAATTAAAAAAAATAAAAATCTCAATAGATTTTCACAATTCAAATACTTGCTTAATATTTCAGATGGAGTTTTCTCTAATACAACAGTTTTACTCATCCCTAGATAGAATCCAAACATGATCTGAGGAAAAAGTGTGACTCAGTTTTATGAGTCATCAAATAATTTTGAAACACCGAGCACATTTTAGCTCACCATCTGTTATATAACCTCAATGCAAAGTAAAAAATACTACGTCTTTGGCTAGAAATCTGAATTCCATTTTCAGAAAAAGTTTGAGATTACAAACATACTATGAAGAACACATTCAGCCAACCAAAACCACTCCAGCACTTCCAGGAATTAAGCCTCTGATTCCTATAATAACAAAAACCATCACGCATATGAAGGTCATGTCCTTTCCTGCTTTTTATAATATTTTAAAAAATATAAATTCTTTATCTTTCTATTATTCATTTTAAATGTTTCATTTCACCAAGCCAATTATATTAACAATATATTTCCCAATACAGGCTGCAACTGATTCATGAGTATACAGCTGAGGCATATCCACCAAAAAGCTATCCTTGGTCAAATGTCTTCTTGTCCACAGAAAGGACCTCAAGTTTGTGTAATTTACACAACGTGTTGTTAAAAATCAACAAAACTATGAAACATTTGTATCTTATGCAACCCCCGACCCCGGGACATTCTATAGTAACACTTCATCTATGCTCCTGAAAGGGACTGACTCTCTGAAGGAAGTATCTATGTATGCTGAGGACCAACATAAGCACCAGCCCCTTGCAGAGTAGAGGCTCTGCTCCCAAGTTCATCCCACTTAGTCCCTGTTTGAAAATCGTTTGCATGCGAGTGGGTGGGATGGGTGACAACCTCTGGGGCTGTGACTGAGCAGGCAGCAAGAGGAGATGCAGCCGGGCAAATCAGATAGGAGCTCAGGGGCTCCCACCACAGCCAGCATCAGTTGGGTGCAGAATGTGTTGGTGGTAGCTCTTAAATGACAAATCTGAGGTGTGGTTGTAAGTGCACGTCTTTACTGAGCAACCGGTACTGACTCCAGCACAGACTTACCTGCTGCCACCTTTTTTCTTCTGAGTCAGAGTGCTGCCAGAAGCAGCTGTCCCACACATCCACTAAGACTGGAGCTTAGCCCATCCCTGAGGTCTCCAGCTCCTTCTGAGTTGTCAAGGGCTCTGCACAGCCGGATAGCTTGAGGGCTGCTCCCTCACCTGAACACAACATACTCACCAGGGTGCAGAGCAAGGCCTCCCATAGCACTGCAAGAAGCAGCAGCCATGGTGGGCTGGTGACTCGGGAAGGGACGCACAGGACAGATGCTACTAGGAAGAACAATGATGATAGCTCCCGCAAAGCCTGGGACAGGCAGTGACGTGCTGTGCCCAAAAGCCCCATCCTGCTGAGTGGCTGCACTTTACCTCCACATTAGGCAGCAGTTCCTGTTACCAGCAAGCTGCGAACCATGTCCTCACTCTTTCCCCTCCATTTCACCATGCAAATCTGATGAGTACACTATCCTCTGACACCTTCTGTTTCAGAGAAACTACAGAACAAGCAAAGATGTTGCTAACACTTCAAGAATGTGCTGATTTGGGCAGTAAAGTTTGCTGAGGATTGTCTGAGAAGGCAGAACCACCCTCCTGGGGCAATCTGAAGGGAGCACAGTATTAAACACTGTTTTTTAAAAGCTGTGAAGATAGGGTGGGTCAAGAAGACAAATAAGGCAAAAAGTAGGAGAGAGATGAACAAAAGCACAGGCTTTGGGCCAAAGATTAAACTTTCCTTACTGTGTAATAGCAAAGGTGAAGGGGAGTTGACTGGCAGCAAGAAACAGCCTGCAAGTTTCCAAAGAGGGACTATGCCCCTCTCTAAAAGCTGTGTTCCTAACGCAAGAAGAAAATGCAAGGACATAAAGATGTTTCTTTCTTTTGGATTAGGGATATTTCTCGCAATGTCAAAAGTTCAAAGTGAAAATTTCCATCTCAGTCTGAAGAAGAACAGTGCAAGATTTGAGCTTTGGGAAAGCATGAGGATCTTCCTGGAGATCCAGCATGAATACAGGCCTAAGCAACAGAAAGCTGGTCTGAGCAATTAGGAGAGCATGTCTTGAGAAGGCGCATAGGAGCCCTGAGCCAAAGGCAGCCCCAGGTTCTGCTCAGAGTCAGGAAGATTGAGAGAGCACAGCTCCAGTGTGGTGGGACCTAAAGACAGAGCTTGGGGAGCATCCAGCCAGGGAAGCCTGTCCAGAGACATGACACCTAGTAACAAATAAATAACAAACAAAGATATACCGGTGACAACAATCAGCTTTAGAAGTTAACAGGAGAAGCCTGGAAAGTGTAAAATGTATTTGTGTTGCTAGGCAAAGGCAGTGAAACTAATTCTAGAGTAATGTTGTGTCAAGTAGAGTTTTGTGCAGAGGAATTCAAAGACCAGAAAACACGGAAGATTAACTGTTATTTAAATTTCCAGATTTGGATCCTTCCCATAGCCTGAAAATGAAAAATTAATAATACAGATTCATGAAGTTTGTAACAAAGAGGCCAATATTGTGTTCTCAACAAACATTAGCTAACGGGCATGGGAAGGTTTAAACTGTTACCATTCAGAGCAGTGATGATGAGTGAAAAGTGACACAGGAAACTTGGGGACTGTTTTTAATCACCCTTGCACAGCTGTTAAAGGCAAAATAAAACAGCAACAGGACATTATAAATAGAGCATGTAAAAGAGCGTTCTGTGACAGGCAGAACTGTTACAGACTCCCTTATTAGACAGGTTGGCTTAAGCATTCACTCCGTCACCTTCCGCAGTTGGTCAAATGCTCCGTTCCGTCTTAAAGATAACTGAGCTTGTTCAGCATGGTTTGGCCCATCTCTAGTTTAATATTAAAAGGGTGATTTATCAGTTACTTTAAAAAGCAAACCAAGCAACAACACAAATGTGTTAAAACTTTTTCATTTTCACAGAAAGGATGCCAGCTTTGTTGTAAAAGCTTCACGACTTGAAATACAATTTAAATAATCTGGGATGTTTGGACATAAATTTGTTTAGAGAAAAGAAACCTTTCTCCCCACAAAGATGCTGGGAGAGTATGGAGCTTCCTGGTGATTTCTGGTTGTGTGAGAAATGAATTTTGCACATCTGTCTGCGAATCACTCCCCAAGCAGCATTGCACAACATTGTCTTTTGGCCTAATTTTCAAAGGTCTTAATACCAGCAATTCCCACTGCAGTCAGTAGGAACATAGA
The DNA here is from genome assembly GCF_965140245.1 of Athene noctua. Lineage (NCBI taxonomy): Eukaryota > Metazoa > Chordata > Aves > Strigiformes > Strigidae > Athene > Athene noctua. The sequence goes on along the minus strand of NC_134046.1, from coordinate 15,517,133 downwards.
ACTAGTGAAAGGAATTTGAACATTTATGTAATTTATGAAGAATAAATGATAATCAGTCCATTTAGTCTTGAGATACAGCATGCAAACATACTGAATTCTTGATGCTTTACACAATCTACAGCAACAGTTTCATCACAGAGCATTCAAGCTTAAAAAAAAAAATCAAGACAAATGTTTCTGTTTTTTTAACAATTCAGTTTGGATTCTTATTTCACTGACAGTTATGAACCGTAATATAGAGCATAAAAATCAACTATCATTCAGAGTGAGCACTGAAGAATTACTAATTTGTTTCCAGCTTTTACTTCTTTTTGCTATTACATCACAGATGCACACACATTTGTTTTACTATTTTGTGCATTTAAGGCCACAGTTAGAAGTAAAGAAAATGGGGTCTTCCTTTAATATCTTGTTAGCAATGCTTGCTTTTTGTTATCATACAACAACATACAGCATGAAGACCATAAAAGGAATATTGGTGCTCATGTCATTTAAATTTCTTATTCATCCTTCCTTTCCCCAAATATGTATTGTGTTCAGATAATATCACTTGTCATTCACAGAAATGTTTAAAACAATGAAAAGAAACTCCTTCAAGAGAAAGATTATTTCCCTTAAGGCTAATCATAATTGAAGTATTCCAAGAAAATAGTATCTTTAGTGCTCAAAGACAAAGGACTGTTCACAAGACTTACAGTTTTGGATACTTAAAATTTACATTCTTCTCCCAAATGAGGAAAATATCAATGATTAAGAACAATTAATGGTTTTTTGGGGTCACCCAACAGAAAAAAAAAAAAAGAAAAAGAAAAATAAAGAGCACACTAGAATGCTGGGAGGGAAATTAAACAGTAAATAAATAAATCTGATTAGATTTAAGTGTGCATTTAATACATGTTTGGAATTCTTCACTCATGCCTGACTCCATTATTGCACAGATCACCTTTTCTTTACCCTTTCCTCTGGAAAACTAATTAATGGTATGGATGAGAGATGCTCACCAAGCACAATGAGACATGCAAGGGATGTACATGAGGAATACTCTGAACACTCTTTGTAGTAAATCATCCCAGTTTTTTTCTAAACAAATGAGAGTGTAAATACGAAGTTCACATAAAAGTCAACCACGCCGCACTTCTGCAAACAGACATGCCTCATCTTACCAGGAGGCAACTGTGTGCAGAGTAGACCAAACCTTCATTATATGTTCTCTCCTAAGATAAAAAAGGAACACACAGCAATGAATCTTACTATTATCTTCAGGTTTTCAAGTTTGGTGTTTTTGTTCTGTTACAATCTACTCCGTTCTCATGGCTTAGAGTAGCTGCAGACACGATGCCACTACTTCCATGCCTTTTCCATGTTACTGTATTCAACTGTTTCTAAAGGAAAAACATTTGGAAGCCTTTTCCCTCAGAAAATCTCCTTATATAAAGACTGTCTCTGAAATAATTAAGATTGCTCAATGCTAACCTAGAAAAGGATTGCACAACTCTGAGAAATAACCCACTAGACATAAGGACATGGTAAATGACAGGATGTCAAAAGCAAAAGGAGGGAGACACCTGCAAATTAATTCTGTCATCTGCTCGCTACTCACCCACTCACATCACGTGGGGCTGAAGAATGAGGGACCTCATCTCAGTGGGGTGGTGAAAGGATCACCAAAGCAGCAGTTGATCATAACAGTTGCAATTGAAAATTGGAAGGGCAAAGCTCAGGGAAAATTGAAAAACTGAATTTAAATACAGACATGGAGAAAGGCCAAGATAGAAGAGATAAAACACCCTGGGCAATTAAAGAGAAGACTGCATTAGAAGAAAAACAGGGTTTACCCCAGCATGTCAAACAAAGGCAGACTGCAGACTTTGTACCTGAGGGTCCCCTCTGTGCCAAAGTACATCGAGGGGACTGATGGATGTCCCTGCTGTTTCTGAACCTGCAGAGAAACTTCCCCAGTCTGGAAGAGGGAGAAGGCAGGTACAGGCACAACACTATCCTTGCTGAACTCCACTGGAAGGCTGCCAAAAAGTGAATGCAGTTGAAGATTAATTAAACTATGAGCAAACTACCATTGCTGAGCAAATCCTCCTCCCTGTGTTTGAGAAACTGAAAAGGGGAAGACTGAAGTGCAGAGGTAGCACAGAAGCACCCATCACCCCTGAGGATGTCTTTGTGATCTCTGCAGACCTGACTGCTCACTTCACAAGGGAAAACCATACTGCTTCTGCTGCACTACAGGCAAAAACAATCTACAAGGAAATTTTCCATTTTTCTTGTGGGCTTTTTTCCGTTAGAGTTAGCAGGTCATAACATCAAGATACAAATGCCTGGCTTGAAAGTCTGCAAAGTTCACCTGACAGTATGCCTTTAAGGAAATGTTTGTGTGAGAAGTGCTGTGTATGTGGGAATCTACCTTCAAAAGAATATGTATCCTTATCAATGTGCATTTGCCTTCCCTCCTTGGGAGTAGGTGCAAGTATCAGTGTAAAATGATAGCTTGATTTTTCAAGCATTTACATGGTTTTAATGAGTAGCTGCTTAAATGGCCCAGCAATTCCACACAAATATTTGACCCCAGGGCTACAGTAATTTATGGACCTTCCAATTATGGAAAGTATTCTTTTTTCTTTTGCATTGCACTTGGACTGTTCCTTTTATTGATAACTCCGTATCTTTTCTCTCTGTTCCCCTAAGAAGCTTTGGGTGATTTCGGGAAGTAACAGAGGAATCTGTACATTAATTTCTACTTTTCTAGAATGGCATGAAAGGGGAACTGAGTTTAAAAATGGGTACTACAGCTAGAGGTTCGAAATGATATATATATACTTGCCTCTAGATAAAAGTTAAAATCCTGGCCTTTCAGGTATGTGTCAATAACTACTGTAAAAGTTTATGAGGGAAAATGGAAATTCTCATCTAATTCAAGCCATGCCAGAAACGTATCTGCATTGTCTACAGTGATACAGAAACTGTATCAACCACAGCCTGATCATATTAAAATTATAATTACAAAGTCCTACGCAACTATGAACAAAGTCTTTGGATGTTTCTTCATGAAGTCCAATTTAAGACACACATTCCAGTACTTAAAAACTCTTGCTGTTTATAGCAGGGGATTCATTAAAGTACTTTAAAAATAAAAATTATATGTCTTCCATATAGTATTTGCAAAATCTGTTCTAAGTGTGTTTCTTAGTGCTGGCAATATTACAACAGCATTGGAAAAGAAGAAAGCCACAAGTAATCTCTGTCCAGTTAACAACAATCTTTTCAGCTATCTGAACTAACTAAAAATACACTGCTTGAATGAGGAAGGATAGCTTTCAGGTAAAAATAGCAGAAACAAAGAATATTTGAGACAAAACAAAAAAAAAATCCCAAATCATTCTTAAGAACTTATGCAGAGCTTTAATATTTATAACCTCCTTTCCCAAGCAGAGCTTCAAAACACAAAGAGGACATGAAATTGATAACAAAGGAAAGATGCCAAGAATGTACAAAATAGAAAGAATTTCTGCATTCCTTCTGTGAACATGGAAGTCCTCCCTCTGAAGCAATTTATCTTGGCTGATGAGGGATAAGTGGGTGTGCCCAAGACAAAACTTGTCAGACAAAGACATGTTTGTTTGCTTTTTATTTATCTTAAAGTAAAAAGCACAATACATTGCAGTGCTAACATGGGCCTTTCCAAATCTTCACTCTTCAGTGGGATATGAGATGGAGAAAAATACTTATTCCAAAGGGAGAATAGATCTGTAACTAACTGTAGTTATCATAAATTTGTACAATAGGTAGCCTTTGAAATGGCTGTACAAGCATATTGAAAAGTATTCTAAATAGATAAGACAAATAAAGACTGAAAACAGCAGCAAAGACAGAGGTGAACCAGTATATTCCCCCTCCTACAGTAGAATAATGGCCCACTCATTGCTAGAACTATTAAACTATAGAGCCTTGCTCCCTGCAGTGATGTTCCACCCCAAAGAAAAGTAGATCCTTCAATTAACATAAATTAGTCACTCCAGCTAAAATTCAGGCCTAACTGCAAGACAAATTCTTTAGTTTATGTTTTCAATTCCAGTCTTGCATACACTGAAAATTTCGTTTTGAAGCTAGGTATTATCCAAAATTAAGAGTTTCAGAAGAAAACGCTGCTTAAGGAGTAGGAAAATGGAATGGGTGAACTAATGTGTGTATTTTTTAATTTCTATTGTCCATGGCTCCAAGTGGACAATTGACCTTGAAAACTGCATTCCAAGCAAGATTAAACAGGGTACAATTAACCTTCTGTTTAGAACAAGATTAAAGAAGATATCTGGAAGACAGAGGGTCAGTGTTTTACTTCAAAGATAGGTATGAAAATTTATTCTGACAAAACAAAACAATATCAAGTGAAAAGTCAGAAAAAAATCGTCTTGGATCTCTACTAATCAACATTGCTTTTTTAAAAATGGAAATCCAGGAATTCCATCATTAAGAATTCATTGGAGATGAATTACAGTTAAATCAATTTATTAATGCATTATAATTTATATTATTTTATACTTTTAACTGTAGTTTGTTTTGAAATGTAATGGGCATAGTATTAATGCACTGGACATAGATTCTTCATTCTATTTTATACAGTCATCACTTTGGTGTAGAACTTTCGGAAATCGGGAAGTTTTGAAATGCTTAAGTGTTGCTACATCACTCTGGGGTAAACTCTGCCTTGCATATTCTTTTGAGTGATTGACAACAAGAATAAAAATAGTACTATGTTAATCCTTTTTCTTGATTAAACTTGATTAATTCTAGTTACATTTCTAATCTTATTAATCTCTTGGGATTACTAGTTTTAGGCTACGCAAGCTAAAATGTATTATCTGATGCAATCATTTGATGAAAATAATGGGCTAAGTGATTACTAAGGAAAATGAGTGTTCAGTACCTCAGGGGATGAGGGACTACCTAGGGGATCGCAAGGCACTGGTTTTTGTCCAAATCTTAACAGTTACATAATATTTACTGTTACCCACCCATATACTAAAAACACATAATGCAGATGGTATTCCTAACTTGAATTTGTCTCATTCTCAGAAGAGCCCATGGTGATTTTATTTATTTACAAAAAGACACTGAAGAAATAAGATATCCACTGTACTTGCATAATTCCTGGTGAAGACCTAGGGTTTGCTTTAGGCTGTATGAGTGTTAGAGGACTCACACCCTCCCTCATGTTGGAGTATGCCATATACTACCAATGCCTGAATTTTAGTCATGTTATTCTCAATCCTGGACAGAATTCTATTGGGTTTTTTTAAAGAAAATCAGAAAGAGGGAAAATGGGAACACCTGGAACTTTGTGGTAATAAATGGCATTTTATAGTTTGTCCATGACCTATTTACCATGGGAAGAACCCATAGAAAGGGGGAGGCTTGCGCCTTCCAGCATTAAGGTGCAGAGAGAAGCTTCTGCCTAAATATGATACTACAAGGAATGTATAATTTTCTCCTCATTCTCATGAGTTTCAGAAGAAACTACAGCACCATAATTTTTTTTTTTTTTTTTTGGTCTTAAAATCCCTTTTTTCATGCATTCAACCAGTTCTGTCTCACATACCTGCTAATCAAAGATTCCAGCTACCCAAGATCATTACAAGAAGCATTTCCATTTTCAAAGGTAGGTCAACAGCAGAACATTTCATATGAAATGTGTATTCTTTCATGAAACAACATCTGACATTTATCTGTTAAGCAGACAGTGACTAGATGGCACAAAATAAATGTAATTAAGTAGCCAAGCCCAGCAGCAGCAGGGTCAGAAGCGAATCTTGAACAGTCTGCAGTGCAGCAAGCTATACTTTCGGGTTTTAGTCCAAAAGTAGAGAAAACCTGGAAAATTACATATTTTCACAAGACTCATATAAAATGCAAAACATTCATAAATATGGTTTTAAACTCCTTAAAATATAATGCTGTAAATCTTATTACAGACTTCAGATGTAATTGTTCTGCTGTTTGTCTCATAACGCTGTGCCTCTTAACTTTATATGGTTACAAAGGGGATTAATTTTGCTTTAGTCCTTTGTTTTCTTTCGCTAATAAAGACCAGACATGTTTGTTCATTTTCATTCAAGTACTTCTGTTTCTTATAGTGTGAGCTCATATAGATGGAATATAGGAAATTGGTATAAAAATCTAGATAGTTCAGGTAAAGTCCAAAAATTTGGACAACTTGAGAGTAATTGGGGGTCATCCATGTCCCTTTTATTCCCTCATATTTCTCATATTCCTCTTCCCTTGACTTTTCCTTTTATTTCAAACTATTAGATACTTCTTTCTCTCTTCGTAACTTCATATGATTTCCTCTCAGAGTCCATTTTTCTTTTCCCAAAGTATCACCAGCAATTGAAAATACCTTCACATTACAGGCTTCTCAGTTCATCTTCAAAAGTCATCTTGCCAACAGGGATGTACATGTCTAGAAAAGACCATCTGATCCTCCTGCCAACTAAAGGGACAGACTCTTGTGTTTATATAGTGCTTTTCTGGTATGAATGTGTAGGTGTATATCATAGCATATCTAGATCAGGTCCAATAGTAATAATTTCTTTTAAATACAGCATCACTTAATAGAATTCAGAATATATGTTTATATATTAAAAAAAATATATTAAAAAAAGAGATATTTTGAAAAGCCAGCTGGCGTAGAAATGCCTTCAAATTTTAAAAATAATACAAATAATAATTGAAATTATTTTGTATTGCAAGCCCCTTACCTGTGCTGTGCTCCCAAATACAACCGCATTACAAACAAAAAAGCTTAGCAAGTAATACATTATTGCCCAAAGTGAGAGTAAACAGTCTTATCATTCATCCTTAAAAATGAATGAAATAAAAATGTGCAACTGAACCAAACGTTAAAGTCAATAAAGATTTTGGTACACTCTTCTGCTGCAGAAGCCCAAGATATTCATAACAAAGTAGGAGCTATATAGTTTACCTTGACAATATTCCTTTGCATTCTCTACTTATAATTCTATTTAAAGATGAAATACTGTTTTAAATAAAAATTTTCATGAAAACAGCTCCTTTCATTGTATTCTTTAGACAACACAGGGCCCTCTGACCTGTAATTTCCTGGACTACAACTTACGTACATATTAATAAAGAAATAATAGCTCTGACTTGTTATTGGCAAAAATTTTCCTCAATTCAATAAGAGATAAACTCTTAGAATGTAGATACCAGAAATACCAGAAAGTTTGCTTATAGATTTTTTTACCCATCTCATACAGTAGTCTAAGCCAGGATGAATAAAGTTCTAGCATTACTATACTGTTTAAGTAGACCTTCATACAGCCTTTCCGACTTCATCTTTCTTTCCCCTCTAAATATATAATATTCTAAGCAGCATATAACTATGCATGTATATGCACTTGGTACTAATAAGTTTAAAGTAGGAAATGATGGTGATGTGATAGCAAATGAATGTTGGCAAAATGTCAAATGTCCAGTGTAAAATTTTATGAACATGCACATTCCAATGTAACGTGGACACAAGCCATCCACTGTAGTTCATTTTGGCAGAAATATTGCAAAAATATAATTTTAGCATATACTACAATTCACTTATGGATGCTTAAAAACACATTCATCAACCTCCCAAGAAAAGTCAAAGAAACACATGGGTATACCATATATAAGAGCAACTGGTGTATCAGAAAAGACTGGTTGAAAATTGAGACACAGATAGGTACATCAAAGCTACTGCACAGATTTCTTAGTGCTGACTGGGCTACAAGTAAATACAAGTCTGACAGCAGGGAAAATGTAAGAGAGCATGGCTATGCTGATTTTAGTGGAACTATAGCAATTTAATCCAAGTAATGATCAGGCCGTTAATTTGCAGAAGAATTAAAAACTTCATCATCATCATTAAATGAAAGGGTTTGATGCTTTGTGATGGTACATACATAGGGCCATGTTTATAATCGTACCTGAGACAGTATCCTTTTTTTTTTTTTTCATGGAATAATCCAGTGGTTTAATTTGTGCATTAAAAAGACTAAGTAGAACGGTTAGTTGTGTGTGTTTAATTATAGGTGGAAACTGGAAATCTTTTCTTTTAGTGGGAGACCTGTTTTTTTAACAATGAAGGGATAGAGAGGTTGTGAAAGAGATAAGCAGGGTTAATGATATACCCCATTGCTGTACAGCAGCATTGCGCACTGGCACAGATGTAAGCAGCAAACAAGCAAACTTTGGGGCAAAACAATACAGCTAGAGTCCACCAAACAGAAAACTACTTTTACATGATGTCAGAGTGAGAGGCACTGATGTCAGCAGGGCTTCTCAGCACATACAGGGCTTACAGCTCCCAGCTCAGCAAGTGTCGAGAAGTGCTGTGCTGGTACAGGGTTTTGTGCCAGCAGGTGGGTGTGCAGTCAGGCACTTCTGAACCTCTGTAAACAAAATCTCTGTCCACCAGTGACTGGATTACAGAATGACTCTCAAATACACCTTAAAATATCTTTATAAATGTACTTAAATCTACTATGTATCATATAGGCAATATATGGCGGACACATCATAGCAACAGAGAAGCAATTGTATTACAGTGCTAAAAATTTTGTTATATCATTAGAGCTGGTAGGTTTTGAAAATAAGGTATCTTTACATTACCTGACTTCATCCTCCTAAACATGTAGTCATTGGGAATTAGAGGTTTTCAGGATGGATATAAATATTCAATGTTATACTAATTCTTATTTATATAATCAAGTTCAGTAATGGAAGTATGACATTTGCCACACCAAGAATAATGCCATGGTGTGCAGTATTTCTTTGAGTCCCAAAAAGCACATTCACTCTTTAGTTTGCAAAAAACACCTGGCATCTGGCAGAATTTCCTTCTTGGGATCTTCATCTTTATACACTGCTTCGTCACTAATCATTAGAATATTTGTGAAAAAGGGGAACTTACTCAAGGCTTTCAGAACCTCTGCCATAACTTACAAAACCACTAACTCTCAGACAAAACTTTCCTTTTAAAAAAACATATGACATCCCTCAAAGCTCTACCTCTTCCAGACTCATTAGCAGGAAGTGATAAAAGACAGTAACGAGGGAGATACTTCTAATGAGCTTCCACAGAGGTCTGTGGGTGTCCACTAGCAGCCCAACCCCTAGTACTCCCTGGGCTTCTGTTTCAGCAAAATAGGTCTCTTCTGAAGTGTGATTCTCTTCCTTCGGCATTTGTCATCCCTTTACAAGCTGTAAGTAAGCAAGTAAACTAAAAACCAAAGAGAACTCTGCTAAATATCTGTCTGGCAAAGTTGCTTTCACAGCAGAAGTCATACTGCACGTTCAGAGAGCATATGATATCTGCTGCTAGTGACTGCTTAATACTAGGCAAAAACAAATAGCCAATGTCCTTCACCAAGCTTTATGTGGCCAGTATTATCTCGACAGAAGTGGGAACCTTCAGTTCACAAAAAATGGCAAAAGCAAAGATCCTTAAAAGACTTCTTGTGACTAGAAAGGCTATGAGAAGTTAATGAAACATTCTACTGGATCAAACACCCACCAAATCCTTACCATAAACATTTGCTTGTCCATAGGGCTAGCTTCAGGCAGAAGTTAATGGAGAAGACCTCTAAATGGGGAGAGGAAATATTAAAGTAACACTGATTGTCAAAGGTGCCCTGGGAATGCTGCCCAAGACACTTAAGAACCACCTCAATGACTTTTTCATTAGTCTCCAGAGTTTCCAAGAGTCTAGACTTACTATCTTGAAAATGTCAGTATCAGACAAATTTATGGTGAGAAGCAAAGTTCCTGAGATAATGGGGGTGGGGAAATGAGGATGTTGGGGGAGAGGGGGAGACAGAGAGGGTGGGAAGAGAGAGAGATAATAAGTCCAGACTTTCTTTTGAATATATCTTCCGTTTTGTGACAAGATCTTGACTTCTAAGGATCTGGTTGATCTTGAACTCATGAAAAAATAAATCCAGTTCATAGACAATAGCATCAGTTTATTTGATTGATACAAATTAATAAAAACAACAATCCTTGATATTATCCAATTAGACTAGCTAATGAACAGGGATTCACTGTGATGTACATATAGCTAATTCCAAACTCAAAAAAAGTATCGATTCAAAGTTGCAGACACAGAATGTAAGATGGGATCATACAGAAATGAATATCATGATAAACTAACAGAGTTTTCTTATGTGCATTCTTCAGTCAAAGTTTTACACTTGGAACTGAAAGTAAGGTAGAAGATATGCCTGCCCAAGGCTTCTTCCATTCTTATCATTCTTTAATACTTAATTCCTGGCTGTGTTGAACTTTATTTGTACTGTACATATTGGTTCCTATGCAGCCTGAAAGTAATTAATGCTTAATAAATTTGCCCACTTCACCTAATGAACAGGCTGACCAGAATGAGCTTCCAACCTGCCTGATTAAACAAAGGAGAAAGGCAGACCTGAAAAGATTATAGGGCTTAAAAATCGTCTTTGATTGTCATTAACTGATCTGCATCTGGAAAAGGCATCAGAGAGCATAATGTGATAAAACTGAAAAGTTAAGATGTTTGCAGAACAAGAATAATCCTTATGCTATAGACAGGAAATATTCAACTCAGAATAAAGTTTAATGAGGCCAAAATAAAGCCTAAGCATGTGGAAATGCTCCTCTTTGAGGATATTCTTTATACCAATTACTCTTCAAAGTTATTGCATTAATGTTTTTGGCAAAAGATTACAATTAAATCAGATGAATAGTTTCCAATGTTTTTGCATCTAATGTGCTCAAAAAGGTTCTTTTGCTCATATTATGAATCTGTCATCCTTGTATTTTATTTTAGAAATTCATATAGATACTGATTTCAATTATGTCAAGAATTTAAAAACATTGCAGCCTATTAATCTAGTTTATGACATGACAAATAATTAATTGGGTTTCATTATTGTTTTTTGTTTTCCAAGAATATCACATGGGGAGAAACACTGCCAATAAGTTCCTACTTATTTCTTATTTCTTCCAGAGAGACCTATTTTCTTATTTTTATTATTACCATTTTCCCTTAAGGATCATCCACTGTCTTGAACTATACAGCCGCTTCTAATTTCATTCTAAAAAAATTCTTTTGCCTTGTTACTGTACTAATATCAGAAGCATAGCAAAATAATACAACATAGTAATTCTGTGATAAGCTAAATTTTGGGACACAAAGGAGATAATTTTTTGAGCAGTGAGTTCAAGATGGGGTGGCACATCAGAGTTGGGATATTCCTCAGTGCTTAACTTCCCACATATGCCCTCAAAAATTTAACCTCATGTTTCAAAACCAATGCTGTAATCTTTATTCCCCCACAAATTCTAATAATAGCAATAAGCCATTTTGGTTATGTCTGGACACAGAGATCTCTTTCCTCAGAAAATCTACTTAATCAGGTGATAAACTTCACCTTGAAAAGATCTGGGAGATGAAATGCACATCAAAGATCAGTCTGAATGCACTTCAGTAACAAGAGCGGGGGTTGAAATCTCCCGTCTCGTGCATTCATAGAAACTTTAAACTCTGGATTCCTCTTTTTCTCACACCTTTTCCTATTCTCCCCATACCATTTCTGCAAATTCTCCCATGTCTGCCATATGCCATACTGCATAGGAAACCCCAACTTTGCAGGACTCAGTAATTCAGCCTTTTTTCTGACTGGTATTCTTGGACTTCGGTGTTTGTCCCCAAGACATTGCCATACTCAGTGGTGCTAGCCTCCACTGAGGTGTCTTGCAAGAACTTCTGGATCACAGAAAGCAATCTGAGGAAACAAGGGGCAGTTGTGAGCAATTAGGAGATGATTGATATTTATTTAAAAATATATTTTATTTTTGAAAAATAGAAGAAAATTGTGACATAGGAGGGAAACATGGGGAAGAATCTCAGACAGGAGGAAGGTTTGACATACTTTTTCAGACAGAATTACTTTTTAAAAATCTGTCAGAAGAGTTGGAGGAAACATTCTTTATATAAAGATGCCAAGTAAGGCACAGTCGGAGAAAGCAGCCTCTGGTAATAGATGCTGATGTAAGAATCCCTGCATATAATCTCCCTTACAGTTTAGCTCAGGAAGACACTTGTCTCTTCCAAATTATCAAAACTTCAAGTGAAATAACAGTTGTAAAAAAGTGGGTTGATTGGGTTTTTTTTGGTGAAAAAAATCAAAACCCAAAAAAAGTTTATAGTAAGAATAGACCACCATAAACCTTTTGTTTTCAAAACCCCTAAGTGAGCAGATAGGAATTTATTAATCTAAGTTTTTGTTTTACTGGAGATTAAAATTAACTACCTAACCAATATTTTCAAAAAATACCAAGATGAAAGATTTGTTACTGACAGACCAGAACTGCTGAACCAGCACCTTGCTGGATTTGGCCTCCCCTCACTGGATCCTAGTTGCTATGAATTACAGTTTTCAGCTCTTGGTGTGTTTCCTTTTGCATTATTTTAACCTTTTCCTAAATCTATACTTACCTCCACTGCCGTGCTCTCCAATAACAAATTCTCATTTCAGCTTTTTATATATTATAATTGCTTTATAGTTTTGATTTGCTAAAACAAAAGATGATAGGATCACCATAATGACAACAAAGAACACATTCCCTTTGTTTCCTAGCCTATTACAGAGAATTTAGAGATAGATTCACGTATAAAATCAGCACTTTATTCCTTCGATAGGGCTTTTGTGCTGCTCTCCTTACAATTACAATGAAAATAAAATAGATATACTATGTCAACTACTGAAAGGAAAATTTTTGTAGATCTCTTTTGTCTAACAGTGTATTAAATTAGGAAAACAAGATGGATTTGAGTAGAAACAATGTAGTTGTTCTACTCAAACACCACCATAAATCTGACTCAACTTAAGTGCTTTGTTCAGAATTAGTGTAAGGAGCCATTACCGTAATTCTCCTACTCACTTTTTCCATCACACTTCAGCACTGAAGAACCATCACTCATTCCTGTGCTTTGAAGTGCATCCTCAGCCAAAGAGATTCACTTCCTATCACACACCCTTAAGTAATTTGATGCCATTTGCCTTCTTAACTACTACACGATTTGTTGGGATGCTTTTTCCAGGCAGCTGAACAATCATATGTATTACTACTAAAGAAAATTTTCAGAGTCCCAAAAATATGAATGGAGGCAGTATTTGTGCAGCAAGGTGTCTAAACTTTCTGCCTGCAGTTATGGAGCATTCCGGTCTGCATGTGGAGCATTCAGCAACTAGCAGGCAGCCTTTTATGGTGAGATACAGGCCTACCAGTAATGACAGCAGTAAAAAATGACAACACAGAATGCCTTTTATAACATTGCTAATTCACTGCAGACTACAAAGTACACAGGCATGCAAAAAAGGAAAAAAATATATATTGCATATAATACTAACAACTCTTGTATAAAATATAACAGTATAATTTGAAAACAGATATTCAAATTATAAATAGCTGTAGACATTTCAACACTAAGGTCTCCCAGTAATATTGCTGCTAATTTAGAAGAAGGGGTTATTGGGTGAAATGGTCTTAAACTATGTCATCAATGCCTGCTGCTAGTTTTTATTCTTTTTGCTGTATGGTCTTTTGGACATTACTATAGTTCTTTAGTTTTACCTAAAGCAGAGGAGGCAAACAGCATTTCTGTTTAATCACTGTGGCCCCTATGTGCCTAATGTTGATTCCTGGGATCTGGAGTGATCAGAAGCCAGACTTCTGTGGGTCACATTTAGCTCACAGGTTGGTTTTTGCAATAGGTTCATACATTTCAAGCATTAATCCCAATTTTGGGTTTCAGGATGCTCAAAAACTTCATGGTTCAGCTGAAAGAAGTATATTGTCCTGAAAGAAGTACATAGAAAGGGCAGACAGGAGGGGGAAGTGTATAGAAAACAGTCTTCTGAAAGGCAGCCCCTCTTCTGCCAGATAATTTCAAAATACCAGTTCAATTGCAAGTAGAATTTCTGTTCCTTGCACCTCTAAGTGGACTTGACTGTGGATACAAAAAAAAAAAAAAAAAAAAGTACCTGTTTATTCTCTAAGGGAAAAGAATATTCAGAGTAAGTGTATGCTTACAATTATGTTAATGCTTAGAAAGTACAGTTGTGAAAGGATTTGGTTTTTGGTTTTGTTTTGGTTTTGTTTTTTTTTTTTTTTATATATATAAGTTACAGTGTAATCTAATGAATTGTATTGAAAATGTATGATTTTTGCATTCACATCACATTGCTCCTTCTCTGTTCCCAAAATCTCATAAATGTAACTAAGACAGATCAAGTTTCACAGAGAAAATCAACCTAAGAAAAAAAGCAGAATTGCCTTCCACTACCCTTTCTGCTTTCCTCATACATTCACAAAAGAAAGTCTGGGGAAATGTCAGCTGTACTGAGAAAAAATATATAAGTCCAAACTTGAGACTTCATACTACATGTAGACTATGTATTTAGAAATAGAGCTTTACATGTTCTGGTATTTGTCAATAAAAATATGGCTCTTTAAATTCATAGAAATTGTGGAACATACCATATTTTGTCTTTCATTTTAACTTATCCTCTGAATTTTGACTTCATATGCAGAAGAATAAAGATTACATGTCAAAAAAAAAATGCTATAAGAATGAAATATACAGCATGTACTGTGGGAAAGTACTTGGTTTACTTACAGATGCAGCAGCTGGTGTGCACTACTGAAAAGTGCTTAATTTAATCACCCGGAAAAATAAAAGAGTTTATGGCATATTTGAAGCAAAGACATCTTGAGTTTTTCACATGCTTAGTATTCAGTATTTATTTTAATATTCATAAGTCTTCACTGAAAATTAGCACTTCCTATATGAGAAAAGATTAATTTTTAACTTTCTTTCCCATCTAATGTAATATACTATTACATAGCAAGGAAATCAACATGTCTTTTAAATCCAGCTTCAAGTATCCACACATTCCATGTTAAGCTGCAATGCTTAATTTAATATCTGTACAGCACTGGTAAACATCTTAAACAATAGATTATGTAGCCTAAGGGACAAAGCCATAGTATTCAGAAGGTGGTATAATAGGTTTGAAGGATGACTGTACACTTGAGAGAAGGCAGAAAAACCAAAAGCAAGGAAATCTTTACTACAATTGCCAGAAAATAATGCAGTTACTATGTGAGCACACCCTCTGGCACTCTCTTCTGTCAGGACAGGAGAGATGTCTACAGTACTGTCATGGTCCACAGGCTACAAATGTTCCCAATGTAGCTTTGTATTCAAAGCTTTTGACAAAAAAGGTCAACAGCTGTGGTTCACTGAAAGTCTGGGGGCAATAATTCTGTGCTTTAATGACATAAATGACAATAGTTTTTCAACAAGAGAAAGAACAGAGAGAGAAGAGAGACAGCAAAAACGGAAAATAAAATTAGTCTTATTTCATTTCCTTTCTACATTACTAGTTGGAATAAAAAATAGAATACCATTCCAAATTCCCTCAAGTGCTTGAAATCATTCTTCAAAATGAAAGGTGTTAATTACCTGCAGCAGTTATGTTCATCTAATGTAACAAGATTTCATTTAGCCTGTCTTAATCTCTTCATAGCTGTTACTGGTCTTTTATCTGGGCAGTGGAGGGCAGGCATGAATGTTATTATTAAAAAATTCATTACCAACTTTGCAAATAAAAATTCCTTAAGAACCAAAGGAAATAAGATCATTAATATACTGGTGCATACATATAAAATTCTGTTGCTAAATACTGGCACTGATAGCAAAAATTTCTACAACTACTGCACATGACACTGCAAACTGCATACAGCACTTCCAGGAATGATGCATAAAAGCAGTGTCTAGGGAAGACAAAATGTTTTCTAGATGATATTAACATTACCATTTAGGATGAGCCAAAAAATATCCTGCAGGTTCAACTAAACAGCTTGGGAAACTCTGGCATCAAAATACTTAGTAGATCCAGATGTTAAGAACTTAAAAACCAAAAAAACCTTCTAATCTTTCCTTCTACACTTATTCTACTGTTTTTCTACCATTCCTACCATTTCATGATGTGCTTGTGATTTTTCACAGGACCTCAAAAGGTTCAGCTCAGCTAGGGAACCGATGGAATAACTTTCTGCTCTCTCTTGTTCTCCATAATCTCTTTTATCCCCCAGAACACGCCTTCTGCCACCGACCATGCATGTTGCCTGCACGATCCTTTCCTCCCTCAGTGACTACCAGCAGCCCAAGTACCAAAATTTTGTCTCCAATATGATCCCCAAATTTTGTGGAACTATTGCAGATTTTCCTCTTCCTGCTCTCAGATTCTTAACAAAGCCAATAAAAACGGAGGGTCTGCTCATGGAATCAGTTCCACACATACTTGTCTTATGGAGGTGAATAATCCTGCTGATTTCAAAAGAATGACAAATGTGCATGAAGTTCAACATAAGTGTAACTGATTGCAGGCTCGTGGCCTGGATGCTGATCCCAGGATTTGGCTCCAGCAGCACAACCTTATGCAGCTTGTGCTGATAAGTCTTATTTTAATATTAGTAAAGGGGATATGGCACAGAACGTGTCTGTTAAAAGGTTTAAAATACATGTGTATTTTATTTAAGTAACGTTGAATTTCTGGGCAACCTCCCTAAATTCCTTTAGTTTGCTGAACAATTAGAATCAGCTTTGGCATTCTTGTGTAATGACGCAGCGAAGAATTAAATGACAGACCATATGTATATGAAATGTATGTAAATTAATACAAACATGCAGTAAAATTAGACATATTATAAAAGAAATAGTACAAAAGTAGATGCTGTTTTGTGCACATAAGGTTGTACATTGTGGCAGAAAACCTGCTGTGCTTGCCTATGAATTAATCCTAATTTGCTTTCTATATAGAACAAACAAATGTTTAAAACTTTTCTAAAACATTTGTTAAAAGAAAGTGCACATCTGTTCACCAAAGCTGACCTGAATTTGCACACAGTATTGCATCCTTCAAAACAGTTTTTTGGAATTAAATTTAGGTTTTTCAACAAAAATGTTCCTAATTATCCTCATATAAAGATAATTTTTAGATACTGTTAAGACACCAAAGCCCAAACTAGTAACATGTACTGAACCCTAAAAAAAGGAAGCAGTCCTCTCTCTTATCTGTGTGCCCAGCCGCTTTTCTACAAGAGTTTGCAAGCCACATACACACACAGAGGCACTTATATATGCAGTCAGGGGGCAGTGCTTAGATACAAGATTTCAGTCGTGGTGTTACCCCATATAACTCTTCACTTACAGAATGTCACAAGTATTTTAACACCCAGAGCAAGATGTCACACTGCTTACAAAGCAATCTCTTAGAAGTCCAGGCAAACCAGATGATTTGCTTTCCATCATTTCAGTGGTGTTATTTTCCTGACATTCACGTGGGATACTTGACCCAGGGGCTGCTGCGGTCCCAATAAGAACAGCATGCCGTACAGACCTGCCTCACACAAAGGGGTTCCTAGCAGGGGAAACGGAACCTGTATTTTCCTGCTTCAGCTCCATGGGCAAAAGCCAGTTGCAGCAACTGTCCTGGTTTTCCTGACCGTGACAGCCGGAACAAATTCTATTCTTGCAGCAGTGCTGATTATACTTAAAAAGCGAGATGGAGCTGTCACTTGCGTAGCTGACCCAGTGCACAGGGACGTGACCGGTCCTGCCGTGCGGAGAAGTGGCCAAAGTGTGACACCTTGGAGCAGGGTACTGCCTTGGCTCCCAGCAACTCTGGGCCAGGATTAGGAGTTCTGCATTCCTGCTCCCCCGGAGGCTGTGATTTGCAAGTCACATTAGAGTTCCTGAAACTGGCACGATGCCATCTTTTGTATGGGTGAATGTTTTTGGAAATAAGAATGAAACTATTGTATTTGCAATCACATATCTTAGCTGTAGGTTATCTTTTTAAAGAAATAATTCATAAAAGCTTTGCTTTCATGCAAAATGAATTTTGAAATGCATCAGTAGTTTTCCATAGGACTGGAAAAAAAATTTAAAAGTTAACCTGCACTCTGAGAGAAACCACTAATCTGGAAGAAGAAAAGAGCTCAGCAAATTTTCCAAAATACTTCAGCCCAAATTTCCACAGGCTTTCTGAACCATGATCATAGAATTTATGCATGTATAATGACTTATTACAGATTTCTATCTAACCCAAGGCATTTACTTTCTTAATTTGTTACATATCATAACAAGCAAAGTGAAAATAGTTTGTAATGACCACCAGTGAAGCAGATTTGTCAAATATGGACCACACTGATCCATGACAATAGGGAACATAAACAATACATGGACTGAAAGGAATTCTCTCTCAAAATGCAGTGCTCAAAAAACCTCTCCAAAAGCAACACTGATTTATCATTAAAGAACAGGGGAGTGTTAAAATGAAAGTCCATCTCTATCCATCCGATTTATACATCAAATAGGAAAAAAACAAATCCATATGGTCCATGATCTAAACACCTCCTAAAGTAAAGTTTTGTTAACGTTTCTATAGTGATTTACTACAGTTGTTAGTACAATTAATTTCTAATTATCTTCGCAACAGGAGAAACTCCTAAGAAAAAAATATAGCCAGATATTAACATTGGTTGAACCCATTAGCAAAAGCAGTCCATCCTCACTGTGGAAAATTCAGCATCACTGTGGACAGTCCTAAATAAGTAATGAACTTCTCCATTGGCTTTTGGTAAGCAGTAACTAAGCTAATCTCAAATTAATTTGTATTTGTTTTTGCATACCTTATTTCCCCATGAATTGGTCCAAGCTCTCATTTGCTACTGCAATTCCCAACTGGTCTTAAAATCAGAACAGACTTCTTGAATTTATGAGTCTCTGTTAGGAAGCTGGACAGATTCCAGGACACAAGATATGAACTTGACCCTCTGATTCGCAGGCAGCAGTTCAATACTTCTAAAGGAAAGTGCCTGGGGAGTGTTCGGTAGGAATTGAAACTTGCATACACTGCACACAACCCTCCCTGCCCCCCCCCCCAAATTTCCAAACCTAAAACCAGACAAACTGACACACATTAGCAAGAGGAGGGGAAACAGTGTGTAGTTTGCATCCATTCATTCATTCTCCATTGCATAGGGACCGGGAAATATAGCTGATATCTGAAAATGATCTGGAAAGCAAGAAGTATTTAATACTGGACCTGTTCTTCCTTCAGAGACTTTTATATCCATTTAAATGAAAGTTGAATTATAAAACTAAAAGATATCACACTCCTATGGAAGCTGTAATACTAAGAATTCAGTGGGTTTTCTGACAATGATTTAGTAGGTCATACACAGCAGTAAATTTTTTTCTGAAAAGTTTCTATGCTTGTGTATGTGCTGCAAGTGAACGGATCAGTGATGATAAAACTAACACTGGTCACAGAATCTGCTGTAAAACTATTCCGTTTTCCAAAAAGGTAGGGAAAACTAGCAATTTTTCTGTTTGAAAGTATTTTGCTAACAAACTACTAAACCAAAATATAGTTCTTTCATACTTTCACAGAAAAATGCCAAGTGGCTTTTAAGCATGGAGCTCCATTCTTCAGCAAAATGCTACAGATATACATATGATCATTAAAGAAAAAAAAAAATCCACCAATGGCAGATCCCTTCATCACAGATATGTCACTGCAGATTTATCAGTTTAATTATGGCATCCAAGAATGTCTGCGCAGCTGTTTTTGTTATTAACTATGTATCCTGTGGTAGTGCTAAGTTAAAAGCTTTCAAAAGAATGTAATTTAGCTAACTGTTTGCTAACTGTTCAGCAGCTTGGATTTACATAGCATAGCAGAGCTATTACTGTATTTGACAGCATGCTTATTGGAAGTCATACATGACTGAGCTTTGATACTTATGCTATGCACTTTTACCCAGAAAGAAAGAATGCAATCCATGTACCAGTTAATTTCCTGTATTCTATCATTTAGATACTCTCTTAACAGTTAGTTTCACAGTACGTAAATAATATTAATCATTACTAATTGATTTATGATGAACTAAAAATTGTTTTGTTAGCTTCAAGAAATTTAAGATTTGCCATTAGGTATTTCCAGATCTTCTGTTTCCAAAATGAGGGTATAGAGCAGAAATACAGAATATAAATTGGAAACAGGCAACAAGTGCTTTTCTTGTGAATGACACAAAAGCAGGGAGGGATTTAGATGGCTTTGTGATTGGCATTGCTTCAATTATTCATTCCTTGTTTAGTGCAAATTCAAAGGTGTCAAATACTCTTCTTTAGAGATTATGTACAATGTTTTTAACCAGTATAAGTCATGTTGTGAAAGGATTTAATAATTAACTAAGTGTAACTAAGTAATATGGCAGCCTCAGCCAACTTCAATTTATAATTTTTTTTTTAGTTGAAAAGAAAAACAATTACTATACTCTTCTTTACTCCCAAATCTTCAAATACACGTAGGCTAAATATAAACAATATTAAACACAAATAAATGCATTTCAAGCATGGATGTTCTGTATCAATTACGTTTTTACATATTAAGTAATAATTATGCATCAAGTTTTTCATTGCTGATAGAGTCTTGATTGATGAAACAGTTACTCTAAGGAGCCCTTTAAACTTCCATTTATTTTTTTAATTAAAAGATATGCAATCACTGGATTGTTACAGGCTCATGCAAAACCTTATATACAATCGAGGACAACATCATACAAAATAGACCCTCTTTTGAGTATCAGTGGAATTAATTTTTTACTAACTACTGATATTTAAGATATGCAAGTTAGAAGGCTTAGGTCTGATTGACAAAACAGTTCTGCATAATCTGTATTGAATAAATACTGATTTCTGAAAATATTGTTAAAAACCACACAATATAAAACAGGTACTGAAAAAGAAATAATTTTTATGTACTTGCAATTGGTAGACCTACAGCATATGTAAATATGTAGTATTGGTAAGTTTTACTACAAATATGACCAATCTACTTACCAATATGTCAGCCTTTTCTAGTATCTTCAGAACCTGATATTACTATAATAGTGGTATGTAGAAAATGCCTCCATGACTTTCCTCTTAAAGAACCCAAGCGCCCCAGAGAAATAATTGCTTGGAAGAACGGCAGGTTGCTTTGCTCTTCACATAAATGTATATAAGTATTATTAATTTATACATCTTTTCATACTCCTTAGACATTATTATCAAATTCAGATCGTAGCTACCACTGAAACCTTGATTCTATAGTCATGTAATAACGAGTAAAATCTTATCTAGAAGATGCAAGGCTTCAGTGATCAGAGAAATTCCTATATGGGTGTATATGCAGAAAATTGTCTCTAAGTTCTCTGTAGGAAAAGTAAATATCTCAAAACAAGGATAAGGGGAGGTGCTGACATTCTGACTTGCATAAATAAAAGAAAGCAAAAACAGAAAAAGAAAGAGATATAGATAAATAAATACAGTCAACACCAGCTAGGAAAAAAAGAAATTAAACACTAGGAAATCTGAATATCCCACACAGATCACTATAAGGAAAGCTTTAGATTAGGATTCTAGAAACCATGATTCAGTAAACCAACAGTTGTCAAACTGATAGCAGACACGACAGCTGTTTCCTGTCTGGTGCTGTCCATTATGGAAATAAATTTACTAGATTACTAAATCACTGTGGAAAATGCTGCTAAATGAGTAATTCTAGCGGAGACCTTTTTTTCCCCTATTTATTATTTACATTACAATAGTGCCCAGAGGCTGTAAACAGGATTGGAACCTAGACACAAGTTTAGACAGCTCTTTGCATAGTGTTGTCTAAGCTTGCTTAATAGGTAGGTATACGGAAAATGAACATGTGTGTATACACACACACACAAATATAAATCATCCCTGCTTAGTACCCATACAATTTTATTTACATATTCAAAACCATTCTTTTACACTATCAGGATCATAAATATAAATATATATATATTAATACAGTATACAATGCAGTGACCTCCTGGTCCATAAGTGGGCTGAGTAGACATTTTTTATAAAAAACAGTGTCGCACATAATCATCTGAGATCTGCTATTTTTGTAAGCAAAGTCCATACTACTAACAGAAATAGATGTCATACACATTTTAGTATTTTTAATTATTTTTCTCCTGCTTCTCCTCCATTTTATAAATGCATCATATACAAAGAAAAAAACAAGTTACTTGTTAATTATCTGATCAGTATTTTGAACTTGAGATAAAGTAGGCATCTTTTTTTTTTTTTTCTATGTTCTCATCTCTGTGGCACCGTAGCAAATAACTGATCAAGACCATGGTAAAAATTCTTTAAGTAGGATTTTTCCCTGTATTTCATGTTAAAAGACATGAAGAGTGGTTTCATAGCAGCTCAGTTAACTAGGCAAGTAAGAATGCTCTTCAACTCTGCCCAGAATTAGAATATTATGATATGTTGTGGCTGTCAAATCTACAGATATTCTTAGCCTAGACAGACAACTTGCTCTGTAGATCACTTTACACCTTGTAACAATTTGAGTTATATATCTATGTCTACAATCTGAACAGGGGAGAAGGCAGAAAGTTAAATCTATAATCCGTCTCAGTTCCTTGTTGAGACTTCTATTAATTAGGTCTTCCTCATCACCATCTCTTTAATTGGCATTTTTCTAATATCAGGAAGAGACGCCTAATGTTTAGGTGTCTGATGCTGCATCAAAAGGCTACCAATGATGGCAGAGCCCTATTTCAGGAGGAGAGCATGTGTTGTCAATAGAATTATTTCTCATTTTAAAAACAAAGGCTAAGCAATGAAGAACTTACAGTGTCAGAAATGAAAAAAACTTTGAGGGAAGAAGAGAAGCAGACTAAGTGTTACAGGCTGTTTCTAAAAAGATAAATGTTCCCTAGTTAAGTGGACATACCTATACCAGAATAAGAAGTCGGAAGAATAAAAGAGGACCATACCATTGGAAAAACTCAGAGACCAAATGACTCTGAAACATGCCAATGAAAGCAAAGAAAGGAACAGCACAGAAACATTTTTCTCCACCTATCTATGATTTTCACATGTGTTTTATAAGTAAAGGGCACATATTTAAGAAATTCCTCTGTGCAGACTATGAGGCTAGGATTATAACAGGCATATCGTACATGTGGCATTCTTAACTAGACTGGACTGCCACAAGGGAGCAGATCTGGAGACAGGAGATACCATACAGATTCAAAGCTAGATGTAATGTCATGTATGACATACCAGAAATGTATTCAAGAGGCCAGATTTAGTAGACAGGGCCTGGAAGCTTTTTATTTCAGTGGAGCTGAGGAGGACATGAATGTTTAGTTAGTGCTGTGTAGTACCTTGCTGTCAGCTGACAGGAATGACTTGGGTAAGATACCAACTCTTGCTCTTCCATAGTAAGACAGAATATTCCCAGATATTAAGAAATACTGGCACATATTCTTTTTCTGTTTAGAGATGCATGCTGTAAGGTTTTCAGACATTCAATACACCTCAGACTTCCATGAGCTTTCTCTAGGCTTTTTGTTTTGGGATTTCTTGGTTGTACAAGGACTAGGAAAGTAAATGTAAACCACCTTAAGATCTGTTATCTCCTTCTGTGTCTAATTCTTTTCAGAGTTTTTTCTAGTCCCGTGATATTTGCCTCATGGTCCTTCTTTATCCTGAAGAACCGTATCTACTGGAAGAACTTATGTGCTAATATTCTCAATCATTATTTTAAAAATGCCCTACAGAATTCAAAACAATATGCTTCAACTAGGTACTAATGCAATTATTTATGCATTCCTTCATTCCTTTCAAGCAAAATCTGATTTGGCCCTACATCTGTATGCCTCTTAAAGATAAACTGGCATTATTAAAAAAAAAAAAAAAAAAGTTGTTGTTTAGCCATAAGCTAAACGAAGCTTGGTGAATGTGACAACAGTTCTTATTTACACACAACTAAATCAAGGCTGTATTTGTGGTCTACAGTTTTAAGGGTTTTCTGACATTATGAGTTAAAGTAATTCAGCTTTTTGATTCTATTTTGCTGAATGACATTAACTTACTGTCTTTGCTGTAACTTTGGTATTCATGATAAACGTTTCTAGATATTTATACTGATTGTGTTCTAAATAAGTTTACCTAGCACTACATTTTTATTCATGAGCAAAGTGCTAGTGATTAGAAGCTCATTATGTAGTCAGTAGATCTGTTTGTCTGAAAATCTACACATCTGTTTAATAGAGAAAGAGACAAGGGCAGGAAAGAACAGTTTTTGGTAATCTAGAACTAGAATATTTAACCTAAAGGGCTGTTTAATAGCTCTCAGGCTTTGATTTACTTTACATTGAAGGGATTCTGTCCCACATCAAAGATGTCTGTTAAAGAAAAAAAAAAAAAAAAAAACCAACAAAAAAACCCCAAAAAAAGATTCCTTTCTAGAACAAAAATCACCTTTAGTTGAACAAATAATTTTCAGTTTAGGAGTAGGTGACAGTAAGATATCTCCCAAGGGCAGAGTATTTAGACTTACATGGAACTAAACAACTCTGTTATGATGAAAGCCGGACATTCCTCAGTGCTGTGATCTAATGAAAACATCAATGTTTTACTAAGTTTTGAAACTGACAATTTAACAGTTTTACAAGAACCATTTAACATTTATCATCACTTTCTGCAAGTTACATTTAGACAAGGGAAATAGTTACATAAAGCAAACGATTCTTGCATATAGTAAAAAAAAGGGCACAAACTTCTTAAGATGAATGTACATTTAAGAATGATGCCTCTTCGCAATAAACTGTCAGCAATAATAGGTTCCCATAAACAGGAAATGGTTTTATAAAAAGAAGAACAGATTATTATCATCTCTGATGACAGAATCTACATACTTTCTTTTTCTCTGACTCTGCTCAGTGCAAAGTCCATCAGGTTGAGCACTTGTATGGACCAAGTAACAGGAAATTGTAAGGTCAGAACAGAACAGTGAAAATTACTGTAACACAACTGTTACAAACTTCTGTGCCACTGGAGAACATTAGGAAAAAGCTGAAGAGGCAGGAGATAGATGACGTAACCTGGGAAAGTGGGGTTTTAAGTTTGGAAAAAGAGTTTGAACAGCCTGCAGCTTGCTAATGAGGAAAGAAGGGAAAATAGGCTGGAGGTAGGCTTGAAAATAAATCAAATGAAGCTGAAAGCCTGGAAGGAATATTGCAGCTGGGAAAGGTTGTAGAGGGAAAGGAAAGCGCAGCAGAAAGACCACATAAGAGAATGAAGAGCCACTAGAGGCTGTAAGAAAGGAGACATTGAAATACTGGATGTAAAATGTTAGAAGAGCAAATCTGGCAAAATAAGGATAAGGTGCTTCCTTGAATTAGGTAGCTGAATATGAGGCATATCCAAACAAGTGCTAAGACATTAGTAACTGGAATACTGCAACCTTTGTCATATAGATAATTTCTATTAATGACATGAGGCACATTGTCTTTGACAGGAGTGGTTGCTGGAAGACGAGCTCTAGGTGCTCAAGAAAACAGTTGGATGACAAATTTGAGGAGACACCATAGTTCAGGATCTCTGATATGTCAAGAATGTAGAAATTATAAAAGTGTTGCCACATAAAAGGGAAAATACAAACTGATATTTCTGTTTGTCCTATAATGCCTTGAACAGGAGGATCCTAGACTTTAGAACTATGTCTTAGAAATCTTGCGGGTACTAAATAACAAGAAAATTAATTAAACCAGATATAAACAGTTTTATATGCTAACTTTCAGATATGCCTTTAACTGCCTATACAAGCCACTGCTCTAAGAGAAATTGCACAGAATCCATTTTGTAAAACACCATTTCCAGAAGCAAAGCTTGCTCTCATTGAAACACATTTAAATATTTGTGTTTAGATGATGAATTCATTTGCTTGTTCTAAACATTCATTGCTTTTGATTCTGCATCTACAAGAAAAATAAATTTGCCCAGAGGTTTATCACTATACCATTTCATTAACACACAGAAAACCAAAACTGTTGGAAATGTGCAACAGTACCTTATGCAACAAAAGCCTATTTATGAATTATGACTCTATATACAATATGCCTTGGGGATTGTTCCTGTTCTAATCAAATACGTTTGCAAATTTGTTGGCTAGGACTGATAATCAAAGCGGGGAGAAAAACTCCAATGCGTGAATGGTGCTTCTATAGGAGCTGTGGTAACATACACAAATATTTGCATTTTCAAAGTATCTACCTGCAATAGTTAGGTAAAAGAATGAGACTATCAGGTAAAATATATTTTCATATGTACTTTGCATGTTTTATTCACTCAGTAGCCAGCTTCCAAAGGTTCCACAAAAAAATTAAATCACATAGCTTAAATATTTGTCTGCAAATAACACTGGTTAAATAGCTGCAACATCTGGTTTCCTTTTCTGTTTGCTATTTGAGCGCTTTTTCTGAGTATAATTAATCCTTATAAAATGGGAATAAAGCAAGTTACTGTCTTCTGGAAACTAATGAAGTATATTACAACTACAGACAAAGGGACTGTACTTCATTCTGCACAGCAGAGTTAAGATGCCCACAAAGAGGAAAAGAGCTTATGTTCATAAGAAAATGGTATTTGGAGCTCCAAGGTCTAGATTCACTTAACAAATTTAGTAAAAGGAAGTAGTTAGAGTAACCACATAGTTGAAGTGGAAAATTTCAGGAGGACAGTTTGAAGAGATGGGAAATAAAAGGACAGGGAGACATGACAGGACACTTTCCTCCTGTCTTAATTTTCCATGTTGAGGGCTTTGTGCCAATACTGACTGAATTTTTGGGCTGGCACAGATAATCAAAGTGGGGAAAAAAAACCCAATGTGTGAACAGTGCTTCTATGGGAGCTGTGGTAACATACACAAGTATTTGCATTTTCATTACAGTATTAATCTAAGACCAAAGAAAGGTTTTGTTCTCCCTGTATTTGTCAAGGTGCACAGGAGAACAAAGCCACACTCCTAAGAAATCATCTTTGAATTTAGAATTCATTACTGTAACACTTCAACCAGCAGAATTTGAAAGGGTGGTTCCAGACCAAGCTGCCTAAAAAACTCTACACCAAAAAACTCTTTATTACGCCTAATTACAGAGGGCAAAACTAACATATACCAATCTTTCTTTTATAAATCAATAAAGTTTTATGGCACCGATTGCCATGAACACAGGTTTAGCATGAAAAAGACAACAAGAGCCGCTGAATTTGGTGGAAAATACTGTTCTACCCTCCTGTTCTGACAAGAATGGAGATTAAACAATCTTATGTTCTCTCACATCTTCTTTTTCTATTTGACAGAAAAACAAATGAAAAATGACGTGCAATACTAAACTTAGCTAAAGCAGTCTTTACCACTGGTCCAGTTCAGGTACTTGGTCTACACATACAAATCAATTAAGATAAAGGGTCGACTTTTGTCTCCCCTTTAAAATTAATACTGCAACCCCATCAAATTCAACAAAGGAGATGGATACTGATCAGTTAATCATGCCTCTGTAATGCATAATAAAATATTATCTACTTTCCATTATTGTTTTGAGGTTTGGTCTGATTTTGCCTTGGAAACACGAAGTGCTATATTTGTAACTGTCTTTGATTATAGAAGACATCTTTTATAATCAAAGCTTATTTTATGTTTCAATGATATATTACCCACAAAAGGATCCAGACTTTACAAAAGGGGCTGAGCCAATCCATTAGCTACCTACGCAAGCTACAGTTTGAATCACAGACTCCAAAACATAACAAAGAGCTTGTCTTCAAGAAAGCCTCAGCAGGACTGTGCCTCAGGATGTAACCTCCAGTATCCCTCAGCATTTCAGACTGTACAATATATATGGAAGAAGAGTGAGAAATATACATAGGAAAGTCACACAGCCTTAACACTGTAAAGCACAAATGCCCACCATTCACTGTATTCAGTTTAATAAAACCTTACTTTTACAACTCTTAATTGTATTTTAAGAATAGGATATAGACCTGCACATAACCACACATGTATTGAACTTTACTTGCATGGATCAAATTTAAACCATGAATTTGCATTACCAGTTTGGACTGGCAATAAAGACAAAATTAATTAAGTACTCTAGGTAGGCCACATTACGCCGCTTCCAAAAATCAGTTTGCTAAAGGAAATCTTCCTGGAGAAAATGTCAGTTTTGTACTTTTCAATATGTTTCCTATTTCTGCTTTTTTCTACATCAATTTGTTATGGAACTATCTTTCAGATTATCCTTGCTTTTATTTTGTTTGGTGTTTGTTTTTAAGTAGAGTCATAAATGTATTTCCATTTCATGCTATTCCCAGTTAGGAATAAAATGACAGTACTTCCAAGAAAGAAAATTACCAGGAATCTGTTCTGCATTTGAAGGCAGGACTGAGGCACTTTGAATGGAGAAGAATTAAATTAGCCCCAGATATAGGGGCTGAATACTAGCCATGTGTTTTTGAAGTGAGTATCTGCAAACCCTTTCCTATAGATCCTTTACAGTGTGAACTTTATACATATAAATATAACAATATAGGTATATTCTGGTAAAAAGCTTGCTGCCCTACAGCAAGCACAAGTCTATCAAATTTTTAGGCAAAACACTTATTTTTTCTCTTCCAAAGGGACCACTGGTCTCTGAAGAAAATATTTTTACCTTCCCCCACAGCCACCAGTTTAGAATGAAAGCATATTCCATGTTTAAGATTCTATATTTACTTAGTTTAAATATTTATGGGTGAGATGTATATACAGCATTGAATAAAACAGAAACCAGATTCATTCCTTAATGAGTGAGAAAGAATAGACTTCATATGGGGCAAAAAGTAGCGTTAGAAATTGTCACTGTGTCTTTAAAGTCAGCAACCACAAGAAATGTTAAGTCTTCTCAACTACTGTACAGAATAACAAAACCAAAATAAAGTGTTATTAGCCTTTCTTCTATATTATCAGATTTTTATGACAAAGGTTAGAATGTTCAAAAACGTGTTTAAATTTATTCAGCTGTTCTCATAGTTTCATGTTTCACTGGGCTGCTACACTGCATTATGTTCCCATATGACTGGATTAAAGCTATCTAACAGGCTGGTTAAGCTATTAGTCCAGCATCTGAATACTTGTTCAGAACCTTCTTCATCGAGTATTGACAAGCTGAAAAAGTCATACAGGATTTTTTTTTGTTTTAAACAGGACATTAATGGTATTTGTCAGATCAACAATTCTAAAGACTACTCTTCCTCCAAAGACACTGATAAACTAAAAATGGTGTTAAACCCAGTAGTAGGGGGATTGAACAGCCCAAGGGAGAGGTAACGGGATACAGAGACTTTAACCTTTAGGTCATCAATTTAAATTCAGCTCAAGTTGATCATGACCAACATTCCCACATGATGAATGTTTGTTAGCCTGTGTAAAGAAATAGACACAATAAATATTGGCGGACACATTACCAAGGTAACCGATCCCTTTTGGTAATCTTAGAAGAATACCTACACACTGACAGGGCACAAAACAATCCTCATTCCTGTAGTTTCATGGAATCCATCATTGACTGTGTACTCCAAAACAATGTCCCAATCACAATGAAATTACTTACGACAGGTTTTGGAATATTATTTTTCTCAGTAGATGCACATTTCAACTAGAAGCATCTTCAACAGTGTTCACCACTGAGTTCACCTTGTCATAATAAAGTATAAGGTGCAAAAACAGAGATAGAAAACTACATTGAAAAATACCATTAAACTAATTGCTGTTATATCCCAGGTACTACTTCTAGACAGATTTGGTTGAACTGTTACAAGTATGGATATAGGAAAAACTAAACCTGAGAGGAGATGACAGGAATAACCAGAGGCATGAAAAGATAGCTTTATATGGAGTCTGAGATTGAGATTTGCTTTAGAGTCCAGATTAATAAATGTTGCCTGGTATGAATATATAAAATAATGATTATTGCAGGCATTACTTCAGAGCCTGGGGGTTATGAATAAAGCTAGGCACAAAGGTTCTTTCCTAGCCTATGAGAATTCTGGAGATTTCAGAAAGGTCTTTTTAGTATTAGGACAAATCCTTTCACAATTTCCACAAAAGCAGAGATACCCAACCTACTACAGACAATAGTCCAGTGGTAATGACAGTTGCCTTGGATGCATTAGATATTCAACTGGGTTTAAGTCTCTATTCATCTGGATTCAGAAAAGGAAATTGAACCAAAGTCGCATGTCTTAAAGGATAATGCCCTAACTATTAGGCTCTGGGCATTGTAATGCAGATTTCTCAAGATTTCTTGTTGAGCAGTTCCATTTTCAATAAATTAGTTATTTGCTATTTGAAATTAAAGCTTCTTAAAGGAAGTTTCTTTAAATTACTCTTGATATGAAAGAGGTTTCAGGTTTGATAAAGCAACAATTTCTATCAAAAACTGTTAACTTGAAAAATCCCCTACCAGCTTCAGTATTTAAGAGCAAATGCAAATAAGATTCAGACATTTGTAAAAAGTCCATTTTTCCATTGTGGCAACACTAAAGAAGAGACAGTGAGACCAGACCATGCAATCTTTTTCTGTTCAAGATACGAAGTGATTTAAGGCTGGGGAATCATTGCTACTAATCACTCATCAACGAACCTCTCAAAATAAAATATGCAATAAAATGAGAAACATTTTCATTTAAAATTGATCAAGGGAAAACACAACAGCATTCATATTACTTTTTTTTTTGTTGTTAACTGACAATGAAGTTGACAACTTTTAAAACTGGGAGGATAAGGCCTTGTGATTCCTTTTAACTCTTCCTATCTGTAATCTTGAAAATATGCTGTTCCTAAATGAAATACTAATTTTCACATGATTTGAACCACAAGTTTGTTTTTAATTTCCATAGGTTGTCTTACATTTAACTATACCTCCATCAAGATGCTTATTGATCACAATTTTTAATTATTATGACTACCTTATGCAGAGCTTCCCAAATTACACCAAATGAGCTAGAATCATGTAATATAGTTTATCCATAGTTATACAAACTTTATTCGTTCTTCAGAATCTCACCTCCAAATTTTACCAATCTATCAACACATAGCTTTTAAAAAATTTCCCTTCTGTAGAAATGTTTGTTTCCTCTTCTATCCTACTCAATTTTCCGATTACAGTTTTCCTTTAGGCCTCTCTATCTTTCTCTGTCATTATGTAGGTTATGACAGCGTTTTTTTAGCTATTTATCCCGAATTCATAACACCGGTATCTAAGCACCCCATTTAACATACTAACAAACACCTACTTCTCCAGAGCAATCAGAGCAACACTGTGTGTGCTAAGCAGTTAAGCAGTTCCCTGCATTGGTAGGTCCCAAAATCATTAATAAGATGTTGGCTTACAATCTTTATCAATTTAAATTCTGCTGACCGTGAAAGGAGAGACAGCATTAAATCGTGCAAATGGTAGCCCTTCTAAAGACAGATAATGAGACAGTGAAAGTCTTGTGTGTGGAAACTTAAATGCTGCCAAATGAACTGCACATAAATCTACTCAGACAATAACTAGGTTATGGATTGCATCCTTCCTACTTTTGCTGAGTGCTATCTCACTGTATAAAAAGCTCCACTGCAATGAAAATAGACACTAGTGAGGCAGAAAAAGACTTGTCTTTAAAACTAACAGCCTGTCATGAATATAAGTTTCTATTCCCACCTCCACCACCCCCAATTTACCATATTACAAAGCAGCAGTAGTTCACATTTGGATACCAAACTAGGTGACACATCTACTGCCAGAAAAGTAATGTGAATGTGTAAAGTGAATTATTCCTCCAGTGTTTTAAATAGGTAGAAACAAAAATAAAAGAACTGCCAAGAAAATCCACAGTTCTAATTTTATCCTGTCTGTAGCTCTTCAGAATAAAAATAATTCACACATGTTATTTTCAAAATTAGCACTTCTATCAAAAAGAAAATGAGACTCATCCTAGTTGATCTTAGATACTGACTTACCAGAAGAATTCCACTGAGGCGGATAAATGCATTTGCATGAATAAGGACCTGCACTGCAAGACTTAATAAAAACATACGTATCGAAAGCCTAGGAATTAAGTCAGAAATTTTGAAAAACATTTGTTTTATAACTGCAATGCAATTAAATTAGTTGAATATTCCTGAGTTCAGATCTAATACACACTGCTCTACAGAACTTCCTGAAAAGCATTAACACATTTAAAGCAATTTCACTTTTTAGAGCTTCAAAACGCACTGTGTTTGTTTATGGTTCATAACTGTCAATGCATGTTTGAACCACAAACTCTTCCTACAATCTTGTTTAATTATAGCACATTATTTTAAAGTTAACTTATGTTTGAAAAACAGGTTCATTAAATCCGTCAGTTCTACATTCAAAAGAGCTGTTAAATTAAAATAAACTAATTACAGGCCTAAAATATGTGAATTCAAAATGGAACATGAGGAGAATTTAGGCACCTCCAGCTAAAACGGTGATTCTCAAGGCCCCTACCTCATCTTGGAGATGTCTATTCTCTGAAGAGAATACAGTTTTTGATGGTAGGATAGGTCATCTGCATAGCCAGAGTTTACTCACTCGGCCAGGACTGAACATCTCACTGTACAGCTTATGTCTAAGCCTGACTGGGATCTAGAAATGAAGCCCACCCCTGCATAGATGATCTGAAGAGTTTGATCCAACAGGTTTTCTCAAAGCCAGCCTAAGCCAGCCTAATAAACACCAACCAGGTGGGTTTCCTACAAAATTCTTCAGGTACTATTTCTTTCTCAAATGGTACATGAATAGCAGTCATTCCTAGCCTAGCAGTAGAACTACGCATCCCAGAAGGCAAAATCCCTAGGTTCAATTTCTTCTTCAGTGTAGGACTCAAAGCAATGACTTTGAAAAAATCAATAGGCTACAGGCTGTGCTAAATGATGGGACAAGGATAGGGATATATTAAAGCACTCCTGTGCTTAAGATGTATCATTGTACAGAAAATAATTCAAGATTCATTGGGCCAGAGAAAGAACACAAGAGGGAGCAAGAGTCTGTAGCCTATTGATTTGGGCACTCAGCTGGGAAAAGGAGTCCTGGGTTCCTGGCCTTTGCTCCACAGAAGGTTCATGCAACTTATCTAACAGCTTTTCCATAAAATAAGTTCTAGGTTGATTCTGGCTATATTTTCCTTCTTGATCCAAGTCTATAAATAACATTTTGTGCAATGACATTTATCGATGTGAATTTTGCAAACATCAACATGTCTTTTGTATGATTTTAATGCTAAATTTTAAATAGAGAACATCAATAAAAGAGAAATGTGCCAAAACCCCAAAGCTTTATAAACATATAAAATACAAGAACTTACTTGAAAGCAGGTTAAAAAGAATATTAAAATACAAATACATCTATTTACCTTTGTCAATAATGTTGCTTTGAATTACTAAGTTGGAATTTATTTTTATCATCTGTCTCAGGGTGTGGTAAGATTTTTAAGAAGTTATAACAATAGTAACAGACTTCTAATATCTTAATTCTGCTCAGTTTCAGTTTCTGATTCTTGCTTAATAGTATTTTCATTTGCTGGTTCTCATTCCCTAGCACAACAGTGCAATGTCATGCAGGCGACTGTTTAAATCCAAGCAAGTTTACCCTGAAATTCCCACTCCAACAATTTCATGGACATATTTCTGTTTTTGCTAAACATTCTTTTTATAATAGCTTCATTTTGGCCCTAAGCCTACATAACAGGGTCCCTTTAAATAATATTCCATGCCTTGAAACATATTACAAAAACTGTTATATCAAGGCAAGTTATGCAACAGCTCTCTATGGTTTTAGCATATTTACTCTGTCACGCCATATGTGAGACTGCAGTCTCCACAACAAAACCTTTACACACTGAAGTCATTATCTCTGTGAAGTCTGCAACTGGCATTTAAAACTTATTGATGGCCTGGGTATTGGTGGCTCAGTAGGCAGCACTCTTGCCGGAGGCCCAGAAGGTCAGAGGTTCACATTCTGCTCAAAAAACAAGTTGGACATATTCCAGGATTGTGTGTGGGCTGTGCTAGACTCCTAAAGGGGCAGTCCTTAGGACAGTAAGTGAAACCTTATCTGTTTTGTGGATATCAAAGTCCTCTTGGAAATGGAAGAGTAAGAAGCAAGTTTAACTTGCCTGAAGCAAGTGAATGAAAATGAGTGTACCTGCTAGGGACTTGGATTTAGTTGTCTGTGCTATAGAGTACACTGAATAGTTTTAAACAAGCCACTTTGTCTTTGTGGTCAGCATACATTCAAAAGACAGGTACAGACTGTCAGGCATGCTCAGTAGCATCTAACTTCCTTAAGAGTAGCATGACTTTGGATTCAATTCACACCATGGAACTATGAAAAAATGCATGTGTAGTTTCAGTAACTGAGGAGTCTGAAAAAAAAAATGCTTTAATGCTGTTGAAACTTCAGAGCATACTATATAATCACTGAAAAAATCCTGAGTCAAATATTCAAGTCAATACTAGCAACATATATAGAAAAATATAAATGGAGATTCAACCTGCTCTGGTGTTAAAGTTTGATACTTGAATATCCCAGATGTCTCCCTCCTCCTCTTCTTCTTTATAGACAGGTAAAGATGGATCTCTTGAAGGAACTGGGGATCACACTCTAGGCAAAGGTTGGACAGGTGATCAATGTACAGCATGAGATTTTGCCGTGGCTATGTGCCTCCAACAGTGACTGGATCATCTGGTTTAGAAAAACAATTCAAATTGTAAGATTTTCTAAAGAACTTATTTAGGGAAAAATTAGAAAAAGGGACAACAAATCATTTTTATAACATTGAATGTATCACAGAACTTCTTCCCATAATTATATAGTTAATTTCAAAAAGTCATTTATTTCTACATTTAGTTCATTACCTTTTCAATTCCTCAGAAGTCAGACTTTAGAGGATTATATCCCATTTCTATTGGCAGAAAACATTGAATAGTTATTGATAAGATATGAAGTTATTCTTATATTTAATTTCTTTTTTTGGTGTCTAACACAACCACACAAACTGCCAAGGCCAGGTCTGGCCCATTACTTAAACAAGCTTTGGAGCAAGCCACTATTTATTAGCCAAATGGGATTCTAGCCGGTATTGCACTTCAGGGAGGTATTCACAGAGGTTAATGTTTGTTAATGAAGATTCATCTCCCCACATTCCCTTAATTGTCAATAGACTGAAAGAACATTTTCAAAAGGACCATTCAGAGAACCTAAAGTGAGACTTTTTCTTCTAGCATTTAGAAACACCATCTTTTATCTACTTATCTTGTACATAGTGCTTTTTGCCTTTTTTTTTTTTTTTTTTTACCATCACGGAAAGACAAATAATGCCTTCCTTCCCAGAAATACCCATTAGTATAATGGACCTTTAGGCTTCAGCTTGGTGAAATCAACCAAGTATTTAAGCAGCAGTGTTTACACACAGTAAAAGAGATAATGAATTACAAGCATCATGACATCTTTAGCCTATCACACAACTAATGTGTAAGCAATGAGCTTCTTACACAAAACAAGTTAATGATGGCATTATTTCTAATTTAGAAACAGAGGAACTCATAACAGAATCCCAGTGCAAATTTGCAAAGAATTACGAGTTCATTTTGTCGCCAAAATACGAAAAGCAGCTATTTCAAGGAACGAAGGATGTCCTCTTAACCTGTGACAACAAACTTGTTTGGTTTTTTCCCTTTTCAGTAAGAAAGCAATTAGGTTTTTTCCCAATAAAAATATCCTTGTTCATATATAAACACTCCTGGTAATCATGTAATTACCTTACCCAATCAGATTAAATTGCTGTCGGTTGAGTTCCCACTGTTGATTAACTTTTGTGTACTCTAACCCTAAATGAAGTCTTTGGTAAAGTCACTTAGTCATTTACAAAGGTGTCTCTATGATTCCAAAAAGTGTAACAGCAATATATTATTTGCTATGATCATCAAATATCCAAGGTCAAGGATAGATCACAGTGGACCTCTTTTTTAAAACCCAAAGAAACACAGAATTAAACTATGTTGCTTATTTTTGTGTTTCTTGCCATGACTTCTAAACGTAATAGTAACCTTTGACCCCCCACATTAAACACCATAATTATGTAATTAAAACTAATTATGCAATTTAACATACATATTTTTGTCCTACAACAGGCAGGTCAATTACCTCACTCATTGACCTTGGAAGCTTTCACAGTTTAAACAAAACAATGAAGCTTTCAATTAATTTTAAAGTACAAACAGAGAAGGAGTAGCAGAACCACAAGTCTTCAAGCTGATGTTACATAGATGGATCACTTACAAATCTCTTCATTTCGTATTACATAAAATAAATCCCCCAATAAAAATTTCTGAACGTCTGTCTCATATGTTTCTATCATTAGAAATGTTAACACATTTGTGAACAAATCATATTACTTGTCAAATGCAAGCAAGAAAGGAGGCCATATAATACTTTTTTATTTGTCCCACTTCTTCAGTATGGTTTCCTCTGCTTCCTCTATACTTCTCCACTTCCTGTTTCACCTTTACTTTCTGAAGTGTTTTTCTTTCCCCTTTTTGCTTCGTTATCTTCTCAGTTCCATTCCTAGCTGTAAAACTTGATAGGAATTTATATATTATCAAACTGCTGTAGCCATTTTCTTTTCCAGTTTCCACTTGCATCCCTAAGCCCATTCACAAGATGGTGTTTCTCATCAGGTCCTGGCACCAGTGGCTCCAGCCAATGATAATCCAGCACTTTGAGGGAACTCTGGACTGCAGAAAGCTACAGCTAAAACAAACACAGTATAGGTCTAAAAAACATTCTAAATTTTCCAGTGTGGGAAGTTTTGTACAAGTGAGAGACACTTTATGAAATCCTTGAAATACGTTTCACCTGGATAATGTCTTTATTATCTTTATACACTTCAGTAAACTGCACTGAAAGTTTTTTAAATTGTACAACAGAGACTTATGCAATATTACAATGTGTGCAAGGAACCTCTTTCTTTTCACAGAATAAAATTTGTATCATAATTTAACCAACTTTTTATTTTTCAATAAACTAAATCCCCTTCATTAAAGAAAAATTCTTAAAGCAAGCACAAGCCTAGGAGCATTACATTAAAAGGACTCACATTCTGCCATCCTATTTTTTCAATTGCTATCTTAGCCACAAATAGTTCCACTGAAGTTAATAGGCTTAGTTGTGAAGTGAAGACAATGTATATATAGGTATACCAATCTAGCTTTAAGTTGTTTTCTTTAAACCTGATGTGGGGATCAGAAAATAGCTACTGACAAAATACATACACAAATCTTTGCTGAGTTCTTGAAAGTAAGCAAAAAATATCTCCAACACACTTTGTGTTTTGGTGTCATTTCTAACACCATTTTTGGAGTCCTTTCAGTTCTCTGCTTTAATTAGACCTGACTTGCACATGGAGTTTGAAAGATATCAGTAAACCTTTGACATAATGGAAACAAGTAGCACTGAACTCTGAATGAGGAGTTTCAACAGGAAAGAAATAATTTAAGACGGTTGCAAGCCTTATTGCAACATTAAACATCAAATTGGATCTGATTTATATAACGTATACCAATATATTGAGATAGTGCCCCAAACTTCTGGACCACAGTTTGAAGGAAAATAATATAGTGCATGTGTAGAAACACTATCCAATGGAGCGGAAGAGATTATTCCTTATACTCTCATTTAACAAAAAGGTTCCTTTTGTTTTGAACAGAATATTAAAATTCTAATTCAGTTCATAGAGCATCCCAAACAGAGCAGCAAAAGAATGTGTGAAGGAGTCCAAATATGGTGCTATTGAAATAGAGTGGATTAGAGGAACTGGGACAGAATCCTACAAGTGGCTAAATAGCAGCAGGAGATCAGCTTCACAAACAGCAGGATGCTGTTCTTTCCAGACGTGAGTGACATAATACAGGCAAAACAATCAAGATTTTAGCTGATAAGTGTATGTACTAGGAAAAGGCATTGCTGTAGAACTTTTATATTCAACAAACATTCAGGTAAATTCCGTAGACCTAATTTACACTGTTGAACATTTTGTCTTATACAAACATGTCATGTTAATCCTGTGAAACAGAATCATTTATAACATAAAGACTAAGTTTTAAGAGCCTAAATGCAGAAAACACAAGAGCATTTGCTTAATGATTCAGTAAATGGATAAAGCCAAAAGCTTTTGTAGCTTGACACAGCTTCAATTCTGTCCTAAGCAATTCTATGTACATTAGGTTAAATACACATAAAAATATTAGCTCCTAATATCTATATAATTCTTAGGTCAAGAACAGATTCCATCCTGGAGTAGAGGCCACACTTACCCTCGACTCTTAGAACATGGGTAGACAAGACTTTGAGTGGTAGGGTAACTGCAGGAGGCCTGGTAGAGCTAAAGAATATTGGAGCACACCACAGGTCCATCCACCACAGCACCCATTCTCCTTTGGTGGCTCCTGGTATAGACTCTCAGTTTAATCAACCTTCACAGCATAGATTTTATGTATTGCAAACAGTACTTCAGCATTTAATAGCCTCTGATGGGCATTTTTTCCCTAGCATGAATTAATCAAATCTCTTTTTGAACCAGTAAAAATTTCGGCACTCCCAGCATTATGTAGCAAAAAGTTCCATAGAAGAACTGCAGTTTATAGGAAAAATACCCTATTGTCTCTCCCACCCTGTGGTTTGGTTTTGGTTTTTTTATTTAAACTCTCCAACTGCTATTTGATACTCTGATTAATTGTAATATGAGGGATAGTGAGTAGCTTCTTTAAATTCACTTCTTCATCAGGGATGGCTTTATACTTTCTGGAAACTTATAGGCATTTGTCCAACCTTACTAGTTTTCCAGTTATCAATAATCCAGTTGACTGTTTTTATTCAGAAATCACTTTAAGAGGCAGTTGTGCCTTTGAGAACAAGAGCCATAGTGATAAAGGAAGCACAACAGAGAAAAGGCCAACCAGGAGCACAAAGGCAGAGTCCTCCTGTCATGGCTTGGGTTGGGCAACCACTTAAGAACCACATCAGCAGAAGACACCTGTATTCCCTGAGCCCTTTCTAAGCACATGACCAGAAGTTCACTCACCATCTGATCACAAAACAGGCATTTCACATCACATGATTAAGTGAGTGAACATGACAGATGATGTCTGTACTTTGATAATTTGATGGATATGTAAATAGATCTATAGTCACTTCTGGAGAAAGACCAGATTACAGAGTAGATCAAGTTCTTGCTAGCTGGCTCCAGTCTATGGATCTTGTCACAAGCTGGCCGTCTGCAATGTTAACATGTATGATTTATGGAGATCTTTCATAAAAATGTGCAATCAGAAATTTGAAATGATGTAAAGACAGTCATAGTATTCAGCAGTCCTAGCTCTAGCCCCTTGCTTAGCTGAAAAACTAGACAATGTTGCTTTTCTATTACCTGCAGCATTGTGCAGTTATTGAAATATGTAGTCATCTTGTTCTCATCACCACAGGGAGTGTAACTTATTTACATGTACGGATGTATTGCACATTTATAGCATGTTTGGTACAGAGCAGAGCAGCTCTGTAAAAGCTGATTAAGACATTATGCTGAACTAAAAATTGGATGCTTTGTGTTTTGGCCTTTCCCCAAATGTCTTCCCCCCACAAAGTGAGAGAGGACAGCTGGAGTAGACTAAGTTTCTGTACACAAGAGACTTTTTTCTTTCCTTTTGAAGGTATTACTTGCATATTATTACATTTACATAAAGGATTTTTATTCTTTCCCATATATAGTAAATTGCACTCCAGTATGTGAATGTTGTATAGCCATTTCCCCCCAAATACAAAATAGAATTATCCTGTCATTCAAGCTTTTTTTTTCCCCATTACAAAGAATTGATGCAAATCTATTTTTGTTTGGTCTGGTTTATGCTGACAGCAATTAATTCTAAAGCCTACAGCATAAAGACATACAAGTATCACATATGTTTTTCATCTACAAGCAAGTTATCCAATTATTTTAGGTAAACTTTATGATCACAACCATTCTTACCAACTCTGATATGATAGGTTACTTTCTTCTTAATGGCTTAAGACTCATATACACTGCTATGGGGAATATACTCTTGAACATTCCTTATGTTTTACCTCCTGATCTTGAAATAATATAATCAATGAGCACATTTTGTTTATACTTATTAGTAAAAGACACTAAAAGCATGCTGGGAAATAATATTCCATGCCTTAGGACTCAAACAAGTTCTCTTTATAAATAGATCTTGTGTAAATCACAGACAAAGTTGACAAATTTCATGGATTAGTCATGGTGAAAATACCAGATTTCATGGTTTAAAACAGATTAATAGGAAAATCATATTAGAATCATGATTATCCAAATTCTGCATGCTGCTGAAGAATGAAATGAAAAATAGTAATAGTTCCAGAGTTCATTCACTTATTTACATTTGCACTGAGTCACATATAGAGTGTAAATCTTCCTCATCAATCAAGTGCCTTGTTAAACCACTGAAATCTATATTTAGCTACATTAGGCAAGACACAATAGGAACGAGAACATCAGGAATTATAGACTATAGTACATTCAAGCTATTTCAATGCTCTTTCCCATCAAATTATCCTAATGCGAAAATATTTTGTCACCCTATAGAAAAACTTTAACTAGAGGAAGAAATCGATTTTGAAATGAAAGCTGCTATTTTCAGTTATTTATGTTGGGTCTATTTCATCAAAAACTAGGGAAAGAATCTCCTAAAGAAATTTCACTTTAACATAATATCTTGGAATTCTGGTAAAAATATAAAATTCATACCAGTGACAAACATTTGGAATTAAGATAAACTATCAGTTATCATGTAAAACTTCATGGCATTTAAGTCTTTCATGATTATGTAATTTAAAGTGAGGCCTTACTTAAAAGAGAGGTTACATATAACCATGTGATTCAAAGAGACTTGTTGACTGTATAACTATTTGGCTTGATGCCTACATCTCTTCTCCTTAGTTGTACAGACCACTTGTCATCTTTGCATATGAAGACAGCCAATTTGTCAGACATTTGCTTTAATTCTTTGTCTTCTTTTCAATATCCTTCATATACATCCTGGTCATCAATATCGTATATCTGACTGGAGGATGGAAATTCATTTGTGTCTCCGTCTTATTTCCTTTGCATGCAATTCTCCTGGGTCTTATAGGATGTACTTAATAAGAACCACATTATTCTGTTAAAGGAAGTCCTTGAGCAGACTTTGAGAAGCAGTATGGCAAATTAGTTTCAGAATGTGGAAGGTCAGGTTGGAAATAAAAAGCTGCAGTTATCTGCAGTATTTTCTGCACTTCAGAAAGTAAGAAAAAGAGGTCTAACGTTCAAGAAAGGATTTGTTTGATGTTTTTCCTTTAGAAAGCTGGATTGGATTAATTTATCCACAAACAATAATGTGTTGGACATTAGCTGAAACTAATTAAAATTAGCTTTTAGTTAAATTCACATTTTTAACATATGAACAATCACATTTCTCTTCCAAGTGTATTTAAATGCTTTTGTTTCCACAAACTTAGAACATTATTTGCAACAAATTCTATGCCATTCAAATATTTAAATTTAAAAGTGTGTTTGAGTTTTATCATAAATAGCCTTTTAGACGGTTGACAATGCCAGCTTTATAGCTGTCCTAGCAACCTTTATTCTGCCCCCTGGTGTCTATAAATTATGGTTGTTTCTAACTAATTATCACACATTATTTTTCACTCTAGAATCTCAGTGTCATTCTGTTCACAGGATTAATGTTTCTTACAGAGTGAAGTTGCCTTTCAATAATACCAGTTTTTAAAATGCTGCCTTTGCTAAGCATCTCCCCAAAACCATGTTACTATTTGCTCCCTGGACTTCTCTGTGTTGCTCATCACCATATCTGGATATGTCTAGAACACTAACAAACTGCTTTCTGCATCTTCTTTGTGATACAAAATGAGCATTATTATCTATGCGTGAAAAGACGGTGCGCAGACAGTGGGAACAGTTTCAAAAGTCTGTTTGTTGCAGATGTCTTGCTCATCTGCTCTAATGCATTAGGTTTACTTGTGGAAAGTTCTTCATTTTTTGTAGTCCTTTTCATTTCTGAAACAGTTGTATAGACGTTAACATGTTATATTTGACACATCTCTATAAAATAAAATTGTACATTTTATTTTCCTCATTTTGTAGATGTTAAAAAGTGACTTTTACCTAGGCAGTCCAGAGAACTGTTAGAAGTGGCTTAAAACTCAGAACCACTGCTGGTGCCTCTGCACTGCTTTTGCCCCTGATGATCAGATACTTTTACTACCACAGTGGCAGTGTTTTCATTGCTCTGAGGTACTGCAAATGCTCTATATCTGAGACAGGTCATGACTGCAATAAATAGAAGTTCACACAATACCTATATTTTGCTCTACACAATTTGTTAGCACATAAGAAATCTGTGGCAAGTCAATGGACAGGGCTAAGCTGACCAATAACATTGTTTCTCCCACAGTCAGTGTCCCACTTAATATGTAACTCAAGAACGTATTTAGTATAATAGTAAACATGGAACAGCAGTGATATGCTACAGTAAATGGCTGTATAACTGAAAAGCACTGTAACATGTACCAAAAAGGGCACCAAAATAAAAATTACATGTCATTTAAATCTGACACTTCCTGACTTCCAGATTTTTGATTTACACTGTAACGTCCATTTAATGAAGCCATTCTGTTGACTTGCAACATATATTTGCTGTATTAAAGGACAAAAGTTACAGACAACCTTAATGATGGTTCATCGGTATCAGAAGCAAAGTTTGAGCTCTTACCAGTGACAGCTGAAGTACAGATACATACCATTTAAAATAAACCTGTGGTTATTGGTGATCACTTACAATTATAGCATCACGTACTGAAAGAAAAAGCTGCTAGCTTATATACTTCAGCAAAGGAAAGCATTTTAGCTTGCTTTATTTATTGTTAAGACACACTGGAGCATAAATCCATCACTCTGAACAAGATCTGAGTGTCCTCTCTGAAGTGGCCATGCAAACCAAAAAATAGTGAAAATAAGGCTTTTAATTCTTTAAACTTACAAGATTTTCCTCCCTATTTTCAAATGGATCTGGTCCAAAAATCAGCTGGACTTATAAGGAGCTTTTTGTTGATTTCACAGTTAGGTGACATACAACTTGGAAGAGTTTGAGCAATGTATACTGTCAGGTTAAAAATATCGGATCTACTCTTTGTTTTCATCATCTGGTTTCCAATCACACAGACCTCAATGGATTTCTCATTATCTGTTCTAACATCAGTAAATTAGAATCAGATACAAAATTTAATTAAATTAATGTATTTGTAAAAGCAATGAATGCATTATTAAGATCCAATAATAGTCTCAGTCAAATCTATCAAAAACCTCCCATTTTCCTTGGCAAGAGGAGATTAAAACTGAAAAGCTATGAAAATTCCAATTTCTTCTCCAGTAGTGAGCTTATGTGGCTTTTGGTCTATTTCAATGCTCTTCAGTGAGGAAAAATTATTATAACCAATTTTTGGTTCTTGGAGTGCAAGAATTGCAAAAAACATGCTTGATTTTCTATTGACACTGAAATAAGAGAAAAAGATATTTCCCTTACAATTCTAAAAAAAAAAAAAAAAAAAAAAAAAAAAAATTTTGGACTAAATTGGGTCAAAACTTTGTCACAGTAATCTCTCCCCTACCTTCTCACATACTGAAAGATATACGTAATCCATGTTTGTAAAGTGTTTTAATGAACTCAAATGAAAATTACAGAAATGCAAAGCAAGTATAATTGTTATTATGATGAAAATGTCTAGTTTTACTCACTATGTTCATTGCCTTAAGTAACACAGTGGGTAGCCTGTTATTACTAAAGGAATAAACTTTTTCATCAAGCACTCTTTATAAAAATATTTCCCTGGAAATGTAACACAGCATGTAGCAAGACTACTACAATTTTCCATCAACTATGAGTACATGCAGCATAGGTACTGTATTTAGATAATTTTAGTTGAGCTTTTTGGCAATAGTTCCTCTC
Organism: Athene noctua; assembly: GCF_965140245.1. Taxonomy (NCBI): domain Eukaryota; kingdom Metazoa; phylum Chordata; class Aves; order Strigiformes; family Strigidae; genus Athene; species Athene noctua. The sequence goes on along the minus strand of NC_134046.1, from coordinate 15,472,983 downwards.
AAGGAAACCTACATTAACCCGAAATTTAGAGTCTGTTATCCCCAGGCCAGCTTCATTGGAATTTTTAATATGGCACTGTCTATTCAACAGTTGTGTGTAAAATGCCAATAAACTGGCCAGAAAAGAGCTGAAGGGCTAATTGCCTTTTAACTCCACTGTGATGATAAAGTCACGTAGAAAGAAAGGAAAAACTCCCACTGCTTTAACAAGTTTATCTGACTGCCACTTTAACATTCTCTGTCTGCATGCACTTTAGTGCATTCACCAATAAAAGGATAAAAGCATTCAAAATCCTATACCCTCAATAACTAAGAAAGTCCAGATTCAAAACGTCTGCTCTGCTGCAATCGGCCCATTAGGTCAGCTAACTTTTTGCATAGTACTTGATTTCAACTATACAGCATATATTAAGAAAAATGTTCCTTTTGATGCAAAATATTATAAATCCCTAGGAAACTGGAGTGAGAGAAGGAAAGAAAGGATACCATTTTGAAAAAATAATAATAAAAAGCAGAAACGCTTCTCACAGATGGTGAAAGTGCCAATCAAGTCAGTGGTGAAATTCCCACTGACTTTAACAGGTCAAAGATATAATCTCAAAATAAAATACAATACAGGAAAATATAGCAATATTTATTTTTTAATGCTGGATAAATATGTAATTTCAATTTTCAGTTTTTTTCTCTGTTCCTTCAACCACATCTTATATTCTTCTCTTCTGTACTTCCCTCTTCAAAAATCCAGTTTTATAAATACAATTTTTCATCTGATTATGAATGAGATTTTCTACCTAACTCTGTTTTTCTGCACCTTTTGCACAGTATTCTTTCCTATTAAAAGTAGCCATCAAATAATGTCATGTATGGAAGTCAGTATTTATAGGCAAAAGGCATCTTTTTATTTGCCAGCTGAGTGATAACCATTCTTGTCCTACTTGATTCCAGAAAATGAGATGGTTATTAAAAGACATTTCACAGAATGACTGAAAGGAAGAAACTAGTGGTCACTTAAATTTTTGCTAGACCTGTATCTTCACTCTGACCAGAGAAGGAATACAATCAGGTCTGATATTGAATTGACTTGTTCCACTCAATAGAATAAAAGCAACAGTAAGGCATTGTCATTGCCAGCTGCAAACCACCAAGTGTTGTTTTTCTATTAAAAATCTCTTCCATGTTTTTCTTATTGTAACCTGGAAAGAGGACAAAATCTGAAATCCAAAGGAATTTCTATAGAAAAAAATACTGTTAACACGGAAAGTTCTTCAAGTACTCACCAAAGCAAATGTTATATCATATTACAGTAAAATTGAAAAACAGAAGTTCAAACGAAAAATGGAGTGTCCTTCAAAACAGACTTAGGTGCATCAGAGCCTATGCATTAATGTACTTATTTCCATAGAGTTCTGCATTTCCCTTCTCCATCACTTCATAATTTGTTCCAGATTTTGTTATTTCTTTCACATTTGAAAGTACATTGTTCTCCATTTGGGTGGTGAAAGACTGAACTGTATGGAAGTGCAGTGCAATGTTAGAGGGAGAATGAAAACAAAAATTAAGTTAAATTTTCCATTTATAAGGTAGTAACAAAACTAAAGAAAATTCAATGCTCAGGGAGACCTGGAATGTTCATGTTCACAGTACAAAATAAACAACTTTGTTATCCTTCCAAATGTAAAACCTAAGGGAAATAATGAATTTATCCATAACAATACACTACTTTTAGGTTGTCACTGCAGTTCAGAGGTATTCTGAAAGCTTAGATCTTTGTTACTAGATTAGAAGGCTGAGTAAACTAAAAGATCAAGCTAATCTAGGATAAACTTCTTTTCCACAGTTCAAAGGCATTGGCCTTTCCACAGGTTCAATTGCAGGTTTCTTTGAAGATGTGCCCTAAAGTTCATTAAAGAAATTTCACTGACTTGAACTGATTTCAACATTAAAAAGATAATGCAAAAGCTTCATTTCCAGAAAGAACCTGACAGACTGACTTTGAAGCTTTTTAGGTGGAATTATTTTTTTTATTCTTCCACTAAAATCCTTCTTTATTTAAACAGCTCTTTATGTTTAAATCCTTAAGAAAACAAAAAAATAAATTTAAAAGACCTTGAAAACACAGATTTTAAAAAGTCTGGTAAAAAATCATTACTTAATTCTTTCTACAAGAATCCAAACTCAGCATCACTGATTTTTTCCCCCTCATTGACTGTCCTTAACAATGTTTCCAGGTGACAGTGCACACAGTGAACTGTCGCTATGCACACAGGTTTGCAAAGAAATGGCAAGAACAACTGCAGTCTTTAACAATGTAAGGTTTAGACAGATATACATATCCTTATCTTAATAATAGATTACCATATATTTATAATAATATACATAATAAAATATAAATATATCAATACTATAATTATATTAACAATATTATTAATAATTAATAATTGTCTTAATGTGCTCCATAGCCTGTGTCAATACTAATGTGAAGAGCAAAACATTGTTTAAGATTTTCTCGACACATTTGCTGATTATAACTCTGGAGTTATACTTGGTCTTTATAATAAACATTTGGGTTTTTATAGTAGGGTGAATGCTAATCTCCTCATTTGGAAAAAAATATTAATTGTTGCTATGACACTCTTAGGAAGGGGACTTTTATTAATGAAGTACCTGAAGGGGAGGGTCTGCCTAGAGAACAGGACTGCACATACCTTCAAGATTTGCTATGAAATAGCTTGCAATGTATTACAATGTTGTACTGGTTTTTAGTACATAATGCTGCACTGATGACATGAAAAAAAAAAATAATACACGGAATATTTCCCAAATCAACGGTAAGCACATAAGCATCAGTTTTCAGAATAACCAGGCACCATCTAACTTTCTAGCAATACAAGCTGCGGTTCCTGGTTACTATAGTCTTCAGCCTTCTGTACCAGACTCACACAATGGTATTCTTGAATTTCATTCCATTTCAGCTTTGCTCTAAATACTGACTTACTGACCAGATCCTGTCAAATAAAACCCCATCATGGTGTCTGACAACTATTATTTTGTAAACACTGCTGATGCATGGAACTTGCCTTCTTAGACAATAAATTCTACATATTTAGGTCAATTAAATACTATCACTGCCTCAAAAAATTGCTTGCAGGACAAGTCAAATATTCAGGCAGTACTATATTCCACTTTTAAGTTATTCTACCTTGAACCTTTATGCTAAAATCCTAAACAGAGAGCTGTCATATGTACCAAGGTTTATTCGAAACACAACATCCTCAGCTTTTTGATGTATCCTTTGTTACTCTTTCTCTGTCTAAAGAGGCACAGCTGTCTCTTTAAGCCTATTTATTTACTTTGCTTTTTTGAGTTCAAGATTTTATCTTGTAGATTAAAAAAAAAAAGACAGAACTACCTGTCAATGTTGACACATTTAGGCCTTGTAGTAAAAGCTGTCAGGCTATGTAGCTCACTCAAGGAAACTGTGTTTTATCAGAATAATGGAATTGATTACAAAATAATTATTTAAAAAATTACAAGATGACTGATACAGGTATACATACTGAAGATAAACCACTGAAATTCACATTAAGCTTTTGTCATTTAGCAAATACTCTGTTGTATATTCAACCTCCTGCAGTGATGAACAAGCAAATATTTTACTGATTAAAAAGAGATTGAGAACCTGATCCTTTTTTCTGTCACTTAATGTTAACCACACAATGTGATTCAAGTCTAGACACACATCTTTTTTTTTTTAATTTACACAATGAATTTCCAGAAGTTTGTCTACTATCTTGCACATAGTCTGCTTAATGTGTATTCCACACAGAAAAAACTTCTATGGTATAGCAACATTATTAGTTTACAAGTTGAAACAAGCAAAATGTAAAAAGTTCTAGAATGAAGACTAGCTATTCATCTTGAATTTTGCATCTTATTAGATATTAGCTATGATACAGTCCTTACTTCTGCATATTTTGTTCTTCTCCAGGACTCCTGCCTCAATCAGTATGCAGAATGGATGCCAGGCCCTCACCCATGACCCACTAGCCAAAATTGTTGATACATGTTATCTTTGAGGTTGGTTAATTGAATGCTATTCAAACACTATTGTCAAAACAAATCTATTAGTTTTGTTCAGGTTTTTCTAGAGCATTCTTTATTATGACATTATTCCATTCATTTACCTGAGTATCAGCATCCATCACTCAGCCAACATGTAGTTACCATCATCTCTCTGGACTCTCATCAGTCACTACCATTAAGGATTTTGCTCAGCCCGTTCCAATTTTTCTCTATTCAATCATTCTTATTTGTGCACTCTGACCTCCACCATGACCTCCAATCCCCATCTCACAATCCCCTCCTTCACAGTTTAGAAGTCCCAATGTTTCTCGTCTCCTGAACCACCAACCATTATTTTCACCTGTTTGCACAGATACCTCAGCTCTACCTTACCCCTACAGCTGATTTACTCTTTCTTTTCTATTGAGATATATTCCCAAAGCCTTTTTCCTCCCACCTCAAGATTCTTCATCAGTCTCAATCCTCTCTGGATCTCATTCTCCCCCCTCAAATTAACTTGTTGACAAAAATCACAGCTGTGGACTGGCAGATGACACAGAAGATACAAGAGAGACAATCTCTCAGCTTCAGTTCTGGATCTGGCACACAGAAGCCATCACAAACTGAAAACAAAGGAAATCTTCCTCAACCCCAGAGCTGATCATGCAGATAGAATCCTAGTTGTTAAACCCTAATGATCTTACAGAAAGTGGGATTCTTCTAAATTAACCAAATTAATAAACATTTACTTGGACAAGAAAAAGTACATCCATGAAAATGAATACTATCCAACTGGTAAAACTCAGGACCTCAGGACACTGTCTTGAAGCAACTGGACCAGTAAATTTTTTCAGAGAAGTTGCCACTTGTACTGTTTACTAGTTTGCTGGCATTTTTTTCCTATATTCACTCTCTTGGAAATAGCTGTCTCTTCAGCTAAGCACATGGAACCATTTGTGCAGAGTATAAACTCTTGAGACTGATACCTCACTTGGCAAGTGTCCCAAGTAATTTTATAAAGTTATCAGCTAAAAGAAAGGATTGCTTTATGGAATAGGTCAGACAACCTTTAAAAGAAGAAAGGGTACTTAGGCAGGTCTGTAATAAACTTATACTACTGCTTTATTGTAATAACTTATTTATTTCTGCTTGTTGTTATAGCTAGAAATGAAATTTTAAAGTGCTGTAATTATGAAATAAAAATATGTAGAAAACCTTGGTTGATAATTTGTTAAAACAGCTAAAAAAAAAATTAAAAAAACCCAGCAGAACAAGCTAATAAATACTGTAAAAGTTATTTGTAAAAAAATATATTTATATAATTTTATATATCAATATAATTACATATTGATATTTTTTCACATACTGATATACATGTTCATATATGGATATAAATGTTCATATACTGATATAATTTGGGGGTCCTTCTTGCTAAGGACAAAAAAAACCTCCAGCATGATAGAAATAAAAATTTGTTGCATACATATATAACACTTTCAAGCTACAGCATTGTCAGAGAGAATGTTGTTATTTAGAGATGATTAAATATATTTAAACCTATCTTAATATCAAGAATTATTTTTTTCTTTTAAAATTTTGTAAAATATTACTGTTCAAAATGAAGTTAGGGATACAATTAGTCACAAACCAAGTCAATACAAATAGATACCAAATAATTTATGAACACGTCATAACATCTTTGTAGTTCAGTTTATCAAAATAGAAATATAATAGTTCCTACTTACAAATTATTTTGTGAAGTTTAAATTGATTAGAAAGAGAACACAGTAGTAATTAAAAGCAGATATTATGATTAAAGATGTAATCAAAGGCCTTTCAGAGGAACATAATGTGTAAACTATATATATATATATATATATATAAAGAATGGGCTGCTTGACAGGCACCCTTACACTTCAGCAATGAAGGTAAAACTTGCTTTTATAGTTTGATGTAAAAGGTAATGGTTGACTTTCAACTGACATTGATGGATTGGAGATCACACCTTCAAACCTAGCTGGATGAATTCCAGTTTTCATAGGTGTGATATCACTATCAGTATTGCTACCACAGTCAAATAATTGACCAATGACATCACACTCCAATTGCAAGATTTTTATTCTGAGTCCATGGACTGCCATGTGTTTAATACTACAGTGTACCATGAGGGCCCTTTAAGCATTTCCTTTTAATTTTTTTTTCTTCTGTTAGCTGGGTTATTAACTGTATTAGCAGTATTTCCTATTCTGCATATAGGAAATACCTGCTCATACCAGTAATACCTTGTCTAACTGTTAAAAATCTAAAAGGAAACTATCCACTATCCTACACTCCATAAATATATCAAGCTCTTAGGCACATAAAAGTGAGACGCTGTGACCCCTGGTTAATCCCAGATAGATCTCTGTTAGAGTATTTTGGCTTCTTCTACACACATCCCACTAATAAATTTGAGTCAACTTAATACTGTCTAAAATTAAAATAATGGTCACCTGCTATATTTACATTATTGAATGTGAATGCTTACTATAAGATGAGAAAAAACAACTAAGTAGAAGAAATGACAGCACAGCCATTTGAAATATAAGTATTTGTCAGTTTTTAACATATAATTATAAAATTAAAATATATTTTAAAATCAGATTTATTTGCAGAAAAAAACCCAATCTTTGTCTACAATGTCTGTTGAACTCGGCAAGTGCACTGCCTTATTTTTTAGGGCAAGGAACATTCATAAGAATACACACATTTTATCTTCCTTGGGCTCTTGGGAATGACTGTTCTTCTGCTAAGATACTGTATATTTTATTCTATGGGAATGCTATAAAATTCAATCTCATTAAGTTAATGCCTCACAAAAAATTCAAAATTGTTGGTTCACAAGGATTATGGTGTATGGAGGATAACTTTGTTACCATATTGCATTTCCCTTAACTTTTAGCCTATTAATTTCCACATCAGAATTCCATTTTTGTAAAGTGTACACATAAGATATTGGCCTTTTTATCAATTCTATGAATGAAGTAAAATGACAAACACCTTGGGGTTTTTTTCATTTCTAAGGTAAAAAGCCCAAACCACATTTTAATCTATACCTTGAGATCAACCCCAGCTAAGTAGAGGACACACTGTCCCACAGAAATTCTATATTAATTAAATATTTGAAAGGTGCATCTTTATTTCTACAAAGATTACTATTAAATAATAACAACTTCAAGAATCCCCTAGCTGTAGACGTTAAGTTGTATTTAGCATTGTAAGAATTTTCTCTTTTCCTCTTCAAGGAACATCTGAGAACATTTTGTTTATTAAGACTTATTAATCTCATTTCTGTGTTTTTGTACCAGAAACAGATGCAGAAATGTATAATATTCAGTGTAGACATGTCTAAAAATGAAAGGCAACAGAGAATAAGCCAGAGTCAAATTCTTTCTCAGCATTAATTCCACCTTTTTTTTCCTCCACCATGCATTCTTGCCCCTTCTACAACAGTCCTTGAAGTTTAGCAGCTTGAAATCATATGTCTGTCTGTTAAGCTGCTAGGTATGTGGAAATAAAGTTTTTAGGAGACCCATAAAACCAAACAAGATCAGACTAAATTATCTGCTGCTGATCTGCACTGATACATTACTGCTAGTCACTAAACCAGCCACTTTAGGTCCCGAAAAAAATTCAAGGGGCAATGAACCATGCTATGCAACTTCACTGAAAATTAGTTGAGCACATTATCAGACCGAAAAAGCATTTTCAACTCCCTTAGTTGTCAACTTGGACAACATTAAGAGTGATAATTACCTCTTTAGCCCTAGTAGAGACCAACTGAAGTATTACAACATGAAAACTCTTTCATTATGCAAACTGATCTCCTACTGACTAGATGTGCATTCTTTTTTTAATTATGGGATATAAATTATGCCACGAAATTTGTACAGAGACCTACCTGAAGAAAATAAGGCTGCACTTCAATCACTTGCCATTGCAGATACCTTCTCCTATATGCCAAGTATCTGAGATCAGATCAAAATGTGGTTGTTGGGCTTTCATTGCTCCTTCTTTTCCTTTTGGAAGACAGTATATCAGTGCTTTATTTACCTCCCACTACAGAGCTGTAACCAAACAATTATGTTTTCTTCTCACTCCTCTGCTCTTTCTCCTATATCACAAACAGAGTTTGTTTTCCTCTTAGGTTTATACCTTCTAAGGCAAAAAAGGGTCTACAGCATTTATTTAAACATAGTGTACCAAGTATTTTCAGATCACCTGCTAATTCTAAATGAAATCAGAATTAGCCACAGTTGTAGAATTAGTTACAAATCCCTTGCATTTACTACTAAAGAAAGTGTGAAAAGGTGTGTAAAAACTAAATATTGAGTGTGCATTTGTGCATGAGCTTCCAGAGGCAAGTCTTGATATTTCAAAGACAACAGTGTGCAGATGGTGAGCAAGTTAAATCTTCCTTACACTATAATGGAATTCTTAACACTTTTCTAGGTTTTTGCTTTGTATAATTTCCATCATGGTTAAAGCCATGAGAAAACTACTGATAAAGCTGAAGTCCATCCATGACATTGTGCACAATGTACCTTCAAGTGATTCCTTCAACAGATCCAGAATTTTTTGTTTAGCTGAAACCCTGGACCTTAACTGAAAGTTTCAGAATGACAGAATCCACCACAATTTTTTGATGTTAAATTGTCTTCCCTGTTACAAATTTCTCTCTCATCTGTCATGTGGGGTTTTTTGGTGTGAAATACATGCTATTAGTTCCATCACAAGTTTCCAATAATCCTAAACGGCTATTTGCAGTTTTCAATCCCTAAATGTCATGATAGCAGCTTCTAAGTGCCTAATTCCCTGTTTTCCTCCACAGTCATGACTGTTGGTTTTCTCTGCTTTACACTCGTCACTCACCAGACTCCTTTTATTTCTTCATCCTTCAAGAGATGTATTTCTAATTTCCACTTTCTCTGTTCCTGCTCTCACTTTGCAAAATATCACTGGATAAAGCCTCATATCCATAAGGCTTCCTTTATTACAAATTTGCTCTTTTCCTCCATTTTTAATAGTCTTACTTTGTTAAAATTACTTCTACTAGCCATGACTCATTCCAAGATCCAGATATTTATTTGCCATTTCTCAAGTTTACCTCCCAGCATATTTTCACTATCTTTTCTCTGAAGTCTTGGCAACTTTTTCAGCTTGTCACATATTGTCATATAAGTTATCTGACAAAATGGAAATACCAAAAGGTTAAGCTGAAAATAAAAAATATTTCTAAAAATTTATCCATATGCAGATGTGGGCCAAAAGAGATAGCGGAATGTGAAAGTGATAAAAACTGAGAAAGCACGTCACTTATGATTAAAATGATAAAAAATAGAATCTTCTAGGTTACATACATTAGTTCAGAACTACCAAAAATATTGTTTCTTTTATCCACTGTTTGACCTATACACTTACCCAAGAAGAGGTAAAAAATAAACTGAATAAATACAAGAATCATAATACCTTTTTTTTATTTCCTCTCATGGGACAGAATTAGACAAAATGGAACCTTCGAGAATTATTTCAAGTACAAGTAAGTCCCAACTTACTCCCTAGTTTTTGACTGCTGTATTTCAAATGACCAGGATAAATACATGATGAATCAACTTGAAGAGTTAAGAATAAAACTGAGTGAGAAATAAGAGTATGTATATCTGAACAATGTGATGAAATACTAGAATCATAGAAGGGTTGGAAGGGACTTTAAAGCCCATCCAGTCCCACCCCCCTGCCCTGGGCAGGGACACCTTCCACCAGCCCAGGTTGCCCAAAGCCCCGTCCAACCTGGCCTTGAGCCCTGCCAGGGAGGGGGCAGCCACAGCTGCTCTGGGCAGCCTGTGCCAGGGCCTCACCACCCTCACAGGGAAGAATTTCTTCCTTATATCTAATCTAAATCTGCCCTCTTCCAGTTTAAAGCCATTACTCCTTGTTCTATTACTACATGCCCTTGTAAAAAGTTCCTCTGGCTTTTTTGTAGTCTCCCTTTAAGTACTGGAAGGCCACTCTAAGGTCTCCCCGGAGCCTTCTCTTCTCCAGGCTGAACACCCCCAACTCTCTCAGCCTGTCCTCACAGGGGAGGTGCTCCAGCCCCCCCATCATCCTTGTGGCCTCCTCTGGACCCACTGGAGCAGGTCTGTGTCCTTCTGATGTTGGTGCCCCCAGCGCTTGACACAGCACTGCAGGTGGGGTCTAAGGAAGGCAGAGCAGAGGGGGAGAATCCCCTCCCCTCGGCCTGCTGGCCACACTTCTCTTGATGCAGCCCTGGACACGGTTGGCTTTCTGGCTGCGAGCACATGTTGCTGACTCACAGTCAGTTTTCCATCCACTAGTACTCCCAAATCCTTCTCTGCAGGGCTGCTCTCAATCCACTCTTCACCCAGCCTGTATTAAATTATTAGACACTATTAAATGCATTAAAACTTTGACTGCTATTAATAGATTAATAGTCAGCTATAGTAATGCTCATACTGAAAATAGTCATTATAAAGCAAATCACAAAAAAGCAACTAGCATGCCCTGGTTATGTATTGCTTATGATCTGAATTGACAGTGTGTGAGTTAAAGGTATAGCTTTTAATAGTTTTGAATCACATTCCTAATTATGAATCTTGCAAGCTGGCACCTCCTAATATTGACTATCCACCCTCGATATTAATATCTTAACTTCTTTATGGACTCAATTTGATTACGAACATTTGAAAAATATTTTGGCTCTAATAGAATAAAATTTCTTTATTGTTGTTCCAATAGACATATCAACCCTGCTCTTAAAGACTCCAAAACCTTTGGCTATATGAGAATAAGCATCTTTTAAGTGTTTGATTCTTTGAATACTTATCTTCTCTGAGTATATCAAGGAAATTATGCAAATAAATAAACCAACTTTGAACTACTATGCTTAAGACCTTTAAGTAGCAAACAAAAATGAGTTACGGTAAGGATACAAACATCATATATACAGTACCATGCCACACTCTTAAAACTAAGAAAATAACAGCCACTGTACACAACAATACTGTGTTTTTTAATTCTCTCTAAACACACAAAACATCTTATAAATCAATATGATGCAGATTAAATGTATATCTTCATCCTTTTTTCACCTTTTGGTTTTGATCATTGGTTTCAAATACCTTTTTTTTTTAAAGTATAAGATGAAAGGAAAAGCAACAGTCACAGATTGGCTTACAAAGCAAACGATCAAGTAAGATCTGTGGAACACTTTCAGGTACTAACCGCCTCAATCACTTGCACTCCTGCTATGCCTGGTTAGCCCTTGTATTCTCAGAGCCATTATCATCAGTTATAAGGCAGGCACAGTAACAAATTGAAACAAAAAAATCTGTTCCACTTCTAAATTCTGGAAGCTTTTCCCACATCAAATACTTTGTGGGAGACATCACTAGAGGAGGCACAAAATGATCTAGGATTCAGTAACATGCTCAGTAATGTAAACTACACATTAATAGCTCTGCTACAACTACACAGTATCTGCACACAACAAAGCCAAGGAATGCTGGTTAAGTTGTGGATCTCGACTGACTCGAGTTCAGCCTCTTGTTTCAATAGTCCTTTCCTGTCTCTGAACTTTCTGAGTAGCTACCCTCACTCAGAGGAATTATTCACCACTGTCTGTATAAATAGTTACAGCTATGATTATAGAATTCCTCTGGCATTTCAAAAATTAGCACTCCTGCTAGGCTTATTAGGTAAAGACTGTCTTATCTTCTCTTGTGAGCAAACATTTAGTGTGCCTACAACATACAAACTACAGATCTTCTTACTATAAACAAGAAAAGCAAATAAACTATCTTTCAGAGACAAAAATCCTTAACAGCCAAACTATGTATCAATCCTAGCGATTTACACTTTTAAAATAATACCATTTCTACACCTATACACAAAAAGTGAAGTACAGATGGTAATGATGGCTTCTGGAAGAGATATTCAGACTAAGTATATATTTTCCCCATGCAGTCAAAATTAACGGTAACTGCAACTTTCTAAGGAAGGTGGGAAATCACCCACTTCAGACAAGAGAAGGCAGTGGCTGTAAGAATGAGCATGCAGCTTTCCCAACCCCCAGTGCCTGTCACAATCCTAACAAATTGTGGGGCAAAGCTTTCCCTGCCCCCAAAAAAAGGTCTGTGCAACAATGCCCAAGAACTACTATTTCATAGAATTGCTTTCAATAAACTTCCCTAAGTGCACATTCCTTGATTTCTGATGTCCTGTGATTTAATGAAAAAGAAAATTCAAAAATCACACTGCTCATAACAATCAGAATTATTGATTTCTATTACAACTGTACCTATTACCCATTCAAGGACTTAAGTCCCATCATGCTATTTACAGCATAAATACCTTTCATCCAGAGTTTTCACAACTTAGGATAAAAATATAAAGAAATTAATAAAGGTGAAATGAAGTAGATATAGCCCTGATATGAATTAGAATTTATCAGCTTTGCTTGTCACTTGCCCCTCTTTTGTCAGACAGAAGTTAATAGCCTTTAAGGATAATCATTAGTGATTTAAAGGGTGACATGGTGGTGAGTTTATAGATTTGGACATAGTTTCCGCTCACCTGGAGGAAACATAAGAGAAAGTGAAAAGTTATTGGAGGAACAAGTAGATTGTACTAGAAATAAATGTTGGACTTCCTGATGCAACCAAGGAGAGAATGATATTGTGTCCTGGAATCTTGGGTCTAAATGGTAGACAGCCAAATTCTTACTGAAGGTGTGAAATCCAAAATGAGACAGGCTTAAATTATTCAAATTTATTGCATACTTTTCTGAGCACCTCAAAGGCAAAGTTTACTGATGAGCTTACATCCTCAAACCCAGGACTCTTTTCTGCTGCATTAATAGTAGATGCTCTACAGAAAGCAAACAGCTATGAAGATGGAAAATAAGGAATATTCCCTGAGAACAAAACTACAGCAATATTTTGATGCACAACGAATTCCCAAGGAATGCCATTTAGAAATCTAATTAGGTTGAAAGTGCTGATAAAAAATATTCATAACACATTCTGTACTAACTTTACCATAGACTCAGGGCCAAAACTGATATGTTTATAGTATAAAGATAGCAACTGCTACATATATAACACAACTGTAATACATATCTTCAGGCATATCAGCATTAAGTTTTCGAAAGAGTTCGAGAGCTTCCTATCAAAACCTGCCACACATGTTAATAGAATGTGCTTGGACAACATATTATCAAAGCTGGTGATCCTGAAGATTGTCTTATATCTTAGTGAACCTAGGAAAGCTTTGGAACAGTCTCTAAAATATGCACAAAATGCAAATGTGCATATTGGAAAAAACGAGAGGTATTTCAGTGACTGGTGTTTTGAGTGCACATTCATGATAGAGAAGCAGCAAAACCAGGACAGGACTGACATGGAGGCGAAATTAAAGCCCAGATAGAGAAACACTGGTACTGTGACCTACATAGCTTATGGACTGAACACTGCCAAAAACAGGATAGGACATCAAGTAGGTACAGCACTTCTACATATCTCTATTCTAATATATACAGCTTGTTTTTTCCAGAGCATGGAAGAAATAAAGTAGGTCAGTAACAAAGACAGTTCACTATTAACTGTCTCTGTTCCTGGAAGAAGTGCACCAGGTCCCAAACACTGGTAAGTTAGAAGTAGTAAATTTGTTATTGTGTTGAACAGCTTGGATATTCACAGCATCTCACCTCAGAGGAGATGAAAGAGCCACTGATATCAGAAGAGATCAGATCACCCATTAAAAGTTCTAGTAATAGACTTACCTTTGAAGAACAAGAGCAGCTGTAGGTACTGCTGTGAAACCTTACATGCACATCCAGGGCAGCATTTGCTTCATACAATAAGATACTGTATTTCATAAAAAAGATATGTTATTCCAAATTCTTCTCCTATGTTAGTAGGTGCACTTATTCAATTCTTGATTTGATTTGAAAAATTTGAAAAATATTATTTGAAGAATAATAAAGTGACTTAGAACTAAAATTGCCCAGCATTCATTTAAAATAATGCAGTTTGGTTTTGGTAACATTTTTAAATACATAACTTTTCCCTTGTACAAATGCAAATATAGGCTTCCCCAAACACATGCCAGTAACTGTATCTGCCAAATCTCTTGTGCTAAACACAAAATTCATTCTTTTGGCCCCATCTCATGCTCTCCTGCTGCAAGATCTCATGCATTTACAGCATGGTGCCGCTTTCTCTCTCCAAAGTCATAACCTAATATGCTACATGCATCTGACGGGCTAATCCACCATGTGTATCCCGTGTGACTTACATGGCAGTGGGGAAGTGGCAAGGGCAAGTCATGCAGCTGAAAAAGCATGCTGCAAGGCCTGCATGGGCCCGGCTGCCTCTATCATGTGAGCAAACACCCATCTCCCTCACTTAGACAGCTCACATGTTGGGATTCCAATAAACTGAAAGGGCTGGAGTGTGTAGGAGGGATTGACATGTGGAAAATCAAATATGGAGGGGAAACACTTCTTTTATGATGCACAAAACCCATTGGTGTGGTCAACAGATGGAATGTAGCCAGATGCTCATTACAGCAATGCTATTGACATTGCTACAATTAAGGTAAGAGTCACTGTTTCCACTGTAAACTCCTGTTGCAAGACCTTATAAATTGGCCGTAAAACTTCACTTCAGGCAGAACCTTAACACACAAGGTCTCAGCATTAATGTTTCACATATATTAAAAAAATGGTGTGCCTTTCAGATTACATGGTAGCTCAAAACAGGTTTCCCATTCTTGTTCTAGTATTCTCTACTCCTTGCACTCAGAAAAACCTTTCTGTCTACTGAGGAGAATGATGGAATTTTCCATTCTAATTACAATTTTCCACAGTTGGTAACAGTTTCATTTCTTATTTTACTATCGCATTAATAAGCTAAGTTGTTAGCTTTGGAAAACTGGTTATCATCTTTTGAAACCGTATTTTTAATTCATAACACCTCCTATATATTCATTTAACATAATCAAAATACAGCTTCATATAATAAAGCACCTTGGTGGAAAAGGATGCATTATAGTTTTTAGTCTATTTTCCTCACATAAACACCCATCCCCCACTATGTAAAACAAATTCAGCAAGCTAATACAGTATGTTATCCTTTGTCCCGGAAGAAAGAGGGAAAAATTTCCTTGGATTTCACCAGGAGCAGACGCAAGCTTTCAAAATACATGGGTGCATAACACTATAATTACTTCTTATTTATAGAGTGCTGACAGTAGGCTCCGTGCTGTACAAACAAAGGAAGACATGGTCCCTGCCCCTTGGGGCTTACAATCTGAAAACACAACAATTGAGGCACATAAAACATCAAGTGGTGATACAGTCCACAGTGGAACACTGGCATGTTTGTTTTCCCATAAATAAATAGCTCTTTGGGAGTAGAGAGAAAAGGTATAGATAGCCTTCTTCAATTTGCTTTTTAAGAGAGGATTTGAAAGAATTAATATTTCTATCACCCTGTCTTCCAAATTCCCCATCAAATACAACTATGAGAAAAAATAATCTATAACAAGTAAGGACTTAAGCAATTACTGTTACAGAAAAAAAGGTTAGATTCCCCTTAGAAGTAGCTGAAGTGCTACTGTATATCTGTATTTCTCAACTATTGAAATGCACACATCATCCTTCTGCTTCTCCATAGGATGTAACAGTGTCTTTATACATCTACATAACTGCATAGCTAACCACGGTTAGCACTCTGATGGTGAAGTCATCTACAGCAGTACAGGACACTGCACTTTTCAGTAGAGCCTCTGTGCTTGTGAAACTTGGACTGTGATATTCAAAACGAGTGCACTTTCCTTTTAAAGAACAAATGCAGCTGGATTTTCTAAAGCTCAGAAATAACACTGTTCTGACTTCTCTAAGATAGGGTCCATTTCAGCAGCCCTCCAAGAGACAGGAAACATTTCATTCTATTCCCTTCCAGGCACTTTGCTGGTTATCTTCCCAGCAGACACTGAGTCAGACACATCCTATTCTACAGAGCCACTCCTTGTTTTAGTATTAGTAGTTTTACACTTTAATCAGATCAGTTACAATGCAAACGTTAAAAGTAAGACCAACCACTCCTTTCTCCTAATTTCATCTCTCCTGCATAGTAACATCTATACAGCATGCTCTGTATGTCTTCCTATTGCCAAATTAAGTTAGGAAAAATGTTGAAAACAGGAAGACTGTTTGGCACATGCAACACTTAATCCCAGCTAAAGTGCTAATGTTAATACTTTTGAAGCACTCCCCAACTGTGTATATGACAAAATCCAGTCAAAACTTTGTAATAGCTAGGTCATGCAGCTAGTAAGCTCCATAGTTCAAGTGCCTGAGACTACAGATTCGCATTCTTCACATAAACTTCTTATGACCTATGGCTTCATGGCTGGATACAGTTTTTTAATTAATCCAGCCTTGATTATTTATCACACTGGGTCAGTGACAAGTTTTTAAAGAAACTATTCTTTAAATAAACATTTATGCTGTTAACTTAATAGCCTGTAATATCTTCATAGAATTATAGGGTGGTGGTTTTGGATTTTTTTTAAAGTGACAGATCAAGACTGGAAGGCCTAAAATTTGACCTGTCCTGGCAGTGATCCTCCTTTCCATTTATTTATTTTTCTAACCTGCTTGCCACTGGTAAAATTAATGAGAAGCAAGTGATATTAATACCAAAATAATAAAATTAATGCATAGGGCATACGAAATAACATATGAGAAATCACAACAACATAATAATATGAAATAATGTGAAAGCTTATTTATATACTGCCATGTCCAAGTAATTTATGCCTTTCCAAAACGTTACTTAATTGAGAGAAAGTTCAGATTCTAAAAGCAGAGGCATCAGGAAGAATACTCCTGACATACACATTGCAGAGAAACACATCTGCATGGATACTCACAACCTATCTGAACAGCATCCTGGTAGAAAGAAACTCTGCCAAGGGACACAGTAGCCTTGACTTTAAGGGTCAACTTCCAGGACAGAGACATTTTAGTTAGGTGCTAGTGACAGCCCAGTTGAGTTAGGGTCAGCACATCACATATGCATTAATTATTATGGTTCCCTAGGTCTAAAGGAAGGATGCTCTAAGGAAACATGAATGCCATGGTATTTGCAGGTATGTTTGATGTTCTGGCAGTTACTGACTGTAAAACCGGATACAAAGATTTCTACCATCAGCTTTTACCATAACTGTGTAGGGGTTGCAGCTGAAAACAAAATTTGAGATTGAAATAATGTTACACTCGGAGGCACCTCTCAGGGGAGAATTGATATGAAATGTGGTACTGTGTAAGTCACACACAGAGACACCAACTCAGGTAAGCAAAATAAGGCTTGTAAAATGAGCACATTGTAACTGAAGAGAAGGATGCTGGTGAAGGGGAGATAATGTCCCTGCCCACGTCAGGGGAACAATGACAAGATGATATTTGAAGATCCCTTCCAACTCAAACTATTCTATGACTCTACGGTAAGGAACCTATGGCAGACTAACTCATATTTGCAGTTTTTCACATATATCTAAATATTGAAATAGTGTGCCAAATTAACTTCAGTATAATGACACTAGGGTTAAATATCAGATTTTCAGTGAGACAGTGGAAAATATAGGGGAAAAAAAAGGACATTTTATTTTTAACCACTGAACCACCTTGCAACTAAATACATGAAAGAAAATGTAAGTGAATACCCTCTCTTTGCCCACATTTTAACACATATGTTCCTGAGAGTTCTTCCTCTTCTGCTCCTCCATATTATGATTAAACCCACTTGTGCTACTTAAGACATTTTTGCACTGTTCCTACATTCAGAGGGAATGAAGAGTGTTATTTACACACTGAGCAGAGGTGAATGTAGATGGCATCTAGAAGTATAAACTGGCATAAGGGATATTTTAAGGATAAAAATGAGATTTAAGTCAACCCAGATAAGATTCTATCCAAACTTAACTACGACCCATTCACAGAGAGGTATTTGCAAGGGAGGTATGGATTGATTGTTATTCTGAAAATATTACGGAATCCTTAAACAGCTTGAAGGGGATAGTGAAATAGAAAGGAAAGAAAGAATCAAAAAATATGTGGTGTGACAGAAGATATTCTTTGTGCACTGTAAGTGCATTTGATAGGTTGTGCACACACTACAATCCACAGTCAGTTACAATAGATATGCATGTGATCCTCCGCTCTTCTTGCTGGCAACTGACACCTGCCTAACAGAATCTGCCTTCCCATGATCCTGGCACCAGTGTATTATGGATGAAGCCCACTACTTTCTGCTGACCTTTTTTATCGTGACTTTTTTTTCTTCCCCAAAATTTTGTCTCTGTTACATTCCTCAAACATTCTCCATTAAAAGTAGTTATTCATACATGCAATATACAAACATGATTTGAGTATAAGCATTGTGTAAAGATTCATTAATAAGTAAACAATGCCTAAAACCAAACCACTTTAAAAAAAATTTGGCCCTTCTCTTGTAAGAAAACCTGGAATAATCCAATGCAAAATCCATGCTTACAGTCTTGCCAAAAACCATGAGTTGAGTGTGGGGCTCACTCTTTTACACATCTAAGCAAAGCAATTTAACCATAATTTTCAAGACTATTTTTTAAACTTCTAAAATCTGACTAAATTTTATTTGTCATATCAGGAGAAAACAAATTTGTGCACAATGATTTTCTTTTTTCTAAAAGACTTTTCGCTCTTTGGAAGACCTATAAAATTTAGTATCATAATAGTGTTTCTCAGTTTGCATCATCTCAGAAGACTTCTTCTCTTCCATGTTAGGGGATTGTCATGGCAAGCCAGAGAGTTTGTTGTGACTTCTGTTGTGTTTATTGAGCACTGGAGGAACCAGGCTTTAAAGTGTAGGTCACCTTTTGGAATATAAATTACAGCAGACCAAGGGGCTATCACTTAATTATATATTTCTGGTTTAAGTTTCAAATCATTTTTTCTACAATTGGTATGGCCTATGACATAGAACTAATCATGTTTCCATCAACTTTGACTTCACTCATTGTGTTGTTCAGTTTTCATTGAAGAGAGTACATATTTATGACTGTCTAGTGAAAAACTGAATACACTAGAAATTTCACTTTCTATGTGTTTAATATAATGCATATTTAAATCCAATGCTAATTCAATTGTAAGCCTATTTAATAAAATTAAACATTAAAATATTTAATACATTTCTAGGTAAAAACATCTGGTTTTAGGGATTAATCTGTAACTGAACAAAATGTTTTATTAATGCCAAATGAAAAGCAATTGACTTAACTACCTGCAACAGGACACACAACTCTCTTACAGAACTCCCCTAGTTGCTCCTTGCTGGGGTTGGCTCAGTCACAAGGAAAGGAGGAATCTTATCTTAGCTATTGCTGATATCCAGGAAATATCATGTCTAATGAATAGGCACTTTGTTAAAGAAGTTCAACTTCTGGTTAGAAAGAATTTTTCAAGTGCTATATATAAGAAATGACAACTGAAATCTATCCAAAGAAAGAATAGTCTATGATTTATAGCCTGCAATGATGGGAAAGCTCAGTTTTTGTTACGCTGAATTTGTATTTGACCTTTAAAGAATTGGTTATCTAGGTAAAATGCAAAGACCTCATGTTGGTGAACTGTTTAAAGGAAACAAAAAATTCCATATTGGTAGAACACATTAGTATTCCAAACTGCTTGGATTATTTTGTTGTTGTTGTTTTAGCAGTATATTCCTAAAACAACATGCAGCGAATATGAATATTACAATTGATGTCAATGGATATAATTTTACAATTGCCTTCAGTTTATCTGCCTTCCTGCTAAAAGGGGACATCCTATCTTCCTATGCCCCGTATCCCTGCACCTCCCACCTCCCAGTCACAGCCACGTGGTTCTCATCACTGGCTTTTTTTGGCATTACTATTCATTTGGTTAACTAGTGAGCTGGATAAGCTCATTGATTCAACAAAGTAATTTTTTTTTTTTTTTTTTTTTTTTTTTTGCGTATGTGCGTGTGTGTAAGGTTTAGTGTTCAGCCAGATCTGCAAGCTGAGCATGAGTACTAATAATGGCAAAAAGACCACGCAGCCAGGAGTCAAGGAAAGGACAGGAGTATCCTTCACAGCAGTATCAACAGACTTAGACCAGCTTTCACAGATGACAAAAAAACTTTGGGGATATTTTGTGCTTTCCTTACACATGTTCTAACTCTGGTTTTTCATGCATCATTGCTGTCTTCTGAGATGTATTTTTTTAGTTATATCATATGGCTATAAAGTAATAAAATAAAATGAATTAGAATACCTCACTCTCCTACGAAATATCTTTAAAATTAAATAGTTTTGCAATTTCATTTGATTTCTATTTTTATGAAGCTAGAAAAATGGATGCCAGGTTATTGATAAAGTAAGTTATAGATTTTCTCCTTTAAGTAACAGATTCACATTAATAATTATTGCAAAATTACTATAATCAAATAATCTTATAACTGGCTAGCATTAAATTAGTTACTATCATCTGAGTTTTAATAGATGGTTAGAAGTACTATGTAGTAGGCCAGTACAGTGTTACTGGTTATCTAAAGAGAGAAGTCAAGGAAGAGAAGACAAGGTTTTGGGCTTCCAAATGTAAAAAAGAGGTCCATTCATGGGGTTCTCCTGACTGCTCTAATAAATTCACATACCAAAGTGTGTGTCCACCAAACTGGTGGAGTCATTAGGTATGTGGTAAGTTCCTTTCATAGCAGTTCAATCTCATGTAGAAAAAGGGCATTTAATGATCTCTAAATATACAGGTAAGTTTGATTCATAACTTCTGTTCCCGACGGACCATTGATGACATAAATTCTCCTTGCCCAAAGTCCTCCCACTGAGAAGGGCCATTTACACAGAATTTGTGATGCCAGCAAAGACCCTTCAGCTACATCTGGTACTATATTATCAACTTCACAACATCCCTGCTTCATCCTTTCTTGCATGAAATGTAGATAGACAAATACATAAATTGTTCTTATTTCTGTACTACCTGTTCATATGTTTCCATATATTTCACTGACCATATAATCTGAGCTCTTGGTAAAAAAAATCTCAGTCTAAACAAGGGCCTGCATAGTCTGATCTAACTTTGAAGTTAGCACTACTTCAAGCAGGAGCGTCATTGTAAGTAAAAATCTATTCATGATAAAATATAGTGGGAAATTTATGCAAAATATTAATTTCTAAGCTTTATGTAAAATTGTGATTTAATCCTGAAGTCTGTCAGGATGGGACCAACTGTCATAGCACTACTGAACATTAAGTAAGTTTGGCTGAGAAAGTGTTTATTTCCTTTTGTTCATCAATGAACATGCTTTTTAAAATTATCTGAGCTGCCACTTGGTTGTGAAGTGCCCCAGACATGAGAATGGTTTATATATAACTGCCTATCCTCTAAGAACATAAATCAGCAGTCTTTTTTTTATTACTTTTTAATGTACACATGCACTATCTGAGTACATTATCTATGGATTTCCCCTAGAGTTGCTTGCCACACATGTGTATGTTAGCTTTTTCCATTAAGCTGAGCTCTTTTCTGCAGTACCACCTGAACAATGCCTATTAAAAATTGTCACTCCCATGTAACATAATCCTGGCTAAAATTCACATGCAAGATGTAATCTCGACAAGCCACTTGGAATCCTCTCTAAAATAAGTAAAAGCCTACATTCTTCCAAGGGAATGAATCAATACGATAAAAATGTCTCAGATGGATGACTAATCTGTTCACATGAGAACCTGCCAGCAGAACACTCACAATGTAAAATTAAACCACCTTTATAATCTGTCATTAGAAGGAAGAGTAATTCATTCAATTTCCGAAACTCCTCTTAGAATCCCAGTTAAGATCCTTCTCTCATGTTTTCATGTTTGCATGGAAACTCCAGCAAAAAAATGCATTTAAAAAAGTAAAAAATCAAATTTTCTTTACAAATTCCTGTTTAGTTTTGCCTCTAAAAATCTACTTCCATTCAAATCCTTCCTCCAGAAGAAGTATATAAGGTTTAACTACTAAAACAAGATATCAAGATCCTAAATTTATAAGAACTTTAAATTCTGACAATTTTTCTTTTAAATCAACAAACACAGATCTGAAACTACAATCATCTTCATGCATTCTTAACACTGATCGTATGTCTAAGTAATTATTGACAGTAATACAGAAAACATTCTATTTCCAAGACCAAATTCAAGGTTCCACATGAAATAGAATTCTACATAAACTAATCAAATGTCCAACCATATCCTTCATCACTAAAAAGCAAATATTTCCAATAAAAATATATCTACAGCACAAAGTAACCAAAAATATTATTCCACTATGTCTTCTGTAATGGATTTTTTCAAATTTTACTTTATAAATTCCTTTCCACTGACATTTTTCTCATTACTAATCTTTAAATGTATAGCATTAATACTTCAATAGCTCCTGGGAAGCAGACATCTCCGCCTTATCTCCCTACAGGAACCAGTAGAGATTACTATTTTAGAATTAAAGAGAAACAAGTTAATAACTTTTAAAAAAGCTTTCTAGACTAGGAAATAAATATAATTCTAACAGCTAATCGCTTGATAAATCCTCTTCAGAAACAATGCTAGAGCACATGACAATAATTTATCTGTGTTAACACCTGTCATCCAGAGGGTATGGATCTACCCTTTAAACGATGTATATTTGAACCAAGACACTTCAAGCCACACTTCGAGTAAAAGTTACAAAAGTTAAGTAAAACTAGCAATGTTACCAAATAGTTTAGGAAAAAATTAAAACATACTGACTTCAGCAAAAACTACAATGGAGACTTTTAAGTGTGGCAGAATATCAAGAAAATGACTAAGTTACATATGAAATTAAGGAGCTCTACCTTCCTGAAAAATGTCATGGTAATACCACTAATGGTAATAACACCTGAAAATGGTGATACCACTAATCAGCAAGCAACATAATCTTTTTTTTTTTTTTTTTTTTTTGTCAGAAGCAGTGTTAAAATGATTTCACAATGGGCAAAGCAATATACTGGAATAAAAAGGAGCTGGCTTGAATTCTTCATAGGTAAGACCAGGACAGCAGTAACCAGGATATCTCTCTCAGCTCATGCATGTTAGACACTTACGCATTTTTTAGAGCAGTGTGCAATAGCAGTGTTGTTTTACTATCACTACATAAGCAGAAACTTTTGACTGGCTAGGAAACACCAAACCTTTCTCCTTACCTATGACTCTTCTAGCCACCACAGTGCAGGCATTGTGTCCTCTAGAACAGACTGCTGTAACCTGGAAATAATTTGAAAATATTACAGATTTCCTATCATGGAGTGGGCTGCTGTAGGTATATAAGCATAGAGCTCAAATCTCCCAGAGCCTATCTATGCCCTATTTCTAGCTCAAAATGCTAACCCCAGCTTCGGCCCTGGGCCAAAGGTATATCTAAGTAACAAAATGTAATACCTCTCAGTGGTAATAAGCTATACCTGAATGTTTGACCCTCACGACCAGAAGCAGCAAAGCTTTGTAACCTGATGAACATCTCAGGACAACTTGTTTCTGTAGAGTATCACACAATTTCATCTCTACAAGGTATAAAAACCTGCATTAAATTCTGAATAGTTCTGTCACCCTCTTTTTTTTTCTTGGTTTTCTTTTTTTTTCTTTTTTTTCAAAATCTGGCAACAAAATTATCTAAATCAATGTCATATGAAAATCTGGAAGAAAAAATAGCAAGTGATTAAGGAAAAAGCCTATGCATAGTCAAGACCTATACATTATAGAATCACAATTTATGAGCATTAACATTGAAAATTACATGAATTCTTGTTCCAGTAAGAAGGTAGAAATTAATAATATGCTGAAAGAAAGAACTGTTACTGTTCACTTCATCTAGGGTGAATTTTCTGTGGTCATTATTTTAGGCAGTATGAAACAACATACAGTAAGCATCTTTCCTTGTTCCAAGCAATGAAGTGAAATGTCAGCTCTATTTCATTAGGATTAATCCTATTGGAACAGTGCAGTTACCCATGGCAGAGGCCACCTGGGAAATGGGGGTCCAGGTAATACTTAAAGATGTGTTACTTATTCCATAAGAAGAGGGACCAGTTCACAGCCTGCACAGTCTGTGTATTTGTATCAGTTCCTAAAATTATAAAATACAGCAGGATGCTATTTCTAAGCTTTAAAATCAACAGGGTATCATTTTCCTCAAAGGTTCCCTGTAATAACTTATCCATGATACATAAGGTTGCTTGTATTCTGACACACATCTGCTTCTAAGTCTTTTATCAGTCACTCCTCCATACTGTGCACTTTGTTAGATCATCAAAAATCCCTGATTTGTGTTTCAAAGGAAGCACCATACTGCTTAAAAATTATGCTAAAAGATGAACATCATAGATGATCCTACCAACTTGAACATATGCCTTTTTGATTCCATTGACTTTTATTTTCATAGTTTAAGGCACAATATTTTTGACAAGGGAAAAAGCAAATAGAGGGAAAGCAAATGAATGTGATACCAGTGCTACTGAAAATCTTTTTTAAAAAAGCACCATTATTATTTACAGCACGTAAAATAAGAACCAGAGACCAGCTGAGGTGTCAGTCTTTTAATTCACAGTAGGGCAAAATGATTACCAGGTTTTGATCCAAGTATACAGTTGATGGGCTGGATTCAGAAGTCAGGTGGGAATTTTGCAAACGGTTTTCAGAAATTGAGATGGATTACTTTATCCCCATGAACTGAAGTCCCACCAGAAAATGTTTCCCAGCTACAAATGTGACCAGGACTTGAAAACAGACCCTTTCAAAATTTGCATCACACCTAAGAACAAAGCAGGGGCATGGACCTAACCTGGGTAGTAGAGTCAAAGCTACATACAGAATTTCAAAATGGGATTTCAATTGTAAACAAAACAGGCACTTTTTAAAACAGGGTCTGAATGCCAGCAATCAATAATTATGTGAATTGTTCTTTTAGACTAAAATATGCAAACAAAACACAAAGGGGTTTTTTAAACACTCGGATATAAATACAATGTAATTAAACACTTAGAGACCTGTTTTCTACTTTACAATGGATTTAGGGTACTCGACTTAGCAAAAACCTTTTAACACTTTTATTGTTATTACTTAATTAAATTATAAATTTGAAAAAGAATGATTTGCTAATTGAAGAAGATTCAATCTGGGGAATTTTTCTTTTTGTTTAAGAAAACAAAACGGGACACTTGCCCCATCCTAGCACACCCTCCCAATTAAATAAATAAATAGTATTTTTATGTTAATGGCAAGTTGCCAAAGCTTAAATTGGCCTCCTAAGAGGCTGATAGAGCTGTTCTAGTCACTACCACTTTGTCTGAAAAACTGAATGAAAACCAGGGAGGCTAAAAATGTCTTGGTTTACATTCACTAATATGTAAGAGAAAAGAAATAGTAATAATGCATACAGTGAGTGTAGCTTTGCCAAAACACTTTAGTCAGTCTGTTTAAAAACAATGAAGAAAAAAAAAGTGAAAATTCTCTTTGCAAACAGGGATGTTCTAACAGCTTTTCATTAAGCTAATTGGTTGGAACTCGCACTGTTCCTTTTCAGACATGAACTAAAGTCTTATTAAAATTTTGAAGGATTTTAAATAAAGCATACTTTCTTTATGTTCTCTAAATTTATTTTAAATTCTTTTCTTTCCTAGAACGATCTCAAGTATTTCACCAAACCCTTCTCAAGATTTTCCCACTAAGGGGGTTATAATTCACTCCCTCTTTTCATTCTCCTAGTGCCTCTGCATACTATAAAGTTCTTCAAGGATAATAGTGTCTGTGAGTCCAGGAAAGGAACAGAATGAAGGACCTAGATTAGAATGCTTTCTTCAGATTTGTAATTTGCTCCCTGGCTGCTAGTCACATAGCAGTTTGCAAGTTTCAAAAATAGCGTGTTCCTTTAAAGTGTTACAATGGGTACATTCTCAAAACAGAGGGCTCTAACACACCAACACAAAAAACTCTTTTTAAAGTGTTATTAGAAACAAGCATCTTTAGGGAAGACAAGATTCTACAGTTACTATTATTATTATTAGCAATATTACAATTATTGCTACTATTATCATGAGTCATGACACCTACCTTGTGCAAAACACCAAAAACACCTTAAACAGGGCATTGTCAGAGATAGGAAGAATTGGGGAATGAATTTTTCTATTTATTAATATTTTCTGGAATGTGAACTTTCCACGTTAGTTTTCTGTGCAGTATGTTTTTTCCTATTGTGTGGTGAATCCTCTTATCTCTGAATAAGCTTTAATGAAATTAATGCCTATTTGTAAGATCTCCTAAATACATTATTTAATATGGATTTGGATCAAATCCTATGAAGAAGTTCCTATTTAAATTCCTGTTGCTTAAATGATTCCTGATGCATAAAATGCTTTTAAGGAGATGACTTTCCATTCAGTTTTATGCAATGTATAAAGTTTGTAGAAATAGTATTCTATGAGAGAAGCCTAATGTAAGATATTATTTTATTTGGGTGGTTATTATCTTAAGAAGAAATATGTCCCATTCAAAATTTTAGTCCTGAGAATAATATACGTTGTCTGTAGCCTGGCATAAAAGTTAAAGATTCCAAGGCCTAAAAATATACTCGGGGTAATGCTCAAAGCTATCTATATGTACAATAGGCAACTGAATTTTTATAACAATTCGGACATCAGGTAGTTCACGAAAATTAAAAAAACAACTTCTGCAAGTGTCAGAAAATGCCTGAGTGTGTTGTAAATTTAAAATACTAAAGTAATGTAATTATTAAGTAGAAATATTAGAAATAGATCAAGGAGACAAGCTAAACCTGATTGAAAATAAGTTTACTTTTTTTTAAACTTCAACTGAAACCGAATATGACATTTTGTTATTTAGAAAATGTTTTGAAATTTGTTGAACTAAAACTGAGACACAATTTCAACTAGTCAAACCCAGTCTAGAGATGAACTGAAAAGTTTACCAGTTCAATTCCCTGGCAAGAAAATTTAGGGATGACACATATTTTTTGAAGTCACTAAAGAGCTGGGAGATTAGTTTCTCATCTCATGTATTGTTTGGAAATATACCTTACTGGACCCATTTATTCCTAACGCAATTTAAATGGCATCCAGTGGATTTAAGCAGACACTAGAGCTGGTACTCTGTTTTAAAAGAATGCCATTCATCATTGTACATAATCAAAAATCAAATGAGATCAGAAGAAACCAGATCTGAACATTTCTTCAGCCCTACTTAAATTCTGAAAATCTTCAGTATCTGCCCAAGCACTTGGGATCATTTCACCAAGAGATTATTTGTCCACTACACAGCATTAAAAAAAATAAGAGGTAGAAAGTTTCAGGTAAATTTCCATGTTGCTTATCTTCATTAGTATTTTTCACTGGTTAGGCTTACTTTTCATTGTGCAGAATACAGAAGCAGACTTGCTATAAGTAATTGTTAATTACAAGTATCACAAAGTATAAAATGGTGTGTGAAAGAAGGCCTACTTGGCAGCAATGGTGAAAACTGAACCAAGGTATTAGAGGATTAAACTGCTGCTGAATGTGGTCTTACAAGTGCAGCTTTGGAAAAGAAGATAAGAGAAACTACTGTCGTCCAACCACAAATCACATGAGATAAGAAAAAAAAAAAAAAGACTGATAAGTCATCAAAAAGGCCAATCATCATCATAGGAATGACAGGAAACAAATCCTACTGAACTACTACCAAGCATCAAATGATGTCCTGTTATTCTGTACCTTTTAGTTCACAATGACATGAGTTCATTTTGTCTCAAGAAGCAGAGGTACATGAAGAAATATTTCTTTAGATAGGTTTACACATATCTTGTAAGATTATAATTTAAATCAAGTACAAAGCTCAATTTCAGCATTCCTTATTACTAGCCATATTACAAAGACCAGCAAATTGGGAGGTAAAGCTGCTTTAGCAGTGATGCTTATCTGACTTCAACACATCTTTCTTCATGTTTCAATCAAAGAACAGCTGCTGTCATCCTACTGAGAAAATAGTGACAGCAGAACACATAGCAAGCCTAAAAAACTGCTAACACAGGAGCCTTATTGTGGAAATAACTCATCTACAGTTAAACTTCACATACAGGGAAGCCTGTAACTGAGGTGAACAGATGGATTTAGCAGTAACATTCTTTCAAAGTCTTGTGCTCCCTTTCCAGAAGGACAGCTCTGAGCCAAAACAAGGCCTTGTTCCACAGGTGATGCACCTTGATCTCCTCCAGATCACCAGAGACATGGTCTTTCAACAGCCAGGCTGTTAAAATGATCACAAATTAAATACATCACTGTCCCATCACAAGCCTTTAGGACAAAGTGTGGTGTGTCTTACTGTTGATAACAATATTAACAAAAAAGTTACCTTTTTAATAAACTATTTCTGCTACCTTTAAACTGCTACTTGGTGCAGGGTTTTTGTTTGTTAGTTTTGGCTATGATTACAATATGTGAGGGGGTTTTTTTAAATAAGAGTAGAAATTAATTTTATCATTCCATTTAATGAATCATTTGGAGAAACATATTCCTTTGGGCAAAAGATTTAAAACAGTAGTTTCAATAAAAATAATGTTCTAAAGAAAATGCCATAGTGAAAAACAATCTCCCCAACAGTAGGGCAGTGCATTGAGACATCATGTCCAGGAAAGGAAGAAGAAAATTCCCTGGACTTGCTAGCCTAAATAAGGACCTTCTGTAGCTTTAGATTTGGTGCAGATGAGAAGAGACTAAAAGTTTTCTAAATCTAACACTTCAATTGATCTAATTTTATTCAGCTGTTACATGAATTAGATCTGTGTACTTTTTAAAACATATTCATGTTTTCTTTGATATATGCAAAATAATAAAATCTTCAAAAGTTATATAAACTTTACAACTAAGAAATGACATTGTAGGAGGATGAGTACCATTCTCCTCTAAAAGGACGATAGGGAAAATGAAAAGTGAAAATCCTTCTAGGATTTCACATCATTCCTATTGCTTCCAGGAAATAGCTGCTAATATGTAAAATCTCTAAAGATTTAAACAACAAACCACAAGGACCAACATATTGACCTTCAACCTAAAATAACTTTTACTGTATATTGACCTTACTCATACAGTTGTTTCTTTGCCTTGATAAATAAAACAGAATATTAAGCACACTGCATACTGTACCTTTGTTAACATAAGAAATTCCCATGAAGAAATGTGTGTAAGGAATACCTCAGACCTGGATGTGCTCACTTTGCCAGTTGCTAACCACTTTGGTAAGTAAAACTTCCTGCCAATATGAACAACTAGATCCTTTGGGAAGGAAAACTGGCATGCTCTACCTCATCACGTTAGCCCTCATACCACACAGCTAGTTAAAGAGACATTCACTAACACATGCCAGCGAGCACATGTTCTGCTTAAACCGTAGGTGAACAGCAAACAGGCATTATTCTAGAGTATGTCCTTTACACCCCCTTCCTTCTTTCACTGACTCAGAGGATTGTACTGGTCAAGCTAGTCTCATAAAATAATCAACAGTATTTGACTATGCCTACAAAAAAGATACAAGCCATATAGCTAAATATGCAAATTAAATGGGATGGGTAAATGCCAGATGGATTTACATTCATGCGGGTTCAGTTCAGGTATGAGTGATTGGAATGATTGACTCTGAAAGCTTGCAGTCACTCCATGTAAATAGGGATGAAAAAAAAATTTGGCACAACTACTCAATCCCCTGACCCTGGCAGGAAAGTCAAGCCAACTGGCCAAAGGAATTTAGATTTAGACTTCCTTGAACATGTTGGGATAATAAAATAGTACATTAAAATTATATCTTACTCCCTAAACAAAGAGCCATGTCATTTACTCTTTCAACGCCAAACACTGATATTTTGTTTCAATGCATGTCAAATTTTCAAGCATTCAGAAGCTAAAACAATTAGGAGCTCATTAATCTAATCAGCACAATATATTGACCTTTTCAGGC
The DNA here is from genome assembly GCF_965140245.1 of Athene noctua. NCBI lineage: Eukaryota > Metazoa > Chordata > Aves > Strigiformes > Strigidae > Athene > Athene noctua. Next base: position 15,442,789 of record NC_134046.1, on the reverse strand, counting down.
TTACAGTGCTTGCAAACATAAAAATAAAACAATAAAATATAGCATTTATGGCAAGGCAAATAATGAGTTTTCTTTGAAGTTGTAAATAGGAAGAGCAAAGCAATATACGCCCTTATAGAACCAGGAAATTATGCCAGAAGTCATCTTGTTATTTTTATAATATTTTTTTAAATAAGCAGATTGTCTAGTTGATTCATTTCCAGTGATGACACTGTAAGCATCTTGATTACTTTTTAGCTCAATGGTCAATACAGTAATTTATTGAGTGCTAGATAACCTGCCAGATTCCTACCTGGAAACTCAATAAACAGCACTGTCCTAACCACAAAACCAAAATAGCTGAGTTTATACTTTTAAGGCTTCTGCACAACAGGCCTTCTTTTTACTAAGTGGCAAACCCTTGGGAAAACACTACAGACCTGATCTGGAATCTGGTAGACCTGATTTCTGCTCTGACATAAAGAAAGCTTAAATCTGGTAAATCAAACCCTCTCGATTTTTTTAGCATTGGGATTTCTTTGATGGTGTACTGGCATTTTGGTCATATTCTTCACCATGATACACCTCTTATACCACAGTAACGTAAATAGTGTACAATTCTAAGAAAGTCAGAAGAAATGGAATTTCAAATGACAAAAATGCAGCTATCAAAAGGTGTATTATTTCTTGGTACCTCTAAGCATGTGATTCATTGATGTGCTGTCAATGATATTTTGTAAAACAAAATTATAATAAAAGTAAATGTACTGAGTCACAGTAATTTAAGGAAATCAGTATTTTCAAGCCCAGGTGCAAAAATAGGTGCACAAACCTTTGTTGATGTCTGACTTAACACTTGATTCATTTTTTCAATATGCATGTAGATACTGGACTTTGTGTTCAGGAAAGGGTACATAAAAGGATTTGGAAATGTAAGCCTTGGTGTGCATTCCAGTTATTTGTTGAGATTTTTTTATTACATGTTAATTTTGTTTAAAAATTAAATTTTCACCTAAATCTGCAAAGCTTTTGATAATTGACTCTAAAGCACATAGATGTTCGCAGCATAGTTATTTAAACTATGTGTACATCCTACAGATTAATAAATGCCAAATTCTCCCATTGCTTCCAAATTTTTGTCCTGTTTTGAATATCATAGAAGAAGTCCTGTACAATACAAAACTGTTTCTGCCAGAAATTGCTGAAGTGAAAACAAGTGTTTAAGACTGACTTCAGCGGTTGCCTTGGCAACTGGCAATAAGGATCTAAAATTTTTACCCAGCCACACACCTGAAGTCTTGAGTCATTCCTGATTTCACAGGAGTACATTTATACTGTGTACTTTGTATTAACAGATTATTTTTAAATATTATTCTTCATATTCTACGGCAAAGTAGAAAAGGAGATTATGATGCAACTGTTTGGAGGGAGAAGAATAAGATGGATTCCTATAAGCAAGATCTATTTGGAGTGCACTTAACCGGCCCTTTACCATCTTTGTGGACTGGATAGACCAGCAGAGCAGATGACTGGCAGACAAGCCTCTGTCTCTTTTGAATCAAAAACATAATGTTGATGAAGATCCATCCACACTGAGGTAAAAAGTAATTGATTTTATATTCCATACAACTTTCTACAACTTTTCTGATACTTCCTTAGCTCCTGGAAATTATTTCAAATTTGTGAAATCCTGGGAAGACTTTTCAAACTCTTTAAGATTCTACCTTTCACCAAACGGAAAACAGAAGACAGGGTATTATTTCTCTTAACCTAACAATTTCTTAAGTAATAAAAGTGAAAACTTCCTTAAAAGTGACCGACAATGCATAATTTTCTTCTTTAATTATTTTTTTTGTCTTAATCAGAGAAATTTGAAAACTACTAAGAACTGTAGAATAAAAACTGTTTTCCCCAATTCAAAATTGAAATGTGGCGTGATTTAATACGTAATATGATATGTGATATGAACTTATTACTTGTTCACCATCTCAGACCAGCAGTTTCTAAGGAATCTCTAACAATATATTTTATAATATTTTATATTTTCTATCAAACTTCTTTGTACATATATATTTCTAAACCCATTACATAAGGCAGAGTTCTCCATCCACTAATGGACAAATCTTAAAAAAATGTGGGCTGCTTCTCCACCTTGTTCAATCTAGATATCTGACAAGAAGAAAAATCAGTAAAAATGTCTTTCCAGTGTAGTTTCAATTGGCTTTGAAGAAAAAAAAACAATTTTTTAGACTTTTCTGGGGGAACGGGGCTTTTCTGGGTAATGAAAACAACCATGAAAAAATATTAAAAGTTTTGTCACTACTCATATGCTATTGCTAGCTCACAAAAGCAAATAAAAGCATCTGAAACAAATAATAGCACTTACAATATCATTGTTTTAATAGTTTGTTGGGTTTTTTTTTCTTAAAATTTGACCTGTTCCGCTACTGAGGGCATAAATTATGTCTTCCTTAATAGAATTAACTGGGCAGAAATGTAAATACATTGTAGGAGAAGAAGAATTTTAAGTCTTGAAACACTGTGTTGAATTAACTTTGTTTAATTAACCTTCTGAATACGTAGGTAATATCCCTGTACACTAGGAGTGGGATTTCTTTAATCTGTCCACCTGACATCTGCTATACCAACACCATTCTTTTTTTCTGTATTCTGGTCTGCAGACTGAAGATAATCTAACTCACTGTGCCAATTATGACTATTTCTTTCTACTGAAATGGTTTTGGTTACACTTTTTTATAGTAACATAGCTAATATATATTGTCTAACTCACTGGAAAGACCCCATCATAAGATCCTTCCACGGACTAGCAAGATGATGTGTATACTACAGACGGAGATCCATCCATACTAAATCCCAGCCAGTTTATTTTGTATGAAAACTATCAAGTAGTGACTCATCTACAGTAGCAGACAGTCTATATCTGTTAGTTATTACCTTTAGTAATGAATAAAACAATTGTATTCTGTTCTGGAAGCTGGAAGCCAATTTCCTACAGGGGCTTTCACAATCATAGGCTAAAGTAAACATCAAAACAAAAGCTGCTCTGGCACAATACAGGCATAACGAAGGTAAAAAGAAAACTTAAGTCTTTCTCTGTGTTCCAGACCTCACCTCCCTCCACTTTCCTGCTTTGAGGTTTCAGCTGTGTGCCGCTCATTTTATGTGCCTGCAGAACTAAACTACATGGCAGTTTGTCTACTTGGGGAATCTAAACAAATTAATTCATAAATAATATTAGAAAAATCATATTATGATAGAATGATCATGAAAGCAAGTAAATAAAAGCAAAAGGTACACTGCCTATTTAAGACTTAGTTCCTCAAACTAATAACTAGATACTTGAGGGTTGTAATAGCTCTAATTTGGAGAAAATTAGTTGGATCTAGGGTAGGAATGCAGATTATGAACTACCAGCAAAAACATAGTAAACAAATAGCGTTTGCAGGTGAGATTATCCAAAGGTTAAGGTGTAGAGACATAAGAAAAGGGAAACAAGAGAAAACAGAAACAAACGGAACCTCAAAAAAAGTGGTGGAGAATATCCATCAAAGAATAGTTGAAGAGAGTAAAAAATTAACACCTATATCTCTCAGTCCTTTGCTGTTCTCTCCATATCCTAATTCTATCCCAAAGCTAACTCTTAGCTTACAATTTACCTACCACTTTCACTGGATATAACCCAAATAATCTGTTTTGTCATTCACCTTTTCACTCCATCATCTCAGATGTTCAATCATGCTGAAAAAAACTATGCCCTATCCTGGTGCTAAAACTAGCCAGGTTCTTCCGTGACTTCCTGCTTCCACCTGCCTGAAAACATTCATATTGGTCTGCAAGTCTGTCTCTCTTACAATCACATACAACAATCACAGGTTTGAAGAAATCTCTTTTTGTCAATCTGCCGTCTCAGAAAGTCAATTCCCAATTTCATAACCAAACTCTTCTCACTGACATATCACCAACCCAAATCTATCTTCCCTCATTACTGACAGTGGAACTGAAAAAGCAGAAGGAAAAGACAGCACGTTAATTAGCCAATACTCTTAACTTGTGATCCAAGCACAGTTTTATACATTAATTGATCAAGTTTGTTTCTTTATAAGAATGGCAAAATGAAAAATAAATTATTATTCTACAGGAAGAAAGAATATTTCCTGCCATCTCATCATGCTTCATCCCTGTTACTGGGGATAGATGTATCTTGCTGTGATAACCTTGATTCCAGGATCACTATCTTATACAAGTTGTAGTGTTATCACCAGCATTGAAACATTGAGTAATTCGACAGAATCCACCCAATTCTTCAGGAAGTTAATTATCACTAAGTTTTAAAAGTAACATCATCTACTACCAGAATCTACATCTCACCATGTTACTCATTATGTTGACCCATGTGATTAAGTTAGCCAAAAAACCCCAAACATAAAGGGCAACAAAATGAAATAGTTTTGAAATGTAGATTTACTATCATATTGTAATATAAATTTGTACACATCTCTCATACAAAAGCACTGATTGCAACAAGACACTTGGAAATGAAACCAGCCTTTTGCATGACCTCACTTCCTGTAAGTGGTTTAAAACTATTTTTTTTCCATTTTAATCCAGTATTTCAAAGCAGCATCTGGATAAAATATGCTTTTAATATAGCCCACTGATTTATTTATTGCTTACAACAATATTTGGAAATAAAAACATTCATGCAACAACTTCATGCAAAAGTGTTGCAAAGACATTCAAAAAAGCAAGTACTTGTAAAAGACAATTAGTTTGCTAAGAAAGAAGGCAGGCCGTAACATGTTTTTTGAATGACATGTCTAAGTTTCAACAGCAGCTTCCAGGAAACATTTACATTTGAAATATCCCTACTTTGACCTCTTTTTCCCCAGTTTGCTTGCTGGCAGATAGGAGTACATGACAAATGAACCTAATTTAAGTGGGCTGAATGCCAGATTGCCTGTTAAAAAAGAGCACCTGATTGTACATTAGGTGAGAGGTCAGTGACACTGAACACCAGCAGGTGTAATAACAACCGCAGGCTTTTTGTAAAGGAAATGCAAACAAGAATTCACCCTGAGGACATTAACAACAGTTCCTATCTGCTTAGGTACCAAGTGATTGGCAGTCAGGACTGCACATCAGGATACTTGGTGATGCTTTGTTAAGCTCTATCATGACAGGACTTTGAGCAGTATGTCACAAAAGACGGAGTCTTTAGCTAAAATCATAAAACAACACAAAACAACACAAAACTAGTCACTGAAGAAGAAAGCAGCTATTAAAAAAGCCTCAAAATACACAGAATAAATCGTTCTGCATCTCAGCACCTGTTTTCTCCTTGCTACAAAGCCTTTATTCATCTGCCATCATTTAAAAACACCAGTGTTGGAACTACCTGATCATTAATCTTTGAAACATTTGCCAAGAGAATATTAGGTTCTTGAAAACTCTGCACACTCTATCCACCATTTGTGGGAAAAATATAGAAAAACAATAAGTAAATAAGATTTTAAAACAGTATTATTTTGTCTTACTAAATTACATTAATTTGTCAGACACCTCTCCTGCAGATTTGGAGGTTTTATATTCCAACTACTGTTTTTGATCTAAGGAAAAGTGGCTGGTTGATAAACAATGCTTTTCTTATACAGAAGCTTGCTAAAATTGTATTATTAATATCAATATCAAAGCACACAATATATAGCAACCACAGTGCAGTTTTGTAGCAAAGACAATATCCAGTACAGCTATTGTAGATTTGGGGGCTTTATTTTCTAGAATAGCACATCCACACTTTACTTCTGGAATGTTAGCATCTCTTTTGGTTGATTTATTTACTTTATATTGGTTTAGAATCTGTCAATGCATCTTTGTCTGTTTCAAAAATTCAGTCATGATATTAAGAAGAATGTAGAGTTCTTGGGTAACAGGATAAATAGTTAATTATTGCTAGCAGGATCCTAGCAAAACCGATACGTGTGATATGTATACCTACATTGGATCTCATGTAATAAAATTATGAGAAAAAGTAGTTTGCTTAGTAATTACCTTACTGCTCTCCATTTTCTGAAATACATTGTTCTGCATGATGATATGTGGTAGATCCTGCTTGGTGAGAGAGATGGCTTGATTATCTTTCAGATAAAAATATTTGTGCTACAATGAACTTTGAACAGAATTTTTCTTAGGATTATATTATATCAGACATCCCAAGCGAGGCTATTTATTAAAAAGACACTCACTGCTTAGATTTTTCTATCATACTAGTAACAAAATACAGCAGACGTGTTTTATATTTAGCTTTTGGTCATTATATTCTGATTTGTACAGGAAAGCAATTAATAATAATGAAAATTAGAACAGCATAGCTGACATACTCTCCCTTTTAAAAGTTCTTGTGTGAAATTTTGTCCTCAAAGAAGTCAATGGGACAAGAGTTTACTGACAGTGTGTTGCTGCACTGTAAATTTTCCAGGACAGTGGTGGCTTCACATGCTATGTCCTTCATCTTCAACAAACATGTATTTGGCATGTAATAAATAAAATTACATGAAACCATGACAAAATAAAGATTTCTAAACCTAGCATTATACTTCTAGAAACAAAGTGAAACACCCACTGTCATTACTTTTGAAGTAAAACCTGTCTGTGGCTTACAGATCTTCCAGCTGGTCAAGTCTGTTTCTGAACAGCTTTTATGTATAAAAACATGCACAACCACACCCTACACTACTGTTTCACCATACTCAAAATTTATAGTGCAGTTGACTATTAAAGAATTTTTCCAAATACAGAAAGCATACACATCTGAAAAATATGCATCAATTTACTTATGGAAAGAGCTTGTTTACTGAAAATAAAAATGCAGTTTTGTAAGGTGCTTAGTAATTCTTCCTTTAGAGAATTTCATATTCTAAGACAATTTAGTAGCAATTTACATGTATCAGGCCACATAAATTCAAGAATCTGAATACACAAAGACAGCATTTGAAATATTTCTAATGTCAGTTTATTAACTGGTTTGTTTTATGGGTGCGAAGCCGATATTAATTCTGTCCAATCAGCTCATTTAGGGGAGCATGTACTTATGTGTTAATCACCTGCTGGGTGGTGGTGAGGAATCTATCCTTTGATCAAAGGGAGACGTACTGGTTTTACTTTACATCCTGTCTCTCTAGCTCTCAACTGGCCCATAGCTGGAGGGATTCATTTCAGGATTTTTCTTTATTCCAAGTATTCTGTTACTTGCTGCATACCACCACCCAAGACATCAGGGCTAAAACTAAACACGCTTTGTGGTACAATCATGACAGACTTCAAACTGGAAACAATATTTAAGTTAAACCTGTAAGATCAAATTTGCTGAAATCCTGCAACACATGCAGCTTTTGAACACTACAACATCAGATCTAAGTTTGACAGGCAGAATCAAGGAGAGAATCAGTACATTTAAACCTATCAATCCTCAAGGAAAAACAGAGAACATTGGTAAAAGTACAGTTGACAGTATTTACGGTGTCTTGGTGCTAACAGCAGCTAAATACATCTAGAGAGCTCATGTTTTTTCTCTGTAGAGTATATTTTTTCCTTTAACTAAGGCAGAGTTCTCAGCTTGTCTTAAAATACATTCTTAGAAGCTACACTGCTTTCACGAGGGAAAGGGTATTTTTCTTTTGATTCTTATATTGAAAGACCATTTCCAGATAAAACTGTCTTTAAGCAGTAAGACTGTATCTGTGGAGGATTCATATACAACTTCAGTAGTTGTCATAGTAAGACCTCTCTTCCCTGCAAAACCAAAAGAGAAGGTACCCTAAGGCACCGCAATATTTGAACAAGTAGTCTTCATTAGAGAACTTATCAAACAAGTAAAAGAGATGTGACTGAAAAAAAGCATTAGCTCTCTGAGAATGAGCCCTCCTCTCTCCTGCCATCAGTTGCAGGCTTTTTTTGGTTGACAGGTTCAATTCTAAAACTATTACTACTAGCAGATATTTTTTGCACATTTATCATTTTTCTTAAAATGAATGAAAATTCAAGTTCTATGAATTACACACTGAAAATACATTACAAGCCCTAAGGTAAACGGATTTGCCACACTGCAATTGTAAAATAGTTAATTTCAATTATAAACAGTTAACAATAAGAGAGCTTCTTATTAAAATTTCTGCTGCTGACTTAAGAAATTAGGCAAATTTACAAATGAAGAAAAAGATCTCCTAGAAGATGAATGACCACAATTGTGTAAAAGATTGAATAAAAGCTGAATCTGGTTTAGTAAAAAAATCTGGGAAAAAAACCAGCAAAGATATTTCAAGCAGTTTTACAAGTTTTTAAAAGGATGACCTACCATTCATAAATATTTTACAAATGAGTGCTGCAGGATCTGTGTAAATTTCTCAACAATTTTTTCAGCCTCAGACAGACTATGAGTGAGGATAAATTAAATAGGGTGGATAAGGAGTTATGTTTTCATTAAATCTAACCACAGATTTAAATCATAACTACAGCATATAGTAAGGCAGAGAAGAAAATTTAGAGAATCGGTAAAAAATTCTTTCAGTAGCATGACATTGGAGGCAAGCCCAACACTGGATCAGGAACAATTATAAAAATGTTTTGCAAAAGGAGTAAAGTGTCTCACCTTTATCCTTTTTTTCCCCCACAATTAATGCAGCTAGAATATAATACTCAATTACATTAAAAAAATGTTAAGGCAATCTCAGAGGACTTTCAATCCGAAAGTCTTGAACACAACTTAATTCAATCAAAATGTTAGGATCTGTTATTACTTACACAGGTATAAATTCCTATAGGGGTACAGAAGCAATGTGATTCAGACCTAAAGCCTCTAACTGCCATAATCAACATCATTCTAGCTAACAGAATTTCTGAACCATTAAAAACTTACCTCAGTGTTTACATTTGACCCTATCCATATTCTTAGAACCAAACTGAATCCTCATGAAAAGCTCACATGCAGGAGCCAGGTCAACAGATGTAAAACACTACACAAAGAATGTGCCAGTACTGTGCTGCTTTGATGGCTCCAACAAATAAAGATTTAGGCTTCAGCCACATTAGGGAACAGTAGTAATTTGTAAACACTTATAGGTGGACTTTAAGATCTGCTATAAAGAGCAAAGCTCTCAGCTTTGTTTGAGATTTATCACCCAATGTATTTCAAGGTCCTAGAATCATGTGTGACAAAATTAGTCATATTATTAATATTATTGGCTCAGCAAAGACTTATTGAAAGATCTATCAAAAAAACCCAACCAAAAAACAGTTTGGAGAACTGGCTTTCCTAGAATTTAACACTGATTTACTATCCAAAATTATAGCTTCTATATAAAACAGAAATTATCATTTATTACTGATCTCCATGCTTGCATCTGGTAAAAATATGTCTATCTGCAAAACTAACAAAGAGGTTCTGATTCTGATTAGTTAAACAAGAAAACTGCACTGCTTTAATTTAAATTATTTTAATAACCTGATTACCTAAATTGGTGCAAGTGCCTTTGAAGATGATCTCAGTGAGGGTCTTTTTGTTTTTAACTTGTGGACATAATTCTCTTCCAGACTCAGCTTTTCCACTTGAAGATGTAACTGGCACTAGCTGTTCTTCCCTAACCATCAGCTGTATGTTACCACACAGTTTCTAACAGAGAATCAGAAATGTCAGAGTGCTCTCTACACCACAATAAACAGGCTTGTCTGATGAATGGGTATTCATCACTATTTAAACTAACCTGGCTCAGTTTGCTTGAAGTTGATATGGGATTGATGGGAGTGATTTCTTCTGTTGATAGATCTGGGAAGGGTAACAATCTTTAGCAGAAAAATAGTAATAAGCACATAAGGGTGGGTGGTAATAACGTCATCAGCTGGCACAGCTGTTTGTAGAGTGCTCTTCCCATGGCCTAAGGCTGTGGACAGATACCCTCATCTACATCCAGATATGCTGTTGAAAGAGATTCCAGCTGCTTGTCCCTCTCCCTTCTAAGACTATTACTTCAAATCTTCCAGTAAAGCTGCTCATTTTAGTCAAAAAGATCTGGTTTAAAATAAAACTATTGCATGAACTGTTCAGCTAGCTTGGCTCACTTTGGTAGAGCTCAGAGCCAGGCTAAAGAGGAGCTCATGATCCGGCCAGTCAGATGATCTGAAAGGCTCCAGGAGGGAACCAGTGAAATCATCACTGCTCTTCTGGAAAACAGACCTGCAAACATTTTCACTGGTGAGCTGTCTATAAATCAAAGATCAAAACTGAAGCAAAATAAAGCAGCAAAGCTCTGCCTTTTGTGATATGCAGGGATATTCCATCACAACTAAAGCTGCACTTTGCCTAGTGGTCTCTGAAATGGGTAGCACAACAGGTATTTTTGAGCAAATGAGATTACTGATGCCAAAATGGGTGCCTAATTAGAGTGGGACAGTATAGAAAAATGAGGAATATAAATAGCCATTTCTTAACTACTTGAAATCATTACATTAATATTTGCTAGAGCACAAGTATACAAATAACAATGTTGTCAAAGCAATGTTCCCAAGATGCTTGGGATTAAATCACATGAATAAATATTTTTCCTAGATTTCTGTATGCACACTTATTTGTATAAGTGTTTGTATTGTACTGTATGTACAAAACTCTGTTATAGGAATTATTCACAAATTATCAGATTGAAGGCTACAAACACAAGACAATCCCATCCTGCTCAGTGCCTGCCCCAGAAAAAGGGAATGGCTGTGCAAGCAGTATACACCTGCTGAAACAGCCAAATGCCTTTTTAATTTGTTTCTTTGCATCTACGCCTCACTCAGCTCAGCTGGAGCTCCAGCCACCACACCCAGATGAAGTGCTTCAATTATTGCATGTGTGTGATCTGAAAATCTGCATTAGAAACCACTGCCAGAATAACATGAAGCGTAAGAGACAGGGATGTGTCTCAAAACTGGCTCCAGGCCTTGTGGCTGGTAGGACTGGATATCTATGATAGCAGTCATCACCTATCAAAGCTTTTCCTACAGGAAATCAAGAGACATATGCAGTATCAACTGGTATTTCATTAAGTAGGTCAGCACAGGGAGGTTTTCTTTCTTTCTTTTCTTTTCTTTGTTTTCTTTTTTTAAAAAAGCAGCATTATAGCATTGTAGCTAACAAAATAAATATGTTTATTTTATATTAAAAAGAGATACTAATTAATTTAGTAGGTATTATTTTCTGTACTTTACTGAATATTTTCTCTTGTATTTTTCATAAACTTCCCAGAGCAACTTATATAAATCTCATTCAAAATTGACTGTTTTTTTCATATTTTTGTATTCAGCTTTAAAATCTTACATTCAAATGTTTAGGTCATATGAGCTTTGATTAGGTCTTCAAGTCAGGTGATACTTCTGCTTCCAAACAAACCAAGACCTACCAATGGTCTTGAATTGCTGTGCTGCCAGTCCCATATTCATATACTCTACTATTCAGACAACTGCTTGAAACTCTTTTCAAGACAAATAATAATAATTTCACATGTTCACATGAACATTTGTAGAAGTGCAATTCATCACTGAATTTGTCTCTTTAAAGCAGATTTTCGCTACTTAGGTTGCTCAGCTTCAGTTATTAAACTGTATCTAAATTATGTGATTACTTCTTTTGGCATGAAGTCAGTGATTATCTACTACTCCTGTTTTCAGCAACTATAACATTTTGAAACAAAGTTTATCTGTGAAAATCCATAGTGCCTTTTCTCGCTTTCTACCGTGTTAAAAATTGCTCTAGTATGGTATTTGTTTTTACTATGGAAGATGATACAAGAGCACAGCTGATGATTGTAGGTCCTGTGATTTTTGTCTTTAGGCTGACTACATCAATAGCTTTGAAGTTCAGTTCATCAGCTACATTTTCAGATTGTTTGCACACCTCCCGCACCTGCAGTGAAGAAGCTGAGGCCAAAGTTCAGGCAGAATGGCCTGACTCACACAGCTAAAATACCAGTGACAGAAAAAAACCCCTATTGGATTTATATAATAAAGTTCTATAGCTAGACATGAGGGTGATTTGGTGTCTCATAAATACCAAGGATAAGATAAGGTAGGATAAATGCCTGTCAGATTAAAGTAAAAGACATGCAGTTTGTAGAAGTCTTTTTGAGAATACATATATGTATATGCACAGATGTTTTTCTACTAAGACAATGAACAAATAAAAAGACAGAAACTGATCTGAATGAAATAAATAACAAAACTTTCACTGACTTGAGTGGACCCAGGGTTTCAACTTCTGACCTTAACTCTAATGTATTTGGCTGTAGCAATGCTGTAATGGAAAGTTAAAGTATTTTTTTTAAAATAACAGTGCTGATGATCTTTACTAATCTCATATTCCATAGGAAACACAGAAAAAGTTTCACATTTGTCAAGCGATTCATGTATTTCCAGTGTATAATCAGTAAAAAATAAGCAAATACATACAGCAAAATAAATTCCTATGTACTTTTAATGAAAACCCTCTGTCTTCAGTGGTGAGCAATCAATACCCAAAACTACTAGCAGTAGCAATGACATCGACAAGAAAAAAGAAAGCTAATTTTTCAAGTAATATAGAATTTACCAATTAAATTAAAACCTATAAATGTCTTCTATTATGAATAAAAGTATTTTAACAGGAATGAAGACTAGTCACAAATCTGTCCATAGTCTGCAAAACAAACATTCCTAGGGAGGTTCCTCCTTTTGTTTAGTAAAAACCAAGTTGCAGTAAAACAACAATCATGTCTAAAAATTCACAAATCCAAAATGCCCTTGGGCTCCAGTCAATGTAGCAACACCCACTTAGCTTATTAAGCATAGAGCTAGTATTCATACACTCTATGAGAAAATTAAAATTAACACTGCAGTCATGCTCCTTATTTTTCCATTGCTTTGCATGCTACTGAGACTCATTTCAAAGTTAACATGATTTTTCCAAAACAGGCTAAACAGAATATCCCAAATGTAAAGAAAAATATTTACAGAAATCTTGACTTGAAATAATGAAAACAAAAAGCAGAACAATAGCTAATAGTTAATGTCTTTAAACATATCCTTATATAGTAACATGACCAAATTTTGCTATGCTTTATACTGCTATTAGTAAGGACATCTTGAAAGAGAACTGTTCACCACATCTCAACAAAGACAAAGCTAGGCACCACATTTGTTTTAAAACAGCCTCTTCTTCTCCTCCCTGAAAACATACAAAAGACATCCAATAGTTAGAAGTGAACAGTGAATATTTGCCTGAGCAATAATTAAGCAGTTTTATTCTGTTGCCCATTCTGTAGAGAAATGCTGCTTTGAAGGTTTTTTTTTTTTATCAAAGGACACTGACGTCTCCTGAAGAATGCCTCCACAGTACCCCTAAGGCAAAATTTAAAATTACAGACTTTAAGTTCTGCTCTTAAAACCAAATTTAGCAGACTAGCTTTATGATTCTAGTTTCAAAAACACTAGACGTAATTTGATGCTAGGCACAAGCTTCAGCCCCTCTTTGTCTCAGGTGTGAAGGTAACCCTGCTCTAAGGATATAACAGACAATAAACTTGTCCAAACACTCCTAAACATCATCTTTCAAAACATCTAATTTACTTCACATCTGACAAAGAACAAAGTCTACAGCACTGTACAAACAGAATACTCTACAAACAGGTTTTGTGTTGATTTCTCTTACAGACACGCATGGACAACTTGTGGCAAAGTCCTAACTGTTTTTCCAGTGTCTGCTGCACTTCAGTGGTAGGAACTGGAAAGAAAAAAACAAGCGCTTGTGTTCTACCTGCACACCTCAACTGTGTCACGAATCATACTTTCTGAGTCACATGGCTTCAGTTATCCATGACAGACTTCTATACAGGCTTAATTCTTAAAACTTATCATCACCTCCTGATTTTCGGGATTTTTTTTCCCTTTATAAGGGTGAGGAGAGGGGAAGAGATCCCGTTTCTAAACAAGTCCCAACCAGTGCAGCTACATGTGCTACCAAATTTGCCGGCCAGTGAGATTTCCCTGAACACTTTGTTCCTTAAGGAGTAACTAGCTGTCTATAACCTTACAACATATTCTCATCCTGCCACTCTACATTTCCACCATCATTTCATGTCACTCGTGCAGTAATTAAGTACTGAAGTTGTAAAGTTTAAAAGGACTTCACTGATTTTTAACTTACTACTTTTAAAACACAATTAGAATACTAGTCTGCACTATCCTTACTTAGGCAGAGTACTACCTCATGGCCTCAGGAACACTTTTGATTGCATAAAACTATCTGCACGGTACGTAAAACAATATTAGTAAAACTGATTTATTCATAATCAGGATTAAATTAGACCTGAAAGAAGACAAGTTCAGATGCCAAACATTTTGGTATCACAGTGGCTTTTTGTTTTGTAGAAAAAAAAACTCTTAAAGAGAAATCAACTCCAATTCAAAAGCATATAATTTATTTTACACTACTGTAACAAAAATTAAATTAAGATTTCCATAGTTTCTTGATAGTTTTCAAAATCATTGTACACTTTGTACGTAAGTTTTTTTAAACTAAAACAAATGTGTCTTTGAGATTCTAAAAGGACAATAATATGCTTTGGTTCATAAACAAATGTGTGTGTTGCAATGGAACTGCTGCATCCATCATTTGTATAATTTAAACTGTATAACTAAAAATGATGTCAAATTTACAAACTATAAAAAAGGTGAAGGATTTTTTTCTAGAAATCCGCATTCTTGCCATTCAAATACTTGTAAAATTAAATTGCTGGTAAAATTATATTTTCTGCTTCAACATAAAATATATTCCTCATGTTCATTCTCGTTGGGTCTCTTGGTTTTCTCATGTTCACAATTAGATTTTGATAGAAATCTGAAGTAAAAAAACAAATACAGAGGAGCTTTTCTAAAGAAGATATACACCCAATTTAATTGTATTAAGTCTGTGTTTAAATATATAATCAGCTGACTGAGAGATTTGATTTCCCCCAGCCATTCTACTTATGAAAATCAGAGGAAGAATGGTAAAAACATGTCTAACCCCGTGAATTAAGGGCTGTTTTAAGGGTCCTTATATTATGAAGAGTGCAATCAGCTCCTTCCTACATAGAGATGAAATCTCCATCTCATCCCCGTTCCATTTATCTAGTTTTTAGATCTGTTTCAACAGGCTGCTGAAAGTTCACCAGTTCGACCACTCATCCTCTCTACCACCATCATGCAAAAAGAGTCAACCCATCCTGCTGAATCCTGCAGCCACAGTGCAATGAAGATAACTGGAGTGAACTGTGCACCCATCATTCCTGGTGGTGAACAGCTGTTCAGGGAGTTTTATCACCTTGCTTTGGTAAGAACAGTATCCAGACTCCTCTTATATGCACTGTCAAAAACACAGGGCAGAGCACTCTGTAGTGAAGAGTTTATGCCTAGAGCTTTAAAACTCTGCACAGTAATGGATTTATTGTAATGACCTACTGGGATATTCTACTCATGTTAACAATGTCAGTTTTAAATAGTAATGCAACATTCAAGACAATTCATTTCACCCTCATTTCTAATCATTTAAACTATTAAACTCACTTAGCCTTAAGCCATATGCATCCAAGTCAAATCTTGTGGGTCTTATTTAAATAGCAATAGAAATGATTAAAATGTTGCAAAACTAAATCGCAGGCACTATTCCTTTCAATCCATAAGTACAGAATCATAAAGTGGATGCTAAAAGGAATATCATACAACAAGTTAGAATAACAGAACTAATTATAATGTCCAGACTTTTTAAAAAAGCAAACAAATGTATAAAAAAAGTATTTTACAAAGATGGTGTCAGATAAAGATAAAAAGATACAACTCTATTAACCTTGCATTGATTGTAAGTAAAAACAGGAAATAATCCATTTATCCAAAATGTTAATTTCCTTAACAAATCCAGGGATTTGGTCTATGTGGCAGAATGTACCACAGTGTTACCTTAGAATCAAATAATTTTTAACTGCTGCACTGCTCAGACTTCAGAAAATAGGAATAAAGACCTCAGAAGTAGTTTATGTTGTAACTTCTACTCCTCAAGAATAGTTCTGAGAACTAAGACCAGTTTTCCTCTGGTTTAAAGAGCTAAGTAGTTCAGTTCGACCTGAGCAACCCCCACTGCTGAGCTAGATGGGTGGAGACTGCGAACTCCTGTGCTCAATCAGCCAAATCAAGCCGTTAGCTCTCCAGTCTGTGCACAATAGAAAAAAATATCTATTATTTTTTCAAAGCATATCTTTTGAAAGCATCTCTTTTGTGAGATATACTTACAGCTCGTAACAATGAATGTGAGGAAATTTAATATTACTACATGTATTTTCATAAGCTTTATAGGTCTGGGACCTAAACTATTATTTTCCCCTAAGGAAGGAGATCTATGACATGAATTTTCACCTTACGATAGCCATTCCACTAGACTCATGGCCATTTTTCCTACAAGGACAGGTCTATTCATGAGTTCAGTCTGGAGGACAGACTATGCCTGCTACCAGCTATTTTTTATACTACATTTGCAGTGCTCCCCCACTTGAAAAGAAACAGCAAACAAGTTATTTGTCAAGGATCTGGTACATAACGATACCAGATAAATTATGCTGGCATTTGAACAAAAGAGTCAGAGAAGAATGTCTGTTTTCAAATTGGAAATATATATGGGCCTGGAAAATAAACAAAGACCTGCTCTCCACACCCAAACCAGAAGAATGATGCTAACAAACAGCTGAAAATTACATTACTTTTAAATAACATCATAAACGGCTATTAAAATATCATGCAGCTGCAGTTAACAGAACTTGCTAATTACTTAAAACACAGCACTAAGAAAATCCATAAACCTTTTTTTACATTTTTATGTGAAAAAGAACAATTCCAGATTCTTTTTAAGGCTGCTTATTTTCACAAAAGAAGAAAGTATAGCTAAAAAAATTTAGAATATGAGTCACATCCTTTCCTACTGTTACCACATGTGTGTCCATAAACAAGGAGGTTACCTACACGTACAACCTGTACAAGCATGACATTTAAAGCTGAATCAGAAAGCATAAAACCAAAAAGTTTATAATTATACTCTGATAAACCAAGGTTGCTTTCTTTTAAATGATAATGGTATCACAGTGCCCATTATTTTATTTTACAATTGTTGAATCTTAAAATTCTCTGCGATAGAAAGCTTCAAGAGTTTGTTTGGGGTTTTTTTTTAAACAAAATGCAAATTATTCATTATAGACAGCACCAATTTTGCATCTCACAGCTATTCTAAAAATAGTAAGTATAAAAGAACAAAAAATATTTGGAGATTTTATTCCTGTCAGATAGAATGACCAACTTGTAACGTGGTTTATAACACTACTGGAAACAAAACAAATCATACAGTCTTTGACTTGGGGTGACAGAGGCCAAAGTAATATAAAGTATAGCAGCTTTAATAACACATTAATCTTTACTTATGTGAGTAGATTTAGCTCCTCTGAACAGTCCCATTGTAAATAGAATTGTTCCAGTAAGAAGTAGTTACATGAGCAACGTGGTCTATGAGTGAAACACCAGGCCCATGATTTTAGCAATATTGAGACCACAGTGATCACAAGCTACAAATTACCTACAGCTTCGAAGGCAACCACCAAAGAAGTGGATATGCATTGATCAATAACACAGTGACAATATAGTTATTTACTCATAACTGAAAGAGACTTAAACAAAATAAACTGCACTTTGTACTCTTAAATATCACAACCAAAGTATTGTATGGATGTTAGTCCATCAGATTATTTCAGGCAAAGAGCATGTATTGCATAGACAGATTATACTTCCCTTATTAAGCATCTACTGCTTATTTTAAAATTTCACCAAAACATTTTAGCTTAATAGGTTGTCTCATTTTTTCAATGCACATTATAAATTATACTCCAGTAAAATTGTATGCTTTATCTATGGCAAACTTTCTTAAGTATCAAACTTTCACACTCATTCTCCAAAAATATTACAGTTTCTTAAAGCAATTTTCAAAATAATATAGCAGGTTAATATTACCTTAGAGAAATTCTTATCTACTGAAAAAAGGAAATTGTTTAGACAGATACAGACAGATCCAAATACACTACTTCTAAAGTTTTGTACCTACCTACACCTTTAGCCACAACAGGCTGTGAAAAAAATTAGACATATTTTCTAGTTGTTCATTGCATATGAGATGACATTTTTACAAGGTTTACAAACACACTTGTCAAGATACACACAGCTCCATGCAGTTTAAAAATAAAAGATAGATTGCAACTTGAAAGAGATAGAAAAGAGAGTTTCTCACCCCTCAAAACAAAACTGGAACTTTGGTTTATAGGAACGGCTAAGCCCATATACCCTCCTCGTCATCCTGTGTGCCAGAGATTAGGAGTTGCACAGAGAAGATGTTAGCATTGGAATGAAAGAAGAAAAAGTTAGTTACTTTGGTGCAAATATAATACAGTTCTTGGCTGTTAAAAACATGATTTTTTTTTTAGACATAAGCTAGCAAAACCAACTAGAACAAGTTTGTGTTATATAGGCAAGAATCTGCATCTATAGCAACCAAAAAAACAAGAACAGTGATGTAAACATTTTTCCCACCCAGTTAAAACAGTGTGTAGGAAGTAGATTATAAGATTAAATATTAAAAGATTATCTATTTTTTAATTGCACACAAATCAAACCAACACTGACAGCAGAAAAATATCAAACCTTGTAAGTATGCAAAGTAATTGCTATAATCAAATTGTCTTAGATTGTTAGGTTAAAAGATACAAAACTGTTGAAGAATAAAAAAAAATCTATCATTAGTGAAGTACACTTTTCTAACATGCTAGCAAATCTATCTTTTAAGCAGTCCTTAAACACTGCAAATCATTGAATGCTATTAGTTTATCTCCTTTTTTCCATTTTTTAACCATTACGATTATTTATTTAGAGTTTTAATGATAGATGACATTAACAGCAAATACAAAAAAATCATAACCATTTCAAGAATTTGTTTGTAAAAGAAATTACTGTAGATGCGCTGAAAGCAGAAGGTCTTTCTTTACGTTTATTATAAACCCGAAGTTAAAAAGAACAAAATAAAAACCATGAACTAAAGCAGGGGAGTGAAATGTTCTTTCCTGGATATGTTTAATGAAGTTTAGATTTTTTACAATGATTATTTACCTATACACACACAGATGTGTATGTGCATATCTATATAGTTCTACTGTGGCAAATTCTGATGGGATACTCAGCTCCTAGAACAAGAGGTGCACAACACAATCTTTTTCATTTAAATCAGCATTTCAAAATCAAATAAAATCTTATAATTTAAGATATTCTTAAAATTCACCCATTGATATTTTAGAAACGTAAAATATTACAGTCTATAGTTTCAGAACTTTGCAAGTTAGCTGGTGTAACATACTGCTGGCACTCAATTAAATCTAAAAACTAAATAAAATGAATGGTAATTAATTATGATTGAAACAGACAGGAATTTTAGCCTGAAAATATACACTGCCAGTATCACTACTGTTCCTAGTCCATTCTTGGAATAAAAAAGAGCTCCCAGATGTCAACCGTTATTAAAAACCAGATGTTAAGATAGATGTCTTGCATGTTGCTGAATTGAGTAAAGAAATCTGACAGTCCACTATAAACTTAGCTATCATTTAACACAGAAGAAATGCGGGTAAATTTTTTACAGTTAACTTGGAACATGTCTTAGTTATAAGGTCTGCACAACTACACTACAAAGCAAAGTCACAGTAAGGCCTGAATAGTCTTATTTCTTTTTGAAACAAAGGGATGAATTCTGTAAAACTTCCAATGAGCTGGGTTCACCTCACTGAAAATACAAGTCTGTCCCTCTGAATTCTACAGGAGCTACTTTTATTCAGGCCTGCTAATGCTAATTGAACTGACTTTGAAGTTGACAAGAGTTTTGCCAGAGTAAAGGTTGAAGAAAGACTGAAGGATTTCTTTTCCACTGAGTAGTTTGATCCTAATTTCGCTAACAGAACGCATTAGGTTAATCTTTGGTGATATCTTTAAAAACAGCAAAAATCAACAAAATGGGCAACTCAGTACATTTCCAAATGAATTCTAACTACAAACAGCTGGTTTGCTGTTTAGTGTATTGTAATTCTTCAAACAGGCAGACATTCATTTTTACTTCAATTACTTGCATGATCTCTTTTTGGCAGAATTCTAGAAGAGTTGAAAAATCAAATATTGTCTAATATTTTAAAAAAGTATTATGGGAAATTACTGACTATATAGTTTGACACTGATCCTGATATACAATAAGCAATAAATTAAAAGCTGGAACTCAGTTAATGTCAATCAATATCACTTTTTGGTGTACTTGTCCTGTCAAAATAACTTTCTATCTTTTTCAATTACATAGAGACTCTTTTTGATAAGGTAAGTGCTTTGAAATAACATGCTGAGATTTCTGGAAGGCATTTGATTATATGCCATGAGACACAGTGTCAGCAAAATTAACTCTACATAGAATCAATGTTGCTGGAGAAGGAAGGGGACCAGCAGGTATCTTTTCTCATCCCAAACGTTTTCTGTTTTCCCATGATCTGAAAGAAAAGTCTGACAAAGACTGCTTGGAAAAGTGAATGTATTTGGTATTAGCTGAATAAATGTTATCAGCTGCATACAGATATAACTGAAATCATGTATACATTGTCATCACTTGAAAACATACAGGGCAAACTTAGAAGACAGGGGACTGTATCTGAAATTGATGATATCAAAAAGGGCTACACAGACCATGGTGGACATGAACATGCGATACAGTGTTGAATTTACAAGGACAAATACAGGTGGAGAAATAAAAATCAAAGTTTGCTGTATCTTTATGCAGTAGCATAAAACCATTAATAAAATTACACATCTGGTAGTCATGTCATACTTTTGTGAATATTGGGATGACTGTAACCAGATCAGGAAACAGCTACAAAATTATTGAAAAATTAACTTGGCAGTGAGAAACAGAAGAGACTCAACATAACTGGTCACTCAGAAAATATTCAAAGATTTTTTCATCACTATTAACTAACATACAGAAAAGGAGACAGTTCTTTCGTCTAGCAGAAGAAAAGCTTGATAGAGATTTATAGGAAGTAATTGCACTGCAAATACGGTACATATTTTTCAATAGTGCATCGCTTCTGGATGACTTGAAGATTTTATATCAAGACTCTCTAAAAGATATGGCTAACTGTATTCAAAATAATTAAAGAAAAAATACTGATTTAATGAAAAAATTATTGGGTGGTCAGGTCCACTTCAGCACCTACAGTTAATAAAAATCATCTTCCATCTTTTTTCCTCACATCTGTTTTAGTGCGAATGTCTGTGCCATAATCTTATTCTGTACACAAAGAATTTATTATGTATTTTCCAATTTTAGTGATTAAGAAGTTCATAAAAAATTACTTAAACACAGTTGATCTATTTTGACAGACAACTGAATAGAAAAAACAAATCCTCACTGGATTTTAAATTTTTAATACTAAGAGCAACCTCAACACCACTCTCAACATAATGTCCTGTTTAAAAAAAGTGTATCTATACAGTTTTTTGACTAGAGTTATAACTATCCCAGAAAATCTGTTCATATCTCATTTTTAATTCCACACATTAATTATTTATAGAAGACAGATTTGTACTAGCCTAAGTAGAACTCTCCCACTTATCATTCCTATCAAAAAAGCCCAATGTTTCATAACATGCTTTATTATCTAATAAGTTATTTAGTTAATTATGTCATATATTGATGTTAGGTAATGCACTAGCCTAAAAATATTCTGCATTTAATGATAGTTGAGGATAGAAGTAAAATACCTACAAATATTGGAGAATGTCAACCCTCTTTTTGATTAAAAAAAAATAGAATTAAACCAAACCCCATAATTCCATTATATGTACTGTCACTTTTTAATTTAACAGAAGCCACAATGTGGCTTTAAGATGCAAGATCTTAAAGAATTATTAAAAGAACTCATTGATCACTTACTGTTCCCACTATGCATACAGATTGTTTTCAAGCCTGCACTACCTCCTTCTAGTGCATTGGATCAAAGTTATAAGACTCAGCTATTCTTGTCATTCTGCTGCCCGTTACAACTTGAGGAGTGGATATTTAATGGTGTAAATCCTAACTTAGTGTTATAGGCTTTACAGATTTTTTTCTGTATGGATAGGAAAAATCTAAAAGCACTGGATAAAAAGCATGTCAGAATCAGGATTGAAGTTTTCTTTGGTTTTATGAATAAACTATCTTATCAAGAAGCTAAGGTTTGGTACCTCAATGCAAACAGATAATGTAAGAGAGAATACAGAATTTTTTACTGATGTTCAGAGATATATTAAGTTCATTACCTATTTTTGCATTCTTGACATACGATGAAGCAAAATAAAAACTGCAGTTATGCCTTATCATTTATTAATATTGGATCAGAGGCTTCCAGAAGTATGCTTAGTCTTTCATATCAGTGTGTATCCTACAGAATCATTAATCTATGGCTCTTTCAAACAATAAACTATAATCAAGCAGGTTTTGATTAATGTTTGTGTACATTAACTGCTTTTTAAACTTGGATCTTTCATTGGTTTATGTGGTCAAGAATGACAAAAACTGCAAAGCAAAATCTCAATTACACCCAAGCAAAAAGGGAAAAAAACAAAATTCAAGAAACACCAATGGAACTGATAAATCAGCATACATGCTTAATTATTACAATATTATTATAAATTCAAAAATTTAAGATATTGAATGTTTTGTATTTTTAGGACTGACATCCAAGTCTCTAATTTGGACATATATTTAGGTACAGTACATTGGTATAATCTCAAGTATTATTAAAGCCTTTGTACATGGGCTATTTAAAGATTATTAATTCATTGACTTTATCTCATCCTTTTGCTAGTCCTTTCTTCTGTGCTGCTACTCATCATATTTGTTTAATATCTTAAAAAGAAATATCCAGTGTTACTAAATATGATTTACTCTTCTGATCCAATTGTCACAAAACCTGTCATTAATACCTCAAAATGGTTTTCAAATTAGCAAGATGAGGAATTTAAGGAGTAGTGCTTGGAAAACACTGCACACAGATGTAGAAAGCTTGTATGAAGATGTCTTCTGCTTTACTATTGAACTATATCTCAATACAAGTTTTGTAGGTACATTTCTCAGTCATCAATTCTTTAAGGTTCATCAGTTTCAGTAATAAATTTGAGACAGTGGCCCTCAGATAAAAGGGGATACATTACACAGCAGGTTAGAAACAAAGGATAACTTTAATCATGGTGCACATGATAAGTATATCTAAAAAATTTTAACAATTAGATGACAAATTAAAAGCCTATTTGTAACTGGTTTGCACATAGCATATTCTTGAGCACTGGTAAATATGAAATAGTTGCAAGAGGTTGTGTCTAGCAGTGTGTTGCAACAGCAACAGATCTACAGCCAATACAACTGGTACTGAGAAACAGCATCCGTACAATGCACCTATCTTGAGGCGGGGTATTCTGGATTAATTTTGCTCTGTCTGCAAGACTAAATTCCCTTTAGCAATTTCATTGTGTTGGGGGATCTTCTGGAATGCATCTTTCAGTTAAATTTAATCAAAAAGGAATTCAGTGTGCCCACTCCCACACGGCTTCTGGATATGATCCATAGTGGGAATGATCAAATTTGCACTCTTGATCAGAACTAAAACCCTAATGTAGATGCAATCAAAGACTGCAAAATTCTGCATTGCTATGAGGCCCACTGCTGTATAAAATGTGGTTACCTGAAGTGAAGAAAACGGTGAAACTGACCCAAAAAACAGACAGCAAATACCTCCATGAAGCTGAAGTACAGCACACGTCCCCTCACTTTTGTGGCATGCAACTATCTTTATAAAATGCATTCTTCACATAAATAAATTCTTTAAAATCCTAATCTCCTTTTAGACAAAAAGCTTTTGCAATACAGGCAACATTAAAAACTTGGTAAATTGAGCTTTTTTGGCTCTCTTCCCACAATAGAAGACCCTTCCTGACAAGGCTCATCACATTTCCCTTTCATGTGCTGGCATGCTGAGAATTAATGTCTTAACTTGGGTTAAATAAATCTAGTTGATAACCTGCTCATCTCTTGAACTAGCTTTCTGATGACTGATTTATGCTACTCTCCTTATTATCTATGGCTACTAATGGGTCATTAAACATGCAACTACTGTCTCTGGACTGTGAAACTGTCCTACTTACAGCAAGCAATTACATTTATAAATATTAATTTCCCCATGTGACACAAAAATCTACCTGCTAACCAGTGAAGTTTCTCTCAAATCTAGAACTTAACCTAAAATCAGAATCTTTCAGAGCCTAGAGAGACTTTTATCTACTACTCAATTTCTAGCCGCAAACATAGCTGAGGACTAATCTCGTGAACTCTCCATACACAGAACAACTGACTACAGAAGAGTTTTGTGCATGAATGATTTGAAGAACTGAGCTTGTAACTGGAAAGAGGAAAGGCTAACAGTGGATTCATTGAAGGCTTTGGTGCATAGAGTTTTAGAAGGTCTTTATGTTTCATTTGTGTATTCAAAAAGTTGAATAAATCTTAAAAATTGCTTCAGAAATACAGATTTATGTTACAGGTCTATTTTCAAACCTATCCATAACAGAAGGGGTCACAAGTAACCATGCATCACCCATCTATGAAAATGACTATAAAAACCATCTCACCATTTGTTCTATTTGTATATAGTTAGGTTAAAATCAAACATAAATACTGGCAGTGGGGGTAAGCGAAAGGTTGTTTCTGACCACTTACTTTACAACACCCTGACTAGCGTTAACATGAATAAGATGTTTCACCAGATACTCATGCATTCTAAAGCTTTATCACTAGATGAAGCGGAAACTCAATGCTTCTTACAAGAAGTGGTCCGTGAAATCAGATTTGCAATGCAAAAATTTATGGTCCCCTTTGTAGTGAAAGCCTGTGACATGTTATCTCACTTAAGTTACCAGCGCCAGATATGCAACTTTTGTTATCAAGTTACTGTCTCCCAGAATGCATTTTTGACTCTTTCAGCTGGTCTAAAGACCTATTTTATACTATGATGGTGGCAGCTAATTTTTCTAGTAAGAAATAGAAGATAAATGTAAACCTCTATACAAGTGTTGTATATTCTAACACACACATTCATGGGAAGTGAGGGGGAGAGGTTTCTATAGCTAAACATGATCTCAAAAAATTCTTCCATATGTGGAAAAGACTGCAAAGCTAACATATAAATATAGATATATATAAATATACACACTGAGCAGTATGTATACATTTATATCACATTCATTAAACCTCAAAACATAAAATAAATTCATTTCTGTAAGCAAAGGAAAGGTATAACTTTTCAATACACAGAATCCATCTCCTTGAGGTATCATAGACAGCAAAACCTGTTTTCTACTTCTTGCTTCTAATACAGCTCCAGTTTAGCTGATGTCTTAGTCAAATTACAAATTTAATATAATTAAAAGGTATATGAAAAGATCATATGGCTACAATATACTTACAATTAAGAGGTAGGAATAACAAAAACATTAACAAATATTACAAACTTCTTTTACTTAAGATGAGAAAACCTGAGTAGAACACAATGTTTGTAACTGTAAAATGGCAGCATATCAAAATCAAGAACTAGAGTATCCCTGAAAGATAAATTAATACTCAAAGCAGACTTCCAATTTTCAAGGCTCTTTCTTTTGTTCCATCACAAGTACAATGTAATCTACAATGGAATTTAGGTTTGAAATCAATCATATTTTCCTCAAAATCTGGGCAAGCCTCTATTTCAGTTTTTAGGGTAGAAAGAAATACCTAGATAGATGTCAGAGGCAGGAAAAATTCTCTGTATCTACTAAAATAAGCATATGATAACACTTAGTGTCTACAGAAATGCTTAGACAGAAATTGCATCCTCATTAGAAGTACTTTGCATTCAGTAGCATGTTTATAATAACCAATATAGCCATGATAACTGCATACCATTTAACCTGAAAATTGACTTTTCAGTGATGACCATGACACAAATATGTTTTTATTGCATTCAGTTCAACAAGTCTGAATGATGTGTGATATGAATCACAAGTTCTTTGTTCCAGAGGAAGAGTATGTGCAGCAAGGATAAAAAATTAGAGGAAATACTTAAAAATGTGAAACCATTTATATGACTAATTTGCACTGCACTCCTGAGATCTCAAAACACTAATTAATTCAGCACAATACTAGTTATTTACAGTGGATATGCCTGGGATTGTTTATACTGAATGTAGCGACAAGCAAACCTTGCCCTGCCCAAATTCCGAAATTAAATAAATCCATGTGACTCCTATGAGCTTAGTGCAGGCTCAGCACTGTGCTAATGCAATTGCGTGCTTCCTTGCAGCTTGAGGCACCAGCAGAACAAGTTCACATACATTTAGTGAACAGACAAGCACAAGCTCACACCTGCCCAAATACAACATGTAAACATGCAGAATAAAGAAACACACAGAATATTGAAGAAAATCTGGGTCAGGGAGGCAGCCAATAATTCCGATAATTTACTGCATTAAACTGCTATATCATATCACTACTTTTATATACTAAAATATTACTATTGCTTTGGGTTTTCCCCTTATTTCTGTTTCTTCTTTCCTGAAAAACTGAAAGACAAAGTTTTAATATTGCAGAAAACACCCAAACATGATATTTCAATCTTCCAGATACTAAACTTCTGCTCAGATTGAACTTGTTACTCACAGCCTGAAGAAATTTGAAGAATTTTATGCTTTTCAAATAACCATCGTTATTTGAATAAACTAAAATAATCAGTTTTGGTTTATATATGTCCTCCTTTTAAGTTGTTTGTTTTTGGGGTTTTTTTTATTTTTTATAAAGACAAATCCCAGTTTCAATACTCCTGAGGCCTATTCAGGAGTTTGAGGTTGGCAATTTTCCAGTAGAGCCACAGAATTTAAGGCATTGTGCTAACAGCCAGGGCTGCCAAAACACTAAGTAGCATGCACTCCTTTCCCCTAAAATTACATATGGATCAATACAGTGATTTGCAGATCAGGACTCAGACACTAAAATAATAATCACTGTTTGACTGTCCTGTGGCTCTGATTTCAAAGTCATCCACCTCAAACAAAATCCCATCTGACCTGTTCAGTTTTTCACATATCATCTTTCAGCAACTCCAAGGATATTTAGCAGTTCCAGCTGATGAACAAAGACCTGTTGCCAAGACCAGTCACCACTTTACAAATCAATAAACGCTTTTCTTGAGAGCACATGGTCATCTTCAAAAATTTAGCTTTTAGTGACATACTCCTCCTTCACAACAGTCAGACTGTTGTCAAATTTTGTGCATCACTGCATGTAATTTTTCAAATGAATGACTTTATCAGCATACTTTAAAAAAATCTTTTTATAATGACATGTATTTAATACTAAGACAGCTATCAGGTAGCTCTTTAAAAGTTGGCTTTCTGATTGGAGAGTGGCAATAAGGGAAGTTTCATAAATACACACTGCCCAATCACTGTCCTAATAAGGAGGACTTTTCCTTCAGATAAGAGGATAGTTCAGAAACTCTGAACTACCTTTTTGGCATCTTTGCTGAGATTTCAGAGTAATGGAAAACTTGATGGTGAGTTTGTGACAAATTACTTCTAAACACCACCACCTTGTAGAGGGGCCATCAAAAATGTTTTAAATAGTAACTAAATCTTTACACAGCCAGACTGGATTAAAAGATGTAAAAGAACATGTTACATGCTTACAACACTCTGTGAAATTCCATCCTCAATTGCAGCTTCCAAGAATAGGGTGAACTTTTGGAAAGCAGCCAGCTCATACAGTCTTACAGCACAATCTATGATATTCAGATTTTTCTAAAAATCATATTCTTTTAAATCAGAATATCACCTCTCACCATAAAACAAAATTAAAATATATTTCTAGCCTTGGTGACCATGGAGTAAAGCATCTGACTCAGCTACAGCTTGGGAATTCAGGAAACTCTTACAAGATGATAAGCACTTTATATTTTGTGTCTTTAAAAATCTCCAGAACTATGAGAAGTAAGAATATTTGATAGTTCTTATAATTACCAGGATTGGCAATAAAGTCCTCAGGTATGAAAATTCTTTAGATGTTATACCTTCAGTCTTCCACTGTGTGGATGCAGAATCAAGTTTTTCCACATGCCCTCTCAAATAGCGTAACTTCCTATTAAGAATGCCATCAAACTAACTTAAGTATATCCTAGACACATACGTGTCATAGATTACCTACACAACTACTTCTAAATCCATTTTTTAATGCAGAGATGCTGCTTTTAACTTAAATAATCAAGTGCAGTTTTTTATTATGTAGAACATAAACAGCAAGTTGAACCTAGGACCTTTGAACCACATCACAAAAATCTCAGGTACTCGAACAAGACAGTCCTGGGTGATAGCAAAAGAATGTTATTTGTTATGTGGAGACCATCCTAGAGTTCTATCATACAAGCCAATAAGTTAAGGACTGTTTCAGAGACAGCAAGGAATGTAAAATGCCTACCGAAACTAATAGTAGGTGAATGGAGCCTGAAAGTCAGATCCAGATACAAACATGGAGGGGCAGAAAGGCTTCTGAGATTAGAAAAACAAAGGGAATGAGATGTCTCAATTTGACCAGACTTGTGGTTAGCAAGACAGAATTCCCTGTTGGTTACTAACTTACAGGCATGCTACAATACTAAAAGTGCAAGGGCAAACTGTCAAAATGACTGCACTACAGTAAAGCAACTGTGACAGGGAGTGCAGATGTGCTGATTCCTATCAACTTTTTTAACAGTAACAGAAATTTCCTTCAAGAGCACACAGTCACTTGTGTGACACAAACAGGCGCTTCCTTCAAAACATTTTCAATACAAGGAAGAAAACTGAAAGATCATGTGAGCAACTGAGGCCAAGAGAAAAAGTTTTTCAGGAAAACTAGTAAGTATGTAAAGGCGAGAAATATGAGAGGCAGGGAGTTGGACAGTAGGCTTTGTGATGAAGTCTACACAGTGGGGCAGGACAGCTTCTATATCTCAAGTTCCAATTTATTTAGCCATCAGGTTTTTTTGTTCCAGATAGATCTTGGATGCAATGATCCAGATTAGATTACTGTAATGCACTCTACAAGGGGCTACATATTACAACTCCTTGGAAACTGAAGCTAGTACAGAATGCTTATTAAGCTCATTTTCATGCTGGGAGTATTACACCCACACTCCAGGATACACACTGACTGCCAAAATGTTTCCAGGTGGAATTTAAGAAAGATTGCCAACTATCAAGCCAAAACTGAAGAGAATAAATTTAAGATTTTAGTGCAAAACTGCAAAATTATCTTTTTTTCCAAGATTTAAGACTAGTAAAAATGGTTAATATTGCAATGTTATTGACATGGCAGCACTCAATCCCCAGAAATTTATTTATATCAAATAAAAATCACATGCACCAACATAACTAGGGAACACATCATGATTCACTGTAACATGACCATGTGTATGGGCAGAGGAGAGTTAGCGTCTTCCTGTGAAGTTTTCTTACATCTTCCCCAGAGTTTAGGTCCAGACATACAAGAACTAAAAAGGTTGCCTACCTATACCTCTCCCTAAAGAGAAGAGCAAAAAAAAGCGGGAATAAAGGCAAGAAGTGGCTGGAAATTTGGCTTTGGTCCCTAGCAGCAGCCAGAAGACATAAAAACACCCACTACATCAGAAAAAAGGTGCCCGACTAGGTCCTTCAAGAGAAGTCAGAGATTCTATCCTGTAGTACATCTAGAACCATGCTGCCACATGCTGCCCATAGCTGGTTATGATATTGAGTAACGGTTATAAAAACCCCATGATCATTAAAACAAAACATCACTACCCACACTGAACAGCACCATGTAAAAGGTATGTATATTTCAAGCAGGATGTGTGTGTATTTTTTCTTCCAAGACTAGTGGTACACTTCTCTTTAAAAGGAGTAGAGACTTACAGTAGCATATATACAGTATTTTACATCAGTAAGTGGGAAATGTGTCATTCTTTGTTACAAATATGTACTCAAATGCACATGTACATAGTTTTACAGCCACATATAACATACATATATTTGTTCATATAAATGTAGCATATAAATTAGAAAATCCAGTATTATCCATAGAAATGAGAAATGTTTCAAGATTAACACTGTGCATTCAACTGTCTCTTTCTCTCCAGAATTTGTGAGAAAACATTCAAAAAAACCTCCCTAGCATTCATTAAATCAAATGGCATTTATGTTACAATATGCACCACTTTCTTGTCTTCTTACAAAATTAAAAATGCCCTCCAATGATTTGCAGGTGTAGTGATGGGATGAGTTATAACTGTTTTAAACTGAAAAAGGGTAGATTAGATCGAAGAAAGAAATTCTTCCCTGTGAGGGTGGTGAGGCCCTGGCACAGGTTGCCCAGAGCATCTGTGGCTGCCCTCTCCCTGGAAGGGTTCAAGGCCGGGTTGGACGGGGCTTTGGGCAACCTGGGCTGGTGGAAGGTGTCCCTGCCCAGGGCAGGGGGGTGGGACTAGATGATCTTTAAGAACCCTTCCAACCCAAACCATTCTGTGATGATGATTTTCTCAGTTTATTCTGTGGTTTCAAACCACTAGCAATATGCTGGATTATGGTCATTAAAAACCACATATCTAGAATTTATGTGTAATACGCTATTGAACAGGAAATACAAGTTTCTATGGCACATTGGCAGTCAAATCGCTGTACAAAGGGATACTGTATGGAATGATAAATAACACAACACAGAAAGTGAAAAAATAACATAAAATCCATGACTGAAAACTGTAAGTTAAAGCAATGACCAGAGTTCACTCATGATTATCATTGACTGCACTGTTCTTAAAGATTATTTCAGCAAGGATTTTGCTATGGATCTCCTAGTTGCTTGCTTTACATGTAAACATTTGCTTGGCTAACCCATTGTTCATAGAAATTTAGGGATGGCTGTACTTCAGGAGAACACCTACTCCAAGCCCAGTGCACCAGCACAAGATGAAATAAAGCTATTATGTGCCACAGATATTCATCTAACCTGTTCTTAAAAAACACCAAGAAAGGAACTTCCAGTGCATCTATATGAAAGAATGTTCACATTTTCTTTCTATTTACAGATTGATTCAACTCATAGTGAAAAGTTTTCTCTTGTTAAGAGACTAACCTAGTTATTCTTGGTAAAACTAAATTTACCACTCCTACTCTTTCTCCAGTAGGCACTAGAACACAATTGACCATCATTTTCTTTACAACAACATTTTATGTATTAGAAGACTTATGTCTCCCCTCTAGTACTTTCTAGACTAACACAAATCCAGTTCTTCAAACCTTCCTAATAGGTCAGGTTCTCTAAAACTCCTATCATTCTTGTTGCTCACTTTTTATCCCTTTCTAATTTGTCTATCTTTCTTAAAGCATGGTGATCAAAACTGTATAGTTTTTCACATGAGGTCTCACTGGTGCTTGAAAGAACAGAATAATTGCTTCCTGATTCTTTTTCAGTATTACATCCATCCCAGAATTACATGCAACTTGACTGCAATGGTATTCCATTGTGTAATCCAGATTCCTTTTTCCATGCTATTGGCTCATCAGTACATGAGATTTCTCCCTTGTAAATGGACTTTAGTGAATTTCAGATTATTTATTCTAGACTTTCTCTGAAGTTTATTGAGACTGAAGCAGCAAGCATCTTATTGAGTAGTTTAACTGCTCCTACTAGGCCTGCAGTTTCTTGCAGCTTGGTTCATTATCAACAATATTCACGTTTTTTTCTATTTCATCAATGAAATAGTTTTTCTAAAAAGATACTCCACAGAAGCAGATAAAGGACAGACCTCTTCGGAACCCTGCTGTAACTGTCCTTCTCTGACAACGAGTAACAGAAAATTTGTCTGTAGCATGTTATTTGTATCAGCTGCACACCCATCTCATGGTGTTTTAATAATGAATTAAAATATTATTTATAGCTGTAGCTTTTATTATTATAATGCATTTCACTTCACATGTTAATTACATATTACAAATATATGGTGTGATGGGACAGTGTTAAAGGCCTTATGAATTCAAAGTATGTCACAGCTACCATTTTCTTCTTTAGCCACAAAGCCAGTTATACCATTAAAGGAAATTAGATTTGCTTGACACAATTTGTCCTTGACAAACACAGGCAGACTAAATATAGGATGGGTATGCTAAGTAACAGCCATCTAGACCTGCATTCTGTTTTAGAGAGTGGCCCAAAACTGTCACCTAGGAAAGAGTGCAAGAATAAAGTGAGTACATAGTGATAAACGATCTCATATCTTCAAGAATGTAATGTAAAAATAGTTTTTCTGAACTAGGATAGGAACCACTAGTTGATGATTAAGAAAAGAGGATAAGGGCAAAGCGGGTAAAAGGTGATCTGATACACACTGAGATGGATAGATCTGATACAGACATCAAGCTACTGAAAAGGATCAGTAAAAAGACTACTGGCTTTCTATTGATTCACTGATTAATAATATATTCTATAACTTTCTAGGGTCTAAAATAAAGGTATTCATAAATCCCCATACATTTTATTTGTAAAGATGAGAACAGTGTTTGCTTTCCTCGAGCCTCTGAGTTGTTGAATATAATCATAAATAGTTCAGAGTAAAACTACGAATACTAGTAAATATTAGTAAAATAGGTAGTATTTTAAGTACCCCGGCCATTTGCATCATGCATATAATTTCTTAAGTTTTTTTAAGTTCTTCAAGATAAATACTTTCATTATGCTTCTTATCTGTTCTCTTCCCTGAGTAACTTGTTACTGTGCATTGAAAAGCGCATTCTTCACTAAATGTTAGCTCTCTTACATTTTCTTGTCCCTCAGATTTTCTTTAGAGGTTCAGGTTTCTTGAATTAGTTTAAACCAGTGTCTGAGTTTCAGTAACACAGAGGTTGTTACCTCTTTTTTTCACATCTCTTGCCTTAATTCTGTTTTTCTTATTCTATTTCTTGCACAAGGCCAAAAATTTTTATTTCATGGTCTTTTTCAGACAATTTTGCCTGCTTTTATAAACTCAGCCAACTTATCTCTGCTACTCAGAAATGGAACTAAAACCAAGACAGCAAGTCCTTATTACCCTTCTCCACTTTCTGAAAGAAAAAGTTGTTTTAAGCATGTTCCAAGAACCCAAAGGATTCCATGTTCTGTTGTCCAGGGTTTTTTTGGTTGTTATTCAAGAAATTGAGTTTTCCATACTTACACTTTCCTGTCTTTAGTACATTTAATCATTGTAAAAAAAAGTGTTATTTAGCTTTTTATCTCTTATTTCAGATTAAGTAAGAGATAAGCAAGATATCACACACCCCCATTGTAACTTCACCAATGTTTTCCCCTTTTACGTCTACCCAGACATTATGAACTTACAAGCTAATTTAGTATCAAACAATGATTCTTCATATAAAAGCAATGTTTTAATTTTCTCTGGGGTTCTCTACCTGAAAAAGAGTTACTTGCTTCTATAGACTGTTTTTCCTACTCCAGATAAATATATACATGGATAACTTCTCTCCTTGTCCTACTGTCACTGAGTTCCTCCTAAAACTCCTGCAGCTTTCAACTCTCACTCATTGTAGTAGGCTGAAGAGTCATATAGTGAAAAAAAGTCTATCTTAAAATTTAAGTCATCTTCGGGCCAGACTGTATCCACAGCTGACAAACTCTCCACTGACTAAACGCAGTCATTTGAAATGGAAGAGTGACACCCAGTATCAGCTGGAAACACATGGCATGCTGGCAGCATATATGTTTTAATTTTAAATAAGAAGCTTGTTTCTTGAAATTTCATCTACTACACCTTAGCTTCTTTCATTTGTATTTCTTGTGGTTTAGCATTTCATACACATACATGCATGTATGTACACGTACTATTTTTTAGCATAACAAATTTTTAACAGTATCAGATGCAGACACCTCAGAAAACAGTTATAAAAACATGTTTGCTGTCAGAAGGGTGAGATAAAGTCGTCACTATAATTTGAAATACTATTTTGGTGTGTATATATACAAATACAATATATATTTTATATAATTACATAATGAATTAAATAATTTATTATTTTCAATACTACAACTTTAGAATGATAATGAGCTATAACTAGTATCTTCAATATTATTATTAATAGCTATAGCAATGCTATAACATTATTTTCAATAGTAGAACTATAAAATTAAAGCAGATACTTTATTTTTGGTGGATCTGGATTTAAGCTTTCCAGAAACAAAAGGCACAGCATTTTCTGTTTGGAAACATCTGTTTCAAACATCAAAACAATAAATTTTCAGTCAAGGTGTCTGCGTCACCCAGTTGTCTATGAACCAGAAGTACTGAGCTGGAACACTGGACACTTAGCAAATTTCTGCCTACTGATAGCAACATTATCTGAAAAAACATATTAAAGTAGTCCAAAATACAGTGTTGGAATGCTAATAAACCACAGAACAACACAACCTTCTCATTCCAAATATACAGTACAAATATTAAAACTGTGACAGTAAACTTGTTTTAATATTTTTGCATTTTAATTTTGTCTTAACTTTAATATTCTAAAATATTATCAATAAAAGCAAATGAGTTGTTTTTTGGGGTTTTTTTAATTGTGGTTGGAAAATTGTATTTATTTGTAAACAAATATTGAAATTTACAAAATCAAAACAGTGTTGGGCTTATGGATGTTTTATAAACCTGGGTGGAATATAAAAGTTACAATGCTAACATGGTCAATTAACATAATTTAGAAGACCATGTTATTAGGACAGTTATTTGCCACTTCTGAAACACAAGACTAAGAAGAATAATATTCTAAGAAGAATAGTAGTGAATTAGTAAGCATTTTTAAAAACAAAACATCACTGGAATTTGGTTTAGTATTACCTAGCAAAAATGCATCACTATTGATTTTTAAGCTATATCTGTTGTTTGAATGCTTCATCATAAAGATACTTTCTAAAACAGTTTAGAACCATTAGTTTACAACTTGCCAAAGGGAACTGCTGCACAAGATTCTTCAATACTAATGATTAATCTATTTAAATAAACAAAAAAATATTCCAAACTTTTTCACTGATTTTCTACTGAAAAAGTTGTGTTATGACATGCTGAAGATAGCTGCAAAGCTTATAAAGATAGGAAGAAGAATGTAAGATACCAGATAAAAAGCCAAAATGTTTAAATTGTTTCAGGGATGCAAATAAATATGAGAGCTATCAGTTTCAGTTCAAAGAACACATCACTTGCTTATTATTTCTATGGAATATTTATTTTATCTTGAAATATCAAAATAGTAAAATTATAAAACTGAGGGTGAAAAAAGAGGTGACAAACCTGATCTGGAGAGGGTCTGTGGTTGGAGTGTTGTGGCCTTCCAGGAGATCGATGATGGTGGTGGTGGTGATGGTGGTGGTAGTGGTGATGGTCATCATCGTAGTTATCTGCCATCAGTTTCATTCTGTTTTGTGTCTGTTTAAGACGTAAAGAGAAACAATTCTATTACATGCTGGAATATATTACTCTTAACTGTTTTAGATAGATCTTAGCTTATCCTTAGCTCTCTTTTTTTTGTTTTTTTTTTGTAGCTGTAAGGGTCTAACAATAGAAGTCTGGACTGTTGGCTAACAAATAAATAGAAAAAGATAATGTGAGCACATATTCTGTCTCAGTTTTCACATGAGTAGAATCGTACAAAGTCAGAAAAGGATATGATCTAGGATGTTGTCTGAAGGGTGAGAGCTTTTCTAAATCTACTCTTTTAGAACCATTTCCTATTTTTTCCCCCATCTATTATTTTAGCTTGCCATTTAACTTGTAAAATCTCACTGAAAAAAATATTAAGTGTACTTCAAATATTTACAGTTAGCTACTGAGGCATGTCAACAACAATCTTGAATAGTTATGCTAAAAGCTCTATTTGGGCTTAATTATTCTAACTATACACCAGAATCACCCTCATAAACAGTAAGTTAAAAGGATCTGAAAATTAACTGATACAGAGACAGGCACATAGAGAAATAAGTGATTATAGAACTTGACACATGTTACTGAATGAAAGTTTAGATATCTATTTTGAAAAAAAGATCAATGCTTCAGCTACTGCTGTGTACAGGTAATAAAATCTATGTCACCACAAGATAACAAGATACATCACTGCTCTTTATCACTGTTACAACTATTCCACACTATGAAATACACAGACTGGAATAATTCAAACCTTGCTCATAATACCAGAAATATCTTACTACCAATTGCCCAGTACCAGTGGATACAGTACTTATTTTTAGTTTTAGTATGACTGAAGGCTGTCTCAGGTAAACTTGTTAACCTATAATAAAGTTTTACTTAATTTAGCACTAACAAAACCCAGAAGAAAATGCTGTCAACTCTCAAAGACCTCTTCCAAAATGATAAGAAACAATTAGAGACACATACAATTAATATAATGCAAATGACTAAAGGAAAGAGCAGTCTTAATACACAACATCAACTTCAAAAATTTCACCTGAACCCTACAGGAGAAAGGTTGTGCTTGAAGGAGCACTATCTACTTTGTGCTAATTCTCTACATGGAGTTGCTCAAGCACACACAAGTCTACTTTGCACATGGGCATTTTTGAGAACAGTAAAGGCAATAGACTGAAATCAACTGCAAAAAGCCACAGTTTAGTTGTACCCATGCTCTAAGGTAGCAGCATTCACACTACGTCCAGTGAGGGTGCTGGCTAAACACATTACCCCTAGTCTTTGCCCAAGCTAATGAGTTCTAAAGGACCAACTTAAACAGACAAATTTAAACACAACTCATTTGGTTCAGGTACATTCCTATATTAACAGGTCTAACTGGCTCCTGATTCAAAGTGCCCATGAGAAAGTTAGCATTGCATAACTAGTATGTGGTAAGTTTACTTCAAGGACTATTGTAAATTGGTTTTCATATGAGAACTATCCTATATCAAAATCTCCATTAGGAAAATTTCACTAGTAAGTATATTTTAACAGCAAATGCAAAAATTCAGAGATTGCTATTGAATTCCACAATTTTAATGTTTTTTGTAAAGTAGAAAAGAGATTTTGGAAAAAAGGCAAATTAAATATTCATATCACACAATATTTGAAGTCTAACTAAATCTAATACAAAGAAAACTATGAAACACAGGGATCACAGGAAATCCTGATGTATCTTTTTAGCAATTAATTTTTTTTGAAATGTCACAATGCTTCTCAGGCACTTCACATGATGTCAATTAGAAGGATCACAGAAAGCTATTTTACAGGAGGGAACATGTACTCAGGTCAAGTAAAACCAATCAACCAACCAAAACAAAACCTTAAGGCATCCACAATAAAAAGACAGAGGAACAACCACAGATCAGATGTGCACATACTTTAGCCACTGTCAGGTTCTTTCTGAGCATCTCTAGAGCACTGAAAGAGCATCTTCTCAGTGTGTTACAGAATAAATGTCTCCACAGGTCAAGTGGTGCATTCTGTTGAACAGGAATTGCACTGGCACTATTTAGTGTCATTTCACAATTGTTGACAGTATTTTCTGCACAGTTGGAGCCGTTTCATTTTCTCCTTCCTGGATAAGAATATGTAAGCATATAGCTGTATGGATTTCAGTTATGAATTTCTACTGATTCTGCCAAAAGATCAATCTGAGTCATCATAGTTGGTCTGTTTGTCTTTCGATTCAAATAGGAAGGCCTTTAGCACAAAAGAGTGGAAAAGATGATGAATTAATAGACAAATAATAACCCACTTACTGTAAACACTGTAATATCCTGCCTCTTTGGGGAAGCTCCTAACATTTTATTAGTTTATTTTCTTATCAATGAACAGCCTTAAATTTCCTACCTTTCAACCGTATTCCATAAAAGAATGCAAAAGTTAAACAAGATGATATATGCAATCCTAAAAGTGTCCCCTGTAATGAGGTGTTGGGGATTAGACATGTCATGGGATAAGAACTGTAAATGAATGATGTCATCTTTCTAATTTGGTGCTGAAATATAAATAAACCACTTCTAATGTTTCTTCCTTTTGGATGCCAGATTGCAGTAAAATGTGCACAAAGAAATGTTAATGCTGTAGTGGGCTTCCTTTAGTGTGCCTGCTCTGAAAGCAAAATATATAAATGTGAAATGAGAATTTATTTTCCACTCAAGTGATTATCATCCAAACTTTTACCTGACTTATGGTTGTCATTAATTTCTTAAAATGAAGCTAAATAATTTGCAAAATATTATTTTTGAAAGTTTTTTGGTTTTATCTTCACAATGGTAACTAATATGATTCTGCTTGTCTGCTTTAGCTACTGTCAGAGTGCTATACTTCCACACTGAACTGCATGTTCCAGGTATGCTTAGCTTTGACTTAAGAAGTACAAAACATGGTATGACTTCAAACTTTTAGAAGCAGGAATTTTGATAAGGATTGAACAGGAGGATTTCTGAGGAGGAACAAAATTAAAGCCATCCAGAGGAACAATACAATCCTTTCCAGGTCTTTCTAAACAAAAATCTGTAACGTTACTTGTTTGCTTCCCTTGCTAACTCTTTGAATCATTAGTAGGCTTTCAAATGCCAGGTATATTTTTGTTTGAGGAAGAAATTAATTAACCACATTGGAATTCATTCAGGACCCCAGGGCTTCACACCCCAACACTACACAGAAGCACAAACACACAGAAAGGCATATACATTTTAGGACGTTGGTTTCTCAGACAGACAGTAAATCCTCCTGGTCCCAGTCCCACATCAGGACACTGTCTCAGTACTGACTGTGAGGGAAAAATTCCACCTACTGACTTGGCAATGCCATCGTAGCCTGCAACATCTTCAGCAGTCTTGAAAATTTCCTATTCAAGAACATCCAAAATAATTTCTTACACTACTTTTGAAAGCACAACAGATTATTCAGTAGGACTTTTCTGGATGATCGGAAAGCTTTGTTTTGGAATGTGCAATTCATGAAAATTAGAATGATGATTGTATATGCATTTAAACTGTGCAATACCTAATTTGCATCATAACTCATCTGCATGAATTACTCCATATCTGAAAGTCATATAGTTCAAAATTTTATTCACATTTTCCTCTCAAAACTGTTATTATTGATACAATTTTCCTGAAAAGGGGTTTTCTCAAAATATACATAGCCACAACTCTGACAACAAAATTATCATGCCAACTTCTTTTTGAAAAGCCTGATGAACACCAGGCCTACAGCTAAGAAGGAGCAGGTTTTAATTTGGATTTATACTAGGAAAGAAAAAAAATGTTAACTTGTAAGATGCAACAATTAATTAACTGCATCTCCTACAAATCATGTATAGGCTTATTAGTTTTGGCATACAGTTTTCTCAGATATTTTTGCTTTACATTTATTGACTACATTCAATAAATACTGCATCCACTTTGAAATAAAGGAATGATAGAGGAATTAAAAGCAGTTTAAATCTGGGTGCACAGGTATATTAACCCTTAGGGCTTGAAACAGTTGTCTCTGATCATACAATATCACTATTTGCTAAGCTGTCAAGGTCACAAATGGTATGTGTAACAAAATTTTTAAACAATTTACCAAAGAATTTATGATCTAGCACTGTAAGAAAACTGACAGATATTTCTTATCCTCCTAAAATTCTGTTGAGTTTAAGTAAGTATCTACTGGAGTGAAATGAAAGTTTGATTGACTGGTAACGGACTAAATAGCTTAACAGCAATCTGTAACTGTAAAACTATAATATTAAAACTGTCTTCTAAAAAATATTTTAGCAAGGTGGCAATAGGGAACTATGCTTTGATCTGTCATCTGGATCAAGTTAACAACAAAACTCTCATGAATGAGGTTCAAATGAGGAAAAATAGTAGGATTTGTTGCTCTGGGATATAGGTGTAATACGATTCAATAGCTATTACTTTCCTTCGGATTTTCTTCTCAATCTCTTCACTAAATGGAATTTGAAACATTTCTGGAATATTCACTTTCAATAGCGTAGGATT
This sequence comes from Athene noctua, assembly GCF_965140245.1. Taxonomy (NCBI): domain Eukaryota; kingdom Metazoa; phylum Chordata; class Aves; order Strigiformes; family Strigidae; genus Athene; species Athene noctua. The sequence continues at coordinate 15,402,564 of NC_134046.1, read as the reverse complement.
TTTCCTGATATAATATGGGAGAGATGATGATATAAGGTCTACAAGCTATCCTGGAGATATCCTGTGGTCTAATTATAAAAGCATTGAATTAAAATCTAGATACTCATATTCTAGCCTTGATTCTGCAACAGCCTCTTGTTGTCTTCAAAGACAGATAACCTCTCTTTCTTGCAATCTCAGTTTTTTAAGATAAGCATGCTAATATTTCCACAAAGCACACTGAGATCTTCATGTGGCAGACGTTTAGTCTTCCTGAATTTTACCAACATTTTATATAATAAATTCTAAGACAATTTTAGAAAACACAAATATTTTTTAAACTTTGAAATCCAGAAGGTAAGGATCTAAAAAATGGTGTGCTTAAGACTATATAGTGCACCAAGTTGCATAAATGGAGTGGAATTAACCTGGTTTTAATGAAAGCATGTGTAACTGCAGTTGGTTTTCCAGTATGAATCCAGTGCTTCAGCCATGAATTCCATTAGCTGAGGGTTAACACAATGTTTGCTAATTAAGCCAGCTCTGTACTTAGTCTCTTCAAATAAAAAAAGTTTTTATGTCAGAACAATATTTTTACATATTCTTTGAAAACTGTTATTGTCTGAAGACAAGTGAAGTATTTCTTATCATTTCTACTGCTGCACAACATGAAAGTTGCTAACTGCCACAGAATACAATTTATAGATGATTTGTTATTTGATAAGTTAGAGTTAATTAAATCCTGTACTTGGCCTCAAACATCCTTAAAGTTCCCCAAATTTCATTTGTCACACTCATCCTATTAAAGGACCATAACAGCTTGCATGAAATGAAGACTTTACAAAAACAAAATATATTTGTTCATTAAAAAATACAAGATATTCCAGAATGTAGATTGCTATGCTTCTGTAACAGAGGAAGACAGTCTTGAAAAGTAGGTAAAAAAGGCATTTCAGAAGGCAACACAGAATGCTCTGTTTCTAAATAACCCTTATGATAACTTCTAAGACCGAATAAGTCATCACAGGCTACACTGAGAATTAAAATTAAATGCCATGTAAAGCCTGTATTTCTAGAATATGATCAAATCCACTGCCGCCATTTTTTTTTTAACTCTTCAGCAAGTTTCCATTTGTTTCAATTCTGTTGTCTGATCATCATTAAATATTTTTCTGAGATCAAAAATAACAAGTTCAAGTTCCAACGTTGAAGCCTCTAAAAAACATGGTTCAACATCACTGTCATTTAGTTCCATCCTATTTGAGCATCTCAAGCTTACTAGAGATACAAGCATCCTCCATAAGTGATTTGATAACAAACCAAATAGTGAGCTTAATTTGCCATCTAGAAAAGAGATTTAAGAGAAATTCCATTGCAAAGTTTCAATTGAAACTTCTTTTGCTTAAACTTTTTGATAGATATTTTTGAGCACTGGTTCATTAATTATCCAGCTGAAGCAAAAAAGATAATTACAAGGATATTATTTTTAAAAAGCTTAACCATGAGACTGCTCTCAATTCTTTTAAATGGTAGCACAATTCTTGAATCAACACATGATTAAATGAGACAAATTGTTAAAATATATCCACCAGCTATAGTTTTGACAGGAGGACTTGTGGCTTGCTCTGAAGCATCTTTTGCCAATACTAGAACTGCATGGAAAAAGTGGACTTCAGTATTCTTCAATATACTTAAAAATACTTATGCTTCAAAGTATTCCAGAGCTTGCACTACTTTATGTTAATTATTCATGTCACTTCTAACAGCATAATACTAGCAATATAATGCTAATCATTTCCAAAATAAATTATACTCTTGTCTTCAACTGTTAGAAATATATGATAATATTCAATTCAGGATTTTTTGTTGCTTATGCAGTGAATTTTTAGACACGAAGAAAATTCCAATAGAAAAAAAAGTAAGTTATGAAGACTGTAAGTTTGCAAGCACTCATCAGTAACCAAAAGATAACAAAAAATATAGAGTATGGTAAGTAACTAGAAACTCCAGATGCTAAATAACTATCATAATCATAACCCTGTGGGTGTTGGAATGCATCACTATGGGGTAGAGTTATGTTTTACTGAGTGCTTTAATTAGGCATTTTCTTTTTATAACATCCTTATAATGCAATCTCTTCTTATATTCTTACTCTTAACTGTATTTTAACAGTTTTTCTGCTTTTTTCCCTGCCTCCATTGAAGAAAACAATTAATTTTTTCCTTGTTAAAATTCCAAATGGGCTAATAAGCATGTTTTTCTTTTCCTGTTATAGTGTATGACTTGTCTTGGAAAGTGTGAGAGACAGGATACATGCAGGCTAAAAGTGTGCGTGATAGCTTATTGAAGAAAAATGTGGCTACTCCTCATTTAGCTCTTTATTTTTTACCTCATTAATGATACAACTGTTGCATATGAAATAAAGACCACCGTAAAGTTTTTATGCCAAGAAAGCACATAAATTTTTTCCCTCTATATCTAGTTATAAAGTTAATTCATATTACATTTTACATTAAAATCTTACAATTCTTATAATTCATAACATGCATGTAATCAGAACACTTCTTCAGGTCACATCTGTACCCCCCCCCCTCCCTGTTTCACAGGACAGAGATTAGGGACTGAAAAACAGTAGAGTATTTTCCAAGTTTTCATGAAATCCAATCTTCCTCCCAGGTGAAATACAAAAGCATTTGCTAGTCAAATTAGACATGCTAACTCCTGTGCAGCAAAGGAAAGCAGCTTCCAGTGATGATCTTTTCAAAGACTTGGGTCTGATAATTTAGTGTTGACCGTGAGCATAAAAGTTTTATATATATCTCGATTTTTTTTAATTAGAGTACTATTTAACTGATATTAACAACCATTACACCTGCTGCTTTGCAAGATTACAAAATGTGACTAACTTATCCTGAAAGTTAGAGCTCATAGTAAGTCTCCCTCTTCACAAGCTGAAGGATAATACTCTCAGAAACACCAGCTGGAATATTAGACACTTGGCAGACTGAGACAGGCAGCAGTTTCAAGTGCCAAGTAGACACTTATCTAAAGTACTAAGGCCAAATTTCAACTTTCCTGACACTTGTGACTGAACAAAGTTTGAACATGGTCCATCTGATCGTTTAGTTGCGGTCTCTGCATTTAGAGTTTGTGTTTTTGAAGTCTTTTTAAGTTCTGTGAATTAAAAGTATGGCTTGAAGCACAGGAAATATCTTGTAATAATACAGCATACTCAGTAATGTACAGGCTAAAGTCATGCTAAAAGTATTTGTCTGAGTCCTACTACTAAACTTGGTAATTACATAGAAGTATGTAAGAACATAGACACAAAGAAATGGGTTAAAAAGCATAATTAAAGCTCTAAAACAGTAGCTGCCTGAGGATATCTCAGGACAGGTCCTACTAAATGCAGACAAGCAACGTGAGAAGGTAAGGTTCTCTGGTTTTTTCCTTTTGTTTACAACAGGAAATAACTCATTAAAAAGATACTTCCCTGTAATAATTATTTAAAACCAGACATGAATCAGAAACTGCAGGAGCTAAACAAGACCTTTGAAACTGCAAATCTCTGGTTAGTAGAACTGACTGTCTTTTTCATCATCTTTCATGTCTGAATAGTTCATTTCAGCTGTAATTTCTGCAATTTCATTACAAAGCCCAGTTTTCTCATGCGTATCATATACAAAATATAGCCTAAGCTGAAATGGCTACATTTTTTCCACTGTATGCAATAAAAATTGATAAAACCCACATAAATTTCAACACATGGATGGTATATTGGAGATAATGGATAAACCGAAATGGAGATAACATCACAACACTGTCTTGATATGCTTTGCAGAGTCACCTTACCTATTGTTTGATGCTAACTTGTAGAAATGTTTTATCCACCATCACTGGAGCAGAAAAATTTGACACCCAATTTTTACAATATTTTTTAATACTGGCCTACTTAGCACTGTACTTGAGATCAAGTGTTAAACTATATTTAGCTTTATTATCACGGGGTACTTTGTAGTAGAACTTAAGGACTTGTTTCAAAAATGTCTCATGGAGAAAAACTTTTTGACTTGGGTGTTCACCCATTTGTACAATGGAGGTAATTCACGATTCTTATCTGAGATACTTAATACCCATTTTCACCTATAGAGCCAGCCACATCAAAAATTACAAAAGTTCCAGTGTCAATATATAAATTATTTTATATCTTCATTACCTAATATTTCCATTTCAGATTTTCAGTCTTAGTGGAGTTAAACCGTTTGTCCGAACAATGTGTGTTATAACAGCTATAGCTATTGAGAGGTTCTAGTGTAAATTCATGAGATTATCTCCAGTGAAAAAGGGTGCAATTACACATGGCCATGTTTCAGATATGATATAAATTCTTCAAGAATTAAAGCTTTGAACAGAGAACAAACAGAAACAGATTTTAAAGCAGATCGACCAACTACAAAGCAGTAGAGGACTTATGTACCAGGCCTGTGATGCCATCAGGGCCCGACTGCTATAGGCTACATGGCAAAAAAAAAGCCCCTCTCATTGGAAAATGTTTGTGTAAAAATACCATCCATCCAAAAGAATTTAGATTCCTAAGAGCATAAAGAGGAAAAAGTGATGCCATATCGAGTTATGACTTGAGTCCTTCATCTTTTATAATATAAATTGTCAGATCTTACCAAGAATATGTGAGAAGTGTTGTGTGAGCACTTGCCAATATCTTTAGCATTTTTCCAACACAGAACATTTCTTCTGAATTAACTAATTTGATCAGGCAAAGGCTATTAGCTACACACACACACATTCTCTTTCTTACCTTGTGCTATATGGAGCTTGCTGTGTTAAGCTATAGGGAGATGTCACTGCTGATTCACCCCTACACTAATCTGTCCTCCTGGGGCTTCTAAGATGCTTGTAATTATTAAAATTAAGAATTATAGACTCAGATGCAAAAATACAGATTCAAAATTCAGGTTACAAATGAAGAGAATAAAACACAGTATTAAGAGATGCAGAGATACTGCCTTAGGATATTTTTAATTAGTAGAAAAGTATAAACTACAAGGATTTTTAAGATAGTCAATAAATTTAAGGCCATGGAACGCATGGGCTGCTTGTACTGATGTCAATGGAGTCTGAACAGACACACTGAAAATCAGAGATTAACAGCCATTTTGCTACATTGCCTGAGAATTTTTAAGGAAAAAATAACCAGACTGATTTTCCTCATATGAGAGTTCAATATATGAAGTTATTATTATAGAACACCTTACCTGCCCAAAATAAAACAAAGAACTTGTGTAGTGTAACTGTAACAAACCTCCTGAAACTTAAGGGTCTCAGACTACTCCTTTGTTCAGTTAGGTGCTTAAAGCTTGAGCAAGACCAGTATTATGAGTGAGTAAACACTATAAACAGAAGGGTAAAAAAAAAAATAGCACAATGTCTGCAGTACCCATGCAACTGGCTTCATAACATAGATTCTATTTACTGTGCAGTAACATTTAGACTCAACAGTACAATAAATCTCTCTCTGAAGCAAACCTGTAGGTATAATAATAATAACAGTAATAATAATAATAATGTAGTATTCTGTGCTCCTACAATATTGCCACCTGTAAAATTCAAGGAAATCAGAAACATTAACTTAGTCTGACATCAGAAACAGAAGCAATAGTGATCAGGAACCCACAAAATACCAGGACAGTGCTACTGATCACAAGGTCTACAGATGATAATTTCCACAGATACCATAAGAAATCATTGAAGGACTTTATTGTTCCCACACTTAGGGGACTTCAACAACAAACATTAGGGGACTTAAATGCAATTAATTAATGCACAGTTTGGCAGAAAAATGGTTTGGGCCGTCAGAATAATCACTATCACAACTTCTAATCCTATTCTTTTTCTTATACAGTAATATTAACACTGTCAAGATCATAAAATACACAATGCAGTACACCTGAAAATCTAGCAGGGAAAATATAACTTAGGGTATTTTGTTATTCTTGAGTACTTGATGTCACCACCATAATATCACATTGGCACTATCTTTGATGTACTTAACTAGAACAGTATATGTAATGCAACAGACTGTCTTCAATTCCATTTTACACCTTTGCTGTTGAAAAAGTTCTTTGAAATATTTGGATGTTAATTAGTAAATAATTCCAGGCATTGCATGAAGGAGAAAATGTTGCTATTGGTTAACTTGCTGAGAAATTGTGGTTACACAGATTTTTAAAATTCCTTGATTGTTTCTCACACTTTTTGTTTCATTAGCAGTATGTTCCTGTGATGAAATATAGAGTGGTGAACTAATGGACTAGAGAATATAGCCAAACACCAGCTTTGCCTCTGGCCAGAGTATTCTGTACACCTGCAGTCTTGAAAACACTGGAAAGGTTTCTGATTTCATGTTTTGAGAAGAAAAATAAAATGCTCTCAAGGAGTTAGAAGACCTTGTATTTTGGCCAATTCCACTTACACTTTTGGCTCTATATCCCAAAAGTGAAAAGAGGCAACTGGGAAATTTTCTCGCAGTATCCAAGTTCAGAATGAATCAGTAACATAGCAGTGTCTTCTGCTCTTACCAAAATCTCCTGAGATATTCTAAAAATGGACTTTAAGCTAATTATTTCATGAAGGATTGCATCACTACACAAATTTCTCTAAAAATAGCTGTCTCAGAATTCACAAAAGGAATCTTGGCCAAGGTTATTATAAATATTATGTAATGACTCAGCCAAGCCCTTGTGGTGATTTTGTTTAATACTGTATTTCTGAAAGTTTTTTTAAGCCTACTACAAAATTCTGTGGCTCTCAAAATGCAGCATTTGGTGTATGAATCAAAACAATTCCAGTGGTTCTGTTTTGCTGGGAGTGCATTACTATGCTTCCCATTTATTTAAACTACTAAACAATAAATATTTAACTGACAGATTGCAGCTGCTCAATTGTATTAAAATCATTCAATTAAATATGCTCATTTCTTATGGGAGGGTGTTTGCAACACAGAACTCAGTATTATTGCTACTACTTTTACAGGTGGATACACTGTGATACAAATAATTTTCCTAGGTTATCAAAATATAATGTGAAAAAACCTGTAAAAGCAAGCCAGCATTTGAGAGAAAACCAGTGCTTTTCTTCCAGCTTAGAAATTACGGAGTTTAAGTAAAACTCACACCGTCACAATCCATAAAAAGACTGCTCAACTGATTCACATAAATAATACTTTGGTCTTTAATATATTCACAACTGTAGCTTCATATTTAAAATAAATTACATATGCTCTCATTCCTTTACAAAGGAATTATATTTCATTTCTTTAAGATACTTCTTTTTCTTTTTCAGTGTGAAGAATTGTGACAAATTACTTCAAAATCAATGTCTTGCTAGTTTACAATCTGTTTGATGTTCCCAGAGGCCAGAAAAATTAGAATAGAAAAACTGAAGGAAAGCATTCAACTGCATTTTCGGTGCTAGGATCATTAGTTAAGTCATGAACTATTTAAAAAGAGAAAAAACCCTAGAATTTGCAATTGAGACTTTTTTTAACTTTCTTTTTTGAATACATTCTATTTCTGCTTTAATTCTATTTTAGTTTGGATTACTACTGGGATGTCCTTTGTCAGTCTGCAGGTGCTGCCAAGCAGTGAAAATTAGTACATTTGTCAATGTGGAAAACAATGACATGACTAAAAAAAATAATTGATAAATTAAAAATAAAAGGATGCAGGTGGTTTTTTGAGTTTAGCAGAGGGGGACATATTTGGGAAGTAAATACTTTGTCTCCAAACTGATTAATACTGACTCCACTGTTGTAAGACCACATTAAAAATAAAAGACATAAAATAACAAGTTTATGACATGGATACACTAAGATGAAAATGCATGCCTAAGCAGGCAGCACACTGTATTTGTTTTAGCTTTGCCAAAATGGTGTCTGTTTAGACAATAGTCTGTTACTCCTAAGATACTGAAAGGCTCTTCGTACTTTCTTCCTCTCCTGGAAGTTTTCATCTTCATTGCCTGTCCCACAATATTAATATTCTTCTGAAGCAACCCTACAGAAGCTTATGGAGAGCCAGAAAGCTGCTAATTGGAATATAAAATACACCAGGATGTTTCAGGAGTCTACCAGAGTGATTAGAGAAGTTTTACACAGTGTAAGTCTGTGGTAAAAGCCGCTACATTTGCATTTAGGCAATTCAATCTCAGTGCAAGTCTGTGATACATTACAGCTCAGCGATAGAATCTGTTTTTCTGGCCTTAATCCAATAACAATAAAATTCTATGAGTAACCTCAATACTTTGGGTTACTCCACTTAATAGAATTGACCTCCTGAACCTGTAAGACATCTACTACATACTGTGCCCTATCTCTTTAAATATGAAGCAGGCTTCTGATGACCTCACATGGCGGGAGCCACCACAGCTCTTCTACAGCATAATGAGTGCAGTAGATGAATTTGCAAACATTGTGATGTTCCAACTAGGTAAGCACCTATAAATGTTACAAAGTATATCCATTAAAACTCCACAACCTTTAAATTGCAACCCTCCCTGGCCTCATCAGAGTTAGGTAAAAGAGCAGTAGTTAGACCTCTCCTGCACATGGCAATATTAAGGAGGATTCACACTTTTTGTATGAAAAAAAATTCTGACTCTAGGATATTTACTTTCAACAGGATTTTCCAGAGGAAGACAATGACTCCCCTCCTTATGTCTCAAGGAGGATATTCCTGGGCATTCAAGAGAGACCTCTCTCTCCCAAGAAACAGCCTTTATAGCCCTCTCAAAAAAATGTCCTTTGTACTTATTTCTATATATCAGCAGAGGACTTTGGAAGCTACAGCGATCCTACCTCAGACACTGAAGTCACCACTTCAATAGGAATAGTAAACCAGCATCCTAGGCTTGGGGTATAATGTCGCGATTTTTTACATATTATCCATTGCAATGATCCATAGTACAGTATTATTTGAAATTGCTAGAAATATGGAATTGAAGTTTACCAACTACATGACAAAGTCTAGGATAACACTGAAAGAGGCAACAGGAGAAACAGAGACTCAGAGAGTTTCTGAGATAGAAAGAAACTCCCCAAACTGCAAACAAAAGCATAAAGCAAATCAAACATTATATGATGATGCAGCATGAGGTTTGAAGTTTCACAACAGCTTACCTAGGCCAAAGTGATCCACCTGCCTATAAAGATTAGAAAATCAAACTCAATTGAAATAATATTTTGCATTTCAAATGGTAAGGGTAATTCAAATTATTGCTTCTTTACTAAAATAACAATTCTTTGAAAAACAAGATGTTCTTGGGAGACATGGAGGACACAGGGTGAGCAAATGCAATTAGAAGCTCAATTGCAGCATCACCACATGAATTCTGCAGTACAATGAGGAAAATACAACAAGATTATCTGAAGAACCTCTAGGATGTTGCTTCTATATGAGCTTTGTTGACATCTACAACAGTGCATGTAGATTTCCAGGCAAGACGAAGTTATGTTCAAGCAAATTTCTGACTTCAGTTAGTACTCTAAAATAATTACAAATTATTTCCCAGTAGCTTGGCTACATGATTTAAGACATTATGTGCTTTACACTGCAATAACTTGCTTTCTGTTTTGCAATGGTGAAATGAAAGTCTGGTTCTTAAGAGAACACTTCTCAGCAAAATTTGGAGAACATTAGACATAGCACAGGAATCGTAAAAGGAAGACAGTGGAAGTGGAGTAAAACAACTTTCTTGTGAAACACAGTAGGAAATATTTGAATATTTAATGAGGAAATCTCCTAAAACTGATGCACCTGTAATAATAGCATTTTTGTAGCAACACAGAACAGATATAACTATTTTTTATGTTCAGGAGATGCATTGTTTGATGTGCAAGTCAAGAATGGCACTTACTCTAAGATATAAATATATCAGAATAAATGTCTGAATTGCAGATGCTGAAGGAGAAAGGAACACATTTACTCTTATCAGCTGATGCCTCTTTGTGGAACAGGGAAAGCCTCCTCTTACTGATGTTCTGCTAGTAAGATTTTCAGCCACAGTGCTTCATATGCAGCCTAGCTTTCCCATCACTAACTGACAGCTAGTCAATGCACATGAAGCCATGAACAGAAGGCTTCCTGCTTCACTGGATCCCTAGATAAACCAAAAATCCATTTGTTATTGTGGATGTGAAGGGAATATAGATTTTTATCACTGTCCACCACGTTATTTTGCCTCTCAAAACAAAAATTCCTCCTACAGTACAGAACAGGAGAGGATTTGGGGGCCTAATCTAGTATTATCTAGTGAGTCATCTTCTAATATTTATAAATATCTCTCATGATCACATTAGACTGGAGAAGTTGGGCTTTTTTTTCTTCTTTCTTTCAGCAGTGTAACAGCTGTGGAAATGGGGGATGGGCAAATAAGGCCATAAGAAAAAATTTGATGCTGCATCTGATCATTCACTGAAGTTCTAGTGAACCAGAAATAGACTGGGAGATGGCATCTCTGCCGTCTGAGGAACAGAGTGGATATATCCCACAGTTTGGAATCCGTCACTCGCCCCCTGAGCCAGCACAGTCAGAGCATGGAAGAGTAGCACTAACAAGCCTTTGTGTTGGATGTACATGTGAAAGCTTTGGGGTTTGACAGGGGTTCTCCCCAAAGGGATTAAAGAAGTATGAATGATCTCTACAACCTCTATTATCAGATAATTCTTAAGTGTAATAAAGTGGTGACCTAGTTAAACCACATTCCTGTTTCTGGTGTCTCTTTTTTTTTTTTTTTGTGGTGTCTAAGATAACAGGGAGATTATTTTGGCATCAATTTAATCTAGTTAAATAGCTTTACTGAAGATCTTTATCACTATAAATAATGGAGGTATTTGAAGTATTTGGTTACAATTCTAACTGAAGTTATCCAAAACAATGCCTATCTAGCAATCCTCTTCTGCTGTTCCTTCACTCTGTCTCAAGAAAGTTATGAATGTTTTGAACACTTTTCAGCAATAGCTTAAAGGTACAAAAAAAAAAAAAAACAACACCCCCCCAGGAAAAAACAAAAACAAAAACAAAAAGGCCCAGTTTGCCCAAAACTCTGAGGAACATTTAGAAAACAGCCATGACAGGTATCATGGAACATGGCAAAGTTTCATTACTCTTCCGTAATGAAAGATGACTATGAAAAAAGATGAGGAGAAAATAACTACCTTCTCTTTTCCAAAACAAACCAAACCTCCCTAAAATTACTTGGAACATAATATCATCTGCTTCGATGCAAAACAGTGGAATGAAGTACTAAAAATCATAAAGCACGTCTGCCTATTTAGCATATAAAATTTGGGTGAAACGTCTCCTGGCCAGCTGACTGATCTGAGACATGAGTGCATCATGGCTGGAACACAGGTACTTGGCTGGAATGTCTGCAATGAAGTCAGCATCAGGAGTGGATGATAACTTCATGCTCAGGGGCTGTTTCCTATTTTTATAGACCTGGGGGGAAAAAAGCTATAATCATTAGATGCATGAGGTCAGAGGTATTGGGAATTTAGCACAACAGCAAGAGTCTTCCTTAACTTGCTGTTACTGAGTGCATGGAGTTCTACAGTATGTAATGCATCCTTCAGAATAAAGAATCATAACATTGACTATGCACTATGTCCTAAACTTTATTAACATGGCAAGCTCATTTGTAAAGTGGCACACTGCTGACAGTGAAGTAGTTACTTTGACAGGCTGAGATCAGAATGATTTTGCAGATGGTATTCTCCTCCTCAAGCAACAATCACAGAATTCAATAATGTCACATAAAGAAAAACATCAGATACAACAACTTCAGACATGGTCTGAAAACATCTTTCTTATCTTTTGCACCTATTCTGAAAGAGGAAAGGTGTTTAACAACATACATGACACACAGCACAGGTTTTTAGTGCCTATGTTATATGAACATCCTTTGTCCTCTTGCCTACAGTACCTCTTCTGGCTATGACTATCACCTTTTAAAAATCAGGGGGATTTTTAAGTACAAATGTTTAAAATGTTTAAAACTGTAAGTACATAGTTTTAAACATTTTAATTACACAGAGAAGAGACCTGCGTACTGTGTCTGGTACATGTGTACTGTGTCTAGTATGGTTATTTTCCTCCTTAATAAAGCAGAACATAAATTTACTTTTGATAAAGTATATTTCTAGAGTTTCTATTAAAACCTCAAATGACTTATAGTGTTGAAGGTAGCGTGATTTTTACTGATTTGAGAATTTTTTTAAGGATAATCACAATTTCCAGATAACCTCTCAGAAAGCCCGAAACCTGAAAACACAATTGCTTTACAACAGATGAGCAAACAACTGAACAGAAGAAAGTTAGAAAGAGTCAACAGAATGGATAGTCTCACTTTATGGCAAAGAGCATTTGCTTTTTTCTGTCTCACATAATGAAGAAGGTCGGGAGCTATGTAAAGAGGGAAAACAAAAACTGTATTAGCTGCTTATAATATGACTCAAGCAAGCATGCAGCTAAGTACTTAACCATAGAGAAGCAATAAACACTTACATTGAACACCTCCTACCTTTCGTAACTGCTGTCACATCTCAGACCTGGCTTGAAGACTTTCAATATGAGGTTAGAATAAAATAGTGCAAACGAAAATAATGCTAATTTTCTGTTGTCATGAAAGTATGAAAATGAATGTCTCCCCACCTGCTGTTTTAACTGATGTACTAATCTGTCCTTCTCTCGTTTAAGAGCCATTACTTCCTCTTGAGTCTTCTTTTTCTTTGAAGCAGACAGTTCAAGCAAGGCAATGTTTGCATCTTTTTCACTAATTGCAGCGAGCAAAGCTTCCTGTCTGATAAGATAAAATAAAACCTGTTATATTCTCATTAAAACAGAACATGCACTACTATATCATAGTACATGAGATTCTTTTAACCACTAGGAGAACAATCAACCACATTCTGAACACCTTATATTGCATCGTCATGTCTAAGCAAAAAATGAAATAAACTGTTTACCCAAAACAGTTATCTTTATAAATTTTTCATTATTTAACTATTTTACAAAACTCAGTCTATTTTAGTACAATGTGATATCTAACAATATTTATGTGAAATGTCTTGCTTTTAAAAATCTTTGGTATTTAGTTTTTTAAAGTCACTTTCATGAATTCTAGAAAATTTTATATAAATCTGTTGTGAATTATTCAAATCATACAGACTGAACAATAAAAAGCAAAGTGATACAGATAAAGTTTTATATTATCCATGTTAATTTGGTACCCTAGAGACCTCAGTACAGAAATCTCTGGACATCTTCCTCACACTTACTTAAATGCTTTCCTATGAATTTATTGTTATTCATTGTGTCACCACAAAACTAGAATCCTTGAAGTTAAAAATAACATTGAGAAAAGAAATTCCTTGATCTAATTGTTCCTAAGGAATCTTTTTCCTTTAGAATCCTGACACCTCAATCTCCATATAGCAAACAGAAACTTACAGCACTCAGAAACATATAGAATTACATAGAAGCTATCAGGGGTACATCGTAAATCATTTGTGAGGATATATTGCAAAGTTAATTTTTACACCATGCAGTTGGAAGGACAGATCTTGCAGTATCTTATTATTTCTTATACTCTAAAATGTTCACATTGGCAAGGCCATAATCTGTCCCTTATTTTCCTAAATAAAAGAAATATATTCATCTTCTGCAATGCGTTCAGTGACAGACTATGACTTATCAGCCAAGAAAAAGCATATACTACTTAATAGCTTTTAGAACAGAATATGTTACGGCCTATGCCTTTTTCCAGAACTATGTAAGATCAATCATTAAAAAATAAACATGGATAAATGAGTCATAAATTAACCTTAGGCTCCAACTGCTAATAAATATAAGAATACGGCTCATGAACTTCATACAGTCAAGGTGAGATAGAAGCTTGGAATTCTCATAGTCCTTTGCCTGCCAGCAAAAATGTCAAGAAAGCTATTTCACTTTTATTTCAAAGTTCCTAATGTATTAATATAAATATTTATAGGACAATATTTCTGATGGAGTCAAAGAAAAACAACCCATTTATTTTACACTCAAAGTTATGAGACATGGATCAATTTTAGATAAACAGTTTCATTTTATTCATACACTTAAATAGTCTCATTTATTATTCTGTCTTCTTCTTTCTAATCACAGTTAAATGATGTTTAAAAGAGGATGCCATAAGTCTCCAACAGTCTTAATTTAAATGAAAGCTATTAATTATTTTAAATAATAGATATTAAAAAAAACCCAAGACATCAGAGGGTCACATATCCACAATGCTAATTTGAAATGAGATATAGGTATATTGTTTTCTATAAACCTCATAATAACACAAAAAATTGCTGCATAGTAATTTGTAAAAGATCATCAGTGTTTTCACATGTTGTGCTCAAATAAAATATCAGTTGCAGATCATTTTCATTAAAATTCTAATTTATTTGATGCACTGAAATAGAAGAAAGCTGGTTTACTACTGTATTCAACAATCCCTCTCACCTTGCAAAAAGCAGAGAATTTATGCACCATACAAAATCTAAATATGCCTTCTTTTGAGCATCTAGCTCAAACAGAAAGAAAAATATAATACAATTTCAGCTTTTTCTCCACAGTACATTTTATATACATGTCCTTACTTTTCTGTTTTAGAAATGTGTCCTAACCCTAGAACGTGGGGGTATTTTTCAGGGCTGATAACATGAGCTTTCTGACAGAAAGTGTCAGCAACAGGTATTTTTTTACTTTAAAGTCAAAGAAACAGGATATTGCATTAATACTTTTCTTCTAAATGAAATAAGATTATGTTAGTTCCTCTACAGTTACCTGACAGCAGGATGTATTAAAATTACAAAGAAAGGTTAGTCAGAAGTTTTGACAATGTTCCACTGGTTTGCAATTTTTAACTTGCACCCAGCAACAATTTTGTTGCTATTTTGAGTATTATTAAAAAAGAGGTTTTACAATGTTCCTCTGGTTTTCAGGATATGCAGGACAAAGATTTGCCCTGTCTGCAATTAACACCAGTGGGATTATTTCCTAATATTTAATTCATGGTATTCATTGCTGTAAAGTAGGTACCTCTGGTAAACAGCAAAACATAAATCTATTTAGACTAAAATTATCAGTCTAAATATATAATTACTTAAGACCTGAAAGTAAACATTGACATAACCATCACAAACCTGACACAGAATGAAAATAGGTAAAGAAATATACATCTAAGAAATTCCAAGGTTTTGAAATATATTTAGAATAATTCTTAGGTTATGTAAGTTAACTCCATCCTAGCCAGACCAAATACAATGTCTACTCATTTAATAGAAAATTTCATGGTAAATAGAAACCTTGTAGGTGGCAAGTAACGATATTTAATGTTATTTAATTATGTTTATCACATATTACAGTTGTAAAAAGCCACAAACAGAATAAAAGTTTTAAATTTACTTGCAAACTACATGAAGCTATACTGAAATTTTACTTCAAAGTTTCGATTATTTCACTGCCTCAAAAATGGCAGTGAAAACACAAACCTGACTAGTGATGAAAAAGTCAGAACCAATGAATTATTTGATATCATTTCAACATCTGACAATGGGATTCATTCACATCCATTTTTTTGTATTGTCATCCAGAACGATCACACACTCTTGTGGTCATAACTGTTCAACTGTGCAACACTCTAGACCCACTCTAAAGTAACAGATGAGGTAAAACCTTCCACAGGAGAGAACAGCCAGTCAACATGGTCTGAAAAATCTGCACTCTGGATTCTGAAGCCCCAAACCCACAAGATTTTGCAGACCCTAGCATGCTTTTTCTCAGCTGATGTATGAAAGCCAACCAGAAGTTATGAGAATGTTTTTGCAAGGGAAAGCTAACAAAATCTTTTTTCTCTATTGTCTTGTGGCTTACAGGATAATTCCATTCATTATACCACTTCTCTTATCTTGGGAAAATACATAACTAAACACTTACCTCCAGGAAATAATGGTTCATAGTCATGTGAAATAGCTGCTCTCATATGACTCCATAACTGCTCCACTGAGACGCTCTAAGATTTGAATCAAACCCACAACACATACACAAGTTTGAACTGGCCTCCCAAAATTATTGTCAATATATTTTTTAATTCTTATCCTTATAGTAAAATCTTATCTTTTAAGTGGAGTTGGGAGGCCTTAAACCTATGAATGTTGAGATGACTACACAATATAAGAATGGGGATTTCTACTGAATTCCACAGCAATGTGGAATGATGAATATACCCACACAGATGGGCAGCTGAATGCAAACTTACACTGCCAGTACTCTTGAAGTCATCCAAATGTGAGTCAGCTTCAGTTCAGAAGCTGTAAAGCCTCATTTATCTAAGAGACAAGGTGTTTTAGGTTGGGCATAGTGCCACACAACATGCTGATGGCTTCCAGACTGGAACTGGCTCATACAGCCTGCTCAGACTGTACGCAGAGCAAGCTTGCATCTGTCTGCACCTGTCTGCGCAGACATACTCCTGGAGTATGTCGACATATTATCTGTGTCTATTATCATGGATAATCTGAACAGTAATAACCTCAAATATCCAGTGGCATTTAACTAGGCATCCAGGTTAACAAGAGTTCAGCTGAGAAGGGTTGTATATTCCTACAAATTGTACATATCAGGTGCTTGCATCCTTATGAACGAACTACTTCAATACAGAGGCAAGACAGAGAGACCCAGCAATTATTATTATTATTTTACAGAGTGAAAAATAAAGATGCAGGTTGTGACAGGGCATCTAAAGAAACCGAAGTGGCCTCTTTTAATTCTGCATGGCCAAGCATACTACTAGAGTTACAGTTACTCCACTAAGTCCCTGGGAGATAGAGGTTGAAAAATACCTTGCCCATGATGGTGAGGCACTGTAAGTGAAGAGATCCAAGCATTTATAAAGCAGCCTTTGGGGATAGACCTGGAGCTCTACATTATCATAACTCATTTATTACATATCGTACACTGGTTTACCCACCAGTTGCTGTGAAAGTTGCTGTGCTACCCTGTCAACATACTTCAAGTTCCTATGGAAGAACAAAATCTGATTAACATAAGAAATTTATTTTAGCTACCCAGTGACCCTTCTAAAAAATGAAAATCACCATTTTTGCAGGAATCATTTGAAATGAGATTATCTGACCACTAGGAACAATGCTGAGATGTCATCAAAACAGCTGATAATACTGACTTTCTCACTTACAAACATGAAGTAAACTTAGTTCGAAAATATAAACAGGTGGCAAGGTCTTCATCTAAATCTCTCAGGTGAGTAATACACCTCTGCTTTGCTGCTAGAAACTGGAACTCATCATGCATTTCTGTGCACGAATTTTTGAAAATCAAGACCTGAACTGGCTGTGGTGGTGCAATTCTCACCCCTCCTCGTCCCGCTGCTTGGTGCTAGGTGTGATTCCACCCACATCCCCTGAGCTATACACCAAACTGAGGAGATGAGGACTGCTAACATTAAGGCACCCACTTAACAAGCCTGACTCCTGCCCTCCAGATTGCTCAGAAACAGTTACGACAGCCCATCATCTCCTGATGGCCTGGCACACCTGTGCCTGGGATGTGGTCAGATGGGAACAGTAACAGGGGTGCACATTCAAGTTCTTGTGCAACTGATGGAAGGCACCAGATAGTATTTGACAAAAGTCAGTTATCTTGGACCCTATAAATTGTGACCACCAGGGAGACCCTTTGAGCTCTCCTGGATCACAGCAGCCTGTGACCAGCATTTCCCCTGAGCTGGGAGCCTCGCGGGTATCAAAACCCTTAAGGTGTCATCTGCTGCCAGAGCTGACGGAAGGCCTGAGCGAAGTCAACCTGCTCGAGTCTCAATTATCCCCTGTTGAGGAATGTCAAGGCATTGGAAGTATTTACCTAAACTCGAGAGGAGGGAAATTTTACTTTGAGCTAGCTTCTCTTTCACCTGTTCTTTCTATGCTGATTGTTGTGTAGGTAAGTACACAACAATCTTTCAACATTTCTGAATTATTTTGTAATTATTTTTCTTTCAACATTTCTGAATTATTTTGTAATGATAAATTGCTGTTAGTTATTAATAAATCTAGATTTCCTGCTAAATCATTACCATGTTAATACTTTCATCCATGACACTGGCAACAAGAACATGCAGTCTGATATACTGTCAGCTAGCATGCTTAAGAGTGTAAGTGTAATTTATAATTCCTAATTATCTACTGTCTCATGAAAAAAAAATTACTATCCAAATACAGTTCTATAGAGATATTATCACTATTCACAGCCAAAATGTCTCCTTATTGTTTAATAAATGATGGTAATAAAATACATTTTAAAATAATTTATTAGAGCACTGAATTAAATTACATTCTTTAACAGTAATATTTATAAAGAGTAATCCTTTTTGCTATTAGTAGTTTTCCCTCTCTTTTTTGGCAAACTAATCTGTTATACAAGTAACAAGGTAGTACTTTTAACACCAAGAAAAATAACTCTAACTGTGCATAGTAAAATTAGGTAAACTCTCAGATTACTAAAATAAATATTAAATCTAACATCATTTGCTCCACGTTGGTAATTATTCTGCACATTTGCCTTTCACATATATAAAATAATTCCTAGGATTCCCAATCTATCTATCCTCCACTGTAACATGGTTGTTCATTACAAGTAGTAGGAGGAGAACTTTTCCCCAAAAAAGCAAAACCCATGAAATGAAAGTTCATCCCCCCAGCAATTCTACTCCATAGTAAACTACTACCTCAAGCTAGTGTCCTTAATACAGTGTCCTTGATGGGCATACATGCAGCTGTGAAATCAGGGCTTAAAGTACTAATTATTTCAGTGAGAAGCACCATGAAACTTGCACAAATATCTCAGTACACTTCATACTAAAATACAAAAAAGACAAGACAAGAGGACCAGTCCCTTCCAACCAAGTGGCCAGGAATTCATTTATTTGTGCAAGTGGTATTCCATCCAAAACCATTCAGGATTCCACTCTATTTGATGTTTTCATTAACTAATATACATGAGTGATGGACTAGAAAATCTACTTATTACATTCTATGAGACTTGAGACTGGAAGGATATTCAAGAGCCATGAAGACAGGAATAAAAATGTCTTGACAAACCAAAGATGCTGTCTAGAAAACTAAGGAGGAACTTCATATTAAAGATCTGTTGTGAATGAGGCAACATCATACTGTGAACTGTAAATGGAAATAGATTGAAAGACAGAAATAGTTCTTTTTGATCTGTGTGTCTTTAGGAAGATTGTAGCTGAAATACTGAATCCAGTTTGGATATGCTTCTCCATGAAAAATGTGGAGACTCTTCAGGGGAGAGCAACAGAAGCAGTCAGACAAGTGGCTGACCGGAAAACATTGGAAAAACTGTAATAAATACTCTATGAGTGGCATGTGATCATCAGAAGACAAAACGCTAAGTCAAATTGAATTATAACATTTTTATCCATATCCATGACACAAAGAACAAGAAGTAATGTGCATAAATTGAAGGAGAAAAAGTTGCAGGTTTTTTCCTCCTAATGTCTACCCAAGGTCTAATGACAATGACAGGTAAATATGAATAGCAATTCAGTACTGGAAGACATTTCTGTGGAAAGATGGTCACTGACAGTAGAAGTCTTTTTGAACAATTAAGGCAAATGTCTGTTGGAAATGACCTTGGTATAGCTGATCTTTCCTCAAGACATGACCTTACCAGCAACTCAATTATTCAATGATTCAACGCTTTAAAGCTGATTCTGTGAGTCTCGCTTAAGACAGTAGTCCTTGGAGCTAATCTCATGTTTTATCCGATTCTATCACATGCTTCCTAGCCTTCCTATGACTGGGAGAAAACACCTTTTACATTTAAGTTTCTACATCTGTAATAAGAAAGAACAATAACATTTTCTGTGAAAATTTCCATGACAACAATTACAGATAAGAATGACTTTATACTGCATAGGCCATTCCTCAGTGATAGTGAAATAAAGAGATGCCTTTCATTGGAGGATCTATCAACTATTAATCTGAGAATAGACATGGCTTTTAGACAAAAAGATAGTACAAAATCATATAAATCTTTTAGTAAAGTCACTGGAACAATTTGAATTAAAGAACATTTGTGTTAAAGAACAATTTGAATTAAAGAAAAATACCATACACAGGATTAGAGAAAGAAGATGATACCAAAGCAACTCAATTATAAATGTAACCTAACACCTGAGAACCACAATCTTACAGATCTCTAGCAATTTAGACATAGAGTATGCATTTGTGAAAGCATCTGTCTTGGAGTGAAAAAGATTACTTAATATGAAAAGGAAGCCTTAGCATACTAGAAGGGAAGATAAGATAATGCAAGAAGAAATAAATCCATGAAAGACTCTGTTGAATGCCAAACTGAAAAAGTATATTGTATACAGTATTTTATCAAACTGCAGCCTAAACAAATGTCAAATGGAATAATTTCTTTAACAAATACAGGCAACAACTGAGAAAAAAGGGTTGTTCACTAGCATATATTTAGTCAAGATTAACTACGGATAAAAAAATGTACTAAGAACAGATTTAATAACCCTAAACTGTCATTCAGCTTGTAGGAGGTATTCAAGATGCAGCTAATAAAACACAAAAAATGGTTCTAACCACCCACAAAAAAATCTCAGTAGTATAAAACACTGAAGGATGACCACTAAGATAAATGCTTTCTTTTGAGAGCTGCCTTGCAGTTAACCTTCTTAAAGAGTCTCCCAGAAACCTCTAATCATAATACATTGCATTGCCACTTATCACAGTCAATTTAGAAGTGAACTCTGTAAACACTCCTGCTTTACTCCCCACCTCTGTTAGTCTAAGAAAAATTTTCTGAGCCTTAATAAAAGAACTCATGACAACTTTTGGGGAGGTGGGGTGTGTTCTTAGAAACAGTCCAATTGTAATCTAACAGAATTCCAAGATTAAGATTTATAGAAACAAGATCTTCTAACAAGAACTTTTACTGCCTTTACTACTTAAGCTGTTATCCACAAAATACAAAAATGCAACTGAAAAAGTCACCATTAAACTTAAGTCAAAAATGTTTGAACTAATGATATACCATACTCAGCCAGCCTCTTACATACTAATTGTACTGAAGAAGAAAAAAAAAAAACAAAAAACAGCTCAATCAACTTTTTCTCTTAATTATTGTTTTCTTTCCCTCATGACCCCCAGTATTCAACCTTAAGTTCAGTAGGAGGTGACCAGAGATAGACGGTGATGAGAGATCCTGTTTGAAACAGCTTCTCTCTGTCATTCCTAAAGCAAATAAATGGTTTGTTAAAACATGCTGTTAATCCATTATGGATGTGCATGCATCTTAGAAAATAAACTTCAGAATATTATTGGTATTTTAAAGCTTTTTCTTTAAAAACAAGACATACTGATCAGAAGCATGAAATTTAAAATCTTTATATTCAACACTGTTGTAAGTCTAAGCTAGCTGTATGACAGAGACATGTAAATTCAGTCACTATTGATATTAGACAATTATCCTAAAATTGTATGTCTGAGGCTACAGAAAATTTGTCTCTCCAATTACATGACTAAATATGCTTTCCAAAATCATACTTATACCTTACTGCTTTTAAATGAACAATTATTGCATTGTTTTCAAAGAACAATCCCTTCTGAAGTACTTTCAGAACTAAAACCAGCATGAACTAGCACTTCAGGTTGGCCCAGTGCCCTTCCAGCAAGCACAGAGAACTACTGATGCTTCACAGCCCAAACACACCAAGAAGCAGAGAGGACTGCTCCATTAACTATGGGACAGAAAGACAGGGGGGCTCACTCCTACACACCCCAGTCCAACCCACCAAGACTTTTCCTCACATTATCTGAGTATCAAACCTTGAATTTACCATCTGATCAAGCCTTCTGCTGGAAGCAGGTTCACACTGTGTGAGATAGACAACAAATACTCTCTATATTGCACCTGTATTAGATGTATATTTTCATTAGACTAGAATCAAGGAGAGACAGGAAGAAGCAGCTGTGCTTAATGTGAACTTTCAGAGTAAATGGAAAGAAAGAAAAGAGAGGACTTGATTTTGAATAGTCACTAAGGAGTTTCTTGAAAAAGCAGCTTTCTTATCCATTTGTCCTTTTCTCCAGTTTACCTCCCCAGGGCCATAGTTCAGTGCTTCTTCCCTATGTTTCATTATTCCCATAACCACGCATCTCCTTACATCCTCCAGCAACAGTAAGTGTATTGTCTTTAGATTTGCAATTTTTAACTATTCCTTCTTTTTCCTCCTTAACAGTGATTTTGAATGTTCATATAGGTCTTTTGTTCAGCAAAAGTCACCCAGTATAAAGGTACAAGTTGTGACAGAAATTTTAAAAGCCAAAGCAGGAACTTCATGCCCATCTTTTGGGGCTAAATTTCAAGTAAGAAGTAGGCATTCAACTGCCCTTTGAATTCTCTGAACTTTTTCAAGCCCTATAACATTGCACTGCTGATGATTTGTTTTAGAAATGACAGATAAGTGAAACAGACCTCCTCAGAAAAGACAGATTCATCTGTGAAAGCAATTACATCATAGTTTCATAGATCATGCTTCAATAACCACTGGATTATCATTTCATTCAAATGGGCAACATTGCTGACACATGAGTAGATATACCAAGCTTCAGACCATGTGTGAAATGCAGAGGAAAAAAAGAATTCACAGTGCTGCAAAAGTTAGATGATGACAGTTATTTCTGGGTTTTGCAGCTTATTGCTAGAGTTGACTCCTATTGTTCATTAGGCTTTGTATGATTCTCCATAGGAATGCAACCAACTTTTGGTTAAAATACCTCTGCCTGTTTTATGCCATACCACAACACGGTGCAAAAATGGGGACTGCTGAGAAGGACAGTGGCATCTGAACGTTTGGGATTGTGTTACAGCAGAACATAGCACTGCACAGGGTCCACCTAAGTTAAACAGGAAAACAAAACTACAGGTAATCTGTCATTGTCAGCCTCCTTATCCTTCAACACCACTTTTTGTGTTTATAGAAGACAAAGATAAAAGTACTTTGCAGGATGAATGGTTTGATCTCTAGAATATAGTTCTTGGTAACGTTTTTGAACTGCCAAAGAAATATTTAAGCTTGAAAAAAAGTTAGAATTAAGACTTACTATTGTTTTAATGAATTTGCAGACAATTCAAAATATTTGAGTCAAAGACATACAAAACTGAGATGTATAGACAGAATATTAAAAAGACAAACTTCAGTTAATTATATTCTGTTCTTAATTTTGAATTGACAACATACTCCAAATGGCCATTTGTTAGGAAGTAAATGTTCATGCCAAAGAATGAGTGGGCTTTCTTACAACTTTTAATAAACACTGATCAACAAAATTATCCTTCTGGCAAACAGATAACAAAATATACCAAAATCTATTTCCTTCCTTTCCATTGGAAATTTAAGAATAAAATCAGTCTAATTTTGAAAGAATTTAAGGTCGTCCCTCTAATTTCCATAAAGTTACAAGCACTTGCCCTCTGAATAACATATATAACAGAACTCATAAAATCCAATTTAGATCACAGTTAATTTTAAAGTATATCACAGAGGGAATAAGTAGCTCCATTTTGAAACAACATAGATATCAATATGAATATGTATTAGAATTTATGCCTTGAACTTTACAGTATATTAGAAAGCAATTTTAAGAAAGAAAATTGCCTGAATACATATGATTAGCAAAATGCATTATCTTGCAGTGCATAATTCATATCTGATAACTGATCTGAGGGCATAGCTTAAATGCTCATCAAATAGGGTGTCAGACAGAGATTATGTAAAGCAGCGTCATACAATTTTCACTAGCCACAAATATATGTCAGAGTACAATTCTGTATATTAGCCTTAAACTGAGAAATTCCTTAGAATTTTGAACACACACACACACACCCAAATAGGCTGGCAGTTTTAACATTTTAATTATTGTAATCAAGATCCATGAAGTCAGAAACATCATTACCATTATTAACATGACAACATCCATTACTTACTGCTACACTATGAGTATATGTTAAAACTGTTACATAGCTCGATAGATACAGAAAATTCTACAAATTATTACAACTAAACATTTTTTTATTTTTTTAAATAAAATGTTTTTGTTAAATTTGCCTAGTTGATAAGGTATTGCCTTATAAATAAGCTACCATTCCTTTAGGTGTGGGATGTCTAAAGACCCAGGTGCCTAAAGGCATTTTGCCAGGGAACTTTTATTCAAACACTGCCTCCATCATTTTACCTCAGTGAAAAAAAACCCTTGATTTTCAATAAAATACTGCATGCCCAAAATACAGCATATGAAAATAATAACTATAAAATAGAAAAGTATCAGTAAAAACGATGAAAGCCAAGAGCAGGCAGAAGATATTTTATAAGGAAGGAGAGAGGGAATTAGACAACAGCATACAAATATTTCTCTAATTAGTATCTTAAAAGATTGGGAATGAAAGAGATAGGATACCACATGATGTTGTTTAATTATATGACTTCCTTGCTAATGGAGCTATTCACAAGCGTTGCCAGGAGCATGAAGACCATCATATGATTCAACTTTGCACAAAGACGTTTGCTCATTGATCTTCTTTGGTGGGTTAACTGTTTTAAAATTTGTTTCAGACTAAGCAAGCATTTTAAAAAAAGGCATATGTACAGTCTTAGAGCTCTAAAATAATACACACTGACTCACAGTGAAGACAGTTTGTACTAAGTTTCTCAAAGCGGACAAAAGAGGCACAAGATGTAACACTGAACTGTATGAGAGAGAAGGTATAGTGCCCAGCAAGGCAGATGTCCAAATGGCAATAAGGAGTCATCACACTAGACATAACAGTAGTTGGATATTTTAAGACAGTTACACAACAAATTGTTGTTGTAGCATGTTGCAGCATGTTTAGTCTTGATAAACAATTAACTTCTTACATATCATACTAGACTAACACATGAAATTCTCTATTGATCTGAACAATATTTCTGATAGTCTTCAGAAAAACTTCTAAAACTGAAGGACTTACCGAGGGCAAAGAAAGAGTCTGATTTTGAGCTAAAATTAAGTTAGTTCAAATTTTACTACAAAAATGGATAATAGAATGACTTAATCCATAGGACTACACTAACTACTGAAAAGTTGATGATACTTTTAAAATTATTAAAATCAGTGAACTAGAAATAAAAAACTTAGTTTGACAGGTCAATCAAACTGCTTTTCCTTCCTTGTCGATGTTTCAACTATCAGCTCTTTCCGTAGTTAGATCACTCCCTCCTGTAGATATCAGTTAGATGTATGTCAGAAGGTATGTCTTCTAGTTGGGTAATCTCAAGCATATGTTAAAAATAACTGACTGAAGTGAATCTTCCTGAGGAAAGGGGATATTAAGACCTTTTCTAAAGAAGCTACCTAGCCTGCAAGGTGACACAGAAAGGTGTCACAGCAGGGAGCTGGGTGCCAGCAGTTTGCACAGACACCCAGATTACAAGCAGGGGTAGCAGGGGACAGACAGAACTTCTGAGGAACCCGTAGGAACTGGATAGAGTTTGCTGCCATTCAAAAGTCACTGAGTTAGCTGGGAAAGGGGCATGTCTGCAGGGGGAGGAAATTATATATATCTCTCTTTTAATTTCTGATGAGACAATCCTAGCTTTTCACTCATCTTTGAGGAATGCTTAGGGGCAAAAAAAAAAAAAAGAGATCCATGTCAAAACTAGGACCAAGCTGTGGCCTTGTCACAAAACATTAGACTTTCAGACACATATATGTAGTCATTCAGTCATGTCTCCATCACACATAGGATCTGATATCCATCCAGATGGCACACAGCTGAATTTACTCATTAGTTAAACACATATATGTTGGCAATGAATACACTGCTGTAATCTTCAAAGTGACAGTGGAGTAACAGGACTGTGTATAGTGGTTTTCTATATATTTTCAATTCTTCCTAATGAAGAATGCAGCATTTTTCTCCTCACTCTTTCTGTTTTTATCTTATGGAAAACTACAGGAATCAGCAATGTTGTCCTTCCACCTCACTGTATCTGCAATATTTGCA
This sequence comes from Athene noctua, assembly GCF_965140245.1. Classification (NCBI taxonomy): domain Eukaryota; kingdom Metazoa; phylum Chordata; class Aves; order Strigiformes; family Strigidae; genus Athene; species Athene noctua. The sequence goes on along the minus strand of NC_134046.1, from coordinate 15,376,384 downwards.
AGGCCCAAGAGTTCTGCTCCTCACTGCATTTCATTTATTGGGAGGATACAAATTACTTTTCTGTTAAAAACAAAATATGTCAAGTCCAACATGCAAAGTCTGTTTTTAAGGTAATGCTTCAGAAAACATAGAGAAGTAATCTGAAAAGCCATCAATAATAAAAAATCAAACTACTTTCAAAAATACAACTTCAAATACTATCTAGATGTTATTTTGCAAATTTTGTATAGCTGTATCTTAGAAAATATATAGAACTATTGCAGAACACTGGGTAAAGTGATGTTTATGGTCTTATTAAATTTAAGAACTCTTTAAGAAGTCAACAAAAGCTACAGAAGGCTTAGTATTTGGCAGCCAAGCTACTTAAACCTGTACTAGACATTACAAAAGCAACACAAAAGCAGAGGATAAGTAATTCAGCTGAAGAAAAACAATCAGAAGGGATTGAAAGAATCCGAAAAAAGGGATTATTATTGAAAACCCTGATGCTTAGATCATGATGGATGACACTTTTTAGCAAAGAGGACGTGAAAATATTATAATGCACTTGAATTTTAACACAGGCATAAATTTCATAGTTTAAAAGAATGTTACAGGGGAAAATAAAAGCACAGCATAGACACATGCAGAATGCAAATCATTTCAATTTTCAATTTTATTTTTCAAATCTGACATTCAACAATGATGACAAACTTTATCCCACCAAATTTAAACTTGGGTTATAAAAAAACCCACAAAAACAAAAGCAATGAAGGTTTCAACACTGAAAAATTGAGAGTACTCCAACAGTAGAGACAGTAAATTCATACAATCAGGTTTTCCTAGGGATAGTCCTAAAAGAGGTATGCTTGCAAGAACATTTAAATTAATACAGACTGCTAAATTTCTACAGTGGCTATGGTACAGTCAAACACTATAAATTACTTCCAAAACCTAAGACACTTCCTGTAAGTGTAACAAAAAACAATAGTGCTTTTGGAAAAGTAATTACTGGCCCATTCAAAGAAAAAATGTTTTCTTAGAATCAAATAAAGGATACTCTCTGGGGCCTCTGCATGTCCATGGTTGACTTGATTTTTATTTTTTTTTTAAACGATGTACAAAATTGTACACTTACTATAACCTCGGATGAGCTCTAGAATCTAAAACTACGGAAAAATAAGATGTTTCTAAGCAGAATTTGAACATTACCTGAATCAACAGCACATCTGGAATGAATCGTGACAGAAAGAGGCTAAGAAGTAGTTGCTATGGAAAATGCTCTCTTAAATTGCTATCCGGGTGGCCTTGTGACTCATACACATAATATGATCCATTTTAAGATGAGCTGCCACTAGAAGGAGGAATGCTAATAGAAGTAAGTGCCATTGCTATGAGAAATTAAACAACAGCTGTTAACTTCTGCAATGCGCAGAGATTCTGTACAGGTGGTAGGATGTAACAGCACCTCAGCAGCTCAAAGAAGCCAGAACTAACCAAAGTCTAGATACAAAAGCAGGTGTAGGAGTTTTTTCCTGTTGCACAGAAGGGAACTCATTAATTAGTACAACTGAGCTCTGCAGGTAGATATGCTGTTGAAGATACTGTCCAAGACAAAAGAAAATGCACACTCTCAAAATACAACAAAGACTTGCAGTATTCCGGAATTTTTTTTAAAGCATACGAGAACCATGTTAGCTGGCTAGAACAGTATTTCCCCAAATAAGAAAACAGCACAAAAATTTGCCAAAACGATGCTGAAAGAGAGGATCAAATGTTATCCTTTCTGGAACAGAAGATTAAACAACAAAAAATTAAGGTCAGGATCAGGTGCTAAGAAAGGTTATGTATGTCTGCCTTAATTCTTCCAAAAAGAGAAAGATATATAGGCTATTATTGTATTAATTACAAAACCCTTTGATTTTACAATAGAAACCAATGCCTTGGATATAAAGAACTGATGCATTTTTAGTAATAGGAAGAAACACTACGTAAAAATCTAATAAATACAATATTAAAAAAATTTAAAAGTACATTCAAGTATTAAAAACCTGGCAAAAACATAATTGGTTTGGCTGTTCTGCTCATTTTAAAACTATCCTATGTGAATACTGTTCATGATTCCATAGTTAAGGTTGACTTAAGCTTATCCTTAAGGCAGAGAGTCATATTATTTAAGTACAAAAGAACAAAGTATATTTCTCCCCAAATTACTTCCATGCTTCTGAACATTAGTGGAAGTTACTTTGTAATGAACAATTACTAACAGCTACAATTGTTTGGGAGGAACAGAGTGCATATGATGTTTATAAAGGCTGACATATTCAGTTCACATTTACAGGAAGCAGACTAGCTTGAAGCAAGAGAGCTGAAGAACAAGGAACTTAACATACCAGTGCTGACTACCTAAGTGAAAAGTAAATCAGCGTAGTGTATGGGAACATAATTTCACATATGTTGACAATACCTCCAAAATAATTTCTTATGTTTTTTAAGAAGTCACTGTCTCAGCCACTCGTATAATCTACTATTTGTTCTATTCTGCAATCAATACAGTGTGTAAGACATATGCGCATTATAATAAAAGGAAGAACTGCTAATAGAAATTTCCTGTTTTTTTCAACAGGTAGAGAAGCCTGTGCTGTTAGCCAGTGAATTTTTGTTGGGCCTGGAATGCTGAATAGATAGTAATTTTTAAAGTCTTTCCACCCAACTATAATCTATGTCACTAGCTGCCAACCTTTTTGCAGCTGAAAATCTCTTAACAAGTAATGCCCCATTGAGTGATCTACCTTGATAATCTTCCAATTCACAACTCTGGGCTGTTGCCACCTGTCTTCTTTCTTAGTGGGTACTGCTGCCACTTCCACTTAACCTCAATACCAACAGCTCTTCTGCATCCTGCAGTTGTGCCAGCATTGCCACTAAGCCAGGAAGCTGGATAGCCTGAAATCTCTGCCCCGTGCAGCCCAGCATCTCCAGGTCCAGCCAGCTGATAGACAACTGATGAACAAACTGGACAAACCTAAAACCTACCTGGCAGAATTTATCTTTGCAGTTTATTCTGTGTAGTGCCTCATCACTAGGTTTATGTCATTATCTGGTAACTAAACATCAGGTAGTCATAATATAGTCAACTGAATAAATCAGAGCAACATCAATATCAGGTTAAAACAGTTCCCAAAGTTCAACGCTGTACCTAAAAATGACCAATTCTCTGAGTTGAGAGATGGACAGAACCCCAACTCTGCCCCAACCTCCTTTCAGGAAACACCTTAAATTTCTCAAAAGACCTAAGCATACATTTGTAGTGTTGAGAGATGCCTTAGTTTTTCAACTTAAACAGTCTCTAGCAACCATGACTTTTTCAAATTAGCAAAGAAATTATTACGGGCAATGACTACTGCACCTCACTAGTGATTTGTTAAAGATGTTGATAAAATTCTCTGTTTAAAAAGCTGTGTCATTCATTTTCTAAAGATGGATCTAACACTAATCACTTTAAAATAACATTGCAGCAGTGACACCTCAGCTCCTACAGGAGATGAGAGAAGCAGATGTATGTTAGCTACCAAAAGAACAAATAGCATTTACCAACATTTACCATCTCATACATAATTTTTAGTTATCTTCTTCAAGGTGAACTATTCAAACTCTGTTCTTTAACATACAAGCACAAACCTACCAAATTACAATTTCATACTGTACATGTGACAATATGATCCCACATGTTATTAAAAAAGTTTTTGAAAAAGTCAAAATATCCTGCAGATTCCTTTTGCACAGAAACTAAAATGGTGAGAACCCTACAAAGGGCCATGGAACTCCTGGATGGGGTAAATATTGCTTATTCCAATCAGTTAAGATCACTTTTAGGAAGCTCTGATCTAAGTAAATCTCATTAATCATAGACTGTGCCATTACCCAGCACAAAGTCACAGTTTCCAGATACTGCATGATTATAGCCCACAGTAATGAAGATAAACATAACCATACCTCTGAGGAGTCAGACTAGGTCAACATCTCTTGATTGAGCAAAATGCCCATAATAATACAGGAAAAAAAGAGAGCTTGCTGGCAGGCTTTAGAGCAACCAGGTAACACTCACACATGAGACAGAAGTCCTTTGCTCCTTCCTTGATATACCAGCGGCCCATAGGCTTGAGATAATACTCTTCTGTACCTTCTCTGGTCCTAACCATAGTAATACATAAGATACATGAGGTAATCTAGTACAGCAGAGCTTGAGGTAAGGATTAAGTTTCATATTGCTCCTGCCAGGAATCCCCAGAAAAATTATCAGAATGTGTCTTTTGAGTATAATAAAATAGAGATATTGAGAATTCCAGGCCTTGTCTTTTCCTATTCAATACAGACAAGCAATAGTAGAGCTAACTAAACCACAGCAACTCTCTAGTGTAAACAAAATCCAGCTGCTAGATTTGGTCCAGGTCTAATTCCGAAAAGGGACCCCAAGGACTCTAGTCCTCGTAAGGTCACCATGTGGTATTAATTGGACTAATGTGCCTTTCCAAGCACCTTTTTTTGTCAAAGATTCTTGGTTCCCAATGCTACATCTAGACTGCACAGCTGGCGCACATTATTTTTCAACTCATCCAGATTAGAGGCCTGGTTTTTACAAGGTCACAGGATCAGAGGGCACAGCAGCTCTTTTCTATCTTATATTCTAGAGTTTCCTTCCTGTGGAAGTTAAGTATAAAAGTGAGATGATGGGATTACACACAGACCTCATCCTGCCACAGCTCAGAGGCATTGTTGCTTCTCATACTTTCAGCACTGTCCATCAACAAGACACTCCCTTTGAGAAGTGCAAAGCTCTGTTTTAAGAAAAAAAATATTTTGAGATGCCAAAGATCTCATGTGTCCAATTCATCCTGGTTCTGGCTTTGTCCATCCCTTGCAGACTCTCCACAGAAGGTATATCTCCTGTGAAACACAACTATGACTATGTGTCCAACAACAGAAACTCTTACAAAGAAGGTCTCGCTCTGGACATGGTCACTTTAAATGAAAAGTATAGTCAAACTATCAAGGGCACCTTGCTGCATAAAGCCTAGGGATTGTGGAGTTTTTGGCAATGGAACAGGAAGCTCTAAGGGTCATAGCTTAGGTGTGAAACAACGCAGTCCTAAGAAAGTCAGGCAGTCACTTCATATTAGCGTCAGCATGGGCATTATCTTCAAGAGTCCTTCCCTGTTTTCTTTGTATGGTGAGATGATATGGGCCTAAATTATACACTGGAATAACCAGAATTTATTACATTCACCAGGAAAAAGTGAACTCTGCGGTTAAAGGAAGAAATTACTGTATCAGCTACTAATAACATCTGTTTATAAATGAGGTTTATTATATATATAACAAACTGATATTTTCAGTCCAACTCACAGTAATTTTTCTTTCCAAATACTAATATTTCCATTGTACTCGCAGTAGCAAATGTTTACACACCGTATCTCAATCAACAAAGGCAACATGTTTAGAGATTACAAAGAATCTCTCAAACATGGCCTCCACTCTCTCAAAGTGTAGATTTGGCCAAACTTTTCATACACATTTGGTGTTATTCAGTTTCATTCCATCTTACCTTTTAAAACATTTAAAATCTGTGGAAAATTAAGCCAGAGTATTTATAGACATTCATAAAATATGTAAATACCATGAGGAAACAAAAATTGAAAGGAGTATGAAGAATCTGATGACAATTATATTGAAAACGTTGATTACATCCCAAACCAAGGACTTCTGTAAACTGCAAATTTACAGTTCTTTACCAACTAGAAATGATGAGACTCACAACTGCAGTAGTGAAAATATTATTGCTTCTGTAAACTCCATGCTCAAGTATAAAGTAGATATGTAATCTTCAACTCCCTAAACACTCCAATTTGGCCACTAAAGATGCTGTTTTACATTTCCAAACATTTTCCCCTGTCACTACGTTTTATACTTCAGTTCTCAGGTTGTAAGTATTTGTTACTTGCAAAGCAACTCCTTTTGAACACAGAATCATGGGAGGCATTTGTTACTAACTGCTAATGCAGCCTGCCAAACAAAAACTCCCTGCTGGTGACATGACCACCTAGTGACCTCTAAAAATGTTTTAACAATGTGAAAAATATCTCCCTCTTGTAGGAAACAGCAATTTTTTAAATTAAATGTACATTGAATGTTCGCTTACATACAGATAAATGGTATTCAGAGTCACCTTCTCTGTTTCCAATTTCAATCTTTTGAAACCCAGCCCAAACCTAAATAAATAAACGTTGATACTAAGAGGAAACTAAGAGCTCAAGAGCCTTGTGATTTCACAAACAGCTTTTTTCCATTTTCTAAAATCTAAACTTCGAGCCAGACATAGAACAGGTAATGAAAAGAAACAAGTTTGGCAGCCCCTATGTGGGTCTAAACTGAAAATATGTCAGGCAAAAATAAGTGGCTATAATTTGGCAGATTTAAAGTCTAAAAGTTTGCAGCTTGCTAGACTGATTTTTTTTTTTTTTAGTATGTAAAATTTGCAAATTGAAACACTATAACTGTGTTGAAAAGTGACTGTTACATAATTCCACCATAATCAAGCTTTTAAACACCATTTTGCCATTATCTATCCCTTATGCAATAGCATCACAAAGAGAAAAATAAATTAGGATATACACTTATCAGATGATGAATGTCTAATGTTTAAATATGCTGTATTTCTCTAACACTTTTTCAGAATTTTTATTCAAGTTACCAGGATATTGACAGCTTTCAGGTAAATAGTTGATTAATCTCATTTATTTATTTGTTCCTCTTTGGAAGACACTGGGATTAAAAAACAATGCTATCTGATATCTTTTTAACAAAATACAACAGTTCCTGGAATGTTAACCTGTAATTACTTCAAATCATTCATCAAGAACAAATTTGCCAATCTCCATCAATTTTTACTAAGAATAATAAAGTTAGGGTACAGGACTTGAATCTCTCTCCTACCCAGAACTATCTTGCCCACTGTTACAGTAGTGTATCAGGTTAAAATAGGTTTAGCAGGCTAATACCACAAGACTGACAGAAGTTATGGCACCTTCTGTGTCACTGACATGACTGAACATAATTTCAAGCATGCTGTATAAATTAAAGGATTTTAGTCCTACTAAAATAAAACATGATAAACTTTTCCCATATTTAGATTCTGAATAAAAAGTCAGAAAATCTGAGATATTAGAGTTGAAATACTGACACCACGAATAATCCAAAGGAAGTACCTGGGGATCCAGAACACATTTGAGTAAAGTCCATCTTACATTAGCATGCTACATCAATGCACAAGGTCATGCATTTGCTAAGCACGGCTTTCAAAAACTTTCTACTGTACTAATTAGCAGTCATATTCACTATAAAGCATGGATAATTTTAATGGAGTCATGAAGAATACTCTTCCAAGTACCATGATGAGAACAGAACTTTTCATCCAGATAAAATTCTATTTCAGTGTGTAACTTAATCAGCAACATATGGAGGTTTTATATGCATCTAGTGTGTGCAGCTACTAACAGCTTTTAGGTGAAGTACTCCTATAAGGAGTTCAAAAAACTTATTCTTCTAAACCTTTTTCCTAGGCTACAGAGTACGTCTGCTTGATTCTTCCTTTGTTCCAAAGCAAAAAGTGTTATTTTCACTTTTATAACTGCAAAAATGGCCAAAAAGTAAAAGCATATCATTCAAGTTCTCAGTAACAGAACAGAATGCTCCTCACAAGAATAAGACCCAAGGCACTGAATTATTTTTCATCTTTGACCCCAACCAAATACTACCGTTATCTGGGCAGCCTGATGCTGGTTCCCACATCTGTCTGGAAGCAATCTGGAGCAAGGTGTTCTCCATTCAGAGGCACTCTCTCGAACAATATTCAGTATAGACATCTGATATAGACTATAAGATAAATATACCTCATCTCCTTTATATCTGATGCAAGACAGACTTGTGCAAATACAATCATAAAGTGATTAAAATCTCTGTATTGCAATATTTTTGCACCAAAGAAAATCTGCTGACTTATGTGAAGTGATGCCCTTTTGATAGTAGTATGAGGACATATTCTCAGAGCCAATTCTCACCTGTAATTTAAGTGTGCTTTTATATGTTAAGTACAGAGGTTTACATAAGGCTCCTTAAACCAGATCTCTAGCTGGTACATTTTGTAAATCTCACTAAAATCACAGGGACTGTCCTAGTTCAGACATAATGGTCTGGTACATAAACCTTCCACTGAGTCAAATCACCTTAAAGGTGTAAAGTTATTGTGATTGTTGGGCTTGTATTTATGGATGCAAACCAATGAAGTTTAAAAAAACATATTTTAATGCTTTTTGTATAATTAATATATTTTCTGACTTTTTTTCTCTACACCGTTTCTTCATAGATTTGATAACAAACTGGGGCAACACATCTGTCAAATTCCATCTTCAAATAACAGTATTACTGACTCTCTGCTTAATACATTATTAGGTTTTATTCAGCCTGCTCGGACTACTGCACAGGAAGAACTACTCAAAGTTTTCTTTCTTCTTTTTTTTCACAACAGTGGGAGACATGCCAGCTGGGACATTTTAAGTCTCTTTCATTAAAAAAAGGTTAAGGTCAAAATAAGTATGATAAACATGGTAGTTCATCTTCTCAAAACTCAAGATGAAAGACTAAACAGAAAAGAATATTTTAACCTCACTAATAGTAAAATATTTTTTTTCTTAGTGCATAATTAGAAGCAAAAAAGAAAGAAAAAACATTTTTGCTATAAATTTTTTGTCTTTAGATGTACTCAGTAGTTAATTTAACAACTATATAAGTCTTAAGTTTATTATATGTTTTCAATTGTCCAAATGACAATCCAAGTTTTATGAAGGATTATGAAGAGTAACATACTTAAAGAGAAAAATACATTTTCCCATTGTAAAAGAAAAAAAAAAAGTTTAAAAGAGAACTCATGTTGTGTTTTGGTTAAACGAGTTGTCCTTTGACTCAAAATTTCTAAATGCTATGTCTCAGAGTTCCTTGCTTGTAGGAATATATTAAAATACAGTAAATCCCTACACTTTCGTTTCTTATACTAAAATACTTTGTTACAAGAACAGTGAAATATGTTTTCACTCACTTTCTTAAAGAAAAAAAAACAAACCAGAGGTTATCAGACAAACGGGGACAATAGATTAACTTCCAAAGAACTATATTCTGTTTCTTGTAAAAGAAAAGTAAATTTATAGCACATCAAGCTTTTATTCCCAAGTGAATATGATAACTGGAATGCAAAAGTCTAAAACTGGCAACAAGTAGAGCTGGTCCAAGCATATGTAATGAAACTTGAAACTAGGCAAAGAGATTTGAGAGGTTAAAGGGAGATAGGGTGGGAAGTTAGCAAGGCAGACCTGTTCTCCCTCAAAACCACAAGAAAAATCTTCAGTACAGTGAAAGCAGCATGGGTTGCATAAATTTGAAGTGACAGAGTCTTTTGGAGTATGGTGTTATTTAAAGTGGGAGGATAGTTGCAGGGGTGGCAGGGATCCATGGAGCAGTACATGGGAGCAGCTTTCTGCCCAGTCTTATGGGTTAAAGTGAAAGAGAAATATCAAATGGACCATATTAAATTAACTTTACCTCAAGGACTGGTGCAATGAATTACCCATGGAGAGATAAGAACGAAAGGCTCAACTATTTTTTCCAAAAATACACTGCCACAAAACCCCTCTGTTAACCTAAGAAAATACATTATTTTTTAGTATCCTTTAAGTCATAAAAAAAATTGAAATCATGGAAGTTTTAATAGATCTAGTAATTATTCTTAATGGATAACATAAGTCATGTAGTATCAGCGAGTAAAACGTCCACAAACAGCTGACGTAGAATTTATTAAAGGAAGAGGAAGGCTTCTAGTTTGTACAGTTATAGAGGAAAGGCAACTCCAAATGGTGCCAAGTATCAACAACTAATAGCATAACTCTGTTCTGATTTACATACCATATACACCAGGATGACTGGCACCGGAGAGAGTGTAAGATTAGGTAAGAATTTAGTCTAAAGTGCCCTCTTGGGCTAATTACTGCGATGTGCTCAACCCAAGGCAACTCTAGCACTGATGCAAGGGGAAATCTGAGCTAATGCAAAGGGCAGCAATCCATTTAGTAAGTCGTATATTTTAGACAGAGATCTTAACACCAATACTCCATGACCTGCACTGGCTGGCTGCCAACTTCTGGGTGAAACTGAAAGTGTTAGTTCTGATCTATAGTCTTAAATGGCTTGGCACCTGCTTACTTGAAAGATTCCTTCTTATCCTTCTTTTGTGCAGGGCAGCATAAGAGACCCAGCAGGAGTCTTTCCTATAGAAGTGTATGTGGAGGCAGGGGGGAAGAAAAGAACAGGGACGAGGGAAGAAGAGAAAGTATTGTGTTCTCTCACACTTGTGTAAAAAACTGCACTTCTTGATGTGAAACAGTCCATGAGGTTATGCTATATGAACCATCATTTTACTTGAGTGTATGAAGAGGGTATGGTTTCCTATTCGTGACTATTTGATGAACACACTAACTGCACTGGCAAGAATTCAGTCTTTAACTTCACATTATTCTGAGGTTTTCTTTATTCTTTGACTCCACTTATAGAGTTTCCTTAAACAATGATAAAACAGTACTTTGAGTGGTATATGATTATTTTTTTAAGCGATCACTACAATGCTAAATAATAACAAGGTTTTATATTTTCACATGATACCCTAAATTTATAGCAAAAGTCAAAAGGAAGTTACTAGAAATCACATTTTTATCAGTGTTTAAAGTCTCTGCATTTAATGGTGCTACTCCAAATTTACTGCTATTTTTCAAGGTTGAAGCACTGCACTTAATGTAAAGACAGACATTAAGATATAAAATAAATTACATAGCAACAATTTCCAGAGAAAAGCCATGTCCACAACAGCAATAAAAAAGACTTAAAGATTTTGTAACTGAATGTTTGGAATGGTCAATGAATAGAACATCAGTTTTATGACTGTTTAAAAGACACTTTCACCACATATCACATAATGCTTTTGTACACATGGCAACCAGGTCCTACTTTAGCATATAAGCAGTTAAATGGTATTGAATCAGGATAAGACAAAGTAGCTATAAGGTTCAGTTGTTATTCAATATATTACTGCACTATTTTCACATATACCCTTGAGGAAACGAGAGCAGAAACATGCTGCACAGTTAATACACAGTTCAGCTATGAGACTACTGTATTCAAGCAGTAGATAAAGTCTGGGAGATGTCCCATAGGATATCCCTATTAAATACTCATCTGCGATTTAATCTAGTTAGCCACAGGGTGTCAACACTGGTCCACACAGAGGCAGGCTCACTGAATTTGCATTTGCCAGTTTAAAAATAAATCTTAAATAAAACAATCTAGAAATAACAGTTTGAACAATCTGACACATACAATAAACATATGGAATGACTTAAAAGGCAAGAAAACTGAAGCACAGAGCAAAAGTGAGTTCAGGAGACACCCAGTCTTGTTACTTAAGCAAGCCGTAAATTGAATCAAATTCTTTTTGCTTAGAGCCAATGGGACTGGGTAGATGTCTCAGACAAACAGGCTAGAGATAACAGGGAAAAAGCAAGATTACAACAGATGGAAAAGGACATCAGGCATTTTCTTCACCCAGTTACACTACTGTTCTCCAAATTCTTTCCCCAAAGACAGTGTGAACCTAGATTAATTTTTCAAAGCTGATCATGCTATATAGTAAAGCCATAATTGCACAGCATGTATTCACCTGATCAATCTGCAATGCAAAATCACCCAAAATAGAAGTTCCATCTTACTGATGTTATGCATGTAAGATGGAAGTGCTGTGTTTACCCTTACCCATTACTGAGCAAAATAGCTATATTTAGCTGAATGAGCTAAAAATAGCTGTTTAGCTCCAAAGCTTATTAAATCTTCAGGTTTGCTTTATATAGAGTACTTTGTTCCAAATCTGTTGATTCTGTGATGTAAGTTAAACAATGCAGCAATAAAGTATGTATTTGCATAATCTATTTTAAGAGAACAGACAATAAAGAAAAAAAAGCTAGATAAAATACAATCTCTATTAGACTAATGCCAGTGCCTCTTCACACGAGCATTTTTAAATCAGTAATTCTAACAGATATAAATTAAGCACCACAGAACTGCCATTATTTTTTCAGTCATTTTTGTGATCCTGTTGAATCAGAAACTATTTGGTATCAGATCTAAGCATTGTACTATATTTATGCTGATATTTTTTTAATAAGTGGGAATTTCAGAACAGTAACAAAAATATTTTCTTTTTTGTGCAAGTGTTCAGAGAAAGAGGAAGCAAAACAGAGTCCTGAAAATACTCCCTAAATTATCACCCAGCACTTCCCCAGTTTATCTTGAAGTATTTCACAAAGAGGTAAAATAGGAATAAAAGGTAAAACTTATTTTTCTAAAATCCTTCAAAAAATAGCAAAAACCAAATCAGGAACAACATTCATGTTTATGTTTCCCAGAGTACAGCTTTATTTACTAGCCACACTGTCTTAAGACTGGATAGGAATTGTTGTGCAATGTAACAAGTTTTGGTATTTTACTGAAAGCCATCCCTATATACAGATCCTACTGAAGCCCACTGTAGGGCAATGACTGCTACAAAGAACAACTGCAGCTAAAAAGAGATGGATTTTAGCTCCCAGAACTCACTTATACAAACAGTTCCATCATTAGTGCCACTTTCTGAAAGCTGTAACTTTTTCTTTACCTCAGATGCATCCAGTAAAAGCTAGTAAAAAACCTCAAAAGTCATAAACAGCTACTTCAGTACTGGAAGATTAATATCAATATACATAAAGCACATTGGAGATTCCAGAAATTAAACCTATGTTTGCACATTATCAAGAATAACTTGAATATTGTGTCCTGGAGTCACAGAATATTAGAAGGAAGAGATCCATCTAAAACCCGAGAATTATAAAAATGACTTCACAATGTTGTTACAGTAAAGTAAAAACATGGTAATAATAACCATGCTGTTATGCGCTGATCAAGCACTTAATGATCTATGCAGACTAGGAAAAATAATTAATATCACGTGAAAATCTTCAAATACTGGAATTTCATTCATTATTCTAAAGGGTCCTGTTTTAACAGTTTAGATCTCTCCAGCAGAATCGCTGACTGCATGTGCCATATACAGCACTTGAGAAATGTGCTGTCTGGTCAGTGGTTTTTCACTGCCACGACTTGGAGCAAAGCTGCCAAAATTATTTCTCTATCCAGAATTTCATTCACTATCCAGAATTTCCATCACTTCCCTATTCCAGAAATTCTGAAAAGGAATTGCTTCATTATGTAACATATTCAAAATACGCTGATTAAATATTGTTCTCTGTTCACACTAAATATGGTGTTCTCCCTTGTGATGACATGACCTTTCTTAAAAAAAAGGCAAAAAACCCCAAACCTAATTTTAACTAGTTTTTCTATACAGTGCCACTTAGTTACAGCTACCAAAAGAAATTTTGTACCCGTTGTCTGAATTTTTTTTAATTACTGAAGACATAAGGAAAGGAAAGTTAGAAATACTGACAAAGTGATACATATATGTACAAGTCATAACAGAAACAAGTGACTGTAATGGTTCATAGAGTCAAGGATGTAGAAAACCAAAAACCTGCAATCACCATTAGTGATTATACTCCAAGTCTACAGAAACCCTTTAAGATTATTTTCCTTGACTAATAGGGCTGAGTCCTGAAAGCCACAGAGTGGTCTGCTCCTATTCACTAAAGCATTTAAACATATGCTTTCTCATAAGCAAATAAGATTTGAATTCAGTAGAACTACTCACATGCTTACAGATAAGCATGTGCTCAAGTGCTTTGCTGGTCAGGGACAGTGAAATTCTTACCTATTTGTGGTTTTAGGAGCTGGTAAAGGATCAAAATACTCTGTATCATTCTTTGTGTTTCCCAGAATCTTATTTAATCTGCAGATAAGGGCAACTATCAATCTTTTTAGCATACCTCTATTCTGTTCGTTGACTATAAATACATCATCTGTTTGTATACTACATCTATAATACAAAAGAAGTCTTTCAAAGTTTAAATGAGGTTGGCAGATCTTTGGAAAGAACAGATTTCTGCCTGAATCTACCTAAGCATTATTTTTTTCACACAAGAAAAATAATTAAGTATTTTAAAAAAAAAAAAAAATATCTAGACTTTTAAAATTACAGAAAAGGTGGGTGGAAGAACAGTAAAAGCAGCCAGAAAAGGAGAGACAGAGATAAATACCATAAATTCAAGAGTAGAATAATATAATTATAATATCTCTAGGGCATTCTCAAACATTCTGTCTTCCTGTATATTGCTTTTAGCAGGAAAACACAGTCCCCATGATAGGGTGTCTTCAAAAAAATTTACCAGACTTTTCAAAGCTAGAGACCTGAAAAATGGAGTGATGTAGCATGTTAAGCAAGGGATACGTTAGAAAATTAAATCTCGCATAATCCTTCATACTTCCAGTGGCAAACCTCAACATCAGCAGGCACACGTGGCACTTCTGCCTTTTCCACAGTAGATATTAATTCAGACCCACATAAGAACACATCCATCAGAGCCACCTGTCTGTGCAGTCTACAGGAGATAGGCCTACCACTGGTTTCAAAAATGTGGGGAGACAGTAACTGAAGTATTGCTCCCAACTAAAGTCATGGCAGTAACAATCGGCAAGAGGTGATACACATGCATTTGACACTGATGATGCCTGACTGCTCTAAAAATCAATACTCCCAAAGCAGACCAATTTTATATTAAAAATAAATTGTAACTTTTGATGTTGTGGCCAAAAGCTGAGTTCAAGGAGTTTGGGATTTATTGCTACCTTAGATCAATTATAATACACTAGTACTCACCTGGGCTTCCCTTTATGTCCTTCTTTAAAGCACAACATAAATCTATAAACCTGACAAATTTAGAAACTTCTTTAGGTTGCAGTAATTGATTTAATCTTGATAGTTTTTAAGTCTAAAAAGTCTTTACACTGATCATTAATTCTGGACTGAAATAACACAGCTGATTATTTGAAAGTGTCATCTTTCTATTCTCCTTAAGCAACAGCACTTTATGCAAAACCTTCCTGCAAGAATGATAATCCAGTCTGTATGTCAAAGATCATTATTTCTCTGCAGAGAGAATTTATAGAGAAGCAGTGAATCAGTTTTAAGATCTTCTGCTAACAGACAGTGCTCTGCTTGACCTTGCTCCTTGCTCTATCATGTTTACATTTTCTACTACAGTATGTCTCTAATCCCCAAAGTGTCCCTAAGGGAACTTTACTGTTTCTTAAGTCATGCTCGATGGCTGAACTTTGCAAAACACAGCCAGAGAACAAAAAAAGTATATGAACTGATAAAAAAAAATGTTTTCTATCTTAATTTTCCCCCAATTAAAAAATAGTGGGGGTTTTGTTTCTTTATTTAAAAGATCTACAATTATGGTAGTCATTCATTCTGTATTTTCCTCTCATGAAAAACTTTACTTTCCAAAAATTCATTGCCTCATTATTATTCATTTATAAATTACTCACTTCTAAGGTTGCAGCATAAAATTAAGAAATAATTTTAACTCACAGAAGTTACATCAAATATTCACCTGCAGCTCACAGCTTTTACGATAAAGATGTGACTAACTGGCCTACTAAGTACTTAGAATTTCAATAAACTCCTTCGAGCTAACTATGAGATACACTGCTCTCCATTAACATTCAGCGACCTTCTATGATCCTGCGTGAAGTAATATTTAATGCAGTTTCATTATTAATCTCTTACTATACCGTAAGAAAATCTTGTATCGATATCACCAAAGATAAAAAAAATAAATATACACTCTCTCAATGTTGCAGTCATAAAAATAATTCCACAGAAATCTCTCATCTGTGATATTTCTGCATAAGTTAATGCTATTTGGAAAATTTGACATTGTATAAGATATAGTACTATATTTCTTCTATGTTCTTATAGCTTTGCCTACATATGCGAAAGAAATCTAGGCTATCAAGGAAATAATTATTGTCAACAGGCAATGCATTAAGCACATTTGAAGGTAGATGATGAAAACAGGAAGATAACTCACCACCTCTTACAGTGCAGACATGGTATGCTAGAGCTGAGGTAATGAATCTTTGTTAACTCCAAGCAGGGCAGGGCTTTCAGAGAAAGATGAACTGTTAACATGCACAGTAAGAGAGCTGTTATGTGCCTGCGGACACAATGACTGAAAATTGTCCTACAACTTCAATCTCCTTACCTGCTTTCAGCCTTCTTAAAAATCTCTGCAGAACACAGTTTCACATTCTTATGTCTAGGACTGTCTAGTACATGTCCAGTACTATCCAGTACAGTTAGAACACCAGGTATGAGACAGCGACGTGCCTCTTGCCTCTGTGCTAGATTCTACAAACTACTTTGGAAAAGTTACTAAAAGGCAAATTAGGAAAAGGGTATTTAAGAGTTTATAGATACCATTTGAAGCTCAATGGACAGGAAGGAAATACCCTGGTAAGTAATAGCCAATCTGTTGCAAACGGAATATATTGCTAACAGCATCCCAACTGTTCACCAACTGGGATGCTGGAAACTCACATGCTTTCAACACAGTGACACCCCTTATTTTCAGCTTGTCTACCAAACATTCCTGAGACTTTGAGTAATGAAGACACTTTTGCTTCAGAGGAAAGAAAAGAAGGTTACCTAGATTCATGAATCCCTCTGTTATACCTAGTGGAAATTGCTCATGACAGGTGACCCAGGGTATCAATCATAAAAGCTAGTGCTGATAATACTCTAGAACATGTTATGAAAACGGTTTCCATCATTGACCCAGTCATTTTAGAAAATTCTACTGATCTGTTACTTAATTGTGTAGATATATACACAATTACTTAAATCTGGCTTGTCTCTATATCACTTCTAATCTGCAAAACAGGAATCATGTTAGGCATGTTGCAACAGTTAACTACATTGCTGTTATGATACTTAGATGTAGAAGTAATTGGGTGATATATATATGAGAGATATTATGCAACTTAAAATAACATGGGGTTTTTAGCTAAAAAAATACACCTTTATTCCTCCTCTTAAATCAGAAATATCCTAAGTAAAAATTTCCACAAGACTAAGTACACTTAAGAATTTGGATGCCAACTTTTTCATGTTTATATGTGGTACTATGATTCAGAAATCTGAAGCTTTTACCTGGTAGACATCATCTCTCCATTAGAAATCAGTGCTTGCTCCTCATACAGCAACAAGAGAAATATTAGACCTTAACACAACATATTATGCAACTACAAAAAATTTATCTTGCATAAAGAACTTTGGAAATCTGGCTTCCACAAACCCCCATACAGTAGGATGGATTGCAATTTAAGACATTCATATTTAGAGGGATGCAAAAATATCCAATGTGGAAGTTCTTCATGGTTTAGAGTTCTAGCTTAAACATTTTATTTTTTACAACATCTGGCATACACAAAATGAGCAATGGTATGTTATGGTAACTTTTGTCAAAAGGCACGTAAAATCAGCATATATATACACAGATACACAATGTTTAGCTATATTCTGATACAAGAGAAGGTGATGGGTTTGGGAGTTACAGTTGAGGAATGCGTGTTTTTATAAGGGATAAATTAATCCCTAGTGCCATTCTACTGATCTACCAGAAAAAAAAACAGGGATTAATCTGGCCCAGGACACCAACTGTAATAGTAAAATTATTTTGTGGCTGCTTTTCTACATGGATTTATTATCCCTCACCGTGCAGACGTACATTGTCAATAAATAATGTCTTTGTTCACCTAGCAAAAAGCCTTTCTTCTTAAAAAAATTTATATGGTAAATATGTGTTCTAGCACTTTCATATCATCTTCAACGGAGATTTCAAAGTTTCCTCTATTAATATCACAAAATAACACTGAATTTTGTTTTTCTCCCAAGAATCATAGCAAGCATCAGTTGTTATATTAATAATGATGTTTACATCTCTCATTTGGGAACATCCCTAAGCTTTGACTCTGCTGATAGTTACATTTGTACTTGACAAAAGTCAGCAGAAGTATTTGCATTCTAAAAATTAAGCAACATTTAAACATTGGCAGGAGTGGATCATAGTTTGGTTCCATTTAAAATTAAAAAAAAATAATATTTACTTACAAGTATTTCTTAATCAAACTGTAAAATTAAGTCCTAAGAAAATCTGCAATATCATAAAAATAAAATGGGGACAAAAGAGTTGGTTAAGACCAACAGAAAATAAAGAAACAAATGAGAGAATTTATTTAAATGACTGCATATCTTCCATCTTTGAGCTCCAAAATATGACAGCATTATCATGATAACAAAATAATTCAAAGGCCACATAAATGAACTATAATTTTCCCATATTTTATACAAATAAGTGTATTACATTTAATTTTCCTGGCATGTTTCATAGGCCCACACAGAAAAAGCTGGATTTTATCTTTCAGTTCTATTTCAACTAAAATACCAATGAAAACCAGTATATACACAGCAAAGTATCTTCCAAAGGAGTACATGATTCAATAAACTCAAGGAAATGAACTCCTAATGATTGTCACACACGTTTAAACAGGCAAAGCATTGTGTTAATGCCTCTATGCCAATAGAACATGAAGATCCATGGACATAACCTATTTTTCTAGAATTGTGACTGGGTAGTTAACTCATAGTACAACAATTACTGACATCTTAAGGCTTCATAAACATATGTACCATTTCTTGGAAACAAAATTTGCCAAAAAAAAAAATCTTTTCCTGTCCACTGTATCCATGAAGGCCCACAATTTCTGGGTTGGTGCAGAATCCAGTCAGTCCCCCATGCTCTCTCAGAAGGGTCTTTACTTCCATCTGAGGCCTGAGGGGCTGCTTTCTGCTCTGCTCATCAGTCTCTGCTTAAACTGCTAAACTACTGCTTCCCGCACTGTCTCTTTAGTCCTCATCAGAGATCCCCTCCAAACTTTTTGCACCGCCCATGCTTAGCTCTTTCCCATGAAAAAGCTACCTCCCCTCACAACTCCATATAATCCTGTCATTTCTTTTTTACAGGAATGCAACAAAAAGGAAGAATCAAACAAACGAAAGATATGTCAGTGCTGCACCTTTCAGATAAGGCAAATCCATTGGATGGCAGCAATAGTTGTTTGGCTGAAAACATATTTCCTTTGAGAAGCTATTGTCTCTACTATTTATGCATGGGACTGGTTTTTACCCTCACTGAGAACAATTCCCTTGTCATCTTTGAGCA
This sequence comes from Athene noctua, assembly GCF_965140245.1. NCBI lineage: Eukaryota > Metazoa > Chordata > Aves > Strigiformes > Strigidae > Athene > Athene noctua. The sequence continues at coordinate 15,357,035 of NC_134046.1, read as the reverse complement.
AGCCTTATAGTTATTCAAAATATGATCCGATTTTACAGAAATATATATATAAATATATAATATAGAATGTTACTTTAAATACATGTAAGGAATTCTAATTAAATATAGTTTCACAGAAAAGAAAACAATAAGAAATATGTCACAAATAGAATTCAAGAAGAGAAAATCCAGGGTATCAAAAGTAATTTCATAACTTATAGGTAGTATTCAAAATGTAAAAGAAAAATGAACATGTCTTTACTCAGAAGTGCATTCATGGAAATTCTTAGAAGTTTCTACAATAAGACATTTTCTATAACTTGATATTTTGCATTGGAATAACAGGGGTTCAAAGTTCATTCTGTGTATGAAAAACAAACTATGACACAATATTGGATAAAATGATGAAATCATAAAAGCCATGGTTTTAATTTCAGAGTAGGAACAGTTTCTATTTTCAACAATTCTCATTTTGATCATGGCTATTTTTTCACAGTGATCAAAAAATATGGATAGTGGATATAACTCTTTTTTTTTTTCTAGTAAGCACAGTACTGAATTTATACTAGGAGATTATAATTTTATCAAATGAACTTTCTCAAGGAGGGATGTTATTTTCACCGCTGTTTGTGAAGCTTTCCTTTTTAGTCATCAATATATGATAATTTTTAAAAGGATATATTGCCTAGCTCCTAAGCAAGGAATAATCATATTACACTGCCTGGAACATCACCATCAGCTTGATCCTGAAATCACAGCACAGGAAGATAAATGGTATTTCCATTGCAAAGTCTCCACAAATAGTTCAGTGTTTTAATAGCTTGTTCTGCAGATATGCTTCTTCCTTAGACTTTCAAAAACTACCACGTCAGACAATATGATAAACACAGTAATACAAAGGTGAAATTAACTTTGTAAACCAAGACCCATAGGTAATGCAGTTCAAAAATGAAGCAAAGGTAAAAATGTCAGTGAAGTCCATCTTGCTTCACATGATGTTTGCTGCCTCAAAGGGCTTGTATGCAGCCATGACCTAACACAAATTAAGTAACTCCAAAGTAGGAGGACTGTGACTACATCAGCACAGTGCCACATCCCAGCTAACAAGACCTGACAAGGTTAATTGTTTCAGATAATGATGTATTGCTGCAGTTAAACTGTTCCTAGAATTCAAACTTGCATTGCTCTGTAGAACAGGAAGATCATCCTCAGTTAATAAGAGTGCTTCTAACACTGCACTCCTGCTAACCCTTGTAACAACCTTCAATTTAAACTGAGCTAGCATTTGTAAAAATCACTCACATCCATCTTCTACACTGGTATGCATATACCAAAGTTTCACAGGAGAAGATTGGTCTTAATTATTCATTATCATGCCATCTATCTTAACAGAAAGAAAAAAAACAAAGATCCAACTACTCATAACCTTTTCTTGTTGCTAACATTTCTACCCTACAGCAGAAGGCCTATTCTATACAGAACGAAATTTATTCTATGGAATAAAGCACTTTATTATACTCACTTTATAGCATTTATTTGACCTTCTATTGATTGTCCAAAAATTCATTGCACTGTTTACAGGTTTTATCTTTCCATGCCCATGCACTTTATAGGAAGGAAGCAGGTGGAGGAACACACCTTGTCAGATCTCCCACAAATCTATACTCACAAGGAGAGCCCTGTACATTCAAGGCTGCTCATTCGCAGTGTAGGACAGGAAAGTAGCCAGATCTTCAAATAAACAACAGTCAAAGTGTACCCACAATAGCTCTTTCAAATCAGTTTCCCCACATAGAATCTTGCTAGTTCTTTTGTTAGCACTTCTGGAATGGCACACCATATCAGAAAGACAGGACCACAGCAAGACAACACAAGACCAAATTTTCTCCATGAGCTCCACTTAACTGAAAGTTGTCTTTGGACACATTGCTTCACTTGTTTGGGCTTGTTTCTGGGATTTCCTTTCTTTTTGTTTATTCCTCTATCATCTTTGACAAAATGGCAAGGATTGCCCTGTCACCTCACTTAAAACTTTAATAAACGCAGAGGATTACGCTTCCTCCACTAAAAGTCCAGATATTTTTTTCTATTTAATCTTCTTATATACATCTTGAAAAAAGCAACAATTAGCTTCAGCAGTGCACTGAAACAGGAGGGGTCCATAACAACATCAGTTTGCCCTTGACTTCCTTTATAAACCATATAGTAAAAGGAAATCAAATGGGGAAAAACTAAAAGACAGAATGTAGAAGTCAAAGAGAATTCACAGGCACAGTAGATTAATTTAGCTTTAATCTTTCTCTATTTAACAGCAAAGATCAAACTGCTGAAAACTTTTCCCTTTGTAAATCATATATATTCTTATAATCTCTAATATCAAATAAATGCAATTTAAACCCACATCTAAACTTAAAAGCACTATACATGCTGCACAGACTTGTTCACGATCTCATTTTTAATGTAGGTGTAGTATAGAATGCCAATAAACAGTGCACTTTGTAAAATTATTTTTAGTACTCAACATGATAGCTGCATGTCAGCAGGATATGGTGATAGATATTTTTTTTCAATGTTTTGTCTTTGCCAAGTAAAATATAATAAAAGAGATAAATAAATGAGATAAATTCTTCAGTTTCTGCTTTTTACCATTTATTAAGGCTTCTGGACCAGTTAAGGAGTGACAAGACACCAGAAAAAAACAGGGATGTGTTATTTCTTATGTTACAATCACTATTAGTACTTATAGTGCTGTACTTTCTCTCAAGACCCTCACCCACGATTGTGTATCTTATGTATCCATGCACATGGAAGACATAAAATATATGTCAAACAAAATAAAGCAAGTTATTAAGTCAAAATAGACCCTAAATCTTAGTGGAAGTCAACAGATAAACACACTATAGGTCTAGTTTAGCCTAAGTACACAATGCATAATTCAGAGCTGAACTAAGTTTATAACTTATTGCAATATTTCTTACTCAGAGAGAGGTCTGGTATATTAAAGCATTGTTCAGTCACTAATTCAGCAAAATTCATGAGAAACTTCTTTCTTACTTATAGTTGGGGGTTTTTTTAAGAGCCAGTACATCTCTCCCATGCTTGGGAAAAAAAAAAATCTGGTCTGAATCGGCCTATAATTAAACACAGAAATTTATTGCTAAATTATTTGTACTCAGTGCTCTCACTGTCACATTCATACACATTACTTCATGTAATTCCATTATGATTGTTAGTAAAGACTTTTTCTTCCTTATCACTGGCTTTCCCAGGCATCCATCCTTCTGGACATTGCCATATAAATTCTTCTTACCACTAGTGTAGAATGCTTAAAATATTTTGTAAAATATTGGAAAATATAACATGAACTTAAAGGCATAATAGATTTATGGAAGCATTTATCATCACCATTAAATATGTAATAATATTCATGACAATTTTCATCTCTACAATTTATTAACATACAGATATAATCATAAATATTAATATCCATCATCTGATTGATAATGTTCAAGTCTGTGCACCAAACCTAACCATTCTATGCTCTCATATCTGTCACTTTGCAATGCTGAGAAGGAAGAGTAGCTCAATCTGAATGTAGAACATAAAGAACTCCCTTTGCTCCCAGCTGAAAAGAAACATTCTTATAAACACAGACACATCCATCCCCACAGGGTACGATACAAATCTGTCATGCAGAGTGTAAGGAGACTACCAAGATGTTGGGAACCCATGAAGGAACTGTAGCATGTGGGAATCAAATAAGAGGAAGAAGGGCAACCAGAGTGCACACAGAAGACTTTTCAATTTCAACTCTACACCAATTTTCTGAAACTAAGCTAGGGCCTACCAATCCTGAACAGTTCAACTTTCATCAGCATATTCACCAATGACACCAAGCTGTGTGGTGCAGTCAACACGCTGAAGGGAAGGGATGTCATCCAGAAGGACTTTGATGAGCTTGAGAGGTAGGCCTGTGCAAACCTCATGAAGCTGAAAAAGACCAAGTGCAAGGTCCTGCACATGGGTCGGGGCAATCCCAGGCACAAATACAGGCTGGGAGATAAGTGGATTGAGAGCAGCCCTGCAGAGAAGAACTTGGGGGTACTAGTGAATGAAAAACTATGAGCCAGCAATGTGCACCTGCAGCCCAGAAAGCCAACCATGCCCTGGGCTGCATCAATAGAAGTGTGGCCAGCAGATCGGGGAAGGGGATTATGCTCCTGTGCTCTGCTCTCATTAGACCCCACCCACAGTGCTGTGTCCAGCTCTGGGCCCCCCAGGCCATGGACCTGCCCAAGTGGCTTCAGAGGAGACCACAAAGATGCTCAGGGGGATGGAGCACCTCCCCTGTGAGGACAGACTGAGAGAGCTGGGGGTGTTCAGCCTGGAGAAGAGAAGGCTCCGGGGAGACCTTAGAGCGGCCTCCCGGTACTGAAAGGGGCTACAGGAAAGGGGGGAGGGAGTATAGGGATAGGATGAGGGGTAACAATGAGGCAGCCTTCATGGAAAGTCATAGGCCACATATGAAAGATTTAAAAAGAAATCAAATTACTTTTTTTATCGTAAAAATAGTATCACATGAGAAACAGTAACCTCACATATGGTTCTTTATTGGTGACAAAAAGTCTAGAACTATGTTAAGAAACTGTAGTGAAACAACTCCAATACATACTCATTTAATTGACAATATGTCACTGCATCAGTCCAGAGAATTTGTTATAATCCAGTGAATGATGGAAAAAAGGTGGTTGCTATTATTTACAAATACAGTATCACTGTTTTGAACAAAATTTGTTTAAAGATATTTTACCTTAAATTAAGTACATATAGAAACAGCGTTTCTGTTTAGTACTGCCTCCCCCAATCCTTTTCCAGCATCTCTGTACTAACCTTTTTTCTCTCCAGTATTTACCCACTGGTTCAGCTATATAATTAGTATTTCCATTTTCATAAAAATCATCAAGAATTTCCTCATTCTAGTGTTTCTCTTCTTCTCTCATTTTCTAACATTCTAAAATCCTTTAAGCTACCTTTTTCTCAACATTTACTCCACTTCCTAAATAAACTTCAAATCTCTCGTTACAATACCAACAAAATTTTATTCACTAAACATTGTTATACGATTAGTGCCTCCTCAATTAATTATTATGTAACAGTACCACTTCAGTTTGTTCCAGCCATTTAAATTTAACACCGGTGGTATTCCAACTTAGTCAAGATATACCTTGCAAATTTCTATATTTCTTCCAGCCTGCTTTCCACAGCATTGCCCATGAGCATAGCAGTTGATTAGGATGATAAACATATGCTAAAAATTATCTTTTATAACCTAAATTACATGGTTTATGATTAAAAAAATATTATTTGAATAATGTTTTACATTTTTAACATCTGATATTCAGGAATTAGGGAGAAGTTTCTGATCATCTTGCAGGACATCCTTTATTCATGCAAACTTAAAATTAATATTCTATTAAAAATTTCAGTTATAAGAATTGAAATTGAAAGAGGAATAGAATTGCTAGTCTTCCTATTCTTTAGTGTCAAATTTATTAATAAAATTTCCATGTTAGAAGAAAAAAGCCGAATAAATGCATCACTCACAAGGCAAACCCAGGATATGACAAATTATGGGACAATACTTAATTTCATGCCAGTGCCCAAATAGCATATTTTCAGTGACAGGCTTGTCATCATTATTAAGAACTTCCCCTGTCTCCCAGTGATGAAGAAACACATTACAGACAAACACATTAATCTTTCCACACAGTACAATGTAAAACCTTAATTACAACCTCATGCTTTCCCCCACAAACACACAACATACCACAGACCTAAACCGTACATATGTCAACCCTGGATATCTGTTGATGTTCTTAAGACTGCAGTTAAGGCTTTGTGTGAACTGTGAGGGAGATCACTATATTGAATACAGTATGTTTTTTTCTCAATAAAAAGTTTAGAAAACCCACAAAACCCAACCTGTTCTCATAGATTTAGGGCTGCAGGTTTGTACACATACACGGACTCCTAATACAGAGAGTTTTCCAGCAATGGGACTAAATTATCTTTTTAAGTTAAAGGCAGAACTCTTACAGAGGTGCAGTTCAGTGACAAAACTACAAATTGGTAGAACCAACACACTCAAATGCCATCTGTGTGCTGATCATATGCAACGCCTTGTATCAGAAACAGAACTTAGTATCTCATATTCCTCTGTTTTCCCAGTTGAAGTTTAGTCAAAACCTGACTGAGACTCAATCCAGATAAAACAAAATATTTTCCAGGAAAGGAAAAGAATTAGAGTAGCTGAAGGATTAGGGTCAAATGTTTTCATTTTTTCTTTTAATCCACTGAGACAAGGATAGGAACCCAGTTTTACTCAGGTCTCCCATAAACATTGGGTGATATTTCTTTTTTCTTTGCAGAACATTATTGCAATAGCTCTAGACGGTGAGACTGGCAGAGTCAACAGATTACAATATTTTCCTAGCAGGTGAAGGCTGCAGATTCAACCACAACTGATCAATTAAAATTAAGTCAGTACTCCTTCGCTGATACTGTAAGAACCTAAGCACTACCTTTCTTTCCACTACAATGAGTGAAATGAGTGAAACAAGTGAGTGAAACAAAAAAATTCTTGTTTGTTTTGAGAAGAAACCCCTTCCTCCCATCACTGGACAAGACAAAAAATAATTACATGGCTATAAATGTGAAAGCTTATTTGATAAGTAAAATATGGTCACACACTGATGCTTTTTAGTAAAATAATTTTGATTCCTGCCTGTTGCCAAATTTGCTTGCACTTTACAACTCATTTTCCACTACAGCGAGCCTGGATTGGCCTTCTGCTGCTGAAAAATTGCAGGTCATCACTCCATTTGACCTCCATCCTGTATTATTGCAATGCTACGATTAAGGATTACCCTTGAGATCACTAAGACATGTCAGTCAATGTACTTTGACATGAGAAGCAAGGATTCCCATGGTTTTGTTCACAAAAGTACAACTTAATAAATGAGACAATAGACAAGGATTGAATAACAAAATTTGTCTGCACAATGTTCAATAGATGTAACAGGATATGCATTTCACATACAAAATTGTAACAGAGAACTCAGGAGCATTATTTTATTTCTACTTGAGAGGGATACATGCAGCTCGACTTTTTCTGCCTATCATCTCTGGTTCTAATATAACTACAAGATACGCTGCAAACACTAAAGCTTCTCAAGTCAGAGAGAGAATACCAGAACAGAAAAGAAATGTTGATTTCTTAACTACCAAACACAGATAAACAGTCTTTTCTACTAGTTTACACATATTTTAAAGAAAAGCTGCAGATCATGCTACAGCAAAACGTATTTTATGGATACATGCATATGAAAGGGAAATGTGCTTATTTACTTTTCTAAAATATTTTAAAATATTATAAGGGGACAATAAAAAACCATGTTGACTGAAGTGCTATGCTGAATTTTCATGGTTCATCAAAACTTTTAAGGGAATAAACCAATTTTCACAACTACCTTACAAAATTTCTACAAAGGCATTCAAAAATCTTTCTGAAAAATTGCAAAGTAGAGACCCATTTCTGTGACATACTCAGAACCTGTAACTACGCCTTTCAGCAAAAGTGTTTTGTTCAGCATCCTACAGGACAGTTTCAGCAGATCAGCCTCTCTATGAGATGAGACTATGCTATCAGGTTCTGGTCATTTTTACAGGGCTTTAGTAAGACAAAGATCAAAAGAAATGTTTGTCTTTGGTCCTCGGTAGATTTACATCAGTTCAACTGCCAATATTTCTTAATTCACAATGAAATTGTGCAGGGCACCCTTCATAAATATTTATTCAAAAAGTTAGACAACTGAATTTTAGTAGTGTGCCAAGCTATAAACTAACTGAAAGACTATTTGTTCTTCCAGGGAACAGATGTCAAGGTACTCAACTTCCTCTTCATGTAGCAAAACTACAGGCATATCAATTCCTTTTTTTTTTTTTTTTTTCCTTTTAGTAACTTACTACTAAGTTGAATAGTTAGTATTTAGACTACTAAATGCGCTGGAATTCAGATTGTGCAGTAGACCCACTATGTGTATTATTATAGGATAGACCTCAGTCTCTTCTTGAACATGAAAATTACATGTAATAATTTCCTGAATTGAAGATTGCTTTATAGAGTTCGTTATGCATTAAAGTAAGTTATTTTTAGTGATTATCATAAGTGAAATAAAATTCTAAAAGGAATAGGAAACATGCATATTCTGCAATAGTTTATTTACTTAAATATTATGTAAGCATCATGCATTCGATAAAACCTATGTTATTATCATCATCTACTTTGTGTCATTTGAAATATCTAATCTTTGGTTCTCAGTTTACACTAAGCTCAAAGGTGAGTAATTCCACCTTAAGAAAAATGTCACTAATAGACTCTGTAGACGTGTAAATGGTATTAAAAAGGTCAAAGAGACCAAAGTCTGGCTTTCATGAGGTCTCACAGCTACAAGGCGTTTGTCTTTGTTGTTGGTGCCAGTTAAGTCATGTCTGGCTTATTTGATCCCCCAGATTAATACAAAGAAGATATCTGAACTGTGAAAAAAAAATACACAACAGGAAGCTTAAATGCAGCCATATGGACCATCTGATTCTTTCAACCTCTTAACAGATGAGGGTTGAAATAACTTCCTTTGCTTATTAGCTAATTAAATCGTCCTAACAGTGTATAAAATGGCTATAATAAAACTGAGTTTAACCATAACCTCCAGCTATGTTCCATTTAGTTTCACATTCTAGGTCATCTTACCCTACAGTATACAAGATATTGCTAACTGAAGTATAGATATATATTTTCTCAACTTAAAAAACCCTCTCATTTTAAAACTAATACAGCTCACAAAAAAGACAAGAAAAATAATAAAAGTACTTTAAAATATCCACTTATATATATTTAAGATTTTCTACCAAGATTAAATAATTACCTTTACATGGCATTAATGCAAAGTCACTTATGTCTTAGCCCCTATTAAACTTTCTAGTAATGATTACATGACAGTACCTACAGTATCTAAAACAGCTTTCTTTTTTTGTTTGGGGTTTTTTTTTTTGTTTTTAACACAGGGAATACTTTGAAATCAGTCATAAGAGAATTGAAAAAATAAAATATGCTTTAATGTTGTTCATTACATACATCCAGATACATGCTCTTTCTCCACGATAGCTGCTTTAAATGTTGTTTAATTATTTGCTGTATTATAATGAATTTTACTGCCCTTTACATGATGCACAGCTAAATGACTAAATAAAAAACATATCAGTGATTCTAATGCATACATATCACCAGGGTAACAGTTCCTTCTTAAATTCTATGAATTTTAATTAATGCAGCTGAAAGGACTCTACAAAATATATTCTCTGAACTAGAGCAAAGCCTATGACTCTTTCCAGAATGACTGAAAGCTCCTTTATATCCTGTTATCTCCAAATGATAACTGTACCTTTCAATGTATATTTATTTCTCCTAGATAGGAATAGCTAAAGTACATTTCCACAACATATGACTTCCATTAGAAGATGTGATGAATGACCCTCTCTCAACAGCCCAGAAGAGCTCATCTGTGCACACTGAAGTAACATGGCTAGAATGAAATTTTTCCTCACATATCACCATATATTATCAAAGTGACATGCACTGTAATTTTCCTAGGAGATATCATACTGCCTGAATAAAAGTAAAAATAATCTCTAATCTGCAGATTTCAATGATGGTATTTTTTTTAATTGATACTTTGAAACCACTCTTCCTTAAAATTTGAATTAATTACAATTCACATTGTAATGCTGCCAAAAATTGATAGTGATATCCTGGTTTCTTTAATCAAAGCCAAAATTGCCACCAACTTGATAGTGTCTGATGACTTTCATGCTGTCATTTTAAAAAGTGGTGAGTGTGAGAAAAATGCAACATTTAGTCACCCATGAAACAGCAATCATTTGAAAGAAGAAAATTGTCTTTGCAATTGAATATATTAACTACATAATTTTACCTCAGCTACGAAAGGTGATATTCATTGAGGCAGGAAGTATCACTAAACTTGCCTTGACAAAGCTGTCAGTAAGAAATTGGAAGGAGGTGATTCCATATTTCGTGCATGTTAGTAAGTTAGGAGTATGGATGGATGGACCATGGGAAAAAAATGCAGGTTTTTTGTGATCATGCCAAAAGAAACAAGGACAGTGGGTTACAGTAAATGGGGAAGTCAAATCCTGTGGATCTGGGAAGACTACTTATTTCCTTGTCACCGGCATTATGAGCTGGTTTACTGTGAGTTATTGTGAAAAAAGTGAGTATCACTCCCAAAGAAAGAAATTAGCTCTCTGAAGTTCATTACTCCAATAACAAAACATATTCTACTACAGAGGTTTTGGGTGACAGATGAGGCAAAGTTAATGGATTGGCAAAGATTTTGTATTAAAGGAGGGTTTAATGCCACACTTGGCATCACTTATTTTCGCTTTATGAATTTGCATTTCCAAGTTTCTCCAATACAGCACACATTGAAAAGACTTTCTCTTTACAAGACATAATGCACTGGAATAACAGAAAATTTATATTTCATTAATTTAACATAAATAAGTTTTCATATCTACAGGCACTTAGGATGAGGAATTAATAACCTACTACTAACAGAAAAATCACATTAAGAGATAACTCTATCTAATGCTTATTGCTAGAGATTTCTAACATAAAGGTAAGAATATACACTAGAGGACAACATATTTTATAAAAATGAACCAACTTAGTGTCTTCTTCTTTTGAATTATACCAATTAATTAATACCTAGCAATTTCATAATTGCCAGTATCTCCAGTAAAATCAACTCCTTAAAGAGGCTAAAAGTTGCACATGATTTTCTCAGACTATGCTCATCTCTGCAAAAAGGAAATCAACAGTCTGAGATTAATAAACTTTATCTTATTAAGGTGTACTTAGAGACAGGACCCAAATGAAAGTTTTAGAGATAATAACTTACTATTTAAAAAATAATATCTTTCAAGCTGAATATACTTATTTTGCACTACTTATTTGCTATGCTTGAAATATTAAAACTAGCTTTTTAAGCCCCTCATTTGGAAGCTTGCCTATACACCCCATTTTCACTTCAATTTTCTTTAGCATTTCAAAATTCACAAGAATAAACATCCACCACTTCAGGAGAAAAACCATTCAACCCCTAGCTTTTTATAATTTGGCTGGTGTTTCAGCTGGTCCGCTACATTTTGTAGGTTAGCAACAAGAAAACAGTAATCGTATGTTTCAACTTTCGATACACAAAACCCCCCAGTAATTACTGCTGGTCTAGCTGGATTTTTTGAATGGTTGGGTTTTCAGATAATGCAGTATTACCTTTTCCTAAAAGCCATATTTCTCAATTTATTTTTATTTTACCTTTACCTACTGGACAGTTTGAGGCATTTCACAAAGAGTCAGCTCATCTCCCACTACAAAATAAAAGTCATGAACTATTTTAGAGCTGTTTAAGTTCACAAAGATTATGGGAATAAAAACAGTTACTATTGTGTATGTTTTATGTATATGTACATACACACACTTTTAGGAATATTATTAACAAGTATGTCCACTCAAAGCCTGTGAAAAACTTAAGAATCATTTTAGAGTGATCACATACAGGAAAGCATTTATTTTTGGTATTTCTTTTGAAAGTCACAAAGTGAAATAAACAATAAGTATGTAAACTTCTCACAAATTGCCAAGACAGAACTAACAACAGAACTAACTCTCCCCACATAGTGGCCATAACACTATTCTTTTTCTCTTCATCTCCTTATCATGCAAGCTGATATGCTTGAACAATTTATTAATAGATCAGGATGAAGATTAACAGCTGGTGGAGCAGTATGCCCGTTTCAATCCAGAAAGCCATGGAAAAACACCCATTATGGTACAAGCTACTATGTTACTTAAAAAACACCCACCTGGGTAAATGAGTTCATTTTCACATATGCTAGCTGCAATAAGCAAAAGAAAATATTAGGGTCTACACTTCAGGAAGAGATCCCTATTTAAAGTATGTCAAAACAACTAATTCAACAAACAGATTGGTCTGAGAATCACAGAATGTTGGAATGCCTAATGTATCTATTAATAAAGGTTTATTGGATGCAGAGACCTTCTGCTGAGACTTCTTCAGATATTGTACTAGAGTAGACCATAAAAATGTTCCCAGTGGGTTTTTTTAGATTACACAAGCCACTCTAGAACTTCCAGACTGGGTAGTGCTGATTACAGCAAAGAAATAATTTCTCCAGACTAAATCTGTCTTTTATCTCCAATCACTGCAAAGGTGACATCTTTTTTACTACTATCTATCCAAACTGAAAGAGAGCTGCTACTCTAAAACAGCAGATTAGAAATGTTAAGTACATGTTGAACCTGTCCTCTAATACCAAGTATTAGCTATTAAAAATATCTGGGTTTTCTTTCCATTTCTCTTTGATAAAGAAACAACATTACAGAAAATACATGCTGCGTATAACAGTGAGCAACCACAGGAAGGTGGTTTGAGCAGTGAAGAAGCAGTGTTTTAAAAAGGAAACTTGTTTTGCGTGCACCAGTTGTGCCTGCAGACACAAACCATGTCAAAAGCAAGTCATGTAAAATGTAACAAATGATGCCATAACAGTATCATCTTTCTAATTTGCTACAAATTAGAAGTGAGCATATATGTGACCAGTAAAAAAAGTTTAACTTCTTTGTGAAGAGGAGTTCCTACCCCCTGTAGGCTTGTTACCCCATCATATCTTAGGAAATTATGCAACATTAATTGACTAGAATAGCCCTCCAGCTGCTGCTTTTCTGAACCCTGTGTCCTGCTTCCTATTACTACCTATATACAAGATTGGACTCCATCCTCTACATGCTCTTCATCCTAGTTTATAAACACTGCAAGATTCAGTAGAGTAGCTCTCCAGCTCTTGATTTCTCTGACTTTAACCTTTACAACTAATTGCAGTGTGCAACTAATGTACACTGCAAACATGCCTTTCCATACACAGACTTTAACATCCACTTTGACTCAAAGCATTCCTGCAAATAAATAATGACCTAGGCATGAACAACCAGTTCCTTCCCCTTTCAACAAGTGCATACGTCCTCCTCTAATCTATCCAAAATCCTAACTATCCTCTAACACTCTCTGCTGTCCATAGGAGGAAAAGATGAGTCCATCTGTACGGCTGATATTTGCCCTTATTTTGTATTGGCAGAATATCCAGTATTCAACAAATACACTGATTTTTCAGCTCATAGTTTTGCAACTTGCACCACAAACTTTATTTCAAACATTCACATGAGCACAAGCAGACCTATCTATTACAAATGAATCCCTATTCCGTGCTAACTTCCAACACGAGCCTCACTTGCAACAGCACTGAAGGTCCTGCAAAATGGAGCTGGCCATTTTCCATTTTTCTAGATCTTTACTGCATACCTTCCCTTAAATATCATGTCAGGGACCATCCCCATCCCCTCAGATTTCATATTAAAGCTACAAATTTAATTGTAAATCTGTTTCTATCAAAATGATCTGGTTTAGAAAAATCCTTAAGCATTATTAAATAATTTAAAATAACTTCAATCATTTTGACAGAACTGGGGGAGGAAGCAAATAAGAGTAGAAAGAGATTACAGTAGAGCAGTCACCTCTAGAAAAGCAGAAACATGCAGTGTTGAACCAAAGGAGGTAACTTCATAACTAGACTCAGCTGCAGCCAGAACAGGGTGTCTAAATGGAGGCTAAGACATGCCAGAGGGTTAAATCAATTACGGAAATCTTACCAAAATTTTCACTCCATCCACTGAGATTACAGTACAAAACATTAACATAAGAATTATTGACTACTGCATTTTCAGGCTAACTTAAAAACATGCCCATTCAAAATAAACGAAACCCCAACATGGTTAAGACAAGCTGTTTCTAAAAAAAAACCAGAGTGTATCCCTCTACTCCATTTTGTCAGTTTTATTATATTATTTCAGTTCTACTACTCTGTTACTAGAAGGCTGTGCTGTCAACAAGTTGGAATTCATTCTGAGACAAATGTATAAAGAAATAGTAACAAAAAAATATGCTATAGCCAGGTAGAGATTCCCATTGCTGAAATAAGTCTTCAGGAAATAAATAAGAAAATTCTAAGCTGCAGTGACTTACCATGATAGCATGTGAGCAGCAGGATAACACAAACTTTTTATTACTTGAATGAATTCTTGTTTCGAGATTATATTATTAGCAATATTAAATAAAATAATAAAACAAGAATATTAGAAGTTCAGTCATCCAGTCAAGTAATTTACTTACTAGGTTACCCTTTCTGTATTACTGAGATCTCATGCCCACAGGGGGAAAAAAAAACCAACACAACACTCTCTAGTTGAAGTACCTTTCATTGCAAATCTCTCAACACAAAGTTTAAGCAACACTATTTGTAGTAGACTCTAATGTAAACATCAGCAGCAGCATCAAAATTATCACGTAACACTCAAGTTACATGATCCTACTAAAAGTAATGAGTGAAACTGCATTTGTGATACAAAACCACAAATACATACATACTGAGTATGATACAAGAAAGTAGTATACATTTCCTTGAGTAGGAAAACATTTTAGCCTTGTTTTAACAAAACTAACACCATAGCTCTAAATGCACTAAGATCTGTGCAGTTCTGGAGCCCAATGGTGCAAAAATCATGAAGTGTGAACAATTGCATTTCCATTATGTCATCTGATTATAAAAAACAGTGTATATTCCAATTTTAAGTTGCCTGCAGGAAAACAGAAATGCTTCTTGTAAAATATGGCAGGAACACAATAGAATGGTTCAGCTGGAAGGGACCTACAATGATCATCTATTCCAACTGCCTGACCATCTCAGGGCTGACCAATGAGGCCATTGTCCAAATGCCTTTTAAACACTGACAGGCTTAGGGCATCAACTGCCTCTCTAGAAAACCTGTTCCAGTGTTTGGCCACCCTCTCTATCAGGAAACGTTCTCTAATGTCCAATCTGAACCTCCCCAGCACAGCCTTGAACGCGCCCACACGTCCTACCACTGGAAGCCAGGTAAAGAGCTCAGCACCTCCCTCGCCTCTTCAGGAAGCTGTAGCCAGCAATGAGGTCACCCCTCAGCTTCCTGTTCTCCAAACTAGACAAGCTTAAAGTCCTCAGCTGTTCACAGAATCAACTAGGTTGGAAAAGACCTTGAAGATCACCTAATCCAACCGTTAACCTAGCACTGACAGTCCCCAATTATACCACATCCCTCAGCGCAATGTCGACCCCACTCTTAAACCCCTCCAGGGATGGGGAGTCCACCACCTCCCTGGGCAGCCCATTCCAACGCCCAACAACCCCTTCTGGAAAGAAATACTTCCCGATATCCAGTCTAAACCTTCCCTGGCGCAACTTAAGGCCATTCCCTCTTGTCACTTCGTTAAAGAGGCCCATCCCCATCTCTCTGCAACCTCCTTTCAGGTAGCTGTAAGAGGGCGATGAGGTCTCCCCTCAGCCTCCTCCAGACTAAAACCCTCCAGTTCTCTCAGTTGCTCCTCGTACGACCTGTGCCCCAGACCCTGCACCAGCTCCGTTGCCCTTCTCTGGACACACTCGAGTCATTCAATGTCCTTTTTGTAGTGAGGGGCCCAAAACTGAACCCAGTAATCGAGATGTAGCCTCACCAGTGTCGAGTACAGGGGTAAGATCCCTTCCCTGTCCCTGCTGGCCCCACTATTTTCAGCCCTTTCATCAGCTTTGTTGTCCTCCATTCCACTACATTCCAGTACTGAACACGTTCTTAAATTGTGGGGCCAAGAACTGCACACAGCACTCTACGTGAGGCCACACCAATCATAAACGCAGTGGGATAATCACCTCTTTTGAACAGCTCATTATACTGTGTGTGATGTACCCCATAATATGGTTTGTCCTCTTGGTTGCCAGGGTGCAACAATTATATGGTTAGACAATATTTGATGTGGAATAGGGTCTGCCAGAAGAAATACGCTTTCCAAAATAAATGAACCATAGGGGTAAGTTTGTACAGCATTCATACTTAACAACATAATTGATCTGTTAATAACTACCTTAAAACAGTACTTACTGTCTCCTGAAACAAAAATCCAATCTGATAAAGAACTGCAACAGATCGGGCCATACTGCATCCAGGTGAAACAGCCTCAGATTTCTGCTCAGAAGGACAAGTTTTGGCATTACAAATCTCTCTCACAATCAGTTCTTTACTGGTAGAACCTCCTAAACATGGCATCTCTAAGACACAGTAGATCACACAACTAAAGTACTCCACTGTCTCTATAACTCCATCCTTCTTCCTTCTTTAGAAACTTTACACTGTATCTCCATAACACTTAACTCACCTTTAAGATTCTGCTCCTTTACTACTACCCAATCATCAGGCATACTTGCAGACTTTCCACACTGCAGCACTGTCTACAGCATATTTATATATACGTTGAACACTCCGCTAACCATTTCCTAAACTGCATCATACACTTAAACTGAACTATGTCCACAGTGACTACAGCATACACTTTTTCAAGTCCAAGCCAGATTTCCCTTTCACTCTCCTCCCTGCTTCCTCCTTGTATCTGTGTCCCCACGTGGTACGAAATTGGTTCATTCCAGTCATGAGTCAGAAACTGAACCAACATGTTGACATTCTAGACAAGAATTAAAGGTTTGAGTATAAAACCAATCATCAAGATAACAAACATAAAAAAATTAGGATTAGAACCTTTAAAAGTCTCTACTAATCTATATGCTTTCTTTTTTGAGTACACAACTTTACCTACAGCTGCACGTAATCAACATAATATTTTTCTACTAGAAACCTCAGGTTGAAAAATTATTATTAAACTGTGACTTCAAATTCTTGAGAAAGCTGTAGAAAACCATAGACTAGAACTAAAATATCTTAAACTTTATTTCAGTATCATAAATACTGTGTCAAGTTTTTGCTGTTCTTTTTCAGTCATTTAACTTGGTCTAACTTATACCATCAGCTATATATTCAGACTACAGATATTACTGAATTCAGAATGCCATATGTACTAGTTAGAAATTTTGGGCCCTGGCTAGTGTATATAACACCTAACTTCCCGAACTAAGCATTTTGTTCTTTAATGTTTATTACACTCTTGTTACAATTTCCAGTTATTGCTAAATATGCAATAATTTCTATCAAGTTGTATTTTGAAATACAGATGTAGAATAAATTTTTTATAACAGCTATATTCAATGCCCACTTTATAAAGTAAATACATAGTACATTGCAGCTATATATATATTGTAAAATTCATACACTATGAAACAAAATAATTTAGGTGAAGATCTTCAGGATTGGAAGTTATTAAAGAGCAGAGGGCACACGCATATACACACAGATCTGCTAAAACACAAGTATTTCAGTTACAGACTGGCATTACATTTCAGCGTACTGTATTTTTCTCACTTTAACTTTGTTTTCCATGTTGACTTTAAATTTTTTTTTTATTTGCTTGGTATATTGAACCCTGGCTTGGAATAAATGGATTCAAATAAACACAGTTCAGTGCCAGAACTGCCACAGGCACATATTTTTCTTTCAGTGGTCCTGGGAAGTGGTTTGTTAAGCTATTGTTCTCAATTAAAAACTCATGTGTTTGTTCAGTACAATATGGGTCGCTGCTTTGAGTGAAAGATTCCCTTGACATGGCAAAACCTCTAATTGTAACAAGTCTATGCCAAGTATGTTTAACCAGATGCAGCCCCGGGTTTGATTAGCAGCCACTGGATTCCATGTACAATCAGATAATGATGGTTTTGCTTCTCTGCTGAGCAAACATCCTCGGCTTTTAATCAAGTATGTATGTGTATCTATATACGTATGTACGTATATGTGTATATTTCTAAAAACCTCTATACACACAATTATGAGTAGCACAACTATTTTAAAACTGTAGTTCATCTCAACTTATTTGACCTTTGACTGTTTAATCTTAGGAGGACCTGTGCAATACCAACTAAAAATAAATGGAATAAAATATTTATTTTGGCAGATACTATATAGATATAGTAAAGAGACATGTGGTGCATGGAAAGTTTTTACCGCACATGTAGAGAGCAGAAAAGGCTCTGGAATACATTTTTGTTTTCCCACTTGTGGGATAGCATCTATTGGATAATGATGATATTAGAACTGCAAAGACACGTGCCATTTTGGAACAACATTCCAATACTCCTTAACTATGCCTGAGGGAAGGTGGTGAAGGTTGGTGTTTATTTTATATAAGAGTGGATATTAGTTAAGTTTGCTAATATGACTTCAAGAATGTTTTGGACTTCTATTTGCATTTATTTTTGGTTTATTTGCATGTATTCAATAAGGGCTATTAGTGGAAGATAATAAAACAAAATTCTATCCCCTGTTTTAAGCCTGGGCTTCTTTTATTCCAGAAATAAATATAGTATTATCTTAAATACCCAACACAATCAACAATCTCTCATATAAAATAAATGTCATTCTTTTATACACTATATACAAAAAGATAGTTAATTTTATCCTGTTCTGCTCTGGTTTCTTTTGTTCAGAAGCACAGAACTGAGTTCAAAAGAACAAGATGAAAAATAAATGTAACGTGCAGTGAAGTTCAGTCTAGAATAAGTGTAAAAGAAATTTTAAACAATCTAAATAAAGGCTATGCTGGAGAGTATTAGAGAAAATAATCTCCTGTGTCTTTTAAACATTTATCTTCCACAAACAGCAAAAACACATATTCTGCACTATTGCCAATAGCATATTTCCCTCTGTGCTAACATACAAAAGCATATTTATTTTGTTCTATATAAACTAGCATTGTTCTTTCACTGAGAAGCATGTGTGTGAAATTAGCTTCATGAAGTACATAAAAATAAAGTAACTAAACATAAAACTATGTGAACAGTTGATAATGACTTTTTTTTTTTAACTTGCTTGTTGAAATTAATAGAATCTCAATTTAATCATCACTTCAAGGATGCTGTATGTAAATATACTGGTGTCCTAGCTTCTGTCATTGCCATTCATAAGCAGATGAGAGAGATGTGGGAAAGTTACTTGCATGTACTTCCTACCAGAGTCTTTAGACCAAAGCTGGTTCTAACACACAGTGTCAATTTTTCTATTACATTAATATGCACAGAGTGAAAATAGAAAGGAAAAAAAAAACTTAAGGCACTATTACAGCTTACAGTACTGGGCTACTAAAAATACTTGCCTCTAACAACAAACAGAAAATAGCACAGAAAACATTTTTTAATTTTCCTCACTTAAGCTTTTCTTTTTCCATTTTCACACTGAAAACTAATGCAGTGCAGTGTTCCAGACTATAGTTACACTTAAAAGTTTTACAAACATTTTAAGACTAGCAGCATCTTCTTACCATATGCTTCACAACAAACTTTCATCATGTAAATAAGCAGTTAAAACGTGGTTGAAAAGCACTCAAAAGTCAATACACATTTTTTATCATCTTCAGCTAAACTTCCTTCTTATGTTTACTTTGCCAAGTAGAAGACTTGGGAGATGGGAGGAGGAATTGTACTGCTTTATATCTACACTACAGAACTAGTACTGTGTTACACTTCTGTGTCAGGCTAAATCACAACTCCATGGATACCTATTAACTCCTCCTTCCCAGTTCTGTTCTTGATTTGCCTATCTGTGTTGAATATTATTTCCTCTGTGTGGTCTTAATTTCCTAACATGCTGTAAATAAACCACGTTGTGAAATACGTTATCTTTTATTTGCTGTAGCTTGGTCATTTTTCACAGTAAGCCAAAGTGTTTCTCAAATGTTTTCTTCAACACAGACATATTTTATAGGTATGATAAAACTGGGAAAAAGCATTGCGTAATTACACCTGAAAAACAAAAATTAAGTTTTTGCATTTTCAAATTAATTAAAGAAGTACCCTGAGAAAACTGGGCAGTTAACACAGGCTCTAGGATGCAGAACAGGAGAGCATATACATTCTGACTTCCTAATTCCGAGCTGTGTGCACCTCTCTGCAAAACTGAGATAATGTGCAAAACCAATGTATTCCCATGGAAGAGTAAGAGATGTTTCTAACACTGCACTCCCTCAAGGCCTCTACTAGTTGTGGAGAGCTGGTGAAGAACACTAATTGACATTGTGGAGCAGCTTGTCCTCTGGCATCACTGGCTATATCCCTCAAGGAGAGTTCTTGTAATGCAGTACTGGCTGTCAGTGGAACCATCAGCAAATGCTTCTGCCTGGGAAAGGAAATAGCCTTACACTGTACCCTGAGGATAAAGAAACTTTGGCTTTGTTAAACCATGTATGTATCTGTGTAAGAGAATTCCACAGTCAACAGACCTCCACTGAGAAAGTCCTGCCACCAGATGTTTAAATCAAGGGATTGTTAGTGCACCAGCTGATCTCAATTGCTGGTGGTGGTAGTGGAGGCGCTTTTCGCTCTCTTTGAATTGGGCTGTTGTCTCCCTAGGTGGGGCTGTCATTTTAATAATAGATCATTGTATTTCCCAGTAGGAGGCCCACTGTCATGGTCCAGAGTAGGATGGGGAGAATTAAGCTCCTGTTTAATATTTTTTTGTTATGTCATATCTCACAAATAGCATTGTTTTACTCTGTAGTCCATGGAGAGATCTCATGCCTAGGACTTATTTGGAAGAAACACAATTTTCATATTTGCTTACAAAGAAGAGTTAGCTTATAAGCCTGTGCACACAAAACGTACAGAATTTAGGACCACTGCCAGAGATCTGACATATTACCAAAAAAATCATAGTGCAGTGTATGTGTGGTCTACTGAATTGAATAAAGGTCTGGTACCAGGAACAATTCAGTTCCTCCTCACTTAGATATACTATGTGGCTAAATACAATATTTCAATTACAAAGCAGGTCTAACCCAAGCATCATGTACTTCATGGAGTTAAATCTTATTATCTAAATGAATACCAACTTGATGGGCAGAGATGCATATCTGCATTCCCAAACATCAGGTGCATTTCTGGGGAAATGCACAGGCAGTGAAGTAGGAAATGCACAGCCTGAAGTAGTGTGAAATAAATGTATTGCCTAATTTTCATCTTGAAATAAACTTCAGTAAAAAGTAAAAAGCAGATTTATGCCTCCATTTATCTGTAAAAACTGCAGAAGCACTACCTCTCTACCACACCATAATGTTTCAAGAATACATCCATTATTGATTATTTAAGAATTACCAAAATACTACTCTATAAATAGCTAGGTGATATTGCCTCAGATTCAGTGTTGTTCAGTTCACACAGATTATTATTTTTAAATATGACCTTAGTTGCAAAAATAACATTTTTGGTGTTTATATCATTAATATACATTTTCAATTCAGTTATTTTGCTTCTAACCTGTTTGCACATATTTACAACTCCAATATATTATTGCAGCTGTCAGGGAACTCATTTATGAGATGTATCATACATAATGCTTCTACACTTGGAGTACACTGTGTAAATAAGTAATTTTTAAAAATCATGACAGGAATCAATAACTGAGTAAAATTCTACTATAATTAATAAAAACTTTTATAAGTGTAACTATTCTCACAGCCAAAATGTTTTCAAATATTTGACAGTATCTAAAGCATTTTGTTTTTCCTTCCACTAAACATTGATGATCTTTGTAATCCATCTTTATATAGGTAAAATGGTTTGTTCCATATTTGTCAAGTATTCTTCATATATATGCTTTTTAGCCTACAAGTCAGATGTCAATTAAATTAATGAATGTATTATTTACAACACTTAGCAAACACTATTCACGGATTAAAATAAAGTATAACTTGTCCAAGAGGACTTAATCCATTAAAGGCATAGGAAATCAGCTCAATTTGTCAGAATGGCAGCCATTAACTCTGCAAGGTTATGCAAATACGGCAGATGAATGAGAAAGTGCAGACCATCCCCACTCTGTCAAACATAAATAAACTGTATGAAACTGGCAGCTAACAAATTTGTTGTGTAGAAAAGGCAGGTAAGGAAACACAAATACTTTTATCCCTTAAATAGGAAAAATTTAAATAATTCCACAAATGTTGTTAATGTTTGTGAAATTATACAACTACTTTTGCCTATATATGCTAATACATTTCTTGTTCTCTGAGGTTCCCTGGAGGGAGGAAAGCTTAAGAATCTCTTGACAATCTGTGTGGAATTGGCATGTCAACTGGTAATTACAGACCTATAGGAAGTACTTAAGCACACTCTAAGTATAAATTTAGATAAATTAATAATATCACTAATGAATAATATTGCTGACAGGGAAAACCTTTGATTTTAAAAGTATATGGCTTTCCTGACTCTATCAGGTCAATAACTGTTTTAAAAGCCATAATTCCTGATCCTATTAGACAGTAGAAGAGGGTTAAAGGATCTTTCACACCACTGACAAATACAAAATCTATGTGTGTGCATGTATGTGTGTTCTAGATGCAGATAGACACAAATTGACAAAGATCTTGCAAAACTTAATGCACAAATGATCTGAAGTGGATCATACAGGTTGACAAGTCAGTACATCACTGTAATAACTTCAAATTTGTGTCGTTGGTCCCTATTGCTATTGTTATCTGGATCTTTCATGCATAGAGGCCCTTTTTTCCAAATGTAAGTGCGGATAAATACTCAAAGAACTCGTGAAGGGGCAGAGTATATCACCTTGAGAAAGAAACATGAATGTCTTTGTAGGAGCTGCTGACAAACAGGGTCATTTCAAGAAATACAGGAACATGTAACTCTATGTAATTACTATTTATGAGGGAAGAGGAGGAAAAGGATAGAAAGAAGCACCCAAATCAATTTGAACAATAGTGTAACAGTCAGGTAACCCACAAATACTGGAGAAAGACTACACTGTACAGGAGTAAGATCATCATCATCATCTATTATGTAGCATTAGGGAAAGGTTCAGGCATAAATTTCATTACACATGTACAACCAGTTTTACAATTCTGCTTTTTGGTTGTTTTGCATGGAACAATTTTTATTACAACTTTTTAAAATGTGGGTCACATAACTAGCCACACGATCCCAAAAGATGACTACAAATAGCTTTGAGGTAATTGCTATATGTTAGGCAGTATATCCAAACAGAAGGTCAAAGAGAAGATAAATTGTGAGACAGTGCTTGAAGCAAGTTCCTAGCTTTCACCGAGCAATTTCAGAAGGAAGACAGAGGGAACAAAGTTGTTTACATCCTCTATATTTTCAGTGCTAGATGGCTGAACTCTTTAGAGTACTGAACCTTCCTTAACTAACTTTATCAGTTCAAGTTATCATGACAATTGAACAACCCCTAGTGTACCTCTTGACCAATGACCTCTTCTTTCCAGTTGTCCATATCACTTTTTTTCAGATCTTCCACAACTACATGAAACAGTCTTTCTAAGGCTGATTTTTTTTTTCCCAGCTCACTCTACTCTGTCTTATTTTCAGCTTCTAAAAAGGACATTTTCTCCCACCCCAAATTTGCAACTTTGTTTATCCTTCAGCACTACACACATGCAACTTACAGTGCACAAACTTTTCCTGTACTTCAGGAAAGCCCACCCTTGGATCACTTATTATCCCTGAGTTGGCCCCAACTGTACAAAACAGGAGAATTTGCTACCAATCCCCTAATAAGTAAGAATTAACAGAAAATCACATAGGATCTACTAGCACTGCTGCTCTCAGTGGGCTACAAAATGAAGGAAAATATAAACAACAGAAAATGTTCTTCTCTACCATATAAAAACACTTACCAAAAACTTTAATATATTTTTCATCTTTAAAATGCTTAAATATTGTTTGCCAAATAATTCAAGATAAACTCTTCCTTTTATAGTCATTCCACTACTTCCTACACTCTCCCCCCTAGCCCCTGCAAGAACTCAGTCTACACACTCCTGCTAACAACTTTTCTTAAAAGGTAGAAAAAGATATGGAGCCATAGGAAATGCTTCTCTGAAGTTTCACTAATGAGGAAGCAGATCTTAAGGCTCTTGCTGCTATTGGGCTCATTTGTATTTTTTATGAGCTGATGTACTAGTGGGTAGAAGAGAGACAGACTCTCTACTGGCAGATTAACCAGCCCTTTAAGGGTGCCTGCTATTAATTTTGGTTATTCATCTGCACATCTGTCTCTGCCCAACTGTGTCATGACTATTGCTCTTTGCAGCTCACTTCATTTAATCAGAAGCTTTTCACCACTGAAATCTGTCAGCTTGTTTTCTTCTCTTACAATATCTCAACTCTAGTTATAATCTAGTTGAAGATCAGATCTTTCATTTCCACTAGTGGGAATAAAATAATCTCTGATATTAGAAATTCGAAAGTTATTGACTACGTGTTTATTCACCACATTACTGACATTATGGTTCCTGACAACAACTAGTACATCTATTATTTTCCTTAAGAAAACATCCTTTGCTAAGCCCCAGACTGTTCTAGCTGTGACTCTAAGGGAGCCAGTCATACTAGGAAAATCTCTGAACCGAATACAGTTTAAACCCTCCATTACCTTAAAATTTCATAGACAAATTCCCCTATCTTCCAATGGAAGAAAGACTAGCTTGTACCAACTTTCAGATAAGAGATGTGTTCGCTACTGAAGAAAATTTCCCTCTGTTTTGCCAAAGCTTATCCCTCTTACATCTTAATTCTCAAGGAACAAGTCATATGACCTGTTTCTTTAAATATCTTCACTTTCATTTTCTAGACTCTATCTGACTATAATAATTGACTTTGGATTGTTACTACCACCTGTGTACAAAGTGTAGTACCTTATTTCAAAAGGAATATACAGTACATTACCATGCAGTTCATTTAAGCTCTGCTCCTGTCCCACTACTGCTTTGTTCACTTAGGGAACCATGGGAGTTTTCTCAAGCATTCCATAGATCTGGCAAGTAGGAGCATGGAATCTGCTGTTCTCTACCTTTAGCTGATATAAACTCTTGCCTATACAAACAGAAGACTGCTCATACACCATATATTATCCATGCCTGTACTTTATGAGACCCAAACATCTCACATGGTTCACCTGATTTAGAAACAAGTGATATAGCAGAGTTAGGATTAGATCACATCAAATATATTCTGTTTGCATTTACATTTGCTTTGTTATGAATTCTACTTTAGAAGTACATATGCTCTTTCCCAGCTAAGAAACACACTCCAACTACAATGGTCACTGTCAAAAGAATCAAGGTACAGAAATCAGTTGTTTCCTTAGTAAGGCAGGATGTCTGATTTCAACATGAATTTTTTGTTTGGTGTAAATTTATTCTGTCACTGTTCTTATCAGTCTGAGGGTTAACTACCTGAAGGAATACAACTAAAGACGACTTTCTTAATATCATAGTTTTGCCAGATTTACAATACAGGGTTCTCCAAATCAGGCTGTTTTCCTTACACTCTCTTTAAAGAAACCCCCTGCTTGCTTTGTGATGCCAGAATAACACAAAAAACCACAACACTGAAAGATTTTGCCTGTGGACTACCATTTATCTATCCTTTCAATAATATTTTCAATTCATTTTTAGTAATGTTTAAATACCTATTTAGTCAAATTTGGTTATTTACACATAAATTTTAGCATTTAGATTTATCTGTCCTAGATAGAAGCAGGCACACTGCAAAGTTCTAACCATTAGCAGTTTCTCACAAAACCCACGACACCATGCCTCTTATGCCACAGTGAACAGAGTCACTTTATTATGAATGATAGGTAAAACTGCCTGGATGCATAGGATCAAAGAAAATAAACCACCGTAGATACACTTAGACCATCTCAAAACCTAGGTACTTTTAAAAAAATGCATGGTAGGAAAGAAGCTGTTTCTTATAAAAGTAGGCCTCCATATCAACTATGTCTGGGATTTTTACATGCCTTTCCACAGACTGGGATAGACAACTTTAATAATCAAATTTCAGTCAAGGATGCACGCACACGGTCACCATTATTTAAAACAAGCTAAAAATTTAGTGGTTTTGTGAACATTTCTAAAAGCAAATTCTTTTCCTACAAGAAGGAAAACACAAAAATAACTGAAGATCAGCTGATTAAAATTTAGTGTCTTGTTTTGTGAATAGTAATTTATTTTTTGAAGTCTGGAAAGATTCCATATAACAATATGTTAATATGAACATCCCTTCTCAAAAGGATTTTTCTCTTCCTAGTGTCTCTGCTTGATTCAATAGTCATTATTATGGACGGTGAAATAACATTTTCCCAGAGGTAGAGAAAACAAAATATACTATTTCATTATTTCTCTGTCTTTCTATCTCCTAAAGAGGTTGCTGTGTGATTCTTCATTGTTCAGGACTCCTCCTGTGTATCTGTATTCTATGAATAATATTAAGAAGGCGGCTGCAGGTCCAGATTTGTTCTATCTGGTTGGATGCCTGTGGCCACTGAAGTGAGAGTTAATACTAATACAGATACACCGTAGAATAGACTTTTCCTGCAATTTTTAAGAGGAAAAAAGCCATTAAAAGCACAAGATTAGATCTAAAATTTATCTTTAAAATAATTCCTGAGACAGGAGTCAGACCAGAACAAACAAGCTTCTGATATTTACCGCCAAGCATATTAGTAAATATGATTCAGAACTGCAACCACCTTGTAACATTTATACACAAAAAACTAACTTTGAGACACCAAATTACAAGGACCAGCCCCAGTTACAACACCTGTGGATTTCTGGACATATGTGAAATTATGAAAATAAATACACAGCAGCCTTAAAGTTCTACTCCTTTTGACATATCTGTATAATGCTATGTGTCAGTATATGATAAAATTACAAAGTCTAGGCCTCTCAGAAAACAGAACAATTTGATGTATTATATGAGACATGGTTTGCTCTTGGAAAAAGAGAACAGGAAAAAAATTTTTAGATTTCTTTGTTAAGGTAATGAGGAGGAGTGAAAGGAAGAGAAATTACTTAAGTACTCACTCAGAAGGTAGCTACAATCTTTAAGAAAAAAATTATTAACTGGGGAAAAAATGGACAGAAGAAAGAACATGGATTTAAAGAGACATCCTGAATCACCAAGTCTGGTTGCCTCTAAAAACCAGAAAAGGGTAAAATTAAACTCAAAATTCATTCTTAGGGCATAAAATTGACTAAGGCCTACCCCCCTTCTATATGCCAAAAATCTGTGATAAGTCCTTCAGAATGTCCCAATTACCGCTTGACAAAAAAGCCCAGAAACCAACACGGATCCCTCCCTTTGAAGGGGCATCTGAATCTTCTGCCACACACAGAGACTGCAGGAAAAGTATTAAAAGGAGAAAATTCACATATATGAGAAGATGCTGGACCAAGTGTTCCAAGCTATGTGGCTCCAGCAAGGTAAAAATTTTGTAAATGGGACATACAATGTCTATGCACTTCAAACAACACCAGTGTTCAAAGGAATTTTTTATACTAATCTTTCATGCCTATGTTCAAGAGAGTTCCTTTGGTTTGGGTTGGGTTTGGTTTTAACCTGTTCAAAATTCTGGAATTCTTGCCTGAACCAAAACATGTAACTAAACGTATCATTTCTCAGTGGCAGAATAAACATCTGGAATCATTCTAAGTAAGCCTCAAGTGTCACAGTGACCCTCCTAACATCACACAATACAAAGAACATTCTGGAGGCACACAGGAATTGTTCTGCCTACCTCATGTTTTATTCATCACAGTTGCTACAAAATCTGTCTGAAAATGCTAACAAGATGCCCAAGCAATGGCAACCAAAGAGGTATTTGACTTGGTACTACACCTGAAATAGCTTCAGAACTGGGAAGAGTATGATCTTCCTAAATGATCTTCCTTTAACAACCCTATGTTAAAGGGCCAACAGAGTGAATATTAGTGTCTCAGTTACTTCATAAAATTTTATAATTATGGTAGCCCAAATACTAGAACTGTCCTCTGACAAGCATGTTCTGTATTTTATATTTCTGACAAATAAGTTACAAACATGAATATAAGGTTGTAAGGTAACCTAAAGGAAAAATAAACACCAGTTTCAGGCAATGAAATATGGGTATCATTAATTACATGTATTTAGATTTAGTTTGGGGAAAAGAAATAAAAGAAATTTATACTATACTCCAGTTCAGAATTCCTATGGTAAGTATGTATGGCCTTCACAGAATTCTTTATTTTCTCATTTGTTTTACAAATTAAAGTAGTGGCACTATGCCTTTCTTAGGGTATTGCTTTCACATAGGATGATAACAGTCCCTTCACTGCATATTCAGAAATCAAAAATAACAGAAGTGATGAGGTTCATTTTCTGACCAAAGGAGGCCACTCTTCATATATGTTATAGACATATACAGACAGTCTATGTTTTCACATCTGTGAAGAACTTTTAAAAACTTAGAGAAGTTTTCATTAAAACAGCTATAGTTCACAAACCAGAAATGAATACATGAAGCTACTGCAAAGGTAAAAGACAAATATTTCTATTAGGGGAAAACTCAGTAATACCGGTGCAACTGAACATTTAAAAATTACTTTAAAAGAGTCTAATTTTATTGAAAAAATATATAGTCCAAACAGCAATGAGATTTTTAGAGTTCACAGTGTCTTACATTCTACTATCTCTCTGATATTAAATAAATGCAATTATTGTTGTACTTAAAATGTTATTTAAAGCTTCCTATTATTTAAATATAGTCCATCAGCTTTAAAATTTATATTGTTCAAAATCTCAGAAAAAATATTTCTGCTGTCAAAGAATGAGTAATTTTCTTTATTCCCCATGCTTGTTGTAATCCACATGTATTTTGTCACAATTTATCCTCACAAAACGTAAAATCAACAGAAAACACTCTAGCAAAAACCATCTGCAATGAAGTATAGAGTGAATGCTGTTAATCTGCTAAACAAGAAAAGGGAAATTAGGGGTGGACTGGCTGCTGGGAGAAGTAGCATTATACATTTAAATTAACATTTCTTAATTAAGTTTATTTGTAAACAAATCTTGAAACACAGTGCATCACTTGTGTTCTAATATTTTCTGAACAAAAATAAAGTCACTGTAATATGGATTTTGACAGCTAAATCCACAACATAATTAAAAGGTAGCAAATAAAATCGTCTACAATAAAATGTGAGCTTGTGAAATGATTACCTCCTTTAACTGGGGTTATTATACCTTTCTTTAGAGTTATAAATCATTCTTTAAGCTAATAGAATTTTAGATTTGTTCAGCACTTTCGAACAAATTATTCTCAGGTTGTTTCATATTGGTACCTACCTTTCTGCTTTGACTTTCCAGAGCACCACTGAACCATTTGAGAGGTATTGAATAATCAACATTTATTCTGATCAGCAAAATTCTACCCTCCACTCCACGTTCATTTTATGTTGGGTTCCTTAGATGCCCACATCAAGGGTTATGATAGGCAGTTAGTATGCACACTTCCCCAAGACATGCCAAAATGTTGAATTTTCTCCATCAGACTCCTGAGCAACTCAGAAATAGCTCAGAAAATATTCTTAAATTTCTATCCTCAGACCTTCCTTCCCCAAAGGAATGAGCACTGTGAAAAAACAGCTATAGTTCTATTTACATTTAAAAAAAAAAAAAAAAACACCACACCACCCCCCCCCCCAAACCAAACCACAGTTCCCTAGGGATGTACTTCTGTAGCAGTGGGAATCAGCATGCATTACTTTATAGCAATACGTTCTGCACGCTTAGCTCTTTAGTATATAAAGTCACTTCATCAACCCAATTATTTCTTTTTTTTTCCTGTTTTTTCCCCCAAAGTAACTCTAAACTACTTTCAAACACCTTCATTACAGAAATGATTCAACCAGCACTGCTGCAAACCATGGAAATGTAAAAGCTGTTAAAAATGTATTAAATGCTGTCCATGCCACAAGGGTACTAGTGTAAAATGACCTTAAGTTTAAAGGCTCCCTATGAAGGCAGAACAGTAATCTGCTCTGCTTCTCCTAATGAATAACAAATGGGCCTTCACAATTCATTTAGTTCAGTACAAGCTGCCATTACAACCCATTTTGTTTTTTTAACTTTGTGGTAATGTATCATCTTGCCTGACTCTATGTCATCTTCTTGAAGGTCACCAAAGGTATGTAACTCCACTCTTAATAATGAAAAAAAGGAGGAAGGAAAAAGAGATATGACAAATTTTGACAAAGCACCAACCAGTCCATTCGGATATACTATATCACACAGTGAGGCTCACACTTCCTACACAAAGATGCTTCCTCTATTTTAAAGAAAGTCAGAAAAGCACTGAAGTCTTCAAAATTATTCTGTTTTTCAATTAATAACTAAAATACAACAGTATCTGGGAAAGAACGATTTGGGTTTCTATTTACTTACTCTTGATTATTGTTATGCCTTAAAATACAGTCTGAATCTAAGCATTCAAAAAGGGATTAAAAGACCACGAATATTTATCTTTATTTCACAGGTATTTAGAAACATGTATTATGTTGCTATGGACAATTAGCCTTTTATCCAATTTTAGTTGGTAGTTTAACTCACCCACCCTAAGGTTTTAATTATCCCCTCAGTCTGCATGCTTAGGCCTCAATTCATGCAGCTGGAAATCTGCCTCAGTGATGTTATAACCTTGTTAATGTAACAAAAGAGGAGTTTACTTAAAACTGTACTGACTGTGGACTTAAGCCAAATTTACTTGAAAGAGGAAAGAGACTGTCAAAAATCCTACAATAAACACAGAAATGCAGTTCTTTCATAACCTTCACCTTAATTCATATAGACAAGCAATTTACATGTAAGTGGATTCATATGGCCTGTGAGGGGCCTCCTCTCTGGAGCCGGACTATTCTTTGTACCCTACCCCCATCTTTAACAAAAAAAGCTCCAGCAGTTCACTTTACAGAAATGGCAAAGTATCTGCAATCTTTTTTAATTACAATAAAACATAATTAAGATAAACATTTATAAAGCTAGTCACTATCAATAAAGGCACCATAATTTCACAAAGCCAATTTCAAGTAAATTCAGCTAGTCCTTTGTCAAATACGTATTTTAAATTCAATAAAGGTTTCATTTGAAGAGTGTAAAGTTCCACTTCTAATGAGGTAATAGTTACATTAGCCTTAAGTGGAAGTTGCTTGTCATATACTGATATCCCCCATTCATTTAGTTGCCAAATTACAGTAGGGATTTCCTACATTCATCTGCTAATTAGATTCATTTTTAGGCTAGATAATAACAAAAACCTACATTAGACTAAACAAAACATCATAGTATTGAAGTGTTGAAGGGAAAGCTTTCTAAGAGTGAAAAAAATATAAGTTCTATTTCTTAATACAACTGTGAAAATACTGTAGGTAATTTTCATCCTGATTGGATCCTTGTACTATTTTTTTTAAGAGGGGATCTGATGGGAGGGGCAGTAGTGGGTAGTTGGGTGGTACACATGTATGCATAAGCCACAAAAACAGTAAGAGACTCTGTTTTCATTTCACCAGTTTTCTTTCAGTTGCTTCCAGGTGGGTAAGGAGTGCAACAGGCACCCAAACAAAACTGGAAAGCAGTCAAGTTTCTTTCAAACATGCTGAAAGTTTAAATATTTTTCAATAGGTGAAAAGTCTTTTCTTTAAACTCATGAATGTCAGAGTATTTTCCACCTGTTAAGAGGGTATCAGGTTGCTGGATGTCAGATGATGATCTATCACACTTCTTGGGCTTCTACTCTTTAGGTGTTATGTAATAATCTCTACTTTTTTGCTACTGAATTTCACACTAGTCCCAACACCAGCTCCTGCTCTAAACACCACAGACATGAACTACTTACCTTCAGTTTATGGACCACACAGAAGACTAAAAAGAGTTTCTCAAGATAGACATACAAGATCTGGATGAGGTTGTCCAGCTCACAAAAATACTCATAAGTTACCAAACACCATATATCCCCTAAATAGTGATGAGAATATTCCATATTTGGAGCTTTTAGATTGAGGGGGTTTAAAAGTTCAGATTGCTCTTCCTATTAACTGCACACTCCTTCCTAACCAGTCTTCGGCCTGCCATAACATGCAGACAGCTAAACCTAACCCCCATGAAGTCCCCTCACTACTGCTCACTGATTGATGCAATAAGGTCCTATGTTTACACCTGACTGCATTTTATCCAAAACTCTTCCAGTCTAAAGAAATAAAATTACATATATAAAGAATTACAGAATATAAAATTACAGAATATAAAATTACAGAATATAAAATTACATTCTTATGAGTGTAGATTTAAGAGGAATTAGAATTTTGTTCATTAATTTATATTCACATCCCACTTAATGTAAGGATTTGAAAGTATCTAGGCTAGTTTTGATTCTGTGTTGAACACAGAGGTGACCTACCTATCCTATAAAGCCTACTTTTGACATTTTCTACCTCTGTTTCCAAACCGTAAAGAAAGGGTTGAAAAACAAAAGAATAAATTAGTACATTTAATGACTGTTTCTCTCAGACCACTCTTACATTCTCCCTCCCACCTAGAAGGTGAGAACTATGTAAACTAGTCCTCAAAGAATGCAAGATGAGTTTATTGGGAAGCAAAAAAAGAAGAATCCCTAGTAACTAGAATGATTTTAGCAATATGGTGATCCTCAGAGGCCTGTGTGGTCTAATTTTGGTTAGAGTCAAATGCAACAAAGACAAACTATATGTTTGAGGTAGGAGTGGTTAGAAACTGGGAAGAGTTTAACGACCAAAAAAAGTATTTTTACATTTCTAATCTGAACCAGTAAATCACAGTTCCCCCCTTAGTATCTACATATTTACAAAACTAAAACTGGATGGGGTTTGAGAAAGTCACCACTAAATATGAGGAAAAAATATACTGTCTTTCACTTGCCTTCCCCAATATACTTTTAAATACTAAAATACAGCATATTAATCTTAATACTCCTGTGAGGATTTTGCAAACTCCTCTACAAAAGCAACATTTCTATTTACCAACAATTGAAAAAATCTTTCCACTAACAATATTCTGCACAAGTTTCTGCTGTCACCAAGCTTTTGTTTCACCTTGAAAAGTTTATCTATTCAATTGAAGCAACTTCACCCTAAGGAGGCAAAGCAAGGTGTCCTTTTAAGGTGATGTTTATCCTGAACACAACAGCTTGACTGTAAGACGTAGCACAGACTTATATCATGTACATTCTTAAACAGGACTTTTCTTTGATAAGATACCCTGGTACACTGTGTAACAGTGTGGACACAGCCAGGTTCTTCACAATCAGAGAAAACTGAGACGAGCTCATCCTAATTTCCACTGTCATCACATAAGTCATGATGTGTGAGTCTCTGCTAAACAGCAGCACAGCACTGGAAGGAGAAGTGGTGTTCATTAGAAATTCACTGCTTTAGCAAATTTTGTTGTGCCATATTTTACCATTTTACACGTTACAAAGCATGAGAGGATGCACATTAGAGAGCATTAATGAATGCTCTCAGACATGAGAGCGCAAAATTTCAAGCACATCTTGCACCTTATTAGATACCAGAGAACCCAATCAGAGGCAACAAAGCAATACGAACTTAGATTTGTTTTGCCACAGCACACAGAGAAGTACTTGCTTTGCTGGGGGCATGGGGGGGGAGGTGGTGGGGGTGTGTGGAATGAGGAAGCACAGGAAGGAGGCAGCAGTGGATTTACTTCATAGCACCAAAGGAATAACAGGAAGACAGAGAAAGCTAACCGAACCTTTCCCTTCTGCCACTAAGCAAGCTGTTCCTGTTTGACTGCTTCTGACTCTGTTCTCTCCTGTCTTTATAAGACCTTCTCCTTTTAACAGAAAACATCACCATATACATTTCTAAGCACATTTTGTATTTTATACAATATTAAACAATAAACCAGTAATTTAGTTTCAGTGACCCAAACCTTTACATTTCATTGTTTCTCCATTTTCAAAGATCTGAGTTTACATGAAGTTCAGCATTATCCCACTGGGGAGATCCTCAGCTCATAATTCCTACCATTGAATTGCATGTCCTGGGTCTCAAGTATGCAAGATTTGCCACTGGAAAAAAGGAAAAAAAACCTGACCCATCATATTTTGAGGTCTAAAATGCAGAAACATCTGCTAGAATCATATTCAGTTGGCTGAGGTTAGGAATATGGGAGCCTGCAGTTGATCAGCGCTGCCCTAGGTGTCACGGAGGCCAATGGGAATTACACTAAGAGGGTTTCAGTAGACAAGGGCGTAATTCAGTCAGCTTTAAAAAAAAAAAAAATCCATGAAACAGAAGCCTAACTTTTTCTTTTTTTTTTTTTTTTTTTAAACTTTCAGCCTCCTACTCCTTCCTTTCTGTCTTTTGAGCCACTTGTTCTTTTGAGTGTATTATCAGAGGTGGAGGCCTTCACATTCCCATGCTGGCTGAACTTCAAAACAAATGCCATCCTACTTCATCATTTTTATCATTACTGATTTTTTAGCTAATAAAAGCACCTTTAAGGTAGTTTTAAAACAAATCATATATAGCTTTGTCAAGATCAATAACTACAGAGTTCAACTTTTATCTATAGTATTGTTCTTCCAGATTTTGTTGCTTATATTTTCTTACATTAAAAAAAGTTGTGCAATAGAAATGAGACAAAATGTGTTTAATACTTAGTAAACAGCCTACAAACTTTTTCTTCTCTATCTAAAAAGTCAAGATCACTAAACTCCCCAGTAAGTTAACTGTAGATAAAAATCATTAAGCTTAGAAAATAGAAACATACTTCAAACTATACTTTTCCTTTGGAAGAGTCCAGACCTGGATTTTTATTCTTCAGGTCTGTATAGCCCTCCTCCTTTTACCATGGTCCATGTTTCACTGAATAGTAACTCATAGTCCCTTCTCATTTTTATGTTATCCTTCTCATCACTGTCCCTTTTCCACCTCACATGACTTTAGAATGCTATAAATCGTTATATCATACACTTGTGTATTTTAAACCCTAACACATTTATAAACTAAAAAAAACCAAGCATTTTAGTTTAGAGGTTAATTTTTTAAAAAGGAAAAAAGAGGAGAAACAAATGTAATTATTTTCAATGGCAATAGTTTCTTCAAATTTTCATTTACATTACAAAACACTAGAATACTCTGCATCTCAAAGTCCTTCAAGCAGCTTTAGACACCTGTAAACCTTGACGCACTGTTAATTCTGTCTGTCTTCTAAGTGGTGCAATCACTAGAGAATGTCATGTAACTGTCATACTTCACTCTTAAAACCTGCACTTTAAAACAATCACTTTGTCACTTGTATCATCTTGTAAATTCTCTTATATACTGCAGGGCAATAGATGCAAAAGGCTACTCAAAGTGTGGCCTTTAATCTTTCTGGAGTGTATTAGTTGACTTAATATAATTGGTTCTCAAAAAAAGTTTTAAAAATCATCTGATCATTAACTATATGTGTTTCATAAGACAGCAATGTGTGAGGAAAGAGTTAATACTTCAGATAGAAAATAAATTTTGGGAACATAGTTCAAGAACAGCAGCCAAAGAGTATAAAGAAGTAGCCATTTATGGATCTCTTGTCCATGAATTTGTATAACTCCTTTTTGAACCAGCTGATGCCACCCTGCCCTCTGTGAAAGTAAGTTCCAGAAGGTCACCAACCAACCAATCCATAAAGCAACACTTCTGTCTTTGGAATCGATTACTGATTAACCTCAGCAAGTGCCTGATATTCCTCATGCTGGGAGATCTGGCAAACAACAGTTCCACATTCAGTTTACGCCTTCCTTTGAGATTCTGCAAACTTCAAACATATCCACCCCCTGCCTTCCCCAGAGTGAAAAGTCTTTAAGTCTCTCCCTCATAAAGCAGCTGCAGAATCCCCTTGATCTCTCTACCATTCAGGTTCTGGAGAAAGCACTTGAGGAATAAAACCCCTAAGTACTGTGGAATTTCCAATATAAAGTGTTTGCTGGAGCACTGACTGTTATTTTTCTACTGAGGCAAGGTACCTGAACGGGTAGAGAATAATGACAACAAAATCAGAAAGAAAAGTGCACTACAGAAAAGTGCACTACTAGGATACAGAGCAGCTACCATCAAAGTTACTTCCTGTCTGGCAGATAGATGCCTCAAGCCATATGGATCACAGGAACCTGGAAGATCCTTTTAACAACTACAGAGTCAGAAGCTTAAATCTCTATAGTTTCTTGAGAACACTGCTCTTGGAAACACATGATAATTATACAAAAATACTTATAAGATGAAGAAAACAAGACAGTCAAAATCCAGACCAATTTTCTAGATCAGAGAAGTATGCTTATTTACTGTAACCATAATATGGGTTGTCTGTAATATGTTTGAGCTCTTTCTGGTTCGCCTTCAGACAATGCTTCTGTGACACAAGAAGCACTACTGTCATTCCGTAAGAGAGAGGAAGACATTGCCTTCCTGGGAGGGAAACACTTTGAAAAGATTATTACTGCACTCTACCACTGTCTAAAGGGGACAGGAAACACGGGCGAGGCCAACTTCCTTTGCTTGGATACCCATTATAAAAACTGGCATAATACAGCTTCTCATATCACATTTTGGAAAAATCTTAAATTGATCTTACTAGCCTCCAATAGCAGGTGACAATCTAATTTGAAAGTAAATTATGACCTTAACAAGAACAAAATGAAGAAATGGCACACTTTCTTCCCATGATGATGAAATTTCAAACATCACAAATCTTATAAAATAAAATCAAAGTATACTATCATCTAGTCTGAACATATAAGACTCAAGTGAATAAATAGGAGCTTGGTGACACTCCTATGTCTTTAAATAAGAAAAGTGCTTTGCCAAGTAAACAGTTCACTCATTCTGTTCTCACAAAGAGAAACATTTTATTGCTTTGTGCCCCTTCGTTGTTTACAAAAGAAAAACATCTCTTCATTTTAGTCAAGAAAGCTTCTGTTCCAGAGAACAAAGCCTTCATTTGGGTTTCTCTAATCTTTATGGTGTTTGCAAGTTGGTGTCAAAAATGTTAGTCAAGGCATGCTGTGTTACAGGTCTGTGGGGCAAAAGCAGTCACAAGAGACTTTCCACCCAAGTTAGGAGACCACATTACCATTCTAACTACTTCCTATGGAAGTCACAGTTGTATCAACATCCTGCTGTTTTGTTTGTATTTAACTTGGGATATGACTCTCTACACTCTCAGCATGAATCCTACAATTAAATCGAAGCAGTCCACAGGTTACTAAAAAACAGTCTAGTGTTCTATATTCAAAATGGTACAATTTTTGAGACAATCAACTTGCTATCCATTCACTGAACATGTTTATAGTATTCATTACCACTGCTGAAACAAGTCAAAATAATCCCTCTAATAAAAATACAAAAAAATAGTAAACTGCTTTCTGAAAATCATTTTTTCTCCACAGCTATTTATACACCACTCTTATCTAACCTATTAAGTAGAGATATGTTAAAGAATTCATGTTAGAGAAATTATCATAGCTATCTTTCTCAAAATATAGGCTGTACTAGAGCTGACAAAGTAGAAAAAATATTTTTAAATGATCCTACTTTCAAAATAATACTTTATTAATAGTCTAAGAAATCTGGCCCTGGTATATTTGCTTAAAGTTCAATTCAAAGATTATCCTTTAATGTCAGGTATCCACTACTACTTATTTAGCCTAGAACTATCCCCAAGGTAGGCACTGGCTCTTTTTAGAAGATACTAGTGTATAAAAAAGGAGCATAAACCAAGCATCTTTGCCCACACCTTTTAGATAAACACCTTAGTTTACAGTGTAGGCAAGAGAAACAGTTATCTACCTTCTTGCTTTCCTTTCTGAAAAGAAGGGGGCAGGGGGAAAGCATTGCCTATCTGTAACACAGAAAGCAGGCAGTTTCTGTAAGCAAGTTTTCATTTTAAGTGGTTTTAAAGAGTGAGTTACAAGCAATTTCAAAGAATAGTTCTGTTAAATCACCCTGCCAATTTCTCCTACCTTGCTATACTGCTTTCCTCATCTTTGCTGCTGTCTGGAAGAACCCAAAAAAGGCAACTAACTTCATGACTACATGCACGTAGAACCCCTACAATTTCATCAGGGATTTTCCTGTCAATGAATGTCATGCTTCTGGCCCATGTGCACTGAACAGGTGAACTGCACACACAATTGCTCTGAAGTGTTCCAGATGCACTGAATTTATTACTCACGCAGAGATTTCAGAAGCACTTTTGACCATAGCTGCACCCACAACAATGAGGAAGAAACCACCATCCTGTGGGTGACAGAACATTTTGGGGTGGAGTAATTGGGACATCAAGGAAAACATGCCGAGTTCCTCACATTTTCCCTCCTGAAGTGCCAGTCCGAGATGGAAACACTAATAGGAGAATGTAAGGCAGGGACATGAGCTGATTTGTCCAGGTGCTGGAAACATGTCCAGATTCTCTGGACATCCAACAGCCCTTGTCAGAGCTGCAGCTCCTACTGAGCTGCTACACAGATGTGAAATCCCCAACTTCTACTCCAGTAAAATTTATAGATGGAAAAAAGGGGTATGTCTGCAGAAAACCAGATGAATGGTAAACTCCCTTATACTTCTGCCACTAGTACTTCATAAAGCATTTTGACTTCCCTGCAAACTCTGAGTGTGCCTCACTAGTTTTATATCTTACACAGTCTTCCCCTTAGGCTGTGATCCCTGACTTCCAGAATCCATTCAAAGACCTTCTTCATCCCTGCAATATCCTCAAAAGTCCACTTGAAGCCATTTGTATACTTGGCCATGCTTGAATTTCCTGCACTAAAAGGAAGGAGGGGACCGGTCAGATCAGGTGACAAGACAAACAGGCAAGACACATTCTCCTCACTGCAACACGACAAGCTTCCTGCTTACACTGTGAAGTTGCTCATACTCAGGTTTGTTGAGCCAAGCAGATCCAGACCATGGTCTTGCACCCGAGACTGGTACCTAGTGGCAAATACAAGTGCCCTGTCCTTGCTTGGCAGAGACCCTGAGCCACTAACCCAGCAGGTAAAAGTGCAATACGTGTTCAGCACTTTGACAAAGACTGGCAGTTGGTGGGGCTGAATCCCTGGTGGAAAAAACATTTTATCCAATTCTTCCCAAAAATATTTCACCCTTGACTATACACAGGTGCTGTTAAATGAATAAAGTAAACACACTGAAAAACAGAGATAAGCAATATTCATTTATTATTTTCAGCAAAAAAATGGGTGGACATTCTTAAACACAGGAAGGGCTGTTTAATTTTATACTGTCACTGTAAGAAAATTTAATGGAAAATCTGATTTAAAAATAAATTGGTTTTGAACAGCACAGCAATGTTCTATTTCTAGTAGCTGGTTATTTTACTAGGAGATATTTAATGCTTCGTTATTGAAATAATCTGATTTATTCCACATAAGGGAAAATATATATTCTTCTCGAAATTTGTAGTGAATTTCAGGGCAAAGTCACTTCCAACAAAACTGATTTAGCAATACTCACAGGTGATGGCATGAACTCTATCAAAGGCAAGGAAATTGCCTTTCAAACTCTTGGAATTTCATTCAAGATCCTCTGAAAGCTTCAGAGCACTGAGTGTACTGAGTTGACTGCTAAAGGAAATAGTAATTAGCAGTGGCATCTCAAAAATTAAGAATTCACAAGTCAAAACATGAAGTTCAGTCTTTTGGGGGATTAAACTCATAGCCTCTGATTACTAAGTGTAGTGTTTATCACATTAAGTCACTGAAAATTGATTAAATTAATGCCAAACCCAAATGACAATTTTCTTTTTAAATTTTATATTTAAACATTTTACTAAGTAAACACCACAGAAAGTTAATCTAAGCGCTTTTAGCCAAAAAATCCCCAAGTTTTGATAACAAAATCTTGGGGTTTTTTAGGGAGGGTGGTGGGTTTTTGTTTTAACTTCAATGGTTGCATTTTGAAGATTATATGCATATAATTTAAAAGTTGATCTAACAAATAAGGTGATTATAACCTTTATATCTTTTCCCTCTAATGCCATTAGACTTTCTTTTATGACAATTGGTTCTCCAGGTCAAACCTTATCTTTCAAGGGGAAAATAATTTTGACCATTTCTAAAAAGATGATCTATCCCATAGAGTAAAATCCACTTTCCACAAAGACAGGCATTTATTTCACATACATATATAAAGCACTTTTATTATTATAAAAATACTCATTTATATACCTATACAGCTACCTAATTTTGTTACAAGCAGGTTTATGAGTTTTGGAAGGAACCGCCACATAGGAAAGGACATCTGTATGAAAGCATTGTGGATGCCTTGTGGTCATGAAAGTATGCTCCACAAATATGGCATTTCTGAAAAATCTCTGCCACATCACAGCACAAGCGTCTCCTACCCTCAAGCTCTTCATACTACAAAATGAATAAGCTTTTCTAGGCAAGTCTTGTGAAGTTCCCAGTAGACTGTGCTCCTTCTTGCAGACTCTCAGAAAACAAAATCAATGTCTGGAAAAAGTAGTCTTGATATATGTATTTCTAACTACCAATTTTTAAGTTCCAGGCCAATTGAAACATTGTTATGGATGATAAACACATTTTTAAAAAATATTAACATGTCTTTTGTCACATTGTGCAATACGGAATTTTTTTTTAAACTATCACATTAAAAAATAAAAAAGTGAACTGATTTTTTTTTTATGCTCAGAGATAAAGCATAAAGCATTAAGACAATTAGGCAAAATGATGGATTTGAACACATGCTGCATTATACTGTATGAGTAACTTCCATTAACGTCAGTATGAGTTATGTGTGCACTGCTAAAATAATATAACCATAACAAAAATATTTCCTCCAGAACTAATATAGTAATATTTTTAATAGACATTTGGAAAAAAAAACCCACATATTTAGAAAGTAACATGCAATTGCAAACTTAACACTCTGGAATCCTTTAAAATAAATCTTTTTTTTTTTTTTTTTTTTCCACATGTTGGCATCAAGTTAAGAATAACTCAATGTTTATCTCCTTCCATTGAACCACCTTTCATTTAATGGGTACTTATCTACTTTCTAGTTCAAAAAGACCAACCAGACAATGAACAAGATTAAGCTGCTATCCATTTTTATTCTAAACTTCCTTAAATAATTGAATGTATATGGGAACATGTAATGACAACTGAAGAAGTTATCTAAAACTGACCATTTGATTGTAGCCAGTAAATTAAGATGGATCTTGGCAATGTCAGCCAGATGGGCCTAGAATGCAGAGTTATGTTTGGAACTTGAACCTAATACAAGCATAGGAAATCATCATGAATGTTCTTAAATACACAGTTCATGCGTATTTACTGGAAGCTAGCAGCCAAAATCACTCAATATTAAATTTTTAAAATGATAAATAGAAGACATGGTCAATGCTGTCCATTAATAAATTATCTTAAAGTATCAGAGAGAAGACACACTATTTTAGTATATTACTACAACACAGAAGTATCATTATTCTCTCACTGGATGTCTGGTTCTTCACTAATTTCTACAATTGATTTTTGAGAATAACTTATTCATAAAAACAACGTAATGCCATATTTAGTATATTCTGTTGTAATGCAGTTTTATAAACTGTGTCATACACTAGTCACACGTCACACATTCTACTGAGCAATTTCAAAAATTAAACCACTGTAATGAAATATCTGAATTATTTCTAAAAGACATTTACTAATGCATGTGTATCTATTAACTTGGTTTTAGCATATCTTATTAAATTATCTGAAATTGAAATTTGCATTTAATTTATATTTAATAGCAGTCATGCAGCCCTTCTTAGAGCTCAAAAAAATGACTGTTCACTTTTGCTTCTCTGATTCAGTACTAATGTTGTTAAAGAAACAGTAAAAAAAAGTAAATATGATCATGGGAATTTCTGTCATTACTCTTTGTTCTCTGATAGTAATATTGTGCTGTGATCTTACACATTTCGTTTTGTTCATTAATTCTAATTTACTTCTAGTGCAGCAGAACCATCCTAACATCTGACAGCCATGTTAATTTCTTTCCATCTCACCACAAGCAACAGAAGTTCTGTCTGATTCCATCTCCAATATGAAATCAGTCATGTAACATATTTCACAGAAACTAATTAAATATAGCAATAGAATATATGGGGGTTTTATTAAAGTTAATTCTAATTCTAAGTTACTAGCTGAATCACAGATTTCAGCAGGAGTGATTTGTATATGACTTAAAGAATTAGACTCTTACAGGTAACGACACAAGGCTAAGTAGCTGGGAAAGCTACCTAGTAGAGGATTAGGTAACACTCTGTGGCCTAAGTAGGAAGAAGTATGCATTATAATTAATTCTATTTCATTATTACAGGTTAGAAAGGTTTGGTTTTGAATTTGAATTTCAAACAATGTTTAGGTTAGTACAGGATTAAAAAATGTAAACTGTATATGAATGATTGCTTCTCTTGAAGACAGAAAAAAGACAATAGCAGAAAAAGTCTACATAATTACACAGCTAACAGTCGCAATTAAGAAAGCAAACACAAAAAAGAAAAATAAGTAGTCTTATAAAAGAAACCATGCTACTAACTACACAAAGAAAAAAAAAAAACAAAAACAAAAACAACATCCATTTAACTAGAATTTTTACTACTTTAATTTTTTAGATGGTACTTTAAAATTTTCTTCTAATCTTACTATTTTACTCATGAAATTTATATTGTAAAAAATGCACTGTATGCTTATGTCTCATTTTAAATTCCGAACTATTCCTAACTTGGACCTTTGATACTGGGTCTTTCACCACTAGTACCATCTACTCAATCATTTATTAATAAAATAGCTTTTACAAAAGAAAAGTCAAATTTCACTACTTTTTGCCAACTCCCAGACTGAAGATACATGCCTTACACATTTCTTCTGTGAGGTTCTGTATACCCAACCAAACAAGTCACAATAAAAGAATTCAAGAATTAAATGCTTTTCTTTTCCCTGTGTTGCTCAATAATTGATACTTATGATAAAAAGAAAAAAAATCTTACCATTAGGATGAAAAACAAGCATGCACTCAAAGAAACGGACCAAAGCACTATACAGAAAACAGATGACTTCATGAAATATACTGGCACTGAGCATCTCAGTTATCATAGGTGAAATAATATGTACATGAAAATCAAAGAAAAAATAATTATCTACTATAGAATATAACATCACATACTACTCTAATTTGCAAGTGCTCCCATTTTTCTGTATAGATACAGACCTAATTAAAGTCAAAAGCAGAAGTTTTCTGATTTCACTGGAAACATTCATGCTTACATTACAGTATTTCTGCACCTATATTACATGGCAGCCATTCTTAAAACCTACTTTTAAATTTAGATTTAAATTATATGTCTATCGTCCTTCTTCATTCTGTAGAC
Source organism: Athene noctua (assembly GCF_965140245.1). NCBI lineage: Eukaryota > Metazoa > Chordata > Aves > Strigiformes > Strigidae > Athene > Athene noctua. Next base: position 15,313,535 of record NC_134046.1, on the reverse strand, counting down.
ATATAGATAATGATCATGTATATGTAGGTTTTTGTTGTTTGGGGTTTTTTTTTAACCAATTCAATGCAATAACATTTGCACCATCCTTAAAAAGTTAATAAACCCCCCTCCTTGAATTTTACACTAACAGAAAATCCACATAGGATTCCCACTGAAAGATGGGGCTTTAGACACTGAATTTCTCCTGGAAGTTATACTGTGCTGATATTTTTATTTGCATGTAACAAAGGGCAGCTTTCAAAAAATTATCATGTCAACTGTTGAGTACTTCTAAACTGAAGACTTTTGCATTTCCGTATTTTAAAAGGAATTTAACAGTCTTATAACTATTAGAGGTTCTTAGATTCAGATTTTAAAATATATAGAAAAGAAATCATACAGAAAAAACCCTTCTCTTATGGGAAGAAAGTAGTAATTTTAATTTTTCTAGAAATTAGAAAAATCATCTACTTACTTCATTTCTAGAATTTCTTCAAGCTGTTTTCTTCGCTCTATTCTCAGGTTAGCCAGATGTGCTTCTTTTTCAGCCAAAGACTGCTGTGTTGAGGCAAGACGGGCTTTGGTAGAATCTAATTCTTGTCTAGTCTTTTCCAGTGCATTCATCAGCTCTTCTACCTAAGAGAGATAATTTTTTAAGCTCCACATTCTTTACAGTAAGTAAATCTTAAATCCATATAAATACAAAAAAAGCGCCCCAAAACCACACAAAAGGAATTATTTTAAGTAAACGGCTGTTCAAATCTATTTCTATCTTAACTGTTTTAAAAAATAACAAAAGTAGTCTATAGCTAATGTTTCCATTAATCCATCACGTAATAACCAATATTTATACAAAACAGAACTAACAGATTGCTAGAAACCTATTTAACCTCAGCCACTGCCACATACAGACAAAATTTATAAATATTTTCTGCACCATTTATATTATTTAAATTAAGGGTGGTAGTAACTCATCATAATATCAATTTCAGAAATTTTAGATGCAGATGTAGACATATATTTTATATTAAAACTGGTCATTACAATCCATCTATTTTTCATCAAAAAATGCACTCCCTTCTGTGCAGCACAGGTTGGGTAGGGAACCTGTAGACTTGCCAATCCTTGGGTATTTTCAGATCCTGAATGAAGGAAGTCTGGGGCATCTGATCCATCTTCAAAGTTATCCCTGCTTTGAGCAGGTTTTTGGACTGCATTGCCTCCAGTGGTCCCTGCTAACCCAAATTATTCTATGATCCTGAACATTAAATGTCTGTTACTGCTCTAATAACAACCGAGTTATTTTCCTCATGACAACTGTGAGAATCTCTGAAGTATGAAATGTAGGAATGTTAGGGTGATCTTTCTTTAGTATTGGTAAATGTCAGCTGGATGTAGGATAAATTGCTTCTTGCAGGAATTCAGAAAACCTTAGTCTTTTGAGAAAACAAAATTCCGGAAAAAAAGTGTATGACATGGTCTATCGCATTATTTAAAGAACACACTAAGGAATGGAGACTACATATGACACCTGTCTGGCAGCAGAAAATTTACTTGTGGGGTGAATCATTATATTCACAGAACCAGAGGGTCGCAAATAGTATCTAGCAACAAAGACACCAGTATCATTTCCCCCTATTCAAAATGATACTGTTTACATTAGGAGCTGCAATTAAACAACAGATTTAACTTTGGTTTTTTAATTATAATTTAAATAATGAATGTCCTATTTCTGTATTTTCTTTTTCGCCTCCTTTGTCCAAATATTAACATTTTATAAGTTAGCAAACACTTCAGGAAAGAACATCTAAATAAAATTAAATGGGAGAGAGGATATATTCCAGTTGTTCATGTCAAGCAAATGATTGACAAGTGTTCACTTTTGATGGTGTATTGAAAAGTCTAACAATATTCCACTGTCATGATATAATCAGTGCCACTACAGAGAAAAGAAGATGTTTTCTCACCAATTCATGCTTAACTGTTGTTTGCTGTTGTTATCTAAATCCTACTGCCATGTGATCAGTATTTATAAGCCACGTTTGTGTTTCAATTTGAACACACATTGCCTCCTATATAACAGGTTTCATAAAGCAAAATTAATAATACAGTCCTCAAATTATAATGAGAACTCACACCCTGTTTGAAAATGATACACTGATCACTTACCACTTCTACACCAGCTGCATCTGCATCTTTATAAACAGTCTAATAAGATCAATGGAATACTAGAACAAGTCTGACACCCTTCAGTGTATAAGAAGTTATATTTGATGAATGCAGAATCAGAATTACCAATAACACTGAAACTCAGATGTCCAACCTTCCACACAGAAAGCAAAACCAGTGTAACACTGATATAAATGAAATAGCAAGGAGTGCAAATTGTGCAGTAGAGTCTGGGCAGGTGCAAGATTCTACTGAAGCAAACCATGAAGATGAAGGCTTTCGATATCTTTGTAAAATGACAATCTAAAGAACTTTTACAGTAAAAGCAGCAAAGAGAAAATATACTTGAGGGAAATAAAACAGTAAAAAAAAGCTTGATTTGCACTTAAGTCCCAGAGGGGGGGAAAAAAAAAAAAAAAGCCAGAAGGAGAGAGATCATATTTCTTTGAAAATACACTCAGTTTCTAATATAACACCAGACACTTCATTTTCTCTTGTAGTACAAGAGCACAAACCCATGCTGTCTCAAACAAGGCCAAGCCTCCACTGCTAAAGCATAATATGATAATGCTACTTGTTTTCTTGGGTTATTTCTTAGGCTTGTCCTTGTGGTTTTTAAAAACTGCAAATAGTTTCTGCTGAGCTTCCAGCCTGTTAGTTAATTCCAGGCAACAGAGATTAATAGAAACAGTAGAAAGGATTCAAGACAAACTCTTTCATACAGACTCTTGCTTTGAGGCAGCATCTTTAAACCCAAGTCACTCCACAGTTGCAGATTTGTTCTGCAATGAGAGCGCAGGAAGGTGGAACAGCAGCACTGCCGTACCTTTAGTATCACTGCACTCCTTTGCCTACAGGTTCAGCTGAATTAGTACCCAACCTGTTGACTGACCGAATGCTCACCTGAGTTCTGATATATCACATCAGTTACACTTTTAAACATTGAAGGGAATTAAATGGAAAACAAAGCTGTGGATTTGTTAATGTATATTAACAACATACTCTTATATTACCAGACAAAAGAGATCAAAGTTTAAGAGAGAAGGGGAAAAAAACCCTTTAAAAATTTAAATATGAAATCTTTTTCAAACCACAAATCGTTAACACATGTAGGCTTCAAAGTTATGTTTTCATTTACACTTTCAACACAGTATTTGCCAGCTAGTTCTTCCTCCACTTTTTGAATATGACCCAAGTTCAGAGTTGTATGTCTTCCTAGTTAACTGTCTCACTAACACCTACAGCAGAATTTAACTGGCTGGCATGTGCAGAAGAAACTGGTTTTTTTAGATGAACTACTATCACACATTACTATGTGTGTGAATGCTGAAGTTGCGCACAAAACCATCTTAGCATGTTTATTATTTAGCTGCAGCAGATATATTACAAAGGAAAATTAAACACTGAAAGCAGTATTATCTAGATATAAAAGTCTAGGGGGAAAAAAAGCATTGTAAAACATAAACCAAATTCTTAATATAAGCACATGTTCTCTTCTTTGATATTAAAATGACCGCAGAAAAAAATTAAGGGTTAATGTTTATGTACTACCTCTTAGTCCTACTCTAAGAAATGGAAATAAATCCAGTAATATTAATGACAAATTTTAGCTGTCTGACCCATGGTAAATACTTCTGCTGCACTCAGGGGCACTTCTTCTAGAGAATAATGCATGTGCAGGAGTCCCTTCCTCTCCAAAGCACTGGTATGGTCTTGCCTTCCAGTTTCTTTTTAGTTTTTCCGCTCTCCAGATATTCAGCTGAGTCCTCCATTGAAGTGTCAGATCAATAATGACCAAGTAACACATTTACATACTTTTCTTATCATTGTACAAAGGATCAAGCTAAAGTTTGTATTCAGGACCATATCTGTTAACTGTAATATCCAGCCGTTTTCCTCCCAAACTGAAGCACCTATTCTACCTTAACTATCACATATGCATGCTTAAGACTTTTATTTACAGAAAAGTCCCTCAAAGTAATTGTTGATCAGTAACATATTCTAAATCCCAAGGGGCGTTTGCAATGCCCTCACATGCCGCAGCCAGGGCCTGCCTTGCAGCGGCACCTCTCGGGGGGGGCTGGAGCTAACAGCTCCCACCTCCCTCCTGCCTGCAGAGGGGCAGATCCTTACCCAGCCTGGCAAGACAGTTTGCCTGAAAGCCTGCTCATTTTTCCCCCGCTATATCTCTTAGTCTAAATACTTCAAATCACAAACTTTGCTGGTTTAGATACCAGCTAAAGAATTAATAAGAATTTGTCTTTTGAAATTTTACTGTGAGAACCTCACTGAATACAAAGTTCTTTCCCAGTAAGTACTCTATGCCCTGAATACATTATTAACTGGGTTTTCTCCCCCTGTGCAAGACAACAGATTCATTTTATCCTTTACATTTTCTAATAAAAGCCTTTTTTTTCATACATCCAGAAACTGGATGTATGAAAACATTTCAGAATAGCAGAAAACAAGCAAACTAAACTATTATAATTCTTTCTTAGCTTTGAGTATTTTAAATGAAGACATTCTACTTTTCCTGAGGCTTCACATTTTCAAGTCCTATCAGTAGTGTTTCACACCAAGGTAAGAAAAGAAATGAATGTGGCTGAAGTATACATCTGTGTTACCAGATTCTGCAAATTAAAGAAGGTTAGAGTTCAAATGAATGACAGTTTATTAAAAATGCCCTGGAGCTTTCTTAATTCCAGATTGGATTCGGCTCAGCACAACTCATGCTAACATAACACTGGTCCAGGTTGGGGGAATAAGGAGGGGGAGGGACAATTGCATGTTTTCTCAGTTCAAGTATAATATATTTCTGCAGTATGATGAAGAACTGGCAACTTTACAGCAATCAAGTTTAGTATTATTACTATCTTCAAAGGGTTGGCATGTCATTTTAGCAACTATGTTGGTGATAAATGCAAGGGGTTTGGATTTCCCTGTCTTTTTCAAGTATCACTAGCTATAGAAAATCTCCATACCTACTTTAATTTAAAACCTAATCTTGTGTTAGTACACACAGATCATTTATTAATTTTACAAAGTAAAATAAATAAATTCTACTATTTACTTACAGGTTCTTCATTTTCTTTAATACAAGAATCTTAACCATTCTAACCATTCTAGATAATCCAAAAAAAAAGGTTTAACAAACTATTATATTTATCCAGTACAGGATTATGTGAGCTACATTTTTATAATTATAAATTAGTCAGTGTAAAAATCAATTCAACTGTTTTCAAAGGTGCTTTCTTTTTTTCCATTTGCTAAGGAAATAGAGGGTTGGTTGGTTTGGGGGGGGGATAGTGCCAAGTTACACCCGATACACACAATATCAATTTCAGTTATCTCCAGATCAATTTAATAAAAACTATATTTGGCTTATTTTCCCCATGATTAAGCATGAGATTCCAAAAAAAGAAAAGACTATAATCCTTAAAGTTTCTCTATCTGGCTTTCCTACAAATTTATTCTGTCACTGGACTAAAAGGACATAGATAACACATTCAGAGATGAGGGAAAACAGATAAAAACCTGGATTTGTACACACAAATATCCACTTACCAGCTCTTCTGACTCACAGGCTGGAGACTTCAGCTTTTTACACTAATGGATTGCCTATGCCATGCTCTGGATAGTGAAGGATGAGTGCCAGGCCTCCCAGGATCCTGTACCAGCAGCTGCTGGCCACGCAGAGAACCACTCTATCTCATGACTTAATTTAATTACACACCTACAGGAGGTCCAATACAAGTCATGTGGATCTACTGCTCTTAAAATTGCCAACAATGTCCTGTGATATAGTTTGCAAATACCTTGTTTCTTTCTGTTTCTAATGGAAATTTCTCCAGTGTACAACTGCCTACACAGTTTCATTACAAAGGTGTTTTTCACAAAAGCAAACAGACATAGCAAAGTGTCATACTGAGCTTTGCAAGACATGGAAATAAATTCTTTGTCACCCTCCCCTCCACTCTCTTCCCATCCCATTTGTCATCCATAGCCAAATTTCTCACCTCTGACTTCTTCCATCACAGCTTTTAAACCCAGGAAAGAGGTCTAAGAAAACCAGTATAGATATGAAGGCTGATGCTGCTGAACATTTCCAAATGAAGAAATTAGACACATGTTGTCACACAATTTTGGATTTTGTCAGAGAAGAAAAAGGTAATCATACTCTAGAACGTATAGAAGCTTTAAAATAAACATCATAAGTGAAGATTTGACAGAAAATTAAGTAGAACATTTATAAAGTCCAGAATAATGGTCCATCTCCAATTTGAGATTGTTGGGTTATTTTTAAATCATAATAGACTAGTCAAGTAGGCCCCAATTATATCAGCCAGCAATGCAGTGGTAGTATAACACAAATTACTGGAAGCACTGGAAACAGCAGTCCTCATGAAATGGCTTGCCAACTCCAAAGGAACACAACAGCACAATTATTAAATGGGATGCCATACTGCAGAACCTGAAATCTGAAACCTTACTGAGATTACTTTATTACATACAGTAGGATTTAAAACATTTTGATCCTTTTGTTAAGCACTATGTTCATAATACATGAAGTTTAGTTTTATTCAGATAAAGAGAGACAGTATAGGTATAGCGCATATTTTCCATCCAGACAAGGACCACAGTCAGGGAGAAAAGCTACTTTAGCTTCCTTAGTATTCCCTTGATGGCTGTCCCATGGTGGCTACCAGTCATGTTAATTTATATTAGCATGGTGTTATGACAGACACATGCTTCCATCTCTACATAAAAATTTATCAGAATTTAGCAGATTCCCATAGATTAAAGGAAACATATATCCTAAGTGGAAGGATTAAGTAGTGGTCTTTATTAAGTTAAGACTTTGCAAGACAGTTCTCAGAACTGTATTGTATTAAAATTCGTAACTGTCTTGATACAGATACTGACAGAACATCCATCACCTTGTATTCTAAACATCAGTAATTCGATAAAATACAGAATCATAGCAATAGAATTCTTGGATTCATTATCTCATCTTCCAATTAATATAGTGATTTAATCTATAACTGGAAAACATAACTAAATAATTTTGGAAAGTATTGGTAATAATCAACTTAAATAGAATAATAATCAGTTTTAAAAGCCAAACCAAACTAAAGCAACACTAAAGTTGTTTTAATATATCTCTATAGATATAGTTTCAATTAACTCAAATGAAAATAATGCTATAAATAATGTTAACCTCTGTGCTCTAGGGTCCTGTTTCTAGCTGAAAACAAAAACTACTCTCAAGTACAAACAAAAATGATGCTTCCACTGCAGTTCCAAAACACTGTAATCTATTTAAACACTTCATCTTGTGAAACACAACTGGCCTCCAATTATCATATTCTCAATTAGTTTCAACTAGAAAATGCTGTATGACAACCTAGTGTCAAAATGTGAATGTGACCTCCTGCAAAACTGAACAGGATAGGGAAAACTGCAGAATACTCCTTGCAGATGCAGCTGGAATGTTTTACCCCAAATAACAGCTCTTTCATTAGCAGCAAAATACAGTTATATGATGGTGTAATTAATATCACATTCTGGTTTTGCAATGCTATATAAATTAGAAAAAAAAACCCCTCAGACCATGTCAATAAAGATACAGTATTCAAAGTGTTGCAAGAATCAGTCAACAAATGTTCTTTGTCCAAGGTAAACTTCATGCTGACAAGGCCTAACTCACTGTTGGCCTCACTGAACTCTAGAAGTCATCCAGACATCACTGGAATGGAAACAAGACCAGGCACCTGAACAATTGTGCAATTCCACTTTTTACAATAAAGTAAGGCTTTTTTTATTATTTAGTTTGAAAATTAATTATTTCATTGACATTTCTTACTAGTTTTCTCTCCTTTTTCCACTGAGCTTCATCTGAGCAAGTCTGTGATTGTCTTAAACAGCTGGTGGCCTCAGTTCTGCTCTAACTTACACTTGCTTGACACTGTGCAAACCTAATTACAAAAGTAGTATTAAATGTGTTTTATAGTTGTGCAAATGAAAGCAGATTTAGATATAATATACTGATAAATTATAGAGCTCAGCCTAATGTTTTCAGAAGTATAAAAAAAAAGTAATTGAATTAGCTATTGAACATATGTTGATTTCAGTAGGACACTCAATTGTCCTACAGGATATTGTATCTGAAAGAGAACTCTTATAGACTGAAAACAATTACACTGTGTGATTTCAGTGTTGAGTCTTTTTAGATAAACCATGCAAGTAGAGCAGAGCAACTCTTTAGCTGGTGTTAAAGTACAGCGCTGTCAGACTGGCTTCTCTGGTTAATGTCAGTAGCACTGCGTATAAAAGGTGACTAAAGTGTGTACAAATGTTGATCTTTGGAGAAGGCATGCCTAGAATCATACACACATCTACTATTTCATCCACCAGGTCAACTTCAGGGAGAGAGGGCAAATTGGGAGTTTTCTTGCCAAAAGCTGATTCTTAGCACACTTGTTAGGTTACACTGCACAAAGCTACTTCCCCACTGCTTTTAATCCATAATCCAAATATATTATTGAAGTTTGAAATGTTTCTACCTTAGAATATTTCCAAAGGCAGCAGAGATACTCATGGTATGTGTAAAGTCTTACTGCAAACAGGTAGTTTATGTACCTAAGAGTTTCTCCACACACTACAATATCATGAAGTAGCACATAACATGTATTATTAATTTATTATTATGCATGAAAATACTTGGATAGTTTTATGTGAGAAATCTCAGAAAATACAGTTTCCCATCTAGTTTTGACACAAGCTAAATAATATTAATAAGCATCAAGATAAATAAAGATTCATGCAACTGATAACAAGTTATAGTTTCTGCACCAAAGAAATTTTATACCATCTTTAGCACTGTGATTTCTAACATAGCATTTATGTGAGTACTGAGTGCCCAAGGAAGTTTGGCAGAAAGGAAGAAAGATTATCTGCACTCTTCTCTTAATGCAGATAATCTTTCCCTGTTTACTTAATTCTATGGCATTTTTACTACAAAATTATTTATGCAGTATTTTATAGGCTTGGCAAACCTGCAAAAGTCACAATGGCATGGACATGCTACATGCTTATAAACTAAAATTAATTCCTATTGTATATAATGCAATATCAGCTATATAAACAACCTTAATGTATGAACATACCATGACTTTTCTTAAAAATCCAAGTTTTAGCTCCGGCACACCCCTTTGCAGATCCATTTTACCAATAAAAATTTAATACTTGGTATAGCAATTGGTAGTTACATCCTTACTCAGATTTGTCCAGAGACACAAGTAAAGGACAGGAGAACACATGGAACAGGACTACAAACAGCTAAGTTAATTGTTTCAGACACGGTACAAACATAAGTAACACAAGTTTACAAATACGAGCTCTGTCTTTATAGGTCAAATAAACTGCACTTAAGCCTTAAAAACAAAGGGTATGTATTTTGTGTAATTTCTGGTACTCTTCTGGGGAAAAAGGTTCCCTAGAACGCAATCTTTCTTACCAAAAAAAGATAATTAAAAACTGCTTTGGAGGGTCATTTCAGGAAGAGACCAGTCAACAGGAACAGAACTGAAGTGCTTATGAGTCTCTCCAGGATAGGGTGGCCCATAGGACAGTCAGGGGAGGCCTGCAGGGGACAACATGTCTGACAACTGGACTCCATTATTAAGACATGATAAGCTAGGAAAGATCACATGGAGAAAAAATATCAACCCAGAATTTGTCAGCGGGAATTCCTCCAAGAAGGCAGTTTACAATCAGCATGTCAAATTTTCAGAGAGCTAAATAGAAATCTTGCTCAAATAGTAGCTCCCTGTTTATTAGGCTATCCCCACACCTACTACACAGTAATAAGCTTACTGGAGAAATCAGTCACAGATCACAGCATCTCCCTCAGTCAACACACTAGAGAGAAATTCCTGGTGGGAGGAAGAAGCAGTGCTGAAGGAGCAGGATGCCGAACTGAACTCAACAAGAGTCTCAGGAAATACTACTTGTGCAGAAAAGGAGCCAGATGTAAGGGTGGTTGCAGAGCCTGCTGCCTCTGAGAGCAGTGCTGCCCGCAGGTAGCAAAAGCCGAGAAGGCAGTAACAGAACGCATAGATGCCTCCACAACACTGCAGGCACACTAGCTCAGGAGGAAACTATGCAGCAATTAAACAGATGCTTACACATAATTGCACAGACAGCATGCAATGATGCAGAGCAAAGTTGCAAAGAGACAGAATGTGCAGAATTATACACACAGAGTATGCAGAAAAGAAACTCAGTAGGAATGACTCACTATGATTACAGAGATGGGAGAGTAACGTCAGGTGGGGGAGAGAGCACTGACAAGGGTTAGAAGATAGCCCAAGAAATACTGTCCTTCCAAAACTGCAAAATTTTCCTCAATCACTATCTGAAGGAAGGAAGAGACGTAAAGAGACTGTATAACAACAGTTTTACTCCATGTCAGAAACAGTTAACAATGAATGAAAACGCTGGGAAAAACAAAGATGCTGAACTACAGAACTTGCTCTTTTCCAAGCAACAAATCTACATTGTCTGACTATCATTGAACCAAAACATAGTGAGGATGAAGAAAAAGAGCTGTCACTTAAACTATTGTCTCATCTACAAAGAAAAGAAAGTTTTAAATTTCAATTTTGTCACATTGGTTTGAGAGAGTTTGGCCCACATATACAAACACAAATACTGTAACTCAGAGTTCCAGCAGCCTTTGTCTTCCCTCATGCAGTTCATGATATAGCAGACAACTATGCATTTAGCAATGCATTTCTGTTGAGTGATATTCTATTTCACTGGACTATAAAAGGGGAGGCAGAGAAATTATAATATTTGCACCCCTATTCACCTTATCACTATACTATTACAGAGTACTTATATCATCCCAACATCTACCAGGTACACGAAAATAACAGAAAAAGGAATAGAAAATGGTGCCTAGCTCTCTGTTCTATTAGTCCAGTTGCTTCTTCCCTCTCATAACTGTCCACAAGTACTCCCCCACTACAGTGCTCTGCAATTCAATTTTCTATGTCCATTCTAGTCCCTTTCGGCTTCCAAATAAATTAATATCACAGAGCTGCTTCTTTAGCAAGCTCCCAGAATTTGCTGAACCAATTCTCCCTCTTCCACTTCATATTCCTAACCAGCTGGTCTAGGACATATTGGAACATTTCTCCATATTATTCTTGGAGAGCTTCAGTTTGAAATTCTGCTTAGTCACTTAACTAAATGTTTTTGCCTTTTTATCTTCTCAGCCCAAAGATGTGACTATTGAAATATTCTGACAGATCTTCCCTACAGAAGTCAACTGATTTCTCAACTATTATCTTTGCTGAGCCTTTTCATGGGTTATATGCTCAACAACTAGGGTAAGGCAGTTTTTATCATTTAGCGATTACAAGCAGGTTTTGCCATCTGGTAGAATGAAGAACAGCAGTGGTCAATATTTAGATAGAGCTTTCATGCTTCCTAAATTACACTTCACATTACATTTCCATAGGTATCCTTATGAAAGACAGCCTCATTAGATGCAGGAATTCTATTTACTCTTCTTATTTAGCATGAAGAGAGTTGCTGTATAGATAAAGTAATGATCAATTTATAACAAGAAAACTAAGAGAAACTTTACTATAAAGCCTTGGCCTGAACTGGGCAGCCATAATTATTGCTCTATGGAATTTACTAAAGATTTTACTGTTGTGTCTGTTCTTGTATGAAAATCATTTAGATACAAAAGCATTTGGCACTTATATAAAAGCCTAAATTTTATACAGCTATAAATATATTTTTAGGCAAAATACATTAGGCAAAGTTTGATGAGAATAATAATATTTCTCACCAGATGAAAAAAGGAATCATAAGGGAATCTTTAACTAATATAAGCTGCCTTTTATTCCTCAGCTAAAATTTTGGTTTTCTTAGTCTCTCAAGACTCCCCACACAAGGCAAAATGTAGGAGAGTATGAACAGAAAACATGCAGATATGCAAGTTGATATTATTCACTCTATTTTGAGGCAAAAATATGGGCATTAAGACGACAAGCTAAGTGACAGGACTTAACAGCTGTGATGCTTGAACTGGCCTTGATGAGAACTGTGTTTTGGATCTGCTTGACCTTTCCTGTAAACTAATACCCTTGCCACTCTTCATATTCTGCATAGTAATTCTCATGAGGACTATCTTTTGTTATTATTAAATCACCCCCATCCAATAACAGGTTTGGTTTCAGAACATAGATATGACTATGTCCACATCAAGTTGTGCATTGTAAGTATTTTTTAAGATCTAGAGTCCCTATCCAAGAAACATGCAATACCACAAGTGAGGATACATTAAAAATATATTAGAGTGCATTCACAAACATACATATTTACACAGCATGTTATAAATTAATGCTTGTTTTCTTTCTCAACTTTGTACAGGCTTTTGTCCCACATACAAATTTTATCACAGAAGTCTTTGCTATATCCAGCATTTAAGTCTTTAAAAAAAAAAAAAAAAAAAAAAATCAATTTTCTGTCTTACTTGTGCAGGTAAAACTTATGAAACAAACAAGCAAAAATTTCTAGATTTATCTTGTATTAAGTAAGCAGTTATGTACTATGAATTAAGTAGGCAGTTTAAGGCACAAGAGCATTTCCATCCATTTCAAGATGCTTGATACAGAAACGTGACTCTTTAATGCTTAAATTACATATATACTGTTTCAGATGGGCTATTCAATCTCTCTAATCAGCTCCAGCACATGATACAGTAAATGAAATTTGTTGAGCATCTGATCTGTATTATGAGCAAAATCCTGAACATCGTTTTGATGTTTTAAGAGATCTCACCTCCAAATGTTCAAAGAAAAACTTATTCTTTCATCCACAGCCTAACAAAAACAGTAACACCAACAAAGTAACTATGTACTCACAACATAGGATGTTACAGTTCGAAAACTGTCTACAATGGCTGTGAAATTATGACGCCTGTGTTAAGTACACAGGATTTTATGAAGCAGGTTATATCGTTATTATTTTATTATTTGTATTTCCAGTCAGATACAAGTATTTTTTGAAATGTTTGGGAATAATGATAGTCTAAACATAATATACTTCTAGTGGAAATAACATTTGCTCCATTTAGACATCAGGCACTGCTGATGGCAGAACAAGATAGAAATAATTATCTTTGAGGCTAGTCAATAGGTAGAAGTCCCTTATAATATCGCCTTTAAGATCAAGCCAAGATATTCCAGTCTGAAACAAGGTTTATTTATTAAAGGATTTAGCACTTTTAGATCCAATATTCCCTGGAAGACCACCAATTTCCATTCCCAAATACCTAATTTCTCCAGTTTCTTGGACCTTCAAGATCACTTCAGTAAGCAGACACATATGCACATAAACAACATCTAAATGCCTTCCCCTCTCTAAGATGAATTCCACAGGAAACACCTCTACAAAACAAAATCTCCACAGAAACTGTAGATTTCAATAATTCTCATTCATCTAGGCAACACAGCTCAGACAATTGCAGACATTTTTTATTGGAAGTTGAATTTTTCTTGATCTTGATTGGTAAAGGGATACTGAGAAGAATATTATTTCAAGGCTAGTAGAAAATAAAATTAAGTAAAATTAAACCATTGGTATACAGAAATCGTCCTATTTTTCCATTTTCCTTGAGGTAACAAAGACAAAAGACACAAAAATTAGACAACAGCGGCAAGCATATACATAGATATACTTTGAACATTTATCTAGGAAGAGAGGTGATCACTTAAAATTTTTACTTTTTTTTGCTTTTTAAGAAACACTGTTTACTATGAGTAAATATTAGACCTCAACAATTCTCTTGATGTAAGTTGGCTTTTTCAGTCTGAGGTCTTTTTTTGTGTTGGTGAAACTTACGTAAAATCTACTGTTTATGACAAGACCAAAAGTAATGGTTTATAATACAACATACGTTCAGTAAGTTCATGTGATAGCGTAATATTAAAGAGGCTTTCTATAAATGAACAAAAAAGAAATATAGCCTTTCTACCTATAATGGATTTGGTCAACAAAAAACTTAAATACTCACAGTATGATCCTGGTTATCCAAACTTCCCTGCTCTATATGTCTTCCTGTCTGACACTGTCTCCTCGTGATACAAATACTGAGTCACCCAGACAAATTTAGTGTCATAGAAGTTGTTTGAATAACTGGTATCCTACTGTATTGCATTATGAATATAGTTCGATCTCAGATGTATCTCATGGTACTTCATGTAATATTATACAACATTCCACCTCAAGGGGAGGGAAAATCTGTCATTACAAAAGAGTAACCCTCACTGCTACAAATGCAATATAATAAAATTATTTTATTATGAAAATAATGAAAATAATAACAACTATTAACTTACTGTGCTGTTGTAATACTACAAAAACACCAAGTATTTCATATTCAGAAAAACCAAAATACTGACAAAGAAAGTTGAAAGAATTATTTTTTTTTTTTTAAAGAGAAAAGAGCATCTACTTTACCAAGTCAATAACTGTAATATCAGTCTCTCCTTTAGTTAAGTAGAGTTAGTAGTTAAGCTGCCAAAGAGAGGCACAGATATATAAAAGATTTCCCAAACCAAGTAACATAAGTCTCCTGGAAAAAGGAAAGAAGATTCAATCTCCTGATGTTAAAGGACAGCAACCTTCCTCGCTGCCCCCACCCCCTCCAACAGGGTTTCAAAGAGAAAAAAGGAAGGCCAATTATATCCTCTGCCAGGAGGATATATTCTGCTCCCACATACTGCCCTTGGCTTCAGCAGGGTAGAAGCAGCATAGCTGATACAGATAGCAATCCACTATTATTTTTACTCAGAGTTGCATTTATAAACTAAAGCTATTTTAATATTCTCAGCACAGGGTTATGGTTAAAAGCCCACATGGTCTCATATACACTGTAATATCTAAAATGAGAGACTTGAAAAAACAAAGAACCGAACCAAGGCTAAGAGCATTGCTGTCTTTACCAGAGAAGTCAACTCAGAAATAAACACAACTGTTCATGAGAAAGATATTAGAAGCAGTAAATTTTCTAGTGATGAGTGTTTTTAGGTGCATAATTTATGTGTGCAAACACTCACTGGTGGTATGACCAGAAACACAGATATCATGGAATGAAAAGAAGAAAAAATAGGGTAAAGTAGAAGATGTGGATATATGCTCCACTAGGCTGATAAATAAAATGAGCAAACTTATATGAAAGACTAGATTGTGACATATTTTCACAAAAGCAAAAACAAAAACAAACGTTGTTGACTCAAGAATGAACGTTGGCAGGAAGCTGCCATTAGGTCTTCTATAGTTTACACTATATTTTTTCCTTCCAGACGCTGCCAGTGGGAGGTTTTATAGGATAATGATATACTGAGAAACTTATGACAAGCATGTCCAAACAAAGTAAAACATATTTTTCACAAAACAGTAAACTCTGATAGCTTTAAATCCATGGAGCCAGAGGTAGCCTGAAGACTAATTATAGCAGAATTGTTAACTTGTGAAACCTGTTTAAGGTATTTAAGTATTCTTGACTTTTTTCCAGAAGATAGTTATAGCAGGAAGTTACTTCTAAAAAACAGAGTTGAAATAGGAAAGGCGTTTTTCATACAAAAATGCTGAATAGTAATATGTTTAACAGCTTGATGACAGCAAAAATAGACAAATTTCATAACTGGCACAATTAAAAAATGTATCTGGCATAGTAAACAGAATTTTAAAGGACTGAGTATGCATAAAACTTGAAGAGTTTTTTATTCCTAGGAGCTGTTTTTTCTAAGTCATACTTAGAGTTTGTTAGCAATACAGTACAAAGGTGTAACTACATTTGAGTATATTTAAATGTGTTGTGTAAATGGAGATAATGACAACCAACCATACAGTCACCTCTAACTTTTATTGCATAATCACATGACTAATTCCTGAAATACCGAAACCCTGTAAGAATGTAAGAAACATTTTTCACATATTAAGACAAGTTTATCTGAGTCTGTGTAGAACAAAAAGATTGCTGAAGAACCAAAAATATGTTAAAAATAATATGGGTGTGAAAGATAAAATTTTAAAATATTGGTAACAGAATTATTTTAATCCTTTTATTCTTGTTGAAACACAATCTTGACCCAAGAAAAATTTCTCACCTGAGTTAGACAAAAAGGCAGAATCAACATCTTATGATTCTCCTGACACTTTCAGATAGAGAAGATGCAACATTTCTCTCGATATACAATTCAGTCCCAAATCTGTGCCATAATCTGAGTATTATTAGCCACCACCTGAGCACTGGCATGCGACAACTGCTGAGCATGCGCATTACAATGATTTTTCTTCTTTCCTCCTAATATAAGGAATCAATAATTCTTTCATTCTAATAATTCCTAAAAGGGGATTAAATAAGGCATAGAAGCCCAGGTGTAGCTTTCCCAGCACAGAGATGCAATTGAATTCTCAGCAGTGTCTTGGGAGGACAAAGATAATCTCCTAGCATATTTACATGGCACATTTAGTCACAAGCAGGAATTTGTTTGTCCGTCTCCCGCCGTGATCCCAACTAAGTAAATAATAAAGAGGTCCAGCCTTACCCAGAGACAACAAATCCACTGTCTTCTACCTGGTGCATAACTGCTGTTAGAAATAAAAAGGCTAACAAGAATCTAGGATAAGGGATAGACTAATAATCTAAATATGACAGCTGAAAAAGAGTACCAGGATCAGGGATTATTTGGAAAATAAACTATACTTTTCAGCTACTCCTTTCACACATTGTCTTAACTGTACCGATAGCATAATACTTGCATTCCATGTGTATCATTCAGAGTTTAGTTCGTAAATTCGCTAGTCATTTTTCTGTTGTTACTGAAGTACTTCTTTAAATACATATTGACTAATCTATGGTTTCATACATCAAGTAGACTATTTTTCATATACAGACTTAAATCTGGCTTTAAAAACTGTACGATGAATTGTAAAAACAGTTTAAAGTTATGATTGGCTGATAAAGTGAAATTCTACTCCATTTCACTTGGATTAGTGTGCAGCTGCAAGATATAAATTCTGTGTGAGAAACAGTACATTTTTTAATGCTCTTTGAATTATCATGTTTTTGCAAAATGAAAGACAACTGGTTTCATATGCAGGTAAGAAATATTGGCATAAGGAATGTTATTTGATTTTAACTGAGTCATGTTGCCAGAATGCATGAAACAGCTGCACGAGTCGAGTATCTGCCTGAGGCTACAACTATATTTCCCCCATCCTTTACCACCTGTCTGTGCTAAAGTTACTGGATGCTGCTAGATATCAAACTCCACTGGGATCTTTAACTATCATAATTAGGAAATGCATTCTCTATTATCCTATTGACTTTTAATGTCCAAGCAGTTTGTACTAGATAAAACAGCATTATCCCTTTCATTTGCAAACTTTTAAAATAATGTCATAAACTCACATACAAACAAAATTACTAAAGCTATGCTGAAAGAGTGAGGCTTAACTCTATTAAGCTTACTCTCTTTGACATATCTGTAAATTTGTTAAATGATTATGCTAAGACCACCAAAAAGCTGATGCTCTTTTACACAACTCTACCTAAGGGTAGCACTGATCAAATAAGCACACTAAAGGAGGGAAAGGAAAAATCTCACTGTTAGTGGGGAAGAAAAACAACAGGTAACAGAATAATGGGATGTTTTAATATTAGTTAGATATAGTGAATTTTGTCCTAGGAATAAAAATGGCTGATAAAATCTCAGTGCTGTTGAAAACAAAAGTGGTTTTGAGAACTCCTGGGGAAGAGTTGTGATAGCAAAAAACTATGGAATGACAAATATAATTTTGATCTTAACAAAAGAGGCTGGAGAATTATAGATAAATCAGTTTTGATTCTGAGATTTACTAGAACAAGTAATCTGCTTCAGACTATTTGTAAACACCTAGAAGAATCAATACAGACTTCCCCAGAAGTTATGTCAAACAAATCAAATTTTTTCATATGGCAGAGTAATTGGTTTTGATGAAGGACAAGAGTAGCAGTCATATTTGGTAACAAATCTCAAGATAGCCACATAAGCAAGCTAAAGAAAAATATGATCCAAATGAAAGTAACATAACAGGGATGCCAAACTGGTTGGGAAACTGTAGCAAGCCACCAACAATTTGCTGTTAAACCAGAAGGATGTTTAAAAAAATGGGATTTTGCAGGGCCATATGATACTCAATTTTTTAATTAATAATCCCAAATACTAAGACTACAAATTTGCAAATGGCATTAGTATGAAAAACAAAAATGTAACTAAGATATCTTGGCAAACTTGAGAACTGAATTGGAAAAAAATGATGATATGTAATAAGGAGAAAAGCAAGGTCATACACTTCAGCGGAATTAATCAACTCCACAAATCCAGGAAGAGAAATAACTGATTAACAAGTTGTTATTTTCTACTAAAAAAAAAAAGGATCAAGACACTAAGGTGACAAGTCAACAGTGTCATGTTTTTGCAAAAAACACACTATAGAAAGATGTATATATAGTAGTAATCCTTCTGTTTTCTTTGGCACTGGCCAGATCTCAGCAGGAGAACTGGATTCAATTTTAATGTGAACAATTTTAGATGTGAACAAACTGGAAAGACCACAAAGAAAAGCAACAAGGACAATAAGAAAACTAGAAAACATAACCTCTATGATAAGATTGAAAGTAGTAGGGTCTATCAAATTCACAAAGAGAAAAGTAAGGAACATGATATGCATTTTCAGATTCAAGCCATCACAGAGGAGAAGGGAAAAAAAAAAAAATCAGTTTACTATGTCCAATGTGGATAAGGCAAGAAATAACTGCCCAAAATTAAAGAAAAAGAGACTAAGTTAACATATTAGAGAAATCTTTTAATACCAGTGGACAATGAATCATGAAGAAGGTTATTACAAAGGTCACTAAGAACAAGCTAGACAAACTTCTCTCAGAAAGAAGTGGTGTAATTGATACTCACTTAGTACTATAGATGCAGTAGAAGATACCTTCACATCCCTTCCAGTTCTGTTTTCTATGATATTTTAGTTTAAAATATATATATAAAAACTGTTTCTCTTATTTTCTAGCATAAAATGCACAAAAGAATTGCTAGACAAAATATTCCAGACCTGCCAAAAATCATTTGAAAAGAACCTACTCTCCCAGTTAAGAAAGACAAACAACCTAAAACTATCTGCAATGAAAAAAGGCAGACTTTTAAGCAGAATTTTTCTGCTGGAAAATGCACTATTGAAAAAGAAGCCAGATACCATAAATGCTATAGAGAAGGTGAAATGGGAACTATTGTTCACTATTTCTCACAGCTGAAGAATTATGGGCACCTAAGGACATTACCAGGCAACAGGCTTAAAAACCACATAAAAGGGAAAACTATTAATATGACATTTTAAGTTGCACAGCTCAAAGATCTGGGGTAATTCTCAACCCCAAAATGAGTGCCAAAAAGTTTTAAACACTTTATTGATTATAAGTTCTATAGCTTCTAAATATTACAATATATATGCTATTTGCAGCTCAGAAGGTCCCTAAAGCCACCAACGAGTAGAACCTGGGACAGTATACTAAGGAAGAGATAGTCTGTCTATTTTTATTTTTTCATGCCCTAATTCTTGTATTATTCTGGTTCAAGATTTTTTGTGCTGACCAGGACAAAAAAATTAAGTAGAAGCATCTCTTATCTGATGCAGTGTGTCATTTCTTGTGTTGCAAAGATTAATGCATTTTAAATGTATGAAAGGACAGGAATGGCATCAAGGCTGATGATTCCTTCTCTGAAAATGGTGCTGCCACCAACTCATTCTCAATTCACCAGGAAGGCATAATTACTATAATAATACCCAGAGAGGGTAGCTGTGACACAGAATTACAGAACTACAGAACTAGTTCCCAAGCTGCAGGTACAAATTACAAAAGCTGCAGACATGTTAATTAAAGCTACTGCTGTTCATGGCTCACAGTCGAATATTCATTCTGGGGAAATATCTAAAAATCACTCAGATACGTCATACAAGTTACACTAATTCATCCTCAGAGCATTAGTAATGTAATGTAATAACCTTACATAGAACCATATTTAAAAAAAAAAAAACACACACCAAAACAACCTCAGGGTGAAAAGTGCTTGCAGAAATGCAGAAAGATTCAGATATGGAAGAAAATTCTCTGTCATTCTTTTGCATAGAGTGAAGAAATCACTCTTGGTGAGACCCATACAGTTCTTAATTGGTTAGGGATTCCAAAACAGAAAAAGAAATGTAAGTCAAATTCCTCTACGTTTCTACTTAAAATCAAGAAAGTCTATCAAAGAGTTAATGATAGTATCTAGAATAAAACTACTAAAAGCACTTCTCTGTTTCATGAAAATAAAATAAATATTTAGGAAATGTCAAAATATATTATAAATTGAAAAGGACTCACAAGTATGGAGAGTAAAATCGTTAGTACTGAAAACCAAGAGGCATGACAGGAGCTGGAAGCTTGTGATCGCCCCACTAAACTGAAGAAGAATGACATGTCTTCTACCCTTCAGGAAAACTTTACTTCTCAGTGGCCAACTCTGTCTATAAATCAAGCTGTTTATAGAAACGTGTATTAGTTGCTTAAATACAGCTGTGAGTAGATAGATAAGCACCGACAGCTACTCTTGGTCCTCTGGTATACAGTTATGTGGATAGAAGTGCCCTACTGTAAATCACAGTATCTTACACTAATGCATGCACATTTTTCCTTGACAACACTGGAATTTAAAATGTATATATACCATATCATCACATTCATAATTATTACTTACTGAAATTAATGATCATACGAAAGTCTCAGGAACCATTTATCTCCAAAGATGCTGCACCTCAGTTCAGAAAGCTCATGAAACAAAGCCATTTGAGCTGTCATTTTTGATTCTTTTCTTGGAAAGTAAGACACCAGCTGCTGGATTATGGGCCTTGATGTCTAGAGTTTGTTCTGGGATTTTACAAGCAATCAGTGACTTACGTGACGAAGTTGCTTTCATGTTCAGAATATGTTGTTGTATCATGGGGGTTTGGAGGAAAACAGAAAAAAACATAACAATTATTCTACAAGTACAAAAGTTTAAAGCTTTTGTTCAGATTTTAAAGTGGGGGGAAAAAGAGCAGCTCTAGAAAAAAATAAGTGTCTTTCACAGACTCTTCAAAGGTCCAAGCATAATAATATTAGCTTTTTCCTGCAGTCTCAGATATTCTAAAACTTTCTTGTACATATATCTGCAGTGCTTTAGAAAGCACAGACCTAACTGCTGGTATGCAAAAGGATGTAAACCAGGGGTCTCAAACTTAATATATTATTCTTCTACTACCTAAGTAATTGAGCAATTGACCCTATATACCTGTGCAGGAGTGAAAGCACATCCTCCTTACTTAAGTATTACTCATGCATTGAACAGCTCTAAAAGTTCTGAGACATGGCAGTACCACGTTGTTTTGCCAATTATTAGGCCTAGCATAAAGGACACAGCCAGCATAAAGATGAACCAATAACCAAATTGTATTTGACACAAAAGGGTCAGTACAGGGGTGAGCACTGGGGGTACAAACAAGTCAGTCAGATTATACATAATCGACATCAATCCCACTGACCCCAACAACGACACTGCACGACCAACAATGGGTGGAATAAATGGTGAAATGCAGTCTCCCATAGAAGGGACAGGAGAGAACAGAGTCAACAAGCCAAACACATCAGACCAAGGAAGCCACATACTGAATCTCTACACAGCCCACGTTTACAAAGGCCAGACCTGACTGGAGCCCAGTCCCAGGGAGGCGGGAGGTCCTTCCCCAACAGGGAACTCTGCACAGGGCATCCACCTCACAGACAGACACTGCTCCTGCCTGCAAGGGGTCCCAGCTTTATCCCTCAGTGGGACACCTGACCTTTGTTACTGACTGCGGGACCCCTGGGGCTCCTTTACCCAATGGCTCTGTCTGCCAGGCTGGCCCCACCCTGGAGGGAAGCCTAAAGGCAAACTCATCCCCACTTCGTGAAGGGCTGTGGGAATGACCCTCATGTCAACCTCAATTTGGGGCTTGGGGTTGAAACCCCAGCATTTCACATGTGCACTGATTTTACTTTTGCAGCCCAAGAACATCATTCACTATATTCCAGTTCCTTTTCACATTTTCAGCTTTTGCCTGATAATTTCACTTCCATCAACCAGTATCAATTTTACATTCCCGCAGAAAGAAATGGTTGGTCTTGTGGTCATTCTGGGAACCACTGTTCCCCTAAATTTCATTATAACATTCATCCTACATTTCTTAAAGACTATGAAAAAATTCTCAAGAATTCCACAAGTGCAGATTCCACCCAAACATTGTATTAAGCCTACCATTCCTTCTAGATCTGTCAGTTAACTGCAGCTTGTTTTGTTACCAGAAAATTTTTCCTGTGAACATGTATTCTAGATATTTTAAAATATTTATTTACTATTATTTCTGTTCTGCATAATTGAAGGACCAATGAAATCAGTGAGATGCCCTTCCATTTTAATGGGATCATTTTAATGGGATCAGACTTAGCTCAGTTACACTTCAAGTCCAAATTCATGCTTGCTAAGAGCAGGATTAGTTCCTCAGTTACACAAGTTTCCTTGTTTGAGTTGGGGTTTTTTGCTGTCTTTAAAAGACTTATACCTGCTTATCTTTTTTATCCTAAGCCACATTCTGGATGTATGTGAAATGGGTTTCCAGACTATGACTCTTGAGCCTCATGTCAAGTGGATAGGTCAAATAAAGTTCCCATGAAAGGGTTTCATTACACAACTGATAACAGAGCTTTGCAGTAGGGATATGGCTGGGTAATCTGAAACCCTGGCTGGGAAGGAAAAGAACCAGCTAAAATTATGAGATTGACTAATAGGCCAGATCCATGGGTAGCAGATTCACCCACAGACCCCCTAGAGACAGAGTTGTTTCCTATTTAGTAAACAATCCAAAGAGCCCAACTTCTATCCCCCTACTTCTGATTTTCCAAGGTGTGAGTCTTGTGGCTCCCATCCAGACAATTTTGGTCCATAGGTTGTAAGATTAAGGAATCCAGTCAGCTCTGATACATGATCTCACCCACCCCATAGACAAATGTGTATCTTTATCTCCTTTCTAACATAATATTGTACCTTTAACTAATAACTAAAATGAGAAAGAGGACAGCTTACACCCGGCATGGTTCATTCCCATCCCAACTGATAAATTGATGACATGGAAATCTTGATTCTTGACATCATTCTTGATTCTTCTATTCAGCTGCTACTTTTCTTAGCTAAGTACAGTGCACAGAATTAAGGCCACTATCAAAAGCTACATATCTGTATTGGTGCCCTAACTAGTGCCTTCACAAAGAAATAGACATTTTCATTGTTTGCAGTAGGTATTTCTGTAAATTAAAAACTAACCAATTTTAAAAGCCTGTATGTTTTGTAGCCTGATGTTTCATATAAACTCCCATGTACTTCCAGTATTCCAGATCTCTTCAGAAACTTTTATCCCACTTCCACCAAGACTACAGTATTAAGTGTTTGACTCTTCTGTCCTATACAGTTTTCAGGGAGTGCCCTTACTGATGAAGTATTTATTTACTGGGTCAGTCAGAAGTGTTACTACTATAAGAATGCAGAAGCCTTTCACATGTTTATGAATCTACAGAAAGACATCACACAGAATCACAAAATCATTCATGTTGGAAAAGACCATCAGCCTTACTATACAAAGTTCTCCCCTACACCATATCCCCCAACATCTCATCTAAATGACCCTTAAACACATCCAGGGATGGTGACTCCACCCCATCCGTGGGCAGCCTATTCCACTGTCCGACCGCTCTGTGAAAAATTTTTTCCTAATGCCCAGTCTGAACCTCCCCTGTTGGAGTTTAAAGCCATCCCCTCTTGTTCTGTCACTAATGTGACACTTCTGTGAGAAGAGACCAGCACCAACCTCTCTACAATGTCTACACGTAGAACCCTCTCTCTGCTGCCTGTCTCTGGAGAAGAGGATGCTGAAAAGGACATAAAATAAGGGTGGAATATAATTTTTTTCCACATATTCTTCGGCATCAGTGTGACATGTCTAGAAGAAAAACCTGTAGCATCTTCAGGGAAAAAAATAGGTATACATTCCACATATAACAAGCATTACCCAGCTGTATCCCTGCTGCTTGAAAATTCCACACAGATCTTTTGCTGAAAAACTAATCTTCACTTATAAAATCTAACAGAGAGACTTCACAGGAAATACTCTTCCAAGCAAAAACTTTCTTGGGCCTGTCCCCTCTGCCCCCCCCCCCCCCCCCCCCAACAAAAACAAAAAACAAAAAAACAACAAACCCCACTAACCTACAGAGAGAGTTCAATCACAGGGATGCATGTAGCATGGAAGCGTCTCTCTCCCTAATCTCTTTCAGCTATTGACTTACCATGGGAAGGGGACACAATAATAGAGCTATATTCCATGCACTCAGGATCTACAGTCCTTGCTTTCAAAACAAGTAGCAAAACAGAGATGAGGCTAGTTATGCAGCATTCAGACTAACAAAATCTATCCCCTTTCTCCTTCCCCTCAATTTATGATTTTCAAGGAGCTCTGTTTTCTAAGTTCCTCCCCTAGTACCCACAGGTTCCTTTGCCATAGTTTACTGTGGTCACTGCTTTTCCACTTTGTCTTTAACAAACTGAAGGTAAACAGTTACTCAATAATACAGTTCGCAGATGAAATATGAACCTAATGAAAATTCACATTTCTTCAATAGCATAACTAATTTCAATTTGGGGGTAAGATAAAAAGAATTTTGTCATAAGAAAGCAAGTGAAGAAGGATACTAAATTTATAATTTTTAGATGAACACTTTACAGTTCAGCTGAGGATAATGTTATTCAAGTCCACAAAAGCAAACATAAAAAATAAAACTAT
Source organism: Athene noctua (assembly GCF_965140245.1). Lineage (NCBI taxonomy): Eukaryota > Metazoa > Chordata > Aves > Strigiformes > Strigidae > Athene > Athene noctua. Next base: position 15,288,365 of record NC_134046.1, on the reverse strand, counting down.
CATGAAACTGCAGATATATTTGTGATACTGTCAGGACTGCAACTATTTTTTCCAGATAACACCTTCACCATACATAAAATAAAATTCTGGAAAACTAAGTTTTCAAATGAACCTTAAACTTGTCTCTTTTGAGCTGTAATATTTGGCTAAGGTTACATGTGAAGTTTTCATAACTCTATAATTCAAAAATTGGCCGAACTTCTGCAAACTTCACACACACACCCTTTATTTTAAAAAAAAAAAAAAAAAAAAAGACAACCTGAGTGTTACCAGGAAAATTTTTAGGCCAAAGGAAAGCTCAAAGTGTGATCAGTTTTGTAACCTTATAAATGGGGCCACAAACATAACCCCTTAATAATGTGAAGAATAATATGGTTTTGATTTGACCATACAATGTAAGAAAAAATAATGGGAGAGGAATTTGATAGCCTTAACTTCCCAAATCCCATATGGTATGTTTATCATTTACCATATGTACAGTGTCTGATGTGCATACAAAGACTACAGATTTGAGATGCTTTCTCAGTCCAGCAGCTTGAACATATCGTATCCCGCGGTTTCATGAGATCCAAATGAGATGCAGAAATGCCCCATTTACTGTATAGGCACGGCTGTCTTAATGGAAAGTGGTATTTACATTACCAGAATTTGAGAGATACTTGTTAATATGTGACAGAAAGGAGCCAAACTATATCCATTTCTTAAACTGTTCAGTGTTTTGAATGTCTTAATTATGTCATTTCATATTCTGAAACACACAAAGGCCAAGTATCTAACACTATCACTTCCACCAAAGAGACAAAATGAAATATTTTCAAAATGGACATGAAGACACCTCATCATTTCAGATGGTATCTACAACCTTGTTCAAATCTTCTGTAATGCAAAACTGAAAGACGAAACATTTGAGGTCTCATTTTTCATCTTCTTATGCACATACAGTAAAAAGACTTTTAATGGATATAGAGACCCCTATCCATTAAGATTCAGAAATAGAAAAGCAGCTCTGGAAAAAAGTGTAAAGAAACAAAGAAAGGGGAAAACCATTATGATAATTAGAGTTGTGTGAAACTTGGCTGTTATGGTATGTACGGTTCATCCAAACCTTTTCTTTGGCTTTGGTTCATATCCCAAATGTTGCTTTGACTTCTGGGCTTAAAGGAAGCCAAAAGCTCCAAGTGAAACATTGCCAAATCCAACATATTTTTGCAGGTTTAGGGTCAAAACCATGCAAACCCACAGAGTTCCTCCTACCATCATAAATCAGCCTGAGTTTGCCGAAATGTTCTTTTTGGTTCCGCAGATACTTTTTCACTACACTTTTCCCTGTAACATTTAAGCTTTTTGCCATCAGTACTGCATTTAGTAACATGATTACATACATTCATATCTTAATGGCTTTCTTATTCTATGACAGTTGTCTTTTTTTAAAAAAAATTAGTCTTACAGGTTTTGTTTTTAAAAACTACCCAGCTTCCTATGAGTTTGCAGGGAGGCTCAATCAAAGAAACAATCCTTGGTCTTGGAGTAGATGATGCTGAATTTCAATAAACTGTTCACTCTCTTTTCCAGGCCTTTTAAAAACACACCTAACAGTTACAACACAGATCCTTATGGGACTTTTGAAAAATATAATGACTTGTGAACTCATGAGGAAGGACTTAATTTTAGGAAAAGCACTTTGCCTCTTTACCAACATACTAAGCCATGTGCCCTCTAATTCTACTTTTTTTAAAACAGTTTCTCTTGATTTGTCTAATGCGGATCCAAAACCTACCTGGAACCCTTTTTAGAAACAGATGTCCCATTAGCCACCTTCCAGTCCTTTGGTAAAAATGGAAATTTTAAGCAAGTTACACACCAGAGTTATAAATTCACATATTTCACCTCTAACTTTCAAAAAGTTTAGAATGAAAACTACTTGGTTTTAACAGCAACTTGGCCTGATAACAAGCTAACCCTGCTTTGAACAAGAGGCTGAACCTGATGATCCCTTTGAGGTCCCTTTCTACTGTAATGATCCCCTGATCCATTGATGCTACCATGATGGCATTGTTAATTTTGGTAACTGTGTGTAATCTCTCCTACTGTAACCTCACTCTGAGACAAATCTTCCAATACTTTGCCCATAAAAAGGAGTTCGAGAAGCAGAAATTACCCAAGCTCCTCTTCTATGAACACAGGAGAAAGAAATTTCTTTCATTTTTTTGACCTCATGACCTTATTTTCTAAAAGCACTCTTTATATGTCTCGATTATCTTTGGCTCTATAGATTCTCTGGCAGGCTTCCGCCTTCTGACACATTGGAAAATTACTAGTTTGAATGCATTTCATTACTTACTCCTTAATGTGCTTCATGCATTTCATGGTCTGCCTATTTGTGCTTTTTACATTTTACTTAAGTTTTATGATTCTATTTTTCTCAACTAGACAAATTTCAGTTTTTTGAAAGATTTTTTTTTCTTTTTTGCTTATGATAGCGTCCTTCAGCCTGCTGTATAATTATGCTGGTTTCCATTCAGTCTTCCTAAAGTAGTTTTCAATAGGTCACATCCATTTCCTCTGAGCCGACAGAACTTTCTTGAAATAGCCTTCATGATGCCTGCAAAGCTTTTACTCTCCTTTGACTGTTCTTTTTTTTATTTTTGACCAACTTCCTTATTTTTGTACTCTTTTTTTTTAAAAAAAAAAACAACAAACATACAATATATTTATTGGTTCTTGTAGCTTCAGTCCATAGTGAGTCCAGATAAAATGTCAGCTGCTACAGCATTACTCTCAGTACCCAGTTTTTAAACCAGGTTTCAATTTCATATTATTTAATCAGCATAGGCTAATATTAATTTTCTTTATTTGACTGAAAATACTAAACACCTACAGAGAGTATAGTATCAGCAGTTAATCAATATCACCACAGCTGTACCCACATTTGACAACATAAGCTGCATTTTTCTTGCTTTCCACCTTTACATCATGAATTGTAAAACTTCCTTTACACCAAGAAAAAAAAAGAGAACTTGCAAGGTTATCTGAATAGGGCATCTGTCCAGGATGTTGCAGTGGTTTGTGAAGAATGAGAATGTGTTGTCTATTAATACCTATGGATGCACCAAAACAGAATTCCTTAGGTATTCAACACTGGGAATCAAGACACAAATATGAAAACATGATACTGCCAACAAACAAGAAGATATTTGCATCATTTAAAAGATATGAACAATAAAGACAAGGCTTTGTGTGAATGCTAATGAAGTTTTTGACAAAACTACATGACTGAGAAAGTGTAGAGGAACAAATACAACCTTTTATATACATAAAACACAAATCAATAAAAATCAAAATTGGGTCAAATTTTAGATTTATATACTTTTAAAATTGAACAAAATTTTCAGATTGCAGGAAAAATGTAACAGCAATATGGATACTAAATGTGACTGAGACTAAAAGCCTCAGAACATTCATGTTCTCTTAAGCAGAATTCCATTTGTTCATATTTCAAATATTATTTCGAGCAATGAGAGATTTTTGATTCTTTCCAGAACACACACAAACCCCCACTTTTTTCCCCACAATTTATAACTTCTACATGTATGGAAGAAAGCTACACAATTTCTTAAAGATAAATAAATGCGTGTATATATAAGCTCAAGTATTCATATTATGGGCCTAGTTTTACTCAGATTTTGTGCAATTGTTACATTAAAAAAGTAGTGTAAAAGTTATATTTTTCTTCTGAATGCATATTCAGTGCTAAACATCTCAATTTTTCATTAAAATACTGAGCTATTTTGCAATATCCTAACATTCTGAAATATATTTAAGTCCTTTGTTACTAGCTCACTGAATTTATTATTGATTACACTTTCCTTTAAAGCACAAATGCTAGAGTTACATTCTGCCTGATTTAATGACTTTCAATCACTATATGAAACATCTGGCCAGATGTGCTTTACCCAAGGATTAGTCTTACAAACAGTAAATGTGAGGGGAAAAAATTATTATTTTTTTTAGAAAAGGACAACAAAAAAAACCCACACACCCTATCAGAGACACCAGACTCCTCAGAACCTTGCTAAAAGAGACAGACAGGTTTATACTTGCTATATCATTATCCAGGTTAGAGGACAGATGGTCACTGCACATGGGGTATAACCTGTGAAGGAGAATTTAATACATGTGCACCAAGCAGAGTAATTACAGCATTAATCCTCAAACAGGAACAAGAAAAAATATCGACAAGATAAATATGTAATTGTATCATTAAATCAGGGAAAGAGAGAAGCACATCTTTAAAAATTTTTGAAACTGCAGTTTTCTAATTTCTCATAAGACTCCTTTTACAAAGAAAAAGTGCAACAAAACCACAAGCAAATATGACGTAATGCTTCAGAGTAGCTGTGTACGTCATTTTCAACACATGCAATTGAGTCTACCCACCAGTAGTTTACTGCATTAAAATCAACATTACATACTTCAGCCACTGAGCATGAGAGGACAAAGCTGCACCTATATATGAACTTTAATGATGTATATTTCAGAACTGTAAGAAAGCTGATTTAAATGAAGAGGCATTTATGTCTGTGTCCTTTACTAAATCTACTGTAATTGCAGTCTAACACAAACACAGATTTAAAGACGACCTATTTAAACTACTTATTCCTTTCTCAGAAATTTCAGATAGGAATATTAATCTGAAAGCTCTTCATTGTAAAAGACAGGGAAAATAAATATCCCATATAGTAATACTTCAATTAGTTAAAATGGTTTAACTGAATTATTACTATTCAACTGTTTTAAATTAAAGCATTACTTTTATGTAAAATGTTCCCTTTTTGACCTTGAGGCTTTTGCTTTGTATTTGAGTGATGTTTCCAATTGAGATATACTTCAGTGGTACAGGGTATTTCTCTTGTAGGCACTGCCTGACTGAAATATTCAGTGGAGACAGAGAAAAGGATGTACAGAGGCTCAGAAGTCTTTACCTTATAGACTGAAGGATTCATACTCTTTTTTAGGTTTCCTTTATGAAATAACTTGGTCAGTAAAGTGAGGGAAACAGGTTACATAATATACCATATCTCTGCCAGAACTATGCTGCAGGTTTCCCTGTCTCCATCCCCATCCCCCAGACCGAGGTCAGCCCTTGGCTGTTGTATCTCATACTGAGTGGACCTGGAGGGCACATGGCAGCCTGTTATCCCCAGCCAGGCCTCTGGCCGCCATCTCCTGCTCCTCCTGACTGGGAACCTCGATGGCCCTTGGACCCAGCTCATCACTAGTCATGCCTGGGACTGTGGTTAGACCCTGTTGTCAGCACCCAGCTCTGTCTGCCACACTGAGATGCTGTGGGACTGGACCAGCTGGCAAGGGCACAGCCCATGCCTGGGTGGCCTCATGCTGCCGGTCCCTGAGGGGGCAGCTGGGCCTGCCCTGCGGCCTGGCTGTGAGCCCTGGCCTGCGCAGTCCTGCGCCGTGGAGCCTGCCTGTGTCCCTCCTCCTGAGAGCCCTGGCCTCGGATGTCACAGCAGCCGACCCCCTGCCCTGACCCAGGATCCTCAGGGACTTCTCTGTCAGCGTGTGGTGGGGGGCAGATTCTCAGTGGCAGCCTCAAACACCAACTCCTGGCCACCAGCCACAGGTCCCCGAGCCACGTCCCTGCCATGATGCTGACCCAGCTCCAAGTCCCTTGTGCCACCTCCCTGTCCCCTGAAACAGCCCACTGACACCCCATGGCAAATAGGTGACTTCACAGCCAGTCCTCTCAGAGCCCAGACCTTCAGGAGGCAGGATGGGAAGGGGGAGCTGCTGTCAGGACCCTGAGGACACCAACAGCCTTAAAGGCCCCGAGTCGCATCACCTGCGGCCTTCCCCACCCCCTGCCTACAGACCCTGTACCTCCATTTCAGCTTAGCCCTGTGCCCACCCCTGTCCCCCTTCCTGCCTCCTGGATCCACTCCAAATTCAGCTGCAGCTTGCTCATTACCATGATCAGAATTAGCATCAAAATGTTTATGTATGGTCCCCGCTTCCCTTGTTAGGACCAGGACAGCACTATTACAGAATAATTCCATACTAGAAAGTTGCAGAAATAAATATTCTTCGAAAGTCTTCACATGTATTTTATAACATCCTGGCTTTTCAAAGTACCACAGCAAAGTGAACAGGGAAATCACAATTTGTGGGATCAACGAGGACAAAAAATATGTGAAACTTTCCCTTTTAGCTTTTAAGAAACACTTTGAGGATTTGAGATAAATTATTTCACCTGTCTAGTAGACAAATCGATACATGTTTTAATTTAATAGGTGCTTTATACACATTTCAATTAGGTAAGGATAGAATGTAATTTGCATTTGAAAACTGGAATAGAATACCTTAGAGAACCAACAACACACAAGTTAGCTTATGTCAGGCAGCTAAGTATAGTTAATAATTTATATCCTAGCACAATGGATTTAGGATACCTTGATCCAGGTATCCCATGAAGTTTTCTAGGTAGGAAGCCATTAGGTGATGTTTTATATGCTAGATTTCTGGTATTCATGTGATACGATTATTTCACATTTAGAGACAAGATACAAAAGAGAAGGAGTTTAAGATACTATTATCCTGCTTATAACACTTATTATTTTAGTGTTCAGTTTCATAAGAAAAAGGTGAACAAAGCCACTACGCATAAAGGACCAAGGCCTACGCTGAAAGCAGAGAACCAGACAGCAGCCTTCTAGCAGTCTTTTCTAATGTCTGTATTAAGAGAAGTAATGATGTTTGCTAGGACTTGGCAGCCAAATGTTCTTATAAAAGAACACCCAGACAGAAAAGGCAGTCTTGAGAAACCTTACAGCTGACTGCAGAAGGACTTTCTCACAAATTACAACTCCCATCAACAGATCAGATGTAAATGATGAATGACAATGGACTGTTTCCATTTGTACTTGAGATCTGCTTTCTCAATGACCTTCTACGTTTATTTTTTGTCTGTACAGAGTTTTTTTTAATTATTTTTCTCTTCATGTGAGAAATCTTTGTCTGACAAGGCAGTGGCAAAATTCCCATTAACTTCACTAGAGTCAGGAATTCACCCCATATGCAGGAAAACACAAAATTCTTTCTTCAAAATGAAGGGACTATAGCACTCATGTGACACACTGTTCACATTGTTATAATGTCCCTTTGAAGTTTAAACAAAAAAGAGGAGGGGGGATTCACATACACCTGGCTTTTATCTTTGTCATAGCTTCTAGATGGATAAATAATGGTAGTTGTCAATATGACAAAGGTATGTGACAGCTAAAGAATAGGTGTAAAGTGCTTCTTATGCCAATATGCAACTGTGAAAAGAAATGACTGGCTGAGACTGAATAATATTGCTTAATAAAACTCCACCGCACTAAAGAACAAATGCATTTGTAGAAGTATTTCTAATTTATGTCACTAAGATATCCACAGAAATACAAAGAATAAGGCAATATGAAAAATCATTTCATTTTAGAAGGCAATATGAAAACTCTGCATTCTGTTCATAGTTTGGTGTTTAAGATTCAAAGTTAACATTTTTATACATCTATATCAAACTCATATTTTAAATTAAGTTCATTTTTCCCTATTGACAATTATGAAAGTGTCACGGAAAAACCTCCAATTGTATTGATACATTTTAGTGAAAACATTAGGATGTCAACAATATACATAAACTGTTAGGCTTTCTTCAAGGTATTTCTAGGAAAGGAGTCTTTTTCAGATGCAGAAAGCTGAACAGAGTGTTTCCCAAGGAAAGGAGAAATGGAAAAATACAAACAGAAGTAGAGGATCAAAGAAATGCTTGTTAAGGTAGTAAGGATCCTAGTTGTAACTTGAAAGAACAGCCTACTATAAAATTTAATGTACTGTGCTCCAGTGTTGTTTGTCGATTATCTCAACCATCCAGGTTTAAAAAAAAAAAAAAAAAAGCAAGCTGAATCCATTGTAAAAGAAATCTAAACCACAAATGGCAGTACTCTTTTCTTTTCCTTCATATGCAGCTACTATAGACCATCCACAGAGAAGTGAGAGGTTAGTAAAACTGCCTTGTTGCTGCAAAACAGTTATTGTGGTATGTAGTCTTCCTCGGCTTTCACATGCTAAAGACCAATCTTCCAATTGCTCACTGGACCAAAAACTATATCAAATTCATCTGCACTAAGTACCTCAATCAATATCAATTCATTAGCAAACATTTTATTATGATGAGTAACACACCACTTCAAATTCTTATCAGTGAACAGTTCAGACCAGTAAAAGGAATACTGGATAGACTAAGTCTGTGCTCCTTAATGGAGCCACCTGGGACACCTTGTGTGTAACCTTTATTCCTTATGCCTCATTCCTTATTCTTTCAATATATTTTTTATACCTCTATTCTGTAAAATACTTTGAGATCTATAAATAAAGTATGCCTTGTCAAATGTGTGGTTTCATAATTGAACACTTAGTTTTCCCTTTAACTTTAGTCACAAGTGAGTATTTTCTGGCAGCCTTTGGGTACTGTTTTAACTTGCATGTATTGCAGAACAGCTAGGAACCTGAAATGTCAACAATTTACTCTCATACTTCCATGGTTAAGAAATCAATATCTGAATACAACTTTATCCTAAGTGACAACAAATTTCAGTAGGTGGCCAATACTTGTTTCTTATTGGATTTAATATGATCACATTATATTTGTGTAAATTAGAAGTTGTTTTTTTTTTTTTAACTCCAAGATCTGATAGTTCACCTTGAGATTTGAAAATCACCACATTTTCCCCCAATTCATCTCTTCTACCATGACTAAATTTGCTAACTAAATTCCGTCCAACTAAAACAAAACAATTTTTAAAAAGGGATTGACAAAGTATAACAGTGAAATTTGATCCCAAAATCTTCAAATGAAATCTATCTCTTGAAAGCCTCTCAAAGCAAAGATGCATTTACAATAAATAATTTTAAGAAAACTTTCCAAGATAGGAGTGTTCTAGACAAGATTATGTAAAGAAGCACCTTCACCTCCCTTCTCTTTCTAGTCTGTAACATGAGATAGTCTGTAAGTAATAGTGTATAAGGCAATTACAGAACACTTGTAATGAGAGATAAGTGGTATAAATCTGGCTTATTAGCAAGCAACCAAAATAATTTTACTTACGTTTACCTCAAACAGAACTTTTGTTACTGAGCAGACGTATTAGTACCAGACTTGCATGCTATTTAAAATGATCTATGGAGAGTGACAAGCAGCAGCAGCAACAGCTAGCAATGGTTACAAACAGGTAAATACAAGAGCAAATTATGAAACTAGCTAGAAATCTGAGCTTGATGCAGACCACAAGAAGGTTTTTGAAAACCTTTTTATATTTTCAACCAGCTTATCATGCTTTCAACAAAAAAATGCTATAGCCCATGGATAAGTTATGAATATAACAAAGTATACAGAGATACAGTTTGCATAGAATTTAGCTAATCAGTTGTATTTTTAGAACATGATTACTTTTTGCTAGTTTACATGTAGGAAAACAGCTTTAATTTATGAAAACTGAAAATTAAAAGTATAGGTAACATTTTTAAGCAATGCCTAAACTGGAAAAATCTATGCTAATACAAATTTCCATTATACTGTTTTTATATTACAGGGTTAAACCTCCTATATTCATCTTATATTGAAGACAGCTACACAAATAGGGTCAGACATTTTACTGCAATTACACTTTGCAGAATTTCAATCTAAATCATTGGTTTTGTCATTGATTATAATTTATGTAATATAGAGTGTTTAAATACATAAGTTAGTAAAATATTAGATGAGCTATAAGTCAATGTTAAAGTTAAAAATGAACTATATGTGGAATGCTATATTGGACAGTCATGTGCTGAAATACTAACATCTATTATAATGAGGTTATTGATGTAGAGTTGACATATGACTTGATTTGCAGATGCCCTACTGACTAACCTTTTGCAACTGTATCTCAGTGTAAACCTGTGGTAATTATTGCTGGGCAGGGAGAGTTGGTTTAACTGAACTATTTCTTTTGATGCATGTTGAATGTGATTGCCCCCTGGAGACTACAGGAGTCCCACATGTGTGAGTTATTACATAAATATTGAGGGGGAGAAAAAAGGTGTATCACATTAAATTTTTCCTGTTTCCTATTGTTGCAGTTCTGTTATTTTCAAACAGGATCTTTTTCTTCCAGTGTCTTGCCATATATGCCTTCTTCAACTAACAACACTTATTAAAGCACATAGTAGAAATAACTTATTTAATCTAAACATAAAATACTTGTCAATAATTGCATTTCACAGATTTCTAAATAATTATATTAGAATACACAAATTTAACTTTGTTTGCAAATTAGGATGTCCAGGTTTTATTCTTGGGCAACATTACTTAAACACTGAAAAACATTATGTTTCTAACTTAAATGTAGAAATTGAGAAAGATGAGAAAGTCAGTATTCCAACTTTCTGTTACGGGACGCTCTAAAAGTCCTTATAATCATGCAAAGGTTGTATTAGTAATTATTTATTGTTCTATAATACTGTGTACTTGCCTAAATATCCAAAATTAATAAATTGGAATAGTTCCAATAATAAAATTCATGTTATTTTATACATACTCATATAATGTAATACTCTAGACAGAAGAAAGAACATGACAACTACATACAACAGTGGTACTGATAATTTTTTACAGACTAAATTTTTTTTTATTTTATAGCTGATTAGAGCAACACGGCACACAACACAGTCACTCTACCAATTATTACAAAAAGGTTTGAGAGACTGTGAGTCTAGTAGAAACTGATCTTCAAATGAGATTTTCACAGATGGTCTATAGGGACATTTTATAACAATAGTAGTTTGGGCTTCTGGGGATTACACTGCACAATGAAAACAAATGTCAGAGTAAATCCCCAAAGAAAAAAAACACTTCTGGTATTGATCCTCAGACCCACCAATCAACCTTCCTGCCCTCTGTAGACTCTCAAATAGTTTTCTTCATCTGAAACCTTTTAGAAGTATTTTCTTCAACATAACCTTAAACTACTGGCTGGAGTTCAATACACATTTCAGCAACACATATGGAATTTATCCACAACTTACGGAACTTCCACAGGCCAAGGAGGAAAATTCCTAAATGTCCATCCATGTTTACAATCTGAATTTATATTTCTATTATGTTAGAAATCTGAAGATAAGTACACTGGCTGTATCTTCAACAGTCTCACGTGTGTTTGAATTGATTAGTCTGAGTTTTGTAAGTATGCACTTCTAATCTGGTAACTTTTTAATATACTGCACTACATCATCACAGACTTTTGTTTTTCTATTACCCACTGCCTGAATCTCCGCTCAAATATTTTTGTTTTTATAGATTCATTATCAATGCATCACAGAAAAGACAACTTTGCTAAGTCCTACTTTTTCAAAATGTCTATTAACAATTTATGTTCAGGTATGAGAAAATTACTACTTTAAGAAAATGCAATTCCTGCCTTTTTCCTAGATAGCCACAAGAAAAAAAAGTTCCCTGAACTGTGAGAAATTTATAATAAGCTATAGATTTTGCTGAAGGCTGGACATTTCTGAAGTTGTAGTTATTAGCTACAATCTGTCTTTGCAAAATACAGCTATAATTAGAGAAGAAGAGAAATGCCAAAGGCAGTACCCATGAACGTATCACTAATGCACACAATTGTGCTATCTACTGTGCTGGGTTCTCTACATTTGCTAGTACATAACTCTTGCTTTATAAGGGTAAAACTATTTGATATGTACATACACACTATTTTCTTATAAATTGACCAAACTTCAGCTTAACCACTCAAAGATGAAACTTTACAGTCCCCAAGGAACCTATAGTTTGAAAACAGAAGCAGAAAAGAACATATTTTAGTTTTCAAGCCATAAGAAAACTACTATAAAATACTGACTTTTACATTTCTTCATATGTTAGTTCATTAACGTAATAGACTATATATGGAGAACTTAACCAAAAATTCCAAATATTACTCACTTGCACCTGGAATCAGTTCACTTGTTAAAAAGTTTTTGCAACAGCCTAAACAAATGTATCCATTAAAACAAATTACAGTTTAGTCTGAAACTTTGAGAATATTTCTGCATGGGCTACAATATTAAATAGGACATGTACAACACAAGAGCACCACAGTCTTAATCTTAAATGTCAGGTGCATCATTAAGCTTCTGCTTTAATTGTAGAAAAGTTCTGGTAAAATAAATTTTTGACTCACTACAACCATAATAAAAATAAGTTTCTATTCTGTATTTTCCACAAACAAGTCCATGGCAGCTTTAAAAGGACAACTTAATTCTAGCTGTAGCTTACCCCATCTTCTGAGTTTGCCACTGAGATAATTCCAAAACCTTATGATTCTTTATTAACTCACACAAAGACTGAAAGATTTGTTGCAGCTGACTCTTACATAGATTTGCAAAAAAACCCCAGCTCTTCTTCCAAAATACTTGTCTCTTAGAGCAGAAATCTTAGCAAGAGGCAAGATCTTCACCAGCACTGGAGGCCATACCTTATCCTTTCTCTTGCCTCTGTACATATTTCCAAAAGTCCATCTCCATCACATCTCATCTGTGTGTTCTGATTGCTCATAATACTGAGAAAGAAAAATCAAGGACAGTTTGAACCTATTTCCCCTTATCCTCTGGCCCACAACTGAATGAGAGGTAGGGAGCAATTCTACTAATTAGAGCTAGATCACAATATGTGTTTCATCCATGCACATTGTGGAAATCAGAGAAGAAAGGTATAAAAGGCAAAATCTGAATCTTACCTCCATTTTCCCCTATCAAATGACCAGCCCTCTGATGACAGAGAGATACAGAATCTCCTTCACACTTGGAATGATTAAAGCCTTCCAGAGAGGTATAGGCCCACCTTCAGATGCATGCTTAAACTAGAATTCACTTTCAGTACAGTAACTTATGATTTTAACCTCTTAAAAGGTTGAGTTTTCTCACTGCATATGTATTTCAGCACTAACAAATACAAAGCTATGTGTTTATGCAATGAATGCTCTCCTGCCTTATGTCAGCTATGTACACTGATGCCTGTCTGCGTAAGTCATCACTGTTTCCTCTGTCTCTGAACTGATTACACTGCTCTGTTCATTTCTACTTGCAAGAATTGATCTCATTCCCTTCCTCTTTTTATTAATATTATAGTTTCAAAGTTTTTGAGACAATGCAGTAGGAAATACACTACATTAAAAGAAAAATCATAATGAATTAATGTTAGGTATACCTCTTGTTTAGGCCATACTTCTATTTTATTTTAAAAGACACAGACATAACATATGACAATATGCTATATCTTCCGTATATTATGTATTTCTACTATGAAGCCGAAAATTATATGCTGAAGCACAGACTGAAAAATAAAGAAACAAATCCAAGTTTAAGGATTTACACTGACTAGCTGTGAACTCTCTTGGGACCTATTTTTAGTAAGATACCACAGATATTCATTCACATGGTAAGAATCAAACAGCAGTAATGTTAACTACCCAGTTTTTCTCTCTCTTTTGAGAAGACTTTCTCCTGATCATGTTTTATTCACTACTTAAGACTAGCAAGTTTATTCACTATTTAAGAATAAATTTCCAGCTGGTATGGAACTATTGAAAAATGAGGAATTCTTGCCTTGCCTTACTATGTCCAGTGACAAACCACGGCTGACATGCTAGACTGTTTAAAAAGCAAGATACTTACACCTGGAAAATGTACATGTGTACACAATCTGTTTCACAGTATTTCAGGCTTAGAGCATTGATCAAGCTGACCGCATGTGCTCTTTGAAATCAATGAGAACTACACATTGTCTTGCTTAAAACCAATTTAAGTCTCTTTTCACTACATGGATTTCATAGAATCATAGAATCATCTAGGTTGGAAAAGACCTTGAAGATCATCTAGTCCAATGATTAACCTAACACTCACAGTTCCCAACTACACCAGATCCCTCAGCGCTATGTTGACCCGACTCTTAAACACCTCCAGGGATGGGGACTCCACCACCTCCCTGGGCAGCCCATTCCAAAGCCCAGTAGCCCCTTCTGGAAAGAAATGCTTCCTAATATCCAGTCTAAACCTTCCCTGGCGCAATTTGAGGCCATTCCCTCTGGTCCTATCACTTACTACTTGGTTAAAGAGACTCATCCCCAGCTCTCTGCAGCCTCCTCTCAGGTAGCTGTAGAGGGCGATGAGGTCTCCCCTCAGCCTCCTCTTCTCCAGACTAAACACCCCCAGGTCCCTCAGCCACTCCTCGTACAACCTGTGCTCCAGACCCTGCCCCAGCTTCGCTGCCCTTCTCTGGACACGCTCGAGTCATTCAATGTCCTTTTTGTAGTGAGGGGCCCAAAACTGAACACAGGAATCGAGGTGCAGCCTCACCAGTGCCGAGTACAGGGGTCAGATCCCTTCCCTGTCCCTGATGGCCACACTATTGATGACATAAGCCAGGATGCCATTGGCCTTTATGGCCACCTGAGGACACTGCTGGCTCCTGTTCAGCCGGCTGTCAATCAACCCCTCCAGGTCCCTCTCTGACTGGCAGCTCTCCAGCCACTCCTCCCCAAGCCTGTAGCACTGCTGGGGGTTGTTGTGGCCCAAGTGCAGCCCCCGGCACTTGGCCTTATTGAAACTCCTCCAGTTGGCCTCAGCCCATGGCTCCAGCCTGCCCAGGTCTCTCTGCAGAGCCTCCCTACCCTCGAGCAGATCAACACTCCCACCCAACTGGGTGTCATCTGCAAACTGACTGAGGGTGCACTCAATCCCCTCGTCTAGATCATCAATAAAGATGTTAAACAGGAGTGGCCCCAAAACCGAGCCCTGGGGGACACCTCTCGTGACCGGCCACCAGCTGGATTTAACTCCATTCACAACTCTCTGGGCCCGGCCATCCAGCCAGTACTTTACCCAGTGAAGCGTGTGTCCATCCAAGGCCACAAGCAGTCAGTTTCACAGGAGAATGCTGTGGGAGGCCATACTAAAGTCAAGGTAGACAACATCCACAGCCTTTCCCTCATCCAATAAGCAGGTCACCCTGTCGTAGAAGGAGATCAGGTTTGTCAGGCAGGACCTGCCTTCCAAAAACCCATGCTGACTGGGCCTGAGCATCTGGCTGTCCCACATGTGTTGCATGATGGTGTTTAGGATGAGCTGGTCCATCAGCTTCCCGGGCACCAAAGTCAAGCTGACAGGCCTGTAAGTTCCCAGATCATCCTGGTGATCCTTCTTATAGATGGGCGTCACACTGGCCAATTTCCAATCAGTCGGGACCTCCCCGGTCAGCCAGGACTGCTGGTAAATGATGGGAAGTGGCCTGGCGAGCACCCCAGCCAGCTTCTTCAGCACCCTCGGGTGTATCCCATCCGGTCCCATAGACCTGTCAGTGTCTGTGTGATGCAGCAGGTCACTGACTGTCTCCTCCTGGATTGCGGAAGGGTCGTTCTCCCAGTCTCTGTCTTCTGGCTGAGGAGGCTGGATTCCCTCAGCACAACTGGTCTTGTTATTAAAGACTGAGACAAAGAAGGCATCAAGCACCTCAGCCTTTTCCTCATCACTTGTTACCATGTTTCCTCCTGCATCTAGCAGGGGATGGAGACTCTCCCTGGTCTTTTCCACAGAGAACTGTTTCTGGACTTAGTACAGATATGATTCCATAAGATTCGATTCACTTACTAAATAGATACTTTACATTTATGAAAAGTATGATCAGAAAAAAGTGTAAGTTTCGTTTCCTTTGAGACTATATAATGGTCATATGGAAATATGATTACGTGCACATTCTTACTGTTTACTTTAGAGAAGGGACTTTGTTGTTGTTGTTATTATTACAGCAGGTTTGAAAATCAGAATCAAAACCAAATCCACTCAAATTCTCAATGTTATGCAAATGTTTTCTTTCCCAATTCTACGGAGGTAACAGTGTTACTGGAACAAACACGTTCCATACAAGAATCCTGAAAAACACATCTCAGGAAATAAACATCTCACATCTATAACATTTCAAGATCCTTCAAAGAGACTTGAGGAATTATGCATAACTTCATTACATGATGCCTGTATATTTCTTAGCTTAGCATTTCTCATAAAGGCATATCTTTTTAAGACAGACAAAAAAAAAGAGATAAAAATGAAGGCATGTTAGATACACCGTTCTCAAAAAATTCCATGATAAAGTGTTCAAGGGCCAGATCTCCTGCTGTGATGCTTTATGTAATATATGACCATCATGTCTGGCAAGATTTGCACAGGTCTGCCCTTGATTTGTGGAAGGAAAAAGCAGAAAACCTCACAACTATTCTTCATTCCCAAGAATTAATCCGAAGTCTGGCTCCCTGATGTTTCCAATTTTACAGTGATCCAAATAACCCCCCAAAACCACACCTGAAGCATCACTCACAATTATAGCTGATAGCTAAGGGAGACCAAAGTGAATTCCCTCCTCAGGCACCCCAGGGCACCCTCCGTCACAGCACTAGCCCTGGAGTGCTGTGAGATGGGGCCATCAGAGACTCAAACTTGACCTGCAAGCACTGATGCTAGGATATGAACCAGGCTTTTATCTGAAAAGACAGTGAAAAGTCTCACTAATATACATGATGCTACAAGCCTTAGGAACTATTACACACTACTGAAGCTTCAAAGAAACTACAGACTCCTGAACTACTTCAAACCTATCAGAAAGCAAGTGGACAGCTGAATGGATAGAGCTTCAGCCCCTACTTGAGCTGTACAAAATGGACGGCTCTTCACAGATTGCTTCAGTTTGCCATGAATGACTCCCTGAAAGGTCTGTGGACAATTATACTAGCTTTCGTATTACATCTTTTCCAGTACTTCTGCAAAAGGGATTGAGACTTGGCTGGAGTAAATGTAATTTGACTAGTCTAATTGCTCTTCAGTTCTCAGCTGAGTTTATCACAGCTAGCCAACAGCCAGCTTATCACAGCTAGCCAAAAAATACAATCATTACATCTGGCCAGAGAAGTTTAGGATATACGTTACCCTAACAGCTCAATACATCATTCACAAATATAACAAGTACACAATAGTCACAAGCACTATGTGTTATAAATGCCTATAAACAGAGGGTGTTTCTATTAAACATAACAGAAGATATTACAAACAGTAACAAGAAAAGGCGGTCAGGTCCCTATGGTTTACTAGGATGTTAATTCAGTATTTATTGAAATATCAATTAATTTTATTTTTAATTAGCAGATGCACAGTACTCCCAGAAACTTTTTTTTCAGAGTATATCATACATCTCACATCATGCATCTCCCCACAAATCCTGCCTCACTTAAATCCTTAGATCACTACTGTTACATTTTATTAACTCTATATATTATTTATAAACCAAAATTTAATATCAAGAATGACCAAGTATTCTACTCTGTCAGATTATTTATTTAGTCAACTCTAATATCCCCATTTGAATTCTGTAAATGTTCACATCACTAGAAGAACTTCAGTTTATATTTTGCTTCCTGGTAAAAGTATTGTACCCTTGGGTTGGTAGGAAATAAAATAAATTTAGCTATTACATACTGCATTACCTGTATCCTTTTGAACACATGCCTAAATAAGTTCAGATCTAAAACACTCACAAATGTAGCTGCATAGTCAGACCTGCAGACAGCTGGTGTGTTCCATCCCTGCACCCAGGCATTTGTGGCTAAATATTACAAGAGTAAACATGTATCTTATGCCAAATATGTGAAATAGTTTTATGTGACCAGGTACAAAAGTGTCAAATCAAAATCATTCTGAAATAAGAAGCCATACACATCAATCAACATCATAACTACATCTACCATAACTTGATCAAATTTTTTAAAAGGAAAAACTTGCATTTTAAGGGATATTTGCTCTTTAAACAACTCTGTGGAGGAGGAGGTTTTTTTTAAAACAAAACAAAACAAAACAAAACATTTCCTTTGTATAACAAGGCTAAGTGACTATAGCTTTAGAGTCTGTTTAGTTTTTTAACCAGTCAAAAATGTTAGTAGATATCATATAAGAACAAGACTTGATGCTCTCACCTAATGTTGGTATCCACCTTACACATATAAAACAAATAAACCATATCAGTGAAAAACTTCAAATCAAAATACTCTGCTCTCAGCAGAATAAATGCACATCAGAGTCATGTTACCTCCACTACTTAATGTCAAACTATTTGCTATAGTTGCAAGAATCACTGTGGCATTTATGTACAACAACTAAAACATCCCCAAATCTTGTGAAGATAGGGAAACCTCAAACTCCCCAAGTGTGAGGCAGGAACATGTTTCCATTAGATGCAGAAGTATATCGTGAGCTTTACTGTAACAATGAATTTTGTGATTCATTTTTGAAGGCAAACCCTAAGGAACTTTCAGAGAATAAAATTAATTTACCTCACAAGAACAAAAAAAAAAAAAAAAAGCCCCAGATACTACCACCACCTCATCTTCCTTAATCTTATGAAAGAAGCAATCATACAAGGACACGTTACCAAGCCCATTTTGGGAAGGGTCACTTGAAGCAGTGAAATGGTATCTGTTTCCTGTACCAGACCAAACCAGAGCAACTCTGTATCTTAATTTGCTGGGGAAGGAAAAAGCTGCCAGACATTCAAGTCTGACTGCTTTTGTGCATCCCTCACCATTCACTTTGTTTCCTTAGGGATTTACTTGAACACATCAGAGTGCTGTAGTGTCAAACTTCTATTTACAACTGCACATCTCCAGATATGTTAAGGCTCAATCTGTAAAGTCAAACAAGCCATTTGCCTTCAGGTGGATTTGCCTCTGTGATCCATGCAGTGACAGCCACACTAATTCACTAAAGAAGCAAACTGCAATGAAAGAACACATCCAGCCCTGAGTGAACACGATGGCCAACATTAAGAAAAGCATTGGAAGACACAGCCCAAGGAAATGAAAAAAAGTTTTAGACACAGGAAATTTAACACCTAGTATGGCAGCAAACTGATGAGAGCAGAAGATTGCCTGTTTTGCTTCTGCCAGAGAAGGCAGGATTAGCTGTACCAGCACGCCAGCAGCACAGACAACCAGTCCTCACTTCCTCCTGTTCTTGCAGCGACTGAAGGAAGAACTGTGAAATGCAAAGCACCTACTGACAGGCAGAAGCAGTTGGGATCCCCTCTTTTCACTTTCCCAGCAGCTCAGCAAGTGTAGGATGGGCCACAACACATACACACATACATTACTGAAAGTATAATGTTGAAGTACACAATATTAACATTTTAAGGCATAGTAACAGAGAAATAACAATTCTTAGTCAACTGGTTTTCATAAACTGTTCTTAGCATGTAAATGCTTTATAGCAATTGAATGGCACACAAGAGTTTTTTCTTTCTAAATTCAGGCTCTTCAGCCATGCTGCTTCCATTTGATAGACCCATTCTCATCACATGACTTGAAAGATCCAAGCATAGCAGTTACATCAAAGACCCTAGGAATGACTTCTATTCCCTAGTGATCACACCACTCAAACCACAGATTTCCAAGATAATACTGAAAAAATAAAGCTCTAATATATTATTTTTACTGAACCACATTACAAGCTGCTCAACACTGAAATTTAGACCAAGTTATTAAAATATCTCACCAAATATTTCACAAGGTTTTATTACTATATCTGTGCAGTAGAATGCATGGTGATGCAATCAGTATGTAGTGACCAAGGTTTTAAAATATACATAACACTACACAGATGCATAAATAATGTATCATTTCCTGAACTTGATTCTGACATAGGTCACCAACACAAGCCTGAAGAGAGGTGTGGTGTTAATTTCTCCATTTTGCATAAGAAACACGTGAGAAATACAGTACTATCTGAAGCATGTGAGGGTCAAATTCCACCTACTGGAAATTTTCCAGAAACCCATTATATTAGCCAGAGCAAGGCAAAGTCGGTATTTTGCAATGTAAATTAGACTTGCCTATAAACACTGGCTATGGAGACATTGATGTCGTTGACAGAAATCAGTACTTCTTTTCACAGTTTTTCATGGTCAGATCTCAGAATAATTTTTAAGTCAAACCTCTGACTTGTTTTGTGGCCTTAAATACAAATTCCCTAGTATGTAAGGTATCATTTACACCAGATCAGCTAGTTATCATTCAAATCTCAATGCCCAAACTCAGTAACTTACAAACTGTAGAAACACTCCTAGAATAAGGTTCAAAGTCTATCTCAAATAAAAAAGAAATATAGGAGAAGCTTTTCTTTCCAACTGTAGGAAAAAGGTTGCTGGTGTAGTAAATATACAGTAATGTTGATCTGTCAACTGATCAAATGATCTGTCAAATGAGACAGCTATAGCTGTTTCCAGTACTTCTCTATGCTACATCTGAGTATATAAGATAAAATAATCTTTGGTGAGGATTCTAAATTCATCATTACCCTGTTAGATAGTCTATTCTCACCCTTTTAAGCCACTACATATGCATGTACAGAGAGATAATAAGATCAAATCACACTCAATGATCTGAGTATGCAACCAGATGATGATACAGAATTTCACTCCCAGACAGTGGATTTTAATGTGAAGCGCTACATCTAGAAACATAGAACTGGAAGGGGTTCATGGTCTCAAATGTTGTTGCATTCAATCTCCACACTGGAAAATATGGCAGAATGTCTGTTATACATTTGAATGCTCTTGGAAAACTAAACTGTATTTTACAGAACTAATCACCCTGTTATGTAAAAGCCCAGTAAAAAAAAAAAAAAAAGAAAAAAAACCACAGCACACTACTATTTGATATTCAAACATGCTGAACATTCATAACCTCACTATGGCTTGTGGATATAATGCTGTGAATAGCACAGAAATAGAATCCAGAGAGGATAATTATCCTTCTATTTTCTGACTCTCCACAAAACAAGCTATAAGGACTTACTTATTTTTAAAGAAGTAAAATACAGTCCTTGTGAGAAGAGGGCTTAAAATTCTATTGGTTTTTCCTCACCCTAAATATTAAATATTTCATGAATGCAACTGAAGTCAGTAGTGGCCTCTGGCAGGAAAGCAGAGAGTCATCAGCTCTTTCTGGGAAGAGATTAATTTTACATCCTGGAAGACAGTCAGTGAAACAAAAGTGTACTTTCTTTGATGGTTTTTAAAACACAATTGAAAAATAAACTCACTTGTAAATGTTGAGAGTTGTCAGTCATATTGTCCTCTCGCCTACGAACTTCTTCCAACAACTGTGCATTCTTCTTTTTCTCCATTTGCTGATTGTGCTTCAGATTAGCAACCTTCTTGTTTTGGTCCTTCATATGTCTAAGAATTGCATACACATGTGCATTAGTGTTAATGACTACAATCACTTCTTTTTCTCTATAAAATAATTTGTGACTATGACACAGGACATCGATTCTCCAACAGATACAAGTATTCCAAGTATAAGATCTAAACAATAAAACTTCATCTTGTTTTCAAGATGGCATATCAAAACAGCTTTAATATCATCAGATTATTCAACATTAAAGCAACTGGGCTGAGAACATTTTTTCTTTTTTATCATTTGCTCACAAATACTCATACATGTTCTAAGCACTATGCAGGAAAACTGTTGTTGCAACAGAGGGAGATTATCCAACAATCTTTACACACTCACTGAGTTCAAGAACAATTCAAATGGGTGCTTTAAGTAGCATTAATTTAAAAGGAAGCCAAAGGTGAAGGTGATGACTAATATAAGTTGTGAAATTCTATTTTTGAAAACCTGTACTATAAATACAATGTGTCTTGGAATTAAAGTGTGATGGGGTAGAAGATCAGGCCATAAATATGCCATGAAGAATAAAGGATGCCTTTACAAATAGCTTTGTACATAACATAAACATTACATTTCTTTTTTAATAATGAGACTTCTTTCTACAAAAGATTATCAACAAATAGATTTATGAGTAACTTCTAATGAAAATTAGACAACCTTTACCACTGTTATGTATTTTCTTTTGTTAAGACTGTACTCAAGCAAAAAAAAAGAAAATTGTTTCAGTGTTTAATTATCTTTTGCTGTGGATCTTATTCATTAAGTTACCAGAAGCTGTCCTGATTCTAATGCTTAGCATACATCCTTTTAAGAAAGAAACAAGCTAGTTTTGCCTGGCAGGCACTGAAAAAATATCCTTGCGGTAATGCTTTCTACCTGCTCAGATTCTTAGATATTATTTTACTGACTTTCTCTGAGGAATTCAGTCCCTTTTATCTATATAAAAATAAAGTCATGTGCAAATTTCTGAGATCTACTCACTAATCCTACTATGGCAAATGAAGAGAATATTATTCAATGACCAAAGGATCACTGAGAATGTCTCTGTTGCTTCACCATTAGAACTTTCAGTGAGAAGTTGTAGCATAATAAATTCAGTGCAAGAAATGTATGCTAAAGAAACTGGGTCATTTTATATTTACTTCTACCACTGGTTTCTCTGTCCTACCACTGGGGTTTTATTCACTGCTATTTATACTAAAAAATCAACAATGAAACTCAATAAATGTTGCCATGGTATTAAAAATTCTTACAAAGACACCTCATATACAAGTTTGTAGGTACAGTACATAACAGAAAAGCTAATTTGTTATTACTGAAAAAAGGAACTTCAACTTGTCTAGAAAAATAAAAGGCATACAACTAATACAAATAAAAATATTTGCTTTTTTAAAAAAGACAAGTATGAATTCCACTATTTGAAAAACAGATTTACCCTACAGTTGTGTTCAAGAGTTCACATCACCCTGTTAATGCACAGAAAGATAGATTAGCCTAACTGATCATCTGTTTATAGCATTTGCCTTTTGTACTCTTTTTTTTTAATGTTAGAAATCAAATTTGTGAGGACTGTACCTACAGTAAAGCTAAAAGAATCCCCAACAAGACATTGTTACCAGAAAATAGACCAGTTTCAGAAAAAAAAAAATAAATTAAAACAATCCTTTATTTATTTATAGTATAATCATTTCTGTATTACACAAAACAATGACTGGAAGACGAACAGCTGAGCTTCTCCAGGCTGAACCAGCTCTAGTCAGGAATTAGCATTTTGCAGTGCTAGAGACTTTGAGACCTTAGTCTGTATCTTCCTTAAATATTCTCAAATATTTTGTATGATACCGAGATATCATTCTAATAAATGTGGCATTTGGCTGAAATTTTAGTGGTATAATATGACTTTGTGCAGTGAAAATATAAAATGCTTTTTAATTCTAATGCTGAGTAAATGATAAATTCATTTATTTAATCTCTGTAAAAAGTTCAATTTTATGCCAATGCTAACTGCATCTTTCATCATCCTTCCCTTGCACAACTTCCCATTTCAGTTCGTCTAATGCCACACTGAAAAGTAGAATATGGTAAAGCTCCAAAGGAAAACATCTGGAGCCTGTGATATGCAAAATCTCGAAGAGAAGGAAATAAAAGAAAGCTGTGTCGCAGCCTCGCTTTCTTCCACAACTGACTACATGCCTATGAAAATGAAAAGAAAATGCTACAGTTAAAAAGCCTAGCTAGTAGTTTTCTATTAGGCCTGCGTTAAAGGTACAGGAGGAGTTCAATAGAAGACAGAAATACAAGAACACATTCCCCAGGAATTTTAATTTCTTTTTTAACAACAAATACATCAAATATAATCCTTGATCTAGTATATTTTTTGAGCATGCTTGGTCTGGTATTTTTTCATTTGGCTCTGTTTCTAAAACGTTTCTGAATAAAATAGAAGACTAGGATAAGTAAAAATTATGTACAATAAATAGAAAAATATTTGGGAACACTACACGATCAGCACAAAATATCATATGCCATTACCATGTAGGATATAAAATGTCCACATAGTTTACTAGTAGTTATGCTGATATGCATAGTTGAATCTACATTATTCTTTATTATAAGGAATTAGTTTCATATGTTCTGCTACACTGTTTCAATTTAAAGCTCTAAGACCACAAAATTCATTAGACAGAATAAAATAAATAAAACATTACTGTTTAAGATATATGTCTTTAAAATTTGAAATATATGCTGCAGGGGTCTGGGCAGTAGAATTGATCTTACCATCACACATTAATCATATTCTGGTACTAAAATATATGCAAAAGTATTCTTTGTTTGACAGTCCAACTGTTCCAAAGCAGTAAGATGAAATCCACAGCTTTCTGATTTTCCACATTGTTATAGTTCATTTTGAAGTTGGGTATCATCTTATAATGAGCAAAAATCTTTAACCACTAAACTAGGCATTACAGTCATCTCAGACTGGTAATTCTAGAATATTATGCTGTGTTAGCAATTTTACAAACTTAACGTAAATGGAAAGACAGTATTCAAACTTGTTCTAAAGCACCCAAGCCCAGAGCACACTGAAGTATGCCAACATCACCTTTGGCTTAAATAAATTATGTTCTGAGCTCATACTAGTTAAGAAGGAAAAAAGCAGTCTAAAAAGCATCACAGATTACTAACTCTTTACACAGATTCTTAATTTTGCCCAACATTAATATGGCTGATTAATGACAACATTTTCAGATAACAAATTTAAATTTCTGTTTGTGTTCCTATGGTTATAACCAATCAGCAATTGTTATAAAACATCTAGCAGCTTCATCTACAGACAAAAGTGGAATTCAGAGTGAAGCTAAGCTGTCTCCAAATGGAGCTAGATTATAAACACATCTTGAATAGTTTTTTTTTAAAAATAAAATAAAATAAAATAAAATAAAATAAAATAAAATAAAATAAAAGTTCTGTTTTATTCCATAGTTACAAACTGAAGGGCTTCATGGGCATCTTCCAACTCATTTGATCATTCAATACAGAGGAGGCGTATCCAGCAAACACCCATGATGAATAAATACTAGATGACAATGATATTGGAAGTTATTAAAGAAGAGATGAAGAACACCATACAAAATATTCTAAATAAAATTTGATTCTTCTAGTACATTAGACATTCATTCTCAATGAAGAAGATTATACAAAGTAACATACTTCTCTAGAAACTACCTTACTGTATGTTAAACTGAGTTTATTAATTTTTTTAACCTAGATCAAGTCATTGCTCTGAACTGTAAATGCACAGTAGACTGTAGCTATGCTACTCCAGTAAAAATTGGCCAATCACAATCACAAAGGAATTCTAGCCAGTAAGTCAGCTCCACCAGGGGCCCAACTTAAATGCCTCTGTACAAACACACGTAGCATGGGGAATAAACTATGGGGAACTAGAGACATGTGCGTGCCTGCAGGGCTACGATCTTACTGACATCACGGAGAGTGTTGGAATGGAAGGAAACAGGCCCTTTAGGAAGGACAGGCAGGAGTGGGTGGGGGGTGTCACCCTCCCTGTCAACAACCAGCTGGAGTGCAAGGAGCTCTGCCTGGGGATGGATGAGGACCTGACCAAGAGCTCATGGGTCAGGATTAAAGGGAAGGCAGGAACAGGACACGTTGTAGTGGGCGTCTGCTACAGGCCATCCCACCAGGAAGGCCAAGCAGAGGAGGCCCTCTAGAGACAGGTAGGAGCAGCCTCACGTTCACAAGCCCTGGTCCTCATGGGGGACTTCAACCACCCCAATATCTGTTGGAGGGACAACACTGCAGTGCATAAGCAATCCAGGAGGTTCCTGGAATGCACTGATGATAACTTCCTTCTCCAAGTGACAGAGGAGCCAACGAGGAGAGGTGCTGTGCTGGACCTTGTTCTCACCAACAAGGAGGGGCCTGTGGGGAGTGCAAAGCTCCAGGGCAGCCTTGGCTGCAGTGACCACGAAATGGTGGAGTTCAAGATCCTTAGGACAGTGAAGGAGGGCTCACAGCAAACTTGCTACCCTGAACTTCAGGAGAGCAGACTTTGGCCTCTTCAGAGATCTGCTTGCCAGAGTACCACGGGCTAAAGCCCTGGATGGAAAAGGGGCCCAAGAAAGCTCGTTAATCTTGAAGGATCATCTCCTCCAAGCTCAGGAGCGATGCATCCCAATAAAGAGGAAGACAGGCAAAAACACCAGAAGGCCTGCATGGATGAACAAGGAGATCCTGGCCAAACTCAAACATTAAAAAGGAAGCCTACAGAGGGTGGAAGCAAGGATAGCTAGCCTGGGAGGAATACAAAGAAATTGTCCAGGCAGCCAGGGATCAGGTCAGGAAAGCCAAAGCCCTGCTGGAGTTAAATCTGGCCAGGGATGTCAAGGGCAACAAGAAAAGCTCCTGTAGGTATGTCACTGATAAAAGGAAGACTAGGGAAAATGTGGGCCCTCCGTGGAAGGAAACAGGAGACCTTGTTACCTGGGACATGAAGAATGCTGAGGTACTGAATGACGTTTTTGCCTCAGTCTTCACCAGCAAGTGCTCCAGCCACACCACTGAAGTTGCAGAAGGGAAAGGTGGGGACTCAGAGAATGAAGAACTGTCCACTGTAGGAGAAGATCAGCTTCAAGACCATGCAAGGAACCTGAAGGTGCACAAGTCCATGGGACCTGACAAGATGCATCTAGGGGTCTGGAGAGAACTGGCGGATTAAGTGTCTAAGCCACTATCCATGATATTTGAGAATTTGTGGCAGTCCAGAAAAGTTCCAGCTAACTAGAAAAGGGGAAATATAACCCCCATTTTTAAAAAGGAAAAAAAGAAAGACTCGGGGAACTACAGGTCAGTCAGGCTCACCTCTGTGTTGGCGAGATCATGGAGTGGATCCTCCTGAAAAATGTACTAGGTCACATGGAAGATAAGGAGGTAATTGATGACAGCCAACATTGCTTCACTAAGGGAAAATCATGCCTGACAAATTTGGTGGCCTTCTACAACAGCGCTCATGGATAAAGAAAGAGCAACTTACATCATCTACCTGGACTTGTACAAAGCTTTTGACACTGTCCCACATGACATCCTTGTCTGTAAATTGGAGAGACATGGATTTGATGGATGGACTACTCAGTAGATAAGGGATTGGCTGCATGGTCGCATTCAAAGAGTTGCAATCAATGGCTCAATGTCCTAGTGGAAAGCAGTGACGAGCAGCGTTCCTCAGGGGTCAGTACTGGGAACGCTGCTGTTTAACATCTTTGTTGGGGACATGGACAGTGGGATTGAGTGCACCCTCAGCAGGTAAGACAATGACACCAAGTTGTGTGGTACAGGTGACGCACTGGAGGGAAGGGATGTGCCATCCAGAGGGACCTGGACAGGCTGGAGATGGAGGCCCATGCAAACCTCATGGAGTTCAAAAAGGCCAAGGGCAAGGTTGGAGCAATCCCAAGCACAGCTACAGGTTGGGTGGAGAATGGATTGAGCAGCCCTGTGGAGAAGGACTTGGGGATATTAGGGGATGGAAAACTGACTGAGTCAGCAATGTGCACTCGCAGCCCAGAAAGCCAACCATGTCCTGGGCTGCATCAAGAGAAGCGTGACCAGCAGGTCGAGGGAGGGGATTCTCCCCCTCTTCTCCACTCTCATGAGACGCCCCCCTGCAGTGCTGTGTCCAGCCCAGGGGCACCCAATATAAGAAGGACATGGATCTGTTGGAGCAAGTCCAGAGAAGGGCCTCAAAGATGATCAGGGGGCTGGAGCACCTCCCTTATGAGGACAGGCTGAGAGAGTCAGGGTTGTTCAACCTGGAGAAATGAAGGCTCCAGGGAGACCTTATAGCAGACTTCCAGTACCTAAATGGGGCCTACAGGAAAGGTGGGGAGGGACTCTATCAGGGAGTATAGGATAGGATGAGGAGTAACAGTTTTAAACTGAAAGAAGGCAGATTTATATTAGAGGTAAGGAAGAAATTCTTCCCTGTGAGTTGTCCCTTATGAAGTCCAGACCAAAGAACCTAGAGCTCCTTTTGTTGTGCAAACAGAATATGCCATTAGATCAATTATGCTAGCCATTCATTCTACTTAATTTTTTAATTGAAATGTCTTTGTAAGAAATAAACATCAGTATCATGGAGACCCAGACCCTTGATCAGCAAAACCACAAATATCAACACAGGAATAGCATTTATCTCTTGTTAGTATGAATATCACTAATTGTAATGACTACATTTAAACATGTTCGCTTGTGGGTTTTCCTTCTTCTGGAATAACATACAAAATGATCTCGTAGTTCTAACTACAGTACATTGAATTCCTTCAGTCCAACTTTCAAAGACAAATATTAACATTTAATTTCTGCATATATGTGAGTTTCTTTACAATGTCCATTTACAGTAGTGTGTAACTGTTGTCTAAACTCCAAGGTCTTCATCTCTGATAGGTATAGAAAATCACACTATTTCATTAAGTTCCCTGCTTTAATTAGCCACCTGGGTACCTTGGCCAAAAAATTGGTAACGTCAGCCAAAAATTAGTGTTACATGCTTAGTATAGCCTTTACTCTATTTCATAAAGATTTTTTTTCCTCAAAGCATCCAAAAAATGCAGACATGCAAAATACTCCCAAGAGCAAAATATGTAACCTTTTCTAAAGGAATATATCTCTCTAATAATTTTCATTACATTGATCAGCATTACAATGGGACCAGCTGCCTGAATGTGAATAAAAAAATTCTCCAGTACACTAAGAATCTGTACTTCCAACAAATTTTAAAAAAGCAATAAACTTACCAAATAATGCTTTCAGGAGAAAAAAAAAAAATGCTTTATGAAATACAACAATTTAGTCAAAACAAGTAATTTCTATAAAATAGGAAAGTCTCAAAAAAACATTTTGAAATTTAATCCAGTACATATATTTTAAATTAACAAACATCTTCACCTATTCTTCTCTGCATGCACTGGGTAGAACATTACCAACATCATTACTTGAAAAAATTACTTTTCTTTTTACCAGATCATCTCCTTCTGCTTTGTAAATAGTCCACGCCTTTACAAACAAATGATGTATGTGAGCAATAAAATGAATTTTAGCATTGTACGAGGCACTCTGGATCTCAGTAGCTAGTCATGCAGAACACCTGAACCTGTAAATCCTGTCCATGTGAATGTCCATTCTTGAACTACATTACTTCAGTAAGACTCAGTAGAAGTACTTCCAACAGTTCTGTTCTCACTGTCGTAAAAATGACAGTATGCATAAGTTCCCATAAGGGTAATTCTTCAAATTTCAGATCCAAGTCAATTGAAATCAATAAAA
The DNA here is from genome assembly GCF_965140245.1 of Athene noctua. Lineage (NCBI taxonomy): Eukaryota > Metazoa > Chordata > Aves > Strigiformes > Strigidae > Athene > Athene noctua. The sequence continues at coordinate 15,259,167 of NC_134046.1, read as the reverse complement.
TAGAATTTACATTAAGATATGAGCAACATTAAGTATTGTTTCTTGCATCTTCCTGGAATACAAATGTATTTGCTACTACCAATCTATAAGCCTGAAAAACAAAGATTGGTTAGAGTCAAGCAAACCAAAATACCACAAGAGATACTAAGAGGGTTACTGACAGACACATTCCTGACACAAATATTCAAGGACACTATTTATTCACTTGCAACCCATAGATGGATTTGTCTGAGGAAAACAGGTATTAGCATGATAAGAAAACCTACATTCATGACAGGCTGAAATTTTGATATGACAAAGAAAACATAAAATGCCACAAATAACCATAATTTTTCTAAAAGAAAGCCCTTGTGCTTGACTGCTAATTTTATTTAATGTTAGACTCTAGTCACCTTAAGATTTATCATATACTAATAAAAAAGTAGTATCTTTCTGTGTTGTCATTTGCATTTACAAAAACTTTCACATTGGGTTTTTTTTATTAATCCAGATTTTATAACCTAAAGAATTATTAGTATCCAAAACATGTTTTAAAATTTGGGGATTTTTCTTATTGTTAACCTTTCTTATTTTCTTTTTGTTAACTAATGCAATTGTCATGATGATAAAAAAAAATAAAGTAAACCTTAAATGCAAAAACAAAAGAAAGCATCCCAACCATTAAGAAATTAATAACTTTAACACAGCCAGCATGTCCAGCAGATCTGAGCTTCAAAGTAACTTTTATTCTTTCTCCCTTGATGGCAAAAAGTTTATATTGGGATTGACCCTCTTTTTAATGATGTAATGATGCTCAGAAGCTAGACCGCTTGTGTATTCTAGTCCAAAACATTCATCTAGCTTTATGCCCTGATATAAAATGGCAGGGAGCAATGATCATAACCACAGGAAGAGAATAAAATTTATTAACATATAAATTTATAACACTTTATTTCATCAGCATTTTGACTTTTTACTGGTGAAATGAAATCTACCTACTGCAAAACTGCAAAGCTATCTCACCATTGTACGCAATTTTTTACTGTGAGATCCACTGACTAGCAAACATGTCATGTTACAGCAACACAAAATGCAACTATTTATTGCTAGTGCATTTGTTAAGGGAGAAGAAAGAATTAGTATGCCCAAAGCTGCACAGAAGTCATTGAAGTAAGGTGTGTCACAGCTGCAGTACCAAAAGGGGCAGAAGAAAGGTACAAAGCAACTCTCTGGTTCTCCCAACAGGGAGTCTTCAAAACACAGAAAAATATATATATGTTGCGGGGCTAAATGCATCAGCATGAACTGTTTCAGTGATGTCCTACCAAAACTGATTCACAACCCACACAGAGTGCATATTCACCCTGATACAATATAATCCACCCATAAAACAGGCAACATATGTAGAATGGAGCCTATAAAAGTCCCAAAGCTATAATTAAGCAATTTACCTTCCAATATGGTACCTCCTCCAGAGTAATTATTTCACTTGTCTCTTGGGTTATTCAGACAGTCTGATGATGAAGCTGCTATGAATATCTGTTACTTTGTTTAAAATGGGACCAAAACATGTAATACTTTCTCTGCACAGCCTCTTTATTCCATTTGATAACACTACTCAATGCTCCCATATTCTGAGAATATAAGTGACAGATAACTGTCTGCTTTAAGTAGGACATGGCTCATACTAATTCACCTGGAACTGAAGTAGGACATTGGCATAAATCAGCTCCATTCTCTATTTCAAAGCTATTAGACCATTACAAAAATAAAAAATAAAACCAAACCACAACAACACATTTCTTCTGCTTCTTTTGAATTTGAGAATCTTTCTGATTTTCATGTGAAAATTTGACAGACCAACATAGAAAGCTCACAGATTAATACAGACCACTACATAGGCACATATAAGTAAAGTGGTTTGAATGAAGATCTTTCCTGGAGTTTTGTTGAGGCAGACTCAGAAGGAAAAAAACAGAATTTTTTCCACATTTGTTATCATAAAGACCACATTTTGGAGGAATACTTCACCCCCAAATCCCAAGGGATTCCTTTCTTTGCATGTCTGACTAACCTACATCATATATAAAAAATCCTGTCTACCCTGTCTCACCTTTGCCCTTCTTGCCCTCGTTATTCCAAAGCAGAAAATCTAGAAAATCTTATTCCCACCTTTTTCCTTTTCTCTAGAAGAACCATATTTTCTCCTCTCTATTTATCACCAAAAAGGAGCGGGGTTAAGACTTCAACTGCCTGAACGAATCGCCTTTATAATTGTCTAAACTCCTTAACTGGGGAACAACATAACCTACCACCCTACAGCTGAGCCTGTGACACAATTTCATTTTTACAGCAGTGCTATCTGATTTTGTAACTGAAAAAAATATCAGTTCTACAGTGACATAATTGGGAGTAGCTCAGTTTCCCTGTTATAATATGGGATGAGAAGGAAAGTCTGAGTGGATGCCTCCTGGAGAGACAGGAAAATGTTGTCACCCTGGGTCTGGATTGCCCCTGCTGCCAGGAAGGCTAACAGGGGACATTAAGAGCTCATTTTACGAAACAAGCTTATGATAACTAAGATTTTGTTGCCTTTTGGACAAGAGAATTTGGAGGAAGGTAATACTCTCTGGTCAACTTTGGCCAAACTGACTTTATGCTTTGATAATAAAGGCCACTATTATGCTACACGCCTCAGAGAATATTACCACAAGAACTCAGTATTGTCATCTCTTACTGAAGAAGCATGCTTGGTCTCTTTCTGCCATTCACCTCAAGATGAGACTACAGCAAACTCCATGTCGCAGTTCATACTCCATCTACTCACCAGAAGAACTGAGAAGCACCCTCTGTGTTCTCTCTATGTTGATATAAAGGACTGGAATCAAAATGACCAGCACAAACAATGGGCAAAAAAATAATCCAAATCAAACAACATTTTTAAAATTTCCAAATAATTTGATTCCTACATCCCTAATTCTCTAGTTGAATGCAAAAATACTGCAATGCCCAGTTACCAATTATAAAAATGAATTTTAGTACATTCAATGTTTTCATTACATTCCCAGCTCCTGTTACCAATGGATTACAGAGCCATTTCAGTTTCACTCAAAGGAGCAAGCTTGCAGCCCACACAGATCTATAGTCTCAAAAAACACAAGGCAATTCTATTAATGGGCTAAAAAAAAAAAAAAAAAAAAAAGGCACAAATTCAAATATCCCTTTAATTCTCATTATTTCAAGTGTTTGAAGCCTAGTTTAAGATTTCTTAATATTCAGATTATGACAGTGCTTCAGTGTGGCAACTGTGTTGCCTCCAGATGCACCACAAAAAGATATTGTTGCCTTGAGAGAACCAACGACTCTGCCTGGTAGAAATAAAACGAGTGTCACAGAAGTCACTGAAACATTTCTCACCTCGAAGACAAAAATGTGGGAGGAAGGGTTTACCTAACACACAATCTGGGAAGTTTTCCAAAATCTTTGTTTAAGAAGTGTTTAGTCTGACACAGTTCCCTCCAAAGCCCTAGAGAGATGCTAGAAATATCCACATGAGGATAATGCATGAATGAAAAAGACCTACTAAAATCCTGTTCCAAAGTATGGTTCATATCACTTTGTTTCAACACATATCTGCACTGCAACCACTGAAACTCCAATACAGTGCAGTGCACTACTGTCTTTCTCAGCACATTCTTACTGGATGACACTTCATATGAACATGTGTGAAATCCGTACCAGAAGACTCATCTGTCACACATCTCTTGTACACCCAGGATTGTTCTGCATTTTCTTCTGATGTTGTTCTTTTAAAATTTTTTTTAAAAAAAACCAAACCTGCTGATGACAGGACACTAGATGAGAGGGATATTTGATCTGATTTAATATGGCAATTGCTTGCTCAGCTATTTTATTAATTGATACCATTAGCGATAACTGTAGCCAGTAACTGGAAATGGTTTGTTGCCTGATATTTGAACTAAGCAGTTGCAGTCCTGCTGCTGCTTCATCAGGTTCTTTCCAGCTGTTGTCCAGGTAAGCTTTTATCTTTTTTTCTTTTAAAAAAAACCTCAAACCAACCCAAATAAAAAGACAAAAATACTCTGAAAAAAAGACAAACAAAAAAACCCAAAGAAGCACCAGATCCTGACTCTGTCCAGTTATTCTCTTCATCCAACTGCTCTATAGCATATCCAGCTCAGCCTGACAGCAATCAGGATCAAATCTCCTCTGCTGCACTCCATGTTTCATTGCAATTTCTGTCTCAATCAAATCTTTCAACTGCAACTCCTGGCTCAACCTAGCAGTTCTCAGAATCAATCCAGCCATTATCATTCAACACATAAATCAAACTTTCCATGCTTATGCAGTAACCTCTTCAGACCTTCAAATAAATCTCATACATTTTGTACGATTTCTTGTTTTGACTTCCCCTTATTATAAATTCAGATCAGAGCATTTCAATCCAGTCACAATCATGTTGTCCAGGCATGTTGCTCCTGCATTATGGAAGCAAACAATGCGAGTGGAAGAAGTGGTTCCACCAACAGCCCAATTCCTAAATTTAGTTTCTCTGTCTCTTTTCAGTCACAGCTTTTTGAGGGTAAGCTGTGCTATCTCACAATGATTCTTCACTCACACACCCCTCCAATGTACACAGGGAATCCTGACAGCTTTGCACCCAGGCAGTCACCAAGCTCCCCGGAGTGCTCTATGGCTACTTAATTCAGACATTCAAGAGGTGAAAAAAATCTGCACTGTGGATCTTCCCCATGGGAATACTACTGGAAGCAGCAGGTCTAGAGAAGCACGAGAAATATCACCCTATCTTGAAATTAGTAACTGAAAAGGGAAGAGTAACAGCTCCTTGTGTTCTTTCTTCCCCAGCTCAGAACTGAGTTGTCAGGTCCTACCCAATCCAAAGTGAATATTTTTCCTTGAGAGAAGTAGAGCTCTTTTCTCCTCATATCCAGTTTATGCTGCATATCCATTTACTTCCACAGAGTATTTGTACTCCAAATCAAAACCAGAAAAAAAGCACATCACTGAGAAATAACAAAATATCCCTCTTTATTTAAATAATACATTTCTAGTTGTCTCAGAAATTATTATTTTAACCTCTGCATGCCTTTAAGCAAACTGAAAGGGCAAAGTATAGACCTGAGCAGGGAGGTTCAGGAGTCAGTGGGATAAAAATGAACAACAACGCATTATCCTGTCCCAGGGACCCATTTGTATAATTTTATTGGTCATCACTGATTCCTGCTTATTTTGCAATATATTATTATTTTGCTATTTTTAATAAAGTAGAATTCCAAGGAAATAAACTTTCTACTTCACTATTTCTTAAATAAAATGAAATGTAAATGTACACAAATTCAAAACCACACATGTAATCAGCTAAATCTAAATAATCTCTTCTCAATTCTCTATCTCTTATAAAATGTTTAAAAGTTAAAATGTTCACAATTTTAAAATGATGATTCTGTATATGTAGCAAACAGACTAAACCAGAAAGACATGACAACAATCTGCCTGTTATCCAATGTGACAGCTATGTTTCTCACTCAGAATAACCAGTCTCTAAGAAGAGTAATGTATATCACAGATTCTCTCAGTTTTCCTTAGTACACTATCTCAGTTTCTCCAGGGAAATTATCTTTGAACAACATATCATTCTGTCCTTGGAACCATCAAACTGACATTTGACAAAACTGTGGAAGGCTCATAAGTTAAATTTAAAACTCCATTAAACCTTGCCTTACACATCTCATTGAGCTCTAGCCTCCCACGGAAACAGTGAGGAAGGCCAACACCAGAGGCTGGTGGGAAAATTTTCAGCACTGGTCAGTATATTATACATGGAAAAAATATCCACCTCCTCTTTATCTGCAGTTTGGGTAGTATATAAACTGCTGTAACCTAAATGAAAAAAACCAAACCAAAACAAAACAAAAACAAAAAAACCCCACCGAACTGTACTGATTCTTGTGCTCAGAACACTTTTTTATTTTATAGATAGATGCACATGAGGGGGTTATGCCAATGTATTTCATTTTCTCGTTTGCCATCAGTATTAATAGCCTGTCAGGTTATAAAACAGATGCAACATTTCATAAGTATTCTAACCCCATATAAATATAGATAAATAAAATGACAACTATGAACATACTGATAAGCAGAAATTAAAGAAATTAATAGATCTGTTTCTTAAATTAAGTTTTGACCTTAATGACGATTCAAGCTGCGAAAACTTAACACTTCACTGAAATCCCACAATAAACTCTAATCATACACTACAACTTGTCTAGGGCTCTAGGGATGAAAGTTGGCAGGGTTATGAGGACAGTTTGCTTCAGCAAGGTCAGCTGGTTTTTTTAGGTCAATAAAACATAACAGAAATTGCACCTCCAACTGCTGAACAAATGTTTCTGCATACCAATCACTGAATTCCAGTGAAATCAACCATAATGACAACCGCATAGCATAATACCTTTCTTTAAGCTCTCTCCAGCTAGAGAGATTTTCAATCAATGTTGAGTATGTTCTGACAGAAATGACAGAGTGGCCACATTCAGACAATAGTTTTATCATAGACAACTCCAGAGCAAATGCATTTAATTAATTTCTGGAAGTAATAAATATTCTGAAAACAAATTGTTTAAGTATTTTTATAATTCAGGTGTAATAAATATTCATTTAAGCACATTAAAAACTCCTTATAGTAGATAGAAAATGAAAAGAAAGTGTTTATCCCGTTCATTACTGCAGTTATTAGCCACAAATTTCAGAAACAAAATTTTCCATCTGGAAAGTAACTTGCAATTGTGATGTGCATTAAAGCACATGAGGAAAAAAAAAATCTTGTCTTGTCAGTCGTTTCATATGAGCCAAATTTTGCCATATAGTTCAAAGGCATCCACGTCAGAAATTTCTCTGACTTGTCTGAACCGTGAAATGTGAAATCTGCTTGGTTTTGAGACTAAGATACCAAAACTCTCCCAAACTGGCAAACTCTGCTTCTATATGAATAGAGGACAGTGCTGCGCAAAAAGTATACACCGACACAAAAATTCTGAAAACTTCAGATTTGAGCACATTATAAAGGCAGACTGGACATCTGCCATGATCCTAGTCAAATGTGCAGCACGGCAACCTGATACCTGGAACTATATCTGCAAATGAAAAACTTGGAAATCCACCTGAGAGTCTTTGCAGTATATACCCTCCTTTATACTCCAGTCTGACTGATCTATGAAGAAGTAAACACTGTCCACCTTGATAATGATTGAAAACCAAGTCTGTTTCTGCCTAAATCAAAGCTCCCCATTACAGGAAGCAAAACAAATGAATGGGGAAAGGAAGCAGAAGATGAACCTGTAGTCCAAACCATATAAAGTTATTGGTTTCTAAAATATCAAGTAGATGCTTCAAGACTGTGCCAATTTACACTTTACAGGCTTTCATAAGCATGAGAAAGCAAAATTAACATCAAGGCCCACTAAGAGAAAAAAATGTTGACTAGATCCATTTTTACTTTCAATAAGCACCACAAGACAGGTAATAATACTTGATAAAATGATAAGATTACTCAAAAACTCCAACACAAGCACAAATGCTAGCTAAACTAATCTAAAACCTGGAAGAAAGAAAACCATGTCTGACTAGATGATGCCATACACAAACACAGCATATGAAACACACATACATACACATTCCACTTGCAGTTGTGTGCTGGTCCTGAATCTGGCCAGCACAAACAGCTGTAAGTTTCTGAACCAGAAGCTGAACCACTCCAACTCATCCTATTATGTTTGCAATAACAGAAAAAGGGGTGACGGTAAAGTATTAAGAATTCTGATCCTGGGTATAAATCTCTCTGTATACTATTGCTATTGTTCCATCCATTACCTACTGGGTTGGTTTATCTACCAAAAAGTTATTCCCAGTGTTGAACTTCCTAAACAAAGATAATAAAAGTAAAGCTGAAAGAAGAAAAAAATCTTCACACAAAACAACATATGAATATGTTGTTGATGAACATTTTTTTCTTACAGACTTTTGAAAAAAACACTCATTTACTGTAAAGTTTCTGATCTAGAAATGGAATGACCAAAAACTTCACCATAGGGACAAGCAGGATAAAAAGAAAAAACAAAAAAGACAAACAGAAGTTATTAATATGGAATCAAAATGGCCAAATAAATGAAGCTTCAATGAAAACCTTCATTGTGGAAGGAGCAATTAAGTAGGAGAGCAGAAAATACTGACCTGGAAGTCAAGCTGGTTGGAGTAGGGATGAAAGCAGCAGTTTGGAGAAAAACAGATAGGGAGGAAGACAGCAAAAGAGAATAAAGGGAGGAACACATTAGTTCTTTAAAAATATAACAAGCAGATGTTATATCAGCAGATTTTATTAAAAAAAATGAAAAGGGAAAGAGAGAAGTAAAATAAAATCTCTGTAGCAACATACCCTTGCTGTGCACTGAATAAAACAGAAATGTTAAAGTAAAATGGCATCTTGCCATTTGTGGACTGTGGAAAACCATCCACATCTGTAACTATCCAAATGCATATACAAACTGAATGGATCAAGTTAGGTGGATATTGGTAGTGTCTGCTGCCACACAAATGTCTCATCATATACCACACAGTCTTTTTTTGAACTGACATAGATTTGATGACCCACATTCATCAAGTCTTCCCATGAAAGCCAAAACAGTTAAACAATTTGTTCAAAGGTATCATTTAGAAGTTCACAAAGCACTGGATCTATTAATCAAAGACAGAGATTTGCTCTCCCCACCAGGAAATACAGACCCTTCTAACACTGACAGAAATATTTTTCTTCAGTCTGGAGAATAAGGTTAATACTTCATCACTGAAAATATTCTGATAACTTATTTGTTAAAAAGTACCTAACATGCCCTTTCAATTAAGTAAGACAAAAACATCCCTGCCTGACAGCCAACTAGATTAATCCTTAAAGTTCTCACTGGTCCACAGTTTTTCATCCACTTATGAAAGGGAAATTGTTTAAAAAGCCACAAAAATACTTTTTTTGAATGCAGTTATTCCATTTGCTGATGTTTTGCCATTTATGCAATGAATTGTCAGTGCTGTGTGGACTTATTTTCATCAGAATTAAAATCCAAATCAATTCAGAATGAATTAATTGTAGTCTGAACACCCCAAGAGCTTAAATGCACATCTATGTTATTACCCAAAGCTTACCACTGTATAGGAGAAGTGGATAACAAAAAACCAAACTTTTTGTTTAAAAACAAACCAGTTTTGCCTCACAGCTAGTAGAGTATTTTAAATGAACTTTCATATTGTTGTAAGCTTTGCTGCAAATCAAGCAAATGACCCCTCATCTAACGTACCACTGGAGAAAAGCAGATCCAAGATTTTGCAATCTACACTATGTTCTCATCACTTTCTCTTTTCAGTCTGAATTTATTAATGGATAATTTATATCCGCTGTATTATGTGCCAACACTTTTACAGAAATCACTCCTCTTTCACCGAAGTGCTTACCCCTTCACATATTTATAGAGAACAGGCATCCCTGCTGAGCCTTTGTTTTGCCAGAGAAACAAATCACTGTTGTTTGGACTCCTCCTGTGACACGAGCACTCCGTTCCTTTAATTACCCTACCAGCCCTCTCTGCACCTGTTTGCAGTTTTCATTCAACCTTCTCGAATATGACTGGTGAGAAGCATACAGCAGTGTTCCATATGGAGTCTTGCTAGCGCTTGATGACATTAATACCTTCCTATCCTTACTGCAAACATTTATTCTGACATATCAGGATCCACACCTCATTATTTAGAGGTCTGCCTCATTATTTAGAGGTCTGCTTCATTATTTAGATAGCTCATAATGACACTGCCATAAGCAAATTCACCCAGTCTTTCTCTTCCTAAACTGTATCAAGGATTATCCTTAGTTTACAGCTGGCAGTCTTACTGGTCCTAACTTCACAATCATGCATTTTGTACTATTGTATTTCACTTATTTTCATGACTCAAAGTACCTAGCATATTTCATAAATATACTTTTCATTGTAACACGGTTAATAAAAACATCAAACGATATACTCCTTCCACCTTGACAGTTCCACTTCAGCTGCAGTTACCTCTATTTGGCTAGGCCCTTCACATTAAAATTTAAGCTGATCACTATCTTACCCAGTTTCACTTACATTATTTAAAAAAAAAAAAAAAAAAAGAAAAGAAAAAAACCACCACATTTCCTTCATCAAGAAAAATAAAGAAAAACATCAAAGTTTACCGCAAGATCATTATGCTGGGATGTATTACATTTTATTTTAACCTGTTCTCATAATAAACAGATAAATCATGACAGATGTAATAAAAGTTATAAAACAGTTTTAGTATAGGAGGAGGAATTAGTTCTTCTATGTAGTAATTTTATAAAACACAAAATTAATATATATCAAGTAATTTAAGAAACAGACCAACATGTTTTTATACATGAGGAACAGTATGAATCTTAAGAGATGCAGCTCAGAAGGGTGATAGTTTCTGTAGCAAGAAAATCACATGAAAACCAAAAGAATTACCATTCTCCATGAAATCAGCTTCAGGATTATTAATAATGTTCATCTGCCAAATAGCATACAGTTAAAAATTTAATTGGCCGTATCTTGAAGCAGATATTTCTACCCTTGGGTATTTGACACTTTCTGTGTTAATACTTTCTGATAAATAGTAGAAAGCTAGTATTCATCATCTTGTTTTAATTCTTTTTTGAATTTGTAAGTGATAACTGTATTACAAATGTTTTTACTTTTCAAACTGATTTATACAGGTACACGTCATTATGCTGATGAATTTATATGTGATTACAATAAATATTCCGAAGATACTATGGCTTGCAATGCTCTTAAATTATAACTCTGTCAGAAATTTCTGTTTATAAATTTAGAGAATTTATGTTGTTGCAAGTATCTTGCAATGTAAAGATGTTGGCATAGAACTGAACATGGATCCCAGCAAGCCATTAACCAACAAATACATTTCAAAAGAGCATTCATTCTCCTACAAAACCCCAGAGATGCCCTTGCATCTGAAATTAGGGGAAATGTTAAAGATACGCTGTTTCTGAGCAAGAAAAAAAGGAGAAAAAGTAAGGAGAGAAAATAGCAACCTAGAGCACATTATATGAATTACAAAACAGCGGGACAAGAAGGAAAGAAATTGTCAAATATGCTTCTGTTACAGTTGCAGTCATTTTCACAATGCTTTATTCCCATAAAGTGGGTAAACTGAGCTTTGGCTCCACCTCTTCCCTTCAATAATGAGCCAATCAAGTAGTCATTACAAGCAGAAAAAGTAGTAGCACTTCATAAAACGTTACAGCAATTTACACTCCACCTAACCCCCTAGAAAGGGGAATTTCAACATCAAAGTTCCCTCTCTAAGGACACCAACAGGTGGCACAGTTATATATAGACTTAGATATTTAGGCCAATGTTTTTAGAAAATAAGGAAGAAGGAGAGAAAATAAATTAAATTTTAGAGAACCTAAAACCTCAGGTGAGCCTGGTTAGTATAAAAGGTTAGATACCCAGTATCTGAAAATATTTCCCTATTACACCTTTATATTGCTTTATATTGCATCCTAGCCTTACTGTACTACTCAACAAATTTGGGCCTGTGCTTATCCATGGTGAAAGTAGATTTAAGACTCCATTACCCAGTAAAGGCAGTAACTTCAGTTGATGAAATCAATAATAGATAATTTTTATGTAAATCCTTTTTTTCCCCTAGTTTACAATAATTAACTGCTATATACTCTGTGTATAGGAATTCGGAGTTAATCTTGAAAGCTATACATCAAAGTGAGAAACTGCATTAAAGTTAATAGAATTCACAAACAGATCTTAGAGCATGAGGATTCCCAAAAACTGCACCATACTACTGTCCTTAGCTGGTCATGACACTGCATGTTGTGGCTGGTCATGTCACAGCATACATCAAATGTTGTGAACCTTTAAGTGCATTACAGAAGCACTTAAAGGTTCACAGCGAAAAGTTACTTCAGGATCAACGCCCTCATCAACAATAACAGACTAGAAATTGGTGTCCCAAAATTTCACTGATAAAAGTACATCAATTTAAAAAAACATAAATAAAGACAAAAATAGAAAATTCTGTCTGATACATAACCCACTACAGGGTTCTCAAACAATCAGAAGAGTCTGTATGCTGACAAGGCTGTAGTAATATCTCTGCACCCCTTTGTTGGAGAATGGCTTGCAGAGCAAGGCCATGGGTCTGTGCAGGAGCTGATTACAGCCATCTGAGGTAAACAAAGGAAAAAACCCAGGGTACAGTTATGCTAACAAGGAAGGAGACTCAGGGCACAGTTATGCTAACAAAGAGAGAAATTGAGGTACAGAGAGGCCTTGATTATAATGGAAAACAACCTTTGGGAAAAAACAAGCCAGAAGAAAGAGGATGTTGTGACATACCTGAAATGCCACAAGGGGCTGGGATATTATAATGTAACCTTTTAGATGTATCCAATAGATTTATGATTAGTGTGCATAATTATAGTTAGTGCTTATATAAGGTGTGATTTCTTTCAATAAAGTGGAAGCTTGCTTTATCATTCACATTGAATCAACTGCTTGCTTCCTCCGTCCACCGCACCCCTTGGTTCCTTGTTTCTTTGTAATCAATAAATCTCAATTTAATTCAAATAAATCTACTGATCTATATTGATTCTTTATTTCTTTTTTTATAAAAAAATATTTAAATCAAATTAACATTTACTGAAAAATTTAGATTACAAGCTTCACTACATCATGTTCATCTTTCAATCTTCTCATTTTAACATTCAACCATTCAACATGTATGAGCTACTTAATAAATCTCCTGAGATTATCCTCTCGATCAAAAGTTTAGTGTGCCTACTATTGTGTCTCATGTCACACAATAATTCAGTAGGGTTTATAGCCCAATGAGGATATCAGTTACTGTTTCTAGTAAAAAACATACAGTCAGTTTCCACCAGCTTGGTCACACCTGGAGTCACTGTATTACCAGCCTAGGTCTGTAACTGCCCCTGCAATACATGTACCAATGGGTGGAATAACAGCACTTTCCTGAGCACACAAATTCAGCACTCATGTTATCTTTTCCCAAGATGCTGCTTTAGGATTTTGGACAGTTTAGGCAGCACTCACAGTCATGGTGCACAAAGTGACCACTCTTCATCACTAGCTTCCTCTGGTATCTACTTTACACATTAAAATCAGTGCAAACATTAGAGCATTCTAAACTCCTTCTGATGTGGTGATAGAGGTAATTGCTGATTAAAGTTGTCCTCGTGTAATCACTGAGTTCTATCGTGAGTACAAATCATCTTTTTTCACTTTAGATTTGAGGTCTCGTTTCTCATGACACTTTGATTGATAACTATATACCATTCATTATTATCATTATTAAACCTTTGCCAAATATCTGCAAAGATAAATTTTGGCAACAGATAACTGTGAAGGTTGATAAGTCATCATCAATAAAAGACACTCGACATATCTTCCTTTCCAAGCTGGCTGTTTTCCTCCCCCTAAGGTAACCAACATTTCCAGCCGATCTTCCCCTCTTTCATGTTAATTCTCTCTAATGGGACAGACCAGTGTTATGTCTTGACTGGAACTATAGCAATAAACACAACAGTGAGATGACTTAAGCTTCTCTTTTGGAACCATGAAGCACTTTTCTTCTGACTTGATCACTAGAAAACAATTATATAAAATATGTGAAACCACAAAATTCCTTCTTTCCTTTACCTAAGAGTGGCTAAGTATGGGAAGAGAACAAATAAATCAGATCCACATAAATTGCTTATCAGTCAAACAAACTACAGCACACCATATGGGAGAAGGTTCCAAGAATCATTTAATTATGAAGGGCATGAGACAAATGGATCCAAAATCCTTCCTGTCTCAATTAAGGAAAGATTGTACAACCTTCCCAGAAAGAAGACAAACACTGCCTGGTCAATGTCAGAAAATATTCATTTGAAGCGGACTGATTACAGAAACACCGAGATATAGTTACAACTATTATTAAATAATCATGAGACTGGTTGGAAATACTTACCAATACTCTTCAGGACCTCTGAGAACTAGAGATGCTGTTCACACTGAAGAAACATGTGTGGGGACAGTTTTGATTTACCAGTTACTAGAGAGACAGGATTGTTCCCCAAGGTTTTCTGGGAGGGTTTTTGTCATTGTAAAGTGCATATGGCTTTTCCTTTATGTGTTCCTTTGATAGAGACTGCTAAACAAGTGGAAACCTTGAATTGTTCCAAAATCAGCAGGCAGGAGATATAGTTCTCAGGTAGCCATTTTTTTTCATTCCCGATTCAATTTTAGAAGACATAACCAATACTCTGTTAAAGAACATATTTTACTCTTAACTTCTCTACTCTGCAATGAAGACCAAGTAGGTAAAAATGCCACTCAATGTAAAACAAATAATATGAGAAATACCTTTCTAACTCAGCAATTTTCTTATCCTTGTCATTCTTCTCATTCTCTACTTCCTTGAGTATTTCTAGAAGTCTGTCAACCTCCGCCTGAGCTTTGCCACATTCTTCTCTATAGTACGATGCCTCTTTGTCAAGTTGTTTCATTCTGTCTGCAAATTCTGGATTCATCCGTGCCTCCTCTTCAGCTTCATGAGCCTTCAGAATCAACATTTCAAAAAAAATAAGTATGACAATAATTTATATAGCTTTAAGAGCCTTCCTTCTTCAGTCTCGGAGTTCAAATTTTCATTAAAAAGGATTATGGGTATTTCTGTCTGATGACAATGTTTTCTACCAGAAGCATTATAAAAAAGAAAGTAAATATCTTCATAGTCTAAAATTATAGTAAAATGCTAATGTCCTGAAGGGGGAGGGGATTTATTAAGGTTTTTTACATCTAAAGCAACCATATTTTAAGGGTGTTTTTTAAATTAAAAAATCTTATTAAGAAATCATATTCCCTCTCTTTCCCCATATATACACACACACATTATCCATGTATATATATACACATATACATATATACATATTGTAATCTGTATTACCAGATATTTCAAATGCAGATTGATATGAAGAATTTGAAAGGAAGAAATTGTTTTTATGCAGTGCTGTTTTTAAAAGACAAACCAATATACCAAAAAGTTGCTTTCAGCAGACATTTTACCCAATAATCCTTTTTCTCTTATTGTTAATACTTAACCTGAAACATCAGAAGAACAAGCCCATTGGCGAAAATGGCACAAACCTGGCAAACACATGCATGGATGGGTGGCAGTTTCACAGACAAGAAAGAACGCAATGAATACAACAACAACAGTGCAGAGCCCAATCTTACTCCCATCAAACCTAATGGCAAAAACCCAATTAACTTCAATGGGAGCATGATCTGGCATCAAGTGCTTTAAACTGTTGGCTGGAGTAATCACAGACAGATGGAAACAACAACGCACTGCAATGCTTAGCCTACCCCTTGCTTCCCATTATTCCTAATTGGCATCTTGAAAGAGCAGGCAAGGAAAAAACAAGTAGTTTAAGGCAGTGCACATTAAACATAGAAAATTCAGATAACATTCTCTCAACATACAGAAATTTTACAGAAATTCATGATATTTAGAACTGAAGGTCCTCCAACTATCTTATTACACAGAGATGGCGTGGACTTAACTTATCCTTCTTAATTTCAGGGAATAGACAATGCAAGCAAGCAATGAAAGAAATGCAGATCAAAATGAAACATGCGTGTTTTGGAAAGAATTAATATAAACTACAGATATTAGAAGGTTCATATTCTTTGCAATGGTTAAAATTTTCTCTATAAATAAAGAACAAGTCTGGGTTTAGTATAAATACAACAATTAAAAAAAAAATGAAATTACTACGGAAGAAACTTAGGGGGGTTGCATGTAACATATCATTTAAGCATGAGGATAGTAAGAAAAAAGATAGTAGATTTTAAGTGTTATTTATCATAGTGTGAGATTTTTATTCAGAAGAAATATTTGGTTACCAAAATAGACAAGGGAATGACATGAGAAGCCTACTAAACCTACTGGCCTTGCTCTTCAAATTCTCTGTTTTAGATAATAATACATGCTCCAGCCCTGAATTCTGTGCAGATACAGGACTTCCCTAACACAGAGCTCGTTTCAAGGTAACATCCAAAGAGTATCTTGATTTTACTGTTTGGGTGAGATGATAGCAAAAGATTCCTTTTCACCCTCATAGATCTTCCTGCTTTAATAATAAACTTTGATTTATTTTTCTGGGTGTTAATTGTGTCAAGAAATTTACTTTCAATTAGCTTTGCAATTTTTGAAGTAAATGTAATATTCAGACTCAGGTCCAATTATTTGAGATACTGTGTATCAATTTCCAGCTGTAAACCACTTCAAATTTCAATCAGCTCTATTAATATATTAGACAATGTTTTATCTTTGCAGAATGAACACTAAGTGTTCTTTTGCAAAGAACAAAAATAATTCCATATCTTAGTAAAGGTAAATTTACTCTAGGAAAAAACCAAAACCAAACACACACCCCGCACACCCGGTATACACACACCCTCCCCCCCCCCCCCCCAAAAAAAAAAGCACCTTTAAGATACTAAAAAAACTGTGCAAAGAGTATGTTGTTCCCTATTGCTCTTCATATTTCTCCTCTTCTCCTAAGGGTAAATCCCAAATTTCACAGTTCCCCTCTAGCGGCTATCACTCTTTCGTATTCCTTCTTGTCCCCTTTCTTTCCCTTCTTTTTATTTTAGTGCATAACTCATTTATCAGCCTTGCTTCCATCATTTCATAAACAGGCAAAACACGCACCTTCCTGCCTCTAACTAGTCTTTTCTTCAGTTTAGCATACACTCTTCAGCCCATTGTTTTCATCCCCCCACGCACCCCTGCTCTAATTTTAAGCCAGGACAAGAAGCAATGCAGAACGGATAGAGAAGCCTGTCTTTTCTTTGTTTTTCATTGCCACACTGGACTTTCTATGATGAAAATATACAACTGGGCAATAACATGATAGTGTCACCAATGCAAAGCTGCTGAACGTTCAGCGACAATAGAACATTCCTGTAACACAGGAGCTCAGAAATGTACTGAGCAAATTATCTATTGCACAGCTTATAACTAAAGCATCAGCTGAAATTATAAATTATATCCTTCAATTTAGCCCTATAAACCTTGCTCCAATAGCATGCTCAGGAAATTAAAGTTAAGTTGCAAAAGTATTATCAATTCTTGTGCTTTCTGTGGTACTCACGCCATTCCATATTTGTGGGATGTGTTTTTGGAAAATTCTGTAGCACAAACTTGGTCATTGTATTTCCCCATGGTTTTCAACATAAAGCAGAGGGTATGATTAAATCCAATGTGATTAAGTATCCAACCCATACAGGGTTTTGAGGTGTAGCACAGTTATCCATAATGTCACATATAAATCAATATAAGCATTCAGTTCAAAGACAAGTATAAGATTATTCTAACCTTTAAAAAAAAAAAAAAAATCCCTGTATTGCAACCTACCAATTAAGTTGGTTGCCTTTACTTTTACAAGCACTTCCTATAGAATATTTTTTTACTATTGGCAGGAATCAGGTTTCTACAAGGGCATTGCTTTAATGAAGAAGGAAAGCAAAGTTAGTTAAAAAGGGAGCACAAGAACATAAAACATTTTTGAAAAAGAGCATTCTGCAGGTGATACTCTAACTTGCAATGAGTCCCTTCAAGGGAAGCCTCATATTGTAAACAAAACTGCTGATAGTACACGAGCACAAAATCAACCCATCTGACATTCTCAGGACAAAAGCATAGAATTATTTATAAGAGCCCTTTTATATTTTATGGCTTTGAAAGATGTGTGTGGATTTGAACTAAGTACTTTTTTTTAATTGTTATATACAGATATGGGGTGATTTGTTGACAGATGGAACTTGATGTTTGAGGTCAAACAGTAGGCCCAAAGGAGATGAAAGGCAGTTCAGTTGATATTGACCCTGCTCCTACCCAGACAGAAAGCCTCCACATATTACTGCTATCTACTCTTCTATCCTTTTTTTTTTTTTCATTTCTGTCCACTTTCTTCTCGCTAAGTTCTGTTTTCTTGGGAAGAATACATTTTCTGATTTTATGGGGCTTTTATGTGTAAGAATGACTGGTTCACACATACCTTTCAGCAGCAAAGTAATTGATCTCTTAATCTGTATGTGTAAATGATAATACTTGTGTGTGCAGATTAGCCTAGTTTTAAGATAGCACACTTGGTTTATGATGCTTTGTCTGTCAATCTTGTTACTGCTGTTATATGTTAATTTTACAATTCAATAAAAATAGAATATCACTCTACCATTAGAACTTCACTAATATTTACAGTAATTTTGTATCTGTTCTGATATTTGCTTAATAAGTACTACAAGTATTTTAGAAGTAAAGTAACATTTCCTTAAGTAAACCACCAATTTCCCACAGAAACACCATAATAGTGTGGCACAGACATGCAACATGAATTATTTAGTCTATTAAAATTTTATGGTACAATTATGCATGCATTAGTCTGCATAACAGAAATGGATGAATAGATATAGTATTTAATTTTTAAAGCTTCAGACAAACATACACAGAAATCAACTGAGTACTTTATAAAAATTAAATGAAACAGCAGAATTTACATGCAAGAAATTACTTTGTAAGATCCTTCAAATTTTATTACTTTCAATAATAAACTAAAAAAAAAATGCTGTCAGCTTATTTTTTTTGGTAGTCTCCTTAAAATTCAAGGGGTGATTTTATTTTAACTTCAGGGACCGCTCTAAGCAAATTAGGGTGGATTCTGCAAGTACTTTAAACTTTAATCTGATGTTGCTCTGATGGAGCATTTGGAAAATTAAGTCTTTATTACACAGAAAAAGGTTCACCTGAACTCCAAACTAAGTATTCATTCCATTTTCATTAGAGTACAAAATAATCATGTAAGTTCTTATAATCAATTTTGCAGAAGAATTCATTGAGTATTTCAAAAAATTCACCATTCAAAACATGAAGAAATGCTTGCCCAGTTCTGTTCATATCTTATTCATGCAGGTGAATACATTGTGAAATCATTTGCTGGAGAGTACGTAGGATTTGCACACCTTCCATATCATCTCCACTTTGGTACCCAAATGTTTGTAAGAATAAAACACTTCTATCCATTGCTGTATTTTAAAAACATTAGATTGAGAGATAAAGTCTTGGGAGTTGATACATGTGTTCCATAGTAGAAAAAACATATTCCACCACAAAAAAAAAACAAAAAAAGCTGTATTACTGCATGGGCTAGAAAAGGTCTAATCAGAGACTGACTGTTATTGCTCTGACACATGTAAACAAAAGACTATTAACCTTCACTATTTTGAGATTAAATTGCCAACTGTTTTTTTATAACACTATTAATGTCAAGGAAACATTCTATTAAATAAAGTATCATAGTGATTTGCAGTACAAAAAAAAATGTTTCAAGTAACTGCTATTATGCCATCTCAAAGAATAAAGGTGGAATCTTGGACCTGTGGAATTCAAAGAATATGTTGGCATTGACTTCAATCAAATCGCAATTTCATTTCCAGATCTTAGGTGGTTTTGGGGGAGGAGTATTACTACTTAAATTATTAGAAGTAGACTGATATATATATATATATATAAATAGGAAAAGAAAGAAGATGAGCAAGAGAAGTTTATTAAATCAGTCTCATGGATATACCACAATTGCTGCCTGGTGCCAAAGGAAAAGGATCTTGTATCCATTATTTTGGAACTGCCATCAGGCTGTCATTTTGAAAATTAAGCACGTAAAGGCAGAAAAAAAAATATTTAAAAGGACTGACTGACTTTGGAATACTGCACACAAATAGACTAGGAAGTAACAAAGTAACAAACAAATTCCATACAGCAGAATAACTAATACTGAAATAATGACTGGAAAGCATTTATGAAAATCAAGAGAAAAACTAACACAAGAAAGACTCCAGTCTGAAGAGACATGCACATTAGGAGTGCACATGATATGAATATAAACATAACTACCACAAGGGTGAGCCAAGAGATACAGAAAAAAAGAGTTTTATCATTCAAAGGGAAAAGCTCTTTGGCTAGTCGTGTGCTAGGTGGTAGAGGCGATAAAATGAGGTCTTATGCTACCTGGATAGCATATCCATTTATAACTGGATTCTAAAAACAGTTAACCCATAAATTTAAAAGTAAATGCAGCACATTCTGTGGAACTCTCTTTTCTCATACATAAGTTATAACATATCCATTACATGGTTAGAAGCTGCAAAACTTAGCAATAATAGACTCCAAAGCTGGAATCTTGGTCCACTGACACTAATGGCAAAATTCCCATTGACTTCAGGGAAGGCAATACCTTCCCTAATGCATAGTATCACATTACTTCAGCTACAAAACCAGTTCTTCTGTATATACTATCCCAATTACATGGTAATTCCAACTATGATTACTATGTAAACTGTAGCTTGTAAATTGCTGTTACATCATTTTTTCTGTCCTGTGATGCTCACAGCACATTAAATGTAACAGTCCCAGCCAAAAAAATTAAAACTCTTCTCTGCAGAGAGAATGTTTGTTACTGCTCTTCCTCTAATTGAAAAAGGAATGCAGTCAAGTATTGTGCAATTAAAGCAAACATTGGCAAGAATGATAAAGCTAAACAAGCCAAAGTAATACTGTTTGGCTTTTTCAAATACTACCCTTCGCATTCATCATTTTATATTTCAGCATTTTCTTCTATTAAATATAGTGTTTCCGTATTCTTAATGTATATATGCTTAACATACACATTCTTTTATGAGTAAAACTCTTCTGAACTAGTTTAATCATACTGACTTTTGAAAATAGTACCAGTCACTTCCTAGATATTATTATTCACATAATCAACTCAGTCACTTAAGGTAAACTGAATAAATTAGAAGTTATTTATCTTTGAAGGATCGAATAAAGTACTACAGAAGGAGGAATTAAAAAGCAAAGCAAAGCAAAGAAAAAAAAAAAAACAAAACTGCATGCTTTTTCTAATGGAGAAGTTGAGGACCTAAAGGCTAGGATGTCTTAGAAATACTGCATGTACCTATTTAATACATTTCATATTCTTAAAATGGCCTTGAAGTCCACAAAGTTCATTTATTTGGATATAATGAATACAGCATAGTGAGCATCCGAAGTATTCTGCAAAGCTCCACAGAGGAAGAGCACAACACAGTAAGGTAATGGATCCTCATGCTTTCGTATGTTACAGCGGGCATTTTAAAAAAGAACTTACTGGATTGTACATCTGATTGAACAACTGTTCAGCTTGCTACATTGCAAAGTTGGAAGGGAGTGAAGCACAGACAGGAAAAGAAGGAAAGATCCAGGAAAACAGCATTAGCTCAACAAAACCAGTGCATTTGCACAGAAGAACTTGTCATAAAAAAGTAGAAATTTAAGATCCTAAACATTCCTTCGTGAAAGTGAGAGGCACTGGGGAAACATAAATGTTGACTTTGGCTCCTAAAAAAGAATAGCTGGAGTAAGAAATTTAAGGTTTGTGTTACTTTCCCTTTCTCAAGTTAAATAACCCATGAAATAAAGAAAGGTGTCCACTTTTGATGATACATTAAGTGCTGGTCTCAAGCAATGAATCACGAGAAGTGCTTTTGGCTGAGGCTGCAATTTATCACCAAAGCTTCAAAGATGGTAATAATAAAAGATTAATTAAATTGTATCATTAAATTTATTACTTTCCTTTTGTTTAACACAAGACTGAATTTTCTATGCAGAATGACTTTCAAACAGTACAGTTTGGCAAAAAGTACTTTAGCAACTGCAAATATGTCAGTAAGCAAGTAAATTTAAGATAATGAAAAACAACAAAAGGAGGAAATTCTAGAGTGGATAATAAGATTATATATATATACACACACGTATATATAAAAAACACTTAGCTACCTATTAGGTAATTCCTGCTGTTCTTTCACTAGTAGCAATACAAAGTAAGTCAACAAAAAGTCTGTGGAATTTTGGCAAAAAAAAGCATTGAGAATTCTTCTGGGGTTTATGATTTTTTTTTTAATTTTATGAATTTCAATCCATAATTTTTGTCACAAAAAGTTTAATAAGTATGTCTGGTTTTAAACACTGTTTTGTGTACCAAAATATAACACAGTTGCATAACTACTCTTTTCAAATAGTCCATTTATTACTTTTTGAAATGTGTCTACGCTACAGTGGTTTTAGAGTCAGCATGTTTTCTCCTGCTGAAGTGCAAGCAATACAGTTATGTAATACTGAAAAATATTTGGATCGAATCAGATCCAATCAAAAACATCTTATTAACAAAAAATGAATCTTATTCTCTCCAAAAACAGAAAAGAGAGAAAAAAAGGGAAGACAAGGGAAACTTCAATTTATTTTTTTTTTCCTTTTACAGATTTTGTTTGGATTTGCCCTTTATACATGCTTTCTTTCAGGCACAGTACTTATGACCATTAATGCTCATGGAAAACTAACTCCTAACAAATGTGCACAGAATGCTATCTTCATATTTATTAGTATAATTTGTTAAAACATATAAATAAATATTAAACAATAGTGATTTTACAATACAATAATTTAAAGTGCCTTCTTTGATATTTTTAGAGAGAAGTAATGTGTAAGCTGCATTCAAATTTCTCGAAGTAACAGACAGCCCCTTGGAGTCACTTTTGAAAAAGAGATATAAACTCTGTCCATTTCTTCTAGCTTCCGTTGTGGTTAATGTTCATACATAAGCACACTTATGGGACGTGCAGGTTAATTTACTCTGAATTATGTTGATGTTCCCTCCTACTCTAACTCAGACATATGCAAGAATAACCCAGATTTCTGTTTCAGTTAGTTTCCTAAGGAGTGAAAACATGGTGATGGTAGTTTTCTGGGGACCAATTACTTTTAACACAGGATATTTACAGGTTTGAACATAAAGTATTTTATTAGAGAAAATGTGAATTGAAAATTACTGTTTGGAGTCTACTATCATTAACAGTCACTGTTTCTGTTCAACTAAACATGCCCACAAAGAAGGTTGTAACTACATTTTATTGTGGAAATACCTGGTCTCCTACAAATGTTGGGTGAATTTCCATTGGGGCTCTATGCTGTATTTATGATATAATAAAACTATTATGTTTTCAACTTTCATTTAATAATCCTTTGTATTTATACACAGGGAACATACTCCCTTTTTATATGAAAGACGTCCCAGACACTCTCTGACTTTTATAAGTGCTTATTTTTCCATGACTGTATGATGTGTTTATATGTACAGTCATTAAAATTGACTTAGGATTTCAAGTCCTTCAAGACAAATTTGATTTTTTTGAGCTGTTCTTTTAGGGTTTTTTAAACTATTTTTTTTAAATTAAGAAAGTAAGATATTTCAGACTGTAATGAAGTATATTTTGTAGTGAAGTGCAAAGAAAACAATCACATTTTCCAAAAAAAAGATAACAGAATAAAGGACTTCCAGAGAAACAGCTTCTGTGGAAATTTAAATCTGACATCAGTAGCATTTATAAGCTATCGAACATTTTAAGTAGTTTGTTTTCATTAAAAGCTTCTGTATATGTTTATTGAAAACCAGTAACTTCTTTCCCCTCCACAACTAAACATGTAACACAGGCACCTAAATGCACTTCTTCACTCTGAATTCAAAAATAAAAGGCTTACACCCTGGTATCTGTTATACATTGCAATACCTTCTTCACAGGTAAGGCTACTGAAACAATGCTTAAACACAGAGCAGGATACTACTCAACCTGGGTAAAAAGAGTGTCAGAATATTATCCTTTGGTAACATTCATAGAACAAATACATATTCTCTTCTAGAAAATGAAACATTAGCTATCAATATAAAAAAAATAATGTTTGACATACACTTAGTCATGGATTGCAGAAGGCAAACATAATGCCTAAACCCATCAAGTATGTCATGAAATTGGTGCTTGAACAATGAGAGCAGACATTACCAAATGACACAGAAAAAGGTCAAAGAAACAATGTATGGTAGAAAAGGCATCAACAAACTTGCAAATCATTTAAGCAATAACTATTTTAATGCATCAATCTAAATAAAACCATGTTATAAAATATAGGATCTGTACATTTTCCTTTAAATGCTTGCTTCCACTACTTGCTGAATAGAAATACTGACTTGCTAGCTTAGATAAACTATGCATTATTTTGCTTAATTATCACAAACATTTTCATCAACAAAGCCAAATAAATGCCAAAATAAAACCTAGCTAGAGTTTCCATTTTGGAAGCAGAATTTTTTTGATGAGGAAGTACAGCATCTCTTGGATGAGCCTTGAATTTTTCCCTATGCTACAAACATTTTAGTCTACTTCTAATAGCAGTATAAATTCACATACATACAAATTGCTGGTTTGATAATTTCTTTCTGCCCTTTTATTTTCCCTCCAATGTCCTGCTCCCAGTTCATCTATCTGTAGCAGCTTCTCAGAATTCCTTCATATACGTATTCAAGATAATTTCTGAGGCTCACTAGTGGCTTTGGTACAAGAAAAAGTTAGCAGTATTTGATGCAAGCATCAGCAAACAGCGTAAGATGGGTAGATTTTAGATTTACTCCAGAAGAGTAAATAATCTCATCTTTTCAAAATGAGGGGGTGGGATGTTGATTTTTGGTTTTCTGATTGTTGTTGTTTGTTTTAAGATGGAACTTACCTTTTTCAACTGTGCTTCCAACTTACTACACTCTTCTTTCTTTTGTTCTATGGCTATTTCTAAAGACTTAAGTTTGGAGTCTCTTTTCAGCCCTGCTGATGCCAATGAAGATGCATGTTCTTTGAGATCGATTAAACTAGACTGAAAAATGACCAAGAGTAAAAAGTTAATTCCTAGTCATCAGGATACTAACTTATTGCCAACTTAGTAATCACTTGGATCCTGTTCCCCCTCCCCTTCCCCAAAAAGAGTTGACACAAAGATAAGAATTGATAGCAAAAGACACCATTTTGAAAATACAACCAGTTCGAACCACAGGAGCTGGCATGCAGTGAAACATAGAAACATTCATAATACAGACGTTATATTCTGGAGGTACGACTACTTTGAAGTCTATTACTCTGACAAATGAAAACAGGAGAAACAATGGAATATTTGAGCCTACTGGAGGCTTATGTAAAGGAAAAAGTAGAGATAATGACACACAACTACATAAAAACTGAAGCAATATTTTATGTACAAAAGTGAGGACTATGAAGAATGCTTAAGAAAATAGCCGTTCAGAAGCTGACCACTGAAGTGGCAGGATTTCAGTACTTCAAATGATTCAAGAGTAATCCTAATTCATTTTCTTTCATCATAATGACACAGATAGAAGAATATAGATTTTACTGAAAAGACTGACCTCTTTTTCTGTCAGTTCAGCTTGTAAAGCATTAACTTTTTCCTTCAGGTCTTTGTTTTCTTTTTTATAAGATTCAATTTCTTCAAGTCTTTCTCTGTCATCTCGCTCCCTTTGCTCCTTCAAGCGCTCTATTATTCTTTCCTAACAAGGGAAAGAATTGCATAGTGGAAAAGTTGGGAATCATTTTAAGAAAAGACAGAATAAAAATTACTTTACGTTAAGTAACAGAAAAAACAACCTTTAGAAGCAGAGGATGATTGAGTTAATGGTATTAAAGTCAATGCAAGATTTCCCCTGATTGCAAAAGCATCAGATCAAGGTTTTAAATACTTGATAAGAGTAACATAGTACAGAAACTTCATTAAATACCTATAATGATATATGTTTCATCTTTTGATAGATATAGGAAGTTATTCATCTCAGTAATGTATTTCCTGTCAGCGATTTCATAAGCAATTGAAGTCTTGAATAAAAGTTTAAAATAGAGAGGCCTTGACTGGTTTACTCAGCTTGAATTTGGTTATGTTTTTAAATGCTAGTAGTCTCTATAGTGGAAGTTTTCAAGATTCTAAATCTAATCAGAAATTCTGATACGACTCATGATATCCAAAGGAAGACTCTTCTCCATCTAATTAACAGCAACCCTACACATGTTTAAACTCAAACACGTTTTTGGATATTTTGCTGACTTGCAGTTATTATTACAAGCGTTGCTGAAAATCACCAGTCAAGGACTGGGTGATAAATTCAAAGGGTGAAATGTAAAAAGCAGTTACAGTAGTATGGTTTTGTTAAGCTTTGACTACATTCTTCAAAACCACATTCTACCAGTACTTGAAGGACACAAATCCTAATCAGAGAGAAATATTTAGGGTAGAATAATAACCACTAGAATTGCATCTGAATTGGGCATAGGCCAATTTAGGCAGAGTATCAGGGTAAACACTAGCATCATTTTGTAAGTGGCAGTCAGGCAGGCAGTGGAAGCAACATCATTTAGGAAAGTTAAACCTGCATGGGAGAAAATTACATCCTGACTGATGAAGTTCTATACTATCAGTAGTGTGGCTCAGGTAGAACCATCAGCATGCTCATGGATCCTATTCAAGTCCTTTTGTACTTATTGTTGAAATCTACAAGGACAAGTTTAAGAGTGGGATTAATACTTAAAATACTATTTCACAGAACTGGATAAGACTGATGGAAGCCTAATATTATCAGAAAGAGAGAAAAATGTCATGCTAATTCCATCTGTCTGTGACTCCTTATACTGCCACATTTATACAAACACACACTGGAGATATATATATATACACACGCATATATATGTATACACTACACATATACATACAGTTTACCTTTGCCCATATCAATATACTCTCAGCTGTGGCTATTGTATCTCAACAAACATTACATTGCAAGCAATGTTTCAGCAGCTGCACATCCCCTTTGATTTGGAATAAACTTAGTCATTACAACGAAAGAAAAAAAATTAATTCACTATCAAAGTTAGCTCAAATAGTAACAGCACTTTCAGAAAGCATATATTGTTCAGACAATCCTGGTTACTCATTCATTTTCTCCATACACAAAGTGTGATGTTCCCCCAAGCCCTAGAGGATCGTCTCAATATTGCTTCATGCCTTTTAAAGATCAAGGCATATTTTGCAAAAAAAATTTCTGCCAACACTTACACGCATAAAAAAGAGACTAATCTCAAGACTGTGATTTTCAACACAGCAGTCTCCAACCTTGAAGATACTCAAAACCCAGCTGGACAAGACCCTGAGCAAACTGCTTTAGTTGACCCTGCTTTGAGCAGCTGAGTTGGACTAGATCATCTCCAGAGGTCTCTTCCAGTCTCAATGGTTCTGTGGAATAGGCAGAGACATTTTCTAGATTCTGTACCTTGAATACCAGTTGTTTCTCTTCTGCTCAGTCTCCCCCCATTTTCACAATTCATCCTTTTGTAACACTGACCATATCAGCAACTCTGGTGACAACTGTCCAGTGCCTCAGCTTGTTGTCTGTTCCTCCTTTCATACTGCATAACAAAGGAACTACTTACTAGAATATGGAACACATAATGTTTTCAGAAGACTGGGAAGTTTTCTGTAAATGTCCTCTCGTATTTTCAACTTCTATGTATCTGCCTTTCACTAAGCATCTTTTCAAGATCTCCCATTTATATACTCTCCTGTCATTTAAATGCCATATTAGCTACACGTATAAAGTTTAAAACTGATAATCAGTTTCGTTATGAACTGAATACATATTTTGTTATTTTTAATTACTGATTCAACACTTGGCTACACTTAAATCAATTTGACTTGAATGGATTATGCATTTCCCTAAAAATACTTAAATGCCAATTCAAGAAATCAAAAAATTCATCTCATAATGATCTTTACTTATTTGAAAAGTCTCTAATGTCTGCGGTTGCTTATTACAAAGCTACTTGTAGACTCCAGAGTAAGTGCAATTAAGCACACTAGAATTTTAATTTAAATCTAAAATTTTTTATCTCTTTATTTTAAATATTTAAAAATTCATTTTTGCATTATGTTTATATAGCAAGCGTAAGCTATGATGCAACCTATTTCATTATGTAACAGGAGCTCTTAAGATCAAATAGCAAAAGCAGATGTGGGGTATTAATCTTCATAGATGCATTCTATATTACTAGTCTATTATTGAATGTGAAACTAGGCCTAAGTCCAAAAAGTCATATATTTCAAATATGTTCCTTATAGAGCTATTTCAAACATTTATGCTCCTCTAATAAATTAATCTTTTTCTTCCACTGTATAATACTGGCTTCCAGCTCTAATAATTTGATTCACCAACAGTCAAAATTTTTTAAAATGCATCACTGTTTTATAATGTAATTATATGTAACAGTAAAATTAATGTTAAATATTATTATGTTTTTAAACAAATAGACAAACTTATTTACCAAATAAGTAGTTATATTTAAGTTTGTAAATAAACGTAATTTGAATCTTTTACACATTCAAAAATAATCAGCACTGTACTGAATAATCTTGCAATAAGAATATTGGTTTATTTTTTGCTACCCAGTTCCTAAAAAAAAAACCTTTCCAAAGAGCTGAAAGTTGATAGTGCTACTTTCATTTTGCATCTAGCATTCCCCTTTTTGAAGACATCAGGGACTCCCTTTTACAATCTAGGTAACTGAACATACATATTAACAAATGAGTATTACTTGAAGAATCTTCACAGAAAACAGGGTTGACTACTCATATAAAACTCGTACCCCTATGTATTTCATGCAGAAGGAAATACACATTGATGACATACTACATTCTACTTAACATACAGTCAAAAAGACATGGTAAAAATTAAAGGTAGCAGGCTATCTGTAATTAAATCTGTTTGAAAGATACTATGAACTGTCTATGCAATGAGAGCCCTGGAACTGCAGATGTACATGACACCTGGCTTTATTCAGCCCACTGGCAAAATCTCCCTTTGGCTCACACCTAGCAGGATTTCAGGTCAAAATGAGTTCATACAGAAAGAAGGTCCTTCAACAGCAACATTGTTGAGTATTACAGGAATGTCAAATCAGAAAATGTACTAGCTGATTTTCAGGGGTTTTTTAAATCTTACTATTAGATGACTTCTGCTATAGAAATTATGCAAGAAAGGAATGTTTATAAACAGGGAAAAAAGGAAGACCCAGGGAACTACAGGCCAGCCTCACCTCTGTGCCTGGCAAGATCATGGACTGGATCCTCCTGGAAACTATGCTAGGGCACATGGAAAAAAAGGAGGTGATTGGTGACAGCCAACATGGCTTCTCTAAGGGAAAGTTGTGCCTGATATATTTGGTGGCCTTCTACAAGGGGTTTACAGTGCAGGTGGATAAAGGAAGAGCAACTGACAACTGACATCACCTACCTGGACTTACTCAAAGCTTTTGACACTGTCCTGCATGACATCCTTGTCTCTAAATTGGAGAGACATGAATTTGACAGATGGATCACTCAGTGGATAAGGAATTGGCTGCATGGTCGCATTCAAAGAGTTGCAGTCAATGGCTCAATGTCCTAGTGGAAAGCAGTGCTGAGCAGCGTTCCTCAGGGGTTGATGTTGGGACCACTGCTGTTTAACATCTTTGTTGGAGACACAGAGAGTGGGGCTGACTGCACCCTCAGCAAGTTTGTTGCCAGCACCAAGCTGTGTGGTGCGGCTGACACGCTGGAGGGAAGGGATGTGCCATCCAGAGGGACCTGGACAGGCTGGAGAGGGGGGCCCAAGCAAACCTCACGAACTTCAACAAAGCCACGTGCAAGGCCTTGCCCATGGGTCGAGGCAATCCCAGGCACAAATCCAGGCTGGGTCAAGAATGGATTGAGAGCAGCCCTGAGGAGAAGGACTTGGAGGGTGCTGGTTGACAAGAAGCTCATCAGGAGCCATCAGTGTGCACTCGCAGCCCAGAAAGCCAACCATGTCCTGGGCTGCATCAAGAGAAGTGTGACCAGCAGGTCAAGGGAGGGGATTCTCCCCCTCTTCTCTGCTCTTGTGGGACCCCCCCTGCAGTGCTGTGGCCAGCTCAGGGACACCCAGTATAAGAAGGACCTGTTGGAGCAAGTCCAGAGGAGGGCTGCAAAGATGCTCAGGGAGCTGGAGCACCTCCCCCTGTGTGCACAGGCTGAGAGAGTTGAGGGTGTTCAGGCTGGAGAAGAGAAGGCTCCGGGGAGACCTTAGAGCGGCCTCCCAGCATGTAAAGGGGGCCTACAGGAAAGGGGGGAGGGACTTTTTACAAGGGCATGTAGTGATAGGACGAGAGGTGATGGCTTTAAACTGAAAGAGGGCAGATCTAGATTACACATAAGGAGGAAGTTCTTCCCTGTGAGGGTGGTGAGGCCCTGGCACAGGTTGCCCAGAGCAGCTGTGGCTGCCCCCTCCCTGGAAGGGTTCAGG
The DNA here is from genome assembly GCF_965140245.1 of Athene noctua. Classification (NCBI taxonomy): domain Eukaryota; kingdom Metazoa; phylum Chordata; class Aves; order Strigiformes; family Strigidae; genus Athene; species Athene noctua. The sequence continues at coordinate 15,228,725 of NC_134046.1, read as the reverse complement.
GACAGGTTGGACGGGGCTTTGGGCAACCTGGGCTGGTGGAAGGTGTCCCTGCCCGTGGCAGGGGGGTGGAACTAGATGATCTTTAAGGTCTCTTCCAACTCAAACCATTCTGTGATTCTATGGGATACTAAATAACCTCAAGTATATTACCAGTAACAAATAACATAAATTCTTAGTCCCTTGAATATTAACATTAAAATAATAAGAATATTTTTATATATATTCTTAGCAACAGTAATGATTACACTGCAATAAACAAAAAATTATTTTAATCCTATTTAAAAAGTTTGACAGACTATGCAAAAGTGCTATCAGCTTCCTTGATGTTTTAACAAGAAACTTTTCAAAGAATATCTCAGCTCTTGGACTGGCCCAAAGCAGCTCAAGAGGTTGCTTTCATGAAGCTGATATTTATAAAGTTGGTGCTACTGTAGCAGCATACAGCAGATAAGCAATTGAGTATGTCTGATAATAGAGCCATATGCTGTGGCAATTCAGTTCCTGCTTCTGTGATAAAGTGCAAGTAGATTAGACCTGTGAGGTCCTAGATTAGTGCATAAGGAAAGCTTGCCAATGCAAATAAGACTGAAACAAGAACACATTGTTGGGATTTCTGCAAGTTAGCTGTTAATCAAGTAAAACATGGTATATTAGGACCTTTTAACACATTTTTGACATTTAGCCTTATGCAGCTGACAGATAAATTAGTCTTCTTCTGTGATTGACTGAGAAAAAAATGTATACTGTTCATTAATAAGATGAAATAGTGTAAAGTTTAATTTGTTATAGAAGAAAAAATAATCAGTTTGGTAAATAAATCTTCAAGACAGAACTGGTACAAAACTAAGTCTGAATATAACTAGGTGGAGTCTGAATGGTTATTAAACTATTCCGCTTAGTGAAATATATATATATATATTAGTCCACATAGATGAATAGGGATATGAAAGGTTATTCACTGAGAACAGCTAGGGTGAATTTGAAAGCTGGACACAAATAGGAATAAGAAACATGGAAACATAAACTGTCAAGGTATTTAGCTGCCAGAAGACACAAGAAAGCTAGATACAATACTTCTTCTGGAACTTCTAGAAGATGCCTATGGGCTTCTTTGAATGTATAAGTACATCCCAGAGACTACACTTAAGATTGAGAAACCTACTCTTCCAAGCATGACCTTCAAGAAACTTATGATGGGAAAGAAATTGTGCATGATTTCTCTTTATCTGACAATAAACAAAGACATATAGAGAGATGCTTTTACCTTGAAAACTTCCTCCTCATTGTGTCTCATGATCAAGTACCCTGTTTCTTAAAAGTTCTTATTAATTCTAGTCTGTAGTGTTGCTTTTCTCCTTATTTTATCTAAAACACTAATCATTTCTCAACTGTAAAAAAAACTTCCCAGTAGCATACAGTATCTGGTCACACATTACAAGTTATAAAGCTCAGGTGTAGAAAAAGGTTATTACGTAATAATTCTGTGTATGTTAGATTAACAAAAGTAGCATTTCTGAAGTCATACAGAATAAGCATATCACTATCATATAGAGTACTTGTCTTTATATACTACCACCTAACTTCTATAAGTAACAATCTCTCCATAAGTGATTGACACAGTCACCAGTAACCACAAGAGAGCTCAGCTTCATGCCACTTCTCAAAAGCACTGGTTTACAAAAGATACCATTGCCTTCATTAACTGCAAAAAGACAGAAATCTCTGGCAGAGGAAAACATCTCACAGTATTCATTGTAAATGTGTCGCAGAGTAGCCTACAAACACTGCAGGAAAGATGCCATTCTCAGCTGACTGTATGAAAGCAAAGTGACTACTTTGTACAACATCCAACCTCAGGGACCACAGGTCAGTTCTAAGCAATTCCACTTGGAAAAGCCACATTGATTATTTTAAAAAGGGTCTGTTCATATATATCCAAGCAATTCCAAATGAAGTAGACATGAATTGCAAAACACAGATTTCAGGGAAGGATCTAAATTCATCCTTTTTTTCAAAACATTAAAACTATCATCATTTATCAGACTTTGAACTTCTATTACATCAATCAAATAAAGCTTGACACAAAATTTCCATACCATCCAAGTCTCTTGTATGGTCACATTTCAAGTTATATACACAAAGAAATTCTATAGCACAATTTTTTAAAAATTCTGGGACAAATCCTCACTGTGATATTAAAAAATAATGTATCCTGAGTTTAGTAAAATTTTACAATTTGTATGCCTGACAATTATAGAACAGATACACATTTTCAGATACATACAAGACTTCTTCAAAATTATAAAAATTTACATTTATTTATTAGTTTACATTTGTTTCAACAGCTTTTACAATGGTACTGGAACAAAATTACTTGAAAACAACAAATTGCCACTCATTAATTTCAGTTAGGTTTTAACCTGCTACTGCTTAATCTTTTGTATTTCTGGTATTGAGAAGATGACTATACATGATCTATTCAATGCCTTCACACTAGCTGCTCCTACTATGACCCCTGGCAAACTGTCATTAATTTAATATCTTCAACAGAGAATTAACATCACAATTGAAGACAGACTGCAACTTAGCAAATTACCCCAGCTAAGTATTGCATAAGTGTATTTTCTCTGAATTTCTGAAGATATAGCTGAGGTGGAAAACGGAATACAAGATTTCTTTGGCTTTTGACCATCTACTTCAAGCTTAGTTGCACAGGAGAACTGGGAAGTTTGCAGTGTGACACTCGCTCTGCTTTCTACATTGTCAACAGTAGCATGATGGTTAAAGGACTGTTTTAAACTCTCAGCTGCCTCTATGGGCATTTTGGGAAAGTGACGACGTACACTAATCCAGAAAAGACAGTTTACAAGAAGAAAAAACAGATTAAGAAGTACTTTGTGAGATTAAAAAGTACTTTGTGAGATTGGTGAGCACTGTGTCCAGATTGGCAGTGAAATATTAACAAAATGCCTATAACTTTCTTTACTGCATAAATGCTGTAAGCTTATCCATATGAAGCCACAGAAATAATAGTAACGCCAACTTTTTTCACTGTTTTTGACCAAGCAAATGTAAGGTGATTAAAAAATACAAAGAAATACGGAGAAATTAAATAAAAAAATCCAACATTAGCATTTTAGGTGTTAGTGCCAACACCACAGTGGCATTTTAGTCATATACAGTCATAAATACCTTCGTAGGATTCCACACTGCAGAATGGCACATAATACTTTAATTAGTTGCAGTCACCTGTGCACATTTCAGTGACAGATATTAAGATCTGTGAGCTGCAAAAAGTGGATGCTTGTACTAATTTTTTTGGCATATAAATTCACTTGGATTACCTGTATTCAAAGTTAAATTGAAGAAAGACCCTGACCTCACTGAAACTGGTAGGAATGTTGCCACTAATTTAAACAGTCCGGATCTATTCCTTCTGCTAGGTATTTACAAATTAAAGGCATAGAGTTTTTAAAGAAAAAAAAAAAAATTCTCCATTCAACAGTTTTCTGTCCTTTCTATTAGGTATTCCTTTGCTAAAAAGTATCGTTTTCTAATAAATTACAGGAAATACATTTTCTCTTATAAATTAAGTGTAGGAAACTAATAGTTCTAACAGCAAATCAGGGTAACAGTTGGTACGGTCACTTGCTGTTGACTCTACAGTTAGACTCTGCTTAACAGACAAAAGAACAGGATAATCAAGATCACAAAGCTATAAAAATACCCAAAACTCTACCTTCTTTAAGTCAGGTGTCCATGCCTTTCAGTTCTTTCAGAGAACAACCACTCATCCCATAGACTAAGGAAAAATCTTCCTATGTCCTGGGCCATTCACTATGGCTTTGTTTCAAAGAACAACCTTCTTTAGTTTAGAGTCCTGTTTCAGTCCTGATTCAGCCAGGAATCACTCCTTGCTCATTCTAGAACAGAGCCACCTGCTTTCCTGACAAGGCCCACAGGCTTTGTTTCAGTGCCAGACCAACTTAAAAATACATTTTCTAAACATGCTTCACCCACAAGAGCAGCGCATAATGCTGTTCCATGAGAAAACATTACCTTTTCTGAGAGGGCTTCTTCCAAGGTCGCTAGTGCTGTGTCTGTGTTACTAGAATCCGTCTGCAATGACTTCACTCTGTCTTTTAGATTAGTTAGTTGTTTGTCTTTGTCCCTAAGTTGCTCCTGTAGATTTTCAATCTGAAAATAAAAACAGATGACAATGTTCATCGACCTTGTCTTCACATTCAAAGGTGGACTAGGATCAATTGAATGTACACATATCACATATGATACATATGCCTCAGTATACTCCCAGGGTATAATATCAACAGTTTTCTGTCCTTTCTATTATGTATTCCTTTGCTAAAAAGTATCATTTTCTAATAAATTATAGGAAAAATGTCAGTGCAGTCAGATATTTTATTATCTAAATATTTTCTGATATCAATCATTTTAAGGTACTGCATTATCTCAGTAATTCAAACTATGTGTGGAATTATCCCTTTAGATTATTCTAGTTGTAATAAGGACAAAAAAAGGGAGGGGCAAAGTGAGCCTTAAACTGTGCAGGATGATAACCTACCTATCTAAAAACCTCTTCTTCCACGATGACCTGCTGTAAAGGAAACTCACCTGGACAGAGATCAGGATGTTTATATTTCAAAAAGTCAAATCCAGAAATAAAAGCAAACAAAAATCCCCACACACCCCAAAGGCTACCACTTCCATTCACTTTCTTCGTCTCCATGAAGATTTAAGGTATGTCATGCTCTTTTGGATATTAAAACTGCCTTAAGTGGGTCCAGTTCTTCCTCTAGTGAGTATCTAAAAATACTGCTAAGGTATTTTTACAAACACACTGGTTTGCTAAACAGGTCACAACTTAGAGTGTTTAAATCAGAAAACACAGTTTTGCACAAAAAATTGTCCACAGGACCATCTGAGTTTTGGAAACAAATCTGAATAAAAGCCTTCAGCTTCTGATTGTCATAGCAATCACCTTCCATGGCTGTCAGGCACTATGACCTTCTGGGCATAATGCAGCAAGGACATGTAGTATGCCACATATGCAAAATTTTATTAATTGTCTGTCAGAAGAATCAACCTCCCCTTTACCCTATGCTCTCAGTGTCACTCACTATGATGCCACTGGCATAAACCCAAAATTTGTCCCATAACACTTAGCACAAATAAACAGTAACAAGAAAATTAACTAGTCCATTATTTTAGTATGCCACTTTATATATATGACAAAATATGCCTAAATCCATAAGGTATCTTTTGTTCAAAACTCCTTTTGAATATGCTATAAAAATTAGACAAACTATTACTATCAACGGAGAGTCAGATTCTTACTTTCATCAGTGATTTTACACTTTGGATCATGTTCTGTTGCTACTGAAATGAATTAAGTTTTGCTGTTCTTTTCATAACATAATTTTTCTCATGGCCAATGTCCTTTCCATTTAAAGCAATTCAGATTTTAACAGAAGCAGGATCCTTCATAATTACAGTTAAACTGTTTTTAAAGATTATTTTACAAATCTGAAGCTGAATTCAATGCATGTGCAGCTCCACAGAAGTCATTCTGTCAATAAAATTTGGTCTCCATCTGCAAAAATGTATCTTCATAATCAAACACACTGTGATTTGGGGCATACTTTGGTAAAAATTCTCCTCCTCCTACTTTATACATGTGTAGGGAAAAAAGCCTTTAGTTAAGTTTTGACATTATATAGATCTATAATCAACAAATCATAAAATCCATGGTACAGCTCTGTGCGCTGTATAAAGTTTATTTAAATAAATCTAAATTTTAAGAGTACTTGAATAAAAAATAAAATACAATTTGCAGGAGCACATTCCAAGTAGAAATTCTTCGTAACAGTATGGTAAACACAAGTATTTTACCTTTTTTTTTTTTTTTTCTTCTTCTTTATAGATATAGTTTTGTATGTCAGATTACTGCTATGGGCCAAAGATTCCACTTGCTCTGTAAACTATAAAATACTAAGGTATATATAGAAAGGTTTCTTGGGAAGACCTGACAGAATAGCTCACTCTTGTAAACGACCTCTTGTAATATTTTTCTTCGTGTGTATATTCTATACAGATACAGAAACAAGATACATGTGTTAATGAGTTAAGAACTTTTTATTTTATGGCATGTGTATTAGTCACATCTAAAATTACATTAACTGGCATTCAGAGGACTGCACACTATGTTTCTTTCTTTACTTTCATCCAAGTATTAATGATTCTAACAACTACCTCATGACACCCTGTGGAACACTTAAGCAATTGCACATTTCAACTTCTCCAAAATAAATTCTCAAACAAAAAGGAAATAAACCAGGAGAGTGAATATTGATTACATGTTCTTTGAAAGAAAGCTAAGATCTGTTCCTTTATTATCATCAGCTTGACCTACCGATTTTAGGCACCCTAAATTAAAGTACTTATTTCCTATGCACAGCGCTTATCTGAATTCCACAGCATTTACACGATTTCCTTCCTCTTAAAACTAATTTAAAATATGATCCAACCCTTAACCAAGACAACATGTTCCAAAATTATTCAGCATTTACAAAATTCTTTCCTCAGAGGTAAAGAGAACAGGCAGCAAATTAAAAACATCCCCATTGAAACACAACTGGTTTAAAATAAGTCATCCAGTGCATAGGCCATAGATAAAATATAAGGAAAGGATCTGATTATTCTTCTCTTTGTGCTATATAAATCTGAAGGAAATACTTTGATGGAAACAGGACCACCCTATGGTATGTGAAAGTAGGGTCAGTACCACAGAGTATTTGCTTGTTTGTTGGGATGGGCACAGGATTAGTAAAGATGTGCTAATGCAGACAAGATTTTATGACCAGTTAGTCACCAAGTGTTCTCTCAAAACGATTACAGGAGACAAAGAGATTGAGCAGTCTCACATGGTAACATCTTGGAACACAAGATATGATTTAGTTCTTCCTCGGTTTTTTAAACCCAGAAAGAACAACAAACCCTCTGGTAACCTTTGTCATTCTCCAACATATATTTGGGTACAGGCATGTATGTATGTAATTTTATTGCTGAATAATGACTTACTTTTGAGCATGCCTGAATTCAATTTATGACAAGGACTGTTAAGACTTTCTTAATCCTCAAGCACTTACGTTTTTATCTGATAGGAAATGAGTTACTATGTAGTTTTGTCAACATGTAATTCTTACCTCTGTAAACTGTTATGTTCCTGTGCCATGAGCTGTATTAAAAGAAACTGCTCCATTCTTTCTGTATTTGAGAAAGTGTGTATATTCCCAGATCTTAAGACAGAATTTATTCCTTTTTAAAAACAATACCCTTAAAGATAAATGTCTTTCCTATGAGATATCCTGTCAATAAACTGCAAGTGCTAATCTTGTCACTTTTTGGCAATGGTCTCAGGAATGTTTCTTAAATACTCAAGGGATTAAATTAAATCTCATCCACAGACCAGCTTTAAAATTCTACAGTGACTCAAGTCCTCAAAAGAAAATTACTTTCATTATCAAGATTAAGGTACTGTACTGTGGTATTTGCAAGAAAATTATATAATCAAAGAAAATGTTCCATGCTATAATAACCTGTCTTTAGAGATATGCATTGAAGTATATGAGAGTTTAAGACAGTGTAAGAGAGAATTTATCAGAGACTTCTTAGGCCTAGCTAGTGAAACTGTAAAGCCATATACTTACACTTAGCTCCATATATATTCCTCTCTGCTCTGTATTTGAGTTTTAAACAACTCAGACAAGTATTTTGTAACACTGGTTTTTTAAGCCTAAAATTAATTTTGCTCTACTCTAAATTTCTCTAGGCAGAACACTTCGAGATTTGTTTCATATTAAAACACAGGTCATGTCTGTTCCAGTGAAATAGATCAACAATATAAAATTACTTTAATTTACATTTAAAATTGAAACACAGGGGAGGAAACAGAACTTTTGTATATATCATTTGCATTATTTACTAAAAACAAATCTTACCATTTCAAGAAAACAAATTCTACTGAACAATTTCTCAAGTACTGTTACATTCTACTTTAAGCAGTTAATGGAATTACAAGCAGAAGAGATTTAATAAACAGCATTCATCCAGCATGTGCATTAACTATGACTACTTTAAACCTTAGTATTTATTCTCAGACTTTAGCTGCTGCCTCATAGATATACATGAAAAAAGACACACACACAAAAAAAGGTAACTATTATTGAAACAGAAAAAATTAGGTATTGTTCAAATGCAAATACTCTAAATGTCTTCTTACAATTTATTTTTATTGGTAAGACTCACAATAGATGTTCTGTCTCATATGGTCCTTTTCAGAAACATCCCAGTATATCCCAGAACATGAAACAAGCTTTGGTAGTGACTCAGCAATATAGTTGTATCTATAGATGTTCTAACATCTCCATTCACTTATGTGTGCATACGCATGCATAATTTGTAATGAAATATCCAGAAAACAAACGAAATAATTTTTCCCTACCATGTCTGTAAAAATATTACTACCTGAAAGTTCAATATACAGAGGTATAGTTTTTGGAAAGCACTATAGATTTTTAGCCAGAAATTTTTACCAAATTATGTACAGTTACTGAATATCAAGTCAGTTAAAGCATTTTAAAATTAACGGGCTTTACATCAGCTAACTGAAGTTTCAGCCTATGGGGCAAGAGGGGGAAGCTTTTCACTAACATTCAGGATATGGCCTTAATACTTTTTTCAGTTCAAGCAGGATTTCAGTTAAGAAAATGAATTCATTAAAGGGCAACTTCGCTTCAACAGTTTGACACTGCAGAATTGTCTTCTGTTTTGAAACAAACTAGCCCCCAAAATACTCCATCATTCAGTACCACTAATTTTCACTTTGTTTTTCTTCCTTTTAAGTAGGTAGATAGACAAGCATTAATTAGGAATATTTTTTCAAAAGTCAAAATACATATACGTTTAGATTCTGAAAATTGTTTTATTGAAAAAATTATACTAAAATATAAAAAAAACTTATAAAATGGGGGTTTGCTGCTTGCAACAATATATTTATTAAAGCATAAGATTTGTGCTAATCTTTGGCTTTACCAAGGTAATTGGAAAAAAGCTTGCTAATCTTATCATGACATGACAAAATACTCGTATTTCACTAGCATTTCCAATAGCTACCAAAATGCATGATCATTTCTCAGCAGAACAAAGCTTCTTAGCCATAATTGCCTATTGCACAATATGTTCTCAATTTAAAGTATTTCCAGAGTGTCTTCCTGTTACTACATTCCAAATTTATATTTTCTAAATTGGAGTAATACAGCAGCACTGTACTTCAGATTATCTCATGGTTCAATAGTACCTTTTAGCTTTATATTCTTTCATTATTTTGCCCCACAAGACTTTCTTAAACATCAGAGATTGTAGATGGACCTAAGTATCTGACCAACTCAATCCTACACTGTCAATATGACAGTGGATTACTAAATCAGAAACAGTAAAGGTACTTGTAAAATGGTCCATAAATTTTACATAACCCTTTAGGTTACGTAAAACAACATTTCCAGCCACGGATATGGTGTGTGTCTGAGAAGAAAGCAGTCTCCAAATCGGTGGGTCTGCAAGGTTTTCACAAAAGATGATCTGTCCAAATAAGTTTTACCTCAAACTTCCTTCAGGACTACAGTTCAAAGTAGCAAAGTGCAGCTGCACGGTGACTGTCACAAAGGAGCTAATGAAGCAAATGCAGCTTCAGACATCAGCCCTCACATCAACCTGATGACAAGAGCAATAGAGAAGTGGCAGGAGCTAGTAATTACCCCACTGCTACCTTCCCAACTCACATAATCCAGGCAGAAAAGAAAATAATACTGCAATATTTTGCTGCACTTGACAAGTTTAAAAAACAGGAAAAGACATATAAGACCACAATTTAAAAAAAAAAAAAAAAAAAAGGTAAACATTATTTTTTTCCTGAGGTACACTGTTTCCCTCCAAAATTACAGCCTTTCTGTACAATACATTTTCTGCTTCGTCAAACTCATCCAAGTTTTTGCTGCTAGGATTACACATCTGATCAGATTAACACTATGGTTTGAAAAATTACTTTTATGGTTGTTCATTATTCTTATATCATCAAAGACCTTTTTTTTACCCACTATATTTCCATTATTAAGAACCACCTGGTCGTGCCCATTTTATCCAATATAACAGAACCATCTTTCCTTTTGCTTCATTTGAAGTTGTTCATCTTTATAGTCAGACTTGTCTCTAATAAAGTGGCAAGTGATTTGGGCTGGGAGGATGTTTACACTGTGATTAAGCAAAATAAGGCTTCAAATTCTAATAGGCATTTTCAGATAAATAGCACAATGTAAAATACTACACTTCACAAGTGAAGGTGAAGCATTTGTGAATTTATGACATGAATTTTTTCTCAGTGAAATCAATTAATCTCTATTTTTTATCAAATTTTGTTGGGTAATGTTATCACATTTATTGTATTAATATATATAATGCCATTTTAAAACAATTCTGTATAAAATAGCTCCAATAAGCCAACACAACCCAATAATTTACCGAAGAAGTATCTTTCTCTATACTTACAAAATGTTAGCATTATCCAGTATTATCACTGTCAATCAAGGATTTCCGGGGAAAATATACTCCATAGATTTATGCTGTCCCTTGTAATATGCACTGACACGTTAAGTAAGCCAAATGTACCATTTCATAGAGAATAAATGTCAAGTCTTGGGATGACATACTAAGTACAACTAGTTTTGTTAAGGAAGACTCTGTGTAAAGACAGTTGTGAAAGACTGCATGAGAATTTGATCTGTGCCTTGCTCAGTGGCTAGAAAAAATTCTCTTCAAAAAATGAGCACTGTGAATTCAGCTGAAATTCTGAGCTAGAGAAAAGAGTGCTTGCTTCATGACTGTTACCACTTGTATTCCAGGAATACCCAAGATTTTATGAAAGCTATTCACTCATGTATTTATCTCCAATTTCTTGTTAACAAGCAAAAACTGTCACCAGCATACTAAATAAAGCAATAAAATGCACACTGCTTGCCCACTAGCACCAACAAGGCCTCTGGGAGGCGAGAGCAGAATAGCCAGGACAGGGCATTACTCCGCTTGCAGATGTTACACTTCCTGTTTGAATTATTAGTAATGACAGCAAGTTCTGCGTCAACATCTTTCATATCTTTTTCTCTCAAACGACAAAGTTTGCAATATTTTCCAAGCCATTAATGAAATTTCAGATACTTATTTCCCAATGTATCTTACAGTTTTAATTTGCTTTTTTCTTTCATTTTAAAGAAACAAATAAGGCTGAAAACTTCATGTACAATTTTATACCTAGGTTAACAGTTGGACTAGATGATCTTAAGGGCCTTTTCCAATCTAAATGATTCTATGATTCTACAAAGTATTAATAATTGGTCCCAGTACTTAATTGTTATTCCGGAAAGGGAAAACCAAATTCATACTTTTATTTCTATTTTTGTATATTTACAATGTCTGAAGTATGATTGCAGTAATATATTGAATTTCATTGCAAATACTTTATCAGAACTCCATAAAGTAACAAGGAAATTTCTTAAATTTACTTTTTCCATTAGTGCATAATTAAATGAACCGTTTTCAAAATTCCCACATACTTCACAGGTACAGTAACATGAAAAGAAATAAGGTCTTCATAGATTTGCAGTAGCTGAAGCCCACTTGCCACAGAAGCTCTACAAACAAAATTTCAGCCCTTGAATCCCTCTTAGCTCTGTCACCGGAACGGGACTAATAGTTGCTTTTATATTGTAACCTACTACAAGCGTTTCATCAGGTTTGCTTACAAAAATCTCTGTCTTAAGGGACAAGTGATTTAGGAATACAGGGATATTTTAAGGTCTAGAAGACATTCTTGCTACTAAACAGTTTAGTCCCATATGTTCACTCTGCCTATCCATCCATTTGATAGTCCAGTCAACACATTCACCACATTATGGTTGTAAAGCTGCAAAGAACAAAAAGGATATGATTAACGAAGACATGAAATTTATGTTGATATCAAGCTTCCAAACAGATGTTACACAGTAATTAAACTTTCCTAAAGTAGGCTGAGGAAAGCAAATAAGTCAGTGGTAGAATCAAGAGATCTACTCACATGATGTAGAAGTATTTCCCATGTCATTATAAGTTCTGTATGATTCAGTTTGTTAAATGTGTGGAGTATTAACAGAGTATTAGTAAAATCTTAGGGAAAACAGTACAGAAGCACAAAGTATCATTATGCTATATAAAAATAAACCCAGTAAGATTGGAAGTATTCCTAAAGAAAATATATATGCCCCTTAAATCAACAGAGGAAAAAAAATAGCATAAAGAAGGAAAAGAACCCATGAACTGTTGATCACTAAGAGAAAATGTGTATTATTTACTAAGAATATGCAGTCATATTGTGTGGTCAGTAGCTGCAATGAAGTGCTGTTGTATGTGACTAGAAAAATAAAAATTTTTTATTCTATGATTGGAAACATCAGCCTACTATCTCATGTACCTGTATAAACTGAGAGCATCCTATTGCATCAATAAATAGAAGCAAATGCAGCTAAGACTGGGGATCAAAAGCAATAAAGATACTTTCTTCTTCCAAACCAAGCATGTTTGTTTATTTTATTATGCAATCACTGCAGGAAAAATTTCACAGAATCATAGAATGGTTTGGGTTGGAAGAGACCTTAAAGATCATCTAGTTCCACCCCCCTGCCACGGGCAGGGACACCTTCCACCAGCCCAGGTTGCCCAAAGCCCCATCCAACCTGTCCCTGAACCCTTCCAGGGAGGGGGCAGCCACAGCTGCTCTGGGCAACCTGTGCCAGGGCCTCACCACCCTCACAGGGAAGAACTTCCTCATGTGTAATCTAGATCTGCCCTCTTTCAGTTTAAAGCCATCACCTCTCGTCCTATCACTACATGCCCTTGTAAAAAGTCCCTCCCCCCTTTCCTGTAGGCCCCCTTTACATGCTGGGAGGCCGCTCTAAGGTCTCCCCGGAGCCTTCTCTTCTCCAGCCTGAACACCCTCAACTCTCTCAGCCTGTGCACACAGGGGGAGGTGCTCCAGCTCCCTGAGCATCTTTGCAGCCCTCCTCTGGACTTGCTCCAACAGGTCCTTCTTATACTGGGTGTCCCTGAGCTGGCCACTGCACTGCAAGGGGGGTCCCACAAGAGCAGAGAAGAGGGGGAGAATCCCCTCCCTTGACCTGCTGGTCACACTTCTCTTGATGCAGCCCAGGACATGGTTGGCTTTCTGGGCCGCGAGTGCACACTGATGGCTCCTGATGAGCTTCTTGTCAACCAACACCACCCAAGTCCTTCTCCTCAGGGCTGCTCTCAATCCATTCTTGACCCAGCCTGGATTTGTGCCTGGGATTGCCTCGACCCATGGGCAAGGCCTTGCACGTGGCTTTGTTGAAGTTCGTGAGGTTTGCTTGGGGCCCCCTCTCCAGCCTGTCCAGGTCCCTCTGGATGGCACATCCCTTCCCTCCAGCGTGTCAGCCGCACCACACAGCTTGGTGCTGGCAACAAACTTGCTGAGGGTGCAGTCAACCTCACTCTCTGTGTCTCCAACAAAGATGTTAAACAGCAGCAGTCCCAGTACTGACCCCTGAGGAACATCACTTGTCTCCACATTTCACCCATTTTTACTTACTTACTCTAAGATTCCAGATTCCTTCTATAATACTGGATTCAAATGTACAGGAAGGATTCAGAGGAATCAACAAACATTAAGAAAGAAGACGTGTGCTGAGCTCTCATACAGAGAGGAGAAGAAAACTCCTCTAGGGCTGCTTAGGGAAGGGATCTGCCCTCACGTCAGCTGACACTTTTACAGGGCTATAAAAGCAGGTCAGTGGGCAAACTGAGCCAAAAGAGGAGAAGGCTGTCACACAGAAAGGAGCTCCTGGACTGAAAGCTTGGCTTCTGTTACCAGACTCCAGCTGAGAAAGAGCTGGAACTTAATGCTAAAATTAACCTTCACCAGGAAGCTAGCCAAAAGAAGCCTGAGCTGATATTATCCACTTGTGTATCTGGAAATACTCAGTCTCTGTCTCCTCTTTAGGGACCAATAATTTTTCCGAACAAAACAGCTTGATTCTTGGACTCTTCTAAGCAGGACTCATAGTCTTGTGAGACAACCATTGAAAAGTTTTTGCTCTCATTATATCTATTTATTGTGATATAATTCAAAATGCAATAGGTGTTTTACAGACAGTAAATATAACAGTACAAAATAGACTAACACATAAATCCAGTTATAACACATGACAAGATGGTCATTCATTCTCAGCAAGGTAATGCTTCTTGTAACAACTGTCTGTATATATTCAGGCTAGATTTTAAGCTGGGTTTGTTCAGTATGAATTCCTACATCTCGCAACAATTCGCATGTTACAGGGTAATGAGTGATTGCTGAACTTTTTTGAAGTTTAGCCCAACTGCACATTGAGAGCATCTGAAAATATGACCTGAATTACTTCTCCAAGTTAACCATGAAAAATCATACCTTTCTGCTCAACCCTACCTTTCAGGTATTTGAAGACATCTGATGATTCGTTACTTGTGGCCAGTTTTGTACTATTTGGTATAGGTGCATATAAAACGGGACATGTTAGCTTATGTAAGAATTTCACAAGAAGATTTTGCATGGAATACTGTTACACTATGTCATATGCAAGCCAAAGTACATATACTCTAATATACTCTAATGTAAATGCACATGTAGAAAAAAGGCTACTTTGGCACAATTTTAATACAAATCATTTAAGATGAAGAGTGATATACCTTTTAGTTTGTATCTTGTCATTCCTATTATGTCTGTTTCAACTGGGAAGACTTAGTGGCCTCTGCCCAGATTAAAAAAGTTACAGCACAACTCATAAAAAAGTTAACAGATGGTGGGAAGAGAGAGGCAGCAGATAAGTTGTACAGACAAGTGTTGGGCAACAGGGAATACTGAAATGGGAAGCTACAAAGGCAATAGAGTAAGAATAGGCATCTCAAGAGCTGCAGAAAGAGAGCAAGAGCCAGTTAGACAGTAGTATGGGAAGTCTTCCAGAGACATGAATACAGAGAAATCAAAATGCTAGAAAATGTGAACGGGAAGTAGCACAAGATGTGTATGGTGTGTGCATTATTTTAAAATACACAGCTATATAAAGGGAAACATATAGAAATAGAAAAATCACATAAGATTTAAATGACCAATCTATTCTGAAAGCATATTTAGGTTTTGGTATCCAAAGTATCACAAGAAAGAAAATAAAAAGCATATTATCTCATTTTAAATAAAATTATTTCACTTTACAATATGTTATTAAGTCAATGTAGTTATTAAAAAGCAATACAGTCCCGATAAATTAATGAGAAGCATTCATCAATGAAAACAAAGCGGTAAAGCAGAAACAGTCTCTATCACTAAAAGACTAAAAAGAGCTTATGAAAATAACAGAAGGAATGATTTACTACAGCTTATCCTGAGTTATGATTTTACATACTTAGGAAAATTATTGACAGGAAAACAGACACCCAGAAAATTATTTCCTTTTAATTATGGGAAAGAGCCATCATTTAGAGTTCTGAATAACATGCAGAAACCTTACAAACTGTACTTCATTTCAAAGTACAGTCCTGCTATGATATTCTAAGATCCTTTCCAGGACTGTAGCCAATGTTACACCTAGCATTGAAAAACCTACAGTAACTGAATTTCCTTTTCCACTTGAAGGCTATCCAATCACTTAACAGATCTCCTTGTCAATCTGATTTCATGCTACTCATTTTCTAAGTTTTACACTGTCCAAAATTAATTTCTCCTCTTTTGTGATACTTACAACTTCAGAATACTTGAATAAAACCCTAAGTTCAATTAGTTTTATCCAGATACCTGTCTATGTCAGGTCTCTAACTATTTGTTTTGTCCAACTCCTTCACATTTGCATCATTGTTCTGATAATGAGATGTCTGAAATCAAGCATGATTTTTCAGGTGGGATGACACAAAGGACACCTAGAGAGAGGTTACCATCTTTTGTTCTGCTGTCCAGTATTTCTGCAGAAAAAATATCGGCAATTATTACTACTACATCCCATTGTAAATACTCTTCTAAACTGGTATTAGTCATCCCTTTAGCCTCCTGGCACTAACATTCCAAATTCTTTTTCCAGGCTAGTCACCATATCTTTCTCCTCCATCTGCATTTAAACTTTTTTTTTTTTCCTAATTGAAATACTGAAGAATATTTTGCAAATGAAAATATTGAAGGCCATATCTGAGACAAAAATCTGCCTTCTCACTCCAAGTCAGTCCCCCTCATCTTAACTGTACTTGCCCATTTATCCTTTTTCATACTTCTTCAGTCAATGCAGGGAATATTTTTTACTACCTGAAGGATTTTTTTACATTTATTCTTACTGTTCTATGTTCACTCTTTCCATATTCAATCCAGAACTATGGCTATAATAAAATATTTCTAGCCTAGAAAGTCACTGCTCCATTGAGATGTCATATACACCTATGTGGACAATCCAGTTAAGAATTAACACCAAATTTAAAATTTATCATAATCTGTGGTCTCCCAGTTTTTCTTGCCTATTTTTCATATACTTTAATTTATGTACATATGCATTGTAATTCTTGCAGAATATCTGTTTTGTTTTTACTAACACTACTATATTTCTGTTGATGGCTTAGTGTTACCATTTAAATCCCCAGCTTGAGTGAAAGAAAAGAATACCTTTATTTCCTTTCCTGGAAAGTTTAAAGAGATATTTAACATGCTTTGTAAGGTTTGAATTTGAAACTCAATACATCTCTCATTTAAGCAACCCCTACAGTTTTGATTCCAACTGAAAGCTATAAAAGATACAAGAGTCCAGACAAAAGCAAAATAAATGCAGTTAAACATCACATTGTTCTACAAGACAGTGTAACTCTGACCACATATAATTATGAGTATAGCAAATGTCTAACATTTACTGCAGCATACTACAACTAATTTTTTTAGAAGACTCTGGCCATAAATTACATGATAACAGTAATTATATCTCCTTATATTAATAGTTTCATAACATGCTTTTTACATAGAACTGTATGACAATATTAAACATATTTGGTATAAAGACTTCAAAAGCACAGACAGATCATTCACTTGAGAGTTAATGTAAGCTTTGTTTGTTCCAAAACATAGAGAATTCTCAGTATTCTTTCTTACATTCAGAGACCTTCAGATACTTGTACTTCTCTTAATTCTAAATGACAAATTGATTGTACAGAACTTATAAATCACAGACATTTCACACCCAAAGGGATAAAAAAGTGCAAACACAGCACTTTAGAACTTCTCTGTCATTTTTAATCCTGAATTATATACCTCTTCCTACAAAATTCACAAAATTATTTCAGAGATTTCCAATATTATTTCCCAGTTTTTCTGTAAAATATTCTAAATAATAATATAATACTTCATCAAAGTCAACAGAGGTAAAATATTAAACTTTATACTTCTTTACTCTCAAAGTAAGAAATAAGGGAGCAGACAGGTTGAAGAGAGAGGAGGGAAGCTAAAAATTGGAAAATAACTTTAAATGAGAAAAAAATCTGTAATAGCAAAAATTTTTACATTGAGAGTAAAAATAACAGGCCTCCCCACCGAGATATAAATAAAAGATGGTTATATGAATTCAATACATCTATGTTGATTTGTACTAAAAGAGCATCCTACCCTTAGAAATTGCATTCAAGAGCTTGTAATAGAGAAACCAGTTTCACATGGTACTGTTTTATATGAGTTTCCTTAAGTGCCAGTGGTAAAAAGTAGGAAAAAAGCCATAGCAGTGAAGCTTAAACAGTTAGGCAGTAATTAACCAGAAATAGTAACGCCCTTTCTATTAGAAGGCTTCCTTTTAGCTCCCCGGTTACAGAGGCCATCTATATATATAAGGGACAGTGCAATGACGTTACATAAAAGTTTTGCAGAAGGATAACATATCTCCCTGCCCCTTTTTTTTAAAGATGTCTTTTCTTAATCACTCTAAATTAACATATGGTCAATGTACATAGGTTTATATCAATTAAGAGCTGAAGTATTCAAAATGCTCATCAGAGAACTAAGATTCTTGTTACTATGAGATGTAATTTAATATTTGCACTATAGCTGCATGGAAGACAATGCACGTATTGAGTTTCACCATTAGTTACTGCAGGCCAGACACAGTCTTTCTACATATAAACTATCAAAGCACCACTAAACTTAAACTGAAATGTTAAACGCAGCAACTTGGATGTCTTTAATCAACATCTGCTGAACAGTTTAGATTTTCTATAGCAGCAAAGGTAACACAACAATGCTTTTATATAAACGTCTGAATAGGAAGTAAATATAATCTGAAGTAGTCCTGTGTTTAAGATAGTTTGCTTTTGGTATGAAAAAACATCTTTTTTTTTTTTTTAATATTCACTGAATTTTCCTTATCATGTATCTCCTCCTAAAAACAGGCGGGTTTGTATGTGTAACTTAGCTTCATTCTAACATCACTAACTATAAAAAAAGGAAAGGAAAATTATTTTATGGTAGATCTATGACACAGAATACTTTTTTTCCTCAACCTAATTTTTCATTGGGTTGTTGACGCCTGGAATTTAGTAATCAATGTAGCCATCTTCATTCATTTGGTTTTCTTCATTTTTTTAATTTATTGTAAAAGCCTTGATGAAAGGATCCATACAGAACACTCATTGTCTCTGGCAGTTACAGGAAAATTCATTGTAATATCCTGAAGATGCATTTGGAGGTCATCTGCTATCGCAATGTCAGCGACAGTGAACTCATACTATACTAAAACTGAAAACACACTCATAATATTTTTTCTCTGATGATATTTCTTTGCTTTTTATGACAGATATTTAAAAGTTTATCTTAAAGAATTACATAGGACAGTGAGATGTTTTAGCAACTGTCAGACGCAGTTGTCTCTTCCATAGCGTTAAGCCTCCATGTTCACTTCTGTTGCTACCCGAAACATGTGCCCCTCTCCACAGTGGGGTTTGACAGACACTACATAAAACCTTCAGGTGGTGAGTTAGGAGTTTTCACTTAAGAACACTTTGAAGTCCTTTAGAGATGATGGCTATATCAAAATATATTACACAGATTGACTACCTTATCTCTGTAGTTCTGCAAGCATTAGAATTATTACAGAACTTAATTTTCGTGAGGCTTCCACCTCGAGAACATGCACTTAACTTTAAGATTCTTTTAAAAAACTTAAGCATTGCTTAACAATGAAACCACAATAGTCTGACCACACATCCATTTTTAGTGTCTCACATTCAGGAGATGATATTACTGATGGTCTGGACTTTTTAAATGACTGAATGATGGCCAGCTCAATGCTAAAAAAACATCAGACACAGGGAAGAGCTTCTTCCAGAACTAGGCATATAGAGAGATTACTTTCTACTGCTCTGCTCAGAGAATTTTTATTTTAGTGTTAGTACAAAAAGTTAATCAAGTAGTCTTTGAGTGTTAATCAGGTATTCTGTAAATGTATAAACTAGCAAATCTTCCTGTTCTGTTCCTGCTCTTTTTTCTGGTTTGGGTTTTTGGGGTTTTTTTACAGGTTCTATGCTAGAACACTTAAAGCACAGTGATAACCAGTGACTGCAGCACCAACCATATTCCCCCCAATCCCAGATCCCCTCTCAAAAATACCCCAGATTCAGCCCTTACTAAGAAATACGTGCTGCAGCATGAATTGTAGCACAGGTCTCAATAAGAAGATATGTTTGTCAGCATTAAACACTGCTGTCAGCATTACAATATGCCCAAAGAAGGAGAAATGCTCCTGCCTTGCCAAGGAGAGGCAATTCACAAGGATAACAGTATGTATTGGTTCATTTTGCTGTCTATGAGGTGGCTTTTCTTGCCCCTCCCCAAAGTTGGAATGATTTATAGGGACTCACAGAAGGTGTTGCAATTCATACATTTCAAGGCAGAGGCTTGAAATGTATGAATATTACATTTCATAAAATAACAGTATACAAATATTATTAACAATTAAAGAGTGCTAACAGTGAAAATTGCTGAACATGTAAAATGTCATGCAAGAAATCATGTTTTTTAAATCTACCACAATGTACAAGCCTAGCTCTCATGGATAGTTCACAGGGATGATCTCTTCTGCAACTAAATTAGCAAACTTGTTTTCTATTACCTTCTTATGTAGTCTAGATTCTACACTTTTAAGTTCTTCACATTTGTTCAGCTGCTTACTATCACATCCACCTCCTGACATGCAAAAAATCTGAAACTCTCAAGTGTCATGGATTTTTTTTTTTTAAATAAACATTCAAATCAAGCTATTTATGGCTCCCATGACAGCCACAACAAAAATCCAGACTTAACCATAGATTAAGATTTTGGGATAGGTCACAGCAGGTATTTCACTCAAATTTAAAATGTGCTTTTACATACTGTCAATCCTGTCTATCAACAAGCAGCTGCTTTAAGATGAATAGTTTACAAATTCATGTGGACCATTAGCAGCTTCTCATCCTCACTCAAGATCAGCAGTAGGCAAAACAGAGAGCAACGTATAGAAGTTCCCATGGTGTACAGTCACTTTGGCATGGTTAAACACAGAGCAATAAAGGACCCTGTGCCTGTCTGGGGACATGAATGGAGATTTCTGCTGTCAAATCAAGGCATCTCTTAGGCAATAAATATAGTGGGCCTGATTTTTCTCACAGATAAATAAGGGTTTACACTAGTATAATTACCTTTAGTAAATTTACTGCACATTTATTCTTAAGTGAATGACAAATAGGCCGAATATTTCTTTCATATATAAAAGATTATGCAATGTTATGCCATTTTTCTTCCTCCTTTCCAAAAACTGCTTTACTCCATTCTCTTTATTTCACTTTGATCTTAGCACTGTGCCTGGCTAGGCATTAAAAATTAAAGTCAGGTGTGCTAGAAGGAAGTGAATTAGATTCAGATTCTATTCTAAAGTTGGATTTATTCTACTCATATTTAAATATACCACTGCTGATTCTACCAGCAAGAAATACATACTACTTGGCAACAAGAAAATTATCGAAGCAATCTGACCAAATTGGCACCACTAGCTCTGGCTACATCTGGTAACAATAGCATGAAGGGAGAAGTATGAAGATAACAATTCTCATTTATTGTTACCATTAAACTTATCTGCATGTGTACTCTTAAGTCTTTGAGCTTCATGCCTTCATAAAGCCAGTAAGAGCTCCACTCAAAGGTGAGAGGCGATGCTTTTCCAAAAGTGATAAAATATCCAATTTACTAAGGTATTAGTCTCCAGTCACAGACTGCTCAGTCAGGCAGACAGCAATGGAATACCACCAGGAAAGCATGGCTGCCAACATCAAGGAGCTCTAGCAATGCATAAATTAAGGTGTTTGATTCTATGCCAACAAAAGAGTAGAAATTTAATATACTACAAAATTGGTAAAACAACTGCTAATGCATAAGTCTACCTTTTATATTTATTAGGAAATGTTTCTTTTTATTTCCAGATATAACAAACTGGATATACATTAGGTCAAGTTGCAGATCAAATGTAACCACCTGTCCTAGCAAGGAGATGAATAAGAGCAGTACAATCGACTTCCTTGCTTCAGGAGAAGGTCAGGATGGTTTATCACATTAACAAGTTATTCAATCCCTACAATGCTGAATATTTCATGCATCAGACTATGAGAAAAACATTCATTTTAGTCAAAATAGGCTCAAAATTATACATAAAATGTAGCATTTCTGAATCACTTAAGATTTAAAATCATCTTCTCATGAATTTTACTGCATGTAATTAAAAGCTGATGAATTTATTTTCCTAGGAAGCATTTAATGAAACTATGATTTGCAATTTTATAGCAATTTTTAGCTTGCATGCTAAAAAGGAATAAGGATTGTTAATAAAAACCTGGTAGCTACACATTTGAAACGGTGTACTATAACGATGATACAAAATCATACAGATCATTTATTTAGATTCAAAATTTATCATTATACTTTGCATACAGGCAATCTTAGTCAACTTTGAACTGTGTCTGAGACTTAGTATTAATACACCAAATTCCAGTAAGAATGGTGCATTGCTTCAAACAAAAACAAATAAGTAATATCCAAATATTTTATTCACTCAATTATGTATGTAACATCCTCACTTTACCCAAGCAGGAAGTAATTATAGCTCTGAAATACATCTAGCATTAACAAAAATCTCCCCAAACTAGTAGCATCAACAGTTGCTCCCACTATGCATGTAACATCATAACACCTTCAAAAATACTAGCCTGACAGGGTGCACAGTTCCCAGCTTCACAAAAGATTATGTCGAACGTGACAACTTATGTATCCCAAAGGAAAAAGATAGGAGTTGAACTTCTCTACCAATATTGGTGTAATCACAGCTATGCCATGTAACAAAATATGATATACAGAATAAAACAACTGCTGCTTTAGTTAAAGTATTACTTGGCAATATATTCCCAGCTTGCCATCTTATATATTCTGAAGCTAGAGCTATGCTTTTAACATACATGTATTTATTCTACTGCAGAATATGTCTGAAATGGTAATCTAATCCAGCAGGTCTAAACTTTGGAGCCTGGCAGAGAGTACTTCCTATACTCAGTTACAACATACACAGAGACATGGCTGCTGACTCAGAGAGGCAGCTGCAGTGTGTTCCTCTGAATCCCCCTTTTCAATGTCTGTGTCAGTCAGAAAAGGTGAGAAGCCACCCAACCTCCTTCCTCCCTATGAAAGAGCTTTCATGAAAAAAGATTAGCATGTAAATAGCACATACAAGCCTTTTGGGTTTGTGCACAACTTTGTTCCGTGCTCTACTTTTTGAAGGATCTGATTTTGTGTCACTTAAAAGAGTTGCCAAGGATCCAATGGTAAACAGCTGGCAGGTATAAAACAGCTGAATCTGTCATGTTGAGACAGTTAGGAAATAGATGCAGTTCCAAGAGCAGTGAATCACATGGATACACACTCTCAGTCAGCAGCTGAAAATTAAAAAAAAAAAAAAAAAAAAAAAGGAATGACAGCAGAATACCTCTCTAATGTAAAATTATTCTCAATTACATTTATAACACTCTCCCTTATCAGCTTTAATTCCAATCAGCAGACTTCTATTTGATTTCTTGGAAGGCTATTTCACAGAAAAATATATTTATTCTCTTAAGCAATTCTGATTCTCCCTCATTCTTTTTTGGGTATATAAGTAGTCATCCATTTCCCTCAATAATTCCTTTGTGTACTTATGTACCTCCCAAATATGACAACTTCTACTTTCTTTTTGCCCAATCACACTATACATAATTTAGCTCTTTCACACTTCAAAAGACATTTCCTCCAAGTCTATTGAAAAGAAATTACTCTTCACACACCTTAAAATTCCCAGCATGCAAGTTGGCTGTTTTCTCAGCATGAATAAATCTTAGGATATTATTTAAAGATAACTTGCTAATTAGTATTGACATTTCAGAGCCGAATGGCAGCTTCCTTCCTCACCAATAGCACTAGTGTCACACTAGCAGTATGAAACCCTTCTGTATGTATCTCATTAAGCTCAGCCCTCCTTTGCAAATGGCATACTGTTTTTAAGAGCACTCTGTATGTTATGTACAAACTGAGTCTTGAACCATTCAATTCTCTTAATTTGAGCTGTATGTGAAGAACCCTCTCAAACTAGCTAGCATTATTTGGTCTACGTTATTTACACTTAATGATTCACCTTTAAAATCCTGAATACATGTGATCTATGCATACACACTTACTATTTCCCAAAAAGTGAAGCGTTTTTTATCTCTTATTTATATATTGTACTACATCACATTTTAGATCTTACAACTGATTGCCTGCTTTCTGTATATATAACTACATTTAGAAAGTTAATAATGTATGTAGTAGTAGTAGTATCATTCTACTGTGCTAAAAACTACACAATTATATGACAGCATCTCTTCAAAGCACTTATTATTTCATCCTATTTCTTCAAATAACTAGTACTTTTTTCACTTTCACTAACAATTTCTTACCCTATAGCTCCCAAATGAATTAAATGATATAACCAAAATGTTTTCCACAGGTGGCATACAAAGGCAGCCAAATTATTATTTTTAATTTTTAGGATTTTAAAAAGCAATTAGGATTTTAAAACATGCAAACAAACAGGTTCCTATATTACCTGTTCAGAGATGTGTATTACTGATAACATGAACCAGACTAGATTAACCAACTGCAGTTTGAGCCTGTTTCTTGAAAACTGCATATATGTTGCTTCTTGTAATATTTCCTGTCAAGTGAAGGCCATTCCAAAGAGTAGATGCTTTCCCCTCATACTGGGCGAATAACTACTGTAAACTAAGACATGCTTGCAGTTTCAGCTACTTACACTGAAACCTACTGACACTTCTGAATTCTTCCAAACACCTGGTGCCAAACACCCCTAGCCATTTCATTAATTTTTCAGCTGCCATTGATAAAGAGACCTGCTTAGACACGATTATTATGAGTGGATCTCCAAACAACTTTAACACTGGGTGCAGTCAATATTTCTTCACTTCTTGAGGGTCCATGATTTACAATATAGCTGATATTCTAAAAATCACCATGTTTACAGAACCGGCATTAGATAAAACAGTTTTTAGATTTTGTAATCTCATGAAACTTCATTTGAGGAATTCAGTAATTTTCCTGTGAAGATAAATGCTTACTTTCAAATAGGTCAGTAAGCAGAAGCATGTAATCCCTACTCTCCTTTTGAAGTGCAGACTTGAACAAAAGCAGCAGTAGCATTGGGAATGGGGGGAAAGAACAAAATGCTGGGCTTCTAGCTTCGGTGGGTGGCAAATTCACTGGAATAAACAGTAGATTCAGTCACAGACTGAATAAAATCTTTATAATGATCACCGATTTCAAGGTGCAAGGACTTACCTAAACTCATAGCTATAGTTTTAGGCTGGATGATCATTCAGGCTGGCTTCACTAAGTGAACTTATATTAAATCACATATTTCCAGTGATTTTTTATAACCTGTAAAAACTTAGAACTGTAGTGTCCTACAAGAACAGGAAATTATAGAAGCTAAAGGAAGTGAAAATGATCACTGCCTCTGATCTTAATGACATTGTTCTCAGTGTCTCAGTGTACAGTGTACAGGTTGAGAGCATCCAAACAGCTGCAGTGGTTAGGCTTGAGTTTTTTCCTGTATTTATTCATATAACCTCGATGTGTACCACACGCAAAGTTCAAGGGTCCCACGGCTGAATTTTTGTGTGCAGAATCACTGAGGATCCATTTGTTTGACAGTGTATTGGGATCAATAACACCACCACACTGGATGAACAATTGGCTATATTTAGTTCCATCCCACTTTCAGTCTGCCTTTATCTCAATAACATAACATGATTTGGCAAAGCTGCAAGAATAAGCAGCCAAAAAAGTACTATTTTCTAATACTCAGTACACTGAATGCTGTACCCTCAAAGTAGGCATACATTCTTAGAAGAAACGTTTCTTAACGCAATACACAAGTCAATAGTCACCACAGGAGGTTTGAAAAATCAAAACTTTCATGTTACTCGACAATGACTCCTGAATTTTTTTTAAAACTGGTAATCTACAGTCAGAACATTGGTCTGTTTTCTGGAACTAATTAGTTCAGAATTTTTTGTCTCACTCCAGAAATACAACAGAACTATGATTTGGTAATTGCAGAACACCAGTTCACATAACAGGCTATTTAACGTGTTCTGAGAGAATTTGATAAAGTTAATAATAATATCTTTCATCAAGCCATCATGTCCCCTTTACGGGATCATGAAAATGCGCTTCCAAATGATTAAACCATGAAAAAAAAAAAAAAAAAAAGGCATCTTCTATCAGCAATGTTCATTCACTTTCTACTTGTTAAGATCAAATTAAATTGGCCTCAGGTCTTCCTGGACCATTCCAGATTAAGAAGTTTCGATTTCAGTAGTGTTCTCAGCCAGAATTCCTGCATCAAGCAGTAATACTGATGCAAATTTCTACACACAGAGTAGGACTCATTTCTTTACACTAGTATACTCCTAGTCTGTCCATATGTAAATTTCTTCTTTTTTAGAAGATAGCTAACAGTACTGGTGCTTAGTTGCTGGCTGGGGTTAAACGATGACATGCATACAATTAATTGTATAACACATTTTAATTTAACATGAACTGGACAGTATCACCTAGTGTGGAGAGTCCAGCCACTCCAAGTACAGATTCCAATTATTACATGAGAGCTAAGACTTTATGACATTTCCTACAAATGCTAATTAGCTGGTAGGTTAGGGCCCTCAGTCATGTAGCACTTCATCAATCACAAAGCTTAAACTATTAAAGATGGAAACTCTAACATTTTACATGAAAAGTTATGTTGCAAGTCAAAGTAGAATATTATATTAGCCCCCTTTACATGGTGTTCTTTTATAATAGTCCCCACAAAAGAATTTCCACACACTGTTGTCCTAATATGATCCAGGTCTACATCCTCTATGCTGTTCTTGCCTCAGCAGCTACCATTTTCAACACCAAGACTCGTACTTCAGAGTATATAATTGTTTTTTAAAATATCTACAGATTCCTAGGAAACAAAACAGAGCAGGTATAGTCACTGTATGAAAGAGAAAATTTGGGAGCAAAAAGGGACATGAAAGAATCATCATCCAGTTCAACACTTCTGCCCTTCAAGAGCACAACTCAGCCATATTCATAGAACTTACACATTCTGGTAAAAAATACATAAAGATTTCTGAGGTCTGCCCCTCTGCATGCTAAACTGACAGATATGAGGTGTAAGACTAGCTTTGCCAGGTTAAACAAGGCTATTAAAACAGCATACCCAACTTTACTGGCACTAAAATGTAACAGTGGTGCCAAAGATTCTAAAAGAAAGAAATATTAAGTAATATTGCACCTCTGACATTGACATAAGTTTATTATTACTCCATGCCAATCTACCTTGATCCAAATCCTCTAACTGCATGCTGTTCCAGTTCTGGGCCTCCCTTAAGCCTGCAAATTATACTGAATAGTGTAGCAATTTTTCAATTTGGTCAAAAATTACACCAAAACCACTGCATAGCTGGACAATGCATCATTAGCTCATTATCTAGCCCATTACTTTCTTCAGTAACGTGTTGCCTTATGTGTGTTCCTACGTCACCCCATGGGACTCAACACAGCTGTTTTGTTGCCAATGTTTTTGTTTCTTCCACACCTCTGTCCTGTCCTCCAAGTATAACAGCTATCCAGAAAGAAGAAACAGCTCTAACTTTGAAAATAAGCTTTTCTGGTTTTAGTTTGGTCTCCTTTGTATTTTTCAACATGGTAGATTACAGTAATGTATACAAGAGAAAGAACAAAGACTTAGAAATTGCATCTTTCCAAGTTACATATTCCTTCCTACTCAGTTTCATGTTATTACTGACAGAAATATTTTTAAGCTCTACATACAAATTCTTCATTCTTCAATGACTTGAATACAACCATTAAAACAAATATTATTTTAGGCTGAGTGAAGCACTTCAGGCTGAGTGAAGAGAGATGTAGCCATCTATCTTGCATCAACAAATGAAGGCACTAGAGTAAGTGGTTATTCACAAGTCCTCATGTCAAAAGTAAATAAAAATGCATAAATATAAAATTTGACCCTGCATAGAGAAAAGAAAATGGAGACAAGCATTATAATATTACAGTCAGAAAAATCTAATGTCTTGGGAGAATTTAGGACAAAGAACTAGAAGCAATTCTTCCAGTTTCAGAAGGGTTTTCATAAGAGTAAGAGAGCAACCAGGGCAATGTCCTGAAAGAAGGTATGTGAAGTGTAGAAAATCCACTGGAGGGTCCAGTAATTGTTTCACCTCCTAAATGTCATATGAAACTGTCTATGTTGCTTTCCACACACTGAATTCTCCACATATATGTGCACATTAGAACAAATTAATTTCTAAATGCTCAATGTACAAATGTCTGGCTGCCATCACTTGAAGTGAAAACAACAGTGGAAGAAGTGGCCAAAAGGTCAGAAGGAGATGAGTAAAAATCAAAGGAATGCAAGAGGCATGTGTAATCCATCAAGGATTAAAAGGCAGAAGTGAATTAGATTCAAGTAAAGGATTGTGGTGGTGCAATTCTCACCCCTCCTTGTCCCTCCTTGTTGGGCTGCTTGGTGCTAGGTGTGATTCCACCCACATCCCCTGAGCTATACACCAAACTGTGGAGGTGAGGACTGCTAACATTAAGGCACCCACTTAACAAGCCTGACTCCTGCCCTCCAGATTGCTCAGAAACAGTTACGACAGCCCATCATCTCCTGATGGCCTGGCACACCTGTGCCTGGGATGTGGTCAGATGGGAACAGTAACAGGGGTGCACATTCAAGTTCTTGTGCAACTGATGGAAGGCACCAGATAGTATTTGACAAAAGTCAATTATCTTGGACCCTATAAATTGTGACCACCAGGGAGACCCTTTGAGCTCTCCTGGATCACAGCAGCCTGTGACCAGCATTTCCCCTGAGCTGGGAGCCTCGCGGGTATCAAAACCCTTAAGGTGTCATCTGCTGCCAGAGCTGACGGAAGGCCTGAGCGAAGTCAACCTGCTCGAGTCTCAATTATCCCCTGTTGAGGAATGTCAAGGCATTGGAAGTATTTACCTAAACTCGAGAGGAGGGAAATTTTACTTTGAGCTAGCTTCTCTTTCACCTACTCCTCTGCTTACTGGTTTGTGTGGGTACATACTTCATCTTACTGGATCCGAAGACTTTTGTCTCTGTGTGCATTTGTATATTTTGTGTTTGTGTATGCGCATGTACATATGTATAGATTTAAGACACCATAACGTAAATTAGTGTGAATTTTGTCATCTTAGAATCTGTAAATAAGTCGCTATTTTTATAAAATTTTTGGAATTAGTTTATAATGATAAATTGCTGTTAGTTATTAATAAATCTAGATTTCCTGTTAAATCATTACCATGTTAATACCTTCATCTGCAACAAGGATAAAATTACTGCAATCAATACATATTAAATACTTTCCAATCAAAATTTATACTTATATATGGTTGCTATTAGAAAGGTATGTTGTCAAAACTGGAAAGAAAAGAGGTATCTCATAAAATCTTTTTCTTAAAGGACAGCATCCACTACTAGACTATATGAAAATTCCTGAAAAGTGAATATTCAAAGATATTACAATAAGAATACTACAGCACTAGGAATTAATGCTATACATAGCCCAACATATTTCTGATATAACACATGACTGAATGAACAATCTGCTTATGGTTAAAAAGGAGCTGTGCTCCCTTTGGCTTTGACAGACTAAATACTCTATGAGGTATGAATGCCCCAGGACACATAATTTCATGCAGTGAGGCTAAAATTATCTAGAACAGAAAGGCACTAATGTCAGGAAAGCTTCTACAAAAAAGTAGACAGACAATGAAAATCTTCCCTTCTACATGCAAGTATCATGGTCCAGAGATGAGATTGCATCTGCTGCCAAGGAGGCTGTGATGCTCAAGGAGGCTAACTATGAGAAGTCATGATCTAATAAGTCCTGTCAAAATGAAGTTGAATGCTTGGGTTCACTAGATAAGGAGAATTTTTTTTTTTTTTCAGATTAATTTAAAAGCCTGGAATTTCTATTGGTGACATAGAGAATTTTCTACTTCATAATTGTACACCACAGACATGAAAAGTAAACAGTAAATGCATCCTTTAGTATCATACTCTAGATTTATTTAAATAATGGGTGAGTAGAGCAGGATGATATTTCAATAAAATTTTTCTCTAGTCAAAATATCTGTGAGTGAATTTATCTCCAAACATATTGGAAGCGAGGCACAAGTAAAGTAATGATCCAAAGATGCAACTGTGACCTAAGAGTAATTTTAAAAATGTATTTTTCAAATATAATATTCTTTCCTATAAACCAATTAATGGTGTAAAGATGATCTGGTAAACAGCATATTTGGTCATGCTAACATCTACATATTAAGATAACGTTATTAAAAATGCTCCAGAGAAGCAAATCTACACATAACTTTTATGTGATGTAAATGAACTATTTTTCTTGGGGTTTTTTTTAAATAATCATCATAGTTCACTCTTCT
Organism: Athene noctua; assembly: GCF_965140245.1. NCBI lineage: Eukaryota > Metazoa > Chordata > Aves > Strigiformes > Strigidae > Athene > Athene noctua. Next base: position 15,198,451 of record NC_134046.1, on the reverse strand, counting down.
CTAAATAAACCCATAGCAGAAAAGTTGAACTTCAGAAGTTCCCTGATGAAGCATATTCACCAGAATAAAAACTGCAAAAAAAAAATCAGGTGCTACTTCCAGTTTTAGAGTCAATTTAGTACTAACTCTGGTTTTGCACCTAGTAGTTATCAGGATTTATTTATCACATTGTATACTAGAGCTCACAATGCTAAAACATGTGTTTATGATTTAGTGAAGAGATAGTGCAGTTTGAGAATTATTATTTTCATTAAGAAGCAGGTGCTAAAGAGGCAAGGCCATCTGCAAGCCCTAATAAAATAGCCATGATGTATTAAAAACAGGCTATGTTTTAGCCTAAAACTAAAAACACACTATGTTGCAGATTTCTGAGCACATAGCATTGACAGATAGTGCTGACAGCTCTGTGATAAGTCATATTCATCACACAATTTTGATCACTGAATGCACATTCCTCCTACTAATCCATTTCCTCAAGATCTAAATACAAGACCAACTGTAAATTGTTGGTTTGTTTGGGGCTTTTTAAAAATACAATCACAAGAAAAGATGCATCCTTTTTTCTTCAAAATTCTCAAGTGATGTCCAAAACTAATTAGCATTCAGCACACAGGATAAAAGGCTTGAAGTTTGCTATCTCTACAACATCAGCATTGCTAACAAGGCAAATATTCAGAAATAAGATTAAAGTGGACAAGTACCTATATTCCAGTTTTGGTAGGCCTTATTTCCCGGGCCTGAAAAAGCAGTCTTCTCAGTTTCTGGAAAATAAGGACTTAGCTTTTTAAAGACTGTATTTAACCAATTGCAGACAGAAGCACAGCCAGACTATGAACCCTATATGAATCGTGAAGGAAAATCACAGTAACATGAACTACCTAGATAATAATAGAGAGTAAAGAGTAGACATTCTGAGTGGCTGTAAAAGAAGAAGTAACAGTAAAGTGTATTTGATGTCAGGAACTTTTTCTCCATTTATCTGTGTGCTCATGAGTGCATCTATATACAATAGTGTGATACACAAAACACACATACCTGCTAGCATAAGTATTTTTGTAAGCAGAAGAAAAAGGGTACCGTGTACACTACTACTGTATGCAGAACACTTGCAGAGCTGCCTTTCCAGGAAATTCCCTCCCCACTCCCCCAAATGGAAACCGCAATGATTAAATCCAACTTCCCAAAGATAGTTAATGCAGTTAGCTAAATTTGTAGAAAATAAGTCTAATAACGCTGTTCAGAGAGAGCCTCCCTTCTTAATGCCTTTAGCTCACAGAAAAAGCAGGTAATTGACTTAATTTAGGTTCTTTCCCCATTTCCATCCTCCCCCACAAAAAAAAAAAAAAAAGGCTTAAAAAAGAAAGCAGTATCCTAATCTTTTAGCAGTCCCACACGTTTTATTTACATTATTTAGAAAGAGTAGAAATCACTGTTACTAAGGATAACTGAATACTTCATGAATAAGAAGATTTGTCAGACTTTTTAGGACATTAATTTAATTCAAATAATTTTCTGGAAGCTGCAGTACCTAATATCTTTGTGATACAATATAATTAAGATGTAATACTATAGAAATGATCCCATGGAAAACAGTAACACAGATCTTCTATTAGAGAATTATTTGACTATTACAGACTTACTCCTTACATTTTTTAATATATTAAAAGTTATACACTGTAAGAAATATATTTCCTTTGAAAGTGACTCGAAAGTTTTACAGCTTATCTTTTCATCAGTGATCTTACCTTTTTTTGAAGGACATTAATTTTTCTTTCTTTTACTTCCAACATGTCTTTCATATCTCGAATCTCCCCAGCCAGCGTTCCTTTCTCTTCTGTGAGGTCTTGAAGTTGTTTTGTTTTTTTGTTCAGAAAGGTTTCTTTTTCTTCCAATCGTAACCGCAAGGCATCAACCTACAGTAAGTAAATCAAACATATTTAGGTTTTAGTAAACATCATCAGCCTACTTTATTTTTTTATAATACCCTTTTTTGTCACTTAAGAAATGTTTTTTTCTTCTCTATGTAGATTTTCAAACTTTATCTCAGATTAAAAGTTTCTTTTACTTGTTAAAATGTAATAAAAAATTAAATCATTTCCAGCACCAATACATGAATAGAAAAAGTAGAATAATCACAACATGAAATAGCATTAAACCAGTCCAAACTTGACATACACATAAAATACTCAAAAATAATCCAAAAACAAAACCAAAACATTCTTCACTTATTAAATATATAACTCATTGAAAATAGTGTTCTGTATCCTGTATTTAATTTGCCCATTAAAACCATGAAGTGGGCAATCAGATACTACAGTCTCTACACAGGTTTGGGCATGGATCAGTAGTCTAGAAACACAATTATTTTACAAAGACATGGCAAATGGGAAATTATAAGGTTCTTCACTTTTCTCGAGTGCATCTCGCACAAATCTCTTAAGAAATGGGCCTTACTGTATTTTTCTGTAGTAAGTACAAATTCCTGTTAACCAAAATAAGGGATATCCCAAGGATTGTCCTATGCAGAAATGTCTTAATAAAGAACTTCACCAAATTGCTCTGCATTACATAACTGCTTTTTTCCTTTAGAAAACCTAAAAAAAATAATTAAAAGAAAGGAAAAAACCCAAAAGCATTCTAACAACACACAAAGTGTATGTAGCCTTGATTTTCTCATTTCTTGCTGTAAAAATGCTCAAGTATGCAATTTTATCATTCCTTTAACACAGTTCAAACAGTTCTCAAATTATGGTCAGGCAAATACTTTCTGGTGGTCTGGAAAAATAACTGTAGATCACTTGATACTGGTTACTATCTGTATACAGTTGTTTCTACTAACAGCTCTATTGCTAATAACAATTAAAAGCTTGGGGACTCATAAAAGCATTTGGAAATAAGATGGAAAAATAGCTGACTCCTCCATCACAAGAGGAGAGAGAGGAGGGAAAGGAACAGCAACCTTCATGGACAAATATTATCGTCAAAACAGATAAAAACATTTGGTGAAGGGAGGAACAAAGTGGCAAGAAAAAAAAGAAAATCTAAATGACAGGGTACCTGTTCAAGGAAATGGAGGAGGAGGGAACGGGCTCTTTGGGGAGTATAATCAAGAAACAGGAAAGTATGCACAATGTGAACAGACAATCATGGCCACAGCAGTAGACATATACACATGGATCCAGATGGAAACACACAAAAAACGTCAAAACAGGGGAAGAAAAAGAACTAGACAGAAAAGATACTTTTTTCAAGTAGATTTAACAATCCTACTTTATAGCTTCGAATTCCTAGTACCTTTTTTAGTAATATCTTTCTACTTAAGCACTGCCTACATTAGTTACCACAGGGTAAGGTACAATTCCAAGGTGTCACTTTTCACACAGGGAAGAGAGGAAGCAGTCACTGTCATGATGCTCACTGATAGAATCTTTGAGAACTCCTAATATACTATTCAGACTATTGCCTCTAAAGAACTTTCAAAAAGGTATTCAAAGTAAGAGATCTTGTCACAGCTTCATTAAATTAACATATAATAATGGAAGGGAATAAAGCAAATACATAAGTGGTCTTACAATGATGTGAAGGTGAAGTGGAGATGAAACTGCAAGCAAGAATTAACGCTGGAAAATTTTCACAAGTTTTAATAGTGCCTCTTTTTATATAGTAAAGAAGGACAAAACAATTAGAAGTCAATACTGTAATAATTCAAGAATATAAAGATATTGACTGTTGGATGGGGCTTTGGACAACCTGGGCTGGTAGAAGGTGTCCCTGCCCAGGGCAGGGGGTGGGAACTATATGAGCTTTGAGGTCCCTTTCAACTCAAACCTGTCTATGATTCTGTATTTCCACATTCTGGTTCAGAAATGAGGTTATAGATGAACCACTGGGCAACTCATGGGCAGCACAGCACAGAATACTGTTTTGAGATATTTTGGGGTAAAAAAACCCAGATTTCATTATATATCAAATTTTTTAAGACCAAAAGAGACACTTTTTTTTTTTTTTAACGTGAGCCTCATATTTTTGAAGGCTAATTTGAAAATAAAATAATACAAGAAAATATAGTATGGCCCTGAAATTTTTTCAGCACTTTTAAACATCAGAAGAAATCAACAAAACCAACCCATTGTCAATGTTAAGCATTAGAGATTCAATTCTGCATTCCCTGTGCAGTCTCAAACTCCCAAATTCAAGCCTGGGGTACAGAAATAAAGGAATTTATTCTTAGTGAAATATTTTGGTTTTCCAAAACAAAACTTGGAATCCAGGAGAGAGGATAATAAAAATACTGCTATAGACCTACTTCTACATTTGTCCTTCTGCCCCACTCAGAGAAAGACTCTATGTAGCACAGAGAGCACACAGAGGTAGCAGTATGGGCACGGAGGACGTTTGCAAGGTTTGCAAGCCATCAGAATCCCATTCTAATTTCACGCAAAGTAGAGAACTAAGATAAAGAGAGTGCAATCATTTGTTATAACAGACAGGTTTCCTTGAATAGAGGCCATTTTCCTGATACTGCTTTCTTGTGCAGCTCTTAAACCATGAGGTGTCCGCATTAAGTGGACCTACACAGGCTTGTTTTGTCTGCAGGGTACACCATTGAGAGGACAAGGTTTGGATTGAAAATATATGATGTGGCAATCTCAAATAATTCTCCATCTACAAGAGAGCTGCAGGAAGTCAGGCAAGTGAGAAATTTTAGATTCACTAATCTAAATTTCAAACATACAAATGTCAGAAAATAAAGAACAAGGGGTTTAAGTTTACATTACCTAAAAATTCATAAAGTTTATTCATAATAAAAAGCTAGCTGGAAGTAACTGAAAGGGTATAAATATCAGTTTAACATTTTTAAGTTCTGCAGCTGGAATAGTCAGAAAGGGCCATATCTACTGAGCACTTTTATTCATAGTTAATCAGAATATTAGTAAAGTAAAAAACAATCAGCAAATATAATTTATTTATTTTTATATCCTGAGTTTTGTAATGCTAAATGTATTCAAAGTAAAAGTCTTTTTAAAAACTTGGTTTGGGACCAATTTAGATGATCTATTGGATCTTGAAATGCATGTTCCTCCTGCTCTTAAAATGGCTCATTGCTTTTCTATACACCGGAAAAAAGATTTATATTCTACAGAATTTATTTTATTTTTAAGACCTTTTTTACAATATTACAGTAATAGGATCTTGCAGTTTGTAAGCAGTGTGCAGTATGAGATTCAAAGATGACTTTTTAAGTTAGAAAACAAGAAATAGTAGTAGCAGCAAAATTTCAGACCCCTTAATAATCATAAAAGACCTCATCTGAAACTCATTACCACATCTTCTTTATACTTAATCACTTATTTGCTTCATGTCTGAAAGCAATCCCTTAAGTCAAATCATAAAAATCTCTGTTGGGCCTTTAAGCTGCAGCTGAAAAGCTCGTCATAACATCGCAGTAGGAGCTCCAAAAGGGGTTCTCTTCAGTCAGGCACCGCAAGTCTCATTTTCCAACTGCCGCTAAATAGAAGCTTAATGCTTTAAATCGAAGGGAGTTGAAGGTGATTAGACCCACTGATAAACAAAGCACTGATATCGTTCCCTCATGACTGGGATAATACAGTAGCTTACACATATGCTGATACAGTTCTGTTCTGCTTGGCTGAACCAGGCAGTTTCTGAGTCAATAGTCTTTTCTTCTCTACCCATCCAGTCCCCACCCTAAGGGCCAAGCAAACAATTCTCACTCTTCCTCATAAATTTCTTCCCACACACCCTGTCATCACAGTTCACTAGATTCAACTCAGGAATGGGGATTTGAGGCATTAAAACTTGGGAGCACAAAAAGGAGGGTTGAGAAGATGGCACTGAAGTCCCAATCTATGAGTGACAACCTGTGTGGGAAAGGGGTGCAGAGCCCTGTCCACTCTGGTTTCTCAGACTCCAATCCTGTCCTCATACAGCTGTTAAAGAGCAACACATCATTGAACTTTTCTGCATTTCCTTTCAGCACTAGCTAGCTCATAACACAGCCAGTACATTATTTCTATTCCCTAAACAAAGACGCTAATTCAACCTGGAGAGACAAGAAAAGGTGCATGGTGGTTTTCTTTCACACCAAAAAGAAACACACATGGAACTCTCGAACAGAGCCGCAATCTCCATCTTTCCTTTCACTAGTTAGCATTCAGGCCATCCACACAAAAACCTTTAAGCTATCACAAAGGTTATGACCTCAACTATACCAGAGTACCAGGCACCTAGTATTTCAGAGTTATCTGGACTGACTCTAAATGCAGAAAGAGATTGTTTTCTTGTTAATGTCATAAAAAGATTACTCCACATGCCTTCATGTAAACAGTTGACACCTTAGATCAATTCTTCCAGCTCCATGGTAACTTTTTAACAATTATTAATGAACATTCATGTGTTTGAGCTGAATTGCATTCTTCCATAAGAAGTTGCACATGGACTTAAGATCTGAATATTTTTAGACGTAAGCAGTGTAACTTTTGCCTAGAACCCCAATTCCCAGAAGAGATTGGTCTTAATATAAGACTATATCAGTTTTCATTTAAGAATTCATTTCTAGTCTTGGTAGCTTAATTAAAAAAAGCTTTAAAGAATGACTGAAGTGCAGCCTCAATTGCACTGAGAAAAATGTTCTAAAAGATTTGAAACCGCCAAAGAATCTTGATCCCAGTAACTCCACACGACAGTGCAAGCATTGGGACAGAAAGACTATGGCAAGGAAAAATTCCTCTAAGAAGGAATTTCACCTTCCTGGAGAAACAAAAATCTTTCTCAAGTATGATGAAAAGAAGCTAGTGACATGGGTTACTAACATAGCATTTCCCATGTTTCAGTCTGGACTGTGGAGTTTCAAACTAATCTTTTGCAAACGATACATTTTCCTATTCTTCAATAAGACACTACCTTACTTGATGCTCCTCCTTTTTTCCCCTTTGTGCAGAAATATTTTAACTATTATATATTATAGTTAAAGTCAAATCCATGTGAGAGCTCAGACTAAAACCTTTAAGATCAGAAAAGGATAATATTTATAACACAGCATGGTTTTTCCATCTGTGTCATCCTTTTCTCCTTGCAAGTACAGGAAACAGAAATATCTCTAGTCTTCCTCCCTAGAAGCTATTTTTTGTGGAGCTCAAGTTAGATTGTGTCCTGACACCAATGTTGGGAAGAAAAAAATAAAAAAAAAAAAAAAAAAAAAAATCTTCTAAAGATATTTTCTTACATCTCCTCAACCAGTGGGCAAGTATTTTGAGACTAATACAGCAGAGAACTTTAATTCAAAATCCACCTACACAATGAAGCCCGGGTATTTTGATAGAATAGGTATATCATCCCCCAAACTAACATACACAGCAAGAAGCCATTCTGAAATCAGTGCTCTACGTGAGTTTTCAGAAAGGCAGAACTCTGAGCCAGTGCTAGTCTGCGAGACTGAATATGCAACTCATACTGTGTGTGGTCTTAGGTGTACAGATTTATTTTCTATTCACAGGAATGCAATGTGGAGGTTTACAAGAACATCGGTTATGTCAGTCATTTTCTCCTTCCCTAAATTCTTCTTTCTGCCTCCAGTAATCATGAACCAAGCCCTTTACATTTCTCATAACGCAAAAAAACCCCACCTCAGCCTGAACTGCATGCAACCTTGTACTATATGGTATCTGGTGCTAAGCAGGTATGACATCATTTCATAAGTCAAATATGAACCTCCAGATGGTGTAAAAAGCTGTTAAATCAGTTCTTTATCTTCTGGAAGACAAGAAACAAAAGATACTACCTTCGTTTATATCCAGGATGAATTTGCCAATATTAGAAATTATCTTTTCCCCTGCAAATGGTACTGTGAAATCACATCTCCCAAAAATAATGAAACAATGAAGTATTCTAAATGGAGCATGCCAGTACACTATGAGAAATGTCTGCCATTTTGTTACTTCTCCTTTTACATCTATGTCATTTCTAATATAATCTGAAAGGAAATTAAATATGGGTTATTTTACAGCATCAGATATATACTTTTATATTTGGAAGGATAAGGATTTCTGGTACACAAAAACCCTCTCTGGCTTTTCACTCAACACCATGTAATTTTAAGAGTCCTTGACTTATTTTTCCCAAGCTTTGGCAGTACATTTACCAGTAAAACCTGGCAATCTGAAGAACACCATCATTTTCCAGAAAAATAAAGCAAAAACAGATCTGATAGCTAACACATAAAGCATTTCAAAGGCCTCTATCCAAGTAAATTGCTTTTTAATTTTCTCCTACTTTTTTTTCCTCAGCAACTACTTATTTCAGCTATTTAATACAATAAATTCTGTCACTTGCTCTGGAAATATACAACACACTGCAAAAACTTCAGAATTAAGGTTATACTTTAGGAAGAAAAATTCGTGTAAGTGGCAAAAATTGCCAAATTCAAAATCAAACTTTATTAATCTTCATGTCATCACCCACCACTCATGACCAGCTCCAGTAGTGACGTCTATTTCTTGAAGTTCCTTATTCTTAACTGTTTAACTTATATGCCATATTAGACACATCATTTATGAAAGTGTTTTCAGTGCTATGGAGCTCCATGTGGAAGTAAAATATGAAGAAGCACTACTGTGTTTCACTGTTAAGAATTAATTTTACCAACAAAGGTTTAGCTGTATTTTTTTTTTTTTTAAATTATTCTGAATTTACCAGTTAAGCACTAAATGTACTGTAGTACCACACCCGGAATAATAGAGAAGGCAAACTGCAACCCACTGTCAATCGCCTTCCTAAGCCCACCACTGTTCCAGCCACTGTGTCCAAAAGCCAGTCTTCTCCCCTTTTGTACTATCATCCTCTCCCTTCCTGATGACCACTACAGGTTCCACAGAGCTCTTGACACTTTTCTGTGTTGTTACTTCCCAGGCTTTTTATGGAATCCTCACACAAATACTGACCTTCCCTCTCCCCCTGCAGATTAAATGCTGCCTTCCCCAAGGTGCGACTACGGGTCAGGAGGAGCAAAGGCAGTATATGGCAACAAAACACACACAAATGCTTCCTCTAAAATGACAGAGGCGTTTTCATTATGAAAATGATTCAAAATTGGGAAAACTGATTGATGAACAGTTTGCAAAACTGCCTTTGCTCTACAGTCCAAATACTCTCAGTCCCCTTCTGGAGGATGGCTTGGAGGCCAGCAGGATTTACCTGTGAGAACTGGGACAACTCCATCAAGGGCAGATACCTGGGCCAAAGGCAAATGCCCAGCCTACAAACAGAATCACATTCGCCACATCTGGAAAGACCAAACCAGCAACAGGCCAGCCCTTGCACTTCCCTTTACCTCCCGGTCCCCAGGAGAGGCCTACAAAGGCTGAATTGCACTTCCAGGCTGAGAAGCTCCACCCTGAGCAAAGGTGTTCTTTGCATCTCTCCCTCTACTCTGGCTGTCTAAGGTCTTAGAAGACCAAGAGCTTCTTGAAGATGAAGCCAGGCAATTCCATGGCAGTGTACTCCATGGCAGTGCACAACAAGTAGCAACAGATCGTGCAAAGACATTAGAGAGACAGCTGTTGCTTTGGAAAAGCAGAAGACTGCAGTTCTGCCAGGAAGAAGCGCTGGACCTCATCCTTAAGGTCCCTTCGAGCTATTTTATTAGGCGTTCTTTTCAAGACTAGCCAATAAACCATTAAACCTCAAACAGTGAAACAACCACCAAAAAAACCCAATAAACATGCCTCCTCTCTTATCTGGCACTTCAGCAACATCATCTGGGCTCCTCTGTCCCCTCCTGGTCTCCACAGTCCAGGAAAGATCTGTTGTGAGCCCAGCCCAAAGCCTTTGAGGTGGGGAGGGGTGTACAAGGGCAGGCAAAGGCAGCTTCCTCTGGTCTGCATCAGGAAGGGAAGAAATGCTCAGGGGTGGACCTGACTGGTGACTACAGCTGAACAAGCAGCACTAGGCCTAGGAGGAATCCCAGCTAGGTGAAAGGAAGACTGTCACCGTGAAGCTGCTCAGACATGGCGCAGAGGCCCCAGAGCGGCTGTGGAGCCTCTGTGCTTGAGAGCATCTAAACACGGCTGAACAAAGACCCAAGCAACGGGATGCAACTGGAGCTGCTCTGAGAAGGAGCTTGGACTAGAGACCTCCAAGTGTCTCTCCCAACCTTTGTGCTTCTGCGGGTCTTTGAACATAACCTGTCCTGCCATCCCCAGGGTCCTCCCTCAGTGGCCTCCAGCAGGCTCCTTGCATTGTCCTGGCACAGCAGCTCAAAGGACACCAGGCCCTCTCGTCCCCTTCTCCTTCAGAGCTCCGTGTACGTGAAATGGCACCTCTCCACGCTCCAGAGCAGAGCCAGGGGATGGGGAAGAAGAGTCCACACAACAAGTGGCAATCAGCAGTTCTACACAGAGAGCTGTCAGACCTTGCGCAGGCCGGCTGGATCTCACTTCCCTGCCAGTGGGATGTCTTCATGTTTTGCCCCCTCTCAGCCACTGCCAAGCACAGGAGACTCTGCCGCTTCCAGGGCATTGGTTCGGTGGAGAGTTGCTGAGGACCCCTGACCCTCCTGGAACATGGCTGCCACTGTCTCATTGAGGGGAACCCTGGCACGGGATGAGGAGGGGGCTGGAGCCCAGGGCTTACAAGGGGAGGTGGAGGAGGGCAGTCTCTGTGCCCAAGGGGCAGCCTTTCTCTTGGACAAGCATCATGGCAGGTGGGAGTGAGTCCCAGGAAGGGGACCCTCAGCCCCTGCGACCCTTCTTCTCCCGCATTTGGGCATCGCTCAGACCACGGGCCCACCACGCCCTAACCTGCCACAGTTGGACACGCCCACTGGCCGCAGTCACCATCGCCATCACAATGGCCCGGTGATGTCACAAACAACCACAACAGCCTTTTGTTCCGGCCCTATAAAAACAGGGACCCTGCAGCTGGCCCACAGCTTGCCGAGCTTCCAGGCCCTCAGAAGCCAAGCATACCTGGAAGGAAGAGGAGCCGGAGCATCAAGGCGGGTGGCTGCCTACCTTTGCGTGGGACAGCAAACAGATCATTCCCACCACCGGCAAAGAGGAAGACACCTCCCAGCAGCCTGAATCAGGAGGGCAGTCAGTGGAGGAGGAGGACATCACCCCTACTGCCATGGGAGTGAACGACCTTGCTCCTCGGACTGACCGCAAGAGGCGCCTGCCTGCAAACTCACAGGAGAACGGCCCGGAGCCCAAGCGCCTCTGCCTGCCAGGGAGCATCCAGAGCAGGGAGGCGGGTGCCTGCCCACCTTCGTCAGTGATGGCAGAGAGAAGGTTACCATCACCACAGGCAAAGAGAAAGGCACCTCCCAGCACCCTGAATCAGGAGGGCAGTCAGCGGAGGAGGAACAACATCACGCCTAGTGCCATGGGCGTGAATGCCCTTGCGCCTCGGACTGACCGCAAGAGGCACCTGCCCACAGACCCAAGGGAGAACGGCCCGGAGCCCAAGCGCCTCTGCCTGCCAGGGAGCATCCAGAGCAGGGAGGCGGGTGCCTGCCCACCTTCATCAGTGACGGCAGAGAGAAGGTTACCATCACCACAGGCAAAGAGAAAGGCACCTCCCAGCACCCTGAATCAGGAGGGCAGTCAGCGGAGGAGGAACAACATCACGCCTAGTGCCATGGGCGTGAATGCCCTTGCGCCTCGGACTGACCGCAAGAGGCGCCTGCCCGCAGACCCAAGGGAGAACGGCCCGGAGCCCAAGCGCCTCTGCCTGCCAGGGAGCATCCTGAGCAGCGAGGCGGGTGCCTGCCCACCTTCGCGTGGGAAAGCAGAGACAAGGTTACCGCCACCACGGGCAAAGAGGAAGGCACGTCCCTGGAGCCTGAAGGAGGAAAGTCAGCGGAGGTGGAGGAGGAGGAGGAGGAGGAACACTACCCCTCGTGACATGAGAACCACTGACCGCTCTCATGCAACCAGCGTTGTCCAGCAGACAGCTGTGGACACACAGGTGAACAGCATGGGGCCCCACCATGTCTATCTGCTGAGAAGTCCTGTGAGGACCAGGGGCGGCAGTGCACCAGACAACGGCGTGGAGCCCACAGAGGTGAATCCACTGGCTCCCTACCAGCTGCCCAGGCATAACAGTGCACCAAAGGACAGTGTGGAGCCCATGGAGGTGGATCCACCTCAATAAACAAAAACAATAAACAGCAACAGAATAAAAATGCTTCCATCCTCTCTTATTGGGCACTTCGGTGACTGCATCTGCACTCCTGTCACCCCTCCTGGCCTCTGCCTTTTAGTAGGAGGCTCTTTCTTGGAAACTTTCTGCTTCCATGCCCACCTTCGTGCTTTGGCGGTGCCTTACCTTCTGAGGTTTTTTAAGCTATAATATCAGTAACCTGATACTAGTTTTTTCAATGGAGTAAAATTATCATAAGAGAGGCGTTGAACCCTAGGAATGTCTTGTTTCCCCCACCACTGAGGGATCCTCTGAGAGGCCGGGTAAGGTGGACAACTGTTCAACCTCCTCCAGGGCAGCTACACCAAAAGCCCACCGGTACCCTTTTGGGTCTCTGAAGTACCCTCTCCTGAGATAGTCTGTGCCCAGGATGCACGGGGCATCTGGGCCAGTCACAATGGGGTGCTTATACCAGTCCCTCCCAGTCAGGCTCACTGCAGCTTCCAGTAGGGTCAGCTGTTGGGATCCCCCTGTCACTCCGGAGATGCAGATGGATTCAACCCCACTGCAGCTCGATGGCATCGGGGTGCACTGACCGCCAGTGTCCACCAAAGCCTTATACTCTTGTGGGTCTGACGTGCCAGGCCATCGGATCCACACTGTCCAGTAAATCCCATTATCCCTTTCCTCCACCTGGCTGGAGGCAGGGCCCCTCTAATCCTGCTCATCATCACTCACTTCTTGTGAGAATGATTTAGTGGTCCCCTCAAGAGGGTCAGACATAACGTTCGCCGTTCTATTCTGTCTGGGGGATTTCCGACTGGACACTGGAGCTGCGCTTTTCGTGGAGGACTCCCCTTTAGTGATGGTCTTCCCTTTCAGCTGCTCTACTCGTGCAGCTAGGGCGGCAGTGGGCTGTCCATCCCACCTCCTCACGTTTTCTACATGGTCACGGAGGAAAAACCACAGGGTGCCTCGTGGTGTGTACCTTCTGCTGCCTTTCTCTTGGGTGGGGAAACGTTTACTTCTAAAGGCTGAGACATTAGCCCGTGCAGGTGGATGTAGGACACGTCCTCTTCCACTCTCTGGACCCTCTGAGACTGCTCCTTTACAGCTGAAACCCAGGAATGTTGGGATGACGGGAGATTTCACTCATATTGCCGGAGCTTGCCAACCACTCCATCCACTGTTAGAGTCTGGGTGTCTGTCCACCAGGACACTATGGCCAATGCTTTCGAGTGCGCTTCTGGTGCGCTCTTCAGGAACTTTCGCCACATCAGGTGTGTGCAAGGGGCCTGATCTGGGTCCACGGGTGGCTGCTCATCATTCAGGTCACGGTAAATCATGTCAAACACAGCCAGTTCCCTGAGGTTCTGGATGCCTTTCTCAATGCTGGTCCATTTGCTTAGCTGACACAGGATATCATCCTTGCAGGGGTACCTCTCCCTTACACTGAGCAGGAGTCGCCTCCAAAGGCTGAGGGTTTGAGTCTGTTTCCCTATTTCCCTATCAATGCCAGCCTCCTTGGCCAAAGATCCCAGCTGCTTGGCCTCTCTCCCCTCCATTTCAAAAGCACTGGCTCCACTGTCCCAGCATCGGAGCAGCCAGGTACAAATCTGCTCGCCTCCCAGGCGGCCGCAATCTCTCCACATATCTCACAGCTCAGTCAGGGATAGAGATTGGACGATCACCTCTGGCCCTTCCTCCTGTTCCCGTGATGGGCCTGGCTCATCCCCATCCCCCACTTTGCGAGCTGACTTTCTGGTATATTTTGTTTTCTGTATCGGGGCAACTGATACCGGCACTGGTTGGCTCTCCGGCTCAGCTGCTGTGCTGGTGGAGGCGACTGATACTGGCTCTGCCTGTCCCCCCGGACCAGCTGCTGTACCAGTAAGTTCACTCTCAGATCCCGCAGCCCTTTTCTCCCCCTTGAGGACAGTGCGTGGTATTAAAAAGGACACAGTAGGCATGGGCAAGTCCCCAACACATTGCAGCGAGGTGTGTCTCCTGGGTTTTGCCAGCTTGGTAACACACCCTTTCTAAGCACTCCATCAGTTTATCAGGGCTCTGCATTTGTTCGGGAGTGAAATTCCAAAGCATTGGAGGTGACCACTGACTCGGGCATTTGCCCATCTCTTCCCACACCCCTTGCCACTCACTATTATCTGACCTCGGGGCAGGTTTCAGGGCGCTGCTATTGTTAGAGAAGTGCCGCATGGCCAAAACCAAAATCAGGCAGGCATTCAGAAAGCATTGCGCCACAATCACACTGGCCTGCATGCTCCGAGGATAATTGACACTCTCAAAAACCGAGAGGATCTCTTCCCCTGGCTCACCCATAGAGGGGGTGAGACCCCTAACAAAAGCCCAGGCAGCAAATGGGTACCGGCCCGCCCCCACAAACAGTGATACAAACACATTATAAACAGACGGTAGCCAGTATAACAAAACAAGCCCCTTTAGACATTTTCCACTGACAACAAACATCAGCACTGGGAATACACAGTGGATATAAGGAATAATCCAGCCCCACCACGCAAGCAAGTGGGCCAGCATTGCAAACATTTTCTTATCAAGCAGGACAAATACAAACAGAAAAAAAAATTGCACCCAACAGATTGCTCCAACACACCCTGCTCAGGGTCTGTCCCTTTTTGAACCTTATTTCAACCCTCTTGCACCCCACGTTGGTGTGCCAAAAAAGGCTGTGATAGTTTTAAGCCCTGCCGGGACCGGCGACCACGTTGCCGTTGTCCCTCCCCCACCCTCGGACACAAGTAGGGCACAAACCCTGGGTTAAAATAAGAAGAAATTTAATACAACAGTGTAATAAACAATATGAACAACAACAATAGCAATAATAAAAACAACAAACAGTAATAACAGTAAACAAGACAAAAGATATACAGAGAAATACCGCAATGGACACAGCCAGCCCTTCGCACGTGCTTCCCGCGACCAAAGCCACAAAGGAAAGCTTCCCGCGCTGCCGCACTGGACCTGACGTCAGCATGGTATGAATAACTGACTGGAAATAACCTGGCTGGAGATCCCTTCTCCCTCCTGGGGAAACTTAACCCTATTCTAGCTGAACCAGGACAAGTGGTCAGTTAATAAAGTCACCAGCACAATTGTTCTCTGAATCACTGTGGAGACTTGGCCTGCCCTGCGGCTCTGCCGAGCAGAGACTGGCTCTGCCACCGGCAGGTAGGCAGGCTCTTGGGCAATTTGAAAGACTCACCCCCCTCGTAACCCACTGTGTGGGATGAGACACCAACTGGGTACAAAAGACCAAAATTATTTGAGAACAGAAGCTTTTTTCCTACTGAGGCATTAGCAATATTCAGGATTATTACCATTTTCCTAAGTTTTTATTTCCCACCTCCTTTGCAGGCGATGTGCTCCAGCACAGAATTTGGCACTGTGAATTTTGAATTAGTTGCTTTATTTGAACTAGCACCAGTACTTCATACATCAGTCAGAAAATCCTGCGGTCACACATGCCTTTGGTAGTGATGTTCCTCCCAGGCTTTTTATGGAATCCTCACACAAATACTGACCTTCCCTCTCCCCCTGCAGATTAAATGCTGCCTTCCCCAAGGTGCGACTACGGGTCAGGAGGAGCAAAGGCAGTATATGGCAACAAAACACACACAAATGCTTCCTCTAAAATGACAGAGGCGTTTTCATTATGAAAATGATTCAAAATTGGGAAAACTGATTGATGAACAGTTTGCAAAACTGCCTTTGCTCTACAGTCCAAATACTCTCAGTCCCCTTCTGGAGGATGGCTTGGAGGCCAGCAGGATTTACCTGTGAGAACTGGGACAACTCCATCAAGGGCAGATACCTGGGCCAAAGGCAAATGCCCAGCCTACAAACAGAATCACATTCGCCACATCTGGAAAGACCAAACCAGCAACAGGCCAGCCCTTGCACTTCCCTTTACCTCCCGGTCCCCAGGAGAGGCCTACAAAGGCTGAATTGCACTTCCAGGCTGAGAAGCTCCACCCTGAGCAAAGGTGTTCTTTGCATCTCTCCCTCTACTCTGGCTGTCTAAGGTCTTAGAAGACCAAGAGCTTCTTGAAGATGAAGCCAGGCAATTCCATGGCAGTGTACTCCATGGCAGTGCACAACGAGTAGCAACAGATCGTGCAAAGACATTAGAGAGACAGCTGTTGCTTTGGAAAAGCAGAAGACTGCAGTTCTGCCAGGAAGAAGCGCTGGACCTCATCCTTAAGGTCCCTTCGAGCTATTTTATTAGGCGTTCTTTTCAAGACTAGCCAATAAACCATTAAACCTCAAACAGTGAAACAACCACCAAAAAAACCCAATAAACATGCCTCCTCTCTTATCTGGCACTTCAGCAACATCATCTGGGCTCCTTTGTCCCCTCCTGGTCTCCACAGTCCAGGAAAGATCTGTTGTGAGCCCAGCCCAAAGCCTTTGAGGTGGGGAGGGGTGTACAAGGGCAGGCAAAGGCAGCTTCCTCTGGTCTGCATCAGGAAGGGAAGAAATGCTCAGGGGTGGACCTGACTGGTGACTACAGCTGAACAAGCAGCACTAGGCCTAGGAGGAATCCCAGCTAGGTGAAAGGAAGACTGTCACCGTGAAGCTGCTCAGACATGGCGCAGAGGCCCCAGAGCGGCTGTGGAGCCTCTGTGCTTGAGAGCATCTAAACACGGCTGAACAAAGACCCAAGCAACGGGATGCAACTGGAGCTGCTCTGAGAAGGAGCTTGGACTAGAGACCTCCAAGTGTCTCTCCCAACCTTTGTGCTTCTGCGGGTCTTTGAACATAACCTGTCCTGCCATCCCCAGGGTCCTCCCTCAGTGGCCTCCAGCAGGCTCCTTGCATTGTCCTGGCACAGCAGCTCAAAGGACACCAGGCCCTCTCGTCCCCTTCTCCTTCAGAGCTCCGTGTACGTGAAATGGCACCTCTCCACGCTCCAGAGCAGAGCCAGGGGATGGGGAAGAAGAGTCCACACAACAAGTGGCAATCAGCAGTTCTACACAGAGAGCTGTCAGACCTTGCGCAGGCCGGCTGGATCTCACTTCCCTGCCAGTGGGATGTCTTCATGTTTTGCCCCCTCTCAGCCACTGCCAAGCACAGGAGACTCTGCCGCTTCCAGGGCATTGGCTCGGTGGAGAGTTGCTGAGGACCCCTGACCCTCCTGGAACATGGCTGCCACTGTCTCATTGAGGGGAACCCTGGCACGGGATGAGGAGGGGGCTGGAGCCCAGGGCTTACAAGGGGAGGTGGAGGAGGGCAGTCTCTGTGCCCAAGGGGCAGCCTTTCTCTTGGACAAGCATCATGGCAGGTGGGAGTGAGTCCCAGGAAGGGGACCCTCAGCCCCTGCGACCCTTCTTCTCCCGCATTTGGGCATCGCTCAGACCACGGGCCCACCACGCCCTAACCTGCCACAGTTGGACACGCCCACTGGCCGCAGTCACCATCGCCATCACAATGGCCCGGTGATGTCACAAACAACCACAACAGCCTTTTGTTCCGGCCCTATAAAAACAGGGACCCTGCAGCTGGCCCACAGCTTGCCGAGCTTCCAGGCCCTCAGAAGCCAAGCATACCTGGAAGGAAGAGGAGCCGGAGCATCAAGGCGGGTGGCTGCCTACCTTTGCGTGGGACAGCAAACAGATCATTCCCACCACCGGCAAAGAGGAAGACACCTCCCAGCAGCCTGAATCAGGAGGGCAGTCAGTGGAGGAGGAGGACATCACCCCTACTGCCATGGGAGTGAACGACCTTGCTCCTCGGACTGACCGCAAGAGGCGCCTGCCTGCAAACTCACAGGAGAACGGCCCGGAGCCCAAGCGCCTCTGCCTGCCAGGGAGCATCCAGAGCAGGGAGGCGGGTGCCTGCCCACCTTCGTCAGTGATGGCAGAGAGAAGGTTACCATCACCACAGGCAAAGAGAAAGGCACCTCCCAGCACCCTGAATCAGGAGGGCAGTCAGCGGAGGAGGAACAACATCACGCCTAGTGCCATGGGCGTGAATGCCCTTGCGCCTCGGACTGACCGCAAGAGGCACCTGCCCACAGACCCAAGGGAGAACGGCCCGGAGCCCAAGCGCCTCTGCCTGCCAGGGAGCATCCAGAGCAGGGAGGCGGGTGCCTGCCCACCTTCATCAGTGACGGCAGAGAGAAGGTTACCATCACCACAGGCAAAGAGAAAGGCACCTCCCAGCACCCTGAATCAGGAGGGCAGTCAGCGGAGGAGGAACAACATCACGCCTAGTGCCATGGGCGTGAATGCCCTTGCGCCTCGGACTGACCGCAAGAGGCGCCTGCCCGCAGACCCAAGGGAGAACGGCCCGGAGCCCAAGCGCCTCTGCCTGCCAGGGAGCATCCTGAGCAGCGAGGCGGGTGCCTGCCCACCTTCGCGTGGGAAAGCAGAGACAAGGTTACCGCCACCACGGGCAAAGAGGAAGGCACGTCCCTGGAGCCTGAAGGAGGAAAGTCAGCGGAGGTGGAGGAGGAGGAGGAGGAGGAACACTACCCCTCGTGACATGAGAACCACTGACCGCTCTCATGCAACCAGCGTTGTCCAGCAGACAGCTGTGGACACACAGGTGAACAGCATGGGGCCCCACCATGTCTATCTGCTGAGAAGTCCTGTGAGGACCAGGGGCGGCAGTGCACCAGACAACGGCGTGGAGCCCACAGAGGTGAATCCACTGGCTCCCTACCAGCTGCCCAGGCATAACAGTGCACCAAAGGACAGTGTGGAGCCCATGGAGGTGGATCCACCTCAATAAACAAAAACAATAAACAGCAACAGAATAAAAATGCTTCCATCCTCTCTTATTGGGCACTTCGGTGACTGCATCTGCACTCCTGTCACCCCTCCTGGCCTCTGCCTTTTAGTAGGAGGCTCTTTCTTGGAAACTTTCTGCTTCCATGCCCACCTTCGTGCTTTGGCGGTGCCTTACCTTCTGAGGTTTTTTAAGCTATAATATCAGTAACCTGATACTAGTTTTTTCAATGGAGTAAAATTATCATAAGAGAGGCGTTGAACCCTAGGAATGTCTTGTTTCCCCCACCACTGAGGGATCCTCTGAGAGGCCGGGTAAGGTGGACAACTGTTCAACCTCCTCCAGGGCAGCTACACCAAAAGCCCACCGGTACCCTTTTGGGTCTCTGAAGTACCCTCTCCTGAGATAGTCTGTGCCCAGGATGCACGGGGCATCTGGGCCAGTCACAATGGGGTGCTTATACCAGTCCCTCCCAGTCAGGCTCACTGCAGCTTCCAGTAGGGTCAGCTGTTGGGATCCCCCTGTCACTCCGGAGATGCAGATGGATTCAACCCCACTGCAGCTCGATGGCATCGGGGTGCACTGACCGCCAGTGTCCACCAAAGCCTTATACTCTTGTGGGTCTGACGTGCCAGGCCATCGGATCCACACTGTCCAGTAAATCCCATTATCCCTTTCCTCCACCTGGCTGGAGGCAGGGCCCCTCTAATCCTGCTCATCATCACTCACTTCTTGTGAGAATGATTTAGTGGTCCCCTCAAGAGGGTCAGACATAACGTTCGCCGTTCTATTCTGTCTGGGGGATTTCCGACTGGACACTGGAGCTGCGCTTTTCGTGGAGGACTCCCCTTTAGTGATGGTCTTCCCTTTCAGCTGCTCTACTCGTGCAGCTAGGGCGGCAGTGGGCTGTCCATCCCACCTCCTCACGTTTTCTACATGGTCACGGAGGAAAAACCACAGGGTGCCTCGTGGTGTGTACCTTCTGCTGCCTTTCTCTTGGGTGGGGAAACGTTTACTTCTAAAGGCTGAGACATTAGCCCGTGCAGGTGGATGTAGGACACGTCCTCTTCCACTCTCTGGACCCTCTGAGACTGCTCCTTTACAGCTGAAACCCAGGAATGTTGGGATGACGGGAGATTTCACTCATATTGCCGGAGCTTGCCAACCACTCCATCCACTGTTAGAGTCTGGGTGTCTGTCCACCAGGACACTATGGCCAATGCTTTCGAGTGCGCTTCTGGTGCGCTCTTCAGGAACTTTCGCCACATCAGGTGTGTGCAAGGGGCCTGATCTGGGTCCACGGGTGGCTGCTCATCATTCAGGTCACGGTAAATCATGTCAAACACAGCCAGTTCCCTGAGGTTCTGGATGCCTTTCTCAATGCTGGTCCATTTGCTTAGCTGACACAGGATATCATCCTTGCAGGGGTACCTCTCCCTTACACTGAGCAGGAGTCGCCTCCAAAGGCTGAGGGTTTGAGTCTGTTTCCCTATTTCCCTATCAATGCCAGCCTCCTTGGCCAAAGATCCCAGCTGCTTGGCCTCTCTCCCCTCCATTTCAAAAGCACTGGCTCCACTGTCCCAGCATCGGAGCAGCCAGGTACAAATCTGCTCGCCTCCCAGGCGGCCGCAATCTCTCCACATATCTCACAGCTCAGTCAGGGATAGAGATTGGACGATCACCTCTGGCCCTTCCTCCTGTTCCCGTGATGGGCCTGGCTCATCCCCATCCCCCACTTTGCGAGCTGACTTTCTGGTATATTTTGTTTTCTGTATCGGGGCAACTGATACCGGCACTGGTTGGCTCTCCGGCTCAGCTGCTGTGCTGGTGGAGGCGACTGATACTGGCTCTGCCTGTCCCCCCGGACCAGCTGCTGTACCAGTAAGTTCACTCTCAGATCCCGCAGCCCTTTTCTCCCCCTTGAGGACAGTGCGTGGTATTAAAAAGGACACAGTAGGCATGGGCAAGTCCCCAACACATTGCAGCGAGGTGTGTCTCCTGGGTTTTGCCAGCTTGGTAACACACCCTTTCTAAGCACTCCATCAGTTTATCAGGGCTCTGCATTTGTTCGGGAGTGAAATTCCAAAGCATTGGAGGTGACCACTGACTCGGGCATTTGCCCATCTCTTCCCACACCCCTTGCCACTCACTATTATCTGACCTCGGGGCAGGTTTCAGGGCGCTGCTATTGTTAGAGAAGTGCCGCATGGCCAAAACCAAAATCAGGCAGGCATTCAGAAAGCATTGCGCCACAATCACACTGGCCTGCATGCTCCGAGGATAATTGACACTCTCAAAAACCGAGAGGATCTCTTCCCCTGGCTCACCCATAGAGGGGGTGAGACCCCTAACAAAAGCCCAGGCAGCAAATGGGTACCGGCCCGCCCCCACAAACAGTGATACAAACACATTATAAACAGACGGTAGCCAGTATAACAAAACAAGCCCCTTTAGACATTTTCCACTGACAACAAACATCAGCACTGGGAATACACAGTGGATATAAGGAATAATCCAGCCCCACCACGCAAGCAAGTGGGCCAGCATTGCAAACATTTTCTTATCAAGCAGGACAAATACAAACAGAAAAAAAAATTGCACCCAACAGATTGCTCCAACACACCCTGCTCAGGGTCTGTCCCTTTTTGAACCTTATTTCAACCCTCTTGCGCCCCACGTTGGTGTGCCAAAAAAGGCTGTGATAGTTTTAAGCCCTGCCGGGACCGGCGACCACGTTGCCGTTGTCCCTCCCCCACCCTCGGACACAAGTAGGGCACAAACCCTGGGTTAAAATAAGAAGAAATTTAATACAACAGTGTAATAAACAATATGAACAACAACAATAGCAATAATAAAAACAACAAACAGTAATAACAGTAAACAAGACAAAAGATATACAGAGAAATACCGCAATGGACACAGCCAGCCCTTCGCACGTGCTTCCCGCGACCAAAGCCACAAAGGAAAGCTTCCCGCGCTGCCGCACTGGACCTGACGTCAGCATGGTATGAATAACTGACTGGAAATAACCTGGCTGGAGATCCCTTCTCCCTCCTGGGGAAACTTAACCCTATTCTAGCTGAACCAGGACAAGTGGTCAGTTAATAAAGTCACCAGCACAATTGTTCTCTGAATCACTGTGGAGACTTGGCCTGCCCTGCGGCTCTGCCGAGCAGAGACTGGCTCTGCCACCGGCAGGTAGGCAGGCTCTTGGGCAATTTGAAAGACTCACCCCCCTCGTAACCCACTGTGTGGGATGAGACACCAACTGGGTACAAAAGACCAAAATTATTTGAGAACAGAAGCTTTTTTCCTACTGAGGCATTAGCAATATTCAGGATTATTACCATTTTCCTAAGTTTTTATTTCCCACCTCCTTTGCAGGCGATGTGCTCCAGCACAGAATTTGGCACTGTGAATTTTGAATTAGTTGCTTTATTTGAACTAGCACCAGTACTTCATACATCAGTCAGAAAATCCTGCGGTCACACATGCCTTTGGTAGTGATGTTCCTCCCAGGCTTTTTATGGAATCCTCACACAAATACTGACCTTCCCTCTCCCCCTGCAGATTAAATGCTGCCTTCCCCAAGGTGCGACTACGGGTCAGGAGGAGCAAAGGCAGTATATGGCAACAAAACACACACAAATGCTTCCTCTAAAATGACAGAGGCGTTTTCATTATGAAAATGATTCAAAATTGGGAAAACTGATTGATGAACAGTTTGCAAAACTGCCTTTGCTCTACAGTCCAAATACTCTCAGTCCCCTTCTGGAGGATGGCTTGGAGGCCAGCAGGATTTACCTGTGAGAACTGGGACAACTCCATCAAGGGCAGATACCTGGGCCAAAGGCAAATGCCCAGCCTACAAACAGAATCACATTCGCCACATCTGGAAAGACCAAACCAGCAACAGGCCAGCCCTTGCACTTCCCTTTACCTCCCGGTCCCCAGGAGAGGCCTACAAATGCTGAATTGCACTTCCAGGCTGAGAAGCTCCACCCTGAGCAAAGGTGTTCTTTGCATCTCTCCCTCTACTCTGGCTGTCTAAGGTCTTAGAAGACCAAGAGCTTCTTGAAGATGAAGCCAGGCAATTCCATGGCAGTGTACTCCATGGCAGTGCACAACGAGTAGCAACAGATCGTGCAAAGACATTAGAGAGACAGCTGTTGCTTTGGAAAAGCAGAAGACTGCAGTTGTGCCAGGAAGAAGCGCTGGACCTCATCCTTAAGGTCCCTTCGAGCTATTTTATTAGGCGTTCTTTTCAAGACTAGCCAATAAACCATTAAACCTCAAACAGTGAAACAACCACCAAAAAAACCCAATAAACATGCCTCCTCTCTTATCTGGCACTTCAGCAACATCATCTGGGCTCCTCTGTCCCCTCCTGGTCTCCACAGTCCAGGAAAGATCTGTTGTGAGCCCAGCCCAAAGCCTTTGAGGTGGGGAGGGGTGTACAAGGGCAGGCAAAGGCAGCTTCCTCTGGTCTGCATCAGGAAGGGAAGAAATGCTCAGGGGTGGACCTGACTGGTGACTACAGCTGAACAAGCAGCACTAGGCCTAGGAGGAATCCCAGCTAGGTGAAAGGAAGACTGTCACCGTGAAGCTGCTCAGACATGGCGCAGAGGCCCCAGAGCGGCTGTGGAGCCTCTGTGCTTGAGAGCATCTAAACACGGCTGAACAAAGACCCAAGCAACGGGATGCAACTGGAGCTGCTCTGAGAAGGAGCTTGGACTAGAGACCTCCAAGTGTCTCTCCCAACCTTTGTGCTTCTGCGGGTCTTTGAACATAACCTGTCCTGCCATCCCCAGGGTCCTCCCTCAGTGGCCTCCAGCAGGCTCCTTGCATTGTCCTGGCACAGCAGCTCAAAGGACACCAGGCCCTCTCGTCCCCTTCTCCTTCAGAGCTCCGTGTACGTGAAATGGCACCTCTCCACGCTCCAGAGCAGAGCCAGGGGATGGGGAAGAAGAGTCCACACAACAAGTGGCAATCAGCAGTTCTACACAGAGAGCTGTCAGACCTTGCGCAGGCCGGCTGGATCTCACTTCCCTGCCAGTGGGATGTCTTCATGTTTTGCCCCCTCTCAGCCACTGCCAAGCACAGGAGACTCTGCCGCTTCCAGGGCATTGGCTCGGTGGAGAGTTGCTGAGGACCCCTGACCCTCCTGGAACATGGCTGCCACTGTCTCATTGAGGGGAACCCTGGCACGGGATGAGGAGGGGGCTGGAGCCCAGGGCTTACAAGGGGAGGTGGAGGAGGGCAGTCTCTGTGCCCAAGGGGCAGCCTTTCTCTTGGACAAGCATCATGGCAGGTGGGAGTGAGTCCCAGGAAGGGGACCCTCAGCCCCTGCGACCCTTCTTCTCCCGCATTTGGGCATCGCTCAGACCACGGGCCCACCACGCCCTAACCTGCCACAGTTGGACACGCCCACTGGCCGCAGTCACCATCGCCATCACAATGGCCCGGTGATGTCACAAACAACCACAACAGCCTTTTGTTCCGGCCCTATAAAAACAGGGACCCTGCAGCTGGCCCACAGCTTGCCGAGCTTCCAGGCCCTCAGAAGCCAAGCATACCTGGAAGGAAGAGGAGCCGGAGCATCAAGGCGGGTGGCTGCCTACCTTTGCGTGGGACAGCAAACAGATCATTCCCACCACCGGCAAAGAGGAAGACACCTCCCAGCAGCCTGAATCAGGAGGGCAGTCAGTGGAGGAGGAGGACATCACCCCTACTGCCATGGGAGTGAACGACCTTGCTCCTCGGACTGACCGCAAGAGGCGCCTGCCTGCAAACTCACAGGAGAACGGCCCGGAGCCCAAGCGCCTCTGCCTGCCAGGGAGCATCCAGAGCAGGGAGGCGGGTGCCTGCCCACCTTCGTCAGTGATGGCAGAGAGAAGGTTACCATCACCACAGGCAAAGAGAAAGGCACCTCCCAGCACCCTGAATCAGGAGGGCAGTCAGCGGAGGAGGAACAACATCACGCCTAGTGCCATGGGCGTGAATGCCCTTGCGCCTCGGACTGACCGCAAGAGGCGCCTGCCCGCAGACCCAAGGGAGAACGGCCCGGAGCCCAAGCGCCTCTGCCTGCCAGGGAGCATCCTGAGCAGCGAGGCGGGTGCCTGCCCACCTTCGCGTGGGAAAGCAGAGACAAGGTTACCGCCACCACGGGCAAAGAGGAAGGCACGTCCCTGGAGCCTGAAGGAGGAAAGTCAGCGGAGGTGGAGGAGGAGGAGGAGGAGGAACACTACCCCTCGTGACATGAGAACCACTGACCGCTCTCATGCAACCAGCGTTGTCCAGCAGACAGCTGTGGACACACAGGTGAACAGCATGGGGCCCCACCATGTCTATCTGCTGAGAAGTCCTGTGAGGACCAGGGGCGGCAGTGCACCAGACAACGGCGTGGAGCCCACAGAGGTGAATCCACTGGCTCCCTACCAGCTGCCCAGGCATAACAGTGCACCAAAGGACAGTGTGGAGCCCATGGAGGTGGATCCACCTCAATAAACAAAAACAATAAACAGCAACAGAATAAAAATGCTTCCATCCTCTCTTATTGGGCACTTCGGTGACTGCATCTGCACTCCTGTCACCCCTCCTGGCCTCTGCCTTTTAGTAGGAGGCTCTTTCTTGGAAACTTTCTGCTTCCATGCCCACCTTCGTGCTTTGGCGGTGCCTTACCTTCTGAGGTTTTTTAAGCTATAATATCAGTAACCTGATACTAGTTTTTTCAATGGAGTAAAATTATCATAAGAGAGGCGTTGAACCCTAGGAATGTCTTGTTTCCCCCACCACTGAGGGATCCTCTGAGAGGCCGGGTAAGGTGGACAACTGTTCAACCTCCTCCAGGGCAGCTACACCAAAAGCCCACCGGTACCCTTTTGGGTCTCTGAAGTACCCTCTCCTGAGATAGTCTGTGCCCAGGATGCACGGGGCATCTGGGCCAGTCACAATGGGGTGCTTATACCAGTCCCTCCCAGTCAGGCTCACTGCAGCTTCCAGTAGGGTCAGCTGTTGGGATCCCCCTGTCACTCCGGAGATGCAGATGGATTCAACCCCACTGCAGCTCGATGGCATCGGGGTGCACTGACCGCCAGTGTCCACCAAAGCCTTATACTCTTGTGGGTCTGACGTGCCAGGCCATCGGATCCACACTGTCCAGTAAATCCCATTATCCCTTTCCTCCACCTGGCTGGAGGCAGGGCCCCTCTAATCCTGCTCATCATCACTCACTTCTTGTGAGAATGATTTAGTGGTCCCCTCAAGAGGGTCAGACATAACGTTCGCCGTTCTATTCTGTCTGGGGGATTTCCGACTGGACACTGGAGCTGCGCTTTTCGTGGAGGACTCCCCTTTAGTGATGGTCTTCCCTTTCAGCTGCTCTACTCGTGCAGCTAGGGCGGCAGTGGGCTGTCCATCCCACCTCCTCACGTTTTCTACATGGTCACGGAGGAAAAACCACAGGGTGCCTCGTGGTGTGTACCTTCTGCTGCCTTTCTCTTGGGTGGGGAAACGTTTACTTCTAAAGGCTGAGACATTAGCCCGTGCAGGTGGATGTAGGACACGTCCTCTTCCACTCTCTGGACCCTCTGAGACTGCTCCTTTACAGCTGAAACCCAGGAATGTTGGGATGACGGGAGATTTCACTCATATTGCCGGAGCTTGCCAACCACTCCATCCACTGTTAGAGTCTGGGTGTCTGTCCACCAGGACACTATGGCCAATGCTTTCGAGTGCGCTTCTGGTGCGCTCTTCAGGAACTTTCGCCACATCAGGTGTGTGCAAGGGGCCTGATCTGGGTCCACGGGTGGCTGCTCATCATTCAGGTCACGGTAAATCATGTCAAACACAGCCAGTTCCCTGAGGTTCTGGATGCCTTTCTCAATGCTGGTCCATTTGCTTAGCTGACACAGGATATCATCCTTGCAGGGGTACCTCTCCCTTACACTGAGCAGGAGTCGCCTCCAAAGGCTGAGGGTTTGAGTCTGTTTCCCTATTTCCCTATCAATGCCAGCCTCCTTGGCCAAAGATCCCAGCTGCTTGGCCTCTCTCCCCTCCATTTCAAAAGCACTGGCTCCACTGTCCCAGCATCGGAGCAGCCAGGTACAAATCTGCTCGCCTCCCAGGCGGCCGCAATCTCTCCACATATCTCACAGCTCAGTCAGGGATAGAGATTGGACGATCACCTCTGGCCCTTCCTCCTGTTCCCGTGATGGGCCTGGCTCATCCCCATCCCCCACTTTGCGAGCTGACTTTCTGGTATATTTTGTTTTCTGTATCGGGGCAACTGATACCGGCACTGGTTGGCTCTCCGGCTCAGCTGCTGTGCTGGTGGAGGCGACTGATACTGGCTCTGCCTGTCCCCCCGGACCAGCTGCTGTACCAGTAAGTTCACTCTCAGATCCCGCA
Source organism: Athene noctua (assembly GCF_965140245.1). NCBI lineage: Eukaryota > Metazoa > Chordata > Aves > Strigiformes > Strigidae > Athene > Athene noctua. Next base: position 15,171,115 of record NC_134046.1, on the reverse strand, counting down.
GCCCTTTTCTCCCCCTTGAGGACAGTGCGTGGTATTAAAAAGGACACAGTAGGCATGGGCAAGTCCCCAACACATTGCAGCGAGGTGTGTCTCCTGGGTTTTGCCAGCTTGGTAACACACCCTTTCTAAGCACTCCATCAGTTTATCAGGGCTCTGCATTTGTTCGGGAGTGAAATTCCAAAGCATTGGAGGTGACCACTGACTCGGGCATTTGCCCATCTCTTCCCACACCCCTTGCCACTCACTATTATCTGACCTCGGGGCAGGTTTCAGGGCGCTGCTATTGTTAGAGAAGTGCCGCATGGCCAAAACCAAAATCAGGCAGGCATTCAGAAAGCATTGCGCCACAATCACACTGGCCTGCATGCTCCGAGGATAATTGACACTCTCAAAAACCGAGAGGATCTCTTCCCCTGGCTCACCCATAGAGGGGGTGAGACCCCTAACAAAAGCCCAGGCAGCAAATGGGTACCGGCCCGCCCCCACAAACAGTGATACAAACACATTATAAACAGACGGTAGCCAGTATAACAAAACAAGCCCCTTTAGACATTTTCCACTGACAACAAACATCAGCACTGGGAATACACAGTGGATATAAGGAATAATCCAGCCCCACCACGCAAGCAAGTGGGCCAGCATTGCAAACATTTTCTTATCAAGCAGGACAAATACAAACAGAAAAAAAAATTGCACCCAACAGATTGCTCCAACACACCCTGCTCAGGGTCTGTCCCTTTTTGAACCTTATTTCAACCCTCTTGCACCCCACGTTGGTGTGCCAAAAAAGGCTGTGATAGTTTTAAGCCCTGCCGGGACCGGCGACCACGTTGCCGTTGTCCCTCCCCCACCCTCGGACACAAGTAGGGCACAAACCCTGGGTTAAAATAAGAAGAAATTTAATACAACAGTGTAATAAACAATATGAACAACAACAATAGCAATAATAAAAACAACAAACAGTAATAACAGTAAACAAGACAAAAGATATACAGAGAAATACCGCAATGGACACAGCCAGCCCTTCGCACGTGCTTCCCGCGACCAAAGCCACAAAGGAAAGCTTCCCGCGCTGCCGCACTGGACCTGACGTCAGCATGGTATGAATAACTGACTGGAAATAACCTGGCTGGAGATCCCTTCTCCCTCCTGGGGAAACTTAACCCTATTCTAGCTGAACCAGGACAAGTGGTCAGTTAATAAAGTCACCAGCACAATTGTTCTCTGAATCACTGTGGAGACTTGGCCTGCCCTGCGGCTCTGCCGAGCAGAGACTGGCTCTGCCACCGGCAGGTAGGCAGGCTCTTGGGCAATTTGAAAGACTCACCCCCCTCGTAACCCACTGTGTGGGATGAGACACCAACTGGGTACAAAAGACCAAAATTATTTGAGAACAGAAGCTTTTTTCCTACTGAGGCATTAGCAATATTCAGGATTATTACCATTTTCCTAAGTTTTTATTTCCCACCTCCTTTGCAGGCGATGTGCTCCAGCACAGAATTTGGCACTGTGAATTTTGAATTAGTTGCTTTATTTGAACTAGCACCAGTACTTCATACATCAGTCAGAAAATCCTGCGGTCACACATGCCTTTGGTAGTGATGTTCCTCCCAGGCTTTTTATGGAATCCTCACACAAATACTGACCTTCCCTCTCCCCCTGCAGATTAAATGCTGCCTTCCCCAAGGTGCGACTACGGGTCAGGAGGAGCAAAGGCAGTATATGGCAACAAAACACACACAAATGCTTCCTCTAAAATGACAGAGGCGTTTTCATTATGAAAATGATTCAAAATTGGGAAAACTGATTGATGAACAGTTTGCAAAACTGCCTTTGCTCTACAGTCCAAATACTCTCAGTCCCCTTCTGGAGGATGGCTTGGAGGCCAGCAGGATTTACCTGTGAGAACTGGGACAACTCCATCAAGGGCAGATACCTGGGCCAAAGGCAAATGCCCAGCCTACAAACAGAATCACATTCGCCACATCTGGAAAGACCAAACCAGCAACAGGCCAGCCCTTGCACTTCCCTTTACCTCCCGGTCCCCAGGAGAGGCCTACAAAGGCTGAATTGCACTTCCAGGCTGAGAAGCTCCACCCTGAGCAAAGGTGTTCTTTGCATCTCTCCCTCTACTCTGGCTGTCTAAGGTCTTAGAAGACCAAGAGCTTCTTGAAGATGAAGCCAGGCAATTCCATGGCAGTGTACTCCATGGCAGTGCACAACGAGTAGCAACAGATCGTGCAAAGACATTAGAGAGACAGCTGTTGCTTTGGAAAAGCAGAAGACTGCAGTTCTGCCAGGAAGAAGCGCTGGACCTCATCCTTAAGGTCCCTTCGAGCTATTTTATTAGGCGTTCTTTTCAAGACTAGCCAATAAACCATTAAACCTCAAACAGTGAAACAACCACCAAAAAAACCCAATAAACATGCCTCCTCTCTTATCTGGCACTTCAGCAACATCATCTGGGCTCCTCTGTCCCCTCCTGGTCTCCACAGTCCAGGAAAGATCTGTTGTGAGCCCAGCCCAAAGCCTTTGAGGTGGGGAGGGGTGTACAAGGGCAGGCAAAGGCAGCTTCCTCTGGTCTGCATCAGGAAGGGAAGAAATGCTCAGGGGTGGACCTGACTGGTGACTACAGCTGAACAAGCAGCACTAGGCCTAGGAGGAATCCCAGCTAGGTGAAAGGAAGACTGTCACCGTGAAGCTGCTCAGACATGGCGCAGAGGCCCCAGAGCGGCTGTGGAGCCTCTGTGCTTGAGAGCATCTAAACACGGCTGAACAAAGACCCAAGCAACGGGATGCAACTGGAGCTGCTCTGAGAAGGAGCTTGGACTAGAGACCTCCAAGTGTCTCTCCCAACCTTTGTGCTTCTGCGGGTCTTTGAACATAACCTGTCCTGCCATCCCCAGGGTCCTCCCTCAGTGGCCTCCAGCAGGCTCCTTGCATTGTCCTGGCACAGCAGCTCAAAGGACACCAGGCCCTCTCGTCCCCTTCTCCTTCAGAGCTCCGTGTACGTGAAATGGCACCTCTCCACGCTCCAGAGCAGAGCCAGGGGATGGGGAAGAAGAGTCCACACAACAAGTGGCAATCAGCAGTTCTACACAGAGAGCTGTCAGACCTTGCGCAGGCCGGCTGGATCTCACTTCCCTGCCAGTGGGATGTCTTCATGTTTTGCCCCCTCTCAGCCACTGCCAAGCACAGGAGACTCTGCCGCTTCCAGGGCATTGGCTCGGTGGAGAGTTGCTGAGGACCCCTGACCCTCCTGGAACATGGCTGCCACTGTCTCATTGAGGGGAACCCTGGCACGGGATGAGGAGGGGGCTGGAGCCCAGGGCTTACAAGGGGAGGTGGAGGAGGGCAGTCTCTGTGCCCAAGGGGCAGCCTTTCTCTTGGACAAGCATCATGGCAGGTGGGAGTGAGTCCCAGGAAGGGGACCCTCAGCCCCTGCGACCCTTCTTCTCCCGCATTTGGGCATCGCTCAGACCACGGGCCCACCACGCCCTAACCTGCCACAGTTGGACACGCCCACTGGCCGCAGTCACCATCGCCATCACAATGGCCCGGTGATGTCACAAACAACCACAACAGCCTTTTGTTCCGGCCCTATAAAAACAGGGACCCTGCAGCTGGCCCACAGCTTGCCGAGCTTCCAGGCCCTCAGAAGCCAAGCATACCTGGAAGGAAGAGGAGCCGGAGCATCAAGGCGGGTGGCTGCCTACCTTTGCGTGGGACAGCAAACAGATCATTCCCACCACCGGCAAAGAGGAAGACACCTCCCAGCAGCCTGAATCAGGAGGGCAGTCAGTGGAGGAGGAGGACATCACCCCTACTGCCATGGGAGTGAACGACCTTGCTCCTCGGACTGACCGCAAGAGGCGCCTGCCTGCAAACTCACAGGAGAACGGCCCGGAGCCCAAGCGCCTCTGCCTGCCAGGGAGCATCCAGAGCAGGGAGGCGGGTGCCTGCCCACCTTCGTCAGTGATGGCAGAGAGAAGGTTACCATCACCACAGGCAAAGAGAAAGGCACCTCCCAGCACCCTGAATCAGGAGGGCAGTCAGCGGAGGAGGAACAACATCACGCCTAGTGCCATGGGCGTGAATGCCCTTGCGCCTCGGACTGACCGCAAGAGGCACCTGCCCACAGACCCAAGGGAGAACGGCCCGGAGCCCAAGCGCCTCTGCCTGCCAGGGAGCATCCAGAGCAGGGAGGCGGGTGCCTGCCCACCTTCATCAGTGACGGCAGAGAGAAGGTTACCATCACCACAGGCAAAGAGAAAGGCACCTCCCAGCACCCTGAATCAGGAGGGCAGTCAGCGGAGGAGGAACAACATCACGCCTAGTGCCATGGGCGTGAATGCCCTTGCGCCTCGGACTGACCGCAAGAGGCGCCTGCCCGCAGACCCAAGGGAGAACGGCCCGGAGCCCAAGCGCCTCTGCCTGCCAGGGAGCATCCTGAGCAGCGAGGCGGGTGCCTGCCCACCTTCGCGTGGGAAAGCAGAGACAAGGTTACCGCCACCACGGGCAAAGAGGAAGGCACGTCCCTGGAGCCTGAAGGAGGAAAGTCAGCGGAGGTGGAGGAGGAGGAGGAGGAGGAACACTACCCCTCGTGACATGAGAACCACTGACCGCTCTCATGCAACCAGCGTTGTCCAGCAGACAGCTGTGGACACACAGGTGAACAGCATGGGGCCCCACCATGTCTATCTGCTGAGAAGTCCTGTGAGGACCAGGGGCGGCAGTGCACCAGACAACGGCGTGGAGCCCACAGAGGTGAATCCACTGGCTCCCTACCAGCTGCCCAGGCATAACAGTGCACCAAAGGACAGTGTGGAGCCCATGGAGGTGGATCCACCTCAATAAACAAAAACAATAAACAGCAACAGAATAAAAATGCTTCCATCCTCTCTTATTGGGCACTTCGGTGACTGCATCTGCACTCCTGTCACCCCTCCTGGCCTCTGCCTTTTAGTAGGAGGCTCTTTCTTGGAAACTTTCTGCTTCCATGCCCACCTTCGTGCTTTGGCGGTGCCTTACCTTCTGAGGTTTTTTAAGCTATAATATCAGTAACCTGATACTAGTTTTTTCAATGGAGTAAAATTATCATAAGAGAGGCGTTGAACCCTAGGAATGTCTTGTTTCCCCCACCACTGAGGGATCCTCTGAGAGGCCGGGTAAGGTGGACAACTGTTCAACCTCCTCCAGGGCAGCTACACCAAAAGCCCACCGGTACCCTTTTGGGTCTCTGAAGTACCCTCTCCTGAGATAGTCTGTGCCCAGGATGCACGGGGCATCTGGGCCAGTCACAATGGGGTGCTTATACCAGTCCCTCCCAGTCAGGCTCACTGCAGCTTCCAGTAGGGTCAGCTGTTGGGATCCCCCTGTCACTCCGGAGATGCAGATGGATTCAACCCCACTGCAGCTCGATGGCATCGGGGTGCACTGACCGCCAGTGTCCACCAAAGCCTTATACTCTTGTGGGTCTGACGTGCCAGGCCATCGGATCCACACTGTCCAGTAAATCCCATTATCCCTTTCCTCCACCTGGCTGGAGGCAGGGCCCCTCTAATCCTGCTCATCATCACTCACTTCTTGTGAGAATGATTTAGTGGTCCCCTCAAGAGGGTCAGACATAACGTTCGCCGTTCTATTCTGTCTGGGGGATTTCCGACTGGACACTGGAGCTGCGCTTTTCGTGGAGGACTCCCCTTTAGTGATGGTCTTCCCTTTCAGCTGCTCTACTCGTGCAGCTAGGGCGGCAGTGGGCTGTCCATCCCACCTCCTCACGTTTTCTACATGGTCACGGAGGAAAAACCACAGGGTGCCTCGTGGTGTGTACCTTCTGCTGCCTTTCTCTTGGGTGGGGAAACGTTTACTTCTAAAGGCTGAGACATTAGCCCGTGCAGGTGGATGTAGGACACGTCCTCTTCCACTCTCTGGACCCTCTGAGACTGCTCCTTTACAGCTGAAACCCAGGAATGTTGGGATGACGGGAGATTTCACTCATATTGCCGGAGCTTGCCAACCACTCCATCCACTGTTAGAGTCTGGGTGTCTGTCCACCAGGACACTATGGCCAATGCTTTCGAGTGCGCTTCTGGTGCGCTCTTCAGGAACTTTCGCCACATCAGGTGTGTGCAAGGGGCCTGATCTGGGTCCACGGGTGGCTGCTCATCATTCAGGTCACGGTAAATCATGTCAAACACAGCCAGTTCCCTGAGGTTCTGGATGCCTTTCTCAATGCTGGTCCATTTGCTTAGCTGACACAGGATATCATCCTTGCAGGGGTACCTCTCCCTTACACTGAGCAGGAGTCGCCTCCAAAGGCTGAGGGTTTGAGTCTGTTTCCCTATTTCCCTATCAATGCCAGCCTCCTTGGCCAAAGATCCCAGCTGCTTGGCCTCTCTCCCCTCCATTTCAAAAGCACTGGCTCCACTGTCCCAGCATCGGAGCAGCCAGGTACAAATCTGCTCGCCTCCCAGGCGGCCGCAATCTCTCCACATATCTCACAGCTCAGTCAGGGATAGAGATTGGACGATCACCTCTGGCCCTTCCTCCTGTTCCCGTGATGGGCCTGGCTCATCCCCATCCCCCACTTTGCGAGCTGACTTTCTGGTATATTTTGTTTTCTGTATCGGGGCAACTGATACCGGCACTGGTTGGCTCTCCGGCTCAGCTGCTGTGCTGGTGGAGGCGACTGATACTGGCTCTGCCTGTCCCCCCGGACCAGCTGCTGTACCAGTAAGTTCACTCTCAGATCCCGCAGCCCTTTTCTCCCCCTTGAGGACAGTGCGTGGTATTAAAAAGGACACAGTAGGCATGGGCAAGTCCCCAACACATTGCAGCGAGGTGTGTCTCCTGGGTTTTGCCAGCTTGGTAACACACCCTTTCTAAGCACTCCATCAGTTTATCAGGGCTCTGCATTTGTTCGGGAGTGAAATTCCAAAGCATTGGAGGTGACCACTGACTCGGGCATTTGCCCATCTCTTCCCACACCCCTTGCCACTCACTATTATCTGACCTCGGGGCAGGTTTCAGGGCGCTGCTATTGTTAGAGAAGTGCCGCATGGCCAAAACCAAAATCAGGCAGGCATTCAGAAAGCATTGCGCCACAATCACACTGGCCTGCATGCTCCGAGGATAATTGACACTCTCAAAAACCGAGAGGATCTCTTCCCCTGGCTCACCCATAGAGGGGGTGAGACCCCTAACAAAAGCCCAGGCAGCAAATGGGTACCGGCCCGCCCCCACAAACAGTGATACAAACACATTATAAACAGACGGTAGCCAGTATAACAAAACAAGCCCCTTTAGACATTTTCCACTGACAACAAACATCAGCACTGGGAATACACAGTGGATATAAGGAATAATCCAGCCCCACCACGCAAGCAAGTGGGCCAGCATTGCAAACATTTTCTTATCAAGCAGGACAAATACAAACAGAAAAAAAAATTGCACCCAACAGATTGCTCCAACACACCCTGCTCAGGGTCTGTCCCTTTTTGAACCTTATTTCAACCCTCTTGCACCCCACGTTGGTGTGCCAAAAAAGGCTGTGATAGTTTTAAGCCCTGCCGGGACCGGCGACCACGTTGCCGTTGTCCCTCCCCCACCCTCGGACACAAGTAGGGCACAAACCCTGGGTTAAAATAAGAAGAAATTTAATACAACAGTGTAATAAACAATATGAACAACAACAATAGCAATAATAAAAACAACAAACAGTAATAACAGTAAACAAGACAAAAGATATACAGAGAAATACCGCAATGGACACAGCCAGCCCTTCGCACGTGCTTCCCGCGACCAAAGCCACAAAGGAAAGCTTCCCGCGCTGCCGCACTGGACCTGACGTCAGCATGGTATGAATAACTGACTGGAAATAACCTGGCTGGAGATCCCTTCTCCCTCCTGGGGAAACTTAACCCTATTCTAGCTGAACCAGGACAAGTGGTCAGTTAATAAAGTCACCAGCACAATTGTTCTCTGAATCACTGTGGAGACTTGGCCTGCCCTGCGGCTCTGCCGAGCAGAGACTGGCTCTGCCACCGGCAGGTAGGCAGGCTCTTGGGCAATTTGAAAGACTCACCCCCCTCGTAACCCACTGTGTGGGATGAGACACCAACTGGGTACAAAAGACCAAAATTATTTGAGAACAGAAGCTTTTTTCCTACTGAGGCATTAGCAATATTCAGGATTATTACCATTTTCCTAAGTTTTTATTTCCCACCTCCTTTGCAGGCGATGTGCTCCAGCACAGAATTTGGCACTGTGAATTTTGAATTAGTTGCTTTATTTGAACTAGCACCAGTACTTCATACATCAGTCAGAAAATCCTGCGGTCACACATGCCTTTGGTAGTGATGTTCCTCCCAGGCTTTTTATGGAATCCTCACACAAATACTGACCTTCCCTCTCCCCCTGCAGATTAAATGCTGCCTTCCCCAAGGTGCGACTACGGGTCAGGAGGAGCAAAGGCAGTATATGGCAACAAAACACACACAAATGCTTCCTCTAAAATGACAGAGGCGTTTTCATTATGAAAATGATTCAAAATTGGGAAAACTGATTGATGAACAGTTTGCAAAACTGCCTTTGCTCTACAGTCCAAATACTCTCAGTCCCCTTCTGGAGGATGGCTTGGAGGCCAGCAGGATTTACCTGTGAGAACTGGGACAACTCCATCAAGGGCAGATACCTGGGCCAAAGGCAAATGCCCAGCCTACAAACAGAATCACATTCGCCACATCTGGAAAGACCAAACCAGCAACAGGCCAGCCCTTGCACTTCCCTTTACCTCCCGGTCCCCAGGAGAGGCCTACAAAGGCTGAATTGCACTTCCAGGCTGAGAAGCTCCACCCTGAGCAAAGGTGTTCTTTGCATCTCTCCCTCTACTCTGGCTGTCTAAGGTCTTAGAAGACCAAGAGCTTCTTGAAGATGAAGCCAGGCAATTCCATGGCAGTGTACTCCATGGCAGTGCACAACGAGTAGCAACAGATCGTGCAAAGACATTAGAGAGACAGCTGTTGCTTTGGAAAAGCAGAAGACTGCAGTTCTGCCAGGAAGAAGCGCTGGACCTCATCCTTAAGGTCCCTTCGAGCTATTTTATTAGGCGTTCTTTTCAAGACTAGCCAATAAACCATTAAACCTCAAACAGTGAAACAACCACCAAAAAAACCCAATAAACATGCCTCCTCTCTTATCTGGCACTTCAGCAACATCATCTGGGCTCCTTTGTCCCCTCCTGGTCTCCACAGTCCAGGAAAGATCTGTTGTGAGCCCAGCCCAAAGCCTTTGAGGTGGGGAGGGGTGTACAAGGGCAGGCAAAGGCAGCTTCCTCTGGTCTGCATCAGGAAGGGAAGAAATGCTCAGGGGTGGACCTGACTGGTGACTACAGCTGAACAAGCAGCACTAGGCCTAGGAGGAATCCCAGCTAGGTGAAAGGAAGACTGTCACCGTGAAGCTGCTCAGACATGGCGCAGAGGCCCCAGAGCGGCTGTGGAGCCTCTGTGCTTGAGAGCATCTAAACACGGCTGAACAAAGACCCAAGCAACGGGATGCAACTGGAGCTGCTCTGAGAAGGAGCTTGGACTAGAGACCTCCAAGTGTCTCTCCCAACCTTTGTGCTTCTGCGGGTCTTTGAACATAACCTGTCCTGCCATCCCCAGGGTCCTCCCTCAGTGGCCTCCAGCAGGCTCCTTGCATTGTCCTGGCACAGCAGCTCAAAGGACACCAGGCCCTCTCGTCCCCTTCTCCTTCAGAGCTCCGTGTACGTGAAATGGCACCTCTCCACGCTCCAGAGCAGAGCCAGGGGATGGGGAAGAAGAGTCCACACAACAAGTGGCAATCAGCAGTTCTACACAGAGAGCTGTCAGACCTTGCGCAGGCCGGCTGGATCTCACTTCCCTGCCAGTGGGATGTCTTCATGTTTTGCCCCCTCTCAGCCACTGCCAAGCACAGGAGACTCTGCCGCTTCCAGGGCATTGGCTCGGTGGAGAGTTGCTGAGGACCCCTGACCCTCCTGGAACATGGCTGCCACTGTCTCATTGAGGGGAACCCTGGCACGGGATGAGGAGGGGGCTGGAGCCCAGGGCTTACAAGGGGAGGTGGAGGAGGGCAGTCTCTGTGCCCAAGGGGCAGCCTTTCTCTTGGACAAGCATCATGGCAGGTGGGAGTGAGTCCCAGGAAGGGGACCCTCAGCCCCTGCGACCCTTCTTCTCCCGCATTTGGGCATCGCTCAGACCACGGGCCCACCACGCCCTAACCTGCCACAGTTGGACACGCCCACTGGCCGCAGTCACCATCACCATCACAATGGCCCGGTGATGTCACAAACAACCACAACAGCCTTTTGTTCCGGCCCTATAAAAACAGGGACCCTGCAGCTGGCCCACAGCTTGCCGAGCTTCCAGGCCCTCAGAAGCCAAGCATACCTGGAAGGAAGAGGAGCCGGAGCATCAAGGCGGGTGGCTGCCTACCTTTGCGTGGGACAGCAAACAGATCATTCCCACCACCGGCAAAGAGGAAGACACCTCCCAGCAGCCTGAATCAGGAGGGCAGTCAGTGGAGGAGGAGGACATCACCCCTACTGCCATGGGAGTGAACGACCTTGCTCCTCGGACTGACCGCAAGAGGCGCCTGCCTGCAAACTCACAGGAGAACGGCCCGGAGCCCAAGCGCCTCTGCCTGCCAGGGAGCATCCAGAGCAGGGAGGCGGGTGCCTGCCCACCTTCGTCAGTGATGGCAGAGAGAAGGTTACCATCACCACAGGCAAAGAGAAAGGCACCTCCCAGCACCCTGAATCAGGAGGGCAGTCAGCGGAGGAGGAACAACATCACGCCTAGTGCCATGGGCGTGAATGCCCTTGCGCCTCGGACTGACCGCAAGAGGCACCTGCCCACAGACCCAAGGGAGAACGGCCCGGAGCCCAAGCGCCTCTGCCTGCCAGGGAGCATCCAGAGCAGGGAGGCGGGTGCCTGCCCACCTTCATCAGTGACGGCAGAGAGAAGGTTACCATCACCACAGGCAAAGAGAAAGGCACCTCCCAGCACCCTGAATCAGGAGGGCAGTCAGCGGAGGAGGAACAACATCACGCCTAGTGCCATGGGCGTGAATGCCCTTGCGCCTCGGACTGACCGCAAGAGGCGCCTGCCCGCAGACCCAAGGGAGAACGGCCCGGAGCCCAAGCGCCTCTGCCTGCCAGGGAGCATCCTGAGCAGCGAGGCGGGTGCCTGCCCACCTTCGCGTGGGAAAGCAGAGACAAGGTTACCGCCACCACGGGCAAAGAGGAAGGCACGTCCCTGGAGCCTGAAGGAGGAAAGTCAGCGGAGGTGGAGGAGGAGGAGGAGGAGGAACACTACCCCTCGTGACATGAGAACCACTGACCGCTCTCATGCAACCAGCGTTGTCCAGCAGACAGCTGTGGACACACAGGTGAACAGCATGGGGCCCCACCATGTCTATCTGCTGAGAAGTCCTGTGAGGACCAGGGGCGGCAGTGCACCAGACAACGGCGTGGAGCCCACAGAGGTGAATCCACTGGCTCCCTACCAGCTGCCCAGGCATAACAGTGCACCAAAGGACAGTGTGGAGCCCATGGAGGTGGATCCACCTCAATAAACAAAAACAATAAACAGCAACAGAATAAAAATGCTTCCATCCTCTCTTATTGGGCACTTCGGTGACTGCATCTGCACTCCTGTCACCCCTCCTGGCCTCTGCCTTTTAGTAGGAGGCTCTTTCTTGGAAACTTTCTGCTTCCATGCCCACCTTCGTGCTTTGGCGGTGCCTTACCTTCTGAGGTTTTTTAAGCTATAATATCAGTAACCTGATACTAGTTTTTTCAATGGAGTAAAATTATCATAAGAGAGGCGTTGAACCCTAGGAATGTCTTGTTTCCCCCACCACTGAGGGATCCTCTGAGAGGCCGGGTAAGGTGGACAACTGTTCAACCTCCTCCAGGGCAGCTACACCAAAAGCCCACCGGTACCCTTTTGGGTCTCTGAAGTACCCTCTCCTGAGATAGTCTGTGCCCAGGATGCACGGGGCATCTGGGCCAGTCACAATGGGGTGCTTATACCAGTCCCTCCCAGTCAGGCTCACTGCAGCTTCCAGTAGGGTCAGCTGTTGGGATCCCCCTGTCACTCCGGAGATGCAGATGGATTCAACCCCACTGCAGCTCGATGGCATCGGGGTGCACTGACCGCCAGTGTCCACCAAAGCCTTATACTCTTGTGGGTCTGACGTGCCAGGCCATCGGATCCACACTGTCCAGTAAATCCCATTATCCCTTTCCTCCACCTGGCTGGAGGCAGGGCCCCTCTAATCCTGCTCATCATCACTCACTTCTTGTGAGAATGATTTAGTGGTCCCCTCAAGAGGGTCAGACATAACGTTCGCCGTTCTATTCTGTCTGGGGGATTTCCGACTGGACACTGGAGCTGCGCTTTTCGTGGAGGACTCCCCTTTAGTGATGGTCTTCCCTTTCAGCTGCTCTACTCGTGCAGCTAGGGCGGCAGTGGGCTGTCCATCCCACCTCCTCACGTTTTCTACATGGTCACGGAGGAAAAACCACAGGGTGCCTCGTGGTGTGTACCTTCTGCTGCCTTTCTCTTGGGTGGGGAAACGTTTACTTCTAAAGGCTGAGACATTAGCCCGTGCAGGTGGATGTAGGACACGTCCTCTTCCACTCTCTGGACCCTCTGAGACTGCTCCTTTACAGCTGAAACCCAGGAATGTTGGGATGACGGGAGATTTCACTCATATTGCCGGAGCTTGCCAACCACTCCATCCACTGTTAGAGTCTGGGTGTCTGTCCACCAGGACACTATGGCCAATGCTTTCGAGTGCGCTTCTGGTGCGCTCTTCAGGAACTTTCGCCACATCAGGTGTGTGCAAGGGGCCTGATCTGGGTCCACGGGTGGCTGCTCATCATTCAGGTCACGGTAAATCATGTCAAACACAGCCAGTTCCCTGAGGTTCTGGATGCCTTTCTCAATGCTGGTCCATTTGCTTAGCTGACACAGGATATCATCCTTGCAGGGGTACCTCTCCCTTACACTGAGCAGGAGTCGCCTCCAAAGGCTGAGGGTTTGAGTCTGTTTCCCTATTTCCCTATCAATGCCAGCCTCCTTGGCCAAAGATCCCAGCTGCTTGGCCTCTCTCCCCTCCATTTCAAAAGCACTGGCTCCACTGTCCCAGCATCGGAGCAGCCAGGTACAAATCTGCTCGCCTCCCAGGCGGCCGCAATCTCTCCACATATCTCACAGCTCAGTCAGGGATAGAGATTGGACGATCACCTCTGGCCCTTCCTCCTGTTCCCGTGATGGGCCTGGCTCATCCCCATCCCCCACTTTGCGAGCTGACTTTCTGGTATATTTTGTTTTCTGTATCGGGGCAACTGATACCGGCACTGGTTGGCTCTCCGGCTCAGCTGCTGTGCTGGTGGAGGCGACTGATACTGGCTCTGCCTGTCCCCCCGGACCAGCTGCTGTACCAGTAAGTTCACTCTCAGATCCCGCAGCCCTTTTCTCCCCCTTGAGGACAGTGCGTGGTATTAAAAAGGACACAGTAGGCATGGGCAAGTCCCCAACACATTGCAGCGAGGTGTGTCTCCTGGGTTTTGCCAGCTTGGTAACACACCCTTTCTAAGCACTCCATCAGTTTATCAGGGCTCTGCATTTGTTCGGGAGTGAAATTCCAAAGCATTGGAGGTGACCACTGACTCGGGCATTTGCCCATCTCTTCCCACACCCCTTGCCACTCACTATTATCTGACCTCGGGGCAGGTTTCAGGGCGCTGCTATTGTTAGAGAAGTGCCGCATGGCCAAAACCAAAATCAGGCAGGCATTCAGAAAGCATTGCGCCACAATCACACTGGCCTGCATGCTCCGAGGATAATTGACACTCTCAAAAACCGAGAGGATCTCTTCCCCTGGCTCACCCATAGAGGGGGTGAGACCCCTAACAAAAGCCCAGGCAGCAAATGGGTACCGGCCCGCCCCCACAAACAGTGATACAAACACATTATAAACAGACGGTAGCCAGTATAACAAAACAAGCCCCTTTAGACATTTTCCACTGACAACAAACATCAGCACTGGGAATACACAGTGGATATAAGGAATAATCCAGCCCCACCACGCAAGCAAGTGGGCCAGCATTGCAAACATTTTCTTATCAAGCAGGACAAATACAAACAGAAAAAAAAATTGCACCCAACAGATTGCTCCAACACACCCTGCTCAGGGTCTGTCCCTTTTTGAACCTTATTTCAACCCTCTTGCGCCCCACGTTGGTGTGCCAAAAAAGGCTGTGATAGTTTTAAGCCCTGCCGGGACCGGCGACCACGTTGCCGTTGTCCCTCCCCCACCCTCGGACACAAGTAGGGCACAAACCCTGGGTTAAAATAAGAAGAAATTTAATACAACAGTGTAATAAACAATATGAACAACAACAATAGCAATAATAAAAACAACAAACAGTAATAACAGTAAACAAGACAAAAGATATACAGAGAAATACCGCAATGGACACAGCCAGCCCTTCGCACGTGCTTCCCGCGACCAAAGCCACAAAGGAAAGCTTCCCGCGCTGCCGCACTGGACCTGACGTCAGCATGGTATGAATAACTGACTGGAAATAACCTGGCTGGAGATCCCTTCTCCCTCCTGGGGAAACTTAACCCTATTCTAGCTGAACCAGGACAAGTGGTCAGTTAATAAAGTCACCAGCACAATTGTTCTCTGAATCACTGTGGAGACTTGGCCTGCCCTGCGGCTCTGCCGAGCAGAGACTGGCTCTGCCACCGGCAGGTAGGCAGGCTCTTGGGCAATTTGAAAGACTCACCCCCCTCGTAACCCACTGTGTGGGATGAGACACCAACTGGGTACAAAAGACCAAAATTATTTGAGAACAGAAGCTTTTTTCCTACTGAGGCATTAGCAATATTCAGGATTATTACCATTTTCCTAAGTTTTTATTTCCCACCTCCTTTGCAGGCGATGTGCTCCAGCACAGAATTTGGCACTGTGAATTTTGAATTAGTTGCTTTATTTGAACTAGCACCAGTACTTCATACATCAGTCAGAAAATCCTGCGGTCACACATGCCTTTGGTAGTGATGTTCCTCCCAGGCTTTTTATGGAATCCTCACACAAATACTGACCTTCCCTCTCCCCCTGCAGATTAAATGCTGCCTTCCCCAAGGTGCGACTACGGGTCAGGAGGAGCAAAGGCAGTATATGGCAACAAAACACACACAAATGCTTCCTCTAAAATGACAGAGGCGTTTTCATTATGAAAATGATTCAAAATTGGGAAAACTGATTGATGAACAGTTTGCAAAACTGCCTTTGCTCTACAGTCCAAATACTCTCAGTCCCCTTCTGGAGGATGGCTTGGAGGCCAGCAGGATTTACCTGTGAGAACTGGGACAACTCCATCAAGGGCAGATACCTGGGCCAAAGGCAAATGCCCAGCCTACAAACAGAATCACATTCGCCACATCTGGAAAGACCAAACCAGCAACAGGCCAGCCCTTGCACTTCCCTTTACCTCCCGGTCCCCAGGAGAGGCCTACAAAGGCTGAATTGCACTTCCAGGCTGAGAAGCTCCACCCTGAGCAAAGGTGTTCTTTGCATCTCTCCCTCTACTCTGGCTGTCTAAGGTCTTAGAAGACCAAGAGCTTCTTGAAGATGAAGCCAGGCAATTCCATGGCAGTGTACTCCATGGCAGTGCACAACGAGTAGCAACAGATCGTGCAAAGACATTAGAGAGACAGCTGTTGCTTTGGAAAAGCAGAAGACTGCAGTTCTGCCAGGAAGAAGCGCTGGACCTCATCCTTAAGGTCCCTTCGAGCTATTTTATTAGGCGTTCTTTTCAAGACTAGCCAATAAACCATTAAACCTCAAACAGTGAAACAACCACCAAAAAAACCCAATAAACATGCCTCCTCTCTTATCTGACACTTCAGCAACATCATCTGGGCTCCTCTGTCCCCTCCTGGTCTCCACAGTCCAGGAAAGATCTGTTGTGAGCCCAGCCCAAAGCCTTTGAGGTGGGGAGGGGTGTACAAGGGCAGGCAAAGGCAGCTTCCTCTGGTCTGCATCAGGAAGGGAAGAAATGCTCAGGGGTGGACCTGACTGGTGACTACAGCTGAACAAGCAGCACTAGGCCTAGGAGGAATCCCAGCTAGGTGAAAGGAAGACTGTCACCGTGAAGCTGCTCAGACATGGCGCAGAGGCCCCAGAGCGGCTGTGGAGCCTCTGTGCTTGAGAGCATCTAAACACGGCTGAACAAAGACCCAAGCAACGGGATGCAACTGGAGCTGCTCTGAGAAGGAGCTTGGACTAGAGACCTCCAAGTGTCTCTCCCAACCTTTGTGCTTCTGCGGGTCTTTGAACATAACCTGTCCTGCCATCCCCAGGGTCCTCCCTCAGTGGCCTCCAGCAGGCTCCTTGCATTGTCCTGGCACAGCAGCTCAAAGGACACCAGGCCCTCTCGTCCCCTTCTCCTTCAGAGCTCCGTGTACGTGAAATGGCACCTCTCCACGCTCCAGAGCAGAGCCAGGGGATGGGGAAGAAGAGTCCACACAACAAGTGGCAATCAGCAGTTCTACACAGAGAGCTGTCAGACCTTGCGCAGGCCGGCTGGATCTCACTTCCCTGCCAGTGGGATGTCTTCATGTTTTGCCCCCTCTCAGCCACTGCCAAGCACAGGAGACTCTGCCGCTTCCAGGGCATTGGCTCGGTGGAGAGTTGCTGAGGACCCCTGACCCTCCTGGAACATGGCTGCCACTGTCTCATTGAGGGGAACCCTGGCACGGGATGAGGAGGGGGCTGGAGCCCAGGGCTTACAAGGGGAGGTGGAGGAGGGCAGTCTCTGTGCCCAAGGGGCAGCCTTTCTCTTGGACAAGCATCATGGCAGGTGGGAGTGAGTCCCAGGAAGGGGACCCTCAGCCCCTGCGACCCTTCTTCTCCCGCATTTGGGCATCGCTCAGACCACGGGCCCACCACGCCCTAACCTGCCACAGTTGGACACGCCCACTGGCCGCAGTCACCATCGCCATCACAATGGCCCGGTGATGTCACAAACAACCACAACAGCCTTTTGTTCCGGACCTATAAAAACAGGGACCCTGCAGCTGGCCCACAGCTTGCCGAGCTTCCAGGCCCTCAGAAGCCAAGCATACCTGGAAGGAAGAGGAGCCGGAGCATCAAGGCGGGTGGCTGCCTACCTTTGCGTGGGACAGCAAACAGATCATTCCCACCACCGGCAAAGAGGAAGACACCTCCCAGCAGCCTGAATCAGGAGGGCAGTCAGTGGAGGAGGAGGACATCACCCCTACTGCCATGGGAGTGAACGACCTTGCTCCTCGGACTGACCGCAAGAGGCGCCTGCCTGCAAACTCACAGGAGAACGGCCCGGAGCCCAAGCGCCTCTGCCTGCCAGGGAGCATCCAGAGCAGGGAGGCGGGTGCCTGCCCACCTTCGTCAGTGATGGCAGAGAGAAGGTTACCATCACCACAGGCAAAGAGAAAGGCACCTCCCAGCACCCTGAATCAGGAGGGCAGTCAGCGGAGGAGGAACAACATCACGCCTAGTGCCATGGGCGTGAATGCCCTTGCGCCTCGGACTGACCGCAAGAGGCGCCTGCCCGCAGACCCAAGGGAGAACGGCCCGGAGCCCAAGCGCCTCTGCCTGCCAGGGAGCATCCTGAGCAGCGAGGCGGGTGCCTGCCCACCTTCGCGTGGGAAAGCAGAGACAAGGTTACCGCCACCACGGGCAAAGAGGAAGGCACGTCCCTGGAGCCTGAAGGAGGAAAGTCAGCGGAGGTGGAGGAGGAGGAGGAGGAGGAACACTACCCCTCGTGACATGAGAACCACTGACCGCTCTCATGCAACCAGCGTTGTCCAGCAGACAGCTGTGGACACACAGGTGAACAGCATGGGGCCCCACCATGTCTATCTGCTGAGAAGTCCTGTGAGGACCAGGGGCGGCAGTGCACCAGACAACGGCGTGGAGCCCACAGAGGTGAATCCACTGGCTCCCTACCAGCTGCCCAGGCATAACAGTGCACCAAAGGACAGTGTGGAGCCCATGGAGGTGGATCCACCTCAATAAACAAAAACAATAAACAGCAACAGAATAAAAATGCTTCCATCCTCTCTTATTGGGCACTTCGGTGACTGCATCTGCACTCCTGTCACCCCTCCTGGCCTCTGCCTTTTAGTAGGAGGCTCTTTCTTGGAAACTTTCTGCTTCCATGCCCACCTTCGTGCTTTGGCGGTGCCTTACCTTCTGAGGTTTTTTAAGCTATAATATCAGTAACCTGATACTAGTTTTTTCAATGGAGTAAAATTATCATAAGAGAGGCGTTGAACCCTAGGAATGTCTTGTTTCCCCCACCACTGAGGGATCCTCTGAGAGGCCGGGTAAGGTGGACAACTGTTCAACCTCCTCCAGGGCAGCTACACCAAAAGCCCACCGGTACCCTTTTGGGTCTCTGAAGTACCCTCTCCTGAGATAGTCTGTGCCCAGGATGCACGGGGCATCTGGGCCAGTCACAATGGGGTGCTTATACCAGTCCCTCCCAGTCAGGCTCACTGCAGCTTCCAGTAGGGTCAGCTGTTGGGATCCCCCTGTCACTCCGGAGATGCAGATGGATTCAACCCCACTGCAGCTCGATGGCATCAGGGTGCACTGACCGCCAGTGTCCACCAAAGCCTTATACTCTTGTGGGTCTGACGTGCCAGGCCATCGGATCCACACTGTTCAGTAAATCCCATTATCCCTTTCCTCCACCTGGCTGGAGGCAGGGCCCCTCTAATCCTGCTCATCATCACTCACTTCTTGTGAGAATGATTTAGTGGTCCCCTCAAGAGGGTCAGACATAACGTTCGCCGTTCTATTCTGTCTGGGGGATTTCCGACTGGACACTGGAGCTGCGCTTTTCGTGGAGGACTCCCCTTTAGTGATGGTCTTCCCTTTCAGCTGCTCTACTCGTGCAGCTAGGGCGGCAGTGGGCTGTCCATCCCACCTCCTCACGTTTTCTACATGGTCACGGAGGAAAAACCACAGGGTGCCTCGTGGTGTGTACCTTCTGCTGCCTTTCTCTTGGGTGGGGAAACGTTTACTTCTAAAGGCTGAGACATTAGCCCGTGCAGGTGGATGTAGGACACGTCCTCTTCCACTCTCTGGACCCTCTGAGACTGCTCCTTTACAGCTGAAACCCAGGAATGTTGGGATGACGGGAGATTTCACTCATATTGCCGGAGCTTGCCAACCACTCCATCCACTGTTAGAGTCTGGGTGTCTGTCCACCAGGACACTATGGCCAATGCTTTCGAGTGTGCTTCTGGTGCGCTCTTCAGGAACTTTCGCCACATCAGGTGTGTGCAAGGGGCCTGATCTGGGTCCACGGGTGGCTGCTCATCATTCAGGTCACGGTAAATCATGTCAAACACAGCCAGTTCCCTGAGGTTCTGGATGCCTTTCTCAATGCTGGTCCATTTGCTTAGCTGACACAGGATATCATCCTTGCAGGGGTACCTCTCCCTTACACTGAGCAGGAGTCGCCTCCAAAGGCTGAGGGTTTGAGTCTGTTTCCCTATTTCCCTATCAATGCCAGCCTCCTTGGCCAAAGATCCCAGCTGCTTGGCCTCTCTCCCCTCCATTTCAAAAGCACTGGCTCCACTGTCCCAGCATCGGAGCAGCCAGGTGCAAATCTGCTCGCCTCCCAGGTGGCCGCAATCTCTCCACATATCTCACAGCTCAGTCAGGGATAGAGATTGGACGATCACCTCTGGCCCTTCCTCCTGTTCCCGTGATGGGCCTGGCTCATCCCCATCCCCCACTTTGCGAGCTGACTTTCTGGTATATTTTGTTTTCTGTATCGGGGCAACTGATACCGGCACTGGTTGGCTCTCCGGCTCAGCTGCTGTGCTGGTGGAGGCGACTGATACTGGCTCTGCCTGTCCCCCCGGACCAGCTGCTGTACCAGTAAGTTCACTCTCAGATCCCGCAGCCCTTTTCTCCCCCTTGAGGACAGTGCGTGGTATTAAAAAGGACACAGTAGGCATGGGCAAGTCCCCAACACATTGCAGCGAGGTGTGTCTCCTGGGTTTTGCCAGCTTGGTAACACACCCTTTCTAAGCACTCCATCAGTTTATCAGGGCTCTGCATTTGTTCGGGAGTGAAATTCCAAAGCATTGGAGGTGACCACTGACTCGGGCATTTGCCCATCTCTTCCCACACCCCTTGCCACTCACTATTATCTGACCTCGGGGCAGGTTTCAGGGCGCTGCTATTGTTAGAGAAGTGCCGCATGGCCAAAACCAAAATCAGGCAGGCATTCAGAAAGCATTGCGCCACAATCACACTGGCCGGCATGCTCCGAGGATAATTGACACTCTCAAAAACCGAGAGGATCTCTTCCCCTGGCTCACCCATAGAGGGGGTGAGACCCCTAACAAAAGCCCAGGCAGCAAATGGGTACCGGCCCGCCCCCACAAACAGTGATACAAACACATTATAAACAGACGGTAGCCAGTATAACAAAACAAGCCCCTTTAGACATTTTCCACTGACAACAAACATCAGCACTGGGAATACACAGTGGATATAAGGAATAATCCAGCCCCACCACGCAAGCAAGTGGGCCAGCATTGCAAACATTTTCTTATCAAGCAGGACAAATACAAACAGAAAAAAAAATTGCACCCAACAGATTGCTCCAACACACCCTGCTCAGGGTCTGTCCCTTTTTGAACCTTATTTCAACCCTCTTGCGCCCCACGTTGGTGTGCCAAAAAAGGCTGTGATAGTTTTAAGCCCTGCCGGGACCAGCGACCACGTTGCCGTTGTCCCTCCCCCACCCTCGGACACAAGTAGGGCACAAACCCTGGGTTAAAATAAGAAGAAATTTAATACAACAGTGTAATAAACAATATGAACAACAACAATAGCAATAATAAAAACAACAAACAGTAATAACAGTAAACAAGACAAAAGATATACAGAGAAATACCGCAATGGACACAGCCAGCCCTTCGCACGTGCTTCCCGCGACCAAAGCCACAAAGGAAAGCTTCCCGCGCTGCCGCACTGGACCTGACGTCAGCATGGTATGAATAACTGACTGGAAATAACCTGGCTGGAGATCCCTTCTCCCTCCTGGGGAAACTTAACCCTATTCTAGCTGAACCAGGACAAGTGGTCAGTTAATAAAGTCACCAGCACAATTGTTCTCTGAATCACTGTGGAGACTTGGCCTGCCCTGCGGCTCTGCCGAGCAGAGACTGGCTCTGCCACCGGCAGGTAGGCAGGCTCTTGGGCAATTTGAAAGACTCACCCCCCTCGTAACCCACTGTGTGGGATGAGACACCAACTGGGTACAAAAGACCAAAATTATTTGAGAACAGAAGCTTTTTTCCTACTGAGGCATTAGCAATATTCAGGATTATTACCATTTTCCTAAGTTTTTATTTCCCACCTCCTTTGCAGGCGATGTGCTCCAGCACAGAATTTGGCACTGTGAATTTTGAATTAGTTGCTTTATTTGAACTAGCACCAGTACTTCATACATCAGTCAGAAAATCCTGCGGTCACACATGCCTTTGGTAGTGATGTTCCTCCCAGGCTTTTTATGGAATCCTCACACAAATACTGACCTTCCCTCTCCCCCTGCAGATTAAATGCTGCCTTCCCCAAGGTGCGACTACGGGTCAGGAGGAGCAAAGGCAGTATATGGCAACAAAACACACACAAATGCTTCCTCTAAAATGACAGAGGCGTTTTCATTATGAAAATGATTCAAAATTGGGAAAACTGATTGATGAACAGTTTGCAAAACTGCCTTTGCTCTACAGTCCAAATACTCTCAGTCCCCTTCTGGAGGATGGCTTGGAGGCCAGCAGGATTTACCTGTGAGAACTGGGACAACTCCATCAAGGGCAGATACCTGGGCCAAAGGCAAATGCCCAGCCTACAAACAGAATCACATTCGCCACATCTGGAAAGACCAAACCAGCAACAGGCCAGCCCTTGCACTTCCCTTTACCTCCCGGTCCCCAGGAGAGGCCTACAAAGGCTGAATTGCACTTCCAGGCTGAGAAGCTCCACCCTGAGCAAAGGTGTTCTTTGCATCTCTCCCTCTACTCTGGCTGTCTAAGGTCTTAGAAGACCAAGAGCTTCTTGAAGATGAAGCCAGGCAATTCCATGGCAGTGTACTCCATGGCAGTGCACAACGAGTAGCAACAGATCGTGCAAAGACATTAGAGAGACAGCTGTTGCTTTGGAAAAGCAGAAGACTGCAGTTCTGCCAGGAAGAAGCGCTGGACCTCATCCTTAAGGTCCCTTCGAGCTATTTTATTAGGCGTTCTTTTCAAGACTAGCCAATAAACCATTAAACCTCAAACAGTGAAACAACCACCAAAAAAACCCAATAAACATGCCTCCTCTCTTATCTGGCACTTCAGCAACATCATCTGGGCTCCTTTGTCCCCTCCTGGTCTCCACAGTCCAGGAAAGATCTGTTGTGAGCCCAGCCCAAAGCCTTTGAGGTGGGGAGGGGTGTACAAGGGCAGGCAAAGGCAGCTTCCTCTGGTCTGCATCAGGAAGGGAAGAAATGCTCAGGGGTGGACCTGACTGGTGACTACAGCTGAACAAGCAGCACTAGGCCTAGGAGGAATCCCAGCTAGGTGAAAGGAAGACTGTCACCGTGAAGCTGCTCAGACATGGCGCAGAGGCCCCAGAGCGGCTGTGGAGCCTCTGTGCTTGAGAGCATCTAAACACGGCTGAACAAAGACCCAAGCAACGGGATGCAACTGGAGCTGCTCTGAGAAGGAGCTTGGACTAGAGACCTCCAAGTGTCTCTCCCAACCTTTGTGCTTCTGCGGGTCTTTGAACATAACCTGTCCTGCCATCCCCAGGGTCCTCCCTCAGTGGCCTCCAGCAGGCTCCTTGCATTGTCCTGGCACAGCAGCTCAAAGGACACCAGGCCCTCTCGTCCCCTTCTCCTTCAGAGCTCCGTGTACGTGAAATGGCACCTCTCCACGCTCCAGAGCAGAGCCAGGGGATGGGGAAGAAGAGTCCACACAACAAGTGGCAATCAGCAGTTCTACACAGAGAGCTGTCAGACCTTGCGCAGGCCGGCTGGATCTCACTTCCCTGCCAGTGGGATGTCTTCATGTTTTGCCCCCTCTCAGCCACTGCCAAGCACAGGAGACTCTGCCGCTTCCAGGGCATTGGCTCGGTGGAGAGTTGCTGAGGACCCCTGACCCTCCTGGAACATGGCTGCCACTGTCTCATTGAGGGGAACCCTGGCACGGGATGAGGAGGGGGCTGGAGCCCAGGGCTTACAAGGGGAGGTGGAGGAGGGCAGTCTCTGTGCCCAAGGGGCAGCCTTTCTCTTGGACAAGCATCATGGCAGGTGGGAGTGAGTCCCAGGAAGGGGACCCTCAGCCCCTGCGACCCTTCTTCTCCCGCATTTGGGCATCGCTCAGACCACGGGCCCACCACGCCCTAACCTGCCACAGTTGGACACGCCCACTGGCCGCAGTCACCATCGCCATCACAATGGCCCGGTGATGTCACAAACAACCACAACAGCCTTTTGTTCCGGCCCTATAAAAACAGGGACCCTGCAGCTGGCCCACAGCTTGCCGAGCTTCCAGGCCCTCAGAAGCCAAGCATACCTGGAAGGAAGAGGAGCCGGAGCATCAAGGCGGGTGGCTGCCTACCTTTGCGTGGGACAGCAAACAGATCATTCCCACCACCGGCAAAGAGGAAGACACCTCCCAGCAGCCTGAATCAGGAGGGCAGTCAGTGGAGGAGGAGGACATCACCCCTACTGCCATGGGAGTGAACGACCTTGCTCCTCGGACTGACCGCAAGAGGCGCCTGCCTGCAAACTCACAGGAGAACGGCCCGGAGCCCAAGCGCCTCTGCCTGCCAGGGAGCATCCAGAGCAGGGAGGCGGGTGCCTGCCCACCTTCGTCAGTGATGGCAGAGAGAAGGTTACCATCACCACAGGCAAAGAGAAAGGCACCTCCCAGCACCCTGAATCAGGAGGGCAGTCAGCGGAGGAGGAACAACATCACGCCTAGTGCCATGGGCGTGAATGCCCTTGCGCCTCGGACTGACCGCAAGAGGCACCTGCCCACAGACCCAAGGGAGAACGGCCCGGAGCCCAAGCGCCTCTGCCTGCCAGGGAGCATCCAGAGCAGGGAGGCGGGTGCCTGCCCACCTTCATCAGTGACGGCAGAGAGAAGGTTACCATCACCACAGGCAAAGAGAAAGGCACCTCCCAGCACCCTGAATCAGGAGGGCAGTCAGCGGAGGAGGAACAACATCACGCCTAGTGCCATGGGCGTGAATGCCCTTGCGCCTCGGACTGACCGCAAGAGGCGCCTGCCCGCAGACCCAAGGGAGAACGGCCCGGAGCCCAAGCGCCTCTGCCTGCCAGGGAGCATCCTGAGCAGCGAGGCGGGTGCCTGCCCACCTTCGCGTGGGAAAGCAGAGACAAGGTTACCGCCACCACGGGCAAAGAGGAAGGCACGTCCCTGGAGCCTGAAGGAGGAAAGTCAGCGGAGGTGGAGGAGGAGGAGGAGGAGGAACACTACCCCTCGTGACATGAGAACCACTGACCGCTCTCATGCAACCAGCGTTGTCCAGCAGACAGCTGTGGACACACAGGTGAACAGCATGGGGCCCCACCATGTCTATCTGCTGAGAAGTCCTGTGAGGACCAGGGGCGGCAGTGCACCAGACAACGGCGTGGAGCCCACAGAGGTGAATCCACTGGCTCCCTACCAGCTGCCCAGGCATAACAGTGCACCAAAGGACAGTGTGGAGCCCATGGAGGTGGATCCACCTCAATAAACAAAAACAATAAACAGCAACAGAATAAAAATGCTTCCATCCTCTCTTATTGGGCACTTCGGTGACTGCATCTGCACTCCTGTCACCCCTCCTGGCCTCTGCCTTTTAGTAGGAGGCTCTTTCTTGGAAACTTTCTGCTTCCATGCCCACCTTCGTGCTTTGGCGGTGCCTTACCTTCTGAGGTTTTTTAAGCTATAATATCAGTAACCTGATACTAGTTTTTTCAATGGAGTAAAATTATCATAAGAGAGGCGTTGAACCCTAGGAATGTCTTGTTTCCCCCACCACTGAGGGATCCTCTGAGAGGCCGGGTAAGGTGGACAACTGTTCAACCTCCTCCAGGGCAGCTACACCAAAAGCCCACCGGTACCCTTTTGGGTCTCTGAAGTACCCTCTCCTGAGATAGTCTGTGCCCAGGATGCACGGGGCATCTGGGCCAGTCACAATGGGGTGCTTATACCAGTCCCTCCCAGTCAGGCTCACTGCAGCTTCCAGTAGGGTCAGCTGTTGGGATCCCCCTGTCACTCCGGAGATGCAGATGGATTCAACCCCACTGCAGCTCGATGGCATCAGGGTGCACTGACCGCCAGTGTCCACCAAAGCCTTATACTCTTGTGGGTCTGACGTGCCAGGCCATCGGATCCACACTGTCCAGTAAATCCCATTATCCCTTTCCTCCACCTGGCTGGAGGCAGGGCCCCTCTAATCCTGCTCATCATCACTCACTTCTTGTGAGAATGATTTAGTGGTCCCCTCAAGAGGGTCAGACATAACGTTCGCCGTTCTATTCTGTCTGGGGGATTTCCGACTGGACACTGGAGCTGCGCTTTTCGTGGAGGACTCCCCTTTAGTGATGGTCTTCCCTTTCAGCTGCTCTACTCGTGCAGCTAGGGCGGCAGTGGGCTGTCCATCCCACCTCCTGTTTTCTCCATGGTCACAGAGGAAAAACCACAGGGTGCCTCGTGGTGTGTACCTTCTGCTGCCTTTCTCTTGGGTGGGGAAACGTTTACTTCTAAAGGCTGAGACATTAGCCCGTGCAGGTGGATGTAGGACACGTCCTCTTCCACTCTCTGGACCCTCTGAGACTGCTCCTTTACAGCTGAAACCCAGGAATGTTGGGATGACGGGAGATTTCACTCATATTGCCGGAGCTTGCCAACCACTCCATCCACTGTTAGAGTCTGGGTGTCTGTCCACCAGGACACTATGGCCAATGCTTTCGAGTGCGCTTCTGGTGCGCTCTTCAGGAACTTTCGCCACATCAGGTGTGTGCAAGGGGCCTGATCTGGGTCCACGGGTGGCTGCTCATCATTCAGGTCATGGTAAATCATGTCAAACACAGCCAGTTCCCTGAGGTTCTGGATGCCTTTCTCAATGCTGGTCCATTTGCTTAGCTGACACAGGATATCATCCTTGCAGGGGTACCTCTCCCTTACACTGAGCAGGAGTCGCCTCCAAAGGCTGAGGGTTTGAGTCTGTTTCCCTATTTCCCTATCAATGCCAGCCTCCTTGGCCAAAGATCCCAGCTGCTTGGCCTCTCTCCCCTCCATTTCAAAAGCACTGGCTCCACTGTCCCAGCATCGGAGCAGCCAGGTGCAAATCTGCTCGCCTCCCAGGTGGCCGCAATCTCTCCACATATCTCACAGCTCAGTCAGGGATAGAGATTGGACGATCACCTCTGGCCCTTCCTCCTGTTCCCGTGATGGGCCTGGCTCATCCCCATCCCCCACTTTGCGAGCTGACTTTCTGGTATATTTTGTTTTCTGTATCGGGGCAACTGATACCGGCACTGGTTGGCTCTCCGGCTCAGCTGCTGTGCTGGTGGAGGCGACTGATACTGGCTCTGCCTGTCCCCCCGGACCAGCTGCTGTACCAGTAAGTTCACTCTCAGATCCCGCAGCCCTTTTCTCCCCCTTGAGGACAGTGCGTGGTATTAAAAAGGACACAGTAGGCATGGGCAAGTCCCCAACACATTGCAGCGAGGTGTGTCTCCTGGGTTTTGCCAGCTTGGTAACACACCCTTTCTAAGCACTCCATCAGTTTATCAGGGCTCTGCATTTGTTCGGGAGTGAAATTCCAAAGCATTGGAGGTGACCACTGACTCGGGCATTTGCCCATCTCTTCCCACACCCCTTGCCACTCACTATTATCTGACCTCGGGGCAGGTTTCAGGGCGCTGCTATTGTTAGAGAAGTGCCGCATGGCCAAAACCAAAATCAGGCAGGCATTCAGAAAGCATTGCGCCACAATCACACTGGCCTGCATGCTCCGAGGATAATTGACACTCTCAAAAACCGAGAGGATCTCTTCCCCTGGCTCACCCATAGAGGGGGTGAGACCCCTAACAAAAGCCCAGGCAGCAAATGGGTACCGGCCCGCCCCCACAAACAGTGATACAAACACATTATAAACAGACGGTAGCCAGTATAACAAAACAAGCCCCTTTAGACATTTTCCACTGACAACAAACATCAGCACTGGGAATACACAGTGGATATAAGGAATAATCCAGCCCCACCACGCAAGCAAGTGGGCCAGCATTGCAAACATTTTCTTATCAAGCAGGACAAATACAAACAGAAAAAAAAATTGCACCCAACAGATTGCTCCAACACACCCTGCTCAGGGTCTGTCCCTTTTTGAACCTTATTTCAACCCTCTTGTGCCCCACGTTGGTGTGCCAAAAAAGGCTGTGATAGTTTTAAGCCCTGCCGGGACCAGCGACCACGTTGCCGTTGTCCCTCCCCCACCCTCGGACACAAGTAGGGCACAAACCCTGGGTTAAAATAAGAAGAAATTTAATACAACAGTGTAATAAACAATATGAACAACAACAATAGCAATAATAAAAACAACAAACAGTAATAACAGTAAACAAGACAAAAGATATACAGAGAAATACCGCAATGGACACAGCCAGCCCTTCGCACGTGCTTCCCGCGACCAAAGCCACAAAGGAAAGCTTCCCGCGCTGCCGCACTGGACCTGACGTCAGCATGGTATGAATAACTGACTGGAAATAACCTGGCTGGAGATCCCTTCTCCCTCCTGGGGAAACTTAACCCTATTCTAGCTGAACCAGGACAAGTGGTCAGTTAATAAAGTCACCAGCACAATTGTTCTCTGAATCACTGTGGAGACTTGGCCTGCCCTGCGGCTCTGCCGAGCAGAGACTGGCTCTGCCACCGGCAGGTAGGCAGGCTCTTGGGCAATTTGAAAGACTCACCCCCCTCGTAACCCACTGTGTGGGATGAGACACCAACTGGGTACAAAAGACCAAAATTATTTGAGAACAGAAGCTTTTTTCCTACTGAGGCATTAGCAATATTCAGGATTATTACCATTTTCCTAAGTTTTTATTTCCCACCTCCTTTGCAGGCGATGTGCTCCAGCACAGAATTTGGCACTGTGAATTTTGAATTAGTTGCTTTATTTGAACTAGCACCAGTACTTCATACATCAGTCAGAAAATCCTGCGGTCACACATGCCTTTGGTAGTGATGTTCCTCCCAGGCTTTTTATGGAATCCTCACACAAATACTGACCTTCCCTCTCCCCCTGCAGATTAAATGCTGCCTTCCCCAAGGTGCGACTACGGGTCAGGAGGAGCAAAGGCAGTATATGGCAACAAAACACACACAAATGCTTCCTCTAAAATGACAGAGGCGTTTTCATTATGAAAATGATTCAAAATTGGGAAAACTGATTGATGAACAGTTTGCAAAACTGCCTTTGCTCTACAGTCCAAATACTCTCAGTCCCCTTCTGGAGGATGGCTTGGAGGCCAGCAGGATTTACCTGTGAGAACTGGGACAACTCCATCAAGGGCAGATACCTGGGCCAAAGGCAAATGCCCAGCCTACAAACAGAATCACATTCGCCACATCTGGAAAGACCAAACCAGCAACAGGCCAGCCCTTGCACTTCCCTTTACCTCCCGGTCCCCAGGAGAGGCCTACAAAGGCTGAATTGCACTTCCAGGCTGAGAAGCTCCACCCTGAGCAAAGGTGTTCTTTGCATCTCTCCCTCTACTCTGGCTGTCTAAGGTCTTAGAAGACCAAGAGCTTCTTGAAGATGAAGCCAGGCAATTCCATGGCAGTGTACTCCATGGCAGTGCACAACGAGTAGCAACAGATCGTGCAAAGACATTAGAGAGACAGCTGTTGCTTTGGAAAAGCAGAAGACTGCAGTTCTGCCAGGAAGAAGCGCTGGACCTCATCCTTAAGGTCCCTTCGAGCTATTTTATTAGGCGTTCTTTTCAAGACTAGCCAATAAACCATTAAACCTCAAACAGTGAAACAACCACCAAAAAAACCCAATAAACATGCCTCCTCTCTTATCTGACACTTCAGCAACATCATCTGGGCTCCTCTGTCCCCTCCTGGTCTCCACAGTCCAGGAAAGATCTGTTGTGAGCCCAGCCCAAAGCCTTTGAGGTGGGGAGGGGTGTACAAGGGCAGGCAAAGGCAGCTTCCTCTGGTCTGCATCAGGAAGGGAAGAAATGCTCAGGGGTGGACCTGACTGGTGACTACAGCTGAACAAGCAGCACTAGGCCTAGGAGGAATCCCAGCTAGGTGAAAGGAAGACTGTCACCGTGAAGCTGCTCAGACATGGCGCAGAGGCCCCAGAGCGGCTGTGGAGCCTCTGTGCTTGAGAGCATCTAAACACGGCTGAACAAAGACCCAAGCAACGGGATGCAACTGGAGCTGCTCTGAGAAGGAGCTTGGACTAGAGACCTCCAAGTGTCTCTCCCAACCTTTGTGCTTCTGCGGGTCTTTGAACATAACCTGTCCTGCCATCCCCAGGGTCCTCCCTCAGTGGCCTCCAGCAGGCTCCTTGCATTGTCCTGGCACAGCAGCTCAAAGGACACCAGGCCCTCTCGTCCCCTTCTCCTTCAGAGCTCCGTGTACGTGAAATGGCACCTCTCCACGCTCCAGAGCAGAGCCAGGGGATGGGGAAGAAGAGTCCACACAACAAGTGGCAATCAGCAGTTCTACACAGAGAGCTGTCAGACCTTGCGCAGGCCGGCTGGATCTCACTTCCCTGCCAGTGGGATGTCTTCATGTTTTGCCCCCTCTCAGCCACTGCCAAGCACAGGAGACTCTGCCGCTTCCAGGGCATTGGCTCGGTGGAGAGTTGCTGAGGACCCCTGACCCTCCTGGAACATGGCTGCCACTGTCTCATTGAGGGGAACCCTGGCACGGGATGAGGAGGGGGCTGGAGCCCAGGGCTTACAAGGGGAGGTGGAGGAGGGCAGTCTCTGTGCCCAAGGGGCAGCCTTTCTCTTGGACAAGCATCATGGCAGGTGGGAGTGAGTCCCAGGAAGGGGACCCTCAGCCCCTGCGACCCTTCTTCTCCCGCATTTGGGCATCGCTCAGACCACGGGCCCACCACGCCCTAACCTGCCACAGTTGGACACGCCCACTGGCCGCAGTCACCATCGCCATCACAATGGCCCGGTGATGTCACAAACAACCACAACAGCCTTTTGTTCCGGCCCTATAAAAACAGGGACCCTGCAGCTGGCCCACAGCTTGCCGAGCTTCCAGGCCCTCAGAAGCCAAGCATACCTGGAAGGAAGAGGAGCCGGAGCATCAAGGCGGGTGGCTGCCTACCTTTGCGTGGGACAGCAAACAGATCATTCCCACCACCGGCAAAGAGGAAGACACCTCCCAGCAGCCTGAATCAGGAGGGCAGTCAGTGGAGGAGGAGGACATCACCCCTACTGCCATGGGAGTGAACGACCTTGCTCCTCGGACTGACCGCAAGAGGCGCCTGCCTGCAAACTCACAGGAGAACGGCCCGGAGCCCAAGCGCCTCTGCCTGCCAGGGAGCATCCAGAGCAGGGAGGCGGGTGCCTGCCCACCTTCGTCAGTGATGGCAGAGAGAAGGTTACCATCACCACAGGCAAAGAGAAAGGCACCTCCCAGCACCCTGAATCAGGAGGGCAGTCAGCGGAGGAGGAACAACATCACGCCTAGTGCCATGGGCGTGAATGCCCTTGCGCCTCGGACTGACCGCAAGAGGCACCTGCCCACAGACCCAAGGGAGAACGGCCCGGAGCCCAAGCGCCTCTGCCTGCCAGGGAGCATCCAGAGCAGGGAGGCGGGTGCCTGCCCACCTTCATCAGTGACGGCAGAGAGAAGGTTACCATCACCACAGGCAAAGAGAAAGGCACCTCCCAGCACCCTGAATCAGGAGGGCAGTCAGCGGAGGAGGAACAACATCACGCCTAGTGCCATGGGCGTGAATGCCCTTGCGCCTCGGACTGACCGCAAGAGGCGCCTGCCCGCAGACCCAAGGGAGAACGGCCCGGAGCCCAAGCGCCTCTGCCTGCCAGGGAGCATCCTGAGCAGCGAGGCGGGTGCCTGCCCACCTTCGCGTGGGAAAGCAGAGACAAGGTTACCGCCACCACGGGCAAAGAGGAAGGCACGTCCCTGGAGCCTGAAGGAGGAAAG
This sequence comes from Athene noctua, assembly GCF_965140245.1. Classification (NCBI taxonomy): domain Eukaryota; kingdom Metazoa; phylum Chordata; class Aves; order Strigiformes; family Strigidae; genus Athene; species Athene noctua. The sequence goes on along the minus strand of NC_134046.1, from coordinate 15,139,778 downwards.
TCAGCGGAGGTGGAGGAGGAGGAGGAGGAGGAACACTACCCCTCGTGACATGAGAACCACTGACCGCTCTCATGCAACCAGCGTTGTCCAGCAGACAGCTGTGGACACACAGGTGAACAGCATGGGGCCCCACCATGTCTATCTGCTGAGAAGTCCTGTGAGGACCAGGGGCGGCAGTGCACCAGACAACGGCGTGGAGCCCACAGAGGTGAATCCACTGGCTCCCTACCAGCTGCCCAGGCATAACAGTGCACCAAAGGACAGTGTGGAGCCCATGGAGGTGGATCCACCTCAATAAACAAAAACAATAAACAGCAACAGAATAAAAATGCTTCCATCCTCTCTTATTGGGCACTTCGGTGACTGCATCTGCACTCCTGTCACCCCTCCTGGCCTCTGCCTTTTAGTAGGAGGCTCTTTCTTGGAAACTTTCTGCTTCCATGCCCACCTTCGTGCTTTGGCGGTGCCTTACCTTCTGAGGTTTTTTAAGCTATAATATCAGTAACCTGATACTAGTTTTTTCAATGGAGTAAAATTATCATAAGAGAGGCGTTGAACCCTAGGAATGTCTTGTTTCCCCCACCACTGAGGGATCCTCTGAGAGGCCGGGTAAGGTGGACAACTGTTCAACCTCCTCCAGGGCAGCTACACCAAAAGCCCACCGGTACCCTTTTGGGTCTCTGAAGTACCCTCTCCTGAGATAGTCTGTGCCCAGGATGCACGGGGCATCTGGGCCAGTCACAATGGGGTGCTTATACCAGTCCCTCCCAGTCAGGCTCACTGCAGCTTCCAGTAGGGTCAGCTGTTGGGATCCCCCTGTCACTCCGGAGATGCAGATGGATTCAACCCCACTGCAGCTCGATGGCATCAGGGTGCACTGACCGCCAGTGTCCACCAAAGCCTTATACTCTTGTGGGTCTGACGTGCCAGGCCATCGGATCCACACTGTCCAGTAAATCCCATTATCCCTTTCCTCCACCTGGCTGGAGGCAGGGCCCCTCTAATCCTGCTCATCATCACTCACTTCTTGTGAGAATGATTTAGTGGTCCCCTCAAGAGGGTCAGACATAACGTTCGCCGTTCTATTCTGTCTGGGGGATTTCCGACTGGACACTGGAGCTGCGCTTTTCGTGGAGGACTCCCCTTTAGTGATGGTCTTCCCTTTCAGCTGCTCTACTCGTGCAGCTAGGGCGGCAGTGGGCTGTCCATCCCACCTCCTCACGTTTTCTACATGGTCACGGAGGAAAAACCACAGGGTGCCTCGTGGTGTGTACCTTCTGCTGCCTTTCTCTTGGGTGGGGAAACGTTTACTTCTAAAGGCTGAGACATTAGCCCGTGCAGGTGGATGTAGGACACGTCCTCTTCCACTCTCTGGACCCTCTGAGACTGCTCCTTTACAGCTGAAACCCAGGAATGTTGGGATGACGGGAGATTTCACTCATATTGCCGGAGCTTGCCAACCACTCCATCCACTGTTAGAGTCTGGGTGTCTGTCCACCAGGACACTATGGCCAATGCTTTCGAGTGCGCTTCTGGTGCGCTCTTCAGGAACTTTCGCCACATCAGGTGTGTGCAAGGGGCCTGATCTGGGTCCACGGGTGGCTGCTCATCATTCAGGTCACGGTAAATCATGTCAAACACAGCCAGTTCCCTGAGGTTCTGGATGCCTTTCTCAATGCTGGTCCATTTGCTTAGCTGACACAGGATATCATCCTTGCAGGGGTACCTCTCCCTTACACTGAGCAGGAGTCGCCTCCAAAGGCTGAGGGTTTGAGTCTGTTTCCCTATTTCCCTATCAATGCCAGCCTCCTTGGCCAAAGATCCCAGCTGCTTGGCCTCTCTCCCCTCCATTTCAAAAGCACTGGCTCCACTGTCCCAGCATCGGAGCAGCCAGGTACAAATCTGCTCGCCTCCCAGGTGGCCGCAATCTCTCCACATATCTCACAGCTCAGTCAGGGATAGAGATTGGACGATCACCTCTGGCCCTTCCTCCTGTTCCCGTGATGGGCCTGGCTCATCCCCATCCCCCACTTTGCGAGCTGACTTTCTGGTATATTTTGTTTTCTGTATCGGGGCAACTGATACCGGCACTGGTTGGCTCTCCGGCTCAGCTGCTGTGCTGGTGGAGGCGACTGATACTGGCTCTGCCTGTCCCCCCGGACCAGCTGCTGTACCAGTAAGTTCACTCTCAGATCCCGCAGCCCTTTTCTCCCCCTTGAGGACAGTGCGTGGTATTAAAAAGGACACAGTAGGCATGGGCAAGTCCCCAACACATTGCAGCGAGGTGTGTCTCCTGGGTTTTGCCAGCTTGGTAACACACCCTTTCTAAGCACTCCATCAGTTTATCAGGGCTCTGCATTTGTTCGGGAGTGAAATTCCAAAGCATTGGAGGTGACCACTGACTCGGGCATTTGCCCATCTCTTCCCACACCCCTTGCCACTCACTATTATCTGACCTCGGGGCAGGTTTCAGGGCGCTGCTATTGTTAGAGAAGTGCCGCATGGCCAAAACCAAAATCAGGCAGGCATTCAGAAAGCATTGCGCCACAATCACACTGGCCTGCATGCTCCGAGGATAATTGACACTCTCAAAAACCGAGAGGATCTCTTCCCCTGGCTCACCCATAGAGGGGGTGAGACCCCTAACAAAAGCCCAGGCAGCAAATGGGTACCGGCCCGCCCCCACAAACAGTGATACAAACACATTATAAACAGACGGTAGCCAGTATAACAAAACAAGCCCCTTTAGACATTTTCCACTGACAACAAACATCAGCACTGGGAACACACAGTGCTTCCCGCAACCAAAGCCACAAAGGAAAGCTTCCCGCGATGCCGTGCTGGACCTGATGTCAACATGGTATGAATAACCCGGCTGGAAATAACCTGGCTGGAGATCCCTTCTCCCTGCTGGGGAAACTTAACCCTATATTAGCTGAACCAGGACATCTGGATATTGTGGTTGCTCTAGTTTACATTTTAATTCAGAAATTATATTATTATAGATAGTTAACAACCTTTATATTCTTTTAAGTACAACCTGTTTTACTGTCCTCTTTCTACTCGTTCAGTATTTAAGAACTGACAAATGGAGAGGGGTTTAAAGCAGTTGAATACATTGTAGTTGAGGGGAACACTGAGCAAGGTGGTTTATAAACACAGGGCAGTTGGCTGTTCACATTGGGAAAACAAACTCATACCATCTCACACCATTTCCTTGACAGAATCACTGTCACAAGCTCATTCAATCCTTCTGTACAAGGATGGGAGAACCACCTGATAGTATATTGCATCAAATGCACTTATTCCCCTTTACTTACTCCTTGAAAAATGGCACCTACTGGTTTCATAAAGCTCCCAGCCTCCCTCCCTGAGAGTTTAGCCAGCCACCGTATCTACTAATCAATTTTGATTTTTCTTTCGTTCTTTTTCTCCAGTAGTCTAAATTATGCTGCTCTTTAAAAGAGAAAATTTGTAATACTAGTCAAACCACACTAGAAAAGGTTTTAGCTGAACTAGAGATTGTAACCAAGATATAAATGGTTCCCTCAGGCAGTTTGAAACTCATCCTTGTGGAACATTATATGCCACAAGGAATTCTGATCATGTGTAGCTTATCAATTCAGCCAACTGCCTAACAGCTGTTTTATTCAAATTTATATCTTTGCCTACTCCTACCACTAAAATTAGGTAGTTTAAAGCAACTAGTCCAAAGTTCAAAATTTAATATTCAGTTCAGTTCCAGCAAATTTTGGAAAACACATGGGAATTTTAACTCATGTGCTAATACTTAAAGTTTTTCTTAATAAAACTTCCAACACTAACCTTACCTCACTGAACTTACCTCACTGATTTTTATGCTCACTATAAAACTATAGCTGTCATAATATTTTTGAATTATTGCAAAAGGAAGTCAGTCATTCCAGAGTCAATATTACTTAGCAACATAATGATAGTTATAAATTCAAAATACTTAAAGCCAATTTACAAAACTATCAATCTTGGAAGCTTTTAACTTTTGAAATTTCTGTCTCCAATAACATTCAAATTTTATTATACTGTAACAGATTAATAGAAAGTGAATTAAAAGGCCACAATGTTCTTTTTTAAAGTCATGCCAATGTGTTTAACTGCTTTATGAAAAAAATGTGTAGAATTGCATAATAGCATAAGAATCATCAGTAAATATGTTAGCTTCATACATGATAAAAATAGAATTTTTTACATGAACCATTTTCCTCAGTTTAATTCTTTTTAATAGTACAAGTCACTTATTACAAATAGTTGACATAGCAGTGGAAGTGTGATTTTCAAAGAGCACATTCAGGTTTGTAACCTACCCAGAATATTCAAAGAAAGAAGATGCCAGTAGGAAAATCTCTGTCCAACTGAGTTAAAGAGCCTGTGTTATGCTTGCAGGGGTGAGCTGTACCCTTGACCTCTCTCTCAGTTTCACATGTTCTGAGTGAGACACATCTCTCAGAGGAGAATCTTATGATTCACCCTGTTCTGAGACTGGAACACCTGTTTCTGTCACCCGCTTTTTATCAGACATTCCTACATCAGTAGGTCCAGCTGGAATCAGCTTGGCTACAAGCTTATTTTCCAGGATATATGGCCAGCTCATAAATAGAGTGACATGAAACAGCTTGGGTAATATTTTTCATTTATTCATAAAGAACACTGTGAACAGAGAAGGAGGTTAAAACAATAAGCTAAACATATATTGTTTACTTTAATTATAACACAGTGTTTTCTTCAATATGCCATTTTTGCTTTTATATCTCTCCTGCCTGAATTCTTCCAAGTTATAGCCTTTTCTCTGCAAACTGATGCATTTTTCTTCAGAATGATTAAAATTTCACCTCTAAAATCTTCCAGATATAAAAGCTGAAAATGAAGTACTCTCTCCTCCAACAAGCCAGGCTCCATAATCTCCTAGACAACAGTAAACATCAGCTGGTTTGATTTCAACCTTGAGTACCAGCAAGTGTTACAGTCTGCTCAGCTCCATCAGTTGTCCTCAATCCAAACCTCTGGTTCTCCAGGCCCTTCTAGAACTCAGAACTTTCTCAATAGCTCTGGCTTTCAAGGTATGTAAGACAAGGCAAACCCCTTGCTTACTCCCCTTGCATATATGAAGCAGGAAGATATTTGCCTAGTATCAGAGTGCAGTAATTTACTACATTAGATGGACCAAAAGGTGATGTGGAATATTTGGCCTTCCAGTAGCAATGTTCTGAAGAGAAAAGTTGCCACAGAAGTTAGGAAGTCCATTCTGGCTATATTTGAGACTTGCCCATAAAGGAAGTTCTCAAGGAAAAAAACTCAATAGAGGTTCAGTTTGCCAACATCTGTCATATTCTCAATATTTATACATTTCAACTAAAGGCTACCAGACCCTCCTACAATCAAGTTTTTAAAAGCATAAAAGGATAAAAAAAAAGGTACTTTTATATAAAAAGGTACTTTGCAGGAAGATTCTGCACTTAAACATGCATTTATTCAGAAAGTCTCTGTTCTCCATGCAATTAAAGACATCAGCCCCCCTCTTCAGTAAGGCCTGGTCAGTATATTATTCTTTCAGGGTTTTTTTTCCTAGCTCCATAGTCAGTCTTCTTTACCCATGCAGATTTGGGGTGTATATTTTCTTGTGGTACAGAGCTGTATCAAAATTCCCTGTCAATGTGCTGTTTTAAAAATTAATTTCCCTTTTACAGCATGCAATTTGGGGGATATACAGAAATAATACCTTTCGTAACAGTACATAAATTAAGAATTATTATAAATGCCAAGTGTTTGCCCGGAGGGAAGACAATATACAATTGACTAATTGTGAGAACAGACTGTACTGACCAAACTGTGTACAAAGTTCTCTGTCTTTATCTCAGTAAATTAGGCTGAACTATGCAGGCATATCAGAACCATGTAGACCTCAAATCAGAGGTCCCTGGGACAGTAAGACCTAGAGTGAGAAACAGAAGTCAGCTTTCTGACCTGCTCTGGCTTTGTGCAATAATACAGTGGTACACATAAACCCAGAATACCTTTTTTTTTTTCAGGAAAAACCTAATGCTACATAGACACTCAATGCATATACGCACCTGGTGAAACAGACTTTTAGAATATCCCTTTTCACAGAGAGTAAAGATCATAGGATACCTGTACTGCTTATGGGCTTCCAGCTCTCCTGCAAGTTGCTGGTCTTAATAGCATCATATAAACTTACAAAATGACAGCAACCAGAAATGCCGTTTGCTCAGAATTCCAGAATGTTCTTGCATCTAGAGGCAAAATACTACATTATTGGTTATAATGGCTTTGACAAAACATTTCCAAAATAACAAATAATTTGAATCTTTAGCTGACAAGCCTTAATTTTAATAAACAACAATGCCGAGGTTTCTTGTGGAAATCTTTTTACGAGATTAACATGCAATGCATATGATGCACTCTCTTTCATTGACTGCACCAGTGGACTGTTATATTTTCTTTCCATGTCTCTCCTCAGTCCTCTGTGATTACAAGGTCCAGTTTAAAGACTAGCAATATTCAAGGGTAGATCCAAAAATAGTAACTCTAATGTAAGAATTAGATGATATAACCAAACTGAATGTACTGAGTCTGAAACACATGGTGTAAGGCATCTGTGTAAAGAAACCATACCTAAAGTCTGTGAAACAAACCCTTCCTGGCTCAATTCTATTGTAATTGTTAAATCTGAAAATATATATGTGCTAGCAGACAAGCTGCAAATTAACTTAAAAATGAAATTTAAAGTGACATTCTTTTTACATTCTTTGATCTACCAGGCCAAGGAGACAAGTTTCATGAAATTCAGAAGTCAGGTCTGCTAAAACAAGAAATAAAAGAAAACTAAGACTAGCTAATTAAATTACATCTTTCTAGCAATAAAACTAGAAATTATGTAAGAACAGATTAACTTGGGAGAGATCTTTATTTCCATACTCAGAGTTGAACCACACCTACTAAAATGTTGCAAGTAATAATTAGTGAGTAATATTAAAAGCTTTTTTTTTTTTTAATATGGCCTGAAAGTTCCATAAATGGACCCTAAAAGGCTTACTCTGGCATGTAAGTAAGGTACATTCTCGGTAAATGTTTTTCTCTGTATCTATTAAACATTGATAAGACATAAAAAATGATAAGCGATCTCCCAGCAAGAACATTCTAAGCTATTCAGGATATAATAAATAGCAATAAATAGTTCTTTAAATAGCAAAGTTTGCATACCATTCTGAGACAGTTTTAACAGAAAGCCTGTTTCAAGCAAAGGCACTATGCACTCTACCTACGGCAAAGTCTTTTGCTTCCTGCAAGTGATAGGATAATTTAGGAGACAACAAGTACACGTGTGTCTCAGATCAAGAGTAAAACATGGTATTGATTCCAGTGTTTGTAAGGGTAGTATTTTGAGGTTTATTTCTGAACTAAGGGGAAAATCACTGATTAATTCTGACGAGACCCAAAATAAAAAGCTTCTGTAGCAAGTCCATAGTGATCTCAGTGCAACAAGTGATCTAAAAAAGCATTTCAAACTCAGCTGATGATGGTGATTCTTTTTAGCAGTGTGGTATATCCTTAGTTTTTCAATTATGGCATCTTGAAGGTTAGAACACACTTTTCCAGAGGAATGAAAACACCAAATACATGCAATACTCAAAGTCTACTTCTTTAACTGAAGGAGGAGCAAGAGTTGATATTCTGCTTTGGGAGTAAGTAAAACTTGGTATATGAAATTCAGAAGAAAATTTAAATCCAATATCACAAAGCAAAAAAAAATCACACTCAGAGATTAGCAATGAAAACTCTTTTTGATAATAGGTGTAAGATTAAAAAGCTAACAGTATAAATACATATTTATAGGTACAACTGGCAAGGTTTTAAGACCTCTTGAATTACATAACTAAAAACTGTATGTCAGCATTGCCTCAACGTGGTTATCTGCACAAATTGCTGCTTCTCATATGAATGGATGTGTTGACTAGTCTACACCAAAGATAAGCCAGAAAAAGAACAGGATATCACTTAATAGCTCACTTAAGGAAAACAGCTCTGTGCCGAGAATAACTAAAGGAATAACAGAAGAACCAACATTCTTGGATGACTTGACACTGTAAAAGGAAAAAGCTAAGAATGTAATAGCAAACTATTACTCAAAATTAAGGACTCTGATACAAATTCAAAAATATACATAGCCAAGCTGTGTATCACACAATTACTTCATTTTTGCAACTAATCAACTTGAAAAAATAAATCAGAAAAGTGACCCTAAAACAGCTCAGCTGTAACAGTGTCTTTGGATGGATCATCAACTGTTTGACACACAAAGATGCCAGCTGGTCTAGTCTTGTAAGAGTACAGATACATGCAGTTCTCTCAACTCTTCCCACCAGTGCCCTACCCACAAACAAGTTAAACAAATACCTACTAATAGCACCACTGTATTTGTTATGTAATGCACGCAACCTTCCAAAGTGCCAAGTGTCTTTTCTGGAAGCTTATATCTATATTAGCGATATTAGGAGATGATACCTAAACGGCTATGTGTATGTCATGTGAGTTAGTTTTGGGACCACAGAATAGTCTGAAAACATTTAATTTACTAGTACAGCCACTAGGACAAGTAACTTCATTAGGCTAGTTTGCAAGTGGCTTGAGACCAAGATGAAAAGCATATCGTGAGTCATGTGATAACTACTTATTTTCTTAATACCTCAGATCAGAAATAATAAGTGTTGAAACTCTTTAAAAAAATTCTGGTCTTTATGATAGTGTAGAAAAAACAAGATCTAAAAAACTCAAAACAGAAAGAAAAATATATAAAAATACAATTTAAATCACATTTAAAATGTTATGATTTTCAGACGACAGATGAGTCAAGATTTCAAGTGTGAGAGCTCAGTAGTTTGCAGATTTAGGAAACATAGCTTTTAAGCGATATTCTGAGCCCTTTAAGAAATTGTTCTGTGAAATGCTGTATCATATATATTAATTTAATTATGTAAATCATATCTTACAGATAGTAATGGCCCATCAAGGCTTGGTAATATTGCTAAACTATTTTGTTAATAACAAGCATCTCAAACAAAAAGCAGACTGTACTACTGAAACAGAAGTGCAGCTGTTTTGCCTGTCTTAGACATTGAAAATATATTTATTTTTTATGCTGGAAACAGACTCCCAAACTAATTTCCAGAGATTGTGCTGGCTTGTGATAAGAATTCCGGACAAGGAAAGACTACTTAGACCACAAGAGGCTCCATGAGATGCAGTGTGTCAAGAAAAGACTAAAAGGGCAGTTTCAGATTCCAAATTGGCAACTCCTTTTTTATGTCATCTCTGCAGTAACATTCTTTAGGCATTTTAGGTAGAACTGGAGAAGGCATTTTACTCTAAAAACCTTCAATCATCACAAAAATGGCAGAACTCCCCCTCATATTTTAAGTGTATGAAAAGTCTAAGAAAATTAATGAGGCTCAACATACTGCAAAGAAATGCATGACATTGAACTAGGGACATAAAAGCAACAATCTTATTCTTTGTACAAATACAGTGCTTATAATAGAGCTTAGATGGTAAATTAAAAATAAGAAGTTATTCAGGAATTAAATCAGACATAAGTTTCAGTTGCAGGCTTCCTAACATACTAACAGAGATTAGCTTGACAAATATTTTTACTGAATCCAGTCTGCCAGATCATCTAGCAGCAAGTCAGAGACATGTCAAGATCTGATCTTGTGTTTATTTATTATTCAGCTGGAAGCTATAGGTTTACTAGTTTACCACAATTATATTCCATTTGGGAGACACTCAGTTTCTCAGGACAGAATAGGATCTGCACGAGAAAGATAAAGCAAACTGGTATGTGCTGCTTTCGTAACAGTCTTGACACTAAACAAGACATGAAAACAAACTGTATCACAGAAATGGTCTTACACTGTCAAACATGTACAGCATACTTTCAGAAGATGAATCAGCATTGAAGTAAGTCTCAAAAACTACTTTCAGAGAAACAGCCCTGCAACCTACAGGAACCAACAGTGACAGCTAAGACACAGCAACTAAATAGAGCTCAGCTGAACACCAATTCAGTGAGAATACCAGCCAGCTCAGATTCTTCAACAGTACAAGAAAGTCTAGAACACATAGATCACTTAACTGCAATTTCCAAGATGCTATCAATGTGTTTCCTTCTCCAATATGTGCAAGACAATACTAGATATCACGTACACTTTATTACATTTCAAAAAGAGAAACTCCATGGACTACATATGCATGTTTGATCTTGTGCTGAAGTAGAATGTGTATGGAAAAAATCATTAAACCACAGTCTCCAACACTGGAATAGCTGAAAGAAATCTTTCCTTCTTGCCCCTTTCCCAGCTCTCTTCACGGAATCTGCAATCTATAAAGCTTGTAATCAGAATAAAAATTAGAAAAATAGTAAAAAAACCAAACAAACAAACATACTACTAGAGTGTCACAGCGCAAAAAATCTCAGGGCCTTCTAAATCCTGCAGAAGCATCCCAGATTTTTTATATACTTGATTCAATGTACTATTTGCTACAAGGAAAAATATGTTGGTGAAACATAACTACTGTTATATATCATTATGAAGACACAGAAACAATCAGTGGGCGGGGGAGGAATTATTTAGCCATGAGAAAACAATTTTGCACAAGCCTAACAATTTGTTCCTGACATCTCATTCCTCTAGACAGTCCTGCAAAACAGCTTCAGAGGAAATGCCTAGGTATAAAAGTCGTTACTCTGTTGGATGTTAAAACAGCCATTAAAAACAGTTCACAGAAAAAAGCTACAAAATACCATCTACAAACTCCTCAGCTAGTTCTGTGACCAAAATCGTGGTCCCTCAAGAGAGCCCAAGGCCAGTTACAAATTTGCCAATCACCTCTGTAGAATATCCAACATAAGACTGTATGACAGCACCTAGTGGACTAAAAAAAAAAAAAAAACAACAACAAAAAAAAACCCACACACAAAAAAAAACACACCCACATTTTCCAGAATAGCCAAATTCTTTCCTAATTCTTTCACAGCAACCATCAAAAATAGACAGAAATTAGTTTATCTGCATTATCCTTGGCTTGGGAGAGTCTTTATCCTTGGCTTGTGAGAGGCTTCATCCATAAAATGGATTAAAGCCTTCCCTAAAATACAACTCAACAAATGAAAACTACTAGAATTACAAAAGGGTCAAAAAATAGCCACCAAAAAATTAAACAGCTTTTCATTTTACAGTACTCAGCTAAAATTTAGGTGTGATGCAATAAAATGCCAATTCACTGACCTTCCATATACTACTACTATATATCTCTTTAAAACCTTGTTAGCACAAGTCTTACCACTAATTTGAGCAATGTTTGTCAAATGTATGCTGGATATGTTTCAACAGAATTTACAGAAGAGAAAGGTGTCACAGTATTCAACTTAACTAACTGGGTCAAAAATATAACTTAAAATAAATACAGCAATATGAAAATATGATGAATACATGCTTTTTAGAGAGTTTAAGAATTATTTCTCTGCTCAATCTTCCTCCCAAAAGCACATCAGCAATCGCCCACCTACAGAAAAGAACTAGATACAAAAGTAATGTTGCAATAGAACTGCTGTCAAAACTAAAACAGAAACTGTAATGATATTCAATAGATTATCCAAATGTATTAAATTATGGTCGTTACACATCAGATAGTGAAACATCATTGACTTAACTTGGACACAACTATATATGTAAGTTCTGTGTGATTTCTTTTTCTTTTTCCTTTTTTTACAGCAAAATTTTGTCACCAGCAGGAAGAAGTAATGCAGGGGGAGAAAAAATGTAGTCAATACAACTAAGTATATAATTATGTCACAGTCCAAATGACATTTTCTACCATTTTCTGTAGAAGGAATTAGTGGTTTTAGACAATACCTCAAGTAGGCAGTCAACAAGAAGATGTTTCTACTCTGTCCAGCTCAGTTTTCCTGTCCATAATGCAAACATAGTAATTGCTATACTTGTCTCTCGGACATACTATGAAGTTCCAACACTTTGTTAAAACCTTTGAAAAGTACCTTGCAGAACAATGCAGAGGGCGTCATGCCACAAAGGCAAAAAAGAATAAGTCAATTGGGTAATAGAATGTTGAATCAGGACAGCAGGCAGCCAGCGTGAGCCATTTCTGGTAAAACCATCGTTCCTTTAGGAGCAGGATCTCTTCCAAAAATTCCCAAGGAAAGATCCAGAGTCCCATAATAACAGTTCTCCTATTGAAGCTTGTGAAATATTTTCAAGGCTTCTGATAGAGATCTAAAAGAACTGTTATTATACTTCACAATAGTAGGTTGGAAGGAAAAATGCAATATGATGTGCAGCATCTTAAGAGCAGATATCCTCCAGGCCAATTTCTACTAGTATTATTACTACAAACATTATGTAAAAATCTGATCATTACCCCTAGAAAATGAAATGTACCCTTACTCAAGTAGCCTGTGAAAACTTTCCTGTATTTAAAAGCTTGAAGCAAAAGTTCAGCTGAATGAAAAAATGTACAAGCGGACATTTCATATAATCCTTTTATTTGAAATATATATACCTTTCAAACTGAAACCTTTTCTTGACTTGACTTTTTTGCTCTAAAAAGTGAATTTGGGAAAAGTTTGAACAAAAATCTTCTGACCATTTTTGGCAAAGACACATAGATTTAATTTTTTAAAGGGGGAACGAGAAAGAAACATTCTACCAATTATTTTTTTTCCACACAACAAACCCAAATTGTTGGAATGCCAGACTGTGACATGTAAATAATACTAAATGATCAAGTAACATATAAACTACAAGATTTTGAGCACAGACTGACATGTCTACCTTGTAAAAAATAAAATTTTTAAAATACTATTTGAGCCTGGTCAGATTACCACAAGTAAACAATCTGAAGTTGTTTAAAAACTCATTCATCCCTGAATGGGAAATCATCATTCCTTGGCAAATATATCATTACCAAAAGAGGAATGTCACCAGTTCATAGTAGTGATAAGCAAAATGAGTTGGCTGAAATGACCTCTGTAAATGAAACCATAATACAATGGCACTTCTGAGCCAAGATGTTTTAGCATCATCAGAAAGTTCTTCCATTTTCCTGATCATCCCTCTAACTTTCCTCTGCACCTCTCCTATCCTGGATTAGTCTTTCTTAAACCTGGGTGACCAGAACCATAAACTGCATTTCAGATGAGATCTCACAGAGTACATTAAAATATTCCCCATCTGTAACAGAACTATTTCCCCTGATACATTCTAGGATCAGATTTTCCACAGTCACATTTTAGCGGTGACTAACAGCAATCTTCTGACTAACACACTATTACTACCGTTACCTCAATCTTTATGTTACAGAACTTCAAGTTTTCAGTCCTTGGGGGCATAACTCTGCATTTCCAACTACCACATCTTGTCCATTTTTCTCATTAAAGAATTCAAGATCATCCAAATCTCATCAGCATCGCTACTGGCTCCAATCTGTGCATCTCCATTAAACCGTATGTGTGTGCTTCCAAAGTTTAGCAAGCTATGAAATGAAAATATTAAATATGCCTCGTTGCAATATCAGGTCTTGAGGTGCTTCAATAACTCCCCAACCTGTTCTTTCCACTTCCATACTATCTATACTGTTTCACTATTAGCCAATATTTCACCTGACGACTCTTCCACTTTAATCACTTGAACATGATACGGCATCAAAAGCCTTACTAAGATTCAGCTAGATTAGACATAATGTAAAAAGGAGAATAATAATGTGGAGTGGGACTTTTTACAAGGGCATGTAGTGCTAGGACAAGGGGTAATGGCTTTAAACTGCAAGAGGGCAGATTTAGCTTAGATCTTAAGAAATTGTTCCCTGTGAGGGGGGTGAGGCCCTGGCACAGGCTGCCCAGAGCAGCTGTGGCTGCCCCCTCCCTGGAAGGGTTCAAGGCCAGGTTGGACGGGGCTTTGGGCAACCTGGGCTGGTGGAAGGTGTCCCTGCCCGTGGCAGGGGGGTGGGACTGGATGGGCTTTAACGTCCCAAACCATTCTATGATTCTGTGATTCTCTTTGTCTACAAGATTAGTGCTCTTATCAAATAAATCATTTATTTTTCAGATTTCATAACCAAAATGGATGAACAGTGGCTCTCTAAAAATGGCTAAATGAATTTTTTTTTTTCATACAAGGGAAATAATCTTTTATAACAAATGCAGAGGAGGACACTCAGACAAATGTATGTTTTTACTTTGGATACAAGTGGATTTTTTACTATTTGTTTCAAGCTTGCAATCCCATCTGAGAGTGGAAGTGGTAAAATTCTATTTGAAATCCTATGCTAGCAATGAAGTTGCACACTTGGAATAACTATTTTGTTCCATAGAAAATATCACTAGAACTCCTGCTTTTTGCATAGAGTATGTTCAAAAGACTCTTGTAGAAAGATTCTGTACTTGAAAGTATATCTTTGAAATACTTCTAGGATTGAATCTTCCAAGATTTTAACGCTTCCAACTGAGGTTATCCTTAAATATGAAGATATGAATGTCTGTGGAAAGGATGTTGCTAATATGCCATAGAAAACATGCAAGAAACATTCATTTTAAAAAAATGTTTACTGTTTAATGATTCTGAATATTCTTTTTAGTGTATATAGCATAGATATTTAGTGTATAATCTTTTTAGTCTATATATATTTAGCATATAAAGAGAGATGTATATACATATTAACGTATAAACAAATATTGCTGCTAAAAAAATAGGGGTATAAATAATTCAACACAGAACTAGAGGCTACACGAAAGCAGATTTACTGGTCCTGGAAATGAAGCTTGGGTATGAAAATTCATTCCTCAACCTCTGACAGTTGACATTAACATGGACCCTTATAAATCTGGCCTTTAAGAAAATTCTACAAATAAATAAATAAAGCAAGTATCATTCCTCATCTGTTTTTCTTTTCCTGGAAAGCATTCTGAAAGTAATCTTTTTTCCAGACATAGATTATTCTGCACATGGGTGAAATTCTGCTCCTTTTTCCAGTCTCCTCAAAAGATTGGGAAAATAAAGATACATTTCAAGAAACAGGACAACACCAGCAAAAAAAAAAAAAAAAAAAATCTTAATGTAAAGTTTAGCACAGATTAACTACACAGGATCCTGCACTATGCAAATTCAATTACATTTATCAGCACATATGAGTATCACAATACCGTCTCAAGGAGAAGGAAAAGAAAAACAACCAGACCCTCAGAAACCCCCTCACCTTTCCAACCCAGTAAGTTATAAAGGACATGTTGAAGAACTGCTAATATTTTTCTCTGTAGCTGTCAACCTGTCTTAAACGATACCTAGTGACTTTCTCTGTATAATCCCATCTCAGTGACACTCATTTCACACAGTTCAACTAAATGGCGAAATGCAGAAACACTTTGGAGCTTAAAATTAAGGTTCAAACAATTTAATTTCAAAGTACTCCTTTAGCAAGGAAGTGTTAAAAAAAAGAGTGAAGAGCTAGTTGTTAGTAAATAAAACCAACCACATGCAAATTAATTAATCTGTTAAATAAAAATCTACCTTAAGATTGCATTACAAAAGTATGTCTGTGGATACATAGGTGCATTAGCCTCTTTGATTTCCATCTCACTTTACAAAATACAGGGGTTTTTAGGTCTATAATCCCTGAAAATTAAATCTAGGACAGGAAAGTCAGCCCTTGTTCTTCCTGCGTATATTATACCCCCCAGTACCTCTGCAGTCTGCCTGTAAACTTGTGCAGATGCAATTAAAGTGCCTCTGTAACTGAAACTTTCTAAACCCTTCTATTATTTATGCAAGAAGAAATATAACCCTCTACCCTCATTCATCTCTGTACTGGATTGCAAGACATAGCAGAGGAGTAAAGAAAATTAAAACTTTATTTGCTGAATGATGTATATAGATGTGATTTTTAATGTTAACAAAGAATGAACCTGAGGAGCACAATGTGTCTTTTCATAGTAATAAAACAGCCCCCATACTTTCCTGTGATTTCTTTATATATATGTACAAACTTTATATTTTTTATATATGTATATATAAATATATAAGGTTTTGCCTTCAATAAGCATTCAGCCACTGAAATTGTACCACTAAGTATGCCCTTAACTGATTATTTTTCCATTTTGAACATCTTAATTCCAAGAATCTGTCTAAAGACTTAAACTGGCATCATTATCCTAGAAACATGTAAGAGTAAATGAATCTAAGGAATAATAAAAGGTTCTGACCTCAGTGTAGGTATCCTGTATCAAAAACACTTAGAAGTGTATAAAAGATTGACCAGGTGATCTCATTCTTTAATTTATTGTCTGGCATAACAATAAGGGTTGTTCTTCAGCACAATTGCTGGTTATAATTAATGACAGTAAACGATGCAAGTTGTATACACATGAATATTTTTCCTGTAAATGAGATAACATTGAGCATCCAAGCAATACAAAGAAGCATTTAATGAGCCTCAAGGTCGCATGCTATATAAATCATTAAGCCACTGAAAAATAAAAACCTTTGAAACAAAAGACAGGATCCCAAGTTTGCAAGCAGTACAGTCCTACAAAAAGGATAATCAGATGGCAAACGGACATCAGATATTGAAACTCAATATACAGAACACAGCCTTTAAATAACAGTAGCAGCCTTTCCCTGGGGTCAAGTTTGCAATACTGGGATGCAATCCTTAAAATTTTCTCCTCTTATTTAGAACAAAAACTATTTTTACATAACTTTGGGATTTCTCTTTCAACCATGTCACTGGGTGACAAAGTGATACAACTGTACATCACACAAAAAGTTCTAGTCTTTCTCTTTTAGCTTTTAACAGCAGATTCCTGATTATGCCACTATAACAAATACCTCTGAACTATTTAACTTACTAACACAGTTACAAGGAAAAAAACCAAAATCCCAAATATGTAATTCATAAAGCAGCATATTTTCCTTAATTAATTTTCTCAAAGTTTACAATATCTGTACTAATTCTCTGTAACTAGATATGTTCTGGATCCATTCTCAGAGAATCTGCGTAGAATAAACATTTGAAACATCTTAAAGACTAACTAAAACCATCTTTCTACTACACTGCAAGGCAAATAATTTTTGGATGTTTTGCATTTTTATGCTAAATAGTGCAGCTGCAATTGATAAAAAGCAATCAAGCTAATTTAAGTCAATCATGTCCAGGAGGTTCTCATCACTTGTATAAAAATGCTCTCACACTCACTTTAAGGCTTTACCACAGCAAGTAGCTTCATCCCCTCCCCCAAATTTTGGTACCTTAAAGTTCCCTCTGCATCTTATGTGACAAAGAAAATTAAATATAAATATAAATATAAATATAAATATATATAAATATAATTCTTATGGAATAAGAATCTGTACATTTTTACACTATAAATTAAACTTGTATGTCTCATTTGAATACATGCTTATGTTGATAGTACCATTTGAGCACAAATTCGATTTATCCTAATTACAGTAACACTGTACCTTTGGTGTACAATGAGGCATCAGGTCAAAGGCAAAGTAAACTTCTAGCACTCAAAATGCACAACTGTTACCCTCTAATGCATAATCTGGATTACATTACTGAGATCATAACATATGTTTTTAATTTATTATTTTGATTTATCAATATGGCACATCACAGCTGCCATTCTGAGTTCCCTCTCAGCTCCTGTATTTGACATTTTAAATGCTGATTGTTTATCTTTTAAAAATTTGCATTAGCTATTGTTGCTACATTTTAGACCTATAAAACTACTATAGCCATGCAAGAACTCCTTCCTAGATGGGGAAAATCCAACATAATGGAGCTGAATCCTGTTATGATTCTTACGCATGTGGCCAACCCACACACACATGTGACTGCTGACACTTCTCAGCCAGAAAAAAAATAATTAAATAACTGGAAGCCTTGAACATCAAAGTATGCCATGCCTTTATTGCTGTTCCCTATGCAATGGTTATGGGATTCAGTACAGTAACCAGAGATGGAAGCAGAGAACCACATAACATGTCCTGGATCTCTTTTTCCTCCATGAAGAAATGAAACCAAGTGAAAGCAGGTGCTATCAGATTGACTCAAATTGCTGTAATGGCTTCTTTTCATGTTTTCTTTGAGCAGGTGCTCATCAAACCATTTGCTCACTGTTCCCACGGAAGCAAATAAGGAAAATACAAAAACATCAAGAAAGTCCTGCATCTGACCAAGACAAGGTTTGAAAAACATACCCTGGCCTTCAAATCATAAAACCTGCATCTGTCTCAGTGGGAGAAAATAAGATTTTATCACTGAAATAATTTTCTAATAATTTTTGGTCTACAGTTGTTGGACAGGAAAATTTCTTTTTATTGATGAACTCCTATGTATCTTTTTAAATACACTGAACTGTTAAAATCAAATAATAATATGAGCTTTTCATCAAACTGTTAGAACTATAAGTGAATAATAATTCTTGGACTTTAATAATAATTATTATTAGAATTAATAATACATTGCAATTCTGAAATGTTCTAGAAATGCTTCTTTTGCTTATGCATCAGAAATAATTCACAACAATAGCTAAATCAGCGCAAAACAAAGACAACTAACTGGAGAAACAGGCAGCACTTACCTTGGGGTTGTGGAGCCTGTCTCTGGAACTTGTGAGATCATACTTGGAGCTCTCTGTCCAGTTTGGACTTGCCCAGTACAAGCCAGATATTGAAATACCAGCATGAGTCCAACTGAGGCCCCACCTGGATGGTCATGGGACAGGGGCACAAAACAGACTAGAAGAGACTGAGCCCCAGGTTTTTGCACTCTGAAGAAAAAGCCACAGGGAGGCCTTACTGCCGTCTTCAATCACTTAGTGCAAGGGCATGAAAAGATAGAGCCAAACTCTCCTCAAGGGTGCACTGGGAAGGGATGAGACACAGCCGGAACATGGAAATTCCACCTTGACATAGAAAAACTACATTTTTTTACCACAGGCTTGGTCAGCTACTGGAATAGGTACCTAGAGAGGTTATGGAATCTCCATCCCTGAGATATTCAAAACTTGACTGGACACAGCCCTGAGAAACCTGCCCTAATAAAGATCTGCTCTGAGCAGAAGCTTGGGCTAGATGACCTCTACAGCCCTCTCCCAAGGTACATGATTCCATGATTCATCCGAATTGAAGCCTCAATCTGTCAGTGTCACATACGCCCTGCGCTAAAAGCACAGAGAACAGATGTGCTCACACTCAGCCTGGCACCACAACACACCATGCTAGGAAGTACCCACTGGAAGAGGAAGCACCTGCAGACCAACCCTCCCTGAGGATTTCCCCAAACATGGGCATGCAGCAACGGGGCTGCACGGGCTGAGGGTGAAATGCACTGCGTAAGAAAAGGTTAGAAAGTCCCAGAATTTCGGATATCCTGTGATTTTGTTCATGAGGTAAGTGGTGAAAATTTTTTATATAATTGTTCTTTAACCATCCTTTCTGCAATGAAGTTGAGCAAAGAGAATCTTTCAAGGTTTCCACTTGCCTAAAACCCATTAGAATCACTACAGACATAAAGTATTTAAAGAGTTTGCCAGTAACTGCAGAAGATAAATACTCTAACAAAAATGCTTAAGAATTATCCGACCGAACATAAGCAAAGAACAATGTCAAATTTCAAATCAAACTATCAGCAACACATCAAAACGACAGCTTTTCTTGGGGACAGTCCACTCAGAAAAATTGCAAAAGTTTAGATAAAATACAAGGCAGAGTTTACTTACAAGCACATCCAGAATACTACTTTTATTTTCACAGAATTGTGGTATGTTCACTGATAGTAAAAGCAGCAAGAAAAAAACCCTATATGCTCCAGTATCCCCAGAAATTCTAGAGAATAAAAAAACCTGCCAATGACAGCATATGTTGAGAATGTGCTGAAAACATACTTAAAGCTTCAGACATTTTAAGAAGTAGGCATGCAATCTGAAAGCTGGTGAAATTCATAAATCATAGACCTGTACACAGGGAAAATTGGGCTAATATTGTCCTTTATCATGGCAGGCTACAATCAGAGTTGCATTTAGCCATTACTATTCATGTGCTTTAGTAGTTAGCTATAAGCACTTTCTTCTTTGTTACTATATTTTATTTTGACCCAATTTCTAATTTTCAGTAAAGAACTGATAGAATAATAAAATCATAGAATAATTATAATCTGCTTTTTTAATAACTACAAACTTATGCCACTGTGGACAGAAATAAAGACCGATCTCTTGCATTCACATCTGTATTTATAAGGCAAAGTATGTTTTAAAGATGAGTTAGCTTGCAAATGGAATTACTCTAGCTAAAATGAAAGAGAGACTGCAAACAACTAGTGCATTGGCATATATTATAATATACACTTACTAAAGATTTTAGGACTAGGTGGTGTATTTAGAAAGAAAAGTCAAGAAATGGTAGTGCTTGATAAACAGAACACAGTCACAATCTTATATAGCAACACAAATACTTAAGACCTCACTAGCAGCAACAGTAAATGTTTATGTGCAACCCCGGTAGTGGCAATTGCCTCACTAAGAAAGGCTATCAGGTTGGTCAGACATTATTTCCCCTTTATAAATCCATGCTGGCTACTCCCAGTCACCTTTTTGTCTGTCATATATTTGGAAATTACTTCCAGGATTATTTCTTCCTTATTATGACCTTTCCAGGCTTTCAAGCCTGTAGTTCCTTGGATCCTCCTTCTTGTCTTAAAGATAAGAGCAACATTTGCTTTCTTCTAGTCCTCAGAAACTTCCCTCAACGACCACAACCTTTCAAAGATAATTGACACAACGCCATATGTACTTCCAAGTGCATTCCAGCAAGGCCAAGGGACTTGTGTGTGTCCAGTTTGTTTAAATATTCCCTAACCAGATCCTCCTCCTTTAGGGCAACTTCACCTGGCTGCGGACTTTTGTACTGGTTTCAGAGACACAGGATTGCTGAAGGCTAGTCTTACTAGTAAAGATCAAGGTGAAGAACACATTCAGTACTTTAGCCTCTCCATGTCCTTTAGGATCAGGTCTCCACTCCCATTCATCACTGAGCACAGATTCTCCCTAGTCTTCTGCTGTTGATGTGCCTGTAGAAACCTTTCTTGTTGCTCTTCACACCTTGTGCTATATTCAAGGCCAGATGGGCTTTGGCTTTCTTAACCCTATACCTGCATGCCCAGATGGGGTCTCCCTATTCCTCCCAGGTCACTTGTGCTGCTCCCATCCCCCCGTATCATTCCTTTATATTTAGCTTCATAATTAGAGGAGAAGTAATGAGAGCTGATTTCAATTATACAAAAGTGATCATTTACAGAAATGCATGATACCAAAACATTCTCATATATTTTAACAATTCCTGAAAGCAGTCTTTGTCCAGGAAAAACATACATCATTTCTTACCCTCTCACTAGGTATGTGACAGACTGCTTCAAAATTTATGACAAAAGATGACATAAAGTATACTACCCACTGCCAGACTCCTAGTACACAGAATCGTGCTGGAAGAGAAAGAGATAACAGAGGCAACTGGCACTTCAACACAGATAGGCCTGAACTTTTGCTTGGCTCATAAACCAACACAGCTGCAGGGCTGGGCAACAACCATGAGTCACCAATGTATATGAGTCTAGGTCAAGTCTGGCAAAGATTTCCTGCCTGATTTAAACTTAGTTTATTTGGTCCAATGGCACTTTTCCTAGAAACGGAGGGCAGGTTGACCACACATGTGCCTGTCTTTATTTGTGGCCTGACACTTGGCAGGATAAACTTCGTTATGTTTATGGTTATGCTTAGGAAAACTACTCTCGATTGTTTCCAGTCTGTTGCAATCATAAATCTACAAGCTGTATTAAATATGTACTATTGTATTTGCCACAACTTTATGAAATCATGCATAAAATCCTAAAATGGGATAAAATAAAGGCAACTTCTCTTCACCTCCCCCAATTTCTGGCAGCATTTCAAAATCAACAAGGAAGCAAACCAATCCTTATATTGGAAGGTCAGCCAGGACCTTATTTACAGGAAAGATATAACTGGCCTAAAAATTAAATAAATAAATTGTTCAGTAAGAGAAAAGCAATTTTCTCTTGTATCAACTATGTAGAAAGATGAAACAGCTCCACAATTAAATATCTTAATATGTGTCTATTAATGAAGAAAATTGAGTTTCTTCTAGGCAAAATAGTAAAATGAAATTTACACTTGCCTCAAAAATGAAATAAAATAATAGTAAGGGAAAAGACTACTTTATGGCAACTCAGATAACATGGATCTGACTAGGTACTGAACAGAATTACGGTTTAATCTTTTATTTTTCTACTTTCCAATCTCAGGAACCTTACTGCTCCTGACATAAAGCAGAGAAATTTAGCTATAAATATTCAAAGACAGAAAAGAATGTGGAACTATACCAAGACATAAAATACATATTCCATTTGAAATTCAACATAGTGCAGAATCCATTAGAAACCATGCACCATGTAACATTTAAGAGTTCTGAAACATGTAAAAGATGAGTGAGGTGTAATCTGGAGCTCAGCTATATCTGAGCAATTTTTCCTCTAGTTTTCTTCCTTGCCCTGTAAGGACTCCTCTTATTTTTACATGATTTTGCTATGTATCTAGATTTAAAGATGAAAGATGAACCTCCAGTACAAATCTTTCCAGCAGTAATCCATCTTCCATACAAGCCACTGACCAAAGAATCACTTCTGATACACTGGATATGGCAAGCAGGTATCATGAACACTTTTGCAGAAATACAAGGAAAAAGAATCTTAATAACTTTTGTTACTACTGGTAGTAATTTCTACCTGAAATTTTCTTATTACTTTACTATTTGTCTTAAGTTTTAAGGCAACATCAGTGTCCTCAGTGAAGAATATTTCAACTTCAATGTTCCTCCAGTTTTACTACTGAAAAAAATGTACATGTTTTACAACAGGAAGTAACTTTTTCCAATATTGCTATAAAAATGTTTTAAATTCTACCACAAACAGTATACATACTTGGAAAACAGCAAAATATTATTTAGGCAAAAAGATTATGAATATACAGAAATAATAGATACTGATTTTTATTTCAATCAGGTATTACAGGAAGACAGCTATAATAGTTATGAATACTATAATCTATTCCAGAATCCAGTTTAGTGTTGCTCTAATGGTGTTCAAAACAATAAGTAAATGATACAGTGTAAAAGTAATTAAATAATGGAAAGTATTTTCAGTATATTCTTGGAACTTCAACAGTTTAAACAGTTTAAAGGGGAAAACAAGCATGCAGTAAGCATGATCCAGAATTGTTTTTATTTACACACTCTTCAGTCTTTCCCACCGTATACCAATCTTGTGTATGATCTCATAGTGTAGGGCAGCTGGAAGAAAGTAGTTTTTAAAGATAAGAAACAGCTGTTATGCTTGTTTGACCTGAGGAAAAATTTGAAAGACAAAAGCAAAAGGACATGAGAAAGAAAATAGTCTTCACAAATGCAGTGTTTGCAGAATTGTTTCAGCCTATTTCTAGCCAACTCTGGTAACAGTATCTGATGTGCACCTTGCTTGCATCAAACTTCTATTGAAAGACAGAAGTAGAAGGGAACCTAGCAAAGGCAATGGTAAAATAGGCAGCCAAAAAATTCCTACAGAAACCGAAACCAAAGCATCCTTACCCATTTTATTCTATCTTCTGATCTACTTCTCAATCCAACTTTACACTAGTACCAACATTTTCAAAACTCTCTAAATTATTGACTTCTAACTCCTTGATTTTATCCATTTCTAACACTAATCATAGCAAAACTCTGCTGGCTCAGACAATATTTAAGCAGCTCTCTACACCAGCGCTGATGTTTCTAATCCAGAGCTATTAAGTAGCAGCATCTTCTGCAATCCCTGTCTACAGTTCCATGTTCCTTTGTCACTCATTTCCTGACGATTCTGTAATACACCTGATTTTCTTCATAAAGCTTTAGATTATTATTAATATTAAAGTATTATTAATATTAAAGTATTATTACTTGACAAAAAAATCCTCTTCTTTCCTTCTCTTGTAACTGTTATTCCTTCAAATGCATCATAAATATTTGTTTGCATTTTTAAAACTATTTTTTTCCACTTTTATAAAACTATTTTTTCTAGCACAGTACTGCTTACACAGTTTCTTCTGTAAAACTAAAAATACAATCACACTGAAAATATTCAGTCATTGTTAAGCAAGAATCTTTCAGAAACAGAGACAGATCTGTGGCAAAGAGTACACTGTGGAAATTCATCAGGATGCACACAGTCTTTAAACAATTACAGCTGGTGGAATGGACACAGGTAGGAAAAGTATGATCATGTCAGAGCAAGAAACCTACAATATATAGTGTCTGTAACAATGTCCGCAAAGTTTGGCGTTCTCATCATTTTTTACATCCTACAGTTCCTTCTCAAATATAAGGAAATTAACTCTGAGAATCATAGGATAAATTAATCTTTTGTATGAGAAAGTGCACATTGAACAGAGAAGTAAAGGAAACACTTCAAAGCCTTTCTTACTTATATTTCACAGAACCAATGATAACCAAAGTCAATTAATTATATAGATTCAAATTTCTTAACGCCACATAATGCTATTTCTTTAACAAATTTTATTTTATAGAAATAATGTAACTAATGTTAGCAGGGGAAGGTATATGATCCTGTACAGGAAAAACAAATCCAAAGGATTTGTTTAAAGAGCTAAGATTTAAGTTCTGATGTCATACATTAAAATAATCACAAGAGAAGAATCAAAGAATCAAACAAGTGGAGAACTGCACCACAGTCAACTGACTGAACAGTTTACATTGTTAACCACTTACATGACCAAAGATCTAAAAAGAGCATTTTTCAAAGAAGACAATTGCAGAACTTTGTTACAAGCACTTTTTACCTAGTCAAGTCCAGCAGATGTTAATTAGCATCCTGCCTTTGAGAACATTTTGTATTTTAATAAAATTAAATTCACAGCCTTCTCATTAACTACATATCTTGAAATTTTTTTTCTCTAAGGACATTAATATCCTTATTTAACTAGGTGCTATCACACACAGTAGTTGCTTAGCCCAGCTTCTTTTTAAGTGTCAGACCACTATTTTCATGGGTCACTGTGCACAACTGCAATTCCTCCCTGCAACAACTGGAAACTAAGATGATTATTCCCACATGTCTGTGCCACCTGACGGTCCACAAGGATTTTTATTCACTAAAGCCTTAAGGCTACACAATTTAACTGCCATGACTTACCATGGTAGAACTGTGAAGTACCAAATCTACTTCAGAAAGACAGCTTTTGCCACACATTATCCTTCACTCCTCTAAATGAAACAGTACATTTATGTCTGGGTTTCTATTTCATCCAATTTATAAAATGAAAAAGCAGCTTCCACTTTAATAGAAAACAAAAATGGAAGCCACAAAACTGGAATTCCATTAAGTTTACCACACCAGCTCATGGAAAATATACCAAATGATGACAGAATCAAATAATTCAGGAGAAAATGCAGCTGCTACTTCTTTTGAAGGAAGTAATTTGTCAATACTTTTTACCTATAACAATGACAAATCTTTCAAATCTTCTCACAGCCTGCATTACTTGATGATTTTAAGTATGGAAAGTATCATAGACATGTAAAGTATTATGTAATTATGTTATCACTTGAGATATGAAGTGTATAACTTCTGTTTGCCTTAGCTGATCTCTCTTGGAGGTTTCCCTAAATAGTAGCAGGTCACCTGTGAAACCACTGATCTTTCACAAGCTTGGATTCTTACTTTCATTTTCTACTGTGATACCAAGGCCTAGACATTTCTTTCCTTCTAAGATTTAAACAAGGGGCAGGGGGGAATGAAAAAAAAAAAAAAAAAAACCAACAACAAAGAAACAAACCAAACAAACCACACCACTGCATAGCTATAAGGAAAATATTCAGAATCTTACCAAGGAATAAATCAAAAAGCCATCTGAGGTCTACTCTGTCAGTATGAGCTTCTCCAAAGATTTCAGCACAACCACAGATGCAGAAGCTTTTTTATTTCAAATGGGTCATATCTCCTATTTTATTAAACTCTGCTTCTGCTGCAAGCATGATTTTTTCCTCTGCAGAAACAGGACAGGCAGAGAATGCATCTTTGCACTACTACAGGCCTGAGTGTTGAGATTAAGACCAATTGTGAGCTAAGAACTCTTATCTCTGTTAGGAAAAGCAGAACTCACTGAACGATGCTCCCAAACTGACTCACTAATTAAAAAAAGACACCATTTGCAATCTCTGGCCTTAGCACAAACACAAATGCTGAACTGTCCCACATTATAACCCTGCACTGCATTCTTAACATCCATATTACAAAAAAAAGTTTAAAAAAAAACACCAACAATACACAACCCTTACTGTACAAGAAGTAAAAAGCCTACCTTGTCCCTACCTTTGTACAGCGAACTTTTGCCTAGCTGTATGTACCCTAGGCAAGAGTCAGCTTCATTAACAATTTTCTATCTTCTTTCATTTTTACACCAAGATACCACAAGAGACCAGCCACTATTGCTCTTTCCCTCTTTCACTTCTATAAACAGAGACCCACTTGTCTTTGGCCTTAAGGCTATTCGTGGCTTATTCACCAAACCACAGCCCCCGTCTCTCTTCAGCCATACGACTTGTGAAAGACTGGAATGTCCTATGACTGTCTCAAAGCTTGCTTGTGTTTGCGCAAACCTCCAAGAGAAGCTGCTGCGGCCTGTGAACTGGTCTGGGGGATGCTGCACAGAGACGCGGGGGTGTATTGAAGGATGCACTCTCCACTTCTTTGCAGTTGCATTGTCCGGACTCTTTAAATAAGCCTCACAGGGGCAGACATGGACTGAGCTGGCCCCATCCTGTAGCCCTTTGTGGCTCCATTGTGTAGGCCAGACCCCATGCCTGCATTGCTAATGAACTGATAAGAGGCAAACTTTCCTGCCCTTGACTCCGGATGCAACAAAACCTGTTGGACCAAAGGAAAAAAAAACCTAAAGGTGAGCAGATATGCTGATCAGCTGGTACTATGAACTTAAAAAGGCTGAAGAAAATCTTTCTTTTTGTGTATCTATCATCAAAGCCAGATCTGAGTGCATCTACCATCAAAGCCAGATCTGGGTGCATCCATCATCAAAGCCAGATCTGGATGAATCCATCATCAAAGCCAGATCTGGGTGCATCCATCATCAAAGCCAGATCCGTGTGCACCCACCACCAAAGAACTGAAGACTGAGGACCAACGGGACACCGCTGGATCCATGGTGGTGACTAGTCTTGCAGCCCTGTCCCGCATCCTTGCTTTATTTCTGCCTTTTCCTTCTATTCTGTCCATTCGCTACCCCTCTTCACTTTTTTAATAATGAAAACGTATTTTGGGTATGCGGCATTTGACCTTGTTTGTGTCTTAATCTCACTGTTGGGATCGTATCGAAACCTCCCCCAACATTGGATCGGGACACGACTTAATTCATATCTTCCTTTCAGTGGCTCTAGCCCTTTCTTCCCAGCTGTTCCTTAAGCACAAAACCCAAAAATATGCAAAACTACTTCAGCAACTTCTCCTCATATTTCATCATTATAGCCATATGTGCAAAACATCATTAATAGTTTCAGACTGGGAGGTTATGTCTGTTAGTTATGCTAATTACAATGTCTACAGAATCACAGAACCATCTAGGTTGGAAAAGACCTTGAAGATCATCTAATCCAACCGTTAACCTAGCACTGACAGTTCCCAACTACACCAGATCCCTCAGCGCAATGTCGACCCTACTCTTAAACACCTCCAGGGATGGGGACTCCACCACCTCCCTGGGCAGCCCATTCCAACGCCCAACAACCCCTTCTGGAAAGAAATGCTTCCTGATATCCAGTCTAAACCTTCCCTGGGGCAACTTGGGGCCATCACCTCTTGTCCTATTGCTTGTCACTTCGTTAAAGAGGCTCATCCCCATCTCTCTGCACCCCCCTTTCAGGTAGCTGTAGAGGGCGATGAGGTCTCCCCTCAGCCTCCTCTTCTCCAGACTAAACAACCCCAGTTCCCTCAGCCATTCCAGACCCTGCCCCAGCTTCGCTGCCCTTCTCTGGACATGCTCGAGTCATTCAATGTCCTTTTTGTAGTGAGAGGCCCAAAACTGAACACAGGAATCAAGGTGCGGCCTCACCAGTGCCGAGTACAGGGCTGAGATCCCTTCCCTGTCCCTGCTGGCCACGCTATTTCTAACACAAGCCAGGATGCAATTGACCTTCTTGGCCACCTGGGCACACTGCTGGCTCCTGTTCAGCCAGCTGTCAATCCGCACCCCCAGATCCCCCTCTGACTGGCAGCTCTCCAGCCACTCCTCCCCAAGCCTGTAGCGCTGCTGGGGGTTGTTGTGGCCCAAGGGCAGCCCCTGGCACTTGGCCTTATTGAAGCTCATGCAGCTGGCCTCAGCCCATGGCTCCAGCCTGCCCAGGTCTCTCTGCAGAGCCTCCCTACCCTCGAGCAGATCAACACTCCCAATTGTGTCCCCCTTGGTTTTGCATGTACCTAGTGAAATTTCTTTGTGTACAGTGCCAATACACTAGAATCTAACTGGGCACCTTTAGACAATCACAATATAAGCAACAGTTAAAGTATAAAAAGAATCGTTTCTGAAGCACTCCTATCAAAGTTCCTCTCCAAAAATCTCCAGTTAGAGTGAAGGTTTTAAATTAGTAGGTAACAGGGCTAATATTTTTCTAATCATTTCCATCAACCAGAATCAAGGCTAATGGAATTTTAATTTATGTTATCACACTGAATTTTGCTTCGTTACAGAAACCCATTAAAGCTGTCTAAGTGAATATTGTTTTAAATGTCAACAAGGTAATTTTCTGTAAATCTAAGGGGGGGGGGGGGGGGGGGGGGGAAGTGGGAACAAAACCAACACAGTTATTTAATTAAATCACCTTAATTAAATAAAATAGACGAAACTGAGGAGTATTTTGACAGTAAGAGAAATCTTGCATTCATTAAACTATTTGTCCCAAACAACGTGCATAAAGTCTTTACACTTCATGTATACAACCCTTTGTACTTTCATCTTTCCCATTTTGTTTTTATTTGTGTTTTCCTGTCTCTGGGCACTACTTTCTATAGGCCCTGCAAATGGAACTCTCCCCTCCTTCAGTCACCTTTCCCTCAGGCAATTCCCTTCCAATTTTCTTATGAAACAAAAATAATGGTGTCCCCAAAAGAAAGACAGAACATTTACAGCTACTATTCAAGAGTAGACTCAGTCAGCATGGGGGAGGGGAAGGTGTAAATAAATGAATTAATATTTAATTTTTCTGGGGATAAATGAATGCTAGTATATAACACACAAAGCAGAAAATACACATCTTTGGTACAGGATTACCTATCATGTATTTGAGAGCGCTTCATCTGTAGTATCATAGTCACTGAGGTTGGAATGGGTCTCAGGAGGTCACTAGTCCAACCTCCTGCCTAAAGCAGAGAACACTGAAATCTCACCATACTGTCCGACGCGCCTGTGAACAGTCAAGTCTTGAAATCCTCCAACAGATAAATAGCCGAAAAAAACCTTTGCTTCACAGTTTACTTCTGTTTAAATATAGCAAATTGCTAATAAGCATTCTGTCGGGTTAACTCTTTGAATTTACTGCCTTGCCACTATGCTCCTCTCTCCTGTTCTAAACTGTCATGAGGCACACAAAACATGGGAACTGTGTAAGTGAAATGTCTGGCAAAGACACCTAAGATAAAGCTCCAATTGAAATATGCAACACACTGTCAAGAAAGCTGTGAACAGCTGCAGAGTGACAGAGAGAGTAAATGGTACATAAGCCTCCAGAATAGAGCTTTTTACAGGGGGTGATCTTTCCTTTGCACGCACAGCAGATCTACCAGAACAATACACTGGCAGCATAGCAAAAAAGACCACACTGAAATATCTGGTGCAGCCTGATTTGAAACAAGAAAAATCACAAAGCAATAGAAAAATACAATTTCAAAGTAAAACTCTAACTTAGAAAAATAAAAATGTGAGAGTAAAATAACCGGTTATACCATTATTACTATAAAATTAAAAGCAGATTTACATTTCAAGCAATATCAAGTATCAGTATTGCAATAGAAAAATAAAGCGTTTGTAGTTTTGTTCCAAGTATTTTGTGCTGTCTGCTTTTATTTGCCCTTTATGCAAACTATGAACTGCCAAGAAGTCAATCATTTCACAGTCCTTCTCTATAAACAGACTTGTCTGAAAGAAAAAACAGATTGCAATAAATACCTACTATAACCACCTTTCCTCTTCATTTTTATTAGGTTTTCTATATTAATACATGTATGCTGAACACATCAGTATTCAGTTACAGTACCGACTTCACCTATTTTCCTAATCTATTTTTTTCCATTTGATGGGACTATGATCACAATTTACAACATTTCTTTGTAGACAATTACTTATTTCACAGTTCACTAACCTTCAAACAGGACACTTGCCAGTTTGCAGGTGTGTTATCTAAAGCAATGATACAGTAACTAATAAAGCGCTAAGTATGTTTGTGTCAGAATTTCTTAAAAAATGAATGTTTTCTCTCACCCAGCTGAAATGAATTTGCATCAGTTTGTGTAAGTTTTTTTTCCTGATGGTAAGAGCAGTAGTTAAGCTCTATCGTCTCAAACTGTACTATCTACCACTTTTCAAAGTACACAAATGGTAGCATCTCATCTTTTTAAATCATCAAAAAGGATCATTAATGCTGTTTAATCTCTTTCCCTCTGCAGTAACAGTACAAGGCTTCATTTAAAAATTAACATCTATAGCTTTTTCACAACAGCAAGGAAAACCTCAGCAAGTCTAGTATTCTTCCTTTTAAGTATTCTGTATGAAGCACAGTGACATTTTCAGTGTTCTATAGCTGGAGTAGCCTGACCTCAGGATTTTCACATCACTAACAAAGAGATAATCAAAACGAAGACTGTATACATCTGAGTAGGAAAAGTTTGCATAGTTTGGCACTATTATCATATATACACTTAAAAATGGAACAAAATGAAATGCATGTAGCAGAGGTGGTGAACCTTCTAAGGCCTGATTCCAAACATTTTGCCTACTGGCAATAAACCATTTTCAGACCTCCCAACTCTGGCCACCATGATAGTTATTGCTTTACAGGATTATATCTCTTTGTTTCAGCTGTCAATAAAAACTTCAAATGACAGCTTTTCTAATCAAATAAACCTATTAAAAAACTCCAAAACACTGACATCATCGAGACAACAGAAACACCATGCAAAAAGCACATCGTGTTTAGATCTAGACTCATTTACTATTGGCTTCAAATTTCCTTACATCATATGGCAAAGTGTCATTGTACCTGAAATCTTAATCAATTATCATCGTTTGAAGGAAATTAGGTATAGTCATCAAAAAAATCCAGATGTCCTCTTATTTCTGATGATCTGTTACAACACATGTAAAACAACTATCCGAACAGATACACTACTCATGCCTCTCAATAGTAGTCAATATTCTGCAGAGATTAAGAATTATTGTAATTCCACTTACACTTCATTTCTGACTGTTGAAACCAACTAATAATATTTTCTGTGCTCATTTTGCTAAGACATCATGAAAATTCGAGACTTGAAACAATACCAAAAAATTATCTATTCTACTGAATAACAAACACTTATAGAATTCACCAACAATGAAAGTGAAACTAATGAACCTCCAGGGATACCCGAACTACAAGAAACAATAACTAATATCAACAGATTACTTCTAAGCCTCATGCCCTATTAGACTTGGCTTGTGAGAACCATGGAGGGAGGTGGAGGAGTATCACGTAGAATCAGGAGACTCAAATAGAACCAGTATTTACCCCTGGGGTCAACACTGGGTCCAGTTGTGTTCAGCATCCTCACTACTGATCTGAATGATTGGGCAGTGTGTAGCCTCGGCAAGTTTGCTAATGATACAAAACTGAGAAGAGCAGCTGATACACCAGAGGGTCATGCTGCTCTTCAGAGGGACCTCAGCAGGCTGGAGAAATGGGCTGACAGGAACCTCATGCAGCTCAGGAAAAGGAAATGTCCTGCGCCTGGGGAGGAACAACTCCATGCACCTGTATATGTTGAGGTCCACCCAGCTGGAAAGCAGTTTGCAGAAAAGGACCTCGTGTGGTCCTGGCGGACACAATGTTGAACACCAGCAATATGCCCTTGAGGCAAAATGACAAATAGTATCCTGGGCTGCATTAGGAGGGGTGTTGTCAGCAGGTTCAGGGAGGTGATTCTTCCCCTCTATTCACTGGTCAGGCCACACCTGGGGTACTGTGTCCAGTTCTGGGCTCTTCAGTACAAGGACATGGACTGGAGGGAGTCCGGTAAAGCACCACAAAGCAATTAAGATGTTAATTAAGGGCTTTATTAAAGAATTGGAGCATCTCTCGTATGACAAAAGCCTGAGAGGGGTAGGACTGTTTAGCCTAGAAAAGAGAAGGGGGCATCTTATCACTGTGCATAAATATCTGAAGGGAAGAGTTAAAGAAGATGGAGCCAGGCTCTTTTCAGTGGTGCCCAGTAACAGGACAAGAGGCAATGGGCACAAACTGAAACACCAGAGGGTCCATCTGAACATCAGGAGATACTGCTGTGTGGGTGACCAAGCACTGGCACATGTTGCCCAGAGAGTCTCCAACCTTGGAGATACTCAAAAGCCATGGGGACATGGTCCTGGCCAACTGGCTTCCTGTGCAGGGAGGTTGGACCAGATGACCTCCAGAGCTCCCTTCCAACCTCAAACATTCTGTGATTCTATGAATCACACCCTGTTGCATCATATGCAGCTGCTGTCTCCAAAACCTGAAGATAACTTGCAGAGCACCATTATTAAGCTAAATAATAATAAAAGGCTTGCTATGATGTAACTGAGATCCTGTCGAGGATTTCTTTTATTACAGGATTTACTAAACTGATTTAATTACAACAAGGTGATTACAAAGTAATCCTATTTAGGCAGGAAGTTGACACTGCAACTATGAATACATTACTCAGCTCCAGATTAGAACTAGCCTTTGATGGTTACTTTCACCTCCAGAGAGAAGCTCTTAAGGCAGGTTATGAGTATGTTTTAGGGCAGCATAAAATTCTACAGTGATAATTAACAAAACCTGTCTATTCTACAAATAGACATTTTGGACATGCAGTAAGACAGGAGTGTGGTTTAATTCAGGCCAAAATGTTATTAACTTTACTCATCTGGGAATGACCAATAATAGCTTATACAGTACAAAGTTCCCTCCATAATGACTCCCACCTGCTGGAGGGCTGCCATTTGCCCTGCACCTCCCTGCAGCTGCTGCTGGAAGCCATTGCCCTCCCTTTAGATAAGACCTGAGGCCTGGAAATAGAAGGTTCAGTTGCTCTAAGCAAACAAAATCTTTTCCCAATTCCTAGCTGCAGAGAACAACACTTGCTACGTCTAGAATCCTTTTTGCTGTATTGCTACCGCACCACAGTCTAGACCTTGGCCTAGTCAGCTTAAAACACAGATCTCAGAGCACGGCTAGCAAAGCAGCATTTGTATTCCTCATGCTGGGATAGCCCACATAGAGTCTCTCACACATCACATTCGTAATATCTTCAGCAAAGATTCATATGAGATATAAACATTCCCTCTACTCCCCCAAGAGTTCTCCAAATTAAATCTTAAATTGAAAGGTAGAATGTCCTTTTGAAAGACAGAATATATCTGAGTACTGAGGACAGACATTGTTGAGTTATATGAAGCTGACATTTGCAAAGCAATTACCAAAAAGATTCCCCATAAAACTAAGAGTAGGTATAAAGTGAATTCAGGAAAATTTTAATCAAAGGAATCATTTTGAATTTTCCTGTCTCGCTGCATCACATTTAGTTTGTACAGGATGTAACAGGAGAATGCAGCTTGAAGGCATGAATTTGTTAATTGAAATATACAATGAAACATGAAAAAAAATTACTGAATTCTTATTGCCACATATTGGCCCTCTGGTCAGTCAAAATATATGAAGGTTAAATAAGCAGGCTAAAGAAATAAGAGGAAAAAAAAGGAGGAATTTCCATCCTGAATAAGAAGTGCAAGCAGCACAAACCACCTGCTTTTACCCGTGTAATAACTGACTAACACTAGGAACGAGATCAGCTATAAAAACCCTCAAACTTATGGCATCCAGTGAGTGGTGTATATCCTCAGTAATTAATTTTTACTGAGGTGTCTTTCTTTTCACTTATGTTAGGGAGGTGTTCTTTCTGCTTTTGTCTAAATATTGATAAGAAACAAGGACTTTGACCTACAGGAATAGACACAGAAATCTACAAATCCAGCCGCTGTCCAGCTTCTGTGTTCCTCAGAGCTCCAGCACACTTCTCCAGAACACCCACAGTTTAACAGACATCCTCTCCAATAAACTGCACACCCAGTCTGGAAGTTGTAACATAAGAGTTTGTGGAGAAGAGACATCCTGGCAATCAGTTTTAACCAGAAAAACTCCCTAGCATACAGCAGGGGGGTAAGAGATGTGCTGAAACCCTGAGAGTTTTAAAAATATGTAACAATAGAACATCATTAGAAGATACACATCAGCCTTGAAGAATCTGATCTTTTAATCTGTGAAATTGCTTGGACACAGAGATCTGTCACTTGTTTTCATGACTGTTAGAGAAAGCAAGTAACATTCTCACACAGTTACACAGCAATTTATGACAAATCCTGTGTTTGGTTATATGAGTATATTTCTTATGCCTAGCTGAAAGCTGCTATAAGACTCTATTCCAGGAAACAAGACTGGATAGGGTCAGTAGTTTTAAGAAGCTCTTGACTGAAATTCTATTCAAAAGAGGTGAAATGTATATTCAGATTAACCACATATCTTTTGTGAGACTCAGTATTATTTAACTCCAGAAATTGTTCTTCATTTCTCATCCCTGAATATCTAGGCTTCTAGATGGAAAGTTGTATAGCCTGTGACATGCCTACAACAACCCCAAGGCTTTAAAACAACAAAAAAAAGTACTGTTCTTTCCTGGTAAGTCCAGGCCTGAGAAACTAATGGGTACACAATGTGCTTTATTTCTACATATATAAAATAAAAGATCTTTTTCAGCAGATCTGTGACGCACTACATCTCCACCATAAAGTACAGGAAAGTAATAAAATATTCAGTGCATCTTAAATGGATAAAAAATTGGATGTAATTAATATTGCCCAAAGTATGCATGTTATTAAAGTATTTTGAGATCAGATAAATTGCTGACATAATTTAAAGTTTAACACAGGTTATTTAAAGTCTCTGCCTTACAGGTAAATGGTGCATATAAAAGCACATCCTGTAATGCTATCTTTTCAAAAATAAATAGAAGACATTTTGAGACAAGTGGGGTTTTTTCCATTTTAAATCTGCTATTAGATCAAAATTATTTGGTAAACCATTTCAAATAGTGGCTGCATCAATACATGTGCATAACTGGGTTTGGAACTTGGTTTATGTTGCTTCTAATGCATCTCAAGACATACCATCTCCCAAAATTATTCCAATTTTATATCCCAAATCCCATATTTTTATGATCTTTGTGGATACATACATAGGTAACATATTGGTCTGTTTTAAAGACTGAAATTATTCATATTTTAAAATAAATTGCACTCAAAACAATAACCACAGATTAATACCATGCACCTTCCAACAGATCCCTTCAAAATACATCAGTAGCCTCACTCTTCAAAAGAGAAATACATAGTAGAAAAGAAGCATCAAGCCAGAGCAACAAAAAGGAAAAAGTGAACTGATAAAGAAACAAGGAATGAAATCACAACAATCTAGTCATTAAAGACAAATTCCCCCCACTGAAGCCAACAAGAATTAGGCACAAACATTTTCTTAAACTGAAATCATAGGTGCTTCTAAAAAATTCTACAATGAGAGCTAGTGTACTACCAGAAAATACATACCAAATATACTGGCATTTAAAGGGTTTTAAATTATTCCACTCTTCTTTAACAAATTGCCTTCTACACAGACTTGCAACAAACACATCATCACCTTGACAGATGCTATTAAAAAAATACATCTATTGCATTTTATGATTAGAAGATACAATACCTCTGTCTGAAGTATGGCAGCTCTCTGTTCTTTGGCAGTAAGTGACTCTTTAAGCACTTCAATGTGTTGCTTGCAATCTGAATTCTGATTGCTAAGGGTTTCAAGCTTAGTTTGTAAGGCAAGAAGTTCTGATTCTTTCTTTGAGAGTTCTTGTTTCAGTTGGTCAATCTGTAATGGAGGAAAAAAGGTTAGATCATTAATATCATTTCCAATTCATAGTTGCACTTGAAATATAAAGGTGTGAATGACCATGATATGACAACTCAGACACCTGTAAATTCTGGAAGAGAATTAAGATTCAGACTTACACTCACAATTGAGTTTCTTGTAATTTAATGTACCCTGTCTTCAGAATGATTGCCCTGCTGTTGCAGAAGTTAAAAGGGAACTCTTAAAGATTATACACAATGATTTGGCCTATAAATTCACCATGGACCTCACTTAAGTTCAAAGGAATTTATCCTATGTGAGGCAAGTCTGGCACGACAGCAAAAATGCATAGGAAAAAAATGTTCATAAAAGTATAAATTCAATCCAATAGCCTATTCCTTCCAACAGCATGATTCCTGTGATGTATCACTGGCCAGAGTGAATGAAGGTTTATTTAGGAACCTGATAAGGAAAAGCAGGCATCTTAGTAAGGACAAGAAATCAGAGAAGTGGAATGTTAACCTTACTCTTCCTGAAAATGTGTTGCTGCCCACCATCCCCACCTCCTTTTTCCCTCCCTGGCAGTTCATACGGAATTCTCAGGTACTAGGAAAGCCAAGCCAAAGAGATTTACTTAAGAGAAGTCTGGGGAAAACGTTATAAAAAATTCCACAGAGTGAAAGGTCTGTGAGACTGTAAAAGCATATCCTAGGAGAAACAGCAGAAACCTAGTCACTAAGACAGAGCTTCTGAATTTAAGTGATTTTAATGTTCATCAGTAAAAGTCATGGAATTGTGATTATTCTTCCCTTTCCACAATGATAAATGGGACACATACCCACAGAATGCAGAAGCATGGTGGATTTAAAATATATGAATCTGAACAAAGCACTGGACAATACAAAGAATGATGCTAAAGGATTGTGAATTAGATGACATGACTATTATTCTTAAAGTTGTGTGAACTAACACTGGTCACCAGATGAGTTCAGGTACATCATCTCATAAGGATTATTTGAAACACCTCAGTGCATCTGCATAACTCAGAGAAACCACACTTCCTTTATATCTGGAAAGTTTTCTTGATGACTGTAAAGTCTAGATTTTTTTCTTTAAAATTCAATTCTGCAACAACCAAAGAAGTACTAGAAGAGTTCTTTCCATCCTCTCCTATCAGTTGCATCCCAACAGACATTTGGGATGCAAGAAATCTAGAAGGGCTAGATGGAAGGATACATTGCAAGTATATCCTTAAAAATTAAAAAAATGTTCCTTCCAACTATAGTCCATATGCATATCTTAACATATTTATTCCTTATTTCTCTTTATAAATCTCAGTATATTTATCCAGCTGGTTAAGGTACCTGGCTAGCCACCCCTAAGCTACTGTATGAAATCAAGAATCTATATTAGCAGTAAAAGCAGTCACCCTCATAGAATGAAAATATCAAAATAAGAAACATACAGAAATCAGATGTCAAGAAAAAGTAGAGTGGAGTTAACAAACTGCTAACGAAAACCTTCTCTTGAAAGTAAACCACCTTCCTCCATCCCTTGCCAGAACATGTAAGCAAGTGTGACAACCGAGACCAAAATTTATACAAAATGAACAATGGGAAAATCTGTCTACAAGATATAATGACAAAATGTAGATCTGCAGCCAATCTGAATTACATCACATGCTTTATATGAGGCCCATGTGAACATCACAGACGCTAAATCTCTCCTAGAAACTCTTCCTGCTTTTCCATGACACAATCCACACCCTGAGAAATAATCAACAACAAAAAACCCCACAAGCTTAATTTTCATTGCAGGTATGTTCTTTGTGTTTTAGAAACAGAATCTGTTTTGTATAAAGTTCTGGCTACAAGACCCACAAATTGCCAGGCATTTAAAAATGTGTTAGAGCTCTCAAATAAAAAAATTAAAACAAAAAACAACACAAAAGATGTGTTTAATTATGCTTTTGGCTGGTGTTTTATTTAAAAAAAGTGTAATCGTGAAAATGTACTAAAACTTTCATTTTAAAAAATTAAGGATCAAAAATACAAAAGGCATAACAAGAAACCACATAACTTTTTAAAGGAAATGTTTAGACCCGGGCATATTTACTTTTTTAAAATTCTGCATTGTCTATTAGTGTGCAAAAGAAATTAAACAGGGCATGAAATAAATTTCTGTCTCCAGCAGATGTGCAAAAATTTTCACTTTGCTATATCTTAAGTCACGTGGAAGACCAGCAGTCATGATTCAATGAGATCTCCTGATGTCAGTACAAAAAAAAAGACAAAGGCAAAAACTTTTTTGTACTTTATAAAGACTACAGTGAAGATAACCTACAAGTCTGTGTATAAGTGCTGTAGCATCTAATGAACTCCAAGTTTGTCGTCTGATTCTGACCCTCCCACTATCTCACATATTTCATGTGTACTTTGCCTGTCACCGCTTTTTCAACATTGCCCAATATGATCTTGCTTCACCTCCTTTCCTGAAGCCCTAGCTTCTTTGTCTTCCTTCTCAATTTATGATTCTGTCATCTCCCATAATT
This sequence comes from Athene noctua, assembly GCF_965140245.1. NCBI lineage: Eukaryota > Metazoa > Chordata > Aves > Strigiformes > Strigidae > Athene > Athene noctua. The sequence goes on along the minus strand of NC_134046.1, from coordinate 15,100,802 downwards.
TCAGTTCCTTAGATATTAACACTTCCAGAAAACCATTATCCTTTTTCTTACATCATTATTTTTACACACCAAAATCTTACATGACATTACATAGAGTAACTGGTAAACAAAGAAAAGAAAACAATCAGAGATTTTCCCCTGAATATTGCATATTAAAATTAATGGGCTAGATCTCTAGGTAAATAATTCCATTAAATGAAACTATACTGATTTATACATCATAAGGATGTGGTCTTATGTGACAAATTACAACTGCTTTTGGAAGTGCAGGATTTAAGTAAAGAAAAAACAATAGCAATGCAAATAAAGTGGCTGCATACAGTAGACTCTGTATGAAGTCTTAAACTACTTAAATTCCAGAATGAAAACTCACACCTGAAAAAAAATGCATCAGTGTTCCTTTAAACATCTCTCTGCTAGCCAAAGGACAAACCCTAGTAAACTAGAGAAGTCTTGGAAAGCAGAAATTATTTTTAAAAATGCATATCATCCTATATGTTTTCTTCACATCCCTAATGAATATATTTGAAGCTTCATATCCCTTAGTCATGAAAACTTTAAGACTTGCTTTGACAATTTTTGTATCTTGTGAGTGATGGCAATTTTTGTGCCTTCCAGAACAGAGTAGGGAGAGACCTCATCAAGTAGGCAAGAAAAAAAAAAAATCTAAGCAAGTCTTTCATTTCTACAACTTCTGTATAATTGCAAATCAAAATTAAAGCCTATATACTTGGAAAGAGTGAATATTACTAAGAATTACTTAAGAAAAGGAACACTTCCCAACATTCTCTGCCACTCACGTACAATAAATAATATTCAGTATTGGCCTCCACTTAATACCCTCCCATTTATTTAAATCAAGAACAGATCTAACACAAGTTATACTTTGAGAATAAATGTTAAGTATTAAGAGCTTTATAGCACCTAAGAATGTTAACTGTAAGAAGAGTTTTGTTCTGCTCTTTGCCATCAATCAAGACTTCTGTTTATCAGAATTTATCAACAATCTTGGGTTCAACAGATCAGGTATAATAAGATCCATTTGCTGACAGCTACATAAATACTTTTCCACCTTGAAAGGTTCTCAGATGAACGATAAAAATAGTATCTTCTGCTGCAAATCTCAATTTTAAGTGGAAGAAAAAGACTGGTGAAAGAAAACAGACAAAGTTTCATCAGAATGGCATTTATCAAAGATCAGAAGATTGTGGCAAAACAAGGCATGTTTAATAGTTTTTTCATTCATCTGCTTTCTGTGCCACAGAAATATACTGAAGCATTTCCTCTCAAAAACATCAGAAGATTGTTAACAAAATACCAGGCTTTGTAAATTATTTTTATATCAACAGATTTGCTAAGACGCATTCAGAGTTTTGCTGTAATTTACTAAAATTACTGAATTGCACTGAAATTAACAGTGTTAAATAGGCAAAATAATTTTCCTGATGATAATGCTACTTATCAACTTTAGTCACTTTTCAGTAGCTTAGAGTCACTTTTTTCAACAGAATAAATATATTCTTTAATTTTTTAATTTTTTTTTTTTAAGATATCTGGATTAATTTCACACGGGCACTAACACTTCCATTTCTTCTGTAGCACAAACCCCCAGGAGAAGATAAAAATATGCCCCATGTCCCAGGACACCAGCATTTCCTGGGTAGTTTACAAGATACTACAGTTTCCAAACTGGGAGACAGTAACAGGTCTTCTGAGATGGAAAATCTTCAGTATCCAATACTATACAGTGGTAAATTTTCTTACTCCTATACTCACTGTGGAATTCAGATAAAGTAAAACCATCTTGTCAAGAAGGTCTCTTTTACACATGAAAAGAAAAAAATCAAGGAACTCGGATGCTCCAGAAAGTGATGACACCATTTAATTCTCTGACCATAACCAGGCTGCATACTTTCTCTGAATCTTAGCTTGCCCAACTCTGAAAGAGTGGTAATGGTATTTATCTAGCTGATATTGCAACCTTTGCACTTGAACAGCAACACTGCTAAGTATTTTTAGCATCAACAGACAATGGTAGGCAGAGAATTATGCTTTAAGTCAATTAACTCCTACTTTTTTTGCTCACATGACCTCTAGAGAGATAGTACCAACTCCTCCTTAAGCAGTTTTTTCAGAGCTGCAAGTACACACTTCAGAAAGAGTGAATCAATCTATCTCAGTTCCTTAGAATTTCATATACACTATTTCCCCATACACAAAACCCCACAAACATTAAACAGAACAAGAACCCAGACAAATAATTAGGATGGAAAGACTTTTAAAATTAAGTAAGATTTCATAACAATCATAACTACTGAAGTTGTTTGCCTAGATTCTTCTCTGGCATTATGGTCAAATTTTTAACATCCCTGCAAGAGATGAGATGGCTGGCTTTCCCCTTCAGTGTTTCCACTTCAGGCTGCTGTGACTTGTGTAGCACATCTTAGTTTAGCTTATAAATAATACCCAAAAATGCTATTTCCAAAACTTAAGCTTTTTTTATATGCGAATGGCAGCATCAGCTTCAGTCTCCATAATTTCAAACTTTTTTTTTCTTTTTATCAAGTCCTGTAATTCAGTATTTTCTCACTTCATAAACAAAACACATTCAAGATAGAGAGCTGGGAATAAACCAGCACAAATTGTAACATTATATATATTTATTGGAATTTTAGTGCAATTAAAAAATATCAGAAAAGAAATATTAGAACTCTAAGAAAAACTATTTGGAGTATTACATAGACAGCAGCTGAGCTGCTGAAAGGAGGTAAAAATACCAGATGGGACAACAATTTAGATATCAAGCTTTACCTCTGATGTATTTTAAAATAATGAACAAGCAATACTGTTTGTTTTGTGAGCTTGATAGAAGAAATGTGTTACATCACTACACATTTCCTATCTGCTTGTGGTCAGCTCATAATTATCTATGTATAATAATTTGAAATGAAAGGTACCATGCAGGAACAAAGTCACCAGATTGCAAGTCTCTAACATACTGGAAGATTAGAACTTGGTATCATCAATGGAACAGCAGTCCTTACTCTAAAACTACAGTCAAAACGAGAAAAAAATGCACAATTAAAATCGCACCTAAATAGAGCAAGGCAAAATTATGAACTAACACAAGAAGCCAACATAAAACACCATAAACAAGAAAGGGAAAAGGGAACATGTTATAGACTCAGGATTGTAGTAGCCTCTGCAGAAGTGAAATAGGCTCTTCCTTACCTTCCTAAGTCAAAATATAAACACGTTTTTATTTATCCAAAATGCTTCACTCCTCCATAGCTACTGAGTATTGCATTGTAAAGATTTACCAAAAGAAGACATGCAGAGGGATGCTTGTGTTGAAAAGGGTCAAGTTAAAACTTTTGTTTCCATTATTTAAACAGCATTAAGTTATTTTATTAATAGACCTTACCTTATTTTTCATGAACTTTGAGTGACTCTTGTAAACTTCTATTTGTTTGATTTCTTCTTCTCGGTCCTCTGTATTCAGAACTCCATTTGTCTTTAACATCTGTATCTCATCTTCAAGATCTCTTATATTGCGCTCAAGTGAAGCTATTTTTGTATCCTAAGTTATAAGAAAGAGAGTATTGAAAAATTATATGAAACATGTATTAAAGCATAACAGAAGTTAAAGAAATGCAGAATTTAGACCTCATTCACCACCAGAAAAATATGTGCAATGCTATGTCTGTTGAATAGTCTGTAGAGAATTCATTCTGGTCAAAATACTGTTTTCATTCCTACACAGTTAAGGATGAAGGGAGAATGGAAGATGCCCTGTTTTCCATGCGTACATAACATACCTTGTTTGCTTTGCTAACCACCTAGGTCTGGGTATTCTTCCAAGCTATTAAACACAAAGTTTAGTCTAGGGAGACTAGTGCATCATCACTGCAAGATAACATACCACTTCATTATGTGACTCAGACTGAGGCTGACTTTCCCTGTTTCCATAGAGTTCTGCCTACTGTCAAGAGGAAGAAAGGTTGTCTCCTCATATACTTTTCCTCCACTAATTCAGCCATATCACTAAAAGAGAATTTAGCATTTTTTATTATGAGTCCCAAAATAAATTAATCCACTACCACTAAAAAATTTGTACATCACAGCCAATAACTGCCATATGGGCCAGCACAGCACTGAAAACATCCAGTGATTTTTTTGTTGTTGTTGCCAGTCATTTGGAAATGGACTAAATCTCTTCAGAAAGATTAAAGAAGTGATTACACAAACTTCTCATGTAATTTTCTGTTTAAAAGAGTATTGCAAAATTACACATTAGAAAATCTGCTTTAGGCTCTGTTTGCAGACATTTAACAAATTAAAAACGTTGTGATTCAGATTGTCAGAGAAACAGTTCAAGAACATGAAGGAGCAACCACCCATCAAAAATCAGAGATCAGGTTGAAGATCTTGTTCCAGTGAGGTCAATGAAAAAAAAGAAACAAAAAAACCCAAAACAAAACACCCAACCCAATTCAGTAAGATCAGGATATTAACCTAGAAAGCTAATATGGGAAAAATTACAAATTAAATTGATCCTTTAACCAGGACAAGCTAAGCTTGAATCACTCTGCTTAACTACAATTTTGTTCCTTTTCTCAAAGTTAGTTCTATTTTCTTCAGTTCTAAGAGTACCCCAGTGCTTTCTCTAGGCTGCCTAAAAGCAAGCAAAATCTGAACTCCTATAATACCTTGTTTCATAATACAGCTAGGCAAAGTTAGCAATTTAAGACACAGGACAGTTCAGATGAAGTTCCAAAAAGCATCTGAACTTTTGGTACTAAAGCAAAAACGACACTCAGATTCTTTTTGAGATTTAGCAACCACTGTTACAAATCCATAGGTAATCAAAGCTATGCAAGGACTAAACAATGTCATTTAAATGACACACTACCATTCCTCTAACATTTTAGCTTTTACCTTTATAGTCTATAATAAGCCTCAGACTGAGAGAAATTTTCTTTCATTATTTTCTTATTTATTACATTGGTTAAATTAACAGAGGTTTTTGAATGGGAAATATTTTAACTACTCAGTTTGCAGTACAAAAAGCTGTTTATAAACAAGTGAAAATATTCAGTCTGATATCCTGGAGGTTTTCCAAGGTCTGACAGGATAAGTATTCATAATATGAAATGAAAGTTTGTATTTTCCTTACTCCTAGAGAAATTCTACTTAAAAATACAATAACATGATTTAATTTGCAGTAACTTCAAGATTTTTCTCTCAGAAGCTGATGCTCTTTCACCAAACATGCTGGAGCACATACAGATATGTTTGACTAGAGAACCTGACCAGAATATCCTGAATATCTTTTATGTCTTCAACTAAGGAAATAAAGAACACTTATTCTCAGCCAATCCTATTCCTGTGTGGGATAACACATCTCAAAGAATATTATTTACTGTAGTTAATACTACTATTCTTTTGTAAGCTAAATACAAACTTATTTGCCCATATCTTTTCCATTTTTAGTGAGTCAAAAAAAATAATCCACACTATAGGAGCTGTGTGAGAGGATTCTACCTGTGCAGTGTGAAACAGTTCCACCAAAACTAGCATTAGAACTTCAGGGCTTCTCTGCAAAATAATGTCACATGAACACTCAATTAATCACTAAGAGCTTTCCCACATACCTCCATGAATGAAAGTATTCTAGGCAAACTGTCTCAGTATTCTAAAAAGTAAGATGTCACATTACAGTTATTTGATAAATCATAGCACAGATCGACCCAATTAGAAGGTCTGTGTATAAATAATCTATCCACAGTGTCTTCATAAACTCAGAGCAGTTGAGCTCAAGTTCAAGCTAATCTGAACTATGTAGGAAACAAGTATTTACTTTAGTCTTAACGACAAGGTCTCTCAGGCCTCTGTTGGTTCATGAAAGGGTCCAACCAAGAGTTAGTATCAACAGTGAGTATTCAGGCAGAGCTTACTTGTGAGAACTCAACCCATACAAATCCATAGGACTCAACAGGCTGCATCCAAGGGTGTTGAGATCAGTGGCTGATGTCCTTGCAAGCCCACTCTCTAGCATCATGGAAAAAAATCATGGAAAAAAAAGCAAGAAAAGTCCAAAAGAACAAAAACAGGGAACTACAGGCTTGACAGCCTCACTATGTTCCCTGGCAAAATTATAGTGAAATCTTCTTCAATAACATTTTTGATGAAGGAGAAGGTAATTGGGAACAGTCAGCAGGGATGTACCAACAGTAACCACGCCTGACCAACCCAACTGCCTTCTGTAATGATTAGATCTGTAGATGAAGATTTACCTCAACTTTAGCAAGGCTTTGGACACTGTCTCCCATATTTTTGCATCTAAATTAAAACATTATGGTCTGGATGGGTAAACAACTAGCAAGGTAAAAAACTAGTTCTATGATCAGGCTTAGATGGTAGCGATTAACAGGTTGTGCTCTACCTGGAAACCAGTAACAAGAGTACTATGGGATCCATACTGGTACCTGTCCTGTTCAATATCTTTATCAGTGGCCTAAAAGAGGTGACAAGAGTGTTTGCTTACAAAGCCTGTAGATTACACCAAACTGGGAGACCAGTCAAAATGCTCAAGGGCAGAGCTGCTATCCAAAGGGGCCTAGACAGACTGGATGAATGAACAGACAAGAATGTTGGGAAATCTGACAAAAGACAGAAGCAAAGTCCTGCAGCTGTACCAGGCTGGGGAGCAGCTTTGCTGAAACAGACTTGAAGATCTTGGTGGACAGCAAGCTTAACAGGAGACAGCACTGTGACCTGGCAGTAGAGGTGGCAAACAGCATCCTGGCCTGTATTAATACAAACACAGCCAGTAAGCAGATCAAGGGAAGAGATTATCAACTTCTACTCAGCATTCATTAGACTTCACCTAGAGTACTGCATGCAGTTTTAAGCCCCACAGTACAAGACAGATTTGAAGAACTTCAATGAGTCCAGGGGCCCTTGAGTACTTGCCCTCTAAAAAAGAGACAGAGGAAAGTGGGTTTGTTCAGCCTAGAGAAGAGAAGGCTTCAAGCAGGAACCTAAAAGTAGCGCTGCAATACCTGCAAGCGTTACATTTTGCCTACAAGCGTTGGAGATGGTTGCTCAGAGAAGTGGTGTCATTCGTCTCTGGAGGTTTTTCAAGATCTGACAGGACAAAGCCCTGATTGTAACTCTTCATCTGGGCTTTGCAATCATGAGAAACAATATAGTGCAGGCAAATATTAATGAATTCCAATGGGGTAGAAAGAGTATTCTTTCTCTGTCATTACTTCCACAGTAACTGTAGCACAGTGACCTTAAGCCTGAATGTCTGATGCCACTGAAATATGTCCAGTATTTCACTAGCAAACAGCATTAAGATTTTTATTACCCTTAATAATTAGTGCCTTAATAATTCATCAAAAATGGCTTTGCAATATAATTAATTGCAGAAGCACATGGACATGTTTCCCAAAAGTAGGACTGACTTCAGTGCTGCTTTCTTGGATTTTCTCTTCTGCAAACAGCCAGCTGCATCGTTCATAACCAAAATAATGTAAAAAAATACATTTACAAGTCTTTATAAGATCTAATTCCTTTTATTTATGTGTAAACAAATTTTCAGTCAAATTCTGTTCCACTGAAAACACCAGAAAATCACAATACTATGACTGTAGCAAGCAGTAGAACATGGAAATAATCTCATTCAAAACAGTTAGTTGACAATTAGTATCAGAGTAAAAGCACACTTCTGTGAAAGACCATACCCCTCATTAAACAGTTTTGTTCAATTGTACAAATAAAACCACAGTAAATGAGTAACACTATACTGATACAGGTACATGTATACCAGTTCAACTATATAAAGAGAATGGCTTTAAAATGAACAGCAGGAGAAGCACTTGCTTACAGACATATAAAGGGACCAGAAAATTTTTGTGTGAATCAGAATCCTGGTAATTGCACAGTCAGCTCCCTTCCAGATACTTAAAAAGTCCAGAATACAAATTTTCCCTTAAAAATAAAATCAGTCATAAGATGATGGGGAGGGACAACAAAAAGAAAAAAAAAAGACTTGTCAAATTTTGCCTACTGCTAACATGGTGAAAATGGGAAAAATAATCTAGCCTGCTGCTGAATGCAGATTCATTCACTTACATCACACTGATACACCAGTTTTCACTGGCAGGTATATTTCTACGTTGTACAACTATGCAAATACGCTGTGATTCCTGTCTGAAGAGTTTTTCAGTGTGTTTTAATCCAGACAAAAGCTTAGTGATATAAAAGGATGTAAAACTTTTCAATACGAAATCTCACGACAAAAGAATTTAAAATAGAAGTTGAGACGAGCTATCATCCATGACAGCAAACATACTTTCATGCCATACAGGCAAAGTAATGCACTTTGAGGGGAACGCCAAACCCCTTTGTGCATCTCACAAATTTCCAGATCAACTGTATCCTCTTTCAGAAAAGCAGCTCCAGCCAAAAGAGAAAAAAGTGCCAGAATGCAATGGAAACAAACAAACAAAAAATTCTTGGAATGTTAAACTTGCTGTTTCTTATCTTTTATCTCACTAGCTGTTTCTTTTCTGGAAAATATCTGATACTGAAATGCTGATGATAATCTTTATCAGCAGTCCATATTTTCCTTTCTTGAAGGGTATGTTCAAAGAGAAAGAGTATTCCACCAAAAATCAATTAAAAAACAGGAAGGAGCTGACTAAGGTTGCAACTTTAAAACAAAGCAAAACAACCCCCCAAAAACCCACGACAAAAAAACCACCACACACACACCATCACCTCCCTATTCTGGAATACTTCCAACCAGCTTTTAGGTTATATGCCTATATCTAATATAATTATGGAGCTGGTTTTTTGAATAACAACTTTTCAAGTTACACATAAAATGCAACATAAATTACTTAGTATGTTAGTCTAACGTTATTAACATGACAGATTTACAATAGCAGAATCCTAAAAATCTTTATTAATATTTGCCCATGGAATCAAAATTACTCATATCATAGAGCAAAGGCTGTATGAATGATCGTAAAAACAAGTAAACTTTCTATTAAATGGCCAGCCCTTCTTATGACAGAAAATCAACATTTTTATGTTAACCGTTCTATTCACAAAACATTTTTCCATAAACTTTTTTCTATTAAATAAAAAAGTAAAATAAAAGGTTGAGATGGAATGGAAACAAAAAAGAAAGGGGAAGAATTCCCATTAAATCTTATCATTTGGTGAAACTGGTTGAAAAGAAAAACACTGAAAGAAAAGAGGAAACAAGAATTTTAAAAGCTATCAAGGCTTACACACAACAATAAATTATTGTAGCTCTCAGATACTACAATCAAATCAGCTTGCTCCATCAGACTTCATTTTAGAAACTTTCTACTCCTATTACTGAAGATAAAAGCAAAACCTAAGCTTCACTGCACTTTAGAATGATTTTGCACTGAAATATATTAATACTTACATGACCTGTCATGACATCTCATCTGGGAGTAGTCCTCATCAAATCTCTCCAGCTAAGTCTTTAAGAGTCTGGCTTTTTGTACTGCATTTGTATTTTACGTGTTCATAAATATAACATGGCAGAAATAATTTATAGCACAGCCTGTTATAGTCTTTAGAAGGTTTATACATCACAGAATAACATTTAAGCTTTATGAGAAATACCTAACATAACTTTTGGAAGCATTTTCTATACCTCTATTTTATCACAAGAAGTTTGAACTCTCCAAGGAAAACTTTATATTTAATCAATTTCTGCATATTGTGATTACAGCTGTGTAAAAATGAGTTTTCCTAGTCTAGAAAAATTGTCAGTCAGATCTGTATAACTTTTTATTGGAACAGAAGCCAGAAATTTCACAAATTTTGAAGACTAAAATCTGTTTCAGAATAATTTATCAAAAACATCCATGGTGACAAGACAGAAGAGAAGCCAGACATCACCTTTGTTCACATAGTGTTCAAGGAGTCATAGATACTGCTCCCCTATGTATGAACAATACAGGACCAGCAATCCTGCAAATACACCAGGCAGGCTGCTGGCCTGCCCAGGAAACCCGAAAGCTTTCCTGTCTGGGCAACTGCTAGAAATCAAGGAACCTTGTAGGTCGAAGATGATATAGGCAGCCTAGTGCTCCCAATGGGTACTGCCACAGGGAGCTGGGTTGATAGAAAGTTTGATAGCTTTGCTTTCACTAAAAGTTTTGACAGAATAGGCACATTCCCGTAAAATCTTCTGATTCAGCTGAACCAGCGTTTTCCCACAGAAAACTTCAGTTGGAAAACTTTCAGCCAGCTCTTGTTGTGGCACAGAGTCTGGCAATCCTTCAGAAACTGAAACAGGAACAGATGCAGTATTTCCTTCAAACCTTTAAGGCTTATTCGCATTAGCAGCATTCTGAAAAACTATGTGGGTCTGTGCTGAATCACAGAGAAGATTCCTTTGCAGAAGTATTAAGGAAGCAGCTTAGTATTAAATGGTACTAATAAACACCTCTTGAGTTCTACAAGAATGCAAGATTTGTGAAGATTTTTCCAGTCAGACCATCTAAATTTGTTAAAACACATGAGAATATATAGCAAGATTTCTGATACAGACCAGGGTACTCACCCTAATCTATACCTTCCTTCCAGCAGCAACTAATACTTCTTCCTCATCTTATTTATTAGAATAGTGTTGCAGATACTAGAATAGTGTTGCAGTGACAGAGTTGAGGGCCATGCTGGACCTAGCAGAAATCCATCTCTTTTGGAACATGAAATAATTAGAATGTGTCCTGATGCTGAAGAAAATAATATTCCACAATGGAATGGAACTAACTCTACAAAGGAGTTTCCATAACAATGTTTCATGAATATTATATATAGTCCTTACAACAAGAGTGCTATAGTACATTTCCTGAACATCTGGGGGGGAAGGGCAAACCATTTGTAAATAATACAGCATTCCAGTCTGTCTTACGACATCATTTCAAATATCTGATAAATTTAAATTATGTCTGTAAAAAATCTTACTTGTAGGGCATTCAACAAGCAATCAGAAGCAAATATTTGAAACTTCACATTTAATAAAAACTTGCACTTAAAGGCACATAAGACACATACTATCAACAGACCATATACGACTACCCCTACTATATACCTTTAACTTTGTCAATTTAATACAGAGAATATTCAGGTTCATTTCTGAAGGCAAAGGAAAGTGAAAGTTCATGCAATCTTAACAGTAAGAGTATGTTACACTGCAAACACAAATACACGCTTTTTTAGAACCAAACCCATACCTGAAATACCAAAGCTGGATCAATACATAAAGATGGCTCCTTCTGCAAGTAAGGTAAACCACAAATAGTTTCATTTACTTTACAGCTTACCATTTTTAAAGTCTTTTTTAATTCTTGTTGCTCACTATATATATATTTCAGGATGGTCAACACCTTATACTTAGGATGAGTTTTATGTCGTATCTGCAGGCAACTCATTTCTGATTTTCTTTCTCAAGTAATATCAGACTTAATATGGGTTAAGTCCGGAACTGTCTGAACAAGACCATAGAATGGTTTGGATTGGAAGTGACCTTTAAAGCTCATCTAGTCCAACCCCTCTGCCCTGGGCAGGGACACCTTCCACCAGCCCAGGTTGCCCAAAGCCCCGTCCAACCTGTCCCTGAACCCTTCCAGGGAGGGGGCAGCCACAGCTGCTCTGGGCAACCTGTGCCAGGGCCTCACCACACTCAGAATAAAAAAATTTATCCTTATGTTCAATCTACACCTACCCTCTTCCAGTTTAAAAACATTGCCCCTTGTCCTACTGCAACAGGCCCTAATAGAACATCTGTTCCCACCTTTCTTATAAGCTACCCTGAAGTATTGACAGGCCACAAGAAGGTCTCTGAGGAGCCTTCTCTTCTCCAGGTCAAACAACCCCAACGGTCTCAGCCTTCCTTCACAGGAGAGGTGTTCCAGTCCTCCAACCATTTCTGTGGCCCTCCTCTGTACTTGCTCCAACATGTCTATGTCTTTCTTGTACTGGGGACCCCAGAATAGAATGCAGTACTCTAGGTGGGCCTCACAAGAGATGAGTAAGATTCATGTGCTCAGGAGTACTTGTTATTGAAAGAATGAAAAGCGTGTTTCCTTTCACTTTTATTATATTAGTGTTAATCAACTTTGAATATGACTGATATTCAAAGATATCAGTGATCTGGCATTTGTCAGCACACAATAAGCAAAGAAGTATGCATGAGTGCAATTGCAATTAAAGGAAAGGATTCCAACATACCAGCTTTACTTTATGCTTAGACAAAGATTTAGACACAAAAAAAAAAAAAAAATTAAAAAAAAAGCTGTTTGATTACATATATCCATAGTCACAAAGTCAGAAGCAACCATTGCAACAAAACTGGCTTCCTGTATAACAGAAGTCATAAAATTACATGAATGCTGTTAAACACACTATAATTTAGTGTGCATTTGTTACCTCTAGCTTCCAAGCACTGTACTTTACAATGTATTTGTTTTCATTACTGGAAAGGACTTTTTTTTTTTTTTTTTAAATTAAGATATCTCCGGTAGATATCTACAGACTCTAATCTCTTTGCTCTGTCATCTCCTGTTTGTTAAACTACACAAAATTAAGCTCCCAGTATTTTTGAACATGCTGGTGGCTCTTCTATGAACATCATGAGCTCCATGATGTAATTCACTGTTTTGAGCAGGTGTGAACTTCAAAACTTTTACCCCTTTACTAAATCCAGCATACAGACAGCATATGTAGTATGCCTCACTTTCTAGAGAATGGATCTCAGAGAAAACCATGGTGGAGGTCTGAGGGAACAAAACAAAATAGTCTCTTGAAAGCAAGGTTTACAATGTGATTAAGCAAGTTTCAGAAAAACAGGAGCTCAAGGAAATAATGGGAGCATGTGGGGAAAGGAAGCATACCGCCTTCCTTCTGTCCCGTGACTGCTTTCTGGAAGAAAGAAGAGCTTCTGAAGAAGGTCTGTTGCAGACAAGTGAACAGAAAGTAAAGAATGTAATGGAAAAGAATAAACCAAAGACATGGGACATCTGGAAGCAAACATGTCTACTAAGAAAAACCTGAAAGTTTGGAAAGAAAGACCTGTGCTATGCATCTGAAAAGACATTACATATCTGAAAAGGAATAAATAAAGCAACAGAAACAGGATTCAAGACACAGGATGTGAATTTTCTATCTTTCGTTTGCTTTTTTTTTTTTTTAATAACTGTACAGGAGATACACCCTGGTTGAGGTGACAACAGTTATGCAGAAGATACAACTGCTGTAAGAAAAGGCAACTTGCAAAATTTTCAGAGAGAAATGAAGAGCATGACAGGACAAGAAATGTACTGCAGAAGAAAAGATTTTTAGGGAAAAAAAAATTACATATAAGATGATAGGTGGAAGAAATGTGTATATTTCATTGTATGAAAGGGAGGACTGACCAGCAGAAGGGACAGAAAGCATTCAGCTGTGGCAATGGACAGAAGAAAACCACAGGAAAGACTAGAGGGATTTACAAAGAAGGGAAAGCTGCCTCCTGGCAGAGCCTGGGGGAGCCACGGAGGGGACTCAGACAAAAGCTAATGAGGCTAGTGGGTGGAAGGGGTTGGGTGCAGTAAAGAGAAATGTATACTGCTTGGAGCCTCGGCATGGGGGAGTATATGGCCTCAGATTGCCATATTACAGGGTAATCCTCTCCCTCCTTCTACCCTCAACACTGTAGGGAAATTACTGCTTCAATGCTTGATCATTCAAAACAAATGTTCCACATTTTTTTTTCAAAACAAATGCTGTCTGGATTAAGACAATTTAAATTTACTTGAAAACATTCCAAAGCTGGAACTTGTAATGAAAACTGCTGCTTAATCATGTGGATTTCAACATCTTACATTTGTCCCTTTTTCTTTTCAATATTAGGCCTATTTTAGACAGGGCAACCCCAAAGGAGCATGTGTTCATAGGAAAAGAAAGAATTGTGTGCCTCAGAGCCAAAAGGCAGCTCCACATCAGAATGTTCCAGCAACACGATTACAGCCTCACCCATGACAAATGAAAGCCCTCACTACAAAGATCAGATTTTTAAAAAGTGGAACATCGCACCACACCCAACTTTCCTGGGAGACAAACAGAAAAGGCTTTATTGTCTTCAGGGACAGACAGTGTCGGAGTAACGGCAACTACAGTCTTCACGTGTGTCATTCGTGTGTCGTGTCCCCTTCTGGCCCTGTTCTTTTCAAAGAGTTTTAGTACAGGAAGAGGCATTGCAAATTATTTTGCAACATAACCTTTACATTGTTAAAAGCCACATGGAAGACCATAAATTATTATAACGCATTATCTCTGTAATCCCAAAACTTGAAAATTTGTAATTCTGAACATTAATAGAAAGAAACAAATTTCTCAGCCAGTATTGTACTTTCCCATACACTTAGAGTAATGAGTTACTGTGAAAACACATGTTTTAGATTTCATACATAGACTTCTGAGCTAGAATAAACAGGGAAGGTCCAAGGAAAATATACATCAAAAGATGGAATACTGAAATTGATGTACCTTCTTTGTTACTCATATAATCCAAACTAATTATTATCTGTTAAAAGGCAGATAGAATTTATGAAATCCTGCTCTTGTTATAGCTGTGTAGTTACCACAATGTTCAGACATGCTGAACTCATTTGCTCTTAACAGAAGTCACTGGCAAAATGAGGCCTTTAATTTGCACTTCCTTTTAAGACTGAAATGAAAGACCATCATTAATGTATTTCAGGAAGCATTGCCAACTCACAAATTATCTCAAGGCTCATGGTATTTTTCTTAAAGATGTACATTCCAGACTTACAGGATTATGCAAAAATACCAGTTTTCACTTCTTAACTATGATTTTTATGTCTTGTTATTGTGGGGAAAAGAGCCACAACACTTCAGCAATATTATATATCAGAAAGAGGAAACTATATTCAGGACTAAGATAGGAGTTTCATCACATTTTAACATATCACTCTGCTGATGCAATGAACATCTTCCTTAGGTTAGATGTAAAATGACTGCCAAATAACCACCAACAGAAGTATTGTTTTTAAAGATCAAAACCATTTTACATTGGCCTTGGAGAGTTTGTGTTTGCTTCTGGTTTTCAGTTTATTCCATCTACTTTGGCTCACCTGAAATTCCACCCCCCCCACCCTCCAAGTCTCTTTAAAAAGCAATATTCAGTTCTCATTATTTAGCAATGCTGCACTTGATTTTTTTTAATCAAGTCTTGTTAAGCAAACAGAGTGGGAGAAAGAAATAGTAATGATTCCTAGCTTCACAGCAAAATAAACTGAGAAGTAAAAGGAAGCGTTTTATGATTTAATAGTGAAAGTTCTAAATCGAGGAGTTGTGGGTTAACCCTGGTAGGCAGCTAGGTGTCACAGCCACTCACTCACTCCCTCAGTAGGATGTGGGAGAGAATTGGAAGGGCAAAAGTGAGAAAACCCGTGAGACGAGATAAAGCAGTTTAACAGATAAAACAAAGCTGTGCACACAAGCAAAGCAAATTACAGAATTCATTTACTACTTCCCGTCAGCAGGCAGATGCTTAGCTATTTCCAGAAAAGCAGGGTTTCATCATGCATAACAGTTACTTGGGAAGACAAATGCCATAACTCTGACTGTTGTACCCTCAGTTTTGTTGCCGAGCATGACATTCTATGGTACGGAATATGCCTCTGGTCAATTCAGGTCAGCTGTCCCGGCTGCATTCCCTCCCAAGCTGCCTGTCTACCCCCAACATACTTGCTGGAGGTGAGCAAAGAAACTGAGAAAGCTTTGACTGTGTAAGCTCTGTTCAGCAACAGCTAAAACATCAGTGTGTTATCAACACTGTTTTGGTCCCAGATTCAAAACATAGCACCATACAGGTTGCTATGAGGAAAATTAACTCCATCCCAGCCATACCCAGTACATGAGTTCATGCTACAAAAATAATCCATGGGAAAACATGCGAAGACCATACCTTCATTTCAATAACTGTTTGAAGAGCCTTCGTCTTTGCTGGCTCGGGCTGAAGTTGGGTTCTTCTGTGCAATTCCTGTGGAGGGACACGATAGAAATAAGCCTGACGACTCATCTTTCCATTACTTTAATCACTCAAATTAATCTATTACTACAAAATAAAGTCTGATGATTAGAAGCATGTAACTCCAAATGCTACAGGTGCTTCCCTCTCTATAATCCCGCTAGCATCGCTGCAGTCCCTATCTTATATTACAGTCAACTCTGATGGCACATGCGCTATTTCTGAAACCCCTATCAATAATTAATGTCAATGGTGACAAAGGCAGCAAGTAATTTCTTAGGCTAAATACAATGCTGCTGTTTCTGCCTAAACATCAAAACTTAATTAATTCAGTTGTGTTACTAATTCAAACACTGTTCAGTCATTTAAAATCTTTTACTGTAGTTTCTTCTGAGTTTTACCTCTAATATCTGAATTAAGCAATTTGAAAGACATATTTAAATTTGACATTTTAAGGATAATAATTATATAGTGGGTTGACACAGCACCCTCTACAGTAGCAATTACGTTTCAGTTTTCACATTTTCATACTATTTTTATGCATTTTAATCCACAGATAAAAAAAAAAAATAGGTTGCATTAGTTAAAACGTTAACAGAATTAAAGTCTACTGGTCCTTATAAAAAAATAGTATGAAGACAGCAGCACTCAGTCTCTTATAAAACACAGGAGTTGTATCTTGGTATGAGATATCTAAATAAAAAACTCACATATCTATATAGAATAATGTAGAGCTGTGATGAAACATCATCATTTAAGAATTTGGTGATGCTTATACCCCTTCCACAAATCATCTGAGCAGTTTATAACGAAACAAGACTGACACATAACAGATATAGTCCTGTTTCTAGCTCTTTAGAGTCCTTCCCTGTAAAGGACAGGAATGCCACGGTAGATATTCTTCTCTCCCTGTTCCCTCTACCCCAGTGCTCCACATACACACTTGAACTCAACTTTATAAGCATGAGAAATACATTTATGCCTCGTACGCTGAGGAGCTAAGTTCATTTACCACAAAGACATTAGCTGACTCCAGAACCTGAGCTATTGTGCTTTCCCAATTATGCTTCTCCCAGTTCATCTGCATAAATTCAGAGCAGGGGGATAATCAAAAAAATGTAACACCGTGGGTCCTAATTACCTTTATTCCCATCTCTCAAAGCCCCTTGAGTGAAGCAATCAATGTATAACAATCAATTGACAGACTAACAATCAGAAATATCATCAACTAGGGATTGTGCACATTTATTATTCTGTCCCCCCTCAGCATATCCTAGCACATTTCTAGGTCTCACCTACCTTAAAACCCACAAATTTAAAAGTCACAATTTTTTATATAACAAACTATCAATCAGTCTCTTGTTCTGTTTAGCAACAAGCATACTGCTTATCAATGACTCTGAGAAAAAGACACTCTTTAAAGACTAAGTAGTAGGTGTAATTTGGGGCACATTGTTAAATTAAAATCTACTGATAATAAACATTTTTATAAAATACATTCAAAAAATTGTTTGGCCTGATACATTAAAATATATTAAAGACACAAGTTAGTTGTGTGTGCTTCATTTAACCGAACACAGATTGCTTAACTTGAAGTGTAGTATATGACAGGACATAATATTAAGCCACCCACCCCAGAATTGTCAGGTTTCACATGCATTTTTGGTTAAAATAAAAGAAGCTGTCCTTAGGTATCAGAAAATGTTATGTATACAAAAACAGATCAATACTTATGATCTGTAGGATTACAGTTAAGTAGCCAAGTTACAGTCAAATAGCTGGTAAATTAAGACCATTTAAATCATACCAGGCTGATCTCATTTTTCAGATCCCCATTTGTTCCTGATGTTAGCCCACAAACATCTGGGGGCATGGGCAGTTTTTCATTCGCTATTTGTACCATAGCTAACAATGATACCTTAGGCAATGGCTGAAGCTCTTCGGAACCCTGGCAATATAAAGAAGAGAGATTTGGATATACTCTGTCTTGTCTATTCTGTTTTGACTGCTCTGCTGTTTCCATGGAATGGATGCACAAAAACATAACAGTTAGATAAACTGTTAAATTAGATTCTGACCTGAAATAGCCTATTGATATCTTGATAAACCACAGCACTGCCTGCAAGAGTCAGATTAGGTGCAAGTGTCTAAAAGCATACCTAAATTTAAGTAGGTCTGCATGCTTTATTATTACACTAAATATATTGCAGATATATGCATGCATAGTTAAACTACCTCTAACATCTGACAACAGTGAACTTCTAATTTTCCACTGGGCATTTATGAAAAACTATGTCCAAATGGTCATTTTCCTTGTTTTTTTATCTGCAACTCTCTCCAAGTTAGAAAGAAATCTTTTGCAAATCACCTATACAGGGAGTCTCTCAATCACCACCATCTGTTTGTCTCAAATGAAACAAGTACCTTCACTACAAAAATGTTTTTAAAAATAAGAGTATGTCATAGATTTGTCATACAGGTCTCCTACAAAAGTCATGGAAAAATAGTTGGCCAGTCATACCACTATCTGATCAGCAAAAATTACAGCTAATTCTAAGACCAGACTTTGCTCCCCAAGGCCACATAAACTGAGTTGGAATATAAACAGGATTCCACACATTACCCAGGGAGACAAACCAGAGTTTCCACCCCCTTAGCCAAAGATGAATAGACTGCCAGAGATGAGTATTCCTAGATGTCTATCATAGCATGAAGCCTTGCCTCATAATACTTTTCCTGTTTGCTTTATGAATCAATCTGATGCTGGCTGACTTAAAAGCTTTTCTTCTCTATCCCTGATGGTAAAATGAAGCAGACTTTAGGATTCTGGAGAAGATCAGAAAATTACTCCCACTTTATTATTTTGTGTGGGTTTTCTTCCAATCAGATTCGAATGTTTGGAGACTCCCACAAGGCTCAGTTCTTGAATTTATGTTGTTCTATGTGTGCATTTTTTCTTTTGGGGTACCTGATTCGGGGATATACTTCTGGGGTACTGACTCAAGGATACTACCACTTTATGTGCATGATACCTTATACTGATTGTTTTAGTATCTGAGGTCATCTGGAGGAGCTCAAATTTGTCTGAACAGCTAACCAAGAGATATTCTGAACATTTCACAAAGTCCTTATAGCTTAAGGAAATCAGATTTTTATCCATTACATCATGTTTGGAATGATGCTACTTTGGTCTTTTTAATTTCTTTTAATAAAAAGCTCAAGGACCCTAATAATAAACTTAAAAAACAAACAAACAAACAAAAACCAACACATCAAGGATAGTTTTTTTTAACCTGAACTGTATTGGATGGAACTTTTGGTAATTATAGCCATAAGGTACTTGTGCCATCATCTCTGCAACCACCAAGGTCTATACTCATAATCCCTCAGATATTTACTCTATTATGAATTTACGCTTTCATTATATCTCCTGTATGACATCTGTATCACTGCAATTGGTAGCAGTTCTGAGTAACCACTTTGCACATACAAATTAATTATAATTCTGCATAACCCAGCGCCCACCTGGGATTTCATGATCATGTTTAGTTGTCAAGGTGATTAACACAGCCACACAAAATGAACAGGCAATCAGATCTTTTTCTTCACATGAAATTTACTCTCATATTCTTTGCTTTTAGACAAAAATGAGTCTTAAACCAAAGCTGGCCATTGCTTTCTCCTTCCACATGTTTCTGGGATATTAGATTAGCATCTTGTGTTGGCCTCAAAAGTAATCTCAGCACACAATTTTACCACTAATTTAAACATCAAAAAAATCCTAGAGGTGACAGTTTATATCACATACTTCCTAAAATAGTGGTGGAAGATGAGTCCTGTTCTTTAGTTCAGAAATCGATAAAAAAACCTTGCAAGATTTTATCATTATTGAGTGGATCCACACTAGATAGCATAGTCTGAACCCATCCCAATTAAAAACCAAACAATACTGCCTTTTTGTCCCAGCTTTAATAAAAGACACTCCATTACTTGGCTGCAGGAAAGCCAGGGTGCTGCAAACTCATCTTCCTTTAATTCTGTTTCTGACGCATTTTATTAAGGTTCCTAAAATATCAGTAACTATCTGTTGCTCTGATTAGATGAGATTGACCTGAAATTCTTAAATAAAAGGCTACACCAATGCTGTTAATGCAGTTCAAGGTCTTACTTTCTATTTACATAAAACTGCCTAAAATAGAATGACACAAAGTACTAGAAAGAAAATTACTTTTTCAGAAAAATAGGCAATTTAGAGATGGTATCATGAAACTGCCAGCGAGTGCCTACATTTCAACTGGTAAGCTTCTATTGATTAAAGAACAGAAGGTAAATTGAATCATGAATCAGAATATTTTAAAAAATTAATACAGAATTCAAGTTGTATAAAAATAAATACATAATGGCAACAAAGGCATCGGAATCAAATAACCATTGGAAGAAGAAATACAGATGATTAAAGATGGCAACAACTATACCTAAGGCAACATAAAAACAGGCATGAGAAACCATTGTGTCAGTAAATCTAGCTTCTTGTATTCCTAGGTAAAATGTACAAATCTGTAAATCACAGCTGGCAATAGTAAAGGAGCTGCTAGTTCTCTCAAACACCTCAAAGCAGACTGCTTCCATTCTCCTGGAAAATAAAGCCTTGGTATTGCTTCTGCATGGTCAGCTTGTCTGAACGTTAAAATCTACATCAGCAATATAATAATGTTTTGATTAATTATTTAAGTAGAAGCACAGCCACTTACCTAGTGTCTAAACAGTAGTGTTTCTTCAGACAAAAATACCATTAAAAAGACTGAATTCTATTTAACCAGAATACTACAAAAATGTAACATATAGGAATTAATTTATTCTTAACATACAGGGTTATCTTTCCTGTTTTCTAACCCTTCACAGCTGTTTCAGCCAAAATAGTCTCACAGTTATGTAGATGAAAGTATATTTAAGAAATCCTGATCAAACTCCTTATCTTTCTGGAAACTATAAACTGACAACACCAAAAATTTCCATGTCTGGCTCCAGTGTGTAGGGAAAAAAAAGCCCTATTATTAGGAAGGATTCAAAAAATCACTTTACCATTGGTCATATCTTAAAAACCCACTACTATAAGTGTTTGAACTCTGTGAGAACCTGTTAAAGAAATTCTGTCAAATGCCAACAAATTTTATATTTTGAAGAAATGAAAATGTCGATACAAGCATATGAAATGAAAAATTGCAGGAAACTATAAAAAGCCGATAGCTATATGAGTTTTGTAGTAAAGAAACAGTCTCTTTGTAAATTACGTGTATTTAAATTTATTAAGTTCTTACAGTTAAACAAAATAACTCAGATGCATGCCTAATTATCTATTTAGTATTTTAAAATAAATAGGCAAATATGAGTTTTGATGAATACAGAAGAAATTGCATGAATTAGGCACCACCAAACAACTATATGACAAATATCAATAGTCCATCGCTACAGACATGTCCAGCAATAATCTCATTGGCCTCTGTATTACCCTTAAGCAACGATTCTGACACCACTCCTGGCCTACATTAGAAAACTTCAGTGTGTGAAGAAGCGTACAAAGGAGGAAGGAGGAGTTTTTACACCAGATTAAAACAACCATATTGAATCACTAGCCAAAATATTTCTTTACAATGATCATAGTTCTACTTATTTCTGAATTCATGCACAAAAGAAGGGCTTATGATAAGTTTTACCACTATGCCTAAAGACAGGCCGTAAGGAAAAATGATCTGAGCATTAAGAAACTCAGCTTTTCTTTGACTTGAATGTCAAAAACACCTTAAGCAACCATCATGTTGTCATACTGGAAGAGTGTCCTCTGGCAAGAGCCCACGTATAAAAAGTTTCAAGTGAAAAGGCGATTTGTGTATGGAGCTTGAAATGCATGTGGGACAATTTAGTTTCTAATTGAAAGCACATAGAACGTTTCCTGAAAGGAGCTACTGAAACTCTACTTTCACCAGAATTCTTGAAAATTTATTTCTTTTCTTTGTAGAAGGAACAAAATGTCTAGAGGATCATTTCTTTTTTTGCCTAGTATCATTAATCTTTTTTTCCTCTTACCAAAATTACTTCTTCAAAGTTAAGAAAGGGGAAAAGTTACTGCTTCACAAATATCTTCGGAGAAAGAAACGTGACAATAGTTTTCTCTCTTTTCCCCATCCTAATTTTATTTTAAAATCCAGAACAAAACCTCTGAATGCACACAAGTAAAGAAAGCCCATACATTTGTTTTTAGGGGTAGTCAATTAGGAACAGAAAATAAAAGTTCCAATCACCACTTACACTTCTGCAATAATGCAAAAACCTTATTGTAACAAATCCTTTTCATAATCCACAGTGTTTAAAAAATTGTTATCCAACAAATCCATGATGCTGAAGATTTATTTCCACCCTCCAAAACTTTGGTTTACTCCTTCCTCTTTAGAAGTCTGAACACACAAAGAATTTTTATAAATAAGGTTGAAAAAGAAAGAAACATCACATCAGTTTTACAATAAGTGTAACACAACACTAATCATGAAGTAATAATGGAACTCTACCTGTGTACCGAGTGTAACTAAGAGCAGACTTCCTAGCTCCTGCCATCAGAAGCATACAGGCAAACCTTAAAAGGGTAAAGTCACAGCACAGATTACCAAATACAATCCTAAAATCCAGAACACACAACAGAGATGCTGCTGTGTGCCAGCTCCACTCTTCATAAATTTAAATAAATAAATTTTAACGCATGTACAGTACTGTGTGATAGGATGTTACAAGCAGTGCCAACATATAGCGCTTGTAGTATTTCTATGGGTCGGTTCATGTAAGTAGAGGAAAACAGTTTTCCAGTAGTTCTTCTCATATTTAAAAAACTAACATCCTGCGAGATTCGTAGTTCTGTTCTAGAAAAGCAAAAAGACAAAGGACAATATCTATTTTAATGCTTTCCTCACCTTACAACCTATGCACACAGTGATTTTTTTTAAAGTTCTATTCTGCATCTGTGCTCCTCTTCAGACCAAATGGAGGTGAAAAAAAAAAAAAAAATTAAATTTTACTTCTTAAATGGAAGCAAAATAACACTGCCAAAACCAGAATCAAATTCAACTGCTCAGCGCCAGAAGTACTGCATATTTCACACACTTGTTGGACAGACCTCCTAAGTTTAGTGAAGAACATGTCAGCTGGTGTTAATATACACTGAACTTGAAACATGCTGTTCACTTTTTTTTGTAGAAATCACTTCTATAAACTTAGTATTGATACTCTGATTAAGAATTGATGTTTTATCACTGCAAACAGCCTGAGCTAGCCAAGGAAAGTGCTGGCATTCTGTATGTGATACAAATCCCCACACTGCATGGGAATGTATTAGCAAGGGACTTCTTTAATTTTGAAAATCATAGTTTCCTAGATGCATCTACTAATATCCACACTTGTTATTAATGGATATGCTACTTTGTTTCTATCTTTCTAGCCTACATTTTAGTGTGTTCCTTACTGTTTCTTTTCTCTTCATGTTGGCTCAGTGAAATCACTGGCTAAAATAATTTATGGATTTGATTTTCAGTTCCCTAGGTCTCCTGGAAGGGCTTTTCTAAATATGGGTGGGTTTTACTTACATGCATTTAAAATTACTGCTGGTTTAGGCTATTTAGTATTTAAACATCAGGCCTTAATCAGCAAAGCCAACAAACATCAGAGCTAATAAGACTTCAAACGTGTAAGTTCCTTGCCTATTTGGTATAGCTTTTTTTTTTTTTTTTTAAATGCAATGTAGTGTTATTTGTGGTGTCCCTCAGGGGTCTGTATTGGGACCAACACTCTTCAATATCTCAATCAATGACAGACAGCAGGATTGAGCACACCCTCAGCAAATTTGCGGATGACATGAAGTCAAGTGGTGCTGTTGATAACACTTGAGGGAAGTGATCCAGAAGTCATCCAGAGGGACTTTGACAGGCTGGAGGAGTGGGCCCATGTGAACCTCATGAAGTTCAACAAGGCCAAGGGCAAGGTCCTGCACATGGGGCAGGGTAACCCCCAGTATCAATACAGGCTGGGTGATGGATGAATGGATTGAGAGCAGCCCTGTGAAGAAGGACTTGGGATACTGGTGAATTGAAAATTAGGTACCATTATTTTATAACTGTAATCTTTATATTATCACATTGTCATGTAACAAAATGTCAAAGCTCACAATTAACAAAATTATCTCCCCTAGATATTCAGAGAACTTCATCCCTACATTCCCAAGTAGTTAATATATGTGCAGGTAAAAGCGTTGAATTGCTGGATCAAATTAACACATAAAAGGATTGCCAGTTGGTTTTTGCTAACAATGTATCATATAAAACATTAATATTCTTTGAAGAGTTTTTTCCAATACATACAATTTGAGTGTGAAATAGAAGAATAATAATTATTATTTTGAAATTTTAAAATGTACATATTTGTATGGATGACAGTAGTAAAAAGGATCATTGATTAACAGGAATTTTATAGAGCTGTTAGGTTATGCAAATATATGACAGAGAGGGATATGAGAGCACTAACATAATTTTAGATAAGGTATGGTCATTTTTTCATACAATTTGGGTGTTGGGGGGTTTTATGGGATGGGTGTTGTGTTTTGTTTTTTTTAAGAACAAGTTGTAAGCAACACTGAAACAAATACAATTGTTTTGTTAAACTATGTTTAAAACCCCTTAGAAGTCTAAAGCAATCAAACTTTTTCAAAGTGTTAAATAAAAAGTTTAGGAAAAAGTATTTGAAACAGCTTTTATTTTCCATTGCCTTTGATCTTTTTCAAAACAAACAACTGGAATGAAACTCTTATATGTAAAGAAATAAGCACGCTTTTTAACCTAAAACTACATTTTATGCTTGCTAAAAAAATTCACCACACCACTCCCCACCAAAAAAAAAAAAAAAAGATAAATTAATTTTAAATTATCTTTTTTTTAAAAAAAATCCCACTTTTGGATCTACCAGAACCACCTATTCAATGCAGATCTACCTGTCAGTTGAGATATGCCAACCAAGTCAGTCTTTCTCAGCAGGGAAGAGGTAGGGGGTAATGTCTGGACGTTTGAGAATGCAGAATTAATTTCATCCTGCAATTTATATTCTCCATAAGAGCCTGAATGCACCATTACAGGAATACATTTAAATCAGAATATTGTAAGATAGAGTTGACTGTATATGAGAATATTGGAGTGAAGCAAACACCGGTGTCATCTACAGAAACTAGTTGTGATGCGCTGCTTGTCGCCTATGCTGTGTGCTACCATACTACAGAAAAGAACCATTCAGAAAGTCACACAGTGAACTACCTGTACAAGTAGTTATCATCCAGCTGAATATTTACCATTCTATGAAGTCTGTCAAGAGTTTGATAAACTGAAATTCATACATCAGTTCACAATATTTTTTTAAATTTTAATTTTTTTAAAAAAAAAGAAAATCCACTTAGCCCCTGCTCCAATTCTTTCTCCATTGCCTGGGAAACAAAGTGTTTCTTGGTAACTTGAATTCATCTCTTCAAGTTTCTTCTTTCAGTCTCCCTTTTTATCAGAACAAAAAAACACCCCTTAACTGAAAACATGATCAGGAAAAAAAAGTTTTCTCACTGTCTAAAAGATGCTACAGGTCCTTACATGCATTAAAATTATGACTGACTTAAAAATATCTGATATTGTGTCTTCAAAACAATGCCACCTCCCCTCACAGATTTTGGTTTTTTAAAGAAAGAAAAAAAAATTTTATTCATTTTTCTTACCTCAGGGCAATATAAGCAGCAAGACACCACCTTCTTAAACAGTTTAGAGACTGCATCTTTTCTGTAACTGTATGCTGAACATGATATCTATAGCCCGGGGCTAAGGCACAGATTACAAACTACTTTGCTGTGCATCAGTACTTAAAATAAATGCTGAATGCATAGGTATCGCAACTATCTAAATGCTTAGTTTTTTCTAAAGATGTAAATCAAAAGAATCTCCACTGAAATTACTGGTATTATCTGTTGCGATTAAAATCAGGCCCTAAAGGAGAATTCTCAGAATTTAGGAATCCTTGTGATGATGTAAACAGGCTAAGACCGGAAAACAGACAAATGGAGAAAAACTACATGATAATATACAATTCCAAATTCTGTACAGAACACATTACCAAATGTATTTAAAAAAACCCCACCATGTTACAAGCAGAAGTGATAGCAATGACAAAACACGAGTTATCTAATGCTTTCTATTTTTAGGCACTAAACTTACCACAGTGTAATTTGGGGGTTTATTTTGTTTTGGTAATTTTTGGAGCAAGATTCGCACAAAGGCTCAAGAAAACAGGTTTAGTCTCAGCAAATAAAAGTGCTTTAATATACTGAGAAAAAAATTACATGCTATATAATATCTGATTTCTACGTCTATATTTTCAAACTCAAAATCTTGAAATTACTGCTATTTTAAACATTTTATGTCATCTTTGTTTGAAAATAAGGGCAGAGTCAGCTTCAGGCTTCTCAAAGCAACACTTGCTTCAGGAGATTTTAAGGGAGAAGAAAAGAATTGCAAGATAACAACAGGCAATGGCGGAGGTTTAATGCTCTTTTCTGCTCTTACCCAGGCCACCCTTCTTGTACAGCAGGTTTCATTTTCTCTTATGTGGAGCACAGGACAATGAAATGCTCACATTCAACTTGGAGGTACTGCAGGGATTCACACCCTAGAAGCAGCATCTTTCTCTTCCTTAACATTTGTCTTGAGAAGTACCATTCACCTTCCTCCTCCTCTCAAGCTTTGGGGAGCAAAATGGAGCTGAACAAGCAAAGGAAATACTTCTTTTAGAGTTTCAAAGGGGGGGCTGAGGCAGAAATCATTGTCACAGGAAGGGAGCCACTCAACATTGTGAGCCCTTCCCTATACAGCTGGGGAGACTGAAAGGTGGTTTAGAGCAGATGATTCATGGTTTCTCAGCACAGGCAAGGGCAGGTAGATCACCATCAAGGCAACGTCTGCTCTGCCCATTACTTGAACAAGCCACAGCTATTCAGACTGAATGGGGTCCCAACACTGATGCATCTAAGTGCATCCATTACCTTTTTTTCCTTTATGCCTTAGTAACATTTTCATTTTTAACAATCTTTATCTGCTTTCACATACTATAGCTCAGGAACACACATCAAAAGACACTGACTCCCCTAGACCAGTTTGAGCCACCTACTATTGCTTGTACATTGCAATCAGAGCTTAACTTATCCAGTCTAAGGCAAATATGGTATGTATAGACAAGATGTCATCAACCCTTTTGGGCTCTGGCTCAGGCACTTCCTAAAAAGTCCTGGATATCTTCTGCAGTACATAAACTGAAATTTTGAATGGAGTTTTGCAGTTTAATTAAACCCTTGTGTCCACTAAAACTATAGCTCTTCTTACAACCACTTTAAAAAATATATCTTTTGGAAGCACAATTTACAAAAGCTAGTATGTTTTATTACTCTTGCTGCTGTGATGTTTTAAGCCTAAATATCCAGCTTCTTAATATGCAAAGTATTTGGCAACAAAGCAAATAATTGTAACAATGTAGCTTACTAATGTGCAATTAGCTTTAACAGATTCAGACCAGAAATAAATTGACTAGACTTTTCGAGCACAGTATAGTCTTAAACAGAGTAAAACATAAATGATTCTGCTGTGAATGGTCATATCATAAAGATGTCAAAATGACTGCAAGAACAGCACCACCATTTAAGTACAAGGAATTTTAAATAAAAAATATTATTACAACACAGTGACATACTGCTTTGTTGAATAACTTTTTCAAAATGGTGTCCATGAAAATCAGAACAGTATGATAAACTTAGCTGTTGACCCTTCTTATACTGTAAATGCAAACTAATGGAAAAGTACCAATTACACATACACACCAGCAAAGTCCTGACTATGCTTTCCGCAGCAATTGTAATTGAGCCCCCTACACCAACTTCTGCCATTTTGTGGCCCTGTACAGAGAAGGATGGCATACACAAAGATATTCTCACATCAAACAGCAAGCTATAAACGTACAACTGCAAACAAGATAACAGTCACTTTCGATCCAAAGGTCAGGTTTAATTTCCTCCCAAGTTATGTTCCAGCAACTGTTTCCACTAAAAGCTTCATAACCTAATTTAAAAAAAAAAACCACAAACAAACAACAAACACACGAAAAAAAGCCAAAACAAAATGAAACCCAAACAACAAACAAACAAAAAACCCCTACAATTTATAAACAGTTGAAAAAACATTAAGAAATTAAGATGGCTTGTCAAATACAACAAACTTTCAGAAAGCTAAAAGATCTACTACCTATATCTGTTAAATAGACTCCTCCTTATAGATTTTTTCTGCTTATCCGTTGACTGCATACATATATTCATGAAATCTCTGTCTCACAGATGAACTGAAGAATGTATATAAAAAGAAGATGGGTTATAGCCATTAAAAGTCTCAACTTAGACTTTTTGACTTTGGAGTTCCAGTGCAGATCAATAAGATCTATCTATAAATCAAGACAAAAGTGCTTTCTGAATATCGTCACCATGTAACATTGACTAGATTCAGCTACAACATGATTTAATAATCTGAAATTAGCTTCCACACAGTTTACTACACAACCAATAGTACATACCTTCCCCCTTGCAAGATTTGCACATATTGTTCGGCAGCATTAATAGTCATCTACATGGACCTTCAGACACCTGTGTAAGTTTCACACAATCTTAAGTATAGATAGTATAACAGTTAAGTATACATAGTATAGCATACCAGTTCTTATTCCTCAAAATAAGCATTTTTAATCAACAAATGTGGTAAACTTTCCACTATATGTAGGAAACCAGAACAATTTATTCAGTCCACAGCCTCTTCCTTTCTGCTTACTGGACAGTTACGCCAGCCCACACACTGCTACATTTTCCTGAAAAACTTGCAGCCCATCACTAATCATATGACCAAATACACATCCATACCATGAGTAAAAATACTGACTTTTCCAATACATAAGCAGGTACATCCTGTCACTAAGTCATACCAACAACATTTTGACCATCTGTTAGATCTACTCCTTATTTTAAGGTGTACATGTAGGTCGGTACGCACATGCAGTGTTTCATGTGGAGCTACATCATCTGCCCAGTGTCATGACTGCACATCCCTGCAAGTCCCGCTCGGAAACTGTTTCTTTATCAGACAGTGAAAGACAACTTACAGATAGTGCAATAGGGACATCTTATATGCCAGCAGTAACCAGGACCCACAGTTTTTAGAATCCACAGTGCTGCCTCCTTCTGCGATCAGGAAAGCACACACAGAGCTTCTCTTCAGCTTAATAGCGCCTGAGCAGCGTTCTGGATCCACATTGCTGCCCCCAGCAGTCAGGGAAGTCTAGCACCCAGGAGGCTAAGCTGTGCCACACTGATCACTCTCCAACATACACCTGTTTTGTTCTGCTCTTGCTCTCACCGATGGCTACAGAGAGCAGCAGGAACCTCCTCTAAAGGTCTCTATGACATTGAAGAGGATGCTTTAGATGCTTTCCCCTTATCACAAAACAGATTTGTTCTGAACTGAGAAAGTAAGCCATTTTAGGATTACTAGCCCACATCAAATCTAACTTAGCCACAGAATCTCGGTATTAACAGCGATATATACCTTTACATGATAGTTGATCCAGGTTATTTACTTACACGAGTTGGATGAACGTTTCTAACTTATTACTTATGAAAATACTTCTGAGCTCAAGCAATTATTTTTATGACATTTTGATTCAATTAGCACAGGTCATTTTGCTAGTAATTTCCATGATAACTAGCATTTTCCTGTCTCATTAGTGAACAGAGGTTTGTAGAATAGAAGCAGAATTCTCAACATACTGCAAGAATCATGTTAAGGCTTTCTCAGTCAATAAACTGTTTTTCCAATGTATGTCTTAAACTAAACATGTGCTATGTAGTACAAAAACTAGCTAAAAGTTCCCTTCAGAACACTTTTTACCCACCACAAACGAGACAAGCACATAAAATACCCGCAGTGTAAATAAGAAAGGCTACACAATATATGCTACTATAAGCAAAATGGCTAATAAAATTGTTGATCTTATTTCTACATTCAAACTACACCACAAAGACTGTTTTTACAAGCAAAGTTACAACAGCACAGGTTGGCAGAATAATCTACAGTGTCACTATGGAGATTTGCATTTGTATAGTTTGACTTTAAAAGAGCAATTATCTTTGGAAAACACAATCTGTTGCTGAGAATCCCCAGCCATAACAAGAAAAGCAGTCTGAAAAATTCCTGATCTCTAATTATCCAATAATAAATGCATTAACACTTCAGAGCCTATATGTGAATAAAATTTGTGTAATAAAAAAAATTTAGATAAACATATACAAAAATAATTCTTTTTATAATATTCTATGACCTAAAACTCAGAATACAAGACAGAGCAAACCTTAGTCTGTGCTGACACACAGACTACAATATGTGATAACAAAGAACCACCCTTTTCCTGCCTTTTATTTACAAATTAGTTTCAAAATATATCTCAGACATATTAATAATGTATTTGTAAAGTTCTTTGAAATAGCTGAGCAAAAGGCGTTAAACAAGTGAAAAACTACAACACAAATGGAGTAAAATTTCACTCAACATTTGCTTTACATTACTTGTTGCCAAATCTCCACTATATAGACCACTCTATTTTAGGCGATGAAGTAATTTTATTTCATCATTTAGTCTTAAACCCAGTTACTATAACATAAACACTACTAACTCGTTGATTATCATGTTAACAGAAGATTTCTATGCTCTGAGGCTGCAACAGGGTATCACCTCTTGCTTGAATGTATTTATGCTCCATCCATCCTTCAATCCATCAGTTTTTCTTCTGATATGGCTCTGTTAGGAGTTAAGCACCTGTTAATGCTGACACTTCTCTTCAGGGATTCCACAACTCATAACAACTATTCTTTTATTTTTCATACTACCTTCACAGTAAAGAGCAAACATAGCAATCTGACTGAGTCAGTTCTCTCAGGTTCATTTCTTACAGCTCTTCTCTATCTTAATACTGCCCTGAGATGTTGCATTTCACATTTATTTCATATATATTACTTAAGTTTTCATGGGCTTAGACAAGTTCAGTTCTAACAATCTTTTCCAACATGGTAGTTCTATGCTTTCTATGCCTTCCCAAACCTCCCTGTGGGGAATTTGGTTTAGACCTTCTGTAAATCACTAGGGAGCCAGAATCTTATATTTCTGTCACTGGTTTAAGTGCATCCTATTGACTCAACATAACAAATCTTCAGTCTAGATACAAATGTCATTCATAAATGTTCCATGTTTCTTATTAACTACTTACTGTGCATTTAGAAGCTCTCAAGTGAATACAGAATATCTGATACTGTCACTAAATGACAAAAAAAAAAAAATCTTATACCTTACCTAGCAACTCTCTGAACTGATAGATTTTCCTTAATTTAAATATAGCAGTAGACTGTTAGCAATTATTACCCATGCTCACCTGACATCAGATAACAAAGCTTGTGCATAAAGACATTCTGGCACAAGATAATTCAAAACAAAGAGTTATAAATAGTTTAAGGGTTAAAATCTATGAGATGTAGGCTAACTGTACAAAGAGAGAAACTGTGTAGAGTAAGAACTGAAATCTAGACAGTATAAAAAGTTACCTGGTGGAAACTTGCCAACTACATAACTCTGTTGACATATTACAGAAACAATTTCTTTCATAGTTTACTTACTCCATTGCTTCTTGGTTAAATACTATCTAGTTATTTACAGCTCTCCATGGACTCTCCCAGTAGAATCTAACAGATTTTCTAGGCCCCTGTGTTTTACCACATAACCTCCATTTCCAAAATCACTTCTTCACATATCCTGCCAATTGATGGACTTATCCCACCAATGTCAAAAATTCTTGGCATGAACTCCTACCTAACAGAAAACTCTTCAAGTAACAAGTCCACAGTCACAGCATGTTAAAAGCTTCCTTTACATACATTATTCATTTTCTATTTCAATATTGCTGTGTGCCATTATTTTGGACAGAATTTTAAGGCTGAACTTCAGCAGTCAGTAGGTCCCTACAAACCAATGGTTTGACTTTTCCTTATTTACATCAGCATAAGTCAAGTGTAATATTAATCAGTGACATCACTCTGCAGCAAAGTCATTGCAGATGAAATCATACACAAGTCTGTTAAGCATAACAGAATGGAAAAAGATACTAAGGGGTATCTTACATTAGCTTCACTATATTTATAGGCAATTAAAATGAAATTGATATAATATTTTCATTTAGTAGCAAACATACCAACAATAAAACATCTTTGTAAGTTAGATCTCTTATGTGCACTTATCTCATTCATTGTTCAAGTCCTCCATACCATATCTCTGTAAGCACAGTTTTGGAAGTGTATCATATTATGAAAAACTTAACACCAAAGTTGCTTTGTATTTGTAATAAAAACATACTTTAAAATAACTACATTTTATATATTTTTATTGTAAGCGCTTCATCTTATTGCAATTTTGGATGATTGCATTTTCTTTAGAACAGTTTACAAGGTGAGGAAATACTTCTAAAGAAAAAAATCAATGCAACATAGTCCTTTTTTTCGCAGGCTCCTTCCGATCCTCCTATCGTTCACATTTTCTAGGAGGAAAACGGTGGTACACTGGATGATCTCATCACAGGGGTGATCTAAGAGAAAGAATGGTACAATGGTGCTTTAATTTTTTTTACAAAGCAGTTAGGCAAAAGGATCGGGATTCTGTACTTTGCTTCATTAATATATATCATGCAGCATTTTAAGACACATCTACTATATAGACCTCATACCAAATGGGAAGAATTACAAGCCAAGGAACTGCATCATTACCTGCCTCAATATAGTCTTTCAAGCTGGGATCATCAATTTCTTTTTCTGACCCTTCTCTTACGCAATTCATTTCCTATCAGATGATAAGTATCTGCAAGACAGGAAAAGGAAAAAAGAACCCTAAATTGATTTGTAGCTCATATTATTATCCAACCCCTTAAAACAAAAGATAAACAGAAAAATTTAAATATAATGATAAATTTAATTGAAAAATTAAGAAAAAAAAATATTCCAAGACACATGCACAAATTGTTAGTTCTGCGATCACAAACATAAATACGAGTATAACTGACAAATAATTCATTCACTATAGCAAACTTACC
Organism: Athene noctua; assembly: GCF_965140245.1. Lineage (NCBI taxonomy): Eukaryota > Metazoa > Chordata > Aves > Strigiformes > Strigidae > Athene > Athene noctua. The sequence goes on along the minus strand of NC_134046.1, from coordinate 15,067,432 downwards.
ACAGAAAGGCTTGTAGGACTTCTGTGGTGCAGTCATGATCAGTACCCGGTGTTCACCGGAAGAAGTGGGCCACCCTGAAGGCCCCCCTTTAGTTCTTCTGCTACACCCTGATGTTCTCCCCATCTGTAGATGTATGCATATAGAACAATCCCTATATACAGAATAAGTACCAATTTACGGGGTTCTTTTTAAGTAATCAATGACTGTTTCACAAAATGAGAAATGATGAAGTCAATGAGTGGCTTTTTGCTAAGAAAATAGAACTGAATGCGGTTCAAAACTCCACTTAACAGGTTGGTACCCTTTCCTTTCTACAGGAAGGAGTCCTGAATCTCAGTATCTTTATCTCTTCTTTTTTGAGCAATATCAACACTACAAAATTTATTTTACAACAGAATAGCTTTCAAAATCAGTTCTCTAACTTTTTCAATTACCACAGCTTATCTGATAGTTAACAATTAGTTTGTAATGATTTATTCACATTAAATAATACTTTAAAAGTTAGAATTAAAGATAGAGTTTAACACATTAGGACTTTGCTTATGCACTGCCTCTGAATTTGAGGGGGTTTAAGTCCTTTTTTAAAAAAAAAAAAAAAAAAAAAAAATTACAATTCATCTGAATGATTGTTACCTTAAATTACTCAACACCCTTCAGTCTTACTCTTGATGTAGGTTTTCCTGATAATTAGTTATATATGTTTCCTCTAGTTGCACACAGAATGTTCTAGGCACACTGTTTAAGCAAGCATCAGCATGGTTATGCTCAATTACCAACACCTAAACATAGATGTTTATATCCATATTAGGTTGTTAGTCATCATTTACCTTTACTCATCTAAAAGTTTACTTTATCTACAGATACTAGCTGAAGCAAAAGCTGACTCTGTACTTCTATTAGATTAGCTCTATAAGGTCATTAAATATGGACGCATGTGACAGTGGACCAGAACTTTCAAGCTTCAGTGAGAAGAGACACCGTACCAGTGTAAGGACTAAATAACAGAGGAAGAACAACTCATACACGGGAGCAATGAATGGAAAGAGTTGGCAAATTATTTTCCAGACAATACAACTTACACAAATAACCTCACAGGCTTCTCTTCCTATTCAAAGTCCCGTAACCCTTCAGAATGAGAGAAATTCAACTCTGAACAAAGTGATCTAAATATTCTCATGGCTGGAAGGTGGGATATTTATAAAGTAAGACTTTCTGAGGTTTAGCTGTAATTTGTAAATATAATACTTAGAACCAAAACAGTTACATGAAAACTTGTAGATGTCTATCACTTCCTAACACAGACGTGTTCAGAAGTGCCTCAAATACTGTTGGCACTCAGATGTCAAGCGTCTTGCTCAAAATTAGGATCTCTCTGAACTAAAGAGTGTTCTTTGTCTTCCTCTTGGAACTCAGTTTAACAAAGATGTTCAGAGCATATTCTGCCCGCTCCTTCCATTCTTGAATAACTAAAAGACACAGATACTGATTACCTCCACTAAGACTGAAAGTCATGTTACCCTTCTGAAAGCACCCTAGAATGATGGATAGCATATTGCACCTCTTCTTTTGAAAGCTCTTCGAGCAGAAATAAGTCCAGATTCACTGGATTAAACAGAACACGTATAAGTCTCTGCAGCTAGCAAGGTGACTCAATTTCAGCCCTTGCTCCAAGGCTGTTTGATACATCATCAACACTGCCAAAAACCCTCTTGTGTATTTTAGGAGAAAACACAAATGCCATTCACTTTTTCAATGCTTGAGAAGCATCAGAATTTTGAAGTGGACAATGACTCAGGCTTGGATACAGGACAGTCACTTAAATTTTAAACATCACCAAAAAAAGTACCTTCCCACATAAATATTACTATTTCTCATTTTCTTAGGGACTGAATTTATTGTATCACTAGGAAAATACTAGCGCACACACACACAAAAAAAAATCCTATTAGATTATTGCTAATCCAACCTTCAAATATTCCTCTGGGAAATATGACATTCCCATGAATGCAGAACTTCCATCAAGCTGTTGGAAAGCTAGTGAGTTTTCACTGCTGTAATTCCAGAAAATCCTGAGCTACTATATAACAAGCATTTACCATTTTAGTAGAGCTCTGAGGACTAAAAAAATCCAGTGGTACACCAAGCTGTAACAGAGACAACTCTACCTTCTATTTTTGCAGATGGTAGGAGATTTGCACATTATCTACACATAAATGCTGTACTTTCACATGAACACATACAAAACTCACTGGATCCAGGCCCCAAACACATCTTGTGCTGTCTTTATTGTCTAAAATTAATTTCTCAAATTTTACTCAGTGTTCTACAAGACCAACCATAAAGAAATTAAAGATCACATCCTATTAAATTCCAAATATCCTGAAATACCAGCAGAGTCTATTCAAAGAAGCCAAAAAAATCTGGAACAAGTACATCGCTCTTCCACTTCTCAGACCACTGCACTGGTAATATTACATGAAAACTAAGAGTCTTGAACATTTTAAGTTATGAAATTAAATTTTTTCAAGACTTTAAATAAAATCATAATAAGAACAGCATCAATCAAAGGGTTTCCCTTCATCAGAAAGCACTGCTGCATTTTTAATGCAAGTAATTTCCAACAGAAAACATTTAACAGAAAGCAGTCTGGGCAGCGCTCAGATTACAAGTGAATGAATTTTATACTTTAACTTTTGCATTACCGTAACACTACATTATCTCATCTAATTAGATTTTTCCAAAACCTCTGGAAAATGAACTTTCCACATGCTCTGGATGTTTGTTTATTGACTAAACATGGTGTGCATGAACTAAACAATGTACTGTAGTAATATGAATTATGAAAGAGCAATACTACAGCCTAATGGACTACAGAAATAGTTCTGTAAAACCATCATGTTATCTCTAGCACAATATGTGTCTTAAACATGTTAAAGACTCACTTTTATAGTTTTAATCTTTATATTTCTCTCTCAAAAACAAAATAAAAACCAGCTCCTATGTTAATGTATAGGCCCTTAAGAGTTTTGTGACATTTGTAATTTAATCAATGTGTAAATTATATTTATTGTGTTATATTTTGAATTTTATTCTGAAAAGTTACATATTTATTCTCCACTATTTATATAGCTATTTCAGAAAAATACCCTTCCCAGGTTCCTAAGTAATGGTGGTTTGATTTCACAGACCTGGCTTATCAGCATTCTCATTTGTGAGCTGTTCACACCACACAGTGCGAGACACCCCAAATAGTGGATGGCTGATTTTTGGGGTTTTTCCCTAATAGACTATCTGCAACTTCCAATGACTTTTAATCTGCGATTCTAAACACTCAGCATTTACAGGATTCTTAGGATCAAAAGAATGATACCCAGAAAATCAGAAACAAATAAGCAGACATTTCCAAAAGCTTTGCCTGAATCAACTGGGCCAGCAATATGGAGAAATGCAGTGGCAGAGCCCACAAGAAACATCACAGCTGAAGTCACGTATAACCCCTTTATTCTATAATACCACTATTCCTTTTCTTATCCCACTTCATTCAGTACACATCCTTGCAGATCCCAGAGCAAATGACACAGAAGTTCTGCCAAAAAACCCACGACACCGATTGACTACCTGACCCCAGTATGAAACAACTGAGAGCTATTTTTTTCTACAGTAAGAGTTTTGTCTTGTGGAAACACAGCATATATTCTGTAGCGACGAAGACATTAGAAGTTCTAGAGAAAACCAGGTTTTATGCTTCACAATTTCTGAGTACCTGGCCTCTCATAATATTACTTTAGTAATATAGAAAACAATTCTGTAAGATACTTTTTCAAAATCTGACTGCTTTGAGTGGAAAGAGAAAAAAAGAAGAAACAAACATTTAACAAAAAAAAGAAAAAAATGAAGATATACTCCTCTATCAGAGTTTTCTAGAATAAAACAGAAGATACAAGAACCTAACTGGACATTCACAGAATGGTATGAAGTTGCATCAGAGGAAGTTCAGACTGGACATTAGGAAAGGTTCTTCACTAAAGGTCAGTTGGTCACTGGAACAGGCTCCCCAGGGAAGTGCTCACGGCACCAAGCCTGTCAGAGTCAAGGAGCATCTGGACAACACTCTTAGTCACGTGGCTTAGTGTTAGGTAGTCCTGCGAGGAGCAGGGAGTTGGACTCTATGATCCATATGGGTCCCTTCCAACTTCTGTTCTATATAGATATTCTATAATTCTCTGAAAATTTCTCTGATTAAATTACAAATACAACTGAATTTTCTTTGAAGGGTTTTTAGCACAGGTTTCACATGTTGTGAGTACCTTCACTTCCAAGTTCTTATCAAATTGTATTTTCCTTCAACATCTAGCACATTAAGCATTTGACCAAAAGCACAAAAGCAACTTTTCTCTCCTGAAGAAAAGCACAAAGACCAAAACAAAAAAAGTCATAATATCCTCAGTACCAACTATTTACCTCTCCAAAGCCATTCTTATGCATCACTATTATGCTAATGTCAACACAGTCTAAAAGTCATCAAAGACCTTGTATTTTTCACACACCACTCTCCAAGCTGCAGCACAAGACTTTTCTCAGATACCTTCAGATATTTCTGCCTTGCCTCTATTTCTATCCTTCTTCGCATTATTAAACAATAATACATAAACAGATGGTCCACTAAAAAAAGAAAAAAAAGCATATCCTGCACTGTTACAGCCCATGTGTTACAAAAATTGAGTATAAAACCACCCTTCACTTTAGTGCTATTTCATCATAACACTTAAAGCGTGCTGGACATACTTTTTTCCATTAAAAAGACATAGAATCACTTGAGCATTTTAGAAAAACAAAAACAACAACAAAAACATCAAATAGTCAAACAAAAACCCACAACAGACTTTATTTCTCAGCACACTGAATTATATAGGATGAACAGAAACATATATATGAACACTAATTTTTTGCTTGTATAATGGCATCTAAAACAGCTTTTGAGGGTGTTTTCAAGACAAAACAATATATTGCTTCCAGTTATCACCTACAGTGTTAGTAATTATGAAAAATTAATGACGCCTCATTATTTTCACTCCTTCCCCCAAGGTCAAGCATTAACTCAGCTTCTTTTCAAGATGTTCCAAGCCAGCCCCTGAAAATCCCAGAGAGCTTTGCTCTTTACAGGTCTATTTCCTCCTTTTTTTAATCTTGCTGTTTTCCCAGTTAGGTGAGACTCTACCTCTGACTGTGACAAGATCTGACATCTTATGTCCTTCAGGAACTTGCTAGTAAAAAGAAATACAAAATGTCTCATCCTCAGCATTTTACACTGTTAATAATAATTTGCAATTCTGTCATCACAATGAAACAATCACATTACAGATTACTTTGTTCAGGTACTAGAGTGCATAAATCCATTCTTTTAATACCAATTATTTAATCCAGCTGAGAACATAATGAAAACTTTCAAAGATACTTCCTTTTCCTTGCAAGGTTTTGATAGATTGTTCACTCAAGAAAGCATTGAAAAAAATATTTTCTTAAATATATCTCCACAGCTGCAAGGCATTCTGTAACAGAATATGCACAGTTTCAACCTGCTATATATATGTATTGTCTATCCATTATAGTAAGTGCCAATTTTTGCATTTAGTTTTGTTTTACACCAAGAATCAGAAGTGTAGTGCTTCAGATCTTGAGGGATAGAAGGAACAATTTAGAAACCTAGAGCTCTGAAGACATGCAAAAGGCAGAATTAGTGCAAAATACAGTCGATCTTTAATTTTATTTCTGAATACAAAAATAGGTACCCTACAGAGAAAAAACCCCTCTACATTTCCACATTTTTAAAAAAAGCACCAAAAAACCCCATCACTTTCTTCTTTCTGCCATTCATATACATTTTTCTATGTCGCTAAAGAAAATTACTTTTGTATTGGTAAACACACAAAAGCACAAGATAGAAGCGTGGGTATTACAGTTTTCCTGGAACTATTAGAAAGAGTCTTTACAGATGGAATAAATTTACATTGCAGAAAAGAATGAAATTTTTGTCTAGAATATCTCTGAAGGAACATTTGGCTACCTTCAGATTGCATCTTTTTTATATGTCATTTCACATAGGAATACTATCGCGAAAAAGAATACAAATCATCACCCAAAACATTTTTACAGATCCATTAATACCACAAACATCTCATTATAAACAATGGTAAACATTGGATATTACTTACATTGAATTTTTAAAAACACTAGCTACTGTCTGATAGCAACTCCTATTCAGTTGCAAAACTACCATGAGGGACTACACACTTAATGCTAAGTATGAAGAATATCTTACTATCCAGAAAATATTTTTGTATCAGAAAATCCTCTGTCACAAAAAAGAATATCAGTGCTTTAGTCATAATTGCATTTACTTCAATAGTGGACATTCCATGTAAAATAAACCTGATTTTTCTTATTTTTCAGTTTTTAACTGGTTAACTAAAAGGCAAGTATGTTCATTCTGCACACTGCTGAGCAGACATTCTACCAATAGTAATTTCTTCCTACTCTTCTAGAAATACCTAGGTTGCAAAGCACCTCAGAACTATTATAGCAACTTGAAAATCAAACTACTAATTGTCATAAAACTGAAGTAGTTACACATGTTAGTATAACAGCACTTCACAGACTAAATCTACTCATATTCTACTGTAGAGGAGAAACGTGAGGGAACCCTAATTCTGCCTTAAACTGCATTACTTTAAGACCCACACAAATACATTTCTGATAAAACTAAAGTTTCAAATAGATGCATATGCACAAGTTCTTATTGGTAGTTCTGAATTTAAATGTAAATGAACATAAAATGAAAATATCCAGACTTCTATGTCTATGTTCCATATAACAGATGAGTTAAAAATCTGCAGTTAATGCATATGATGCCTGCAACAAGTGTATTACCAGATTTCCCACTGCACTTCAGAATGACATTTCTGAAGCTTGTCTCAAGATTCTTCCTCTATGGATTAAGTCTGTGAAATAAGCCAAAAACATCAAGGGCTGCACAAAAAGCAGTCTTCTTACATTAGAAAAGGTTTATTTAACAGAGACTTGTGAAATAAATTATCTCTGTCAGTATCTAAAATTATTAGTGAAAATGTTTCTCACTTATAACCCAATATGTGTCACAGTCTTATTCTGAGTTATTATCAGTCTTATTACTGAGTTTCAGCTTAAGGATAACTCAAACCTTTGCAACTGTGAAGCATCCAGAAAAGCAAACATGATGCAAAGTATCATACACAATAAATATACAAAGTTAATATGTAGCAGATTTTGTAATTAATTTGATGGTGTTTATTTAAAACTACAGTGACAGAAATATGAATGTACAGAAATATTAAGTGACAGTAGGAAAGGGAAGCTCTATATTTTCATAAGCTGAACACTGATTAACTTTCTTTGCTGGAAGATGGGAATTGTCAACCCCCAAAATATCTGTGTGGATTTCTGAAACTTAAGGTAGAACTTTTCCAGTCTAGAGGAAAGAAAGAGAAGAAAATGAATTATTAATAGCCCTATTGCCAAGAAATTCACTTGGAAAAGACAGATTCAAGTCCCTGTTCTGTATGTTACACTGATTTTGTTGGTACTGTCTGTATTTGTATAAATAGTGATGCTGCCATCATACTCAAGTAACTGCTTTTCAGATTGGAGGCTGAGAACTAACTGAGGTCGGAGCTGCGTAGCCAGACAGGTGTGACAGCCAGCCAGCCACACAAGGTTACTCATGTGCTTTGTACATACACCTGCAACAGTTACAACAGCTGCTACTTCTTCTGCACATGCACCCTATCTGCGCACACAGTATAGAAGATGCAAGAACAGGGCATGATCTATTGCTGCTCTTTCTATGCTCTGAGTATAGATGAGAGTGGAAGTGATGGGGCGGGATGTAGAATACATAAAGGGTCAAAGCATCTCAAAGGAATCCAGAGGGCAGACAAGCTGGTAAACTTTCATTTTTTCAGTTGCTTGGACTTGTGTTTCCCTGCTGTAAGTGAAAGAAAAAGTCTGAATGTGTTCAGAGCCAGTTAATTCATAGCAAAGCCTTACTCAGAGACAGTCAAATTTTTTAGTCTCTCAACAGGACTAACAGTTTAGGGAAAGAAGGCTTCAACCTTCAAACAAGAAGGCTCTTCTGAGATCTAAGAAATGCCATAGAATTTCTTCCTGATTTGAATGTGTCTCAGAAGGAATACAGTTTAGCATATAACCTGATTAAATGTGGAATTCTGAAGCTATCTTGGGCAAAAATTTTGAGGATGGCTTCATCCAGATCACCCCATGATGAAATACAGTAAAGTACCAAAGTGGGACAGAAGAGTCTCACAGAAAAGTCTTCACTGTTTCGCCCTGATACTGGCTGATACCGTTACTGCTAAAGTAATTCCACTTTTGAAGTGAAATGGAAAAGGGATGGGAAACAAAGGACTTCAATACATTAGAGCTGGAATATTAAACTCAGATCTGCAAAAGGAGGGGAGAGTGATCTTGTGGAAGAACTCTTGTAGCTCTTTCATAAATCTGTGAGTCACTGCAAGCTTAAGGTACAGCAGTCTATTGAAGGACTAGAAACACTAATGACTGCCAAGTTTACAATAAATTTTTATCTGGAGGGAATACAGTCAAATAAATTTAGCTGTCACAATGGCAAATGTAATTATTCAAATCATGTACAAAACCTTCTCCAGTCTGACGTAACAAGGTTTCTTTGTAAATTCCTTCATGCTCTTACAATCATCTAAATTTGACTTTTCTGTAGTAAATGTCTATCCAAAAAGCGTGCTACTAAACATGAGGAGAGAAGACAGGTGTCAAATGGATCTGTCCTGCAGACACAAGAAATCTGATTTAAGAGATTACTGAACATGGCCTCTACAGCCAGCTGAAGGCCAAAGGACATGTCAATGCAGGAGATGCTACCTGAACTGCTGCTTGAGCCACAATTGCAATGATAGGAATGCAGGTATTAGTTAACCTGACCACTGACTCAGAAAACTATCTCTTAGAGATCTCTGACGAGTCATAGACCCAAGAACTCTTTGATATTCTTGTTTGCAGTGAATCCACAGATGAATAACCCCCACAACTGGCAAACTAAATACATCAAGTTAGATCTTTTACTTCCCTGGAGAGTTTCTAAGACTTGTCAGCATGTTTTAAAGAACTGGTAAGCATTTCACAACATGATGATGTACATACCAGTTCCAAACCCTGCTTGCTAACCTTTGTAATTACACAGCCTACACTTTCCCTTATTTATCAAGTTTATCACTGTCATACTGGCCAATGATTCTAGCAGGAAGAAACTGCAGAAGGTTCTCAAATACATTTTACATTAGTTAAAGCTCCACAATGTTAAACTGAGTCAAAGATTCCCGTGAAGCTCAACCACCATAAATTCATACACTGGGAATACTCAGCTTATTAATAATGTATTCATAATTTGTTTCCAAAGGTATAAAATGAAAGATTTATACAAGTTTCTAACTGTATTCTTTCCATCAGACACAAAAGCACCCAGGTTTTCTGGAGATTTAAACCAGTATTTTTAGACTTTGCTGGAATACAAAACATTTAGGGAAAAAAAAAATGGCTAATAAATTAAAGAACAAGTTTGCAAGTGGCACCAGGCTTCCAACTACATGTGACAGAGACAAGAAAGCCCTCCTGCTGAAGGGCTCAATGGAAACAAATGATCAAACTAACCCTGATTTGGAATCCTTCCAGAAGCTCTGTCTTACCATCCTGAAGTCCGCTATTACTTTCATAAATTCTATCATCCGAGTTGGTGTTAAAATGAACTTTTTTTGAGATAAGAAGAATGCACAAGAGGGAGTATGTTTATCTGTTCCCAATCTCTTGGTAAGATTTGCTTTTTTCTAATCAATCATCCTGTGCCTTAATGATGCAGATGGGATGTAAGCACTGCCAAGACCTCTGTAAACACTCTCAATACTGTTGAGAAGCTGAAGGGTAATATTATATTGATAATAGTTTCTGAGACTTGTTATCAGCAGAAAATCTTTTGTCTGCCAGATGTACTCCTATGTGAAAATATGCCTTTTTCAAAATGAGAGCTGAAAATGACTCTCTCCAAGCGAGTCAGGAATAATTGAGAACAAACTGATTGTTCTGACACTGAAATGTGCAGGTGTTCAGTCCATCAATGTTCTGAAACAGAGCAACTTTTTTGGGGGGAATAACAATGCATCTGCAATAAAAATCCTTCCTCCTGTGCTATGATGGTACACTTTTAAACAGAATATAGATGCTACTTCCTTTGTGAGAAAGCTCTCCTGAGCTCTACAAAAGGAAAATGTTTTGTGTGGCATGTATGTGTAACTGCACTACAAAATCAGAAAAATCTCCAACACAAGTTTGTTCAAGCTACAAGAACCTCCACAGGCATCTTCTATGTGAGTTCAAAAGAAGTGTAGAATGAAAGCTACATCTTAGGAAATTATCAGTATGGTAATTCCCTAAAATACTGTAACTCTTTATCTAAACAGATATTTAATAGGTGACAGCAAAGACAACAACTCAGCAGGGAGTATATTGGGTGTTCTCATCCATCTGACATCTCCACAATCTCTTGTAAAAAACTTAAACAATAAAAAGTTGAATTACATTTAGGACAGATAAATTCATCAGGAATGACACAGTCTGAGTCTTAAGATGTCGAAAACATGAGGGCCCTGTGTCTCAGTGGTACCTTAAGCTGCAAGATGCAATGGCTCTAATCAGTGCTGCTTGAACTCAAGATTTTACCAAAAAATTGCTAAGATTTGAAATAACCATAAGTGGTTCCCTAATATGCTATCATAACTTGCCTGTACACCTGATCAGCTAAAAGATAAAAAAAATCATTAGATTATAATTGTCAGATATTTAATAGTAAGCTTTTCTTAAAAAAAAGATGCAATTGCCCCCCCAGTCACCTTTCCAATACTGCTGTAAACTGTTGCTTTATTACACTGCTCACCACAGATTTAAAAGAAAAAAAAAAGAAAAAAGTTTGAGGCAATCCCTATTCCTATTGCTCCAGTGTTCTATGTATACTGACATAAGAAACAAAGATGTGTATATATATCAAAAAAAAAAAAAAAAGTTTGTCACGCAATTTGAATCTAGTTTGTTTGGCTTTTTTTTGTTATTTACTTTCCTGGTTTTTAGATGAGTCCTAGTTTTAGGATTTTACAGAATAGAGGCTTCCTGAACTAAATACAAAGTAAATGTCAAAGAGTAAAGAGGTGTGTTTATAAACACCAAAGTTTTCTTGATGTGTAGCAGTTAGGCAAAAAAAAAAAATCTTGATGGTGCAAGGATACAGGCAAACTTCTCATTCATCTGGGGGTTTTTTCTGCTTTTTCCTGCCTCTGCTTCCCTTCCTCAATGGTCATTAGTTGTTCAACATGTTCTCTCTTGTCACAGGATCTGGTTCTGAAATTCTTTTAATGTCTTGCGTATATTCTATGTTATTAGTTTCATTATGTTTAAGAGTTATGTACTTTGAGATTATAAATTTTAAAACTAAAAAATTATGAAGGCCTGTTGTGTGAGAGTGCCTTCACTGGAACTTTTTAACTTTTTTTTTTAATAGAAACAACACATATTTTGCTGTTTTGAATAAGTCCCAGCTATTTCTTCTCAAGGAACACAATCATTTAAGTACTATCTAATACACAGAGACAATAAGGGTACAATGAATATCTCATGCAAATGGGAGTAAATTTTGAATAGAAGATTTAGATTTACAATTCCTACCTAAGAAATTCACTTTTTTAAAATCTTGTTGCATCTTATATTTATATAGCCTTCTCATCTAATGTGATACTTTATCTTACATACTGAAGTAATTCTAGGAAGTATTTCATATATTCCTGAAAGCTACATCTCTATATTTGCTTTCATGTCAGAGGATTCAAAATGCATCACAAACTATGTCATGTGAAGGCAGCTATATATGTGCTGCCTTTGGCTTTCTTCAGTATGGTTATACATTACCATGCCATTACAAAGACAAGAAAACCTTCTGAGTAAACTAAGTATTCCAAGCCTATCTTGAAATGCAGCAGGGCATGTCAGCATGACTTGAGATATCCTCCACCATCCACCTTCCAGGTTCTAATCACACAGTACCAGTGTAGAGGTTAATTTCAGCAGCTGGGGCATGAGAGTATCATGGTGAAACTTCAATCCATTCAAAAGAGGAAGATGCCATCTTAGTTTGCTCTTTTACTTTTGTAAATTAAAGTGAAGATTACAAACCTTGACTAAGACATTGGGACTGAATTCCACTAATACCTCCAGACTGAATTCTCGATGTCATTTTTTCTGCAGAGAGCTGTGCTGTATTTTTTAGTCTTCTTGCTCTGCTTCTTAGATAAAGCTATTCTAAATTGCATTCAGTTTACATATTACTATAAAACCTCCGTGAAATTGTCTTTCCATCAACTTTAAATGATGGTTGTCTTCGTCTTTATTCTATCCTTGTAAAATGAGCGATGAAAAATAACAAATAGGGCACGATCACCTATGAAAACGAGAATGAAAACCAATCCTCATTCAAGAGTGCCATCTAGTGACCAAAACAACCCTGTATCCTTCACATGAAGGATGCGAACCGATCAAGTTACCTACCACTGAATTTTAGAAATTATTTAGACGCCCTCACCACTTTCTCCCCCCCTTAATTTTTAAAGAGGAGATAATACATTTGAAACTGTACAATGATAAAGTTTCTCCTCTATAACAGGCTACCCTTGCTACAGTGTAGTATCTCCCTTGAAGGCCACAGCAACTCATAGGTCATTCTTAAGTGACATTAAATTACACTATTTGAATGTTTATGACCTCCAGTGTTGAATTAATTCTATATGCCTGGAAGTCTGTATCTTCATAAACCTCGCAGTGTATATCCATGAAAATGCACTTCTGCAGAAGCCAAACTATTGCAGAGGAAACAAATATGTATCTAAATGAAGAAGTGGTATTTGAGAATGGTGCTGGTTTTATAAATGCTGCATATTTCCTTAAGTACACCACTAACTCTTCTCAGCTCTCATTACAGATCTTCATGTGTGGGGATTGGTTTGTGATATAGGGAGAGGAGCACTTAGATCTTTGGTCAATATTCCCTATGTTATGCAATTCTATACAATGTTCACCAGGACTATGCATACAAGCATACGCACAGTTGTACTGAGGTTTTAATGAGATAAGGCCCGTCATATTCCCATCGTAATTCAAAATGCCAACATTGGAACTATTCAGGAGATCCTTTTTACATCTTTGTTTTTAAACAAACTATACAATTAGATTCTGATCAATAGTTCACACAAGCATCTTGAAAGAAAGGTATGATTGCAGAATCAGAAGTTAACATAAAAAGTGAACCATAAAGTACTCTCTAGTTAGCAAGTTATATGACACATTATAAACCAATTACTAACTTTAAAATGAAAGAAGTTTGAAAACGCAAGCAAATCAGACAAAAATATGCTCTATTCTTGGACTAACGTGTGGCTTTTTTTTTTCTTTAATCTCCACTCCTTGAGAAAAGGATATATGAAAACAGAATATGCTAAATTTTTCCATGTCTCCAGTTTTCAAAGCGCAGTTCCTCTAGGAAAACATAAGAAGTTTCATGCAACCTTTCTTTTAATGTGAATAATGCTGCAAAAGAATAGCATAATCATACAACAGAACAGCTGTATAGTAAATTCTAAATGAAATTTTAATATGTTCTGCTAACATAAAATGCCATTGGTTATTTGTTCCTTTAACACTATAAAAAAGACTAAAATCTCTTCTACATTAGCCAAATCTGGAGACTTACAAAACTGAATCATGCTTTGGAAGCATGGCAGAAACAACGCACCTCTTTTTGTTGGCACAACTACTACTACGTGGCACATACTTTTTGTAGTATGGCACCTCAGCTCCCCTGTAAGTGTGATATGTTGTCAATGACTGGTGAAGAAGCATCAAGTACTACACTTTAAAGACAACCCCAACCAGACCATTTGAACCATAATTTGACTTATTCTGCATATAACTAGCACAGAAAAAGCATTACTTCATTACCAAACAATTGCTTCTTGGCAGAAGCAATCCCACAGAACAGACTAAATTTTATGGGTTATATACATTTACAATTAACAATTTTCACTTGAAGAAGAGAAATCTGAACTCAGTTAAGCTTTAGTCTTAAAATATGATCTGAATGTTATCAATAGGCAGAAAAAGTTATGTGGCAAATAAGGGCATGTTAGTAACACCTTTTTTTCCCAATACTGTCAGATATCTAGTAAGTGATACACTATTTCTTGTTCAGCATCTGAAGACCACTGCTTCAATTAATAAACCATGTAAAAATTCATTTGATAATAAAAAGGAGAAAATTCATTAGCTATTTGCAGGAACTTGCTGAAAGGATATAATGAACTAAGAAATTACTTAAGTTCTCCTTCTAAAGATCCCATGCTAAAAGAATACTTTTTTTCCAACTTTTTTTTTTTTGGAGTCAAATAATGAACCAAAGAAAAGAAAAACACCTCATTTCTCTTATATTCATTGTTATAAATGTAAAACTTAACATCCACATATTTTAGTAAATAAATTTATATTCAGGGAAATAAAAGATGTTAAGAGTCAAAGCCAATTAAAGCAGTGTGACTAAAGAAATATAAATATAACTGTTAATTATCTATTAACAGATTAAAATAATGCATTCTGCAAAGGCAGATTTTAAGAAGAATAGTGTGTGAAGCACATTCCCATTAGTAAGATGTCTCTTTACTAACGCTGACTGGAACACTTTCACAAGAAATGCTTGTTTGAAATGAATTAGGAATCAGATTATCAGCACAGCAGAGCAATAGCAGTGTAAGTTAACGGAGGCATACAGTAGCCAGAACTCAGTGACACACTGCTAAGGACAACCTGTTTGCAATTACCAAGTTTAGCAGGAAGTTGACTAAGCATTTTTCTCTATGTCAATTATTAGATTATTTTTCTTCTGAATTGTATCAGTGAAACTTGGACTATGTACAAAATCTTACAGTATTATAAGTGTCTAGGAGAGAATACAAACTGTGTATTTAAAAATAATAAATTCAAGTAAATTGTGTAAAAAGCAGAGCAATAAAGAACATACTAAATATGCCTCTTAAACGTCCTGAGACTATAGAGCAGGAAACCCTACAGTTTTGTCAATCTACATGCCCCAAAAAATTGATAATTCATTACAGTCTATTATAGAGTATTGCACTCCTCTTTCAGTAATTAGGAAAACATGTCTGATTCACACTTCCCTGGATCACATATTGTTTCTATTTATCCCTTCACTTCCTTCAGCAAGAACTATGAAGTGTTATTAAAAGACCAGCAGGAACGTTGCTCAACTCTTTTGTATGAAAGTGGAAGGAACAGGCAAGGGCCCAAACCCTACAGATACGTGCAACAGTAAATAGTCCCCTCAGTTCATATAACTGCCT
Organism: Athene noctua; assembly: GCF_965140245.1. NCBI lineage: Eukaryota > Metazoa > Chordata > Aves > Strigiformes > Strigidae > Athene > Athene noctua. Next base: position 15,051,902 of record NC_134046.1, on the reverse strand, counting down.
ATATTAATACTTAATCTTGGAAATGACAGTCACAAGAACACACAGAACCAGTAACTATTCTAAATATATTCATTATACATAAATGGTTCTAAAAAGTCTGGGTGGTTTTGTTTGTTTTGTAAAGCTTTATGTTTCAGGGAGAAGAAAATAATCAGAAGAGCAACAGAAATACTTCTACATATGAGTATGATGACATATGTGTTGGTAAATGGAGATAAACCAAGCAAGCAAAGAACTGAGCTCCATCTACAGAAAAGCTATGGTGAACTACTACCTTCCAACCAGTGTAGCCAAGCAGTTACCAAGCAGTAACCAAGTCTGGATTCATTTATTCTTTCAAATCTAATTGTATTCACTTTGAATCACTCAATCTCAATGACGGCATCTGACTCACAAAAAAAACACAGACAGAATTTGGTCCTCAGAACTTTCAAACATATCCATAATTTTGGTGGATATGTCTTTCACAGCACATTGGGATTATTTATCGAGGTTTTAACCAAATCTTTATAGTGAAATAGGACATATTTATACTAATTATCAAATTTTGTATTTGCAAATAAATATATCGAGAACTCTACAATCATGTTGGACTACCAGGCTCAAGGTGTCAAAAGAAAAAAAACTGACCTATAATCAAGATTATCTTACAGACCAATGAATACATCTATAAAATTAGGATATGATCAGCTAATTAGTGACCAGCTAAATTCCAGTTCCACTAGATCAAAGGCTACATGTTCTTACTGAAGGGTCAGACTGCTTCAACAAGAAATTTATATCTGTTCACTAAATCAGAAATCTTGTTTCGTTAAATAGTTTAATCTAACATTACACTTTTTCTTCACCAAATTGAGTTTCATGGGAACCTTTAGAAAGAGTTTGCATTATCAGCCATATTCTACTGCCTATAATATAATTTTACTTTTAATACTGAGACAAGCATATACTCACGTTGCTACACAGAGTTTAAGATTTGTACAAGTAAAAAGTTTAGTAAATTAAAAGCTTAATTCCTTTTTAGGTGACCGGGACAGGGGGAAGGTGTTGGGTTTTTTTAAGATATGACAAAACACATTTTCTTCTTTTGGTGCTTTACATCCATGCAAAGGAAAAAAATGTGCACATGCACACACATGCACATGGACACAGTCTCTGGCAGGAGGCTAGCCTGTTGCAGTTTTCTGTAAGTCAAGCTCCTATGACTACAATACCTGAGTTTTTAGTCCAGGTGAAAGGCTGCATGATTCCTAAAACAAAGAAGTCTCAGCTAAAACGTGTGGTGCACTGGAAATAGCAGTTTTGGTTTAGAATTTAGAAGTCTAGTCCTGAAAATTACAAAATGGGGTTCACTAATCTTACTCTGCTCTTGGAGCTATGTATGTATAAAGTATTTAGAACAGTGAGTGTTCTTCAGTCTATTATTTTACAAAGCTTTCATGTACTTCTGGAGTTCTAAGTTTTCTTGTGAGATGATGCAGCAGGTGGTAAGAGAGATTCCAGCTTACAGGAACTTTAACAACAACTGAAATTACTCAGATTTTCAGTCTCTTCTTCCAGTATTCTTCTGAAAATACTCATACAGTGGGAGAGCACTGTTATAAAGAGATAAAACAGTATCTTTCATTTAAAATGGATGATAGAATAATTTTTCAGACCAGTTTTCCTACTGGGGTGTTATAAGACAACAGATCTGGAATAAAAAAGGTGGTTCAGGTCTGAGGTCCACGTTCTAAATCCATTTCCAATTCCTTAAGCCACCCAGTAAATATACCCAACATAACTGTTACTCTGGTGCTTGCTTAGTAGTATGGTTTTAAATTCTCTGTAATGTTTGTAAGTAGGAAGACGGCATCTGCCATAAGATACCATGTCATTAATGATATCTTATGTCCAGATTTAAACATCATCCAACAGCTATTGCCCCAAAGGAAGATGAAAAAAAATCCCAGTAGATTCAGTCAGTTGTACCTCAATTTGAAATGCAGGTAAGAGTCAGCAAAAGTGGAACACATTATTCACATGTGTGCAGTGTAAGCAGAAGATTAGAGGAATGTGATTTGAGAAGTATGAACAATAATTCAGCACTTGAGTAAGAACCCGCTTGACTGAAGCTTTAATTCTTTGACCTCAACCTGAAAAAAACTTTTTTTAAAAAAAATATATTAAGAATAGCCTAGAGCCTGAATTAATACTACATAATCAGGTCTACACTTCTTTTACTAGAAAACAAGCCAGCATGATCTTACAAGACTACAAAATACAGTAAATAACAGAAGGAAAATAGAAAGCAATGTCATTTCAGAGTATTAGATCTTTCCCTCAAGAGATAGCTTGTCATGCAACAGAAAGTTATCAAATGTTAAGGATCTACACTCTCGCCCACACCTGGAATTGAATCGATCCCCCTGAATTTTCAAAATACACAAAGAAGCAGAACTGGTAACCTGATAAACTCTCCAGGTTTGGCTGGCTTGAAAAGGGTGCCTATGAGGAGCAGTGCTTATACTAGAAATCTTACATCTAATGGCAACTCTTCCACCATAAACACTCAGCTATTCTTGAATTAACAACTGGAAACCCTCTTATCCAGGGTCTATTCTTCACACAGGTATGAGCACTACATTTTTGCTAAGCCTTTTCATTTCCAGCTGTCTCCTCCTTAAATTGATTTGACCATAATTGCTTCCAGCATTTTCTAGTAGCTCATGTTTTAAACAAAACCTGTTTAATACATTAGCATGTTAAAATATATTCTTCTATTTTAAATTCAAATCTTTGAATGAAGACACTCCTTTTCAACTACTGCAGTTCCATTTACATGGTGGACTGAAATGCGTAACAGTGGTCAGATCCTTCACCCTGCTTTATTACTGGTTTTCTGAGAAGACCTGGCCAGTTTGCTGACTTACCTTTTACTTCATTTTCCTCATCTATAGAAGAGGAGTATTACACTAAGACAGACACCGAGAGGTAATTTGTTAATCTGTGAGGCAGTCAAATGTTATCGGTAACACAGATCAGATCAGTATTTTTGTTAGAGTGTTGAAATTCTGGAAGACACTTTCATGCTCTTCTGTGAAGGATTTCCTTAATTTTGAGTTGACTGATCCCAGTGAGATGCAAGAGGTAATAATTATCTCTGATGAGCTATATATAAAACTACATCTTAAATAATTTGGTGCCTTGTTTTGATATCGGTATTTGTTTTTTAATCTTCAGTGATGTTTCTTTCCCCCCTTTTTATTTATTTTCCTTGTATTTTATATGAACAACATAGCACTACTGATTTTACCTTTTTTTTTTTTTTAGACTCAAAGAAGGTAGAAATATTACTTCTCCCTGAATGAATCAAGCAACTAGGAAACATGGCTTCTCTCAGATAGCACTGTCTAGGTGTTTACACTGAGCAGAGTGACTAAGGAGATGCATCACTCTCAGTCTAGTTCTATTTCAGTAGGAGCAGCAAATTTCCACATTACCTCTGACAAGTTTTTTTCTTTTTCTAATGACTGTTCTAAGTCTTAGCCATGTATTATCTAATGGGAACAGAACTCCTAAATTAAAATAATCCTAAAATTAATGTTGAAGATAGCACATAGTATGACCAAATTACTTTCAAATGCACTTCTAAGCATAATAAACTGTGCTACGCATAAATTCTGTGGGATTTATGATCTGTATCTTATATCTTCTTAGTCCAGTTAAAGTTCCTCAACAACTATGGGCAATCTATTCCATAGCTTGAACTGCTCTCTGGGTACATCTTCTTGCACTTGGAAGAGAGTCTAAAGCAGAAAAGTATACATAGGAATTCAAGGGTAACCAACTCTTCTCTTCCCTGCAAGTCCAGCTCTGACTCTTTCTGTAAAAATGCATCAGCATGTCAGAGCCGTGAGTCATATATGTAAGCTACTGTCATTCATATAAACAAGGACAAGAAGATGAAGCTAGAGAAAATTTATTATGTTATGGAATAGAGTAATTAAGTTATTGCCATAGATATAAGAAGCAACATGTTTACAGAACAGAGACTTTAAAAAAAAAATAATAAAAGACGAAAGGAAACAAAACGTATCATAGAAACCAAAAATTGCTCTGCTTCATTATTGGCTAGTGTTTGAAATGTTTACATACAGCCTGAAAGTTGCAAATGTGTGAAATGATCAAAAAGCTCTGCAAAGACAGTATTTCCACATCTGGGGACAACACTATTTTTGGAGCATTTCAAGAGAGTCCCCAGATTACCTTCTAAAGGATGCACTTCCCAGGAGTGCTGGCAGGACCAACACTTATCACCCTCCACAGGTATAAAGGTATAGAAAAGCCAGCTTATTTATGAATCTTTGATTTTTCTCACTCTTCCTGAAATACTTTATTTAGTTGCTACTCTGAGACATGTCAGTTTGACAGTTTTCTCATATTCTAGATTCTAAACTACTGTGATGTTGTCATGGAGAGCAATCCCATCTTTAAAGAAACTGACTTCTAAATGCAAAAAAGCTTTCTAATCCTCCACGTGGACTTTTGAAAACTATTGCAACCAAGGACCCTGGTAAGAATATGATAAGGCATAACAAAATCTGAATGGGCTATGCTAGAATTACTAACTATTCTCTAGAGCGTAATCATGTTCTGTCTACTTTTTCATGTCTGGAGCGACTGCCAACATTGCAAAGTCCTTCTGTATACTTAAGGGGTAACCTTAAAAACACATATTACTATTGATATTTTGATAGAAAGTAATTGTCTTTACAGCAACTGATAAGATTAATATTCTGAGCTGAGCCAGGACAAATAAAAGAAGGAGGCACTAATGAGCCTAATAAAGAGGTTCAGTCTAGAATGATTGTTAATCTACATAACTAACTTCAGGGAAGAAACGTTTGGTGTCGATAAAGCATTTCCTTAGTAAATTACTACTGGCTCCAGTGTAAGACATTTACAGTAAACACCAAAAGTCTGCAAGGCATCTGTTCTATTCACAGTGGAAGAAGGAACTTTGCTCCATTAATAACTTTAAAAACATGCAATAACTAATTCATGATGGCAGTTCAAATCCTATCAGCAGCCTTCATTATTTGAACAAGCTGAGTTCAAAGATAGAGCAAGTTTAAAAAAAAAACCTTGAAAGTTTAGAAGTACACTTTAAATTATAATAAAGAAGCTGTGTTCTTCTTCTTTTTACTAAATATAAAAAAGCTGTAGCTTTAAACCATATGCAACAACATTATTTTAAGAATACGTGCAAGATAAGAGTTAAACCATATATATAAAATCCTATATGATCTCAGATTCTGTTTTAGTGGAATTGTATGTTATAGAAGGAGGGCATGTGTAATATACGTGTATGTATATATAATAAAATACTTGCTGGAATTTTAACATTTGACTTTACTAGAGATTTAGTGGGACTTTGCCTAAGGCAAGTTTTTAATAGCAATAATAAAAAAATACTTAATGGTACTTAGGGTAAATAATGTGTGGTCACTATGTTTAAAAAAAGTAATACCAAACATCTGTGCCAGATTTCCACATGATAAAATCCCCATATTCCCTACAGTTCTCCCAAAGTTATAGAGAAACAAAAGTTTATTTAAAATTCTAGAAGAGACATGTGATAACCAGTTTAAGAACTTTAAGGCAGGCATCTTGTGTTTTCTGACACGAATGTATATTCAGTAATCTTCATGATATTTAATTCTGAACATGAGGAATGCTATAGTATGACATTATGGCTTCAGGACAGATTTTCAACCATTAACATACTAACAGGGAAACTACCCAGCCCAAGAATGTCCTTTTTCTTACATGTGTGTATTTGCAAAGACCACTTTGTTCCATACAGGATATGTTATTTCTCTATCAAAGCAAATGCTATATCAGTTTGCCTTAGAAAATAGCAATAAAATATTTTTCTTAATTTTTTTCAAAGGCAGATTGAGTGTAGTTACAGACATGGGACTCAGTCAAACTCGGTGATGGAAAACTGAGTGAAGTTCCCAGAAACCATGGAAAAGAGCTCAACATTCTCTCCTCAGTAGGCTGCGTCTCCAAAACCGAAGCAGAAACACATGGTCACACATTTTGCTATTCAATCACCATTTTATTTGTTCTTTCTTGCTTTGTGAACCAACAACTAAGGCAACTTTTGTCATAACTATTGAAAGCTGGGAATCTAGCTGTCCTTCTAAATTCCTTAATACATGGAAAGAAATCTAATCCCTTTTTTTGCATAGCTTATTTCCCAATATTTTAATGAACCTTAACCAACACCGACATTCTTTGCTATTCCTGTAAAAGAGCAAGATTCCAACTTCAGCTGAGGTGTTATTCTCCTCCTGTGTAATAAACCTCAAATTTGTCATTCCTAAAACCTTCAAACACAAAACTTGAGCAAACCTATCATCACAAGTTTCCCTCTGTGAAACAAAGTTTAAAGATGCAGTAGACTGCACACTGCAGAAAGGTACAATCTTTGAGGGCCAGGTAGTTAACATGCCAAAATCATTCCAAATCTGCTAAGAATATTAAAACAAAGGAAAAAAAATGAATTGTTTTATTTTCCAGAGTTATTCCCATGCCTCTGATACACTAGTTATTTGTATGTCTCTTCCCTGTACCTTCTCTAAGAAATATAATCTAAGGCCTGGAGAAATTCCAGATCTTTGAAGGTAGCTATATTATGAAATTCTGCTATGAGTATTCACAGGAAAAAAAGAAACAATCAGTGGCTTGAGAAAGAGAAATTTTTACATGATTCTTGAATATTCAGCAAATTATTTTGAATCCAAACAGTAGGATATTAGTTTCTGGTAATGTGCATGCTACGTGAAATGAGCAGAAAATGAATACGAGAAACATTTCGTAATTGACAAAGTGGTAGAGACTGAAGGACAACAAGAAAAGTTATTTCCCTCTACCTAGTAAAAAACTGAAAAAATTACTAGGTAGACAAAAGCAGCTCTGGAATAACAAAGAGCATATCCCTTACTATTCAGTTCCTAGTATGATCAGTGCTCAGGGGGGTGCAGGTCAAGGAGATAGAATTCACAGCCATTGGAGACACAAGTGAAGAAGAGGGTGTCCTTAATTACCAATGTTTCACGACCAGTTGCTTCAGTTTCTCTCACAGCATGTTAGTTTAATTCTCTGGTTTGGTCAAAATTCCACCCATACCAGTGATTATTAACAACAAACTCAATTTCTTCTGCTTCTCATCCATTAGCTTTCTATTCCACCATGTTGAGAGATCTAAAAGACTCTGAATGAACAAGAGAGAAGACAGATTCCAGCTTTGGCACTATTGTAAAGAACTAAGAAATGAACAGCATAAGGGAGAAAGATATGGTTACATTAGGAGAAAACATGTTCAAAAGCCCAACAAAATACATATAAGACTTGGTCTTTCTCCAGCTAGAATTTAAAAGGTAACAGGAAGGTATACAATTAGATTTCAAGAACTTAAAAACTTCAGATTGGAAGTATTTTTAAACTAAATACCAACAGCATAGCTTATGAGAAGTCAATTCATATATGCTTTTTAATGTAGTGCTGAGGTTATAGAAAATGAGTAGTCTTCCATTATTTTTTCCACATTCAACCTCATTTCCACCATGTTCAGGTTTTTTTCCCATAGACAGCACTCTCCACTGGAGACTACAGCAGAAACTATCATTGTACGGGTAAATCGACACACTCAAAAATTCTGTTCATTGATTAACTTAATTTGCTGCTACAAAGAAGTTTACCTTCCTTATTTCTTGTGCAGTGGCAGAAAGTCAAATAGCAAAACTAATTTAAAAACAGAAACAAGTGTTCAAGATTTGATAAAACAGTATGTTACATGTGACAATACACCAGTTTCTCAGAAATACACTCAACACATGAGCTCTATACTCCAACCTGTAAAAATACAGAAAGCAGAATATTTTAGGTGAAGTTCTAAAACGACAAATATTTTGTTAAAGCTATAGAAAGATTAAAACTATTTGAGTGACTACTAAATAATTCATGAATGGAATTAATTTAAAATGTATCCAAGTTTCACTTCACTTTTAAAGCATTCTCAGGGGCGAAAAAACAATCCTGTAACTCTGCAAGGTCATTTACACAGTTAGGATGAAAGTTAAAAAAAAAAAAAAAAAAAAAAGTAAAAATATCCATCCACTGAGAAGACTACTGCAGAAGATTCAGTAGTTCCTGTTTTATCATGTTGAAAAAATGTATTGTGCAGGATGAAGACTACATGCAGTGACAGCAATTCAAATGAGCACTGCAGAACAAGGACTTACCAAGCTTCACATGAAGATCAACAGTTGATCCATTTGGACTTAAACAAATAGATAAAACTACAGAGAACATCTGATGTTCCCTCAAAGCATGCAGACAACTTCCCATAACAAGACAGCAAAAGACAGAATTTGAACCTCAGAACATTTTCCAAGAGCCCACTTGAACAATCAAATCCAGATTCCTGTAAAAATAAGCAGGTATCTACTAAACATTTAGTTTCTAAAAAGTTCATACACCCTACAAATCATACTTCCAAGCTCCCTACAGCAAACTTCAAATATGCAGAAAAAAATAATCAAAACCAACAAATACCATGCGCAACAGGAAGAGAGCTGAAGAGACAGACTTCACCCAAAGCCTTGAATTCTTACAATAGCAAGGAAATTGTTAGCAAAAATCTCCATATCACTACATAGTTCCTGCCAATCTCAGATTCCAGACAGCAAACCTAGTATATTTTTGAACTTCAACCAGTTACCAAGGCATATCAGAATGTCATAAGCAGAACCCCCAGTAAACCCCATTCAGTACTTGCAGTACTCCAGAGGAAAGACAACCTCTATATCCTCATATAAATTGAAGGAGAAACATTTTTTTCGTGGCCCCTGAGGGTAACCCAGGGGGAACTCTGAAACATAAAACTAATTCAGTATAAATACAGGAGAAACATGCATGGTCTGTAAGTAGCAATACAATCTCCTTTCACCACTCCTTGGACTAAACAATAAATTGGATACCCAAGAACCTTACTTGAAAGCTTACACTTTATCTATTTTTCAATCTTTAATTAGTTCTGTTCCTTCAGTGATATTGACTACTATGCTAATTGGAAACTTTCTTCAAATTTCCACTGTAAATTTATTCATGTCCAATACCTACCCAAATGAGGATTCACAAACTTAAGTGATACTGGTGCCACAGGTGACACAAACAATCACATAACAAAGCAAATAATAACTAGGAAATCATCCATCCTTGAAACAGACTGTATGTACTACTCAAAATAGAAATCTAAATCCAGAAACTTGTCTGCTAGTTTACAGAACTTCTCCCACAATCCTTCCTCATCACAAACTCACTATCATTAATTCTTTACGCAACTACTTTCAGGATCCATTGACTTTCAGACTTCATTAACTGGTGGCATCGCTTTTAAATTAAAATTCTGCCTGTGAAAATATTCAGGATCTACACTTTCACAAGAAAACTTTACTGAAATGTATCATTATGCCTTGCAAATCTTCCAGTTTCCAAACTTCAAATGGGCCCCAGATACCACTGAGTCCTCAATAGATAGTCTAGGTTAGAGAAAAAAAAAAAAAAAAAGCAGCTATGGATTTGCCCACAGCAAAGAAAGTATTTTAACAACTTACTGTAGATGTAAATAGCTGTTCACAATCTCTAGCATTCATATACTTAGTGATATACAGAAATCAGTAATAGTTTTATGCTCTTGTACTACTTTTATTCATGCTTTGATCTGTCAGGCAAATTGGTGTTTTTACTAGACTGGACATTCAATCAGAGTACACTGTTGCTGAGTTTCTAAGGACACGGACCTGTTTATCCTGATTTCCCTTACTGTGGGTAGCTCATACACAATGTCCCTGCAGTTTTCATCCTTCTTAGCAGGAAGCGACAGGGTCTTTTTGAGGAAGACTCACTGCCTTATTTGCCTTGGCACTAGTTACATGATGATGCGGATGTGGCTGCTGGGATGCAGAGGGGCAGATGGGCTTGACATCAGGGAGATTCTCTTTAACTTGTACTAATTCAATAATTCCAAATCCAGTCCCAAAAACACATTCACAAGTGATGTGGGCAGCTGGTGCGGGTGGGCTTGGGATCCAATTAAGGAACTCGCAAAGTGTAGTGCAGCCATCACCCCAGTGTTTTAATGTGGTAACATTATATTTACCTAAAAAGTTGGGGTACCACACATGAAAATACATTACAAATGCACATAGGCAGAAGCCTTTGTTTATGTGGAAGGCAAAACATTTTACAACATTCATTTCCAACACAAGGGATATAAAATCAAACACAAAAGCAGCAGGCACTCATGACTATTTAATTTAGTGGCGGAAGGTGTTACTTTGCTCTTCAGTAGTTCTAGTCCTCATTTTCCAAACTCTACTCTGTCAAAATACAAATACAGAAACTACACAAAGCAACGTCAGAGACAGTAAGTCCCAAATTACTTTTCTTCCATAATTTCTTATGCTTGCCTTCAAATGTCATGCAGTCCTGTTGTGTATTTATTACAGATGTAAAACAAATGCACATTATCTTTTGTATGAAAAAATGAGAGAAGAAAAAGACACTCTAAAGTATATTTATATAACTGCAGCACGTAATTTGACAATATCTTTTAAACAAATAAATTTTTCATTACCTCTCTAAGATGCATGTTCTCCTTCTCCTTCTGATCTAAAATCACTTCTAAATGATTAACCTGAGATTCAGCCTCTGCCATCCTTCGAGTTCTCTCATTGTCATCTTCCATTCCTTTAGATGGCAAACCTTTACTTTGCAACATTTCCAGAAGCTTTTTTATTGATTCATCTCTGGCATTTAGTGTTTGCTTTTGTGTTTCAATCCTAAGCTCCATTTCTTCTAGTGTTTTTCTCAACAGGAAGAGCTCTTTAGCTTGTCTATCATGTTCTGCTTGAAGTCTTCGAAAATTCTCCTCTGTGAGCTCAATGGTAAAATGCTCAGCCCCTCTGTTTCCACTTTCTTGCTGGAGAAGGTGGTTAAGATCTCTCTGGGTTCTAAGCTCATCTTGAAGTGCCTGGATTGTCATTTGCAGGTGCTGCAATAAAAAAAATAAAGGAAAAAAATCAATTTCAGATCTGAATGAAGGACTAGTCTTTGATTAAACTTTTTTTGTACATTGTTACAATAATTCATTAGAATCAAAGATGAAAGTATATCAAATGACCTTATAAAATAGCAAATGCATGTGACAATATTTGTAATGATATCTTTCAAGTGCTTCTAGAAAAAAAAGACAACAACAAACACACACACAAAATGTCAGCTAAAGATAAAATAAATAGCAAAGAAAGGTAAACCAACAAACCCAAACACTAGGCAGTGACACATCCATTAGTACAGTCAATATGTACCTACAAAGCTGAAAGACTCAGTATTCCATGTTTTCTAAATTACTTCATAGACTGAAAGTAATTCTGCCCTTCATGGAGCTCAACGGTACTGTTGTTTATAAAGTTAACCAAAGCACTCACTATAATTGAAGGGGGCTTTGGGGATGGGCTGAGTTGGGGCTGGTTGGTTTTGGTTTTTTCTTTCGACAACTAATGCTATGAACATGTTTAGTAAACAGGATTACTGTATCTCTAACAAGCAAACAAAAAACCACAATAAACAATACTGAATTTTGAAAAATAAATTGACCGCAAATAGTGGACAAACCTTTGTTCTCCTGGCATCCAAAAACTGAACAGCATGGTAAATGAAAAAATGAAGCAAAATCAACATAAATAAAGGTCAGATGCAAGCAAAGGAGATTCAACAGAAAGAACTGAATTCAACAAAAAGTACCTTCAACAGAAAAAAAAAAAATTATCAAGTTATACAAAAAGGCACCAACAAGTCCACAGTACTCAAATATATAAACCTACAGACAGACTTTACTCAATAGATGTGACAAAGAAAAACATATTAGAAATAATCAATTCCACAGTGTATAACAACATTCCTATTTTATCTTACTGTTCATTTACTGTGTTTTGAAAAAAAACTTAAAATAGAACTTGTCCTAAAATATTTGTACTACATCTGAGTACAGGAGTCTTTCTTTGTTCAAGAGGTAAATCTTATATTCCTTACTCAACATGAATCAAAATCAAAAAGGATTTTGTCCATGATAAGGTTGGAACACAGATAATTATCCTAAATTACTGGGTTTTATTATGTTCATTTCAGATTATATTGTTATCTGATGATATGTCTTCTTATTTTTTCCCTCTATTCACTGCCTACACAACATAATGAATTTATAGAAATATGAATTTCTGGATAGTCACATGATCTGTACCAAAAGACATTTAATTGCAGGAATTCAGGGATTTAAATGCATGGCCCTAGAATTTTTTGAATTAAAGGATATTCTGCAACTTCACATTATAAAAAAAAAATTAAAAAATCCAAACAAACAACAGGATATAATTTCATTTGATACTGCCTTTATATTTAGCATAATTACATCTGAAGCTTCCGTTTCTAACAGTAATTTAAACTACAAGAAAAATGCAAAAACCTTAAGAAAATAACCTTTTGAAATCACATCTTTTATCAGTTATTTCAAATGGAAAAATGTATTGTCAGTGGTAGAATTCTGCGCAGTTAGACACTTTAAACCTGTTCTATTGTTAAATAGCACAGTTTTAATAACTGACCAGATGTTATTTCTCTTAATATTTGCATCTTACTAGGCACACACTCAATTAAGAGCATACACATGTAAGGCTAGTCATTACAATCCCTGCCTTTATTTAATGGCAGTTATATTTTCTTAATTTCATCATCTTTTTAACTATTTATATAAACTTAAAAGCTCTCAATAAACTTAAAACTCCTCTAGATGTAGCAATTTTCCCACTTTAAATCTACTAATATACTGTTTACAATCCCAAGACTGACAGTTTTAGCACACAAATTCAATGTATGAATCCAAATCAAATTTTCAAATAGTATAGAAATTATATTCAATTATTATCATGAATGAGTGAATTAACAGATTACTAACTTTATTAACTGAATTAATTGAACAATTACTGTGTTCAGTTTTGGGCCCCTCACTACAAAAAGGACATTGAATGACTCGAGCGTGTCCAGAGAAGGGCAGCGAAGCTGGGGCAGGGTCTGGAGCACAGGTCGTATGGGGAGCGGCTGAGGGAACTGGGGGTGTTTAGTCTGGAGGAGGCTGAGGGGAGACCTCATCGCCCTCTACAGCTACCTGAAAGGAGGGTGCAGAGAGCTGGGGATGAGCCTCTTTAACCAAGTAATAAGCGATAGGACAGGGGGTGATGGCCTCAAGTTGCACCAGGGAAGGTTTAGACTGGATATCAGGAAGCATTTCTTTCCAGAAGGCGTTGTTGGGCGTTGGAATGGGCTGCCCAGGGAGGTGGTGGAGTCCCCATCCCTGGAGGTGTTTAAGAGTAGGGTCAACATAGCACTGAGGGATCTGGTGTAGTTGGGAAGTGTCAGTGTTAGGTTAATGGTTGAACTGGATGATCTTCAAGGTCTTTTCCAACATAGACAATTCTGTGATTCTGTGAATGAAGACAGGAAAAGGCAATGACAAGGAGGGAGGGATGCTGCAAAGTAAACAGAATCAAATCAATTGCTTCCTAAATGTTTTTTCACTACGTTAAGACATAGAGACCTAATTTTTGTAGTTACCACACCCAGCCAACACAGTAGTTTTACAATGACTCGAAACTAAATTACACCTTTCAGTAGAGAATACAGACTTACTGTATTCTCTAATCCTTTGTAGCTTTGTAACACTGAGAGTTGGAGAAGAATAGATGCTTGAAATTACGGAATTAAAAATAATTAATGTTTTACTAAGTAGATTGCAAGTTTCCTTTATACAAGAAAATATTATTTTTCTTCACTAGCATTAGAGCAGAAATATGGATGAAACCCTGGTTTAAGAATATTGAAAGAAAAAGGAAAATCAGAAACCACCTTCACATTACATTACATTCTTCAATGTATGACTATTCAGATGGAAAAGGCAAGGGAGCATGTAAAAGTAACATTTTGCTTTTAAAAAAATTAAATTCTCAGAAAAAAAGTAAGAGAGACACCTGGAGGGAAGGGATGTGCCATCCATAGTGACTTTGACAGACTTGAGAGGAGAGTCCATGCAAAATTCATGAAGTACAATAAGACCAAGTGCAAGGTCTTGCACATGGGTCTGGGCAATCCCAAGCACAAATACAGGTTGGGTGATGAGTGAGTTGAGAGCAGCCCTGTGAAGAAGGACTTGGGGGTATTAGTGGATGGAAAACTGAATATGAGCCAGCAATATGCACTTGCAGCCAAAAAGCCAATCACATCTTGGGCTGCATTAAGAGAAGTGTGGCTAGCAGGCTGAGGGAGGTGATTCTACTCCTCCACTCTTGTGAGATACCAGCTGGAGTACTGTGTTCAGCTCTGGGGCTCCCAGTGTAAGAAGGACAGGGACCAGCTCGAGCAGGTCCAGAGGAGGATCATGAAGTTGATCAGAGGGTTGGAGCACCTCCCTTATGAAGACAGACTGAGAGAGTGTGGTATTTCAGAGTAGAGAGGAAGAGACTTTGGAGACACCTTATTGTGGCCTTCCAGTACTTAGAGGATGTCTACAGGAAAGGTGGGGAGGGACTCTTTATCAGGTACTGTAGTCATGGAAGAAAGGGTAACAGTTTTAAACTGAAAGGGAGTAGATTAGATACAAGGAAGAAATTCCTCCCTGTGAGGGTGGTGAGGCCCTGGCACAGGTTGCCCAGAGCAGCTGTGGCTGCCCCCTCCCTGGAAGGGTTCAAGGCCAGGTTGGACGGGGCTTTGGGCAACCTGGGCTGGTGGAAGGTGTCCCTGCCCAGGACAGGGGGGTGGGACTAGATGATCTTTAATGTGTCTTCCAACGGAAACCGTTCTATGATTCCTGTTATGAAAGTGTCGGCTAGAGCTTACTGAAAATTTTCAGATGAGTAATTATGGAAAAATAGATTTTCATCCATTTAAACTATTCATAAATTTGTATCAGGCTTGACAAAGAGCGCCTCTCAAAAGCTCAAAAGAATTCAATAAATTTTTGTCTGTTTTTCAAATTAGTATTCTAAAACTTTTTCATGCTACCCTTAATTTTAAGTTGTCTTTTTTAAAACTAAGTTAGAATTTTAAGTGAAACATTTCCTTCTGATCAATAAAATTTCATTGAATATTATGCAAAGAAATTTCCATTTTAATTAATCAAGTTGGTGTCCGCATCAGCTATCAGCCAGATCTGCAGTCCCAGGACATTTATGTGAAGCATGAAGCTCATATCTATACATTCTTCAGAAGAATGACTGGCTGAAATAACACACATATAAAAATTTACATAAGCACAGTAGACTAAATCCTCTGCATTCCAAAATTATTTCACTACTAAGCAACAGCAATACTCAGCAACTACCAGTAGTCTAAAAATACTCAAACGAATAGTCTTCTCCAACCCGAATAATGATTTACAATATGTCCTCCTAATTTTAAATTGGACAATATATACTGCTTTATGCTGAAAACTATTTATAAAAAATG
Source organism: Athene noctua (assembly GCF_965140245.1). Taxonomy (NCBI): domain Eukaryota; kingdom Metazoa; phylum Chordata; class Aves; order Strigiformes; family Strigidae; genus Athene; species Athene noctua. Next base: position 15,036,293 of record NC_134046.1, on the reverse strand, counting down.
TTTTCCCCAAGTCAAGTGCTGTCTGTACACAAAATGCCTATATGCCTATGTGATTTTAACTAATCAATGGGAAAGTAATTTCTAAAATATTTAACATGTTGTAAAACAAAAATAAAAGCAAACTTAACATACACATTGCTAACATCCAACACTTCTGAACATAAGCTGTAAGAGCCAGAACTATTGCATCAACACACAAATAATGAGAAATCGAGACTCAAACAGCAATTCTTAAGATAAACCAGGTAAGTTGTTCTTCTATCCCACAGCAACCCATGTATGTGGTTCTTTGGGTTCTACCCGTAACTATGTTTGTCACCAAGCACAACAGTAGTTGTGGCTGCTTCTCAGTAACTATGTTAAAACAGCCCCAACTGTGGCAGACTACTGCTACTTTGACATAATAGAATCCATTTTTGGACACCTCCAAGACTTAGAACGCTCTTTGAACATGATGGACTAGATTTAGACTTGTGTTGGCACAGATTTTCGTATCTGCAGCTAGCTAAGAAAAGGAAAGAACAAATGTTGTGAGGGTGGAAAGAAATTGTATAATTAATTGCAGTGGGGGAGGAATGTAGGAGTGCTATGAATATCTGTCACACTGTTGTTATTACATAAACATAGAACTTTATGCGATTTTTAAAAAAAAACATGAAGTTCTATCATATTTGTCATACTTTATATTAAAAAAAAGACCAGTTGACCAGAAATATTTCCATGCCAATTTATCGGTAATAGATAAAGAGTTCTTTCAGAAATTTTTCATTCCTTCTCTATAGCCCAACTCCAAGATACAATCCATGGAACTGCACATAAGGTTCCATTAATCTTTCTCTCAATTAAGCATATTGCAAGTTTTCAAAATTTGCCCCTATAAATTAAAACAAAACTATGAAAGGAAGATGAATTAATGGCCCTTCCCGGATTCCAATTCATGTTCTACACAATGAAGTTCCTCTAATCTGTGACAACTCTCTATTCCCAAAGCAACTGCCACAGTATGCCTTGGGCCAGAGCACATAAGCACTTTCAGAGCATCACAAAGCCTGGTGAACAGTGGCGGAAAAGGAAATCACAAGAAGAATCATGAATTAAGATTGTTAGTCCACCTACAGAAGTACATAGCTTCTTGTACTTGGCACCATCACCCTGGCACCAAAAGCAAAGAACATGTTGAAGAATCCAGTCTACTTCATGTAAAAAATTGCCTGCTACTAACATGGAAGGAAGTGACAAATTTTTTGTAGGGTCAGGAAAGAGAAGTTATAGCTGGGGCAGTATCTGAAGTATCTGGTGGCAGAAAGTGGACTTACACTCTAATCAAGTGATGGATTTTGAACTATATGTCCATCTATACACAATTTGCTTGTAGTTTTCTGTGATGTAGCGATAATCTAACAAGCTAATTCCTCAGACAGGAATCACTCAAACTTGGACAGCAGAGCTGCTGAAGGATTCTGAGTATGTTCTTTGACAGTTTCTGCTCTAAATAATTCAGTACAGCACTATGACTAAAGAGGGGTAACAAGATCATCCGGGAGACCTGAAACAACTATTTCCATAGCCATCCAAGATTATTTGTTATTTTGGTGCTTTATCCAAAAAGAGCTATAGCTTCTTCATTGAGCTTGAGTGTTTTTTCACCACCTAGTGCCTCAATCCTCCTTCTCACCCCTCCACTGTCTTTTTATTGACTTTACTTCCTACCTCTCATAGCTCCATTTTTAGCTTCTGATTCTACTGTTTCCTTTCCACTCCAAACACAAGGACAAAATGTATTAGCTATGTCTTCTGGGACCCTCTTACCTGGCTTTACAACAACTGAGAAGGAATGACTACTGTTGTAACAGTCTCTGTCCTCTCAATGCCAGAACTTCTATATAATGTGATGGTCAATCTGACAAAAGTGAAAACCAACTGACAGCAAAACCCTGCAAGTTTAGCAGGAATAATCAAAGTCCAGAAAAGAGGTCATGTCCAGGCAACAGCCAACCACACACTGCAGGGTGGGATGTCTGAACAGCCTTAGCTTACACCAGGCCTCTAGCAGTACTGGAATACATAGGAGCACATCAGGATAGATTCATGACAAAGACTTCCAGAAGAGCTGGAAATCAAGCCAAGCTGAAGATTTCAATATACTCTTTCTTTTTTTCCTTTATTAATGCACATAAAAATGACAACAGATTCTTGTCAACAGTCATTTATGATCTCTTACAGCCTTTGGAAAGGTCTAACAGTATTTTTCTGAATTTGTTCTTCAAACTACGAATGATTGTTTTAAGCAGCCTCTGCAGCTAACTTCTTGATGGTATTGGGTATCTTAAGCAGATTTGCATGATCACATTATCTCTATGGTGCATGCAATAAAGGAACAAAATGTACTAAAATGCCCTGTGTCTTGGGACATAAATACAGGCTTTACAGAGCTGGATCAGTTGATATTGTCTAGCCTCCTGATGGTGGCAAATATGATGATACAGAAGACTGTTGGGGAAAAAAAAAAACCCACACCTTACTGTGTAACTGTACACCATAGAAAGCTACAACTATAACTGAATACATCTGAACAAATAAAACAGCAAATTATACTATTTACTACAGTCTAATTTTCTAAAATCAAACTTCATTATTTATTCTATAGTCTGCCACAGCTCCATTTTCATTCTTCACTGTATGAAGCTCTACCATCAAAAGCTTACAAACTACTTTAAAGCTTTCTTATGAACTATTCTAAACCAATCTGTATGTTAACTTTAGTTACACTACTGAAACAAGTATGAACATTAGGCTTGCAAATATTTATAACTAAACATTGTTAAGGACAAACATGCAAATCTATCTTTTCTTCTGTAAAACAAAACCAAAAGGGGAATTGGAGATATTTTCTTCATCAGCATAAACTAAGAAATGGATACTCCTACGCATTTGCTCATCTGTCTAATGTAATATAAAATTCTGGCATCCAGAATGACAAGAATTTTGCTTGAATAAGACTGGACTGACAGAAAGACGCAAAAGGAGAAAACAGATATAATTTTTGAGGAATCACAGGAGATTCAGAGCACACACACCATGCATTTTCAGCATTAAAAATTCTGGAGGTGCAACAGATGTGAGACAACTTCTGCATAACAACGTCTGCTGATATAACCATGTATTTGAAAAGGGAGGATTCTTGTTTACTGGCTTTCCTTAATTTTTCTTTCCTTATGCTTTTAAATTTGGTGCCTTGTCAAATTTTATACAGCTTGCCTCTAATACCATGCTTTGCAAGTTAAATAAGGATGTGTTCAGGTGTGAAGTCCCAGGTTATGGAGGTGATAACCACCCTAGGAACCCGCCCAAAGCCTTCCGCACACCCTGCCACCCAGGAATCAGCCACCTCAGGGCACATTTCAGTACTGCCTCACCCAAAAGCTGTCTTCTCTTACACCAGGACAACACCAGATTCCACAAACCCCATAATATACTAACTGTTAATTAGTAGTATTAAACAGCCCACATAAGGGTGAGCAAGGACCTCAGGAACCTGCATAATCAGAGAATCACAGAATCATCTAGGTTGGAAAGGACCCTGGAGATCATCTAGTCCAACCGCTCGCCTAGCACAGTTCCCACCTACAGCATATCCTTAAGTTCCAAATCGACCCTACTCTTGAACACCTCCAGGGATGGGGACTCCACCACCTCCCTGGGCAGCCCATTCCAACACCTAACAAATAATAAATAATAAAACCATCCACATCAATCCTGCATAGAAGAGATTTATTAGGAGATTTATTCCCACATCTTCCCCACAAGATAGCTCCCCAAGCACAGCAAGGCCATCAATGACATGGCCATTGTTTGTACTAGCATGTTCACAAGATCTGCAAAATAAAGAGATGAGCAGCACAGCCAAACTCCGTAATCCACACAGGAGCTTGTCATTAATAACTCCTATAGCTATAGCATGCTTAATACAAAACTGCCATTGTCTTGTGCCCCACGTTGGGCATCAAAAAGGGCTGTGGTGGGTGCCCATCAAGCCACTCTAGCACTCCTCTAAGCTTGCCCTTAATACATGCTTTGAAAGTTAAATAAGAAATCTCGTCATGCACATTTAAAGTTGTATTTCTTAATATAGACATTACTTTTAATCTGAACTATCAGACTTCATTACTATTCAATCAGCTTCTCTGGGTCATCTCACAAATACTTTGGTGAAAAACAACTAAGATTGGAAAGAAAGCATTGCCTGAAAACTTGAGGTCATTGTAAACAATGCATCTCCATGTATAACTGAGGGGTAACTGTAGGTTAAAATGTTTTAGCAGTGCAAGTTTCATAGTAGTTTTGCACCTAATTCTTAAGGCACAATCTGTAAAGATACTTCTTTCCTAATTCCCTGGTTTGTTGTGGGCTGAGAGATGTTGTTTTTCATTTATTTCCTTTGCATTGCCATTTGCCCTAAATAGGTCTGTTATCACAGATAGAGTTTGTTATTCTGTCAAATAATATTTCTTTATAATAAATATTTACAGTACCACAATTCCATCTTTAAAGCACTGAAGTTCACTTGTTAATTTGGAGTATTTTGGGGTAGAAAAAAACTAACTGTATGTCTGAAATATCTCTTCCTAGAATCCTTTCCTTCTTTCTTCCACCATATTTCTTCAGCATAGGCAGTGCTTTCTGTGGTGTGTCTTTCAAATTCACCTTGCCTCTAAAATGCAATACTACTTTTCTTTTTTTCTCTGTGAAGAAAGCTAGCTGAATGCTATTTGTTGAATTATTTATTCAATGGACGATTTATGACATTTATCAACCAGCGTTAACCAAAGTCAGAACATAGTCTTGTCTCTGTGGAGACACAGTACATTTTACCTCAGTCCACACTTACCAATAGGAATTCAGTTCTCGTGTACCTTGCATAGTCAATATATCAAAAGGAAAATTTCAGTACAACCTTCATTATCAACTTTAATCCAGAATATTAGAATTAACCTATATGTTTTTTCCTATTCATAAAAAGCATTTTAATACTCATGGGCCAAATCTTTCAGCCTGTAAGAACCAGAAGGCCAAGAGGAAGGGACTTCTAGAAATATAAGAAGTCAAACTCCTTGAGAGAAGTAATCTGCGAAGATACATGTTCACACAAATGCCCACATCAAGTTCTCTACTGAAAAAAGCTTTATTAAAACACGTAAGTTATCAGTATCAAAGCAAAATGCAAGGTTTTCTATTTAGGTGAGGATTACTGGCACTATTACTCTTTTAAACAGTCCAATTATGCTGTTATGACAAGACTGTGGCCTTTTTCCCCCCTCTTCCCTTTGGAAAATAAGGCTGAGCAATCTCAGAATCACTAAACAGTATTTTAGCTGACCGAAAATCACCTGTAACACAGATTTTGACCAATCTGAACACATCTGGAAGAATCTGTTTCAAGATTACTTATTACAACTTACTGGGAAAAAAACCAAAATGCATTTTAACAAGGCCTGGAAATCAATGTTAGCTTAAGAAAAACAGATTTTGATTTTTTTTTTTTTTTTTTAATTGTATTTTTTTCCAAAAAAAATCTGTCTGTAAGTGGTAAGAACAATGCAAGTTTTATAAGTCCTGGACACTCAAAGATAAATCTTAGGCATTCATATTTTAAAACTGTTCTTATCAGATTAGATAACTATATACCATGAGAAATCCTCCATCCTCTAATGCACTGCATTTCCTCTGATTATCTTTACTTGCCAGAATAAATAATTTCCACTCTTTTTGGAGAATTAATCCATTAAGGTTCTCTAAGGAAGTTTTTAGACCATTTGGGACCATAAACCTTTACCTTCCCCACACAAGATTTCTCCTATGGCCTAGACTCTATATAACTGATCCTTTCGGTTTGTATTCTGACTGCCCATGGTTTATCAAAGATGAGCAGAATCTCAGTCCTACAGCTAATCCCAGGAGTAACTGCAGTCACAGAACAGAGTTCCTAGAGCTTCAAATCATCACAGCATAAGTCTAGGAAAGTGCAAGAGCACTCAAGATCTTTCCCAAAGTAAATTCCATCCCTCTCAAACAACCCCACCCCCAATCTCCACTGTTAATAAAGAGATAAAATATTAAAAAAAAAAAAAAAAAAAAAAAGTAAAACATCAACATTCCTATCTCTCTTTTGCTCATAAACCAGCAGATTTCCAGTTATCTCCTCAGCCTTTTATTTTTAAAGGAACAGTAAATTTGCAACTCCACTGATTCACTGTATAGTTCTTCTGGAAGCCCTTGTTCTGAGTATTGCCTTCTCTGCTTTAAAACTTTCCTATCAAAAAAGATTTAACTCAACATCATAAATATACCTCTTAAGTAATAATCACTTGCTTTCAGAAGATAACAATTTGTAATTATCTTCAATATGTTTTCATTATGTTTTATGCGGAGAAGATACTTGCAGACACACAAAAATCCTAAAACTTTGCTGAAAAAACTTCCTTAAAACTCAATGAGCAAAGCATTGTTCATTAACAAAACGCTGCACTGTATATTTAGAAATTATTGAAATTTTCCTCCTCTTTAGTTTTAACCAAAAAAAGGAGGAAATTCAGAAAAAAATAATTTCCTCCCTGATTTCTAACAAATTTCCATGAACAATGCAGAGGGATTTTTTTCCAGCATGGTGATGTTTAATATCAAGCTTTTTATCAAATAGCATTATCCTCCTCTTTTGTTACGGCTATAATTCATGGGTTATTGTGTATTTAATGCCCAGAACAGCAAAAGTGCCATACCCAGAGTAAATTAGTAAATCACATGGAATTTAGAAAACACACTAAATTTTAACACACCTCTTATTGTGAAAAGTGCATATGGATTCATTAATGATTATAAGCAGTCAACACCTCTGCATTATGTCTTGCTTGTCAGAAGAAACCTATTGTTTTCTACCAGCAAGATCAAGTAAGTGTGGCCTTAATGCTTTTAATTATGTCTGGCCTATTTCATGTGTCTCATTCATCAAAGTCATTACTAAAATTATTCTTATTATCCTTTAATGTAAGTTATCTCCAGTGTTTCCATTCTAGCATTTTCACCTAAGTAACCAAGCAGTATACTTTTGTGGTATTTTACCACTTTGCAGTGCTAGGCATTAATCAGCTCTCATCTGCATGCCTTTGAATGAGCCTCGTGCATGCAGTCTTTCTCAGAAAGGCTTTGACCTGTTGATTAAATAGGAAATCTCTTTTAGGCCAACCACTTGTTTTTGAGTCATGCAAATAGAACACTAAATATTTTACATTGCCAACAATTACAACTGCTTCCATTAAATCATTCCCTACAGGAACACACTGAGTAATTTCCAACAAGTTATTTGAGCAAAATTACACAAGTCTTAGAAAGTAACTTTTTTGCAATATGTAAACTGTACATTAAAGATGCAAAAAGACAGTACTACATTACTATTCCACCACAAAAAAGGTCAAAGGAAAATATCTGGAACATGAATGACAATCCATAATATTGCTGAATTAAGATCATGTATAATTGAGCACATTAATGCCAAATAACTGATTCAGCTCTATAACAGAATTCCTATTTAAGGTTTCTGAGATGCTAACAGTCAAATAACTGAAACCAAGTGAGCAAACATTCACAGAATATTTCTGGCTAGCTTTTTATAAGCAAACCCAAAAATTCTTTACATAGAATTTACATCTTTCATGGTTGTCATTAAAAATTTTAATTCCTCAGAGCCTTAAACCCAAGGCTTATTTCCTTCCTTCGAGTAACACTCTTCTAGTGCTTCTGTCATCCCTGATGCTAGGGCTCATGTTTTAAACAGCATTAGATCCTGAACATACTGGGATTTTGAATACTTCTGCAATAGCTCAGAACAGGGGATGTTCTGAAACATTTCAACTGTACCCTCCAATAAAGAGCAGGAAGATCACAGCCTTCACCTGTGGATGACAGTGATACTGCAAAAACAACACTTCTGAATAACACTTAGGAAAAGCCATAATGCTCCATATTTCACAGTTTCTATGAGCATTTCCTACACTAAATATTGTACATACTGAAATCATAGTAATACATACCACCAATATAGAATAGCTTCCCTGAAATGCTATTACCTGCACTGTATCAGTTTACCACTTCTTATTCAGAAAAGATTAGCAACAAAGAGATGGACTCCTCCAGGCACGGGAAATTACTGCATAATAAGGGGATATGAAGAAATTCTTCCCTGATATCAGTCTTGTCAAAGCAATGAGCAAAGAAGCAGAGGTACAAATTGAACTTTCCATAAGAAAGGCTACTGACCATTCCTCAGTCCTCAAACCTGTTAACATGTAACTAAAGCATTTGAGAAATTAAAATATTATTTGTCTCTTGCCATAACTACAAGTTTTAACTTTTTTTGTATTCCATAAAATTAGTTACAGATTTGTGTTATCAATTCAAAATTGCTTAATCAAATGCTGGGAGAGGGCTGGGGTGTGTTTTGGCTTTGTGGGGTTGTTTTGTTTGTGGGTTGTTTTTTTTTTACAGAAAAAACAAAATATAGAGCTCCCCTCACAGTGAAATCACATACTATTGTGCTCAGTGCAGCAGATTGAACACTGCCCTGTCAGATTCCAGCATAGATTACTGACCTACTGGAATTTATTCTTCTTTCTCAGAAAAGCTCTAGGGACTCCATTAATTGTTTTTTTTAAGCAGTAGTAGCATGCCACAGGATCAACATTCTTCAACATTGTTTTGGGGCTTGAGAATAAATTAGGTTTAGCATTGATCACAGGGGACCAAAAATGAAAGTCAGAAGCATATACATGGAATATTTATTTAAAAACAAGATTGTATGTGAATTAACGGAGCTGAGCTCTATTCATGCTTCTGTAGTCATGTACAACTGAAACACACCTGTTAGAAAACTTGGAAAATTATATTTGCCTTCTCCCTGGCATATCCATGAGACTGCATTCAGTAACACCAGTTCAGTATAAACTGCTATGCAAACTTCAGTTAACGAAGAACAAAAAGTTAAGAATTCACTGTTTCTGATTGCCAGCTTTAAAAAAGACTTCTAAGCCAAGAAATATTTGGCAAGTAATTTCCTCTCTCTTTTTGGACAGTAGAATACATTGTCCATCTTGCTGATTCAGTCAAAATAATAGCATAGAAAAATCTTGAATGCTAAAGAGGCCTATTACTTTCTTATTTCTCAAAAACTGATGTCTTGCTACATTAAAGGAATTATTTTTGGGGGGAGTGAGTCAAGAAGTTACTTACAAAAGGAGAACATTGAGAGTAAACAAGTTCACATTTCAAACACTGAAAAACCCATGGTACTTGATTTTCAGTCCCTCCCTTTATCTGCTTGATCTTTTGCTACAAAGTTTAGGGGCTTCTCGCAGAAAGCTCATTATCACCTTGAAAATAATCATTTTGCTATATTAAAAATCATGTGAACTGGGCTCCCTTTTCCTAATTTGGAATCTGACTACAAGGAAACAAATATCCCAATTCATTCATTTAAAAACTAAAATAAAAACTGAGGGCAGGACTTTCTGTGGATATAATACAGGTTCTGCTGCAGCTATCAAATTAAAAATGCACATAGAGGAAAACCATATAGGCATCCAAGTAGTGTTTCCAGTAAGATTATAACAGACTGAAATAGGGATGGTTGCCATTGTCAGTAAGTAGTTATGGACAAAACACTGAATTATGTGAATTATGTTAGAAATATTAAAACAATTACTTCCATAATATACACCATGTGTTTGTTTCTCAGGTGACCTTAATATGCCACATACTGTAAAAGTTAACTTTTGTCATATCGTATCTAAGAAACAACACAGAGAAACAGAACAGCCTGATATAGGCTGTCAATTTCTCAAAAAAAGATCCCAGTGATTATTTGACACTATATTGAAAGACACAGAATAGGAAAGAGAGAAGACTAGACAGAACCTCTACATTGCACTGCAAACATACATGTTTAATTTACACATGAAATAAGTGCGTAAATTTTCTGTACAGTAAATCTTCATTGGCATAAGAGACAAATGCATAGCATCAATGAAAGCTGTGGGAGTGGGGCACCTTCACATTTTTTTTATGATCTTATCTTCTCCATCTTTTGATTTTGAAACTTTCTAACTATATTCTTTTAATGCAGCCACTAGAAAAAACATATGAATATAAGTTATTCACATGACAACTTCAAGCACAGCTTTTAGTAAGCCAGAAATAAAAAAGTGATAAAGTTCCAATTTCAACCTCTCCCTGCTATATTTTAATCAGGCAAAATACATAAAAGAGCACTCTTCAGCTTCCAATTTTTTTTCTCTACTAGGAATAGTACTGTGAGTTGATTAACCATAATACATAATCATTTCCCATTGAAACAATTTGAAAAGGAGCTTCAGAACTATGTGTTCTGCTACAATTAAGAAAAAAAAAAATCAATATAGAGATTTTAGTAGCTCCAATGAAAACAGTGTGCAGTTAGATCCAACAGAGAAAAACGATGTATCACAAAGCAAGACAACCATCTGGAAAGACATTTCATCCTGAGTTACTGAAGAAGTGCAGATCAGCAGGAAAGAGAAATCTAATGACAACATTAGGAAGCAACATTTTGGGCTCAAAAGGTCTATGCAGCTCGCAAAAAATAAGCTTTCATAAGTCGGAAGACTTTGGTTTCACAATAACTTTGTTAAATCTATATTTACTCTTGTCAGATTTAACAGGAGTACTATTCAGGCCATAAATAAGAACAATCAGTCATAAAAAAACCCTGCCGTTATTATGTCTCCCACAAGATGGCACTAAATCCACAGCTGCAGAAAATTATTCAAAACCACAAAAACACAACTATGGTCACATACCTAAAATAAATAAGACACGTAACTTTACATAAAAATTAGAAGCTGTAGGTATGGAAAAATACAATTAATAGCCGAAGTCATGTCTTTTGCTAAAAGAGATAGCAAACTTCCCCTCATAACTCAATAACTAGGGCGGGGGGAGGACACACAGACACAGACGACAGCACACACATATATGCACACATGCTCAATATATACTTACACATACTTACATATACTTAATATATACTTAAAAATATGTACCTGTACATATATATAAGTAAATAAATTCCAAGCATTTGTACCTCAATGTGTAATACACAAAAGTATCTGTAGAAACTGAAAATCCAACCATGAGTCTGAAAACCGGATTGCCTTGCAAAGGATAATCATTAAAAAGCAAACACAAGACAAAAGTGAACTTAAAATCTAGTAGCAAAATGCCCTCTAATTTGGAGCACCCCAAGTGCATAGCCAAGTACCCTCTCCAAAATTACTGAAATGAAGACCAGGGGAACCCTAAACTAACAATACTATTCAAATTTAAATCAAAGCATTACTAATCTGGAACTTTGCTTTAATTCCTAAGTTTGAAACCATAACTCACAGGCTGACTTATCATCACTAATCAAAAATAGCTGCTATTTCTTCCCAAAGCCTTGTATAAGACTGCAGTGAAAAAAGCGTATTGGGTTTTTTTCTCCCCATAGAAGTCTTTCAAAAATTATTACTCCCTGACTTACAGATAGCACTTAACAACAAATCAAGCTAACCCTTAGCTATTTGTTCCAAGTTCTGATACAGAACCACAATATTTATCAGTCTAAAATTATTTCATGCCACTGGTTGCACTAACACTGGTCAGTCAATGCCAAATACAACCACACTGCGCTGCAAACACAGTCAAGGCCATGTTCTGTACTTGCATGTTTAAATATGGGATGGCCTTCATTCCTAAGAAGCAATTACAAAGATAGTAAAGTTACATACATCAAAGAATGGTTAAATCTGTATGTCTTCCTAATCACCATTCAACACTCCATACTGCACAAAATACTCAACTGACTTTTAATTAAGAAGTATTTAGGATTTTAAGTACTACTGACTTACATTCTTTAAACATAACACCTGTCATGTATTTCAGTAGGAAAATTATATCAAATTAATGGTATGATTTTGAAACTAACCCATAAACAGCAAGAAATTTCTCAGCTAAGACTACAGAACCACTGTTAAACCACTACAGGAGAGCAACTGAATACAGTAAATACTCCATTTTAAACTAATTGAAGATTCCTTACAGCTGTGATTTACACACACACATCCCCAATCCCACTTTTCATTTCTTTTACGCTGGCGGATTCTTTTTCCCCCAAGTATGCAGCATAATCTAAACTACTACAGTGCCGAAATAGCAGTGTATCCTTATGCTGGTCTACTATTTAGTAGTGGTTCAAACTCACGAAGTGCCCAGAAGCCTCCAGGGAGCCTTTTGTTGCCAACTCTAATTAAATAAACAGGTACTATGGGTCATTTGGGGCCACCTGCATTCCACAGTGCTGAATTTGAAATTGTTAGCGCTATCTTCTGCCAACAGTCTACTGTATGATACTTTTTCCTTATTTCTCCAACTGCTTTAATGTAAGCATGCTGTAAGAGTATTCCATTTTTACAGCTATTAAGAAAGGAGTTATTAAAGCTCTGCAACCACTTTTCAACCAGACACAAAATAAAACAATGATTAAGGCAAGAAAAGGTGAAGTGATTTTGGGATATGGTCTGTGCTCCAAGACTTGTATTCACAAAAAGCAATGCAAGCTCCACATGCACACCACTACTATTGATTTCCTTTCAACCACCCCATATTGCTGACAAGAACACCACAAGATCTGTGGGGTGGGTAAGGCATTTTAGAGCCACCTCAGAGTGCAAAAGGCTTATTTAGTTAAAACTGTTAGGGGTTTTTTTCCCAAATCACATGCTTACACATCTGTTGGCTGTATAATGCAAACTCATTGCAGTTTAAGTACAGATTTGTGATCAGAATAAATATCTCCTTCAACACATCCTCCCTTAATCCCCAGTTTTTGCACTGTATGACCGGAGAGGATTTGCTCTGTGCTGCATAAAAGGAGATGAGAGTATAGAATCAATAATTATGTTGTCATCCAAAACACTCCATGCATCCCACTCAGCTAATGTCAGCTTCCATCAATAATTTAATAAAATGTATGGTCTCTTTCGACTTTTTAAGAAATTACGTAACCTTGTATCTTTCTACTTTTTAATTCATGCTCAGATGCATCTTTATAACAGGATCATTTTATCTTACTCTTGAGCAGCACATAAGACATGGAGCATAATAACCATATGAACTGGCTTTACAGCTTTCCGTTTTGCTTGAATTACCTCTGATTCCTCCCTTCTCTTCTGTAGTCCGCATTTTCTCTAGATTTTCCTATATATTTGCAACAAGTTCTCACTAGTATCTGGTTTACTTTGCGCAACACATTTTTCAGTTGCAGCTTTCCTTTAACCCTAACGTTTCCCAGATAGTGTTGAATTTTCAGTAGAACTCATGCAGTAGCAAAATCTTGAACATCTGTGTTACTGAGGGTAGGGGGGCTGTTACTTCCCCAAGTACACACACAGACATGATGACTAGTCAAAATTAATAGAAAATAAACCAAAAGTGAGCGGAAAAAACTCTTTTCCAACATGATGGAATGATTTAAAAACCCCGTATAGCCATATCTGAAGCTATTTAAGTGTACAATAAATGTCAGCTATGATAAGCAAAACATACTGCATAATGCACCCCAGTGTGTCTAGAAGGTCTTCCACAGTCTGATGGACAAAGCAACATATTATTCAGTATTTAAAGAAATATCACTAAATCCACTTCACAAAAGCCTGGAGTGATGTCATTGCTTTGCAGTGAACCACCCTACACATACACATGTAACAATATCCCTGTTTGGGGAATTAAAACCATGCCTTTTTCAGCATATAAGCTTTAGAGAGAGAGAAACTCCACAGAGATCATGAGGTTGAAAGCAAAACATCAAGTAGCTATTAAAAACATCAGAGAAACACAATCTTCTTTGCGGTGCTACACGCAGTTTTAACTTCACTTCTAAGATAAAATATAACTATATAAAAGTGAACTAAACTTTATGACTGAATGCAGCTAATCTACCAACTTTCATTAGAAGATTGTTTGATTTAAACAGAAAGCTTCATGTTCCTTTATCATGTTTGCTTTGTGGTGTTGCAAAGATTTTCAGGTTTTAATGTTTCTGCATACATGTGTTCAAAGACTGCGCTGGCAATCATTATTTAGTGAGACAGGTGTGCCCATACGAAATCTTTCTCAAGGAAAACAGAAATATTTTTGTTCTTTTGAAGGATTATAGTGTTTTCTGAGTTCTGTTTCACAACACTGATTATAATTTCTATCCTGATTTTCATAAAAGACTGAAAATAAACTAGCAAACTCATAACTTACAAATTGCTGCAGTTAATCTCTCAGAAGGCAGACTACCTAGGTTCAGTACTGCACTTCATTCATGTTTTTATATCACTATTACTGTAAAATAAATTATTCTGATGTCAGACATCATTCAGACTCCACACTAGAATGTTAGAATTCTAGGGAAAAACTTTTTTTTCCCCAGCACAAATTACGTACAAAATAATCTGGTAAACTGCAGACACCATTGAAAATTAAAATAAACCAATTAATTTCTATATAAAGATAATGGCATATACATTTATATAAAGGCTAAGGGAGATAAAGCTTCATTCTGTCCCTACTCTGACTGCTGTTTGTTGATCCTTAAGTGCAAAGCAGTTGGAAATCAGCTGAAATCAAGAATGCTCCCCTACCCACAGCCTATACAGCAATTAAAAAAAAAACAACAAAACCCACTGCCATTGTAGGAAGAGTGTGACAAGCAATATCTTGCATTAGTCTTTTTCCCATATTCCAAACTAGTCCTTATAATCTCTTCTTAGCCCAGCTATCACTATCACCAGTCCTTACTGTTAGCATCAAATCCGAAAAAGCTGATTCCAAGATTCCTTCTCTAATTAAGAGAATCACCACTCTACAACGCGATATTTTCACATCACATTCCTAGAAATAAAAGTAGGCTATTGCACTATTATTGAACTGTTTTATATGCACTGATTGCACAGAAAAATTCATATTTCAAACAACTGCACTACCACTAGAAGCAAATGTTGAATTTTAGTTCTCTAATTTAAGGCCATCTAACCACATTAAGAAGTGGAAGAGGCCCCGCTCTCATAAATTATGATGCTGTACAGATGAGATCACTAGTAGCAGCAAAGGACTAATCACTGGGGAATTGCTCTCCGCTATACCACATGCTATGGCTCCTATAACTTCCAGTATGCCTTCTCACTCATAGGAGGTGTACAGTAATGCACATGCTACTTGGGGTATAAAATCTGCATCAGAATTCTCTGGATTAAACCCTCATGCTACTCAGCGAACCAGAACATCTCATCCAAAAAAGTTCTTCCAAAGGACACAACGTACCGTGAGAACTTGTATCAGTCACTATAAATAAAAGAAAAAGGTCTGCATCTTAAGCCATTTAAAGGTTTACAAATTAATGCCTCTGAAGAAAATTTCATTTGCTTTTTCAACTGAAAAACAGAGTAAAAAAGCTAGTTTAATTCTGTAAACATTGTCTAAGCCTCTTAACAGTCAGAATTTTATTAGCCCAAGAAGGCAAGCTTGTATATAGCCCTCCATTTAAAATGTGAGGCAAGAGAAGGGTTTGTTAACTAAACAGTATTATTCCAATCAAGTGACATGTTTTATTAGAAATGCACAGAGGCAACAACATTAAACATAAACTATTCTGTGCTTCAGAGTAGACACTCTTAATTGTAACTTGTAGATCAAGTTGCTGCTGAAACCAGCAAGCAGATCACAAGTTAATTTACTTATTTCCAATTTACACTACAGGGGGAGGATAAAGTTGCTAGTAACATCAGGAAGCCATACTATGCATACTAAGTTATTTCTACACAAGAAAAAATTAAGTAAGACCTTTTCTTCAGGACTGATACCACTTAGTGGTATGGAACTGTCAGCCAGTGAGGTAGAGACGTAAAAATCTGAACGGCCAGACAGTATCTTCAAGTACATAGAGGAGAGAAGACTAGGCATAAGAAAGTATGATCACAGTGGTCAGGAAAGAGATTAGAAGTCCTAGAAGTGAGAACAAAATGGAGTTTATAAGGCATTACACTATCTTTTACCTCTAATAGAACACTTGCCCGAACAATGGCACTGAAAACTGCATTGCAGGCTTTATTTTTTTCATATGATCAATTTCTGTATCTGGTACAGAGATGTTAAATGATCACAGATGAGAATAGAGATGCTCAATGGAACACAATCCTTTTGTGAAGTCTTGAACCATTATCTCAGACAAAACCAGATATAATTCTACAATGCTTTCCCTTCTCTTCCTACTTCAATTCCTATCTATTATCATTAATTTACCTTATTCTATTAAAAAACACAACCCCAAGATGACAAGAAAGATTAGTTTTAAAACTGTAATTTTTCTCACAAATATGAAGTATTGACCTCATTGATGTCTGCAGCAGTAAACCAAAGAGCTGCAGCTCAAAGACCTATTTCATACTTTTTTAAACTTTATTCATAATTCAAAATTCAATGGAATAATGAACCATTTGGGGAATAATGAACCATTTGGTATTATTTCTAACAAAAAACCCCCAGCACATTCCATCTGTTCAAGCCATGTCAAAGGTACACTTTGGGGTTGTTTTCCTCTCCAAACTGCCTTCTTACAGAAACACCTTGAGCAGCTACCATGACTCATCTGTCACACAGACCCTCTCTTTAATATTCCCAGCTGTATTGGGAACACAAGTTCAGTCCTAGATATTAAATTTTGTCTACAAAGAGAAAAAAAGTCTAGGCCACTTGTACTCTGAAACTTTGAGAACATGAAAAAAACCTTTATAGCAAAGTGTACCTTAAAATAGCACCCTGCCATTTCTACTGCCAAAAAAACTTAGTAAAACATATTATACTTTTTAGAAAGGATTTTTTTCCTTTGATAAACAGAGCCTATAGAAATCCTGAGTCAGTGCTATCCATACGCAATACAAATCAAACACCTGGGTATGATGATGTGAATAACCATTCCATTTTCCTCTGTGTTCTAAAACTGTTCCTGACAATGAATACTTACTGAGAAAGCAAATTCAAGAAAACACCTCAAGCACTTTTTTTATTATTAATTACTGTAAAAGACAAAGGATGTCCATTCCAAAAAAACACACCTTTACCTTGTATGCACACTTACATATTAAAATCTTGTTAGTTGCAGTAAAATGTAAACATGTATCTGGGTTAGCCTCATTCCTTTTCATCTCTCAGTTCACTCAGATCCTAGAAGCTGTCTACATGTTATAGTGTAATCTACTCAGATTTCTTGTACTTGCATGGGGAAACTGAAATTTATTTCTGAGATGGAACAGTAGGATACCCACATAGTCTACTGGTCAAAAAATTCCTTTGGAAAGGGTAACAGGAGATGCTATTGTTTCTGCAGGGCTCTGCTGGTTCTCTTCAGTTGCAAAAAGGAAAAATAACCCTCTTAAGGAGGAATATTTTTTGTGGCTTTCACACTCACATCAAGTTCACAATGCTCCATTGTCTACGAGCTTGAAGCTCTAATTCTTTCAACCTTTCTTCTTGTTATAGCAAGTAAAATTGCCAAAAAAAAAAAAAAAATCAATTTGTATTTCCAAGCAACTATTTGAGAGGACGGGGAAAAAATAAGTTAAATTTGCATAGTCCTAAACTCTAATTACCCAGTAACATTTTTCTTGCCTTAAGACCTTTACTTCTTTTTTCTCCAGTGTAACTGGAGGTTTAGTCAAGCTGGACCATAGAAGATAAATTCCAGGAATGATGAAATGCAACATATCCTGACCTCCTTGGAGAGTAATACCAACTCTTTACCTGCCAAATGAAAAGTCTTCAGCCAGCTGGATCATTTATTTTTAACTATCACTAAAAAGAAATCAAAAAGGAAGTGGCTCCAAACATTTCAGAAAATGAAGAAAAATTATACATTTAAATATTTTATAACCAAATGGACTTTACAATAGTATTTTGTTCTGAAGAATCTTTTATCACCTTTTTTCCTCATAATATCTAGGAAGAAAATGCAACAGTCTTCATAAGTTCAGGGCAACCAGTCAACAATTGCTCACTCAGGTAGTCTGACAAGACATCTCAGAAACCTGGTGTTAGAGCTCTGTTTAGCTAAACTAGCTGTTAAGTCTAACCAAGAGTGTAAGAATAAACCCTAATAATCAAGCATCTTCACTTAGAATCATTGTGCAACTTCATTTATGTGTACTAAATCCATTTTTAAGAGTTTGTTCAAAATGAAACTGTGCTGAAAGTTATTCCAATGACAGAAGTTTTGTAACTACACATGTACCTACAAAAGAGTGTCATTTTTATTGTGTTAAAATTCAATTCTATGAGATAAAATAGCAGAAGGCTATCTTATTACCGATGCACCAATACATTTTTTCTGGTCCTGAAGTCCGATTCATTGCAAGCATCTGATAAAACTATTCAGTAAATAAATCAATTCACTATAGCTAGTTAAAAAATATTACCCCAATATAGCACATTTTCACCAGCCAGTGGTTCAATGTTCTTTTCAGCAGAAATAATGGGAATATTTGCAATAGTTTAGGCTAATTAGACTGTTCAGAACATTGATGTTTTTGCTGGCTCTTACTCCTCATTGGGAAGCAGAGAAATCTAAATTTATATGACATAAGAAAGAAACATCAAAATGTGCTTATTCAAAAGTTACAGGAAAATGAAACATTTTTTGTCTTTTGATTTTAAACTTAACACTTTTGACAGTCTTCCTTCCTCTGAACAGGATATTACTTTCTTAATTCAAACTCATATGTTAAATCTGAATCATTTCTGGTACTTTATATCTGGTGTCTTGGATTTTAAGTGCTCCCTAAGATAACTAATACCCACTTAAAGGAAGCTTTGTCTATAAAGGTCAGAAGAATCCTGACCAGATGGTATACCTCAACAATTTCATTTTCCCTAATAAAATGTAACCTTTATTAAACCCAAATGTATTGTCTCCTAAAATATTCTGCAACTGATCTACTTGTCAGTTTTGATATTAAGCATATATTTCATAGTTGCAACTCCTGTTTAGAGATTGTAATTTTTTTAGTGTTTGAACAGCTTTTATGAAGTGAGTTAACACTATCTGCCTGTGAACAAGAGTTTACTGACAATTAATCTAGTTTGATGAAGAGCATGGTTCCAGATAGAGATGTCCTTCTGGCACTTTTTCTTTTGATCTGGAGACAGAATCCCTGGTTGAGAGAACCAGGATGAAAGAATGTCTGGAACACAGACTGATGTATATGCCCAGAAGATGTCACCATTCATTGATGACCTTATGTTATTTATGACTACAATCACTCTGTTCTTACTAAGATCAGCAAGAGGTTTGGAATGCAGTCCACACAGGTGATTCATCTTTTAAATTCACAGACAGGGAGGGGTAACCACAGTTTAAATATCGTTCAAATACAACCTATGTGCTTTCTTTTTCTGGGCTTTTATAGGAATGATTTTGATTGCATGATCTAGTGACAAAATAACTTACATATAAAAAAAAAAAAAAAAAATCTTGGAACCATCTTTTGGAACAGGGCAAGAAACAGTGGGGCTCCTAAGTCAGACACTACAGGATGTTTTTGTACTGGATCCAACAACCAGCCAATATTGGATGCCTTAGGGAAGAGCATAAGAGGCATAAGCAAAGGGGGATGCAGGTTCCTGTAGTCTTCAGGTCAAGGAATTCTAGGTCAGGATGGAGATCTATGTGCTTAACAGTTCTTGAAAGACTTTAATAAATCTATCTAATGAATTTCTGAATTTGTGGAAGCCAAAGTCCTGCAGAAATGATCTACCAGCTCAACTCCACATTTTTTGTTTAAATGTCTTCTTGCTAATTCTGATCATGCTACCTTCATCTGATATTTTCCAATTCTCATTGTATGAGAAATACCAGTCATTTCTCACTTTTTTTTTCCCCATGCTGCTCAAACTCTTGCAGATTTCTATTACATCCTACTTCTTAGTAGATCTTCCATATTTTTGTTTACCCTTCCTTCCTTTCTCAGTAATACCTTCTCTAGTTCTACCATGTCCTTCTTGAGATGAAAGGGATCTGAATTTGCAGAGAAGTCAGGACATAGATGAGCTACAATATATAAACTATCACTGCAACATTCTCTAGTTTGCATGTAATTCCTTTTTCCTTTTTTTTTTTTTCTAATTTTCAATCAGCTTTTTTGATGGTATTGAGCATGCAAACTGACATTTCAGTACAAAACCTATTATCACCCAAAAATCTCTTTTTTGTGTACTAATAGCCCAGTGGGCATCGTCTATGTAACTTTAGGATTGTTTTTTCCTCAGGTGCACCACCTCTCATTTATGAATACTGAATTTCATTTACAGTTTTATCATACATTCATTAGTACACTCCTGCACTCTTTCTAGTCAGTATTCACTGCTATTAACCTGCTTACGAATATCAACAAAAGATGCCACCATACCCTTTGTCCCCTTTTTCACATGATTAATATACTAAACAGAGGATATCCCCTTTGGACTTCATAAGCAATCTCCCTGATTCATTTCAACCTGTTATTATTCCACAAGTGATTAATGCATGTGAAGGAACTTTCATTTCACATGAGATTAGTTCTTTTAAGAACCTTTGACAGGTGACTTTGAAAAAGCTTTTCAAAATCCTATGTGACTATATCAACTATGTCACCATTATCTAGGTAAACAGTGACTCGTTGGCATACACAAATATAATGGTGATTGAGTACTATGATATAAATAAGTATGAACAAATTAGTTTCTATCAGGTTTGGACTCTGATGACTGGGAAATACAATTACTCCTATACTCAATCTGATAGAAAAATAATTGTAGGCTTATAGAGTTAATCAGACTTTTCCATATTTTGTAGAATTTTTGGCATGGAACATTCCTCATACTGTAACATGGGGGAAAAAAAAAAAAAAAGTTTTTAAAATATCTCTAAACCACTGTTTCCAAAAGTTAATATACCAGTGAACCATGAAGAGGCCAAGAATTTATAGTATGTTGACTGGCCATAGGGTATAATTTTATGCTTCCAGCTAAAATAAGACCGTTTCTTTCATACAGTAAAGATCACAGGTTATACAAAATAATTAGCTATGATCAGCTTGCTACAGAACCAATGAATTACCTACAAGGGTATGTAAATATTTTTGTCAACCCTCCTGCCAGATACAATTAATGAGTACAATAGCAGCCCATTTTCCTGTATGTCACCTGAGAACTAGACCTGAATCCACAGACCCAGGTTTAGTTTTTGCTTCTTTTAGCACTTCTCAAATTGCTCCACTGTTTCTTAGCAGACAGTAGCTTGCAGAGCAGAATTCTCCATAAAGGGGATGTCTAGAGCTCCTATACAGTCCTCTCTTTGCCAGCTTCCTGCACAGCAGATCTGAGGTACTCAGTTATGGCCTTAAATGATTAAAAGACTGCAAGGATGATGCTTGAACTAGAGAGCACTCCAAAACACAAAATAACACATATAAGAAACTGCACATAATAGAGTATCCTCTTGGGAGCTTTTCATACCAAATCTCTAATAAATGCTTACTGGTAACTAAGGAAAGCTAGACGAGTTTGAATACAAAACTAGTTCTTCCCTATCTTTCACCATTTGTATGTTTTTCAACTGAAAGCCTAAAATATTTGGCCCAACTACTCTCACAAGCAAACCTCAGTTTTAACTGGAATCTCTCAGCAATATTGGAATGCAGATAAATAACTCTCTTCTTGCAGCCTATACTGCAAGTCTGTTACTGAAAATGAGACATTCTAGAATTGTTTAAATGTCATAATATACCTCGTTTCTATATTTATCAAAATATATTATATCTATTGCTTCTTAGCTGAAACATACTGACACTTTGAGATAATTTGTAAGTTTCTAAATGAATTGTTATTTGTGTGTCATTTTTAAGCTAATACTGCATTCAGATTTCCTAACTTGAAATTAAAACTGCACGAGTTAATTTGAATTTGTCTGTATTTTTTAACTGCACATACACTAAGCTAATTTTACAACATGTCAACAGTATGTGCTAGTTATATTTCCACAGACGGTAAACAATAGGAATGTGTAACATCTTAATGACATACAAATGAAAGCAATTATTAATAAAAGTCAGGAAAATAACTCTTTGCAGTCACCTGAAAATTTAATCCTACTTCTCAAAAAACATCAACTAAAGTTTTTTCACACGTTTCCTATCAAAGACTACAGCAATATGGTAACAACAATTAAAAGTTCTTATGTGAACCCTTATCTCTTTCACAGTGATTTTCCCTGAATAAGAACTGGAAGACTGAATGCAATTTGATTTTTTTCCATCTATTCACCTAATGCTACGTTAGATTATGGCTGTTCCACACTAAATACAGTTGGAGAAGAGTGTAAAGAACAGATGATACCACAAAGCTTTCAATTACACTGTCCATGAAGGAAACAGCTATTCATAAGATACTACATCAGATGGAAAATAACAGTAGGGAAAAATTAATTTTAACTGAAAAAGTAAGGATGTACTGTAGGTCTTTCAGGCATACTTTCAGATACAGAAACTGTATTTTTCCTTTATACTTCTCCTGACCACTTCATCACCAGTGAAAACTAAATCTCAACTTGTCATTACTAAATATGAAAAAAATGGTTCTCAAGTAAAATTATCAGGAGCTTTTCTGTCTGTAAATGCAGTGCACTATCTAACCTTCCCAGAAGTGAGCTAGGAAGATCTATTCAATAGGAGGCCTGTGAAGTCTCAAGAACCCCCAAAAGGTAATCCCCAAAATAGGATTCTTCAAAGCAAAATATTTTTACATATTTTATACATTTTATAAATAAAATTATTCCGCTCAACTGAGTAGAAAGACTAGATTCCTAGATGGTGTAACAATCCTCTCTTGAAACACTATGCCAGAGCAATGTCAATACACAGTCTTCTGAAGGAAAACCAAAACCAAACAAAAAGCACCACCAAAAAACCAGATTTTTCTTTTTTCTTTTCTTTCCTAGATAAAAGGTCTCAGTTGCTTACCCAGCTAGTAACAGTCTAAATAACTGGAATACCAGTAACCTTTGATGAAATAGCTAAACCATAAGCTCTCAACTCATTGTTCCTAATAATAGGCACTAGTAGGCAAGAGAAGCCATCACAAGCTTTATACTTGGCTACAAAAGTCATTAGGTCTCAATGCAGACCAAAAAGCACACAAACCCAACAAAAAGCAAGGTTCAGACTAGAAATCTCAGCTGATCCTAAAAAGTGGACCAGAAGCAATACAGGAAATGAAATTAATATTATAAAACTAGGGGGGGTTCTTTCCTATTTATTTTACTGTGCCAATCAGCACAGCAGCTAGACAGTATAACGTGTGTATAAAAATAAGTACACATTAAAATCTTTTAAGCACATAAAAATTCAGATCTCCTTCAATAACAAATGAAGGACCTCTTGTAGCTCCCAAGGGGGTTGCTATAATGGCCTCATTTTTACCCAACAAAACATACGTATCAAAGGCTGACATTTTAGTCTATTCAGTACAGAAGCTTTGACTCCACTTTCTGTAAATGCTCTTAACAGAAAAGATAGACTCCCTCTTGCTCACTTTTTGTAAAAATTATCTCTGACCTGGAGGTACTGCAGAACACCTGCAGTAAGACTATCATTCAAACTTCCTATGTTCAAAAATTCAAAGTTTAATTTTACTCTTATTTCATTGCTTTTAGCAGGAAATTGGAAATTTTACAGAAATAAATTGTAGTCATAACAACACAAAGAATATGTGTCATTGATAGGTATTAAGTTTTGCCAATTTGAATAAGGTTTTATGCCCTTATTCAAAAATAAGATTCCATACAACTAGAAAAAAGGTGGGGAAAAGTAATTCTTCAACTGACTTCAAAAGAGTCTGTGAAGTAGTTTCTGCTGCTTCTACAGTACTTCATAAAGTAGCTACAGAGCAGCATCAACAGAAAACAGATCAGTCCCTCTCTTAATTCTGATTAAATGCATAGTCCTACCAATATGAATTAATTCACAAAGGTAAAACACCGAAAAAAATTATAAACACAAGGTTCATAAAATCTCAAAGCAAGGTTTGCTCATAGTTAGTAAAAAAAATAATTTCCTTTTCCTGCTTTGAATCATCTTGACTGTATTCTGCTACTCCTTATTTTGAACTACAAGCATTGAAAAATTGATTACATTTTCTAGAATAAACTTACATCACCAAATAACCTAGTTACTGAATTTAACCTATCTATATAGGAAATTCTTAAGAGTTATAATGGTATCAATCCTACTATCCCATATTAATAGGTATTTTGTAACATGTTTCAACAATTATTTAATTTTAGTTCAGAGTTAAATTCTCTTTGGCTATCAAGCTAAACACTGAATGAACATCAAGATCACTTTGCACACTGGGATAGTCACCTGTAATTAAAACAAGAGCATTAAATAAGTGAAGCTCTTCTAATATTTCAACAAAAATTACAGCAATTTAATCTCTTACATATATGAAACTGGGAGGCACATATTGAACAAGTTACTTTGCTCATACATAAAAGGAGTCATGGGTGTTTAACAAATTACTGTGACACAGAGCATAAAATTAAGATGGAACAAAAAATTATATTATAGTGACACTACTTAACATGTTTCTAATCTGCTATTTCAATACATACGTAATTTATAAAACACAGAAAACTAAACTCTACAGAAATAACTCAAGACTAAAGCCTCTTTTCTGTGGAGCTTTCTAGGAGCTATAATGCTGTAGAAAGAAAATTGTGGAGCTTTCCTTTCTTTTCCAGGTGGAATGTGTCCTGAAGATTTCACGGAAGATTGTTATTTTTGGTTTAGGACACAGAAATCCAGAGAGCCTTCATTTTCATGCAAATCAACATTTCTATAGCAACTAGAAATTAGTTAAAAAGGAGCTATCATAAACATCCTTTTCAAGAGGCCATCTTAGAAAGTAGTGATAGGAAGAGTAATCAGACCTAGATGCTTATGACTGTCTTGCCCAGGTACCCAATAGCATAACTGAGAATAGCTTCAGTCTCAATCTAGAACATTCAAATGCTAGGAATATATAGCACAGTCCTATTGGTGATATCCCAGGTTTTCTTACATACTGGAATCCAAAATCCATGGAAATGTGAAGAAGGATTTCCATGGAGTCAAGAGATGGGGAGGGTGAGCAGCCATCACCACACCTCTTTTTAAAAAACATCAAATAATATTAACCACTTCCTGTTTGCAAGAATCCAGATGTGGGGGAGGTTTCCCTTCCATTTTCCCTGAAGAAAAGCAAAAGGATATGTAGCCCTCAATTTCCTACTTAAGAGAAATTCCAAATTATTTAAAATTTTGACTCACAGCAAAACTGAAAATGCTGGGTTTTATTTCCTAGCAATCTATATTGGTTTTTCTGAATGAATATGGATTTTAAAGTATATGCTTGCCTCAGTGCTTGAAAAACATCTAAGTTATTCTGTCAAGTTTCAATTTAACTTGGTTATAGAAATTTAATTGTGCTGTTATGATGAAAAGATATTTAATGCAAGATTTAAAGCAGTAATTATAGGGTTTTTTAAATTAAAAAAAAAAACAAAACACAGCCAGGGGTTTGGCTACTTAGACCTTGGGACTCACTTTGAGAAACCTGGTCTACTGGGGGCTGAGGGCATCCATCTGTCAGAGAAGGGGAAGAGCATCTTTGGTCACAGGCTTTCCAGGCTGGAGATGAAGGCTTTAAACTAAAGTTGCCAGGGAGGGGAACCTCAGTCCATCCCACTCCTACCAGTTTGATGCCCAGAGTCTGGAGTGGGCTCACAGGGCAGCAGGAGAGCACCTGAAGAGCAGCACAAAGGAATTCCAGCCAGTAAGTCAGCTCCACCGGGGGCCCAACTTAAATGTCTCTATACAAACACAAGTAGCATGGGGAATAAACAAGAGGAACTAGAGACATGTGCGTGCCTGCAGGGCTACGATCTTACTGACATCACGGAGAGTGTTGGAATGGAAGGAAACAGGCCCTTTAGGAAGGACAGGCAGGAGTGGGTGGGGGGTGTCACCCTCCCTGTCAACGACCAGCTGGAGTGCAAGGAGCTCTGCCTGGGGATGGATGAGGACCTGACCAAGAGCTCATGGGTCAGGATTAAAGGGAAGGCAGGAACAGGACACGTTGTAGTGGGCGTCTGCTACAGGCCATCCCACCAGGAAGGCCAAGCAGAGGAGGCCCTCTATAGACAGGTAGGAGCAGCCTCACGTTCACAAGCCCTGGTCCTCATGGGGGACTTCAACCACCCCAATATCTGTTGGAGGGACAACACTGCAGTGCATAAGCAATCCAGGAGGTTCCTGGAATGCACTGATGATAACTTCCTTCTCCAAGTGACAGAGGAGCCAACGAGGAGAGGTGCTGTGCTGGACCTTGTTCTCACCAACAAGGAGGGGCCTGTGGGGAGTGCAAAGCTCCAGGGCAGCCTTGGCTGCAGTGACCACGAAATGGTGGAGTTCAAGATCCTTAGGACAGTGAAGGAGGGCTCACAGCAAACTTGCTACCCTGAACTTCAGGAGAGCAGACTTTGGCCTCTTCAGAGATCTGCTTGCCAGAGTACCACGGGCTAAAGCCCTGGATGGAAAAGGGGCCCAAGAAAGCTCGTTAATCTTGAAGGATCATCTCCTCCAAGCTCAGGAGCGATGCATCCCAATAAAGAGGAAGACAGGCAAAAACACCAGAAGGCCTGCATGGATGAACAAGGAGATCCTGGCCAAACTCAAACATTAAAAAGGAAGCCTACAGAGGGTGGAAGCAAGGATAGCTAGCCTGGGAGGAATACAAAGAAATTGTCCAGGCAGCCAGGGATCAGGTCAGGAAAGCCAAAGCCCTGCTGGAGTTAAATCTGGCCAGGGATGTCAAGGGCAACAAGAAAAGCTCCTGTAGGTATGTCACTGATAAAAGGAAGACTAGGGAAAATGTGGGCCCTCCGTGGAAGGAAACAGGAGACCTTGTTACCTGGGACATGAAGAATGCTGAGGTACTGAATGACGTTTTTGCCTCAGTCTTCACCAGCAAGTGCTCCAGCCACACCACTGAAGTTGCAGAAGGGAAAGGTGGGGACTCAGAGAATGAAGAACTGTCCACTGTAGGAGAAGATCAGCTTCGAGACCATGCAAGGAACCTGAAGGTGCACAAGTCCATGGGACCTGACAAGATGCATCTAGGGGTCCGGAGAGAACTGGCGGATTAAGTGTCTAAGCCACTATCCATGATATTTGAGAATTTGTGGCAGTCCAGAAAAGTTCCAGCTAACTGGAAAAGGGGAAACATAACCCCCATTTTTAAAAAGGGAAAAAAGAAAGACCCAGGGAAGTCTCATCTTTGTGCCTGCCAGGATCAGAGAGCAGATCGTCCTGGAAAATATGCTAGAGCACATAGGAAATAAGGAGGTCACTGGTGACAGCCAATACGGCGTTACTATTTGTCCTAGTTTCAGCCAGGATAGAGTTAACTTTCCTTGGGCTGGGAGTGAGCACAGCTGGCGGCCTGGGCCCAGATTGGAAACTGGAATATTCCATATCATGTGATGTTATGCTCAGTATATAAAGGAGATGGATGTGCTCTCTTTCACTTCCAGTCAGCACGGCAGGATCTTTCATGCTGTTGGGATCACTGTTGGGGGCAGGCTTCATACTGATCACCAGGTGGTGAGCAACCGCATTACATATTACCCCTTTGGACTTCCTATTGTTACTGTTGTTTTGTTACCATCACTAAACTGGGGTTTTTTTATTCAGCCTACAAATTCTCCCTTTTTTTTGTCCCTCCCCTATTTTACCGGGGAGAGAAGAAAAAGTAAGCGACTGGCTGCATGGTGATTGGCTACCAGCCGAGTTCAAACCATAACACTATGGGATAAATGTGCCTGACAAATTTGGTGGCCTTCTGCAACAGGGTCAGGGAAGAGCAACTGACATCATCTACCTGGACTTGTGCAAATCATTCAACACTGTCCCATACAACAGCCTCATCTCTAAACTGGATTTGACAGATGGAGCACTCAGTAGATAAGAAATTGGCTGGTCACACTCAAAGAACTGCGGTCAATGGCTCGATATCCAAGTGGAGACAAGTGACAAGTGGCACTCCTCGGGGGTCAGTATTGGGACCGATGCTGTTTAACATCTTTGTCAGTGACGTGGACAGTGGGATGGAGTGAACCCTCAGCAAGTTCACCAATGACACTGAGTTCTGTGGTGCAGTTGACATGCTGGAGGGAAGGAATGTCATCTAGAGGATGTCATGTGGGTTGGGCAAATCCCATGCACAAATACAGCTTGGGTGGAGAATGTATTGAGAGCAGCCCTGCAGAGAACGACTTGGGGGTGTTGGTTGGGGGTGACAAGAAGTTCAACATGAGCCAT
Source organism: Athene noctua (assembly GCF_965140245.1). Taxonomy (NCBI): domain Eukaryota; kingdom Metazoa; phylum Chordata; class Aves; order Strigiformes; family Strigidae; genus Athene; species Athene noctua. The sequence continues at coordinate 15,007,740 of NC_134046.1, read as the reverse complement.
CAATGTGCACTTGCAGCCCAGAAAGCCAACCGTATCCTGGACTGCATCAAAAGAAGTGTGACCAGCAGGTTGAGGGAGGCGATTCTCCTTCTCTACTCCACTCTTGTGAGACCCCTACCCCCTGCAGTGCTGTGCCCACCACCTCTGGGGCCCTAACATAAGGATATGGACACGTTTGAGAGGGTTCAGAGGAGGCCACGAAGTTGATCAGGGGTCTGGAGCACGTCTCCTATGAAGACAGCCTGTGAAAGCTGGGGCTGTTCAGCCTGGAGAAAAGAAGGCTTCAGGGAGACATTATAGCAGCCCTCCAGTACCTAAAGAGGGCTACAGGAAAGGTGGGGAGGGACTCTTTATCAGGTACTGTAGTCATGGAAGAAAGGGTAACAGTTTTAAACTGAAAGGGAGTAGATTAGCTATAAGGAAGAAATTCTTCCCCATGAGGGTGCTGAGACACTGGCACAGGTTGCCCAGAGCAGCTGTGGCTGCCCCCTCCCTGGAAGGGTTCAGGGACAGGTTGGACGGGGCTTTGGGCAACCTGGGCTAGTGGAAGGTGTCCCTGCCCAGGGCAGGGGGGTTGGAACTAGATGATCTTTAAGATCCCTTCTAACCAAACCATTCTATGATGTGAAGCAGAAGTTAATTATTTCTGTCTAAACTTTAAAGTTTTGTGTGGTCTACCGTGTTGTCAAAAATTGTTCTAGCAGATAACTGAATAGTTGGGATTAATATACAGGTACAATCCCATCAAAACCAACTGAAATGGGAACATTCGTAGGTTAAAAAAAAAAAGACAATACTCGAGCCTAACTCTTCTCATACTCATTATTCTGCAAATCTGGAGTAACTTCATTGAAGCCTAGAGAATAACACCACAAAGGAAAACAAGAGAGAAGGGGATCATATCCTCACATATAATTCAATCCCCAAGGCTCCACACAAACTAAAACCAAGTGAGTTTTAATTAAACACACTGTATAGCTGAACTTCAGATATAGACTGTGAATCAGTGAAAATTCTATATTATCTGGATAGAGAAAACAGAGAAACTTATATTAACCACTCTTAAAATCCAGTGTTCAACAAAATATCATGTTTCCCTTCAAAGAAAAAAATCTTATTCCTCAACTAGTGGGTCAGTCTGCATGAAGTACTAAAACAGTATTTTTTTTTTTAATTCCAGGTAGGAGGTAAGAAAATATTTTTAAAGTAAATATACTGTATTATTCAGGTAATGCCCAGAATTAAAACTAAAGAGTAATGTTCATACCCTTTATCTAGCCTATGCTATGGCAAAATAATTGGAGACTGACAGAAACAGCAGAGAAATCTTAGCAAATGTATCCACTTTCCAGTGAGTAATAGCCATACAGGCCTTTTAAAACCAATTTCCCCAGCAACACCTATATAGTCTGGGACACATGTACATTTGGCCACAAATTCTGCACCTAAGAGCAAGTCCATTCTTGTTCAAATAATATTTGTTACAGCTCTTCAGGGCACCTGAGACCTATTTTGGGCCCTTCCTAACTGCCAAAAAGCACAGAGAAAAAAGTGCAAAAAGAAAAAATTATCATCAGTGATTATGATACAGTAAACACTATGCTCAAGCATAAAGATAGTTCTTCTGAATGAATCTGAAATACAAATTTGGGGCTTTCCCCAACCCTTGCAAAAAGAAATAAAACTTACTTTTTTATGAATAATACATGTATTCTTGCATGGCCCATCTTTTTATTATAGAAAACAAATGCACAGTAACATATGGTACATCTGTTTCATATTTTCCCTTTCTGCTGTCATAGTATTTCTCTCAACATTCAATAACACACTTCTGTTGGCTCATAATAATTATTTTTAAGCTGCATATGAAACACAGCCTATCTCTACCATCATTCCAAGCACATGATATTCCTCCCTCCCTCCTCATACAAACATACAGTAAATTATCAAGTTAGCAAAACCAAAATTAAGACAAGAGAGACCAGGAGTTGTATTATCAAATACTTTATACTCCTTTACTTCCAGAAACTTGTTTTTGCAAACACTCCTATTCTGTATTTCACAGGAAAAGTGATGGTAATAGAAAGAACATGACACTAACAGAAACAATAATTACAACTCATTTAAGCAAACCCTGACACTTGTTCAGGTCTATACTTGTCTTGTTCAGGTCTATACTGACACTTGTTCAGGTCTATATATCTATAAAGATATATTCTCCAATTGTATAGGTAACCTCAGGCACAAAAACCATGATAAAACATCTGTGAGGCAAAAAGCATGACAAGAGAGCTGGAAGCAAGCACTGAGAAAAGAACGGTAAAGGAACTGAAACTGGAAAAACATCATTAACTGGCAAAAGGCATGTGAGGTGGGAAAAATAAATAGGTAACCAGAAGAAATATTACCTACAGGGTGGACTTACAGACAGAAACTTACTGAGAAATAATAAACCCAGGGAGAAAGAATATGGCAGGTGTGGAAAAGAGTTTGACCTAGAAGGATGCATAAAAAGACACAACAGGGGAACCAAGACAGGAGCCAATACAGAGCAGTGAATACGCAAGCAGTTCAAGATAGAAAATAACAAGTTTGACCACAAACATAATGGAGAGACCCAATTTTTCACACCTGCATACATACAGAACAGCCTAGGCAAAAGAGAAGATACAGAGAGGAACAGAAACCAACTAGTAATATCTTTTGTGAATCTGATACTGGAAGTTGATGATCGCATCAAAAATGCAGCAATTAATATAACCAAAAAAATGTTAATTTGCCAAAAATATTTTTTCTCCACTCTGTCCAAGAAAATCTAAATACTTCTTAGTGACTGTCTTTTCCTATGGGCTTTATATCACGTTACACAATGGGGCACTGATTGGCAAATCTGACTACCACTTTGTTAAATAAATAAATGTTAAATAAAAATAATACAGTACTATTGTTGAAATGCCAATTTTAATTGCAATACTTCAGTCCTTTTCATTTCTCTGTGAAGCAGCTGGTAGTTTTGCTGGAAAGTGAAGGACTGAAGGTAGTTAGATTCAGCACATTGAAAATTGGCACTGGAAGTTGAAAGTGTTCCATTTCAATTTTGTCACAGAGAAAGACAAATCTATGAATTAGATCATAATCTATGAAGCTAAAGGAGCATTTAACTCTCAGACTGCTTCACCATTATAGAGTCTGAATAGTTTCCTCTTGGACCAATATATTATTAAACATATTTTACAACATGCTGTAAATGTCATAAATTAATAAACAACTCCATTTCTTACTTCTGAGGCATTCTTACCATTTCTTCACTGTTCTTGCTGTATAAGCACAGAAATAACTGCATTTTAACAAAAAGCTAACACATGTATATTAGAAAAAAGAAAAAAAATTCTCATCGGGAAGGGGATTTTAGGTACCTGTTGATAGAATACAGAATTATTTACAGGACAAAGTTTTTTTAGTCATTCATTGATCCAACCGATATAATACTGAAGTGATATCATATATCATACTTCATATTTTGATAGAACTAAAACATATGGTTTCCAGTTGACTGTTTTATGAATTGGACTGTTGACAAAGAATAAGCTTTCCAAATATGCCATTGGGACTATACTAAACTGAAATATTAAAGCGATTTCTCATATACTAAAACATAAAAATATCAATATGCTTCCTTGCTGTATGAAAAGTACTTTATGTATAAAGAAAAGGAATGTGTCTATACATCTTTAAACAGAACATACAAAATCCTAAAAAATTGTTTCTATAGGATGATTCAGAATACTAATAGAAAGGATAGCAGTAGAAAACCTTTTAAAGGGAGATCTATAAACGAAAACTCCAATAAATATTTGAGTCTTGCACAGATAATTTTCCAAAAGATTTTAATTTTTATTGATAAAAGGAGAGGTGGGTCATACTTTCTCAGTATTATTCTAACAGCAAGTGAACAAGGCACTACTAATATATAACATGCAATCAATTGGCAACTTTATTCCTCCTGGTTACTACACTGCTACATTTTCATGACTGTGAAAGGTTAAGTGCCACAGAGTATGTATTGCATCACTTTTTCAAAACTTATGTTTTACTTGAGGATGGGATTTTTCAAGACCTTAAAAGAATTTTACAGCACAAATTCAATAGCTAAAGTTAGCAAGGACTGCTCCCTATTTCCCCAGGCATTTTTCACAATCTCCCTTCAAAGCACTAAGTACAAGCTTGCACAAACTACTTTTAAAATGAACATTCTTCTCTATCTCAAGAAAAGATATATCAAAATACATTGCTTATGCCAACAGGGGCATTGTATGAGTAGCATTCACTCCACTTCAAGGAATAAAAAGGCAGGTCCTTCATACACTACTGCTTTCTTACTGTGTTTAGCATCAAGACTATGTTCATATTCCAGATGTACTCAGAAGCTACCCTACTATCTGCTATTAGATTTTTTTTCTTTTACCAAGGCACAAGCAGCAGTTACAAAAGATATTTAGATATTACAAAAAAATCATGTTCATAATTTTTCAACTCTCATTTTTATTAGAATACATATATAGCTTCATTAATATTTTTAAGCCATAGCCCTCATCCCTCAATGTACATTCATTCAGTAATGACAGACATGCTTTTCCTCAACCACACATTCATTTATGTCACCAGCTTCAGTACACAGTAAGAATGATACAAACATTCTCAGGCATAGTAAACTGAGTTATAGGCCTGCATCTAAAATATAGCATGGTATTCCCAATGAAACAATTCCATTGTTTAATTACATTTTTTAAAAACAAATGTTTCTGTAATCATGAATATTTTTAAAGTAAGGTGACTGTTCAAAATGATCACTTAGTATTTGTTAGATTTCAGATGGGTCCTATACTGCCAATTTTTGTGGTAAGATATTGCCTTCTTTTTGCTGTGCCTCCACAACATACAAAATATCTCAAAATTAGGCAGGCAGAAATCAGTCCTTCCACTGAAACCACCTTCGGAAATTACACAAACCCTCAGCTGACGTTCAGATGCTGGCACAATGCCAGCCTGGACATGCTCCAGTAACACAGCAATGTCAGCAGCTGTAAGCTCTGGGCTCTTACCCACCATGCACAGTGCCTCTGCCAACGCAGCCTCTCAGCGAGGAGAGACACCAGCAGAAGCAGCCAAGCATGCATGTGCTTCAGCAGCACAGCAGAGCTGGCAGCTGAAAGGTGACAAAAGTTGGGTGATAAAATTTCTTAGTTGTAGGCATAACCTCACCCAATAGAAACTAGTTGGGACTATGGGATTTGACCCATCAAATACACTCCTCTTTCTCCATACACTCCTCTTTCTCCACCTAATGAAATGTCCGAATGAACATTCTAATATTACTCTAACATGTTGGAAAAAACTCAGTTATGCATTCTAAAGATATAAATCAAACTACATTAATATTTTGTAAAAAGGAAGTTAAATTAGTATGTGAGATATAAAGTTAAATTTGCAGAAACAGTCCCTATTTCATGTTATAGAGGAAATTACTCTAGGGATTAATTTATGTTCATATTCACAACCATTTGTCTAATACAGTCATTAAATTCTCTTTTATGAATCACTGTTCTCATCTGGGCTAAAGCAATTAAGTACTCAAGACAGAACAGCAGGTGTGCTAGTGCTAATTAATATTCCCCTCAGGTGAGCCTCAAGTTTGCTTGTGTCTCCAGTATACCTGAGGCTGGCATTAATCAAGATAACTATGCTTTCCTGGCACCTCTCTGAGAGTACAAGATAGGCATTTAGGATCAAGTTTCTTTTCATCAGTGTGTGCCTGCATGGTCCTTCCCTGCACTAGTACTGAGGTCAGATGTGGTTCTACATTTACTTGTAAGCAGCATTTTATCTAACTGCAGTGCTTTCCATCTAATTCACAACATTAAAAAGTCATTAACAACATGATTTTAACCATTTGAGTTAATCTGTTCAGGAATCTGACTACTGAACTGATTTGCTAAAAGACAGATTGGGTAAAATCTGATAATATAAGAAAAAAATGGGACCTTCCTATGGCACTTAAGAAAACAACTAAGAGCTAAGGAAAACTTTTTGAGCTTGTACCAAATCCTGAAAAAGTAGTTCTGGCTGTTTCTGTATGCCAGCTACATTTTTCCTCCCTTCAAATACCTTATTATCCCATTGCTTCACTGACAAAACACTAACAGTAGATTTAAAAAAAAAAAAAAAATATATGGCCTGTTTGATTATTTTACTACTTCAGCCTCTGCCATAAGGTAGGCCAAGAAATTCCTCTAATGCTGGGGAATAAAATTTACTCTCCCCATGAGTTTTTAGTGGGTTTGTTTCAGGTTTTTTTATAAACAACATTTCAAATGGGCTTCGGAAACAGTTTTATGTTTTTCAGTTATGCTATTGATGAACATACATAAATACAGAAAATTTATTTTTCTCACGTTGTTTTAAATTTACTATGTTAGCTTATTCTTACTGTGTATAAAACTCTATACTTGTATGCACAAGTAGAAAGTTGTACTAACAAAGAAATAGTTTTAAATCCTTTTGTTTTCTCTGTTAAATTACCAACCAGAAAATACTTTTAAGTCTACAGATTTTCCTTTAGTTCATTAATTCAAAGTTTTCTCAGAAAAATCATGCAAACTGTATAAGAGAAAATTGAGTAAAATCCTTTAAATTCTTGTTAAAAAATATAAAACTACAGTTACAGCATTGTGAGTCAAAATTTGATTTGTCTTTTTATAAAGAGTGCCTATCTGTAACTTCTTTTTTTCCTAAACCTCTCTGCTGGGTTTGCATGTGGTAGGGTTTTGGTAGCGGGGGATGGAGCTACAGGAGTGGCCCCTGTGAGAAGCTTCTAGAAGCTCCCCCAGCTCCAAGTTGGACCCACCTCTGGCCAAGGCCAAGCCAATTAGTCGCAGTGATTAGCCTCTGTAATAATGTCTTTAAGGAGTTGGAGTTGTGAGGAAAAGACCTCTGCAAACACTGAGGTCCACTGAAGAAAAGGAAGAAGTAGGGGGAGGCTAACCGGAGCAGACCCCCCTGCAGGCCGCGGTGAGCGGGCAGGCTGTCCCCCCACAGCCCGTGGGGGTCACCGGGGGAGCAGATCCCCACCTGCAGCCCGGGGAGGCCCCACGCCAGAGCAGGCGGCTGCGCCCGAGGACGGCCGGGGCTCTGGGGGAAGCCCCCGGGGGAGCAGGCTGTTGCTGGGAGGACTGCAGCCTGCAGAAAGGACCCACACTGGAAAAGTTCATGGATGATTGTCTCCTGTGGAATGGACCCCCACACTGGAGCAGGGGAAAAGTGTGAGAGTCCTCCGCCGAGGAGGAAGGAGCAGGTAATGAACTGACCGCAGCCCCCATTCCCCCTCCCCCTGCACAGCTGGGAGGGAGGAGATACAGAAATCTGGCAAAAGCTGAGCCCAGGAATAAGGGAGGGGTGGGGCAAAGGTGTTTTTAAGATGTGGTTGTATTTCTCACTATCCTACTCTGATTTGATTGGTAAATTAGCAGTGGTGGTGGTATTCAAATTAAATTGTTGTTCTTTCTTCCCAAATCAAGTCTTGTCTTTTGCCTGTGACTGTAACTGGCAAGTCACCCTTCCTTGTCCATATCGACATCCCCAAGCTTTTTGTTGTGTTTCTTCCTCGTCATCCCACCGAGTGTGGCTCATGGTGCTCAGTTGCCCTCTGGACTTAAACCATGACAGCCACAGATACGGTCACCTTTAACACACTCCAGTTACTTCTAAATGTAAACCTGTAAAGAAGAAAGAGGGTCTTTGGATTAAGTTATTTCCTAACCCAAAGATAGGCTTTTTAAGAATTACTTCAGATTACATGTAGTTCAGATATTCTATCACATCAGATTTAATGTAGATTTAAACATGTTTGCATGTTTAGATCCATGCATAATTCCACATATGCTGTTGTTACTGACAAGTTTAATTGCAGAGAAACTGTTCATTTTACAGGCTCCTTCAGAAGATGTCACAGGCCTGACTACTGTCACTGCTCTCCCAAAATGTTCACTGGTCTCCCCTAAGGAAGATGAGTTTAGATCTGCACATTTCATAATGTGGATGCTGCTTTGTACACTTGCACAGTTCCAAAGAGAATAGTTCTGTATTTTTTTATAAAAATGGAAAACTCCTATCTTCACTTTCTGCAGCTGTTTGATACAGCAGCCACCCAAAACCAAATCACTCCTTAGCATTCTTAAGCAAAATTTGAAAATCTTTAAAGTTTCAACAAAACAAGATCTTCCATCTCATAACAGTTTAGAGAATAAAAGAGGTATGTTGCACAAGACATGGCATGTGGGTGGAACCAAAAAACAAAATAACCCCCCCAGATTGCTAGTTTCCCTAATAAAGGGAGCAGTAGTCAGTCTTCAAACTACTTGTGCAACAAGATATTTTTAGTCTCACAAAGAAGGATCCTGGATTTGCCAAAGGCTGACAACCATTTAATGGGAACAAGGAGCAGTACAGATATCTATGTCAAAATAGCCAATGTAAAACTGGATTTCAGCGGACATCTGAAAAGTGCTTCCATGCTTCTGTGATATTCTGAGAAGTGTCAGAAGACATATCTTAGTATTCTGGTCCATTTAATTGCAAATAATAGTATGTCACTCATACTTTAATTAACACATTTATGTTTCAGTTTACAAAACACAGTGGCTCACCGTGAATAGGAACAGATATGCTGTAAGGGCTGTGAAAAGGCATCCAACATGTTAAACCAGCAGCTATTCCAGACCTTTTGAGTATTTATTTATTGATATTGATGGAATTCTATTATCAAGAGGAAAGCTATTTATGTTCAGGCATAACTAAAAAGTTGGTCAAACAAAAATAGCTTTCATCTGATTGAGAAAACTGAAGTAAAATATTCATTTCCTATCAGTATATTGAAGATTTCAACATATGGTCTGTTCTTGCCACCATTTTTTTTTATGTTTCAGTGTCTAAAGAGAAAGTCATAACTGGTAAGAGCAGCTCATTTATGGGAAAATTTTCCAATTATCTTGCTTCACAAACTTCCATTAGAAATAAGTGGCCATAAGTTGATATTTCAACTATATATTTTAAATTATATCCATTCATGTGTTGACACTACTTGCTAAATATTCTGGTCAGAATCCTAGACAACAAGCTGCATACACATAGGTTTGCAATAGCTGGGTCTTGAACCTGGTTGGAAAGCGAGGAATTACACATATTTTGTAGCTGGGCTACAAAACCTCCTAAGAAAACATCTGTGATAAAAGGCACTCTGCAGGTTTTATCCTAAAAGAGGAATGGGCAGAGTGTCCTCTCTCCCTTCAAATTTTTGTTAGTTTTGAGCATTGTGGTCCTAAGGCTCCTATTGTGACCTTCAAGGAAAATAGCGCAAGGCATTCTTTGTCACAGTTTATAAAAACATAGCCATATGGTTAAAATCTCCCCCTACTACTCAGGTAAATGTGACCTGTATCTGTCTGAGATTATACAGTGTAATAGAATATTCCATACTAATTATTGAGAGAACAGGTATAATTTTTATGTTGTTGATAAGGACACAATTCCATTAAGATATTAGGATAAAAAATCCACTTCTTTTATTGGGCTATTCATTACTAAAGCTTTTGAAGAGAAATGGGAGAAATCTAAAAGTCAATTAGAGGAAATACAGTAAAGCTTTGCCACTGTGCAACAAGAATGCAAATTTCATAGGACCAGAAAGAGTATAATAAAAGGAACTATGCCTAATATATTGCAGAGGTATTCTGCTAACAATAGGAAGGGAATTCCTGGTCCCTTAACAGCTATTGATTAGGGATTCTACACACAGGAATAAAGAAAAAAAAATACATATGTGTTGGGTGCCTAAAAAAAAAACCAGAGTAGACCCATGAATTACTGTGCTAACCTAAATTCCTTTGTAAATTTTGGCTTCTATCACATATCTGTATTTATAACCTGTATTTATATTTTGCAGATGCTATTTTATTTAAAAGAGACTATATGAACAAGGTTCTCTACATTATTTAAAAACAAATATAAAGTGAGCTTGGGGGTGAGGGGGTTAATATTACTTCTGAGTATATTTTACTCTTGATCCATGGAAAAATCAGGTACAAGGTGTAGGTCAGAAGCAAGCCATCATAACTTGAATGTGGCTCAGGTAATGACATGTGCCAAGATGTGACCACAGATCGAATATTAATAGTTGTCAAGGAATTTAGAGTACACTGTATCTGTGCTATTGAACATTTGGACGCTTAAGTAACTAAAATCATAATTTTTTAATGCTAAATGCTAAACTAAAATAGTGGACTATAAACAGTCTCCTAAAAGCAAAGAATCAAAGAGAACAAAACATTTCCTAAAATGTATGCCTTTTGATATAGTTAAACATAGGTCCATAGCTAAAGGCACATAGGGACAGCATGGAACTGTTTGTTTGAAGAGCAGCCTAAACAGTAAATGTATTTTAAGAGCATGAAATACTTTTTTCATAGCTGCTTTAGCTATTCTATGAAAATGCAGGTTTGATAATGATTAAAGTCATTAAAAATCAAATTAGTGATGAATATTGCATTTTCTAGTTCTTAATTACTTCACCAGCTATGCATTATGCACTCTTAAATGCATTATTTTCTTAGTGTTTCTGTTAATAGACATTTTAATAAATATTCTGTTCCATTAAATTTTTGCAGGGTAGTTTATACCACTATTTCCCTTTCAGGTCATGGTTTCTCATCCTCAGTTAAGAGAAACTTACTGGCTCAACTTTCTGAAGAGAGAATAATCTACTCATCCAACATTAAGATTTTTCTTTTTTTAATTAAAATTAAAAGTGACCTAAAATCTAAATAAGCTTTTGAGGTTGCAGGAAAATTGATTTATTCCCCCTTTCTGTGCCCCATGCTCAGAAGGGAAGAGACCGCCCACAACTCAGAGCAAATCCACAACTGTTCTAAGTCAGCCTGGTTAATTAGATTTAAACAATAACTTGGCAAAGTGGCAGACGTAGCTTAACAAGTACAGTATCCATCAATACGTCCATAGTCTAGCTAGAAGACTAAATGAAAGTCAAACAACATCTATGTTGAAATTAATATTTAGACTATAGCTCTGATGCCAAATAGGGCATATTATCTAATAAATTATTTACACAATAGCCAGACTTCCTTACCTAGTCAAAACTAATCCTGTGATTCTGGTTTGAGGAATTCCTCACCAGAACCTTTTCCCCCATGTGCATCCCACTTCTGAAAGAAATGGTTGGGCTGTCTGTTTCATAATCTCCATTTTCCCCTACTAGATGGCATCAGTGGACACCACCTTTCCTTAATTTTATTACTGGTCCAGAATTGCCATTAAATATTTTTTTTAAATTAAAAAATTTATTGGGTTCACTACCAAGTGCACAGAGTTCAGAACTAGAACTGACAGACATTGTAGAAGGGGGGCATGAAAGGGCATCTTTTCACACCTTCACTTTGAAGGCACTGAATTACTCTACAGAATTATTCCAGATCGTCAGCTACAACTGGAAAAATGGAAATTAAATTAACAGTAAGGAATCGGATACACCAAGAAAAGTAGTATTTGTATTCCTTTAGGTACAATCACTGTTCATGTGTTTTACTGATATGAAACCTCCTGATTTATATTTTGGTAATCAATTACTATAAGGAGTTAAATTCTGAACTTTTAATATAGGGTAATAGTAGTAAAGATTAATAAGAGTATTTATTTAGCAAAATTTCTGGTAGTCTTAAAGGTCAGATTTGGGTTCAGTTTTCCCGATATTTAATCATGAAATCCCTTACAGCATAGCAAGAATCCGTGCAACTAAAATAGTAAGAGTCATCGTCTGAGCTGATGTAAGGCTGATGTGATATTAAACACTAGAAAAATCAAAGCCTCAGTCACTAAAGTATAAAAATACTTTCCTGTGATTGATGAAGGAAAATTAATTGATTTGATGGCAGAGATCCATATTCAAAAGCAATGCAGGAATGAAATTCATATGCTTAGAAGCTATGAAACCTTTGACAATAGGGCTTCTGAACTCCAAGATTTACACCAGATCCAGCAGGCCAAACCCCAAAAAAGAGCATGTTTATTCAGTGAGTATTTCCAGCTGCCCACAGACAACAGAGCATGAACTTCTTTAGCTGCTGTACAGCTGTACCCTTTGTTTCTGGAATTAAGCCACCACAGTCCTCAGAAATACAGACATCTTCTAAAACATTTGTTTCTCAAATACTTCCTACAGCACAGCAAATTAGTTTGAAGGTATCGGTACAAAGAACTGAAACACTCCGCTTTCAACAAGAAACATTACTGAGGCCTTTCAGTTTGCTGCATCATTCAGGTTTTGCCTGGCTTAAAGGAAAATTTAAACTGAAATAGAATAGCACTACAGAAACCTGTAAGACTGTTCAGAATCACTTAACTCATTGCTTGAATATGATTCAACTCGAAGAGTAGACTGCTGAAGTAAAAGAAGTCATAGGAAAAATAGTAGAAAATGGAAAGATTAAAACAAAAAACCCTACATCATCTCAGTAACAGGGAGATCAGGAGAATTGCTTCATATACAAAGAATTAACAATTTGAAATGCAAAGTTCAACAATGTAGTTGTGCATATGCAGAAATTTAAAACAGAAGTACTGCAAATGTGCAGGTGTATACTTGTTCTTTATAGCATTTATCACAAATTGCTCTATTTTCCTTATCTGCCAATTTGGTAAAGAAGATTATAAACTGCAAAAGCATGTACATTACCTACCTTTGCACACTATTGTAAGTGATACTAGAATTACTGAGTATTACTATGTAATGTGCCAAAGCCACTGCTGGGTTCTCCTGAACTCCCACCTTTTTTCTTCTTACATTTGTTTTACATGAGTTCATGGAAGCATAAGTAAATTTTTCATTACAATCTCTTGAAATGAAAATTAATAGCTAATTTGAAATAAATCTTCATCCAAATTTGGTATTACAGAAAATCCTCTCCTTTCTGAAACAACCTGAAGCTGTAATTTACCCAGTGTTTTATTTGCAGAGCAGTAGTTAAGATACACATTGGTCTGAAAATCAATCAACTTCTGGCTAAAATTTAATAGAAAAGAAAAGAAGTGGCTTTATAAAACAATCTCATAGGTAAATTAACCATCCTGAATTATGAAGGTCTCTTTAATGGTATGGTCTGCACTGCTTCTAGATATTAAACAGTTGCAAATGTATTGATCTAAAGTTCATTGCTTGCCTCTGCAGGTGACACAAAAATATCCACCTTCCCTGTGTTCTCCTACAATAACCATAGGAAATGCAATATTCATGCTCAAACACCAAAGTACTTTTTAAATCTCAAAAGGAAACTACTGATTTTGCTTGGGTTTTCCTGTTTCACATCTAAAGCCTGAAGTTTCATAATTTCAGAGTAATTTTATAATGGAAATGTTCATCTGCTGCATACTGTTTAGAGCCTTAGTTAAACAATTACACTTCTTAGTATTCAAAACAAAAGAAAGGAACATCTCAAGCCATGGTTATTTTATATACCAGTTAACCAGTTATTGCCTGGAGGGGGGAGTAGGGGAGTGGATATCACTTTTTTGTATTTGCTTTAATTAATACAGGTTTAGCTTTTTCGGAATCTCCATCAAAGTCTTCTTTCCCTTATCTACACCTTATAAATTTGTAGGTTTTAATTTTATCCAGCCAAAAAAGTGAAGCTTGATTTCAGTATTTAAATAACCTGTGTATATCTAAAAGTTCATTCTATAAGCAGCAAGTTAAACAACTTGAACAGATACCACCTATTTTCTCTTATTCCTTTATTAGAGAAGGTAAATTAACTCTGACTCAGAGGAGGACTGGCTCCAGATTATCAGGAAAGGTATGTTCCTCCTTACCGAATTGCAAAGGCAGTGTAAACCCATTTTGATTAGACAACAGATTGCCAATGGGAAAAAAGTACCACTTTTAAATTTGAACAATAGTTTACCAATTGTTATGCTAATTATAATGGCTTAGAAATAAAGTTCTCCATTATGTCCACATCCATGTTCCCAAAAGATTGCTTGTTTCAGTTAAACTGATCCTGCAGCACAGCACTATACTCCATGAACTTACTCATGGAGCACAGTTATATGGGGAATTGGAAACCTCAGCTATTTTCCTGGCTCTTCACACCTGAGCTTTTCATCCTCTCAGATATGACTGATGTCTGGTACAGAAGGAAATATTGCTTTTAAAGACCACACTATTCAAAGCATCATTGAAGAGGAAACACAGTTATTCTTTTGGTATTTAAATGCTTGAGCTTGTCAGTCTGATAAAAGCAGGTGAGTAGCCATGCTCTAGAGTGCAGACTTACTACCTCAAGACGCTGCAGACTTTAAATTTAGGAGTCAAAGAAAATGCATAGTCACAGCTGAACAGCACAACAGAAACGGGCAGGGTAATACTGACTGTGTAAGATGTGTAAATGGTATAAATAAGGAGTTTACACAAATTGACTCACTTCTTGATCGCACAATCTTCCCAGTAGCCTTTTGTAAGCGGAAATGAAAACAAGAACAGCAGCAAACCCTGTTATGTTTTCCAGGATTTCCTACCATCTGGTAAAAATGAGTTAAGCAATGAGAGGAAGAAGATCAATACTTCATAACAAAATATATTTACTAGATTTTATTTGCATTAAAAACTGTGTTTCTGCACATTTTAGAATTCCTCATCTGTTAAGATAATTATTGAAAATGGATGATTACTTATTTCTAGGGAAAAAAAAAAAGAGGAAGATAAGCCTTTAAAGCTCAAAAAATTAAATTTATTGCAGACGCTATTAAGCAAGGATTAAAAAGAAAAAAAGAAAAACCACCCAAATATTCTCATGGTGGTAGAGAAAGACTGATCTTAACCAAGTCACTGAAAAAACCCCAGCTCTTCAGATTATATCAAGATAGAATAAAAAATATTTATGGACATTTGAAAATAAATTGTTCGGGGCAAACACCAAAGATGATATCAGAGCTAAAATGCAGAGCTAAAATACTGACCTGCCAAAGAGAATGTAATTTAACGGGAAATTGCCTTGTACACTGCAGTCATAAGAATATCAGTATTCAACATTTTCTCATTATGCTAGCATGCAAGTACAAAATACCTAAATTAGTCTAAATATTATTCTATGCACCCATTGAGGTATGTCTGAAACAAAGACTGCAGTATAGTACAGACACTCAAGCATTCTTTCAAGAAATTTCTTAAGTGCCAAAAGCAGTCAAGCCTCAGTAGCAAAGAGGCTCAGCAGCAGAATCTGAGCTGCTGCCAGAATTTGAGATTCCACCTTCATCTCCTACTCTTGGCCACTCAACCCTTCTACCTGCTTTACACCAACACATGACTAGATGTGAGCAGTCAGGGAAGTGATCCAGCTGAAAATTAATCTGGGGAAAAAACCCTAAGCATTTTGTCTCTACTGTAGCACATAATTCTGATATACAAATTCTAATGGTGAGTGAACCGACCAGAGAAGGTGCCCTGCTGGATCTCCTCTTTGTGAACACAGAAGGGCTGGTGGACGATGTGGAGGCTGGAGGCCGACTAGGGCACAGCGATCATGAAATAGAGTTCTCTATTCTTAGAGAGGTCAGGAGAGAGCTAAGCAGGACTGACATCCTAAACTTCAGAAGGGCTGACTTTGTCTTGTTTAGGCACCTGCTTGAAAGGATCCCCTGGGAGACTGTCCTGAAGGGTACAGGGGCCCAGGAAGGCTGGGCACTCTTTAAGAAGGAATTGTTAATGGCTCAGGAGCAGGTGGTCCCCAGGTGCTCTAAGAGAAGCCAACGCCAGAGAAGACCACCCTGGCTAAACAGGGAGCTTTGGCTGCAACTCAGGGAGAAAAGGAGAGTTTACAGCCTTTGGAAGAAGGGGCTGGCCACACACAGTGATTACAAAGAGGCTGTGAGGCTGTGCAGGGTGGAAATCAAGAGGGCTAAAGCCCAACTGGAAATTAATTTGGCCTCTGCAATCAAGGATAACAAGAAAAGTTTCTGTAAGTATGTCAGTAGCAAAGGAAAGTCCAGGGATAGTTTCCATCCCCAGATAGATGCAGAAGGAAATATGGTAACAAGTGATGAGGAAAAGGCTGAGGTGCTTAATGCCTTCTTTGTCTCAGTCTTTAATAACAAGATTAGTTGCATTGAGGGAATCCAGCCTCCACAGCCAGAATACAGAGACTGGGAGAACGACACCCCTGCAATCCAGGAGACAGTTAGTGACCTACTGCATCACATAGACATACACAAGTCTATGGGACCGGATGGGATACACCCGAGGGTGCTGAAGGAGCTGGCTGGGGTGCTCGCCAGGCCACTTTCTATCATTTACGAGCAGTCCTGGCTGACCAGGGAGGTCCCGACTGATTGGAAATTGGCCAATGTGATGCCCATCTATAAGAAGGGTCAGAAGGGTGATCTGGGAAATTACAGGCCTGTCAGCTTGACTTCGGTACCTGGGAAGCTGATGGACCAGCTCATCCTAAACACCAGACAACACATGAGGGACAACCAGATGCTCAGGCCCAGTCAGCATGGGTTTATGAAAGGCAGGTCCTGCCTGACAAACCTGATCTCCTTCTATGACAGGACAACCTGCTTATTGGATGAGGGACAGGCTGTGGATGTAATTTACCTTGACTTTAGCAAGGCTTTTGACACCGTTTCTTACAGCATTCTCCTGGCAAAAAATGGCTGCACGAGGTTTGGACAATCACACACTTCGCTGGGTAAAAAAACGTCTGGACAACCCAGCCCAGAGAGTTGTGGTAAACGGAGTTAAATCCAGCTGGCGGCCGGTCACGAGTGGTGTCCCCCAGAGCTCGGTTTTGGGGCCACTCCTGTTTAACATCTTTATTGATGATCTGGACGAGGGGATCGAGTGCACCCTCAGTCAGTTTGCAGATGACACCCAGTTGGGCGGGAGTGTTGATCTGCTCGAGGGTAGGGAGGCTCTGCAGAGAGACCTGGGCAGGCTGGAGCCATGGGCTGAGGCCAACTGGAGGAGTTTCAATAAGGCCAAGTGCCGGGGGCTGCCCTTGGGCCACAACAACCCCCAGCAGCGCTACAGGCTTGGGGAGGAGTGGCTGGAGAGCTGCCAGTCAGAGAGGGACCTGGGGGGGGGGGGGTGTTGATTGACAGTCGGCTGAATATGAGCCAGCAGTGTGCCCAGGTGGCCAAGAAGGCCAATTGCATCCTGGCTTGTGTCAGCAACAGCGTGGCCATCAGGGACAGTGAAGGGATCTTAGCCCTGTACTTGGCGCTGGTGAGGCCACACCTTGATTACTGTGTTCAGTTTTGGGCCCCTCACTACAAAAAGGAGCTGGGTTTGAGCCTCTTTAGCCTAGTAGAAAGCAACAGGACAAGAGGGAACGGCCTCCAGTTGCGCCAGGGAAAGTTCAGACTAGATATTAGGAAGTATTTCTTTCCAGAAGGGGTTGTTAGGTGTTGGAATGGGCTGCCTGTCCCCATCCCTGGAGGTGTTCAAGAGTAGGGTCGATTTAGAGCTTAAGGATATGCTGTAGGTGGGAACTGTGCTAGGCGAACGGCTGGACTAGATGATCTCCAGGGTCCTTTCCATCCTAGATGATTCTGTGATTCTGTAATGATAACTACTGGGAAAAGCATCAGGAGAAGAATGTGCTAGATTGCTAGTTGGCACAAAAATAAAGTGACTTTTTCAGTGCTCTGTGACCCCTCCCACTAAGATCCAAAGTCCTGCAGAAAAAGAATGAGATAGCCAAGGTCAGAATACATTAAACCACACACATTTGCCAACTTCCAGGTTTGGGTATTAAAATAGTGGGGAGATACAATCACAAACCACAAGGAGTAGAATTTGAAATAAATGAAACTTTCTCCAAACAAAACTCTGCAAGTTGAATCACCCATTGAGAGAGTAAGCCTTCAGCAGAATGTAGAGAAATTCTACACATGATGGGAATTCTTTCAAAAAGGCATATATACAATGCTGCATTTCACAAATTTTCAATTATCTAGCACCCACAGGAGGACTGAAGAAGTAACCCTGAAATAAACAATGCCAGCTGGACATGAACACCATTCTCCAAAACTGGCAGATACATGCAGCAAATGCAGAGAAAGATTGGTGGAAGGGGGAGAAAGGCAGTGGGGAAAACACACCCACACAGAGTAATAATAATAGAAGTTGGGACCACTTTGGTGTAAGGTAATGATGCCTTCTTATTTCCAAACTACTTCTTTACTGTTTTGCAGTTTGATTTTGTTTTTTTTTTTTAAATTGAGATATGTTAATTATCTGAAATATTAATAACACAACTTACCATAAAATACCTAATAAATATGGGAACAATTTTTTTATATATTTTACCAAGTTATTCCAAAAGCTTAGTTCAAGGATATCAAATAGAACAGATCCTAGCTCACATATTTGGAAACAAAATGACTCAACTGGACATATCTATAAAGAGCACATCTAGAAAGATTTTGGAACCACAGGTTTTCAAATACAGTTTCCAACTGGATCAAGTTACCAGTTTCTTCTGAGACCACTGTGACATGAAAAAACAACTCTCTAGTTGAAACAAGTATGGAAAAATATATTCCTAAATATTATTTTGCTTTCTTGTAAATTTGCAAAATTTTCCTTCTGATATTCCATTCTATGCTTAGCCATTGATGGCACCAGTTCTCTACACATTGAAGCACTGCTTTATACAAAATCTGAGTTCTGAAAAGGATAATGCCCTACCTGTTTAACACAGAATCTTTATTACTGGTGGCTTGAATTCATTATTTACGGTTATAAATATATATTTATTTAAGAAGACAAACTCTTCTGTAAAATATTATTTAGAAATAATTTTACTTGGACTTTGCCAGACTGGCACTGCTTGTTCATTTTGCAGTCCTGAAGTCAGGATAATGCAGTGTGCTCAGGTGGAAAAGCCTATCATGAGTATTCTTGTCTAATTGCTCAAATTCTCATTCCGACAGCTCTCCCTTTTGAGGGGATGAACTGAAACAGGATGAAGAATGCCTGGTTTTGCTCTCTTAAGCAACTTTGTGCTTTCTACTCTATGGTTCCCTCCCCTCTTCCTTAAACCCACTAGAGAATCTGAAGAGAAAAACCATAATCTCTCTAGTGTAAGGAAAGTACTAGTATTCATAGACAGTTATGCAGCTCATTCATTTCCACATTTCGACCAAACTACGAATGAGTTATGTGCTATAAGCAAAACATACTAAAACAATAAAAATATAAAATGAAAATGAATAAATTTTATCCACAAGAGGGTGATGGCCTTCTAAGCAGTTGTTGTTAACCAATGATTAAAAATTATGCCAAATCTCTCTTAAGTATCAGAAACTTCCTAGTAAACCCTATATTAGCATAAAACACAATGTCTTCCTCAACACAGATTTTGTAGGAAGAACTTCAGACTTCCAGAACACTGTAATCATTCCAGTGCTATATTGGAATTTTCACGGCAGTATTAATGATCTCCAGAAATACAAAAGGACTGCAGTTTCATTTTGTTTTTTACAATCTATATCAAAACAAGTAAGACAATATACTGCATAGCTAGATGTATTTATGTTAATATCAAACTCAGCACAAGCCTTTATTTTAAATAGCTTTTATGTAGGTAACGCAGTCCGGATTCCAGAGAGCTGGGCTGACAAGTAGGTACTTTTGCAGTGGCATGGGAAGTAATACAATCTTGGCTGTAGAATAAAGGGCAATTGGGAAATTTTGTTTCCCTCAAAACTCAAAGAGATACAGCTTAGTTTCTATCCTTTGGAAGAATAGAAACTTTTGACACAGGGAAGGAATTTAATATGATCACTGAATGCAAAACTTTCGGAATATCCGAACATACGTGTAATTTTTTATGTATATGTATCTATGTGATAATTACATATATAATTAAATAGACCAGTTGGCTTTTGTCACAGACCTGTTGATTTCAGTGTTTTTCAAGTTTGAATTGAAACAGTTTATTAATGCTTTAGTTTAGCAAGATTTAAGTCGCAACCCAGTATTTTACCTCCACCTTCTACTGTATCCAGCAGGAATACTGTATCACGATACTTAGGCATTTCTTCACTTAATTAGTTAAGAATACTCAACTTAATCAGTAACCATTAGATATCTGGAGCTGACAATCACACAGAACATAAAAGTTCAGACTAAAAATAGGACTATTCTTTCAGACTTTATACCTACAAATTGGAAGAGCTATACATCAGTTTACACGTAATTTAAAACAAAATACATAGGAAGTATTTAATTTTCAAGGCACAATTTCCTGCCTCTTTGTGTTGTTTTACTTTGAAGAAAACAGACTCTTGCAGTGAAAATTGCACTCTGAACAATTAAATACTGTAGTCAGTTAAATGGGAAACCTGAGTCTGTGCAAAAAGCAGACCTTTTTTCAGGTCTTGCTGCTCCTCTGAAGCTTCATCCCAATGTGTGTTACACTTTTTCTCTAGAGTTTCTGCTGACCTTTGCTTTTCTTCTACAGAAATGTGATGTGGTGGAGACCTCACACTCTCATTTAATTACAGATGGAACTGGAATAGAGATTACCTTACAAGACCTCAGTGTTCTCTTAGTCTCTAACACTGAAATATTTACATTGATTTGCCTCAGGATTTTTCTTTTGGCAAAACCCATCATTTATTCATTTCCCTTCAGGGTTCGAAGAGCACTTCACATGAAACCTAACTGCCTTCTTTTCACATGCATTTTGTTAGCTTTGTATATCATCTTCAAACACCATGTAAGAGCAATAACTATATTGTGGCATATGCTTAAGGAAATCCAAAAAGTAAAAAACATTTCCCCATCCCACAGGCCAATATTCTAAAAGTACTACATTCAAAAGAGTTACTTGCTCCTGCTACAGGGAATCCAATCTGAACCAAAGTTATCCTCTATAAAGTAGACCGAGGGCTCCTGAATGCTAGTTTCTTTGCTAACTCAACTGACAGATATTCTAGTATTAAATTCAAGTAGCAAATAATATCTTTCAACTGACAGTTGCAAAATAATATTTTACAACTGACTCTCTGGCACCAGGGAAATACACAGTTCTATAGTCAGGAATGCTAGACACCTTGAACAGAGCAAATGGCAGTTAAAGTCAGAATCTGACCCTGCATGACATCAACAAACCGTAAGTCCCAGACACGCAAAAACTCAGAAGAAAATTGAATCGGTGACTAACAGGTTAAGTCACCATCATAACATTCCCCTCACCCTGACACAATCTGAAATGCATCTTATGAACACAGAAACATAACAGAAAAGATTAGAAAGTGTCATGCAAATTTATGTTCAAATTATATACATATATAAAACAAATAATGTTTTGCAGCACAGCCAAAAGGGTTGTGGTTTTCAGAAACAGCCTAAAGGACAGAGTTTCCTATGGCAGGCTAATAGAATATGGCATTATTGACCCCCTGGTAGGTAAATTGGGGACAACTCTCAGAAAATTCAAGATGAAAAGACAAAAAATGAGGGAAAACGTCTGAAATAGTAAAGACTAAAAATGTACAATGAGAAAGGAATGACTAATCTTTTTTAATACTTCCTCTTCTTTCTCTCCCCCTCTTCAGATCACGGAAAATTCTGAAGAGTCATTTCCAGCATTTTTTTCAATTAACTGTAATGCCTCAAGGTTTTAAGACAGGAAGGAAGCCAGTTTACAGAAGCTAACAGAGAAATAAAAATATTTTTTAAAAAAACACCCCATAAACTGCAAGCTCCATCACCATCAGTGGAAAAGAAATTCACCAAGGATGTATTATGATGTATTATCTGTGATATCTGTGAGAAACTGTATTATTCATGAGATTAAATGTTAACTTCTTCAGGAGACTTTATTTATGCTTTGTAAACATTGCTTTCAAAATAGTCTCCTGCGTTACCAAATAGTTTACTATTTATGCAATGTATCCAATATCTCCCAATTCTAATAAAACTCAAAGTTGTTTATAAACAAATTACCTTTCTCTTCACCTCCTTGATGTCATTCTGACAGCATAAAGCACCCTACTAGAATGCCTACTCTGGACTGATCCCTAATTTAAGGCAGGAGTCAGCAAAAAGCGGCAGCTGCCATGCTTGAGGTACAGCTTACCCGTATGTACTGAAGGAATACCTTCAAGCAGTGCTTCAAGCCTAAAGCAAGGATAACTTAATGGTAGTTTTATCCAACCTATTTCCTGCTAGATCTACATTTTTTGAAGTGATCATCTCTGAGACCCTGTCAGGATCCTGGCTTCTCTACAAAGGGTTTTACCCACACAGCAACATGACAATCACTGTTGAACAGCAGAACAATGCTTCAAAGCACACCAGAATGGGGAACACAGAAAGCAGCATTCATCTGAAGCTGCAAGTGAAATTTAACAAACAGATTTGAATTACTGAATTCAGCTAAGGCATCAACTAATAAACCTATAGCCTTTCAGAAAAATCCTCATGCAATACTTCAGGTTTAAGTTTTACGCACAGATGATCACCACCATTACAGGACAAAAAAAACCACAACAGAAGCAGCAGCACTTTTTGTAGTATCTCAGGGATGTACCATCAAACATTAGCTAAGGATATGAATATGTTCAAAACTGATGAGATCACAATTCTGAGTCGTACAGCATTACAAGTTCCTAACCCCTTTTACTAGAATGCTGTTTCTGCTATAGTCAACCCATCTTTCCTTAAAACATGTTTACACTTCTTTATACAAACACTGACACTCATTATTTGACACTCATTCTAAGACTTCAAGACACAACTGAATTATCTTCAGCAGTGGCACACTTGAGAATGACCTATCCTGCATTAAAAAAAAAGTCACCAAAAAAGGTGACCTAACTGACTAAAGTAGGTATTTTGCTCATATTCGTTTAAGTTTAAATCACTTTTTCAAAAACTTTTAATTTTTAACATGATAAATAAAGTACCTTTTGTCTAAAACATAATAATAGTGCTTCTTCAGATGACAGAATTATACATAGTGTATCCTAGAGACTAGAATTCACGCTCCTTTTTCAAATACTGGGGGGAACAGAACATAAAATCAGCATTTACTTTCCTTAGATCTCCTTATATCTCCAAAATGCATTGTTACTATCCTTTCCAAATACCCATTAACATGGGATATAATTTTCATATGGCTCAAACTATTAGTTTCTACTACATAATGTATATATGCTTATTATCATTATTAAATCGGAATACCACCAAAAAGCTTCAGTCATGACTAAACAAGTACTTGCACACTTAGAGGCACACATTCCCCTTATTCTTTTTCTAGCTCACTACTTACTAAGCTTTTTCAGATTGAAAAATCCCATTAAAAAAAAATCAGCACAAAGCGGTTAAAAGCAACTACATTCCCCATTCACCCTTAAACAACTGAATTATTGGTTTCTCAAAATTTCCTTG
This sequence comes from Athene noctua, assembly GCF_965140245.1. Taxonomy (NCBI): domain Eukaryota; kingdom Metazoa; phylum Chordata; class Aves; order Strigiformes; family Strigidae; genus Athene; species Athene noctua. The sequence goes on along the minus strand of NC_134046.1, from coordinate 14,984,216 downwards.
GATATCTACAGCATTATGACAACCTCCTTATCTCTTTCCGCTCCCCACCACGGAGTTAGTAGCTCTTCATCTTCAGTAACAGCAGCATAAAAGCCACTTCACACTCTTCTGGCAGGGCTTATTCCCCCCTGTTTCACACCACCTATATGCCATCACTTCTCAACAGAATACTACTGCTATTTTAGGCTCCCCCCATTTGACAGAAATGTTTTTATTTTCAAATTAGAAAAAACAGAACTACTGATGTACTTTTGTTTCATTATACTTTCATCTTCAGATAATGAAGGTTTGCTCTATAGTGAAAGTTTCATCTATTCCACACATTTAAATGCTTAGACACTTTGTCTCATTTTTTAAAAAATAAATATTTTGCACTTACCTAACTTACTATCAATGTAATTTAAATGAAAAAGTGAAAACATCCAAAATAAAGTTAAAACCAACAAGTATGCATGCAGCTCTTAAAACAGAAGTATTAAAAAAAAAGTTGAAGAAAGCAGGAAACAATACAACGAAAAAAAGGTGAATGAATGTGCTGAAGGTACTAAAGAGACTTTCACTGGTCATAAACTCTATATTATAAATTTGAGTTGAAAATATTTAAATTTATTACCTTTTCTTGAAAACATACTTGGTGAAAAAAAATCACTTTTTTTTTGGTTATTCTTATTGAATTAGTTTATTAATGTGGTGACATACCTCAGGAAGCACAGTAAAACATGAACAGATCATTTCCATTGCTCAGGTTACTAGCTTTACCTTTTGTGTGCAACCTTGTACTTCATAAATATTAACAACAAGCTTTAAAATTTGTGGTGTTGCACACATGTACAGAGAGACAATGAAACAGGCTGAAAGGTAAAACTCCTCTGACCACCTCTGCTATTCAGGAACAATAGGGGACCACCTTTCCAACCAATAATCAAGCGTGTACTTTGATGCATATTAAGGAAGAAAATAACTATTTAGGAATTCAAACTGAAGACACAATTGCTGGCAACTCTGCATATTCCACTAGGATCAAACCTCCAGAATGTCAATGAGCATGAACATCTCAAAGAAAGATGAAGAATAATCTCAGAAGTGGACACAGTGAGGAAATAACAGATCTTCAACTTCCTTTGACTTACATTTAGAGGATGCCAGCAGGGTCTAAACAATGAACTGTCCGGTTTGGAAGCAGGCAGGGTTGATCCCAGCCATGAAAACCATTGGGCAAAGTTAAGAGGTGGTGAGCTTCTTTAAACATGTATTATTAATGATAGTAATAAATTATTATATTAATACATTTTTCAACTATATAGTTTAACAAGTATATAAATAATTTATATCCTTTTTAATAATTTTTTTTAACGCCACCAACTAGTTCCCAGACAAGCTAGCAAAGTTACAGCAAATTAAATTATAGCCCTTACTTCCTGACTTTTACAAGGCACAAATATGACTAAAAGAGTGTACTTTGCATGATGTGCAATGCATCTGAAAGCAAAATAAGTATATATGTTATGTCTGGCTTGGTTTTTTTTTTGTAGAATGTATACATTAGCCTGATCAAAGTTTTTCTAGGAATATACTTTAATTAGCACAAAGAAGGGAAACATCATTTCAAAATATATCTTCGTGTATTTTTTTCTACTGTTCTACTTAGATACTTGTCTTGAATCAAAGTAAAAATGAAAAGCATGTGAAATAACATTGAGTAGCTACTTGCAGTTCTGAGTTCATGAATACGCATACCCTTATCTACTGATTATTTTTTCAGCTCTATTCTGTTAATTGCAGCATATGACAGTTATTCATATCGCTACAGATATATAAAAATTATTTCAAGAAATAATTTTGTATTCAAAACTTTGAGCCTCTCACAGGAACTGTTCACTATCCTTTTTATCCCTTCTCTTCATCTCAATCAGTACCAAACTCCTGCAGTATCAGGACAGGAACTTAACTTCAAATGATCAAAATTTATGTTTTCAAAGAACACATTAAGTAAATTAAAATTACCTAGTTTACTGTAAGAAAGTAAAAAAGGATCAAGCTCACCATTTATTTTCAACAACAATTAACCATATCATGAATGAAAGCCACTGTTAATTGCACACAGTGGCTCATTTTGTATTAATTAGGTAGTATCGAATAATGACATTTATAAGTAGGTAAAGGGGGCATTATTTTGTGCAATTGACTTTACAGTTTACTTTTGAAATGTCACAGTAAATCTAATTCAGTTATTGCAATGTCATAAAAGCAGCGTATCAACTAACAAACATTAATATGTTGTCTTAGAACCAGCCAATCCAAATGGATAAACTAGGTCTCCCTCTTTTATGACAGACCGGCAAGAATCCTGGGAATGAATACTGCTGAATAATTTCTTGTATCCTCCCAGTTCTTTCCACCTCACAGTCTTCTGCTCTCCACTGAAACCTTCTACATTAACTCTTGCTGAATGTGTTATATAGAAGATTAGAGAGAATAACTATATAGAAGATTAGAGAGAATAACCTGGAAAAAAAAAATGCAAGATCTGACTGAGACGTTGCAAATGGATGATTCCAAGATGAATAATAACTTTCAATAGTTAAAAACACTTAGAGTACTTTATGTCCCTACATATATAATCAATCCACATATAGAATAATACTAACTGTGTTGTGAGAAAATATGTCACAAAGAATATGAAGAATAAGAAAGACAAGACAAATAACTTTGGGTTGTAATAATAAAGAACTGGTGCTCAAAGCATATATTTTTCAAAAGTAAAATAATCTTCGGGAGAAAATCAGGAATGTCCAAGTTACTGTCCAGAAACTTCTTCATGGGTCTCCCTTTGCTTCCAACAGGTTTCATTTTTATCAGTTTTCTATTGAAACATATCCTACTCTTTCAGACTCTTTCTTCAATTTTTCAAATTTGGTTTCATTCATAATCTTATTTTCTAGCATGTTTTTAACCCTTCCCAGCTTGACATTATCTGGGTGTGTAATAATCATTCAGAACACTAATGAAAGCCTCAAACAAAGGACAGATCCCTACCAGATCCTATGAGACATCTTTTCCATTTCACCATGAATCACTGATAATTACACTTTGACGCAGTCTTCCAATCAGATAGGCATCAATACAATAGCAATTTCATCTCATACGCTTCCCACCAGCTTGCTAATTAAAATCTTCTGAGATAATGTAAAAAGTTTTCCTAATTTTAATGTTACTACTGTTTTTCCTTTATGCATAAAGCCTGTTTTCCCGTCATCTAAGAAAATCAGACTTGCTTGACTTATTCTTGACAAATCCGTATTGAGTGTTAGTCCTTTTTTATATATTATTGCCTATATTCCTTATATTTTAGAACTAATTAATGATTTTTTTAAAAATACAATTATTAGATTTTACAAATAACTTTCTTTGATTGTCCATAACAATATTTTTCCAGGAAAACATCAAACTTATAATTCAGTCATTTATCTTTTTTTTTTTCTTCCTTTTCTTTTTGGCAAGCAGCTAGATTTGCCCTTCTCCAGTCTCCTGGGAGTTCCCAAAGTTGGCTATGAGACTAAGAGCCCCATTCAGGGTCGATTTCATCACACACAGTCAATCAGAAAGCAGTTTTTAGCGTTTTAATAAGAGACATCTCAGCTTTTACAAAAGGAACATTCATAAGCCAGTAACCCTCAGGCACTCAGGGAGAGGTCTATCACTTTTTAGTATAGATGGGATACATTGCATCAATTTTTTGTCTTTAAAATTACAGCTTTTTGATAATTGAAATTAGTTGCTGGAAGGAATCAATAACCGTGTGGGTAAGTAAGATTGACAAACCAGAGCACACAACCAGCTTGGACTTCCAAAGCCCTTCCTTCAGAAAGGCTCCTCTCCAAATGCTTACATGAAAACTAAACAGCAACTAGATACAAGAGATGGTCCTTTCATACATAAATATTTGATTACAAGAGAGGAAATAGCAGAAACACATGGTCAAGTCAAAAAAACCAACAGAAGGCCCCTGTGGAGTTTTGCTGGAACCTGTGGCTGGACTTTGTGCTGTCTGACATCTACTAAGCAACCCAGAGAACAGGGCAAGCAGTGAGATGACTAATTTTCCTCATGACATTAGGTTATTCAGGGCAGTAAAGACTAAAGCCAAATGCAAAGAATGATTTTATAAGACTAAGCAAATAGGCAAAGGCTGGCAGATGAAATTCAGGGAGATAAATGTGAAGTTATACACATGTGAAAGTAATCCTACCTTCATGGATAACAAACTGGGATCTTAACTGATTATAAACACTGGTGAGATTCTTCAGCTATGATAAACATGTACATTAAAATATTAGCTCAGTATTCAGTAGCAGTAAAAAAAAAGGTCATCCAATGCTAGAAAGATCATGCAAGTTGAGTGTTGGGAATTGTTGGGAGACACGTAAAGAATAGAAGGGCAAACACTGTAACATCAATGCATAACCCATTTTACACCTGTATTAGGAGAAACATGAGCTGTTTTGGTCTCCTCACCTCAAAACAAGAAAGTAAATAGTTCTGAAAAAGAAAATGTCACAGTTTCATGAAAGGAATTATCACACATGCTAAGATTCTCCTGTCTGGAAAAGAGCTGAGGGAGGGATGTGATGATGGTGACCTATAAAATCACAGGTGGCACTGAGACCAGCACCAGACATCAACTATTTCATGCTTCTTCCAGTACAAGGAACAAGAAATCCTAGCAAAAGCAGACAAAGTCTAGTGCAAAAAACAAACGAAAAGCAGTGGTTCTTCAAAGAAAAGTCGACAGAGTTAAGCACACAGAAGCTATAGCTGGATCATAAAGAGTATGCAGTGGAGATATCACTGTATACTAGATCTAGTCTATGAACTTTTGGACATTATTAGCAATGGAATACTGAGCTACCCAGTCTTTACATTATTTTATTACCGAGTAAGGATTTATGTTAAATACATAGATGGGGGGGGGGGTTGTTGTTAGGTTCACCCTTACAAGAAAATAAGAGCACTTGTTAAAAATAAAAAGCTATAATATTCTATGTGATTAATGAAAAGGATGACTCATAACAGAGTTACTAATTTACTTTCCCTTCAAGATGTGGAAATACCTTTTTGAAAAAAAAAAAAAATGCAAAACCACTTTGGCAGGTGACAAAGTCTCTAAATACCAGATTCAGATACCAAATGCCAATACAAGATATTAATGTGACACTTCCGTAAGAAAAGCTACCAAAACAGAGTGTATCAGAATACTCTTCCTACTGCTAAGGTGACACTATCACAATTATAATGTCTAACCAATAAAGCTTTGGAATAGCAGAACCTCCACCAAACATGTTTTTGATACCATTGGTTCTAGCAGCATCCTAGTGTACCTACTATAAATAAATATTCAGTAACTGTCAGTCTGGATATACAAGTTACACAGAAAATAAGAAATTAATTCACTACACTGAATTCCTGATCAAGGCCCAGTCAGTTTCCTGCTGAAGTAACTGCTATCAGGCTTGTTAATTGTATATATATTGAGGTCCACGACACACCTAAGAAGTGGAAAGTTTTATGGGAAGTACTGCTGAACACTAACTTAGAAGTAAATTAAAAATTTCAGTTGTTGCTGCCTGCCAGCAAAGTTTAGATTGGGAATCTGGAAGTGAGAGAAACACAGGATTGTGTTTTTGTCTGGGGAAAGTTAACAGATGGTCTAAAAAGGAGCAGCTTTAAAATAAGACCAGCAGCCAAAAAGTGTGTGGAGACAGCAATACAAGAATTTTTTGATCTATTCTGTGCCACTGTTTGGTACAGCTTTGTGAAATAGCATAGAGTCTCAAAGCTTGATTTTATAGCTTTATTCATCCAGATTAAAATACTTTAATCTTTTTAGAGCTTTGGGAAAAGAATGTAAATAGAAGTATTTGAAATATATATTTAAAGGATGCTCTTTTTCTAAGACACAGGTCTCTGAAAATACAACTTCAACTTCATTCTGTAATGTAGAACTACAGAAGATTACATATGGGTATTTAATGGCATATCTTCTTTTAACTTTAAAAAAAACTGGTCAGCTAAATCCCTATGCAGCTCTCACAAAATATGCTTCTGGACATTTATACTTTTGCAGAGATGGCTCATTCACCTCTTCAGAAGAGGCTGATAAGTATATTTAGACTGTTGCTGCAAAAAAAAAAATAGAGAAAGTCTCCAAAGTAAGAAGTAGTGACAAACAATCATTCTTTTCAGCTATAACGTGAAAGAATGCTGCATGAAGGAAATTATAACCTGTATTCAGATTCTTATTAATGTGCTCTCCTACTATTTAGCAGCCAGAGGCAGATAGATAAAGACATACCAAGTCTTGTTGTAAATGACAAACTTGTTCCAGCATAGGACACAGTACCATAAACAAAACATCAAGTACTTAGCTGTAAATCAACAGAAAGAAACTTTCAGAATTACTTACCTGATTTTCTTCATGGGAAACTCTCATCTGTTCTTTAAGAACTGACATTCTGGCCGCTTCTTCTTTCCTCAATACTCTTTCTTTCTTTAGCTCAGGACTCCAGAAAGTTTTGATGCTATTCATGGAGGATCCCAGCTTGCTGTCCTTAATGTCTAGTTCTTTTCTGAGAAGATCATTTTCCCTCTGTAGTTCTTTAAGCTGAGCCTGCAGGTCTAACATGGTGCTATCTCTAACCTGTCTCAGCATAGAAGGAACCTGATGGTGGTGATGGTGTGAAGATGTGGTCAGACCTCCATGCTGATCAGTGTAAGAAAGGACATCTGTGTGCGAAAGTCCAGCTGAAGCAATATTGGGACTGCTCCCCATAGCTGTGACTCGACCACCATACACAGCTCGATTTGTAGCCCTTCCAAGAGTCATTGTGCCCTTTGGGAAAGTAGTAGAAGCTACACCTTCATGGTCACTCAGATACATTGGTCCAGATGTTGCATAGGCTGCATTAAGGGACTGGATGTTCTCCATTGATAACGTCTTGCCTGTTCCTCCTCCTCCTCCACTATTTGTTCGCCTATGGCCCAGGCGAGGAGATCTTGGCAATCGAGGAGACCTGGAGGGACTTCCTTCTAAGTTGCTGATTGTTCTTGCACTTCCATACATTTTTCTTCTACTTTGAGGTACTATTTAGTAAGAAACTAGTAACACTAAAGTTGAATATTAAGTTTATAATTCCAGCTAGAAATATTGGCAGTTTCACTGCATTCTTCCAGTAGGCAAAAATCTATTGTTCCTCCAGTCAGAGACCTGAAAAAGAAATTATCAAATTAAGTAAATTTTCATCCTGGGAAGTAAGTTTACAAGTAATCAGCATATATCGGAAAATAAGGTAACCCACTTCCTAATTACTTTAAAAATAAAATTTACTATAGGCTTAGTATTTCAGATTACTAGTTAAAAATGCATTTTCACACTAATTTCATTCAGAAAAAAACCTCCTCATTTCTTTCTTGCAGAAAATATCTTGACATTTTTACTTAATTTAACAAGCTTTATGTTGCAATAAACAACAAGGGCTCAAAAACATCTTAGCTGATATGTTAATAGAATTAACATCAACAGCTCTTTTTTTTCCTTTACATAATTCCACATGGTCAGTCATTTAAGAACTACTCAAACTATGATATCACATTTTCAAAAGACAGTATGAAAGTAGCAATTCAGCAGTTCTGTATGTTCTTTAATAACATTAAACTAAGACAGAACAAGGAAATAAGCAGGAGTTTTGTTGTTTGGATTAACAAAGAGGTTTTTGGATAGGAAAAATGATGAAGGAAACAATGCTTCTAATAGTTCAGCTATTCTAATTGTTCAGTAAAAACATTTTAGTAAACAAAACCCAATAAACCTAAGCTAATTTAAGTGAATATTTCCTTGTAAACAACTGTCACATATTACAACACAGTATTATTTTTTCAGTGAAGTACTATCTGGCCGGTATTTGTCGTTAATATGCTCATCAGGAAAAGACTGCATAACCATAATCTAGGTTTTCATTTAGAGAAGTGCTTGTGAAATACAATTTTCTTTCTTTTCCTATGGATATCATATTATTACTTTGATAGAACTATCCTTGTAATTTAATTAACCAAACAACAGATAGATGTGGACCAATGCTCTGTTTTCAAATTCTTCAATACTATCACTATAATTTACCAAGTTTCAAATAAATTGATTAACTTTACATAGCATAAATATACAATAGGACTTTAGAATTAGGTAGGTCCACTGATACTTTTTTCCCAACAAATCTGAACATTCCAATAAATTTGTGGTATTAAATTGGTGGTCATTAACCAGATCTAGTACCATTTATTTCAAAGGTAAGTAGAGGAAGATCTAGAAAAATTGGATTCAGTCAAATCTGTTAATCTTTAACCATACCCTCAAGGCATCCTCATTATCTACAGATGCATTATTTGCCAGTGTTTTACAACATCTGTTCTACATTTGCTGTGAAAAAAAGTGTTGATGCAGGGACAGGCAGAAGAATGATTTAATGTCACATTTATTAATAAGCTCTAGTATATTAAATTCTCACCAACAATATTAGCCTAAAATATCATTGATACAAATGATGTCAGCAAACAAGAAGCTGAGTTCTCCACTGATCATTATCCCACACAGCTTATATGAATTTTAAGAACTGCTTGGTATATGCTACATTTCCATCAAGTTTAACAGACAGAACAGTCTAAAACATTTTTGTTTCATTTTAATTACCAGCATGCATCTGAATTAGCTGAGATGCTTCAACTAGCGCAACTTGTTTCAACTACTATTCTGCAACAGTGGCCATTCTTGTGAATTTTCAGCTCCTTCCCAAGAGGTCACAAGAGTCTGGTGTCAAGAATCACAAGACTCAGAAGTGGAAGGCACAGCACTACACTACATTGAAATGTTGATGACAATGCCAGTACGAGTGCTGGGCAAAAATGTAAGGGTGTGGTATTTACTCAACATTGATGATTTGGAAACACTGAACCCTGTACTGCACCCAGGATGCCCCATTAAAGAGTAATTCATTTCAATGTAAACACTGCCCTTGGCAAAGTGGATCAAACAACTAACAGCATTGTTCCATACAAACTGTATTAACAAGATCAGTAATTCTGACATAAAACATTACCACTTTTTGCCATTTACAAACAATTAGACTATGCATAAAGCAAAGCAGGGGTAACTACTTCAACAAGAAAATTTAGATTGTACCTATTTAGGAAGACAGATACAAAATCACATTCTACCCTCTTCTACTTCAGGATCACATAACCCATAAAATAACATGAATATTTTTATATCTAGAGGCAAAAGCCTGATCCAACTTCTTGAGCCATGAAAACCTCTTAAAGCTTCCAGAATTCAGCTCCATGGCACACAGATTTAAAGGAACCAGATGCAACTTGCTGATTTGCGTTTTCAAATTTTGACATTTTTTAAGTATCCAAATATGTCCCCCTTTTCGGTTGTCATCCAGCATTCAAGAGATGACCTACAGCTTGTTCCTCAAAAAAATGGTGCAGCTTTTCTGCCATTTCAAGTTCAATGCACTGATCAATAAAAATTGTATCTCATCCTGGTGACCTGGGCAATGCAATTGCTTATCCTAATTCTCAAGTGCCAGCCATCCTCTGGCCAAATAACTTACTCAATGCACTCCGAGAAATCCATCCTCATGTATTTCTGGTTTCCTGAAAAAGTTCTGTAGCTCCGTCAAAGATCTCACATGAGATCAAAGCTGAAGAACTTTTTTCTTCCACTGGCATATGGCAGATCCTGAACAAAAGCAACTTTCTAGACTGATGCAATTCTCTCCACCACCACCCCACCCCCACCACCACCACCCCAAAAAAAAAAATCTGAGCTGGTGAAAAACTAAGATTGCTAGCCTAAAAACTGTCAGTGTCACTTCAAACTGGATACAACCAAATATTTTTAGATACAGTAGCCCTGATACATGTCCAGGTCATGGGGGTTGGTGTAGATCTGTTGATCCTCAAAAATATAGGTATAGGATACCTTTACATCATATCATTACACTTCTTGCTTTCCATTGCCACAGTCTGATAAATAGGCAATTTATGCTTCTTCCTTTGAGTCACTTAATATCCTTCTTAGCTTTTTTGTTTATGTCTCCAATACGTATTTTTAGGTAGTTGTTTTGCCTTTTAGAGTTTATTAGTTGTCGTCTGTCTTCTTTTCTCTATTTGTGTGAAGTTTTGAGAAGTTCTCATCTTAAAGGAGAGAACATGTTTATCTTGCTTAACACTCCATTGTTTACCATTAAGCCCTACTGAAAAAGGGAATCATCATCCCTCATCCAAAGGGAGGCTAACTTCTCCTTTAATAATAATGTTTACATACTGATTTAACACTCTCATATGCCTGTGAAAATTCTGAAAGTAACAGGAAAAAAGAAGTGAAACACCAATAACCAAAGAAGCATTACTTCCTTCACAGCTTTTTCCATTCTTATTTTTACTTCCCCACTGAAAATGTTTTAATCAAGATGGAGACCTCTATGTAGAAAGAGCAAACACCCCGACAATATGCTTGGTTTTCTTACTTTCACAGGCTACAAAGGATAGCTCACAGATCAAAAGCTGAAAATCGCAATTTAAAGAAATTCCCTCAGTTTATCTCTATTTTCATTTGCAATTCATTGCCTACTATAACCTGAATTATACAGACTGGCTTTCTTGCCAGCACCTTGGAAAAAAGAAAGCATGTGAAAGTGTGCTTTTTGGAAGCGCATACATCTTAAGGATAAACCTTGAGCCTTCCTTTATGGCTGTGAAGAGTCTCAGACACAGTAGAAGCCATATACCACTGCTTTATGGAAGAAGGGAGAAAAGCACCTACATAATTTTCTACTCTTTACTGCTTATACACAGAGCCTTCCTAGCTTCAGGAAGATTTATTGTGTGTCTCAACACATCAGGAATTGGAGGCATGAAAAAGCAGTATCAGCCTCAGGGCCTCAACAATTGTCACAGAGATCGTTATCTACCACCTGGGAAAGAAAGAGAGGAGATTCCTTCTCCCATCTTCCCTAGAACCTGCTGACACAGAGCCTTCCAGTTGAACTTAGAGTGGACAGATGAGATATAGATGATTCTATCTTAAAAAATTATTTTATATTGCTATTTTAATTTAGGGGGGGAAGGCGGGGGGGGGGGGGGGGGAATTCTCCCTCTAAAGCAATCTTTTTTCACCCAATATTTCAAGGATGGTTTTGCTGAACTGAAGCATAACCATCACGCAATGTAGTGCAAGGGGCAGAGAGAAAGATAAATGGAATCAAGCAGAAACATATGGAATCAAGCAGAAACATAAGAATCTCATATATTATGGGGTAGATGGGAGAGCTGTATAGACAAGAACAGCATACCTATAACTAAAGAGACCAATCCTCCCCCTTGATAGAAGGCCAGAAGCTGTAGATGTTGCAGTAGCAAGCACAGAGAAGCTCCAGTACAACTCATGAACTTTATATCCTCCTAAAGACTTCTCTGAGACAAAAACTCACTCAGATTCATTCAACCTGGTTTGGGACAGACCACAGACCTACCATATTCATTTTCCCAGAAAAGGTTATTTTGAGTTTTAAAATCCAAATCAGCTTAATAGTACTAGAAAAATACAGATGGTCATCTACTTGTCTCAGTATTTTCTTACTTTAAAAAATACTTTTTAATGTACATAATGTATGACTTAAAAGCTAGCCATTATAATTGTGACTTTAATATTTTGTGTTGCAAACAAAACGATATTAAAGAATCCAAAAAATTAAGCATACATTCTTGGCAGGGGGAGGGGATGGACATGACATGGAGAGGCATGACACCAGACACCTCCCCCTCACCCCCCCCATGCTCTCATCAGCCTTGAAAATCTCAGCGAATAAGAAATAGTCTGTTTCACGCTAAAATACATCCTGATGGCTAAGTTACATGTTTCTGCTTCATCTCATCACCTGCACTCTGCAGACAATAACATAATGGGTTCACATTATCCACATCACCTGTGTCTCTGACATTGCATTTTATTTGCCTTTTAACTATTCTTATATAGACTTAAAACATAGAATTCTAATATGATGCTAGTGGAAGGTCCGTCTCACTCAATTTACTCCCCAAATGCATTACTTCTACATTTTACATAATTACACAGTTTCCTTGAAATACTGTCTTCAGAGGACCCCTTAAGTTCTCGTTCTCACTGGTTACATACTCTTACCCCACTCCCCCCCCCCCCCCCCCCAAACCCCCACAATTAATTTTGTTAAGATATTTAAACAAATCAGTGTCACCAAGTTCAAAGCACGTGAGAATTTTCTGTGTCGGTCTGTCAATCTTTTCATAACAAGTCCAAAAGAATTGCGTAGAGGCATTTTAGTTTGGCCTCAGAACAGACTGGGGGCTACTTTGCCTGTTTCCTGGGCTCTGTGAATCAAGATGGTTCAGAAAAAAATGGAACTAGATTTTGCCAGACAAAAGTCTGTGGTGTCTGAATAAGTTTTAATGAAATTATTAAATTCTTTCTTCATACAGTTCAGAAGAATCACAATACGTTGTTATATTCCATGTTTCTCCTGTAAAATGTTTGGACCTAAGCAGCCCAGCAGTCTCAGATCAGATATTCCAAGCCATTAAAAACAGGTAACAGTTTGAGCTTTGCTATCAATTCTGCCTGTAGCCACAGTGCATACAGAGTTCTCACCAGTTTCACATTAGAAGTTTCATTAACAAGCAAGTGCTACACAGCACACAGTGCGGCTAATTCCACAGCAGATTAACAACTTTATTTTTAAAAAATTATCAAATCACACTATGCTGGAAAACACCAAGAAATGCAGAAAAATTTCAGTACTTATGCTCAAGAAGTGCATTGACTACTAGATCTAAAGTATCAACCATACAGAAATCATTCGTATTACTAACAGCAGCCAAGCATTTTTAGCGAAGGGTAAAGAGACTTAATTTCTTCCTCCTCCTGTTTTTTGGGGGTCTGGTGTTTCATTTTTTGGTTTTATGCTCAGACGAGGGCATGCTATTAGTTTCATTAGAGTGTGTGGTACTGTTTCCTTACCATTAACCAGTATTTGAACATGGAGCTACTTTGTGTCAATATATCTCACCTGCTGACCATTTACACCTTCTATAATACATAGGCAGTCACAGTGATGCCACAACAGACACCAAAATACAGATCAGGCATAGGGCTGTGTGTCTGAAGAATCCTGACAATTATGCTGAGAAAGCTCAGGCCAATTTAGCTTCTGTATCTCCTCCTCTGGCCTGAACCACCTAGTCAGCAGTAAGTTTGGATATTAGCCAAATATTTAATAGCTTTGCACAACTACTTGCCAATATTAACATTCAGCCAAGAGCTCAAACGTTTGTAATACTACAAAAAGGTTTAAGGGAACCCCTTCCTTACAGCTATCCTCTCCAAACAATATATAAGGACAGCTAAATGCAGAAATCATCAATCTGATTTTGGAAGTACTCAGTGGCTTCCAAACTGTCTAAAACTGCTTAGTACTATACGGCTCCCCAGATAAAAGCCAAAAGCAACAAAACAGAAGAATTAAGAGATGATGTAGAAGATAACACTCCTATACTCTCCACCAGGGCTCATTTTCTGTGCTTTCTGAGACACCACAAAAGGAAGGAGATTCACAGAAAAAGTTCTGTTCCATAAACACATCTGGCAAACAGTAAGGATTTTATTAAAATAAAGGAATCATTTAAATACTCTCTTATCACCACAAAAAACATTCTGTATGTAGAAGTCCAGGGATGCATGTGTATTTAAAGCAGTGACCAAGAGCCAGAAATACTTCTGGCACATTCCTTTGTTTTACCTAGGTTTCTGACTGCTTTAACAGTGACTCAACATGTCCTCATAAAAGAAGATATTCTTTTCTTTGCATGTTTCTTATTATCTATGTTGATTTTTAACAAAAAAAAAAACCTAAACAGCCAGCTGATGCAAACTAGATATTGTACAGTATTGCTTCCTTCCTCCATTCATCTGAGCAGCACAGCATGTCTTATTTTAATGACATAACAAAAAGATAATGAACAAAACTCTGGTTCACATGGGGTTAGTGCAAGACCTGCATTATTTTTATTAAAAGGGCAAAATATTCTTTCTTCCTACTTACCAGACTTGTCAGATTGATCAAATTACTTTTATTAAATTACCATTTTTTAACCATAAGAAGAAAATCACACATGTCTTCCTACTACTCTACTGGTCCTTAGAAGTTTGAAAAGCAAAATATACATGACCAACATTAAAAGCAACATCATCTTCATTTAGGTTCCTCAGTGTCCTGATCCTGCATTTCTAATGTAAATGTTTTACACTGCCTGCACCGCCTGCACAATAAATTTTTTACCTTGTCAATAAACATTAATTTGCCTACTTTCTCTTGAAGTTAGTTATAAAAATAGTACATACAGAATTGTGTATAAAATAAGTTTCCAAATCTGTTTTAGTCTCGCAGGTTGTCGATGTCTGAACTTCCATCAAGGCTAAATGAAAGAATTGGCATTTATCACCTCAGAGGATTAATTCATCACACCTCTCTGCCTTTCATTTCTATTTCATACAAAAGAAATAGTATATGAAGCAGAAGGTAGGAATGGCTGCTGAATATGCATCTAATGACATACATGGAAAATTAAGTTGTCAGGCATTCTAATGTTGTCAGGTGCAGTGACAGCAATTAATACTTATCATGCAATCAGAAAACTCCAGCAATGGAAACATTTGCTCAAAATGCAGTATTAAAAATCTTGAAAAACAAGCAGTTCTTGACTGAGTTATCAGGATTGTCAATTATATTACTCACATATATTTAAGTGAAGAGTCAACAATACCTTTTGAATTCTCTTTTATACAAGTTTCACAGTTTTAAAATAAGGCTAGCATTCAGTGGAGGTACATTTTTTCAATGCACTGACTTTTTCTCTTTATTACAATGCTAGAGACATTGTAATTATTTTAAAACACTTTTAAAGCATAATATTAATTAGAAATAGGCTTTTAGTAAAAGTACTATTTGAAACGCACCAACTGACACCTCCATTACTTTGTAACTTTTAAGGTAGGTCTCTCCTTGTTCTTAACAATTTATCTCTAAGACTTCCGCTAAAATAATTATTTCCTGCACTCTTGCATGTGACAAAAGAAAGTCTCCCTGGGGTTTCTAAGATGCTTAAGGGAGGTGAGAAATTTAAGATTTGTTCTATTTTACTTTTCTTATGTTGTGTCAAATATTAAAGACTTGAAGATAAATCATTTTTTAAAAAAGAGGCTTCTATAGCCAAGCAATGGCAGAATCATCACATATAACTTTCATTGGTTTTGCCAGAGAAAACACTGTATCTTTATAAAAAGTTACAGGCAGTGTGTCTATCTGTGCTCGCTCTATCCGAGCAAGCACAACAAATTATCTTCCAATGCAGACTATATATCACTATCCAAATTTATTCTGATTTAATGGTCAATCAACAGAAGCAGGGATGTATAGCATCATCCTTTGTTTAAAATATTAAGCACCCACATTAACAGTGTTGTTAAGAGTTTCAAAGATGCAAAGTAAAATACCTCAGTTTTAACTGATCAAAGTTCAGTCCTGAGCTCATTGTGCCATTGTTTTGCCAGCCATCTGCTCTCTCTGCAACTTTTAACATTAAGATCCTATTTTTTGTTGGGGGGTGGGTGGTGTGAATCCCAAGTAATAAGGGCTAGAAACACATACATTCCAAAACCCTCTCTGCACCTCTCCAGTTTTTTCAGTTTTCTCAAATTTCAGGCACCATAATGACCTTCTCTGAGTACACAGATATTTTTAAAGGCTTGGCAAGCTTTTGCCTTTCCAGAGAAAGAACTCCTAACATTTCAGTCTTTGCAGGCATGCAGGTGCCATCCCACAATTGTTAATCACTTCTTATTTCTTTCTCAATAAGAAATCTCATTTATCAATGCAAGCCTGCATTTACAAACTCCAGTCTCTTGTGGGGGATTATTCTAAGGCACCAGAATTGGGTTAGTCAGACAAACAGTATTTTTACTTTAATGACTATTAAGCAGCAGTAAAAAAATTAAACATCTTAAATTTTTACTGAAATAGTCTCGTTTGGGAGAAAAAATAGTAGAACTTGAAAGTATACACCATTCTTTAGGATTACTTAAAAATTATGCCTAATAAGCAGCACAACTTTGCTTTTCCCAAAATTTACCTGATTTGAATGACTATTTAACGATTTACAGAAACACAGTATTTGTTAGAGATTGAATTACCTTTCTATTTCAATTGAGAAGTTAGAGCTTAAAAATAAGCATGATCTAAGAAAACCTTAAGGTTTTCTAGCAAAAACTGGAAGACCAGTCTTAGTTTTTTTCTATTATTTCTAAATTTTAAATATCTACAAAACCTTTCTTCCCTTTTAAAGTAATCCGTTAGTTCTTATTTATATTTTTAAATTACAAAAGCATAATTTTTAAAGCTTCTTTACAGAGCACCTGTAACTTCAAGAGGGACACAAGAGACAGTTCTAGACATATTTTAAAAGATTTTTTTTCTCTAGCAATACTACACATATTTCATTATAAAGATATGTAAAGAATCAAATGAAGACATAATGGATCTTGAATCTCCATTTTTATAATTATTTTTAAAAGATAAATAAAATAGTAGGACAAAGGAAAAAAATAACAAAAACTAAGTAAAAAATAATATATCTATATTATGATTTAAATAGCCAAGCTTCTTTTTCTTAGCTGCAATCTCATTTACCTTGCTCACGGAACATCCAAGTTGTAGACAATAAAAAGTGAACCAAGTAGGTTGATTCACATTGACAACTTTGTGTTGCTAACTTATCATCTAGTCCACATTGCTTCTGCCTTGTTTATGATGAAGGAAAACTGAACCCTTGACAAAGGAAATTATGGTCCAAATTCTTCAGTCAAATGTGAGGTAGGTAAGGATCCTCTAAACAAAGTTTAGATCTTCTAATCAAGTTAATTCTAAATTGTATGCATGCTGATGACACTGAATTGCAATTCTGATAGAAACCTTAGTTTTTCTTATAGAAAAATTTTGTGCATTTATTTTTTCCATTCACACACTCTGGACTAACAGAACCCATTGTGAGTATTAAGCAACACTTACTTACAAAGACAAATATTATTGCAGAAGTTTGTTACATCTACTGTTACATCATCATGCAAGAAGGGAAGATAGATTGAGGTTCACTCCCAAAAACTGGGAATGATGAACCTATACGGAAAAGCTATCATGATGCTTTAGACCTTGCGAAAGAGCACTCTTAGAATCCAGGTATTGAAAATACCATATTTGTATTACTTTTGAAGATCAAACAAGAGATTCATAAAAATTATACTTTATTAAAATGTTTTTAATGCTTTTATATATGTGTGTGTATACTAAAGACATTGCTTCAAACTGAAAGCTTTTGTAAACACTTATGTGTGACACCTGTTATCTGTCTTTCCCCTTGCTATACATAGTAGCAAGTAAGGTTACAAGAGATTAACAATAAAAGACACAGAACAGTGTCAGTAAACGTTCAGGAATGACAGAAGTAAAACATCATTACATTAAACAAATATTTCCTTACAAATTATGTCTGCAACAGGAAAAGACATGTTTCTGATGCATCAGGAACGTTCTGATAATGCCAAAATAAACCATGTTTTTCAAATAAGACCACAAAGGTAGAATAACAAAAAAACTTGTTACACATGTTCATGCAACATCAAATGTCTATACTGTCAACATTCACACCAACAGTCTTTGAAACATAAAGGTGTTCACCTGATAACACATACATATTAAACACACCTTTAAGACTGCAGTTACTTGTTTTAAAAATAAAACATAAGAACTGAAAATAATGTCAAAGGAAATTGATTGAATTTACTATGAGACCTGTAAAGTTGTCTATTTTCACATTAAGTATGTTTAAGAATGTTCTGTCATTTACATTAATGTAATACTTTTCATTTCAAAATGAATTTGAAATTTTTAAGTCTATCTTGGAAATAATCAGAGATACTTCTACCCAATAGACTATTTTCAATTGAATTCACTAAGGCTATTCACATGAATGTTATTAAACACAGGCTTATGTATCGCAGAATAAAGCTCTTTCTTTTTTGCTACAAAGTTTCCATTCTCATAAGGAAAGCAACACAATAGTCATAGCATCAGCTATTAAGACTACCTGTGTAACTTCCAGCATTTTCTTAAAATACTTAAATATTGAGATATTTAAAATTTAGCAAGCCTAAATATCCACCATGCATTTTAAATTTATTGGATTCAAAAGTAGTAACATACATACTCAAACCATAAAACAAAAGCTCGTATTTGTGCATTCAAATGGTATGCTCATGCCAAAAAAAAAGAAACCGGCTGTGCCTCAGCCATGTTAGATCAAAGTTCTCCAAGGAACTTACAGGCTCTGTAAGTTATGCAAGTGATTTAGCAGATTACCCCTCCATTCAGCATAGAATCAGCACCCTGAAACCATTAGAAGGCACTGCACTTCTGGAATTACTTTTTTCTTTATTTCTTCATTCACAGAATAGATTGAAAAGAGTTCCCCAACCACTTAGTTGCTGGTTATTAACAACTTCATAGCACAACCCAATCTTCCACCTTTGTGCTGACACTGAACCCATCTCAGCTGAGCATAACCACACCAATTCACAAGTGCAATTTATAAGTCCTTATAAGCATCTGACGTGAACATCTGACATTGATGACAGATGTTACTGTAACTGCTTTCCTTAAGGAAAAACAAATTGTCTGAGCAGATTTCAAATGAAGTCTGTGAAAGAATATAAATGAAAGCCAAGGTACATCATGACTGCCAATACTTAGCCATCAAAAATAAACATGCTTTACACAGCAAATTGTCTTCCAGAGGAGCACCTGAGAGTACCCATTTCTTGCACTATTATTTGACATCAGTCAACAAAAAGAACTATTCTTTACCATGTCATATTCATCCACTAACCCAAATTGTTCAAAGAACTTAAGTGGCAAGAACTGTATTTAAACAATTTATTTTGAGGAAAATGACGCACTACAAAATACTATTTAAGTCAAAGTCCACACCATCACAGAAATAACACAGGCCTATGATGTTTTATAAAGTTATTAAATGATTCAGGCATTGCACATACCACAGACATAATATGTATCTTAGCAGAGTACCTGTAAATAATTTTACTGACCATAAAAAGCATTTAGTTAACAATACTGAAAGCCAAAGAAGCATCAGCACAATCTCCAATGGGATTCAACTCATATTTGACAAAGAAAAATCACTTTGTGAGAATTCAAGTACTGTGGTCTCCAAGTCCATTCAATGTGTTATTTTTGCAATGAGACAATCCAAATGGAAGCCAAATAGTGTAGCCATGAGTGTGGACACAGTAAACCTCCTTTAGCAATTGGAAAGAAGTCACCAAAGTGTGTTCTGTTAGCCTCTCAGTCAGAAGAATAGTATGGCCAATAAATCAGCATTCATCCCAAGTGATCTGAGCTATGTACTTGGAGGGAAACTGTTGCACATATTACCAATGCTCTGTGCAACATATGATCTGTTGGACTAAGTTGAGGAATGGCAGAGACTTTTATTGCATTTCTTTCACATCTTTCAAAATAAATTGCACATTATATCCAGCTAGGCAATCATTACAGACATTGCTTTCTTTAGAAGTTTCCCCCATCAACTCCAGCGTTATCCCAGCACATCATTTTTACACATACCTATACCATTTATCTTTCACTGATCTTCTTACTCCTTTCACCGTTCCAAGGCATTTCCCACACAATTTGAGCTATTTTTTTTTCATGTGACTTAATTCCAAAATAAATGTCTCATAATTTTCCATTTCTGTAGAATTTAGGTGCTACATTCTACATCTGCACTGTGACTTCAGTTAGAGGGATAGGATAATAGGCGTGACAAGCAGTAAGAAGCTTAGAAAAAGACTGTATTTGTTGGAAGTAGGATACTTTAAATAAAAAGTACACTGGTCATTAAGGAAGCCACCTGTTAACTAGCCAGAAGCATTTCCAGTGAATGGCAATCTGCATGATTGAGTATCTAAGAGAGTCTAGAAAAGATAGTCTAGAAAGCTGATATCCCCCTTTCAAAAACCTGATCTTAAAACTTCTCAGAAAACCTTAGGCTTTGCTAAACATCTAAAACATCAAAGGCTTCCACTCATCCAATCACAACTCGAAACCCTTAAGCATACCTCACATTCTTAGACACATTTCATCTGCCAACCTAAAAGAACAGAAATTCTGACACTACAGTTCTCCCTCATTATTCTCTTTACAAATTAAAGAGATTGTAGTGATATACAACTTTCCAAACATGTAAACTGTCCATCTCAAAGTCTACACTTCTAATATCATGAAGGAATTCCAGGTTTCTGAGAAGAGAAACGGTGTGACAGTAATGGAGCCTTATCCAGAGAAGTGCTAAAACATCTTTGCTACTGTTCTCTCCTTTGTCAGAGCTCAGCACCTGACAGACTGACTCTGAAAGAAGATGAGGCTGGTGTTCCTAATTGTTACAACTACTCCAAAACAAAATCTGGCTATTTAAAATATTCCAAAGCTGGGCACTGAGAAGGCTGCTATCACTAAATGAATCATAAGAACTCCCAGTGATCAACAGTCAAGAAAGCAACAACACTACTTAAATACTACACTATCAATGTTAACTCAAAGACATTTAAATTTGCATATATAAACACTGGATATCTATGCTTATAAAATTTCTCAGACCCCACAAATACTCCACAACCATTGCCTAAGGCAAGGGTTTTTTTGATCACACCTTACATACAAGCAGTAACAAGCCAACACGAATCCATCTTACTTTATTTCAAATAGATTTCTTTATAAAATCCATTACATATCAAAAAAGTGACCAATTTAAAATCAAGTGCCCTAGAAAAAGATTTAACTGATGTTTCTGCTGATCTGCCTTTGCATTTTTCTCTAAGTATCACCAAGAAGCAACAGTACTATCCAGTTCATTTAGAGAATTTAATTTCTAAGCTTTCTCTTGATCAACTATGATCCTCAGAAAGAAATTATAATTTCATTTTGCTTTAAAGTAACTCTTGCCCTTTTTCCAGGACTTTATAGAAAATATAGAGTTGTATTAATCTTGCAGAATAAATAAGTTGAGGCAACCTCATCATTGCTAAGTACAGAGAAGATCACTCAAAAACTAAAACTTACACCACAAAAATATTTTAAAGCAACCCTAAAGCTGAAGAAAGCAAATATAAGCTCACAAATAAAAGAGCAGTCACATTATAAAAAAAAAAAAAAAAAGTAAATAAATTCAGATTCAGTATCACAGACATATTTCCTAGGTGGATCTGACTAACCATCTCCATATATATCCCAGGCATCTTACAAACTAAATTAAACTGAGAAGATAACAAATGCATCACAGTAGATAAAAATATAATAAACACCATAAGAGATACAGGTGGGAGAACATATGTTGTCTTCGGAAGTGATACACAGGCTGGTTGCCTCACCCTCTTTGAGGTGTGAACAACCCACTCTTCTGTTAGTCATCCTTCAAAGGTCTGCAAGAGTCATCTTTCTAAAGCAAGAAAATCACCTTAGGCATTCTTTTACAAAAACATGCATGCTGAATAGCTAATTCTCTAAATATCAGGTATATCTGACATTCTAAAATGGCTGAATGTGCTTACTTGATATTTGGCTGCTAAGAATATGGGCAAGCCCTTCCCTTGCCACCTTTCTACAGCCTTCAGAGCAGACAAGAAATAGGAGAGGCAACAGGCATAGATAATTACATCTTACACTACCATTCATCAGAATTTGACCCAGAATTTGACTACTAGTAGGTTAGGGGATTGAAGAACTACCCATAGAGTACAAGAGGTGGTAAAATGAATCTCCTCCAAATGCAGCTTAACCACAAGAGAGAGTATCATAACTATAATGAGTATAATAAGGCATTCAAACACTAAGAGAAGATAAAAGAGGCCAATGCTCAGGAAGACCAGACACACACACTTTCTAAGGCAAGGAACTCTATTTTGCACAGTAGGATGGGAAAGAACAGATGCCTCTACATGCCAACTTTCTTATTCATGCTTGGAAAGGATGGAAACCATTTCATCCACTACCTACTGGAAAAAGGGATGCATCTTAGTTCAAGACAGAAGACACTTTCTATTCATAAACCCATCTTCATGGCAGAGGAAGAAAAAAACCCACACAATCAGAAAGTCAAAGCACGTGATCCCATTACTAGAATAAGGAAGGAAAACAAGACCGTATCATCTTCCACATTCAGGAATACACCATATCAACCTAGGCACCCCACTAACTGAGCAGGATTAAAATAGGAGCTATTTAAAGATAACGGCAAACAAGTCTCCTCCAAGCCTGTCTAAACACACTTTCTCCAACACAGAAATCGCCTTTCAATCCTCGGTACTAGCCTTCAAAATTATTTACTCAACTGTTTTCTGGAGTCAGTATTTTTACCATCTACTCTCTCAAGTAAATGGCATTTCTGAGAGAATGCCAAGGAGAGTCCACATACTCCCTTCCCCTTTCACTGGCAAAACAGTAGCTCCTTCCCCCTGCATTTGAAATTCTAGTGGTGATAAAAGAAAATGTCTATTTGAAGACATAATACAATAGAAGTAGCACTACAAAAAACAACAAATAAGAAGTCTCTCAGTTCTTAACTGGAAGATCTACCCCACCCTGGGTGCACTTATAAGAGATGCAGCACAGAGTTTCTCCATAGTTTAAACATCTAGTTTCAACTTGAGCTGTGAAGCCATAAGCCTGAGGGACTGCCCTTATCTCATTAATCCTTTGGAAGAAGAAACTGTTCTTTCACTCAGGACAAAAAGTCACTCCTCCTTACCCCCAGTTTCCTCTAGAAGAAGTGAAATTGCTAACTCACCTTGCTGCCTTTGGAAACTGTTTTACACAGACCTTTCAAACAAAAATCACAGGAGTGGAAAGCTTTCTTTTAAAGCACCAAAGAAATGTGGAAAGACTTATTTTCACACGCACACCCCCTTAACACAGCCACCCACGAAGCCAAGACTTGGACTGTAAATTTCGTGCATCAAGAAACGGTAACAAAGCTTTTCCCACAGAAACATTCCTTAAGGGAACGAGAGAAACTTACCATTACACACTGCCTGTGTGCAAAAACAGACCCTGCAAAGGGTCCTTCTCCTCTTCGCATCCAGGGAACAGAGGCAATGGGGGATGCCCTGCCCAAGCAGCTGAGACCGTGAGGAGACAGCGGCTGCACGAGCCTTCGCTCTGCCATGGAAAAGGGGTAAAGAAAACCCCAGCGGCGAAGCACGACGGCAGCGGCCTGACCCCGCCAGGCGGGGCGCGGAGGGGGCGCGGAGGGGGCGCGGAGGGGGCGCGGAGGGGGCGCGGGGTCCCCCGCCCCTGGGAGGCCCCGCGCGAGCTCCCGAGGAGCGAGCGGCGGGCGGCACGCGCCAGCCTCCGCCCTCTCCCAGCCCGGCGAGCCGGGGCGTGGCCGCGCCGCCCACCGAGGAGGGCGGGGCAGGGCGGGGCGGGGCGGTCCCCCCTCCCTCCCTCCCTGCCTGCCTGCCCTCCGCCCGCAGTGAGGCGGAGAGGTGCCGCTGGCAGAGCGGCAGCGGCGGGGGGGTCATCTCTGCCAGGAAGATTGAAGGAAGCCCCCCCCGCAGAGCGATCGCTTTAGGGGTCCCTGCAGAGACGCAGGGAGGGGCGGGCGCGCCGCTCTGACGCCGCCGGCCGTGGGGGGAGCTGGGCCGGGAAGGTGGTCGGGCTTCCTCGCCCCTCGCTGACGAGCGGCGAGCCGGGGCGGGCAGTGCCACGGCCCCCCTGCCCCCGGGGCGGGAAACGACCGAGCGCGGGGCCGCGGGAGGCCTCTCCCCGCGCCCTGCTTATAGCGGCTCAGCCAGCGCGGCGGAGTTGGACGAATTGCTGAGGGGGGCGGTATCGGATCCCCACAGCATCCTCCCTCAGAGCGGGCGGCCGGCAGGCTGGCGGGGGCAGCCTCAGACGGAGGAGCCTCTCCGTCCTGGACTTCGCCACTGGGAAACGAGGTGCCTGCAGAGAAGCGACTTGACGGAGGGGGGAACCTTCCCCCCTTCCCCGCCCTTCGAAGGAGGGGGCAGGCGGAGAAGGGCCTGCGCTCGGAGGAGCTGCCGGGAGGGGGCTGCGTGCGAGGCGGCCGCCCTAGACATGCCCATGGGGAGGGGGGCAGAGGAATCGGAAATAAAACCAAATGCCAAACAAACAAATAGTTAAGTGAAACCACTGATTTGAAAAGGCAACCAGAAAACTAACCCTGACAAGTAGGATTTGCCCTCCTCTTGGCTGCACTTATTGGCCGTGCTTATTTGCAACGAGCTTGTATCTGCCAATGCAAGTGGTCGGTTGGTGTGTCCATCAACAGGGAAATATCACTTCGCCGCTAAGGGAGTAGATTCCCATCCATCCATCACAAGGCTTAGCAGGTAGCCGCCTAGAGATCAATCACACACTAATAAAAATACATATATATATGTATATTCCTTTTCCATCACATTATTACTCTAGCAAAATACATGTATGTATCCTTGATGAATATATGCATGGATTTTATCGTATACATCACTCTTATCCAACCTAAAATGATCATTAAAAAAAAAATTAAATCACAGAGCGTCATAAATGAGGGACCTCAGTAAGTATTCATTAATTATCTAACTGCAAAATAATATCCTGTTAGTTTCTGCTTTCCATTCACCAGCCACTAGGAGGGAACTAGAAATCTCTCACCTTTTTCCTGACACGATTTTTAAAACACCAAACATTATCTACTATTTAGGTATAAAGCTAGCAATTTTCAAAGCGCATCCATTCTGTTCTAGAAAACTTTAACAACAACAATAATATCTTTAAACACTGGGCACAAAAAATGAGACTCCTATGGTTGCTTTTAATAGAAATTGCAAGAGAGGTTTCTGGTCGACGATTCTGTAGGGAGAGGCACTCTGTTTCCAGAATGAGATGTGCACTTGGTCCCATTTATTACAATGTATTTCTAAAGCAATAGAAAAAGCCTGTTCTGCAATTTCTTTTTCAGTTTCAGCCACCAGACAGCTGTAGAAAGCAATATATAGCGATTTCCTTAATCACAATAACTGTACAGTAATGTATTACAGCCATATTCTTGTTTAAGCGTCTCACCTTTCAAATCATTGCATCTGTCTTTCGTCCTCACATGGATTTTACAACATCACGTTTAGCTGACATCTCAGTAGCGCGGAGGAAGGAGGCAGCAGGGAGAGCCGGCGCCGCCGAACACCTACGAGGGGAGGAAGCGAGGGAACCTGCTGCAGTCGGGGGAGGCTGGCGTGCTCCCGTCCCTCGTCTCCCCGTCCCTCAGCGAGCCTCCCTCCGCCAGCTGCGAGCCCGGGTGCCCGGGCTGCCAGCCCCTGACTCAACACTCCCAGCATTCCCGAGGAGCCGCGGCCGGGGCCGCGCCGGGCGGCCTTGCCGCCGGGGGCAGCACCAGGCGCCCGCTCCGCCGGCAGCGCCCGCTCCGCCAGCCCGGGGATTTCTCGGAGCCTTCGTCGCTCTGCCTTCGCTGCAAAGCCAGGGGTTCCAGTCCCCACCCAGCAAACGTCGGAAGGGAGAGGGTGTTACTCATTGTGAAGGGGCCGAAGAATACACCTCTGCCTGCGTAAAACTGCAGGGGCAAAATTGCTTTCTTGTGCTGTTCACCGAAGGCCAAAAACGCTCAAAGCAGGTGCTTAAGAAAGAACATGGTATCTAGAAATCCGTTACTGTATGTGCGTACATACACAAGGGGAAAAAAAATAAATCTAAATCTGTGTTTTGGCTTACGTGTAAAACTAAGAAGACACACATACTTGTGGGTTCGTTGGTTGTTTCGGGTTTTTTAGATAGCATGCAGGGGGAAACAAAGCAGCAGATCAGCTGCTATGTGAAGCCTGAAAGCTGTTTTCATCAGAAAACTGCATTAAAAATTACTCCTGAGATTTTATTTATTTAGTTTTGTATTAAGGGGAGTGAAGGAAACTTCATCACTGACTTCTCATCCTAAGAAATGAGGAGTTTCTCCTCATCTATTGCTCCCCTCTTCTCAAATTTTGAGTTTAATTGCTCTTGATACAATTATAACTGATCACCCTTAGTCCTTAGCTTCAATACAACTTCATACCTTATCTTACACAGAATTTCACAAATGTATTTTATCTGCCTCTTAGCCTCATTGTTGTGACAATGTTTTTAAGAAGCACTTCAGATCTGTAGTCGGTTTACTCTAATCTGTATTTTATTCCTCTCTTGCCCACAGATGTACCTATACATGCCACTATTAAACATTATTGATAAGAACAGCTTTTATGGAATTACTATTAAAAACCATGTCAAACGGAATTGATTTCAACCTATCATGTTTAAAAATAACATAATCCCTTCCTTGCTGTATTTGAATTATCCAAAGCCAGCTGAAATAGTTTGCTGTAGTGAATATTTATTCAGAGATGCAAATATGCAAAACAGTGCTAGAATGCAATTCACACAAAGTATAGTGGTTTATTTCCCCAAGAAAGGGACATACTCTTATAATATCTGTATACCTCAGCTATAATTACAATATGGGGCAAACATTTTTTCTGAGTTCAAAGTAATGGGATAAATCATGATTAAAATGCAAATTTCAGTTGCTTTTCAAACCTGTGTATTTACTTGAAGACATTTCTATTAAAAAAACCCCATGGAAATTATGGACAGAGAAAATGCTCCTGCAGAAACTGAAAAGAAGGGACATGGGGGTTTGTACAAATAATTTTGCTTGATCTAAAAAATAAATAGTACCCTAGAAGAGTTAGCAAGTCTGCATCTATACGAAAACGGATAAACACTACAAAATGTAGGTCACCACGCTGAACACTTCAAAGCACAAGGTGTCCATTTTCAAAAACTTAGTGCTTAATTTGGATTCAGTGCACAATAAGAATATCTTACAGACCTGTCTCAGTATTGCCAATACCAGTTTTGTCTCAGTACTGTTAATGATGACAGGACTTTTGTTCTACGGGGTGTCAGCTGCTGACAGGTTTTTAAACAACATCCCTGTCCATATGAAAAGACAGGAACATCAGGTTCTGCTTTAGCTTTCTTGTGACTCATTCACTGGCAAAGGTTATGGGCCTTGTGATAGCCTGCAAAAGCCAGGATGATTCTGACAGACCAGTAGCCTAAGAATCTTCTTTCCAAGGATTAATCCTTGTGGGAAGACACCATGGAGTTACCATAAGGTTGTAACAATATTGCAATGAATTAAGCTTGCTATCATTCAATAAAGTTTGTAGCAGAATTAGTCACAGACCGTCTTGGAGCAGTAGACCATCTGCAGGGGGACTGTCAGTATTACTAGTGCCAAGGAACACAATATACCCACTATGGACAAGACCATTTGGTGTAAAGCTTAGTGAAAAAAATATTTTGCCAAATTGTATTCAGAAAGAGTTGTTAGAAAAATGTGCAGTTCAAGTAAAGGGGAAAAAATAATCAGAATTTTACGGCTAATCTACTTATTGTATTAGCAGAAACAACATCCATGCCAACAACCTCAGGGTCACATAATCCGAACCCTTCAATGATATTCATTCCTTACATCCAAGACAATGTTGGAATCCAGATCCAAAGGGTAGGATAGTAACAATAATATGTACTTCAGACTGACTTCTTTGCAGCTGATTAAAGTTCTCATTTCAGCCTAATCACAGGCACATTTGTGTTATCTTTGGTGTCGTGATGCAGGCGGGTGCCATTAAGCATAAAAGAAGAAAGATCATGAAAGTAAACTAGCACTTTTTTTCCTTTTGTTTTTGTTGTAAGATGTTCCGATGTATTAACTACTAGACATATCCTTCAGGCAACTTTTAGAGAAAAATCAGTCTGTTGTAAAACTTAAACCAGTATTTATAATATGTGTCACATGATGCTATATCTAAGGTTTACAATTTTCAATAGTTTCTACATTCAGATATGTTTTGGGCTGACATACTTTTGTTTTCTGAAATTGTTTGTTTGCTTTCTACCTTAAAAATGCAGCGTATTCATAGTTGTTTATGCTTGTATCATACATCAGGAGCTGTGAAAACCCCACTTAATGACAAAATTATTTTTTTATTTAAATGAGAGTAAGGTAGGCCCTAAACAATTAAAGCACATATGAAATACAGATTTTTAAAGTCTGCTGTTTTCCTCAGCCTATGCTATACTGATTTTAGAAGCAGGAAAGTATAAAACATACTCTTCATATGATTTTTCTGTTTAGTTATTCTAAGTATAAATAATTCAAAATAACATTAGAAAACCTATAATGTTACTGATTGTCTTCAGTCCCTGTGCCTCCCTTTATCCTTCCCAGCTCTCTCTTCTCTTCTTACCTGTGGTAATAATACTTTAGGAACAGCTAGCTCCCTTCCATGTTTTGGTAAAGATGTACACTGTTTAGTACATCATTTTTTGAAAACAGAAATACAAATGGAAATGGAGCTCAGTCACTGCTGCTGGATAATTTGAGAGTAAGCAACTGCAGGCGTGTGCGCCTTAAAAACAGAGGAAAATGCATTTCAGCTTTATTCCATTGAACCTGGCCCTGTTGTATTAATCTGTGCTTCCCTAGTGGCAGGGTTGCTTTCAGCTTTCATTTTCTATTACAAAACCCAAGTCAAGAACGTGATATAACAGTCTACTTTTAAACTAAAAATTAAAAGTTTGTAATTGTAAAAAATAATCCTGGTATTATATTAACATATGAAAAACTACTTTCTCACAGAAGTACAGCACAAATAGAAACAACACAAAGATGTGAAAATTGTTAGAAGTATGAGAACTTCTGAAGCAGAAATGAGAGATGATCTTGCAGGTCAGCTCATGTGTTTTGGTGGGGAAAAACAGAAATATGTAAAACAGTGCTAGATTAGACTATTATCAAGAAATGGAATCAGTAATCCTGTTTACCCTATGTGGCAGTACAAAGCAAATAAATGTGAGAGTAATCTCCTTGATAAAATTTAGCTGTTTATTGCTTTCACAAGCACTTTTAAAGTTAGTTATAATTGTCCAGTAGAACTCACTATTACAAGATATTACTGAGATTTGCTGGTTTATTATTTATATTCTAAGAAAGGGCTTAAAGGATATATTTAATTTTTGGAAAAGTAAGTCATGATGGATGTTGGTGCTCTTTATTCATATTAATACCCAATTTCCAACAAGGATCAAGTCCAAAAGTTACTTCCATAGTGTAAGTTCTTCCCAACTGGTAAGGTCCAGAAAGAAGAAAAATTAATGGAATTGTGCAGGAAAACTATTTTCACATGGACTACATTAATATCTCCAGAAGAAAAAAAGAAAAAAGCAAAAAAACAAAAAAAAACCCCCAGAGATCTGCATGACTTACACTGAAGGCTACAGGAAAAAAAAGATACTGCATTTACCGTGATGTGGTGATCAGACTTGGGGTAAGTACTTGACCCAAAACAAACAAAAAACTTTCACAAAATCATTGAAACAAAATTAAGTTTTTCTACCGATTTCAAAATAAGGTCCTATCAGGCTGGACCATAGAGGTGTTGCACCTGTCAGTCAATAACTTAGAGGACTGCTTTCTTTCCTCTTTGTCAGTTCAGCTATCCACCTACACATATCTGTCAAACTGAATCATAAAATAGTTTCCACCAAATGTTAGTTTCCTTCTTTACTTTCCTCATGAAAGATCACCGATCAGTCTGCTGGTTTAGTTTTCAAAATCATTAGAATAATTTATTTATTTTTAACCTAATAGTGACACATGCTTTACAGAGGATGCAAAAATGCTGCTTGGATATATGTGAATACAAAATATGCTATTGTGGATTTCGTGATAATGTATTATTATGCAAAAACAAACAAGGAAACTGTATTCTTTTTAGTAATTGCATAATATAAGCAATTTATTATGTGCTACACTGCTAATCTATTCAGGATAGAAATAAAGCTACATCGGCACATGCTGTTAATTTCATTTTTGCAAATAAAGCAAAAGTAGCAAAATTATTTAATAGTATAAATACCCATCTCACAGAAGTTCCTCAGCTGCCACATCCCAAAATAGGGCTATTAATAGGCTTTTACATCAATTGTACTATATTTTTCAGAGACCTAAAAAGTATCTTAGAAAAATTCAAACTCCAGCAACCCCTAACAATATCTAGTAAGTCTAGCTTAAAACATCTTGAAAAAGGATTAATATTTTAAGACCTAAAATTTTATCAATCGTCCTTTATTCACCTGGTTGGATCTGTTTTCTGAAAACACAGTATTACTACTACCACTATTGTACATGTGACTATACTAGAGCTGCTGCTAAATGAACACTGACTAATAACACTTAGATGCTGGTTGGTTTTTAATCAGCTCCAGAGGAGAGTACAACTGACTTTATAGAAAGGCTTCAGCTTTTAAATACCTACCTTATTTCTGAGAAGTAAATCTATATACTAAAACTTTCACTTACAAGTGTCAACATGAGGTACTTCAGATGAAGGCAGTTGAGGTTCCCGTCAATTCTCTAGTTCCAGGAAACTGAGATCTCCTTCCCTACTTATGATCTCAACCACTACAGTGAAGTTAGCAGGTACAAACAAAATCAGAATCGTAGAACTGTTCACCCCCATATATCATCTTTTCTCAGCAGAGCTATAGGGAACTTGTTTAGGAAGGGCACCTTTTATTGGCAAGACAGCCTCCTTTAATTTTAAACAGCTGGGTACTGAAGCCTGAGTTACTGACCTTACCACATTCACATGGTGGCAGGACTTGGGGAGGAACCAACTACCTAAGCTTGGTGGAGCTAGAAACTTGATCCACAAGAGTAGTCCCAAAATGGAATCAAGTTTCTACAGCTCCCCACTAGATCAAATAAATTAAGGAACAAAGCAAATATAGTGAAAAACATTAGCCTTGTATGACTGCTTCAAAACTGACAATGAACCTGCAGATGCTTTCCTACTTTTGTACTAGTTGTGGATTCTGTTGACGAGCTGCACATCCAACAGAATAGCAAGAAGTGTAAAACACCTGACCATGGATGGCCCATCCAGTTCACACTAATGCTAGTTATCAGCTAATAACTGACTTTACATAGAAGGCATGAGGTTCACACAACTGTTATGTTTATAACAAGAAGACTTGATAGTCTCCCATCTGTTATTCTATATAGACAAGCTGAAGAGGATTTCTAGAACGACTGCTTTGTGAGGGTAACACTTCATATCCACTTTAAAATAATAGCATTATACAAATGATAAATTTAAGGGGAAGTAAGTTATTTTTTTTTTGTATAATACTTTAGACAATTTACAACGTGTTTTTATAGGTGCTTTTACACATACACTAGTACTCCTCCTTGGCATTTTTGCATGAAAACACAAATAAACCCCCGTAAGTTCCCCAGTGAAAAGCTATGATGCAAAGGCTCAGGTTCTCTCAATCTTCAACTTCCCTACAAAGTCCCAGAAACTTTAAGAAAAAAAAATTCAATACTATGAGCTCTTCTTGACTCACGGTTCATGACTGTAGTTAGGGCATATTTTATGCCACCCCAACATTCTTTTAAAATTAATTTTAAATGTATTTGTTAGACACTAAGTTATACTATGTAAATAAACATCTAGAGAACACAAGAATATTAGATTTTTATCTGCACCAATATATTTTTTGCTTCATGTAGAACCTAAGGCTGGTTATTAAGGAATCCTACATTTCAGTAACTGAACAGTTGTCATACTCCATAATCTTCATTGAAGTAGTTCTTAACTTCACTGTCCCATTTTCTTAGTATTGTAGTGGTAACTTACAAAACAAATCTCATAACCACTGTATTTCTCTTTTATCGTCAAGAGTCTTGTCAGTGCTGTAACACAGAATAGCTAGTGCCACATGCCATTCTGTATACTTCATTTATGTTCTGGTTTTTAAAATTGAAGAAAGGTTAAATATAGGCTTGAAAGTATCCTTTTATGTTCCTATAATTAAATATCCATCAGTATTTCTATGACAATCATCTATTACCCTGACTTTATGAAATATCAGGACTTCTTCCACATTAGAGTAAAACTTGGTCAATATTGGAGGATCTAACTTTAAGGGGTTATGTCCACTTATCTTACCAATGCTAGAACTAAAAAGAGAAAATGGTCTTCTCTTTTTTTTTTTTTTTTTTTTTTCCCCTCATATTTACCATTTAGAACAGGCCTGTAAACTACATGTATGCTAGAACATTTAATTAAATTTATCCAAACCAGTCTCTGGCATAAAGAGGAAATGGTTTAGCATTATCTGGATTCATCCCTCTAGACACTCTCAGCTCCAAAAATAGAGTATTCCCATGTAGATTTCCTATTGGGAACATACTCAAATTAATGCCAAATTCAAAAACATGCCTGAGAACTGGAAGAGAGGGAGTTTGTCTAGTACAAAATATGATAGGTACTGTTCTAACAGTTTAGCAGTTAAATTCCAGTGCCAAGAAGTGTTCCTGAACCGGTTTAATTTACTAGCATAAATGTAACTGCAGGTGAAATTATTTCTATTTGATTCTGAAGAAATTTTTGTGTCTACAGAAGCTTCCTATGAAAAGGTTCTCCTCAGAACTGAAACATGCCTTAAAAAAATCCTACTTCAGTACTGATGACTGCAGATGAGGTGCCTTCCTTAGCTAGGGGCATTTAGATCCTGGGATCAACTCAGTATTGTCTTTTTTTGCACTCCTCCCCTAAGAGTTTCTGCTTTCTTCAATCCCACTTTTACATCCTATTCCACTAGTATAGCTTGTTGATTATCTTTCTGACTAAGCAATTTGTGACTTCAGTAATAAAAACACAACCACATTTTGTAACAGAAGGATTTATGTATATAACAATAATGGAGGTCTACATTAAATTGCACTGGTGACTTTTTATTTCTTTGTTGAGCTATATAGAAAAAAAGAAAAAAGGAGAGGGCTCACAAGTTAAAATAGTGAGGGAGAAAGGCTTTCTAATTGGCAGCTTGACTTTATATAACATTTTCCTACAAATAGGTACAAAATGGCTGCTAATGTACAGGAATTCCTCCTTGTCAGTCTGGCACATCTATTTCTAGTGGACTGCAAATCTCAGCATACGCAATTTGTGAGCATGAATATGCCTGAGGTGTGACTGTGCAATGAGGGAGAAGGTGGCTCTCATAACATACTTCTGGCAAATTCAAGGAACTTTTTTTTTCTGTTATCATTTGATAAAGTATTGTTTAGAGGGAAAAAATCCATACGTGTGACTATGCCTAATCTCCTTTGTCCATTTTGGGAGGCTTTCTCATTGTTTAATTGACTTTATTGTGGGAATCAAATTAAAAAACAAACAAACAAACAACTAGAAAAAGGAAAAAAAAAAACAGGAAAACACAAAACTTCAAAGCTTAGTGGAAATAATTAATAACTTTGTTTCCAACCAACCCTCGTTATGGATTAAATATACTATAGTAACTTTAATTTCCACATATTTTTTCTTCTTTATCATTTAGATGTAATCTTAGGAAGAAAACTTACTTGAAGCTGCTGAAAACCAACAGAAACCACAAAATGTAGGAAGGAAAAATGAAGCCTATAAACAGCTGTTTCTCTAGCCTTCCCTCACCTTTAAGGATGAAGAAACATGTACACTCCTGTCAATCCATTAGCACTGAGTAGCACAGTAGTCTTTTGGCAGATGTGAACAAAAGCAGAAGAAAACCAGAATCTATGCCAAAGCCATGTAGAAATGTTGAGAAGCATATTCAGAACTCCCAGAAAGATCAGGCAATAGAAACAAATAGAAGTATTGGTAAAATTCTTTAGTGAAATTACAAGCTAGAGGAAGAAATATTTACGCAAAATTTCTATAAATTTATCAGTTGTAGAGAAGGTAAGAGAAAAGAACTGGAAAACCTCACAAATACAGCTTATTTCCATTGTACTGAAACAATTTCTTGTTCCTTCCGGATGTAAAACACCTATATATAACTGAACTGTAAAATATAAATCACAAGATTTTTCATATTGGGATAAAGGAGTATTTTGCCATACAGTATTGAATTTATTCTAAAATCTTCAGGGCAATCAGAAAGCAAATATGTATAGCAAAAGGCAGACAGGCAAACCATATGTTACTGCAGCAAGCAGCCGCTGTGAAGGAGAGGATAAATGCATTAATCACAGAAGTACAGCTCAATTAAAAAGATTTTTATAAACCATGAAAAATCAGACTACAATACAGAGCATGATTTTTTTAATCCCTGAGCAGACTGCTACGAATGTTGTATGAGAACTGTGTATGACCATCTTTAATATGAATGGGGAAACCAGAGAGATACTGGGATAAAACAAGAGGCGGTAGTTACAACAGCATTTTTAATAACATTTATCTGCCTCTTACTTATATGTACTCACATTACTCCTTATTTAAATGTACTTTGGATTTTCAAAAATATATTTCTATTTCCTGCATTCATTTTTTTTAATACCTTGACCAGGCAGCTGTGAAGAGGAGTACATTTGAAAATGAGTAGAAATATTCTGCAGCTACAGCAACTGGTCTAAGAAAACATATTACTTTCCTGTACAATCCTTATCTCAGTGGAAATATTTTGTCTGCTTCTTCCATGCAGCTAATGGGATTCACGTTTTTGGTGTTTAAGTACAGTTACAGTTTTAGGATCCTGAACAGCACTATGGCCTGTGCTTGACAGACAGAAGGGTTAATTTAGAAATAAAAGGGAATCCGAGCAAAACTACTTTGTAGTCTTTAATGAGAAAAAAGATAGGAACACAGGGGCATAACTAGAGAAAATAACGTATTTTGGAAGTTGACGGTTATTTCATTTATAATAGTTTACTGTTAACATTAGTTGAGTGAAATAGCTCTTTACTTCTGTGTTCTTGTTACAGAGCAGAGATTATAGTGATCCACAATGTATTATAAGGAATAGAAGTGAAGAAAGAAGATCAGGCTTAGACAGGATTTAGTCTGGCATAGTAGCAGGTACTCAGGAATGTAAGGTGAGTTCAGGTTGTTTGCACATAAAGCCACTAGATCTTCAAGACCTCTAATACTGGCTGTTTAGCACACCCATTATTAAACTTCCGTATCATATGCCTACTAATACAAAAGGTAAGGAAAAATGCCCAATAGCAGATATTGTGGTGGCAGTCTTTCTTGCAGGACTCCTACATGCATTTGATTTTTCATGATTTCTCTGTAAAGCAGGATATTGGGGTGTCCAAAGGCCATGAATCTTTGTTTCGGGTCCTTCTCAAACACCACTCCCATCTTGTTACACAGACAAACCACTCTGGTTGCACTATAGTACAGGTTTCATTGTTGTTGCCAAGCTACATTCTTCGCTTCTTGAGAAGCTGCAGGTTGTTGATTTTTCATAGTCCTCTTCTTCCTCCCAATTTGATGAACACAATGCGGCAGCAAAGATAGCCATGGAATTGAATGATGCTATTTGTCAGTTACCTCCTGGTGCGATGAAGCCAGCAGGAGTAAAAAGCACAAAAGAATGCCTTCGAAACAAGAGTAATTTTCTTAAATATTGAGAAATGATTCTCTTAAGATAATACTTGCAATCAGCACCCAGCATGTGCAGCAGCCACGTTCTGGAAGACAAAATTGGCTGCTTCAGAGAGTTCAGCGTAAAGCAGACGGTTGGGGTGCTGTAGTTCTCCTACACTAAGTTATTAAAAGACAAATCCTGTATGCTACTGAAGCTCAAACTGAGGTGTTCCAAAATCACATAGTTCTTATAGAGAAGCGAAAATAGTTAAGATCTGCATGCTGCTATTTGAAATTTAAGATGTGGTCACCAAATCCATCCATATTAATTACCGTGCATCTTAGAGATGCTTTCTTGCAGATCAGCTTGGAAAGTAGAACACTGTCAGAGGCGTAGAAATGACTAAGATGCATGCAAGCAGAACAAAGTAAACTAAGGAAGAAATGAGTGAGAGAGGTGGGGGAAAGACCAGAATAGAGTGCTACAATACTTAGAATTTTTATTTGTAGAATAAAAACCAAACCAAAACAAAAACATATTGCAATGGAGTTATGGTTATTAAACAGATACCGAAAGAACAAATGAAAGCTACTGAGCTACTGAAACACTTTTTATTAGTCCAATTCCAGCAATGGTCATCATTTTAAGTACAGAGATGATCCCTTTATTGATCATCTCTGGCAGTTTTTAATGGAATTTAGGGTACAGTATTATCCCTGAGATTGCTGCTTACTTCTTATAGTAGAACCCAGAGTGGACCAGTATTCACAAGGCTGCACATTCCCTGTGCTCAAAAACTAGATTAACTGTTTCTAGCTATTCTAGCACTATCTGTCCTATTTATTACATAAAGACTCATTCATTTAAAATACTGAATCTCTCAACATTTTGTCCTCTCTTTTCATAAGACATTCTTTCTATGCTCTGATTTTGAAGTGAAGCTATCCAAAAATTTAAAGTTGTCTGAAACATTATCTCCATTTTTATATGCTGTTGTACATTTTTGTTATTAAAAAAATAGACTAACAGAATCTCAACCACTTATTTATCAAAAGATGTTACTTTTGGTGGAAGTGCTGTGCTGAATGCAGATTGTTAGAGGGGAATAAATGTGCTTCACATAGAGCCCATTGGAAATTAACTTCACAGGCCATTCAGATTAGAATAGCATGGCTGGAGATTGCTTATTTTGTCATGATACAATTAATACAGATTTTAAAATAAATAATTATGCTCTAGAGTTAATATGACAGTTTATG
Source organism: Athene noctua (assembly GCF_965140245.1). Classification (NCBI taxonomy): domain Eukaryota; kingdom Metazoa; phylum Chordata; class Aves; order Strigiformes; family Strigidae; genus Athene; species Athene noctua. Next base: position 14,947,210 of record NC_134046.1, on the reverse strand, counting down.
ACTGCTCACATGAAGTCAGAAACACATTGAGACTTCATTCACTGTGCAAAAAATGCATTTTTTTTATAAGGTGAGCTCTTTTAAGAAAATAATAACCTTCATTATGCCAGCAAACAGGAACAATTTCATTTATACCTAATAAATAGATTATAAGTGTGTACCTTTTTCCTGAAGTTATAGTCTCTTTTTCAGGTTTTGTTTGTTTGTTTGTTTGTTTTTTTAAATGTTCATACCATGGTCTTCTGTCATCTGACAACAGGATCATCGGGGAAGTAGCTACTTCTTTTGAGGAACTGCTTCTTCACATAAGGTGCAGTGGTACTGCAGACTGAGTTTTGATGCAGTCTCTTCTTGGTCTCCCAGCACTAGCATTAGCTGGTCTTTGCTCTGCCTGGTCTGTATTTTAACTCGTGCTTTATGGGACACTTCCAGAGCTCATCACAGTTATCAGGAAAATAAGAAATCTCTACCACAATGACAGAAATTAGGGTATAATCTGATATGTATTACTTTAGGAGCAATGCCAGGTTTCACATTCCTTGCTATCCATCTGTTCAGTGATACCAATTCTTATATGGTGCCGCACCACAATTTTTTTCCATTATGATGACATAGCTATTTGTATGGTTCTACGGTGAAAATCAAGAAAGTGATCCACTGAAAATTACCCCCTCATCTTTTACCTTTTTTTCCCTACACAAAATTTTTGGTCAGATGAGTTTCTTAGTCTGGCTCCACATGTGACAGCATGAAACCCTTGTAGTGGCACACAGAGAAGAGCAGCAGTGAATGAAGGGGTACAATCTCCACTGAATCTTTTACAATAGCCAAAGAGCTTCTTTCTTTCACCATGGTGAAAAATGCTGGTTTAGTTGTATGAAAAAGCTTCTCATGTCTAATAGTATCAGGCTATAGTCTTTCTAGTTGAAAGTTCAATACCAGAAACCAGAACTCTAAGGAAAAAAAACAAGGCATTTCAGAGTGCAGATTCATGTGATAACCATGTTGCCCTCTGCTGCTCTACTGATACACTCGTTTTACAAATACAGCAAGTATACTTCTGAGCTATTTTTAAATTTCCTAATTTATTTATTTACATTTCCAACCTGTTCATGACTCATAATTTGAGTAAGTATGTATCTAAATTACTGTTTATATTAAATACATATCTCTCTAGGAAAAAGGAAGAATTCTTATCCAGAAAGTGCTGTCATATGGTTAGCTGAATAAATTAACAGTATACTGGAATAGCATTTTAAAATCTAAAGTAAATGTTTGTGTAATTTTAGTAGAAAATCCTTATGTATGTGGGGAAAAGAGCCTCTCTAAGAAGTAAAACTGTTGTTCTTATCTGACCTCCGTGATAATATTTAAGATGGTACTGAATAAAAAAATTGAACTGGGAATTGATAAATCATTTTATTTTTTTCCCCCTTCTGTACATATCCAGCTTATATCAAATTAAAGACTCAGCAAAGACTATAGAGCTTGCATATACAGTAACAATTAGACATTTGGCTTTGTCATCTGAAGAAAAAAAAATAAATCCATTTATTGATTAGCCTGAGTCTTGTATTTTAGGAAGTATTATAATTCTCTTCAGTCAGATGCCATTGCTTCCAGCCATCCTTTGGATGATCTGTTATTATTCAGAAGTGGTGTGTCCTAAGGACAGTAGAGTGCAACCGTGTTTTTTCCTTACCTGTAACATGATAAGCATTCAGTGTCAGAATTTAGCAAGTCCAATAACAAAAAAGGCCTCTTACTTGTAGCAGGGGTCCTACTGCCAAGTGGTTATATCAGTAGTTCTCACAGCTTCTGTCACATGCAGCCTATTGGTTGTTTAGATTGTAAATACAAACACTGCCACAAATTCAGAACATTTTCAGTCTAAACAGGGGTAAAGTATGACAGATGGATGTAGAACACAGATGGAAGGAGGGAATAGAAAGTCTTCATTGCCACAATCCATATCATGTTTATTACAAAGAAAAAAATAGCTCCGTTTCTGAAGCACCCATAAAGTATTTTTTGAGCTTGGAACTCTCATAGATCAGTTGCTGATGAATTGCTCAGCAACTTCTGCCCTTTGGGCAGTCAACAGTCTCACTGTCCCTATTTTTCTCCTTTCGTTTTTATTTTTCACCTATGACAATCAGTTCCAAGCGTCACAGACATCATCTTCTTTTCACTCACCAAACCAAGATTCAAACGTCTAAGCATTTTATGATCTCCATGACCTTTCAAGTGGCCTTCAAAGTTTAGCTTAATTACATGGTGATGTTATCTGGCTTATTCCAACTTTGCAAGTGTACAAAGGTCATTCAAGATCTTAAGTGCTCCAACTTGCTAATTTCCTTAGCATGAAAGAAGAAAACACAATAAATAACTAATTTTTTTAGGAAAGAAATGGAAGTAAAAAAAAGATATGGACAACAGGTGTTAACCCCTTCTATACCGTAGCTATCAGGGGTGATAAGTGTATAGCAAGACCTGGGTAAGGAATCCCTTTCCAAATAGCTTTTGTGCAAAGTTTCAGTACTTTAGTTGTCAGTTACCTAAATCACTTATGAAATATTATATATCATACACACTAAGAACCATGTAGCCATTCTGATACTATTATTTTCAGTATTTTGCTTCCCTCTGAGACTGAACAAAAGGATTTATTTACCTTGATAAAATGGAGGGGGGGGGGGGGGGGAAGCCCACAATTTTCTAAATCATGTTGCATAATACCATGTAGCCATAGAGATGAGATGAAACTGCATTTTTCTGTGTTACTGGAAACAAGAGCAATGTACATGCTATGAAAGTAAGATGCCACTTACAGCATAATCTAACATATTTGAAGAAAAATCCTATCAAATGGTGTAATAATACTGCCCTATTTTGCAAATGGAAAAGCAAAGCAGAGAGGGAAAAGGTTACACCCCAATTATTCTGGAATAGCAATTAATGTGTTTCAGCTCTTGGCCATATGGCTGTTTCACAGTCTATCCTTGGACATTTTATTTGGGCATTTCTGATTGTATAGCAGTAGTACACCATCTATCTACCTCTGTCTTTTAACTCCCTAAATATGAATCAAAAAGCACACACACACATACACTCAGCTAAGAATAACACAAAATTTCAGGGTAAATATTTTAATTATTGTTAAAAACAGAAACAGTCATTATTATGTCAGTGCAGCCTCTTGCTTTGCAACTTTACTGATACACCTTAGAAACTCCCATTGGTCTGGCAATAATCCCATTAAAACCAAGTTATTTTCTATTTAGTGTGCATCAAAGTGACAGAATTTGGCTCATTCTTACTACTATGATCTAATAACGTATGCTTCTGAATTACCACATGTTGTAAAAGCATACTCAATTAAAAACATTAGGTATGACATAAAATTACAGAACACCCTTTCAGAAACTGACAATTTTTTATAATCTCTAAAGATTTGCACAAGTATGAAGCAATTTATTGTAGATACTGGAATAATTGCTGGCAGATTTCATTTGTACCAGAATATAATACAGGAACACTATCAGATGTACATTTGCATTGCAGTAGAACAGAAAAATCACTGCAGAAGGAAGACTAGACTGACTTGAGCTACATGATGATTGAGCAACATGATGATTTGTTGTCACGCTTGTCATCACAAGTTCAGTCTCATCTTTTTGTAGCTAGATAAAGTGTATTTCTTTGAAGTGCTGAAGATTTTTGAAAGCTATGGCACAACATTTTTATCTCCTTTTCTTAATAAAGCTCCTTTTGCCTGTTCAAAAGGAATATCCTGAATTACTAGTGTCCCAATATGTTTCTATTCAAGCTTATCTAATTCAACAGTACAAAGCTTTCAGAACAAAGAGAGTGTATACTTACACGTGTTTTTGTGTATGTATAGTTACAAGAACAACCCCATATATATATTTAATGGGGGTGTGTGTCTGTATACACACATCCATATATATAAAGTTTTCATGGTAGAAACAAAACAGTTGGCAAAGCTTACTCATGAAGTGGCATTGAATCATAAACCATTTAAGAGTTCTAGGCTGGTTTCCCAATTTTCTGCAAAACAATTACTGCCAAATACAATTAACACTATCTTCAAAGCCTGATAAGGATTATATGTAAATGAAGTTACATGTTCAGAAATTCTAAAGCACATGTGAAAATGACAATATTCAGCAAAAGGCATTTGTTGAGATTTATTAAAATTATTTTTAAATATATCTAAATTCATGCCCAACTCAGTTTAAGCAGCAAGTTATGATTAGAGCTCTGCTCAGAAAACTTGACAAAAGGGGAGATCGTACAAAAGGTGAGAGAATGCATTACAACAGCATAGGTCATCCTTTTCTTTTTTGTTAAATCTCCCATCCATTATGCTGCTTTTTCTGTTTCAGCTACACCCAAGGGATGGACAGGTTAAAAAGAAGACATAAGGATAAAACCAAGACATTTCCAATTCTAAAAGCCTTTTTATTGTTAAATTTGGGGGGTCAGGATTCAGTGTAGTTGATGGGGTTTATGCCAAATCAATTTCTGCAATTATTTATTTCAGTCAGAGCTGAATCTGCTATTTCTGCTTTGGTTAACTTATGCACCATTTAGTCTGTCAAAGATTTATGAAGTACTGCAAAAAGTGTGAAAGAAATCCTAGGAATTTCTGTAAATTGAACTGTTAGGACAGAGTCTATAAATCTACAGGAATCTATGAAGTTTCTCCTATTGCCAACTCTAATTACAAATGTGAAATTCTGAAGGAGGGAAGGAAAAACTATAATAAAACTTTTCATTTGGGAGCATTTATGACATTGTACTAATAGAGGGACTGATTCATCATCATCTATAACCTGTAAAGTTAACAGTGTCTTTGAAAATGTATATAAAATTCTTCTCAACAGAATTCTTCATACAGTTACAGGGAATATAAAAAATGGCAAGGAAAATGACAATAATTTATTTATTTAATTATTTACATTAAGGGTTAACTACACTCATCAATGATCATAAAGAAATAAATGATCACCCAAAGGAAAACCCATGGGACCAAACGGGAAATTGTGCTAACTAGACATATAAGTCTTTCCTTCATATTGTTTTACTCTAGATAATATGAAAGGTGGAAGTTTGCAACAATTTATCACCACACAAGTATAAGTGTCCTCCTTTTGTCTGAGGTGGAGCTAATTCTTTTTCTTAGTAGCTAAAATAGAGCTGTGTTTTGAATTCAGTCTGGGATTTGGTATGAGAAGAATGTTGATAATACACCGATGTTTTCAGTTGTTGCTAAGAGATCAAGGACTTTGCAACTTCCCACGTCCTGCCCATGTGCAGGTGCACAAGAAGCTGGGAGGAAGCAGAGCCAGAGCAACTGACCCAAACTGGCCATGAAATATTCCATATCATATAACATCATGCTCGGTCTATAGAGGGGGGTTGGCTGGGAAGGGAGGCTCTTTCTTCCGGGACTGAGGTTTGGGGGATCTTCTCTTCTCTGGGATCACAAGTTGGGAATGGGCTGAGCATCAGTTGGCAGGTGGTGAACAATCACGTTGTGTGTTACGTCTTTGTATTTTCTATTATTATCCTTTTGTTTTATTTCAGTTAATAAACTTTTTTATCTCAACCTATGAGTCTCCTTACCTTTACTCCCCTAATTCTCTCCCCCATCCCCTGGGCAGAGTAGGGTCAATGAGCAGCTGCATGGTGCTTAGCTGCCAGCCGGGTTTATCCATGACAATAAGGATGAATCCAATCATATGTACAGCTCAGGGGTGAAGGCAAAGAGAATGTGCTGAAATTTGGGGAAGAAATCAGATACTGATAAAAGGAAGGACAAGATAATATGGAAAACACCTATGAAAATGGCATTGTTTACAGAGTAGAAAGAAAAAGGCAGATGAGGGAATTTGGTAGAAAATCCTACTATTTATCCTTCAGCACAAATAGCTTTACATTCAGTCTGCTGACACTCTACTCAGATTTTTCTTAATCAGATTAGCAAAAATACAAAATCATCTTGAAAATGGTTGTAGAGATGTCCACTTGTTTGTATCTGCCTCTAGCCCATGGATGTGCTTCTCTTCCCTTATCACACAGAAGTGCTGTCATCTAGACTGATCATCTTAACAAAATTTCTAAAAACACAAAATATTCCCTAAATAACACAATGTTATATTACCTATTTTTTCCTAAGTCATATTACAATAAAGTGTAATCTTTGTATTTATTATGCCCTCACTGACTATTTTAACATATGTAACATTTCTGTAGTTCCCCCCACAAATGAGAAACAATTGGAAAAAGTATACAAAGCATTAACAGTTTTGAAGAAAAATTGATTTTTTAAAATGCTGCCATCCTGTAATAATGTCACATCATAAAAGAAGGCATGGTCTCCTTCAGTAACACTTCCCAGTTTACAATAAATGGATGCATAGGGTATGTATTTATATAAATGAATATATTTATCTTAAAGCAAGAAATGACAAGTCATCTCCTCTCCTGTTTATACTTTTGTTATTTCACTGAAAAAAATCAACTCATAGCTGATTTCTCAAAGCCACACAATTTCTAACTTATGCTGCTATTCAGGATGTTTGTTATTGTTATATCTATTATTTTTCTGATATTCCAGAGCTCCATTTCTTTCCTGTAAAAAATAAGCATCTTCATACTTTCCCTCTCTTCCCAAGTTCAGGCAGCTATGCAATTCCATATTAAATTTACTCTAAAATCCCTGAAAATTTGGTTTTAAAAATTGGACACAAGAAGCCCCAAAAGCTCAGAATGTATCTTTCACTTTTCAGATATGATCCATTACAACGTGAACATACACTTTTTATTTCCCTCAGGGATTCCTCTGAATAGACCCTTTGCCTAAGTTCTAGAAATCAGAATGGTTCACATTCTGAATAAGTTAAATCTTATCCCAGGAAGACAAACAATATAATACAAAGTGATGGAAATATAATTACTAGCATTCATTTCCTAAAACTATCATTTTCTTTTATATTTCTGCAGCTGGTTTAACTTTGATTGTTTCAGTGCTTACTCCTAGTATATCCTCTGCATGATGATTTGTCCAAACTCTGATGAACATTCCCTATTTAATTGATATAGTTTTAATCTTAGGGGGTTTTATGGACATTTTCTTCTTAAGATAAGTTGCACTTTATATGTATATAGAAGAATAAAGAAGGGGAGAGAGGTATCTGCATAACACCTGATCAAGTGCTTTCTCAGAAAAATTCAGTGGCTTGATCCATTTTTGGAATGCAGAGGACTTAATTTTTCTCACTTTTTTGTCCACTCTTTTGGCCTCTTTATTTTGAGTTTAAGATGACATCTTAAATTTTTAAAATATATTTTTACTTTGTTAGTGTTTGATTTTCTAGTTTTTCCTTGCTTTATGATAATTATTCATCTTTGATTGTAAGAACAAATAAACATCATTACTGTTTCAGTTATTTGGTTATTATTTTCTGCTATTGCTTGCTAAGGTTTTAGTTGTTTTAATTTAGCTGTCATTAGTGTATGTTCAAATCCATACTGAGTCATTTCTTGTGAGGACAGTTTCTGCACTCCTCACATCAGATATTTATTTTATAGCTACTGTAAGATATTAATTTTTATTACATTAAATGCTTCTGCTATTTAGTAGAACCTAGTCAGTTCACATGGGAAACTTAACTATGCATGAAGTTGAATGCATCAGTGTCAGTACGGTATCTCTATCCAAAAGAAGGCTCCTTCAAGAAAAGTAATAAAAGACTTGACAAGCCACTGGATTTTTATGAAAGGGAAAAATGGAAGAGAAAAAGAAAAATCAGGCTTATTAACCTCGAGCAAAAACTCTTAGCTGTCAAAGGATAATCCTGAGATGCTTGCCATGTCTTAATTAAACACAACATGGGCTGATAAATTGCAGAGAACCTACCTAAACTCCCCTATGTACAGTGAATTTCTGCCTAGACATCAATGACTATTCTGAATTCTCTGTAGCTTGCAAACTGTACCAAACAGTTGTCACATTTCTGCATAATGCATTTCAGTCAAGGCTCGAGATGTAAAATGCTCATTTGTAAGTATTTTGCAGGAGATGCTTTCCTGACAAGAATGAAATATTAAGTGGTAATCTTTGCTTTCACAGTGTTTTATTATAAACTATCAAAACATACTTTTAGGGAAAAAAAGATGATACATCCTTCAGAAGAAACTGGTCCATCCTCACTTAACTGGCTGATCATTAGTAATTTTTTTTATTTTTTTTTTAAATACAGACTCGATGCTACATATTAGCATTATGTAATTAACATTCTAATCTCATTACCAGAAAATACTGTTATTTTGATGCAAGATTTAGTCTTCCCCAGCATTTGATTGGGAATATATTTGTAAGAAATAAGACTCGACTCTTTTGTGTTTTGACAATCACTGTGTGTTACAGGACAGTACCATGAGGTTTTGTTCCTTTGCTAGTAAGAATGTAGAAAAAAATCTTGGTAAAAATCTGCAGCCACTCAAGGACACAATCCATTCTTTACTTGATAACGTTTTGCCTTACTATGCAATATGTTCTATTTCTACACTCTGTACCAATTCTGTGATAACACTACACATAAATCCCTTTTTAGTCACATAAACTTTGAAATCAGTTTCGTAATGGATTTGAGATTTTTTTCATTTAAGACTGCCATGTGAAGAAAGAGGACAGGAAATTACTGCGACGAGAACCTTGTATAGCTGTGTGCAATTTCAAAGTATCACGTGCCATGTACAGATAACAAATACGCAGCAAGTACACTTGTCTTTTTGAAGCAAAGCATGCAGTTCAGCATGTAACCTCTGAACAATTCCTACAAACAATGGTGCATGCAAAGGTTAATATTCACAGGTGTGCATGAGATACTTGAATACAGAAAATACTTCACAAATGCTACAAAGTCCGAGAAGCTAATTAAAGGGTTAGGAGATAACTTTCAATAAGAAAGTAAGATTCACTGGTGTTCAGATACAGTGCAACTCTACTGGAGAAACAACAATTTTTGCCACCCATGAATGTGACTGCAATCCAATCGAACTGATGGAGTTGAAGGTTACAAGAGAATAAAGCTACTGAAGGATTCAATTTACATAAATTTGGGTGGTTTACTCCAGAGTCTGTCATCCCACTTTAATATTGCTCAGTAATGCACATGCAATAAGAACATACTTCCTTTATGTGCTTCTTGGTGATCTAAACTGTGTATATTTCAGATCATAAAAGTACCAATCTTCCACATAATAGTCACTGCAAGGTAACAAGTTATACAAAGATGATGCTATTAACACAATCTCAAGTATAACTATAATTTAAATCCATGAATATGAAGGGAGGAAATATGCAATACCTCACACTGAGAACAAAACTACGGTGTGTAAGCTCTGCATATTTCTTGGCCACAAAGGAATATATTTTAGAAATATTCTAGTGTTTGAAAACTTCTTAGTTTGTAGTAATCTGTGATATCACATATAAACTCTAATTTATGGACATCACATAAGCTCCTGTTTGGAATACTATTTTAAAATCAGAACATGCAGTCCTGTATCAGTTGGACTGCCAAAAAGCAACTGATTTTCTCAAAAGATTTTGTTTGATTTCCACAGTCAGTTTATTTGGCATACAGTTCATACATTCATTTCATTAATCATCAAGTATGCTAGCTAAAGATTAACACCATCTCATGCTGGCATTTGATTGCATAGTTTATAGTTACTCTTCATCCTTTTGCAGGAAGCAATCAAGAAAACGGGTCTAAAAACTTTCATTTACATTCCCTAAAATGTATTGGAAGCAAGGCCAAAACTGTTCAGGTTTCTCATTTAACTTCTGAGGACCTGAAAACTAAGTATGAATTTGAATCTGTCCAGTTGCATGTAAGACATCTTCATGCTTTGAGGGTTGCTGTTCTTCAGCAGTCATCTTTGTTTCAGTGCTCATCTGTAGAGCACTTGACAGGGATTTGCTGTTTGCTCACCTGTGCAAACTACTAAATTTCATCAAGAAAAATTAAATACACCTTAAGGACATTCCTGATTTACTTTACTATATCTGCAATGGCTGGAAATCCCAGAGAAACTACATACAAGGATTAAGAGAAAGGATGATGATTTCTGTCTGTCACTGTAGAGTTAAAGGATACACTTTCTGTAAATGTTATTCTGAAAAGATTTGGGGATCCCTTCCCCCCAAATTTAGATTAAAAAAAAAAAAACAACCCACAACAGATTAATGGATTTAAACCACACTTCCAGTATATTCAACTTTTTAAAAAATACTCCCCCATTCTGCAACAATGCCAAATACAAATCTGCCTGCCTTCCATATGCATGTCCTAAAGAAATGTAATCTTGGGGGACCCTCTCAGCTGCATTTGTATTGTAAATGCGTTTACAAATCCAATTAGAGGCCAAACCCCCATTGTTCTAGCTTCCAGAAGCTATCACTAATGATGCTAAATTTAATCATTGTGCCAATCCATTTATCTGCCTAGAAAACAAGCATAACAATTCTGAGTGGGGTTTTCATGAGTATGCAAGTGATTGAAAAAAATCAATGGGACTTGTTCTCTTAAGTCACTTAAGACCAGATATTAATGGTATTTATGTGTCTGGAGATCAAGACAGACACCTGAGGGGACTTTCATAACACCTACCTCCTACTGAAATCTCATCCTCTTACCTTGCTTATACGGGCTATTAGAAAGTTTAATTAATGAGTGATTGAAGTGCTTTGTATAGTGTTTCGTGCTCCTTAGAAGAGATGCATGTAGCTTGAAAGCATATTTATTCAGTCCTCTGGAATGATAAATCAAGAACTTAAGAATGCTGGAGATTAATTTATCAGGAAATGAAACAAATAGTGGTAACTCTTTTTCTGCAAGCATTCCAACAGTCCTTTTATTATAGAAACAAACGCTATCTCCTCTATTCTCCTTCCCAAAAGCATAAACACTTTAAATATTTTTGGACAAGCAGTAACAGGAAATATAATCTTTAGATTTCTTCAGATATTTCACATCAACTCCTATTATGCCCATTATGTTGGATGCTAATATTCACATGAAATTCTGCAGATACAAAGCAGTAAATAAAACAACAGAAGTTAATTATAATATGGAAGCATAACAAATTAGAATATCATCTATACAATGAGACATAATGCCATGAATAGATATATTATCCACACAGCATTTGGAATGCATGGCTAAAGCATCCAGTCCAAAACACAAAAATGCCTAATGATAATATGTAGATTCCATAGTCACATATTTCATAAAGATATGTCAGTGGAGCCAATTATTTTCCTATCTAATGAAAAGATACAGGGAAGATAAAACCACAAGTTAAGGCTGGAGTTTTACTACCTGATGGAACTTATCTTAAAACACTTAGAACAGAATAGAATAATTATAGAATCACAGAATGGTTTGGGTTGGAAGGGACCTTAAAGCCCATCCAGTCCCACCCCCCTGCCCTGGGCAGGGACACCTTCCACCAGCCCAGGTTGCCCAAAGCCCCGTCCAACCTGGCCTTGAACCCTTCCAGGGAGGGGGCAGCCACAGCTGCTCTGGGCAACCTGTGCCAGGGCCTCACCCCCCTCACAAGGAAGAATTTCTTCCTTGTATCTAATTTAAATTTACCCTCTTTCAGTTTAAAGCCATTACCCCTCATTCTATCCCTACGCTCCCTGATAGAGTCCCTTCCCATCTTTCCTGAGTGTCCCCAGGAAGGAGTTGTCTTAAATTTGAAAGGTTCCCATGATTTAAAATAGTAATAAATACCAAAGGGTGAAAAAACTTAATTATTTTTAAAAATGTATATCAGAGCAGGATTTATCTTCAAAGATTCCTTTACTGGTAATTCAAAAAACATTTTAAATTACAGCATGTACACAAGATAGTTAGATTTCCTTGCTTATTTAATAGTATGTCAATTTGTAGGCTGGAGGTAATTAGACTGCCTTAAAATTTGTACTGTCAGCATTAGTGCACAATGCACTCTCAGTGCAAGATAAAGAACTGTCCTGCTGTAGGACAGAGAACTCTACTTTCCAGCTTTGATACATAAATGCTTTGATACAGTTCTTTTCACAATACATAAACATTTCATAGGGACTCCTTGTAAAAGTGCAGTTCAGTTAAGGGACATTGGATATTTTCAGAATTCAGACTCCTAATATGGGAATGACACATGATATTTCAAGAGGAAATTTAGAAGGTAGTCTAAGAGGAAAAAAAAAAGTTAATCCGGCTTTCATAGTAATACAAAGCCAAGTGTGCATTAATGGAAACAATACCATTTTTACAGTGCAGGAAGTCCTTTCACACAAGTTACAATCTGCTTATTTGTGTTTAGTTATCTAAAAATCTTACACTTAACAAAAAATGATCCTTCAAAAATGGCAAGTCTTTCAGGAATTTGACAAACAGTACAAAATGTAAAATTATTTTGGCCAACTTCATCTACGGCATAGCTGTTAAGGAATTAGTTTGATATCTTACATGCAAGCCAAACCAGATCTGCTTCCGATATAAAGACTTACCAAAGGACAACAGCCTGTTCAACTCAGTGAAGATAACTTAAAGTTACAGAGTAAAAGGAGTATAGAGGAGTATATACTTACATGCTTTATGTACTAAATTTACAAATTTACAATTTGCTGGGTTGGTGTGGTGTATTGGCAGCAGGGAATGGGGCTACAGCAGTGGCCCCTGTGAGAAGCTTCTCGAAGCTCCCCCAGCTCCAAGTCTTACCCACCTCTGGCCAAGGCCAAGCCAATTAGTGACAGCAGCTGCACCTCTGTGATAACTTATTTAAGAAGGGGAATGGGAGAGGGGGTGGGGGACTTTGGGGAGGTGTTATGAGAAGGACACCTGTGTGAACACCAAGCTCAGAGGAAGGAGGAGGTGCTGGTGCTCTGGAGCAGAGACCCCCCCTGTATCCCGTGGTGGGAGGGCAGGGCCACCCCCCCAGCACCATGGAGGTCACTGGAGGAGCAGAGATTTGCCGGCAGCCTGTGGAGGACCCCCGGGCTCTGTGGGAAGAAGCCCCCGCTGTTGTAGTTCGGTGCTGGGAGGTGCAACATGGGGAGGTGACCTACACCAGAACATCTCTAGAAGAATGCATCCTGTGGGGAGGACTCGGGGCTGTCTCCTGTGAGAGGGACACCCTGTGGGGCAGGGGGTGTCCTTGGAGGAGGTGGCGGACTGACTGCACCCCCCATCCCCTGCCCCTGTGCTGCAGGGGGGAGGAGGTACAGATACCAGGAACAAACTGAGCCTGGGAAGAAGGGAGGGGTGGGGGGAGGTGTTTCTAAGATATGGTAACGCTTCTCACTGTCCCACTCTGTTAAGTGTTGGGTTTGTTAGTGTTTGATGTCCTTTTTCTTCCCCTAATGAACCTGTCTTTTGCCTGTGACCGTAGAGGCTGAGCCATCCCTCCCTGTCCTTATCTCCATTCCTGAGCCTTTTGATTCATTTTTCTCCTTCCCAGTGTTGCAGGGGAAGGGGTGAGCGAACATGAGCTGCATGGTGCACAGCTGCCCTCTGGGCTCAAACCACGACAGACTACCAGTCAAACTAAAAGCAAAGGTACATTCTGGTTAATTCCTTCCTCTGACAAAACTCACTTAAACATGTTTTACTTTCTTCCATTTAAGTCTTACAAAACAGTGTATGTGCCCAAGTTCTGTGTGGTGATGCAGTCCAATTTTTGTCTCATGGTGCACATACACGCATTTACTTCAGAATGAAATGTGCATCCCAGGGCAAAACATAGGTCTCTTGAGGATATGACCCTGGCAAATCAGCAGGCCATTCAATATATTCCTTTGCCCTACAACAGGATCAAATATACAGTATTTTTCTTTTTTAATGACTGAATTTCTTCATTTAGACTAACTAGGCTGTACTTTTTTTATCATCAAGCCTTTGTTGCCCTTATATTTTGTGCAAATAAAGCATAATATTTCAGTTTAAGATGGTTTAAAGTTTAATTCCAGCCCTTCAAATACAGCAAGGCAAAATTTTTTATTTCTCCCTGTAAGTCAGAAAGGGTAGCAATGACTAACCTCAATGACTAAAAGTTACGCAAATGATCCCATGCATGGAGGCAAGAGTTCTGAAAACATGTAGAATGGTGTACCAACAATATAATTGGGAAGCAGAGATGAGACAAATTCAGAGAGATAAAAGGTGACTTTGTTCCAGCTTCCCTGATTCTCATTTTTTTGTTAATGACACAAAAAATAAATACTTGCAGTTTTAGCAAACACAGTGATTAGCATGTGATTAACTTGTTTCTGTAGATGTTTACTGTAGAACTGGTATGACCGATCCAGTTTCTGCAGCTATCAAAACTGAAGTTATGTAGTAGTACACCTGTATGACAGCCTTCTTGTGATCTACTGTAATGTATGAATTCTCCATAACATTTCATGCATATTCATTTACAAACAGGATTAAATATAGATCAGAATTAAATACAGAATATAGGGGACAGGTTTATTCTGTTACTTTGAGAGCATTCCCTTCCCCCATAATGCTACAGCAAACAACCTGATTTTAAGAGTCAGAATTGCTCTTTAATATTAGGGTGGCTTTTTGAAACAGACTTGTGATTATCTATTAAGCCTGCATATTGTACCACTCAACCCCATCCCATTCTGGAAGCTCCCATTCCGTAAGTATAGAACAAGTTTTCTAGATGGTCTTAGACAAAGAATAGAATAGTGCCATGTTTCTCCAAATCCTGAAACCACTGTGATTTACATTAAAAGAACTATTGAATCTTAATTCTGATATCACCCTGGAGACCTCAGGAAATATTCACTATAAACAGAAAAACAGCTTTACCATTTCTGTGGACATCTTGATAAAAGAGCAGGCTATAGAGTAGACAGGCAGGTACATAATTTAAAAACCAGTTTTACTTACAGCTTCAAATAGCAGCATTTGATCAACTACTATCAGCTTTTGAAAGAACTATTTTTCACACTTGTCTAGCAAAACACTTATGTTTATAAAATATTAAAATAAAAGGAAATCCAAATGGACTGTAAAACTGGTTGTTTCAGGAAAAAAAAACGGTTTAGAGTCCTTACACATTTATCTTCTGTATGACAAAGTTAAACTTTTGGAGAGATGCTTGAAACTATATTGCCACCTGCTGTCTCAAAAAGCAGGAGACAGATCTGGTTGATTGTATTATTTAAAATTCTGTAAGTATAATTGAAATCTATTAATTTGGGAAATCCATTGTGAAGCGGGGGATGAAATATAAATCTTTAAATTGTGAAGAATTACTCAGTGCCCACTGTCCCCTTCTTTTGCTTGGTCATGATGGATCCAGAAAAAATGTGATGAGTAAATAAGAAGGAAATATACCAGTGAAGATCATGTAAACAGTCAATGCCCTGCTCATCATAAAACAACATTCATTTGCAACTCTTATCACATTGTGACCATATACATACAGTTGGAATGAAATCAGGCATATGAGATTCATGAAAGTGAGCCATTTACTTATTACAGATGCAGTGTTTTGAGAGACTGAGGATACTGGAAGCTGATTAGGAAGAAGAAAATGCTTCAATCTTCTTTATCTCCTCTAGCAAAGAGGTGATTGTCTACAGGAAACTAGGATTTAGCCTCTCTATGGTAATGCTGCATTTCAATGAATTAAGCTTTGGGAGAAGCAAGATGGAGAAAGAAATAGAATAAAGTTCTTTTACAACTTTGAGTGTTTTGAGGGAACTAAACAGAACACAAGTGAATTGGTATATAAATACTGTTAATTAGAAGGGATTATGAATACCAACAGAGACCCCACCAAGAAAAAAATAAAGATTAAAAGATGCACACTGATATGTTAGAAATATTAATACTAACTTACTCAAGTATCTCAGAAAAAAAAAAAACCACAACACTAGTACCCCATTAAATTTTTTTTAAAAAGCATTAATTAAAATGGTGTAGCTTAAAGCAGTATTTCTGGGACTGGGTTAGTAATACGAGAAAATAAGGAGTTGCTGTATGGAACACTACAAAAAACTGCTATTCTTGGACAGTAGATAAGGAGACACATGATGGCTCTCTGAAATGTTTTCATCCAAATTAAAGAGATAATGCCCTTCCTGATGTACAAGAACACAATTTCAGTGTTGTTGTGGGAAAGCACTGATCAACAGACTTTGATAAGCATGTGTTCTTTTGTCTTGCTTTTATCAAATTTTCATTCCTGGACTTAATGATGATTCTACACTATATCAGCTATACAAATTAATTCTCAGAGGTTTTTCTTGATGACATCTCAGGAAGTTTCTGAGAATAAGAGGTTCAGAGACACTGATATAAGGGAGCCAAATCCAGCAGCAGTTATCAACAACATATCTTGTATGTTCTATGCTTCACTGGACTTCATATGTAGAACATTACTGAGAATAACTCCAGGTTTTTCTTTTCCACCTTTGTTCTAGTCTCTAAATGAAAATTTCAAAGACTCATTAGCTGATGTATCAATCAATACCATAGAAACAGCTGCGAAGCAATATTTGGGAAAAAGACATAATTTTGTGTGATGACCAACATGTTAATTTTATATAAAGCCAAACAAAGCAATTCAGATAGTATGGAAGAGAACAGATTTTTTGTACGTATTAAACTCTGCCTCATTGTCTGTTTCTCTATTATTATTTTTTTTCTTTGTTGTCTCAAAAGGGCAAAACTTCCATTACTGTCAGCTGGAGTAAGCACTACAGGATCTGCCCCTATATATATATATATATGGCCAAACAAAATTACAAAATTAACTACATCTAGAAGCAACATTATTCATGCTCTTAACGTCCTTTGAAATGCTGGGTTTCCGTAAGCGTAAGCTTGAATGCCATCTTGAATAGCGAAAGATCTAAACAGGCTCTGAAGCATTTTATTGAATCTGACTATAGCCTTTAACGAAGCCAGATCCTCCTTACATAAATCGAAGATGTTTTGCCTAAAAATGAGGCAAAACGTAGATTTATTTAATTTGCATGTCTACATGTCCTGTTATGTAAGAAGCTATACCTACAAGACAACATACTGGACGATGATACTCAGCTCCTAGAACGCTCCTCAGGAACATCACAACTGGACCCCGAATACCCACCACCCCCTCAGCACGGTTTGGGAAACCCACCAAACACAGGGTCGATCGCAAAAGCCTGGACAGCGAAGTTCAACAGGGCTGTCATACAGAAACCACTTGAGCAGCCCAAAGAGTCTACTGAACAGCACTACCCGTTAACTACAGCAGAAGTTACTGATGAAAAACGCCCTACGCGGGGACGCCCGGCGCAGAGGACGCCCGGAGCGGTTCGCTGCCGGGGACTCCCCACCCCCCGCTCCCGCCGGGACGCTGCTGCCGGGCCGGCTGTCCGGCCGACTCCCCCTCCTCAGCTGCTCTCCGCTTTCCACCTCTCCTCTCCTGACGGGACTCCCAGGCCGCTGTTCCCGACACAGCCCCAGGACGCCCGGCGGGCGGGTGCAGCCTCTCACGGCTCGAGCAGGCCGTCCGCCGCCCGCCATCTCTCCCCCCATCTTCAGCCACGCGTCCCTCTTCCCTACCTTGTTTGCTTTGTCAAAACCACTCCAGAAAAAAAAAAAAAAAAAGGCGCGCGGGAAGTAGCCACCCTCCGAGGAAAAGGAGCCTCTCCGGAGGGAGCAGGCGGCTCGGACGCCGCGGAGCCGGGCCCCCGCCCTTCCCCGCCCGCTCCAGCGCTCCCATCTTCTCTCCCCCCGCCCGTCCGTCCCTCTCCCCACCCCTCCGCAGCCGCCTGCGCTCCGGGGATAATCCCTCTGCAATTGCTCTGCACCCTCGGCGGGGCCGCTGGCAGCAGCGGCGGGATTTGGGCGACATCTCCCGGGCATGGGACTCCATCCCCCACAAGGCCTCGCTGCGGCCGACCCCGCAGTGTGCGAGGCGCCCATTGGCGGAGCCGCCGCTCCGCGGGGAGCCTATCGCCTCCCGGCTCCTTGCGCCCGGCCGGCAACGGCAGCACACGGCGGGTCCGCGGGCTGTGCGCCCCGAGGCCTTTCAGTCTCCGCTGCCTCGTCCGCAGCCGGGCAGAGCCATGAACCTGGGGTAAGGCGCGGGGGGCGAAGGGCTCGCTGGGCTGGCAGCGGGCGCCGGCCGGGCCGCGGCCCTGTCCGGGGAGGCAGGGCCCGGGAGCCTGCCTGGCGGCCTCGGCACCCCCAGCCAGTGCCGCGGCTCTGAGGGGGCTCCCGCGGCCCGCCAGCGGTAAAGGCGCTTAGTGCCTCGCTGCTGGGAGCGGGAGCGCCCTGCGTGGCAAAGCCCAGGGGTTAGGAGACGCTTCTGTGGGGAGGGCCTCGGGCAGGGGCTGGAAAGCGGCTTAGGGGGATGAGACACTCGAAACGCCGTGTTGCAGCGGGGCGAGGGGCCGGCCTGCGCCATCCCTTAGGGCGAGCGGGGCGTACGGCGTTGGGCCACAGCCGGTCGCCTTCCCTCAGGTCCGGGAAGTCCCAGCGCGCCACAGCCCGAACCCGTCGGCCGCCCGTTGCGTCCCGGCCCGCCGGCTCCCGCCGACACAAAGCGGCTACGAAGAATAGGCGCTGGGCTCGGCTTAGCTGCCGTATGCCGTTTGGACGTCTAGAGTTACAGCTTCAGGCACTTCAGTTGCTGTCGTGTTAATTAGGAAGTTGCGTGCGAGCTTTAGATGTCTTAATTTTTTTATTTTTTTAATGAGCTCGAAGATAAGCGTTATTTTGAACCTTAATCTTATTAGATTTTCTCAATGCATGGAAGAAAGAAAAGCGTTTGGATAGTTACACTCGTGCACCTAAACACTGCCAACATTTTTCTTCTTTTTTTTTAAACCCAAGTAATAACGTTTGTTCCACTTTAAAATGTGGACTGTTTTGCAGGAGAATAATTAGACTGTTTTGAGAATACAGCCCCTCTTTGTGATCAGTGTTGGCATTCAGGGAGACTTGTTCAGCGTTCTTTGTAGCATGCAGTTTATTGTTGGATTATTAAATTCTCGAGGCAGGCGTATTGCTATGTATAGCAACAGAGTGGCACCTTCAGCATGAGGATTTACTTTGTAACATGCAAATCCAAATGCTCCAGTGTCAGTAATAAAAATACGCCCTCTTCAACACCTGTTGATTTCTTCCTATTAAGTAACTTCTCACAAATGTAGAAAGCTTACGGTATGAAAGACCATCTGGACCTACAGTATGTGCAGTGTTATAATTAAGTACAACTGTCCTTGTTATTAATGTAAAAATCTTAACATTATCAGATTATGTAATATTTCAGATTCCTCCCCTTCTCTCTCTCATTTTGCAGTGATGGACTGAAGCTTGAAACTGAAGTGCTGGATGGAAAGCCTAGGCTAATTTTAGCTGCTTCTGGTATTTTTTAAATCATTTATCTCAAGTAATCTTTAAAGCTTCTTGAAGTTAAACCTAGGATCTAAGCAACAGGAAGCACAGCTTTACTGAAATATTTTTTATACTAGGAAGAATATTTGTGCATTGCTATTCCTCTTGTTCACCAGCTTGATACTGAACTGTAGACTGATAATGAACTTCTAAATAGCCTGTCCACTGGTGAACAGCTGGCAACTAGTCTTGACTCTTTACAGCTTGTCTCTCCGTTCATTAAAAAAAGGTTAAGTACTATTATATATCAACTGGCATAACTTTATGACTTCTGTAACTTTACAGAAACTTACTTACAAGGAAAAAAGAGGCCTAGTAAAGCTGCTTAATTTACCTAGAATTACATCATTACAGACACATTTCTGACTTTAAAGCAGCTTTAGTATTTGGCAGTTGATGTTTATAATTTTCAATAAGCAGTTTGTTTAGGCCAGATCTCATTACTGCCATCTGAGATAAGACTTTTCCGGTGTATGTTCATAATTTAAGCATTAATAAATTCTGGTTTTGTGATTTGTCAAACATGTTTCTATGCAAGCACAAGTCCACTTTACCTAACTGTTCTACATAGCAGGATACAGAAATTCTCCATTTAATGCCCTCTAAATACTATTTTAAGTTTCTTCATTTTCCAGACAGCTGTCTAATGAGGTATTATGGGGTGTTCTGAGTGAGTAAGAAATACCAGTCTACTAGAAAGAAGACGTTGCAACACTTCTGAAACAGCAGTGCTACAGCTTTCACTTCTTACAACCATAGTTAGCATCACTGGCTGGATAGGACCAGTGTACATTCCAGAGTGCTGTAAGATAAAGCAGGACCTTAGACTTTGAACCAGCCTTGAACAAGTAGTCTTGTCCAGGAATTAACATATTTGTACAACTGATAGAAACAGCTCTTCCTTGATTTGAATTGTGTCAAAAATGGTATCAAATTGTATTACTTGTGGATTTCAGTTCTCTGCACTGTCAAACACAGCTCACTGTCATAGGAGCTGAAGTAGGATTATTATGCAGTAGCTTATGCTGCTGTGCAAGATAGTTGTATCTCTCTTACACAGGAAAAAACCCCAAATAACCCATCAGCAGCACTTTGGAGTTCCACATTATGTATCTCCCCACTGTGATGGCAAAGACTATATCTATGTTTCTTTCTCCCTTCCACAGAGAAGTTGGGTTTACATAGCACATAGAATTCCACTTTAATTTCTGAGTAGCCAGAAAGAAGTCAAGAAGTGACTATCACCTACTCAGATGAGGGTTGAATGCCTGAGAACTTAGTGATAAACACAGCTGCAGACACCTTTACTAGTGAAACATTATCAAGATCTTAGAATCATTCATGTTGGAAAAGACCTTGGGATCACCAAGTCCAACCATCAGCCCTACTCTATGAAGTTCTCCCCTACACCCTATCCCCCAACATCTCATCTAAACGACCCTTAAACACATCCAGGGATGGTGACTCCACCCCATCCCTGGGCAGCCTATTCCACTGTCTGACCACTCTTTCTGTGAAAAATTTTTTCCTACTGTCCAGTCTGAACATCCCCTGTTGGAGTTTAAAGCCATTCCCTCTTGTTCTGTCACTAATCCCCTGTGAGAAGAGACCAGCACCAACCTCTCTACAATGTCCTTTGAGGCAGCTGTAGAGAGTGATGAGGTCTCCCCTCAGCCTTCTCTTCCTCAAACTGAACAGGCTCAGGATTTGCTCCTCACAGGATTTATTCTCCAGGCCCTTCAGCAGCTTCGTTGCTCTCCTCTGCACTTGCCCCAGCACCTCAAGATCTCTCTCATATTGAGGTGCCCAAAACTGGACACAGTACTCCAAGGTGTGGCCTCCCAGTGCAGAGTACAGGGGGACTGTCACCTCCCTACTTCTGCTGGTCGCACTATTTCTAATACAAGCCAGATGGTTCAGGATTTAATGCCAGTCTCTGCAGGACAACAATTCAGCATGCTCCTGAGTTTTAAAGTGTTCATCTAGGTTGGAAATTATTAATATGGTTTTTCAGACTTTTAAGAACAATTAACATTCTATAGTGTCTTTAATTGGTATGTAAAAAAAAAAAGGTACAGTGCAGAATGTGCAACAGCCACTGCCAGGGCAATAATTGCATAGTACAGCTGAAAAAGCCTTGTTTTCAACAGATATGTTCCCCTAAAATATCCCTACTATTTTCTTCACCTTTTCCATTACCCATATGTGCAGGATTTCTTGTGCTGAGTACCACATCGCCTCTATTAATCAATATGGTAATATTATTTATTAATAAGTGTATTAAACATTGTACTTAATTTTGAGACCACTAGACCTCTGTGCATCCTCTAGGATTTGGGTTAAGAGTATTTCAGGGCATAGGTAAAGGGAGCAATAATGGATGGTGTGATTGTACAAGTATTGTTTCTTTAGGCTGTCAGTGATGGAGACAGGTAACATCATGTAGTATAATGGGATTGGATGCAGGGACTATCCTGAAGGATGTGACACAGAAAGCAAACTGAAAAATCATAATAATTACGAAAAAGTCATTATCACAGGGCTCTCTGAGAAACAATTAATAGCAAGGGAGGATCAGACTGGCACAATAATTTTCTTAGATCTATATAAAACTGGAAATAGTTACAGGAATATATCTTTAATTTTTGTTGCAGCATACTTTTCAAGCGTGTTAGTTGGGGCAGATGTTACAGGGAAGGTTCTTTCCCCCATCTTATAAAATTAGATGAATGTAACTACTAATTTCTCAAGATTGTTTTTCAGGAGGAAGTTGGTATTAAATACTTCTCTCATATGTTTGTGTTTGTTTCCCAAAAGATAAATCAAAGCCTGCAATGAAGGTAAGTGGAAAAAGGACTTTTTTGGTTAGAGCACACAAATTAACTAGTTAATTTGTTAACACTGAAATTTGAGAACACATTTGAACTAAATACTTGTAATCAGTAATATTTATGCAAGATAAATCTGTGCTTATGGGTCCCTTCCAACCTGAGATCAGGTTCATAATAGCTGTTAAAAGGATGAATTAAAAGTTCTATGACTTTTACCTTTGCAAGTTACTTTAGTTTAGTTTGCCAGGAAGTTACAGCAGCATGGGGAATCGCCTAAATCAGAACTTTAAGAGACCTTAAAGAATCTGGTAAAATAGGGATCTGAAGCATGCTTAAATTCCGATTTAGTTGTATTGAGTAAGCTAGAATGTAGTGGGTTGAGGAAGGAGAGAAAGCAGAAAAAGGTCTCAATACATAGGAGATGATTACAAGCGTGCATCAAGGACCTTGAAAGGGATAAAACTTTATTACAGAATGGAAAAATCAAGACTGAAATAATACTGGCTGTATGGTGAAAACATATACCTGTTTGAAGCCAGGCTTAATAAACACCAAAGAGAAGCAGAATTAATGTTTATTAATTCTTTTAAATGTTATGCCACATAAAGTTATTTTTCATGCTGTCATTTTTAAATTCAAATTTTGGTGCTGTATTCTCTTCCTACGTATTTCCTAGTACTCATGAAGATACTTCATTAGTTTATACTCAGTTAGTTTCTATTGATGTATAATAACAGAGAAGGAAAATTACATTTACTTTACTTGTTGCTTCAATCTTGTTTTCGTTTGTTACCTGTGCAATTTTATTTCCTTATTTAATGCATGGTGAAATCTTACCGCTTTAACAGATGGGCAATAAAGCCAGAGCACCTAAACAGGCATTGAGAATAAGGCATACGGGGCATGTTCTGAGGTCAACACAAATTGCTTGTATCAAGCAGGAAAACTTAACAAAACCAAGGAGTGAATCAAGCTTATCAATGACAAAAGGTGAAAAACTGCAAGTTACTAAACACTCCTCACATGAAGCTGCAGCTAAAGATCACTCTTTGATTTTTCAAAGAGATAGCACAAACAGATACCCTGATTCGGAGAATCCTGATGGTGTTAAAAAAAGTAAAGAGAAACCACAAACCCCATGTGTATCAGCTGAAGACCTGAGAAGTTTGGTGTGTTTAACACAAGAACAGCTTCAACAGATTTTGATGACTGTAAAAGAAGGAACTAGAAGCATCTCTGAGACTCATAATGAAAAGCAAGAGAAAATGGGTAAGATACTGATAGCTGAGTAAGTTCGTTTCATGAAAACAGAGCAAAATGTGAAAGCTTAACTTCAAGTTCATAAGTTTATTTGCAGGCTGCAGAGGTGTTACTCAGGTTTAATGCTCTCAGACAAAATACTGTTTGCTATTATAGATGTGAAATTGCCTGTTACTGTTTGAAACCAAGCATTTGATAATTTTAACAGTAAAAACTAAGGATTGATTGATAGCATTCCAGTAGTTTGAAGAGAAAAATAGCAAGCAATTCTGCCAATATTTAATGCAAAAAAATTAACCATTTTACACTGAGGAAAAAACATAGTAGAATCACACTGTACTGTAACCATTAGAAGTTTGGAAATAAAAACCAACACCCTACCCAGTACCTCAAAGATACAGGCCTTTCTGGTTTTGTGAAGAGTTCCAAGTCCTGCTATGTGTCCCAGGAGCAGTAGTGCCATTTTCCTCTGTCCCAAAGTTGTACATGTATCTTTTTGCCTAACTGTAATACTACTGTTGAGGAGTTTTTATTTCAATTTACTTAAGAAGCAAAAGAACTATTGTGTATCTTCCTATATTATATTCTTACTCCTGTTTGTGGACCTATGAAGGTGGTCAACTCTTTGCCACCAAGAATTAAACACATTGCAATTAAGTAGAGTCCCAAAGTCTGAGCTGTTAGCTAAGAATAAGTGTTTATGTTAAGTCTACCATTCTAAAAATATCCTGTGAAGTTGTAACTTATGTGTCTTAACTATACAATCAGGGCTGAAAGCATTTTTGTTAAATAGTGGTGATTTTGCACTTTTCTGCTGTTCCCAAAGTATTTACTCATGCTGAAGAAAATTTAGTGGTCATACATACATTTATATATTTTTATATATTTATATTCTACCACAGCTACTAATGAGGCATCAGAGGAAAACATTATCGCACTGCTCCAAAAAACTTGTGAAGTTTCATCTGTTCCAGATGAAGCTAACTCTGATTCAAGCAGGAAACAAGAAGCATATCTGCAGCCAGAACAGAAAGTTATGTACGTAGATGTGTGTTACTGTCTACAAAAATTGTATCTCCAATAAAATTTTTAGTTCTTAATCACAGTAAAAATCTTTGTAAGTACTAATTAAAAAGCTACCTTTAAAATTAATAGATTAGCTTTTTAGGTAAAATTATTTTTTTCCCCTTCCTTTTCTCTAGAAAGGATTCGTGGAAACCTGCTGACATGTTTAGTACCTTGGGTGAAAGAGAAGGGGAGAAAGCCTTATTAGAATTTAGAAAAAACCAGTGGAAGAAGGAATTAGGTACTTATGAGATACAGAATATATTTTTGATCAATTTATTACACTCAGGATGCCAAACTTTGTGTTCCTTATGCTCTTTAAAATTTACTTACTGCAGTTGCTACAAATTGGAAAGTATATAGTTTTGATAGTCTGCAAGACAGATTAAGATTCTTGAATTTCAAAATTTTATGCAAGCGTTGTCTATAAATTCTCACAAAAATGCTTCTTAACCAAATATATTAGTTTTGCTTCATATTTTAGGAGTTACTTGCCACCAATTTTGTCACATTCTGTTCATAGTTGATAGCCATTATAATTAATAATTTCATTTGTTTTTAAATGGGAAAAGTGTCACCCTAATCTACAAGTATGACTGAATATATCAAATTGCAATTTGATCTTGAAACAGTTTGCAGTCCTGTCCCATCACTGACCAAGGGGAATCTCTGTAGAAAAATAAAAATGTTTAACGCATAGTAAATTCTGACTAATTAAGCCTTTTATGATTCACATGCAGGAGCGCTGTGTTTTGTTTTCAACTTTTAGGGTTTGATTCTGTATTGTCTGGAGCTTCCATGCGTAGCTCCATTGGTTTAAATAATATTATAGTAGTCCATAAAATTAAGATCATTTATTGTTCATTTCCCTCTATACCTGGACATTGTTAAGCCTTCAGTGTTTTGTAGTCTTCTCAGAGAGATTCCTCAGTTACCTCCACATCGCTGGGCAGAGATTCAGCCACTGTCCTCTTAAGAGCAAAGTCATGTTTAGACTGGTCAGACAATGGTGACTTTCTCTTGTCCATTTTACAATCAAAATTACAGGGTAGACATGCATTACTTTTTTTTTTTTTTTTTTTAAATCTGCTACATGTCTATATTAGGAACTCTTACTAGAGTTTGTTCTTTCGAAGATGAACAGGTAGCATTGAAGAAGAAACTGAAAGAAACTTTGAAGGGAGAGGTGGGTTATTTCTGGGCAAAAGCTGGCAATAATAAAACCCATAAAGAGAAGGTGGAAACACCTGACCCAGATAAGGTAAGGCTATAAATAAACACAAAAGAGCATGCAGTTTCCACAGCACTGTACCAGAACAGTTCCTCTTTTAATTCATACAAGATTCTGCTTCTGTACGAATCCAGTCTCAGTGGTTACTTTAAGGTCTTCCATGGCATGAATTGCTGCAACTCTTTTTCATACTTAGCTATTGCTCCAATTTGTAGCTTCACAAATTAAGATTGTTGTAGCATGAGCAACCCATTCCTGTCCTTCCATGCTGATTCCTAACTAAAAGGTATAAATCTTTTCTGGTTCTGTTTTGAGGAATAGTCTTAAATGTAATTCCTGTTTATATAATCGCTTACAGTGTTCATAAGCTCTCACATATATTTGATGGCTTACATAATAATGAGCATAGCAATTTGACTTTTATTCTAACCTGCCTGTTAAAAAGAGCTGTCACTCTGAAAATGCTGTGCACATAAATATGCTCAGATGAGACTTCTTCAGTGAAATTGATTGCTGTTAAACAGAAGTTAGGGTGGTACATGCTATCAGTTATTACAGCAAAAGCAAATTGTGGCATTCAGAATTCCTAGAAAAGTTACCACTCTGCCCCATAAGAATTTGTTTCAATCTGCATAATTAAGGAATACTGGAATGTGATGGTCAGTTACAATTTTTTGCTGAAGTTCTAATAAATAGCAGCTTCTACAAGTATAATTTACTTATTATATGTTAAAGGCTATTTATTTAATGCAAACAAAACCGGTGAGCTAAATAAATCAAGTTTTAAAGCAGTCACTTTATTTGCAGACAGTGTTCCCAGCTGACTCAATTATTACCACTGAGAAAAACTGTGTCTGTACAACTGCTTTAACCACAGGGGCTAATAAAGTTCCCCTGAATATTTCAAGTGTTCCAGCTGGACAGTCTTCTGATTTTAGTTCTTCTGACTTACCAGCTGTCAGTTGCACAGCATTTGCTTTTGGGGTAAGATTTTTTAAATTGCATGCAGTTTTTTTTATTTCTTGACAACAGGTGTATATCTTCAGTAGTTCTTTTAAACCAGAATAATTCAGTAGACCTTTTTGCCCTATCTAAAGAATTGTGTTTGAATTAATGTTTATCAAAATATTGATGCTTTGAAGACTGAGCATTTTCAAGGCTGATGTGGAGCAGTACTAGAGGTGTGAGATGAAGTGTTAATTAGCTTTTAAGTATGCATTAAAGAAATAGAGAAGTGGGAACCTATCAGGAATAGAAAACTAAAAAATATATTGATGGCAGGTTCAAGTAGTTTTTGAGCTATTGCTAGTAGGCACTGATTGAAGAGTGCTTTTTGTCAGATAGCACTGAAAGTTCTAGGTGTCCCTGGAGTTTGCTTAATAATATAGATGTCCATTAAGAAGCAGAAACACAAGAAGGAAGATGGTATCTAGAGTTTACTTGAGACTATGAATTAGATCATGGTGCTCAGTCTACCTGGAACACAGACTGAAGGAAGGGATTTTTATTCATGATACATGTAAAAGAGTTTTTGGAGTGAGAGACTGATGGTTCAAGTTAGAATAATATTCAAAACTGGCTTATTTGGCATCTTCCTAACAACTGAAGCATTTTTATGGAAGAGTCAGACTCTCGCTAGTTACAAACTTACATTCATATTTTTTCTGCAAGAGAACAGCCTAGTTATGCGTAGCAACCGAAGGCAAAGTTTTCAGCCAAGTCTTTATTACGTGGCTTGACAAGGTGCTGAATTTTTTGTACAAGGAAGAGACTAGCACTTCTCTTATTTCAGGAAGCTGTGCCACAGGAGCGACCTGTTAGTGCTTTGAAGCATGAGCAACAGAAGAAGTGGCTTGAGGAATTGGACAAACAGAGGGAAGAAGCTAAGCTACGAAAAATAGAAGAAAAACTTAATTTATCAAAGGTATTTGTGGTTTGGAGGGACTTTTTGGAAAAAGAGAAGTTCTTCTGTACATTTGTGTTCTAAAAAATAAAAGATGAAATCATAGACCTAATGAAGTAGCACCAAAGATGTAATTACCTGCAGCATGTCTAGGTTTTCACCTTAAGTCCATAGGATGGTCTAATTGAACATTCAGTCAGTAGCTGTTCCAGTATTTCAGTGGAGAGAACAGACTACCATGTTTCTGGTGTGATGTGTTAGAGTGCTTGCTGCAGAGATGAAGATGGTGATATTACTATACTTTTTTTTCCCTTTCCCACCATTGTGCGAAAGCACTAAGGTTTGGAAGGTGTTGTAGAGACACTTTGTAAAAAGAAATTTTCAGTAGACTACAGAAGGAGATGAGAAAAGAGAAGGAAAGTTATAGACAAATACACTGTGTCACAGTGGTGTTCAAATCCTGTTCTAGAAATACTATTTTAAAACACATACACTCTTACAAAACTTTTTTAAACACTTCTCCAAAGAGTATTGAAGAAAATAGCCTTACCTTTTCTACCCTTTGGTTTTTCCAGGCTGTTGAATGTAGGTCTCTTATGGTGGATCTAGAAGGACACTGGCCAATATATTTGCTGTGCAGGTGGAATACCTGAAGAGACTTTTAATACTGTCACTGCTGGCCAGTTTGGTCAATATATCTTTTACCCCTGGAGGTTCTTCATGTAGAAGCTGACTTTCCTTTACATGTTAATATTTCTACTATTAGTAGTTTTAAGGTCAGTGGAATACTCTGCATTCCTATACAGCCGAATACTGATACACTCTTTCAAAGACTCTTTGTCTTTTGAAGTGAAGAAATATGCAGTGAGACTGTACTATTGCTGGAATTGACATTTCCAAATTACTGTCCACAGCTTTTAACCCCAGGATCATATCTTTCACCATGCATGAGATGCAGTCACATCATGAGATGTTCTGTATTACTAATGAACAAGAATCTTGGTTGCCAAAACTTGATTGTTGTGAATGTTCATAGTCCATGGCCTTCTGGATTAAAAGGCTACGGTTTTTACTCTCAGCTGAAGCATTTATTGCAATTAACAATTCCTGAACAGAAATTCTTCATTTTAATGCCATAGTTTGTAATACTAGAAGAGAGCTTCCCTACAAACCCTCCAAAAAAACCCTTGTTACCAAGGTTGTTTACCTACCCCCACACAACACAAGTCTTTTAATTTCCTGAGTTGCTGAAGGGATCAGATTTCCTCTGTCAGCTGAGCTTTGTAACTGTGAAGGGAACACAGCCGTGAAAGGTTCCTTCATTAGCTGCCTTGTTTTTTAATTTGCTAGGTGTGCTGTGGGAGGATGGTTGCAGTCACTTCTAGCCTCTTTTTGAAAGGAAGTTAACACTCACTTGATCTCATTTTCTTCAGTATCTTTTTTTTTTCCAGGTCTTGTGTTATACTCAACCCTTCTGCATATTGTACCACAAACGTGCATAAAAATAAAGTAGATTTTCCAACTACTCTGATCTGCTTCTACAAAACAGAGTATTCAAAGGAACAAACTCAGGGAACAGAAGGAAGAATAATTTGGATTCTTATTATTTGGACTGTGATTTTCTTGCTTCTTTTAAAATAGGTGTGAAACTTTTCTGACACAAGGGCCTTTTATTTAAGGAAAGGACTCCTGCAAAGTTTATTAGATTTGATTAGGTTAGGTTTTTTCCTGCAGAATACAAATTTTGAGGGAGCCATTCACCAGTCCCTCCAGGGAAACAGTTGTTCTTTTAGTCAGAAAACCTTCTCAGTACCTATAGCAGAAACAAACACACCTTAGGTAAAAATCTTTTATTAGTGATATATTTGATTGTTCTAATTGGTAGCCCTGAGCCACAAAGATAAGCCTGGGTGGTATGGAAAAGAGACTTAAACCCAGTATATCACCTCTACAAAAGCTTTAGGTACTTTGCTAGGATAACAGCGATGTCTTCTGTGGGACGAAGAGTTTTTGAAAGAAGGCTTATTTTATAATAGGGCTGTCTACTGAAAATAGGAGGTTAGAGGTTAATATCTGCCCAAAGCACATTAAATCTGCTGCCATCCAGAATTAAAATGGAGGGGGTAAATGTAGGACAGTGTAAAAGATGCCACTTCATGTTACTAGAGAGAGAATATGTACACAACAGGAGGAGAACATGGCAGAGTGGACAGGATACTGACTCCTCAATCAAGTAGTTCCCAGTACTATTAGAAGAATTATGGAATGGAATAGTAATATAAATCAAAAAAGCAGTACCAAAAAGCCTGAATCCATGTTAACTTACATTTTTATTGTTCAAAATTTTTTACTTCCTAATTTTTTTTTTTGGCAAATATAGTAGCAATATATTTTTGCTGATCAAGTATATGGATCAGCAGTAAACATGATCTGACTTGCATTTTAAGCAACAAAGAAGCTTCTGTATTCACATTTAGGGAAGGAACTACTGTCTTGATTGTAGCTCCATAACAGAGCTTTGCAAATGTTCCAGTTGTACAAACTGTGTATTGTCTGTTTTGTTAATGATACTTTATAAAAACAGTGTAGTTGATCATATTTCCATTTTTTGTTGCTTCATATTTATTTAGGCTGAAGAGCATGACAGATGGGCAATGCATTTTGATTCTTTAAAGAACCACCTTAATGCTAATGCACAGCACCCCTTAAATGGAATGTACAAAAAGCAGCCTGAAAGTCTTTGCCTGTCACCTGACCCTAAGGAGCTGACTGCTTTTATTCACCCTTTTTCACCTGCAGCTTTAGGCAACCTCATGCCCTTAAAGGTGGGAAATGCAGAAAAAGCTGCTAAAAACAGTGCTTTGGAACACAGTCAGAAAGTCAGGTGAGTGAACTTTGGAAAGACATTCATCTTCCCAGCCAGTACCTTCCTGATGCTTCCTTAGAAATTTAAAAAAAAATTGAATACAAGTCTTTAAATCTGATCTTTGGATCTTATTCCTTGGCTTTTGCCTTTTTCAGAAATACTGGTTGTTTCAGTTTTGAAAGACACAAGTGCTTCCATTGTTCATTAATAAAATTTACTGTAGATAACCTTACTTTATTCCTTAGTAAAATGAATTTAATTGTAAATTAATACAATGGGATAACCTCAGTATAAAAGTATTACTTGAAATCTAACTGATTGTAATTAAGGAAGGCTTTAGGATTATTTTTAATGATTAAAAACTTACATGTTTCTTTGTTCATAGTTTCCTCCGTTCAATGACAGCTCTCCTGGACCCTGCACAGATTGAAGAGAGAGACAGGCGGCGGCAGAAACAGTTAGAACATCAGGTAGACTTTTGTTCTAAAGTCTAATGCTATTTCAGTGAGAAGCAGGGATGAAAAGTAGTGTTGTCTCCTGAATAAAGCATGAGATTTAATACCAGAATCTTGTGAGGCACTTGGCTTTTATACTTCAGATTACATATTTACAGCTATTTAATAGTATTTAATTCAGCTAGACTCTGCAGGGTTTTTTTTAATATTTGTACAGTGGTTATTGCATTTCTGTAACTGAATTCTTGCCTCAAAAAATGTAGAATGCAGACTTTAGAGCTCCAGTAGGTTTGTGTGCATTTTTCTTCAGTCCCCACTGTCATCAGGAGGACTGGTATTTACAGATACTCACACCATGAATCTTCAATTTTTTTATCTACTTTATACTATTATTTACATTACTTCTGTGGCATTCTAACTGAATGTAAATCTGCATGATGATGTCTCTAGCACAGTGTAAAGTCTTAGTATAAATGTAATGAGCCTGTACTGTGATTTTGCTAGATCAAAATTCTGCCTTACAGTACGTAAGGTAAAAATCAGACCACCAGTTTCTTTACAAGAAAAATAAAAGCATTTTTGAAAGCATTAAAAAGCTACTTTTGTTTGAGTATTTCAAACTGCTTTACTGGACTGGTGATTCTTCCACCCCACCCCTCCAAAAAAAGAAAGGCAGCTACCTCTCATGTGAGAAATTAAAATAAAAATGTTTGAAATAAATTGTCCAAACGCAATTACTATACATGTATACGGAAGTATATGAATAAATAGCTTATAATACCTTAATCTTAGATCTTTTCATTTTCCTTTTTTTCTGATTCTGCTAGAAAGCAATAATGGCTCAGGTGGAAGAAAAACGGAAGAAGAAACAGCTGGAGGAAGAGCAGAGAAAATGGGAAGAACAAGAGGAAGAACAGCGCCTAGCACGAGAAAAAGAACATCTGCAGAAACAGTTTGAAGAAGATATGCTGAAACAAAAACAAAAGGAGGTGAGTTTTTGCAATTTCTTTAGTTTGAAATAATACTATTTTGAAGAAAATGGTTCTTGTTCTTCACCTTCAAAATTGTGTAACTTTACTATTTTGAAATGAAATCTGTATCTGAATTTTAGACATTTGAAACCAAAATCTATTTCCTCAGTTAATAAACTTATAACACCATACAAATGTAAGGCAGGGGCCTTTTCAGGAAGAGGAATAAGAACTGGCAAAAATGGAACAGTAGTTTTAAATACTGCAGAAGCATGCATTTTTAATTTCAGATTTTTAATGAAAAAAATACCTCACATTATGGGATCTAGTTACTGTTGCTGGTAACTTGATGCTTTTACAATGCTTCAGTACCATGAAGTTTATCTGACTGGATGTGCTTTCACTCTGGATTAAAGATTTCAGAATATATTCTGGAAAAGTAATTTAAAAGTCATTCATGTTTCAGAGCTTTCTCCTCTGTAACTATTGCTGAGCTTTACATACTCCTTTCTTATAAAAGTTAAACCAAAAGTACATTTTGACCTTTGGTAAGTATAAATTCTGCATTTGTATACATTCTTACCTCTGTAGAAGGTTAAAAGCCTTGTATGATGTTTTATGCTTCCTTTTGGCTCAGTAGCAGCTATTGCTGTTTGCATTCATATTTAGAAGTGTAGCAGAATTCCATTATGTCATAAGATAGGGTGATTTCAAAACCACACCCTTCTCTAAAACCTGCAGAAATATGGGTCCCTGATTTCTCTGCATATTCTGGATGGAAACATATAGCATCCACCTGTAGATACTAGAACAAACTTGTGAAAATTGGGAAAGTCACCTTTCTCTGCAATAGGCCAGCTCCTTCAAAATGAGTTATGCTAGCAGTTGTTGTTCTTTCCACCTGCAAATGCATTAGGAAGCAGGATGAGATGGTAATAGCAGTTTGTAAAGGAGATTTTCCTTCACCCAGTCTCCTGCACCTTGAAACTGCTGAGTCTGGAAACTGTAACCCTTATATTCAGGGACATTCTGCCTTTGTTAGGGAGGCTTGGACTGCCCCCCTTCAGTGGAAATAGGAAGAAGGTGGGGTTTTTAATTATTTTTATTTAGGATTCTTTTATTTCATTAAGCCACATGACATAGGAGGTCATTAATGGCTGAAATCAGGGCATTTAGGAAAAGATTAAAGTGTCAGAAAGGGGATAAATATCCATATAACTTTGAGGATCTTTAATGCTAGGCTTGAACACCTTTTGTTAGCACAGCAGAGGTTCTGAATTTGTCTTTATAAAAGTTACATGTTACGTATTTAATCTACTCAATTAGTTTTGGTTTTGTTTTTTTTTTAAAAAAAAGCTTTACACCAAATAAGACTATATGTAAACCTTGATGATTAATAATCTGATCAGCTTTATTCTCAAAGTAAATAATCATGTATATTTACTGGTTGGTTGGTTGGTTTTTTTTGTAAAGGAATTTGTGACTCTCAAAACAAATGAGCTCTATCAGACAATGCAGAAAGCTCAAGAATTAGCACAGAGATTAAAACAAGAACAGCGCATTCGAGACTTGGCTCAAAAGGGACATGACATTTCAAAACTTCAGAAGAATCTTGGTGGTGGCAAGTACAAGTCTTTTTCTATTGAGATTGCTTAAACTCCTTCAATGTTTGCGTGCAAATTGTTTGTGGCTTTTGGTTTGTTTTTTTTTTTCCCCTGTCTGCACTTGGGTCAGAAATTGTTTCTTTGGTAGCTCCAGACATTTAAATATCAGTGTTAACTAATATGGAGAATATTGTATTTTGGTAAGCTTCAAATACAATATTGTATAAATGAAGAAACATAAATATATTATCAGGAACGCACAGGGAATAGTCAGACCTATGTGCCGTTAATTGGATTTCCAGTGGTAGAATATCAGGATCTGAACTGTAGTTCTCCATCTTGCTTTGAGTTCTAAACCACAACAGTCTTATAACTTGATAACATGGTTTAAATGGAACATGCATTATAAATTGAACAATTTTACATACTACTTCTTAGGTGATACAGAATTTGAAAATTGTAATACTGGCATTTCACATGAAAGTCATAATTTTTCTGATGACATCAAGAGTCATAATGATCATCAGACTTCTCCTCGGAAAGACACTGCTGTACAGACAGGTATGCAGACCTTAAATTTAGTTACTCTGATGTACCTCAAGAAAGACAGTAGAACAGCATATTTGTGAAACTGACCCAGATCACTGTCATTCAGAATGGAATAAAAGTAGAAAAAGATACTTAAACAGACATGGGCAATACATCACTATGTTCTTCTAAATAAATCATATGTCTATATAATCGTTACTTACCGGTTAGAGTCAAATCACACAGTCTGAAATACAGCTTTGACTTAGAGTCATGGTAACAAGCCATGTAGGACTAAATTTATCAAGGCATTTAAATATGTAGTTGCAGTAGTCTTCAGTGTGAATGTTCACAGGTTTATGTAATGTGGTTTGGTATCAAGCAGGGCTGGGTTCCTAAGGCATCCTTGAAAATATTAGCAGAAACGTTGTCAATAATTCTGGAATTAGAAAACTAGATTCATTAGAAAATGAGAGCTTACATTCAGAGCTTTCTACAGTTCTTGCTAAATACCCAGACAGAACTGCAGGTCCATCTAGGTGGAATACTTCCCAGTCTTTATCTTGAGTTTGTACCACACCATTAAAAAACCCAGCTCAAACTTAGTCTGCATTTATTAATTATTAGATGAGGTGTGAATGAGCAGATTCAGTGGAAACTTACAGTCACTTTACGCTTTTTATTTTGAAGTGTATTAGCTTGTCACTTGTGAAGCAGAAGCTTTATTTCTATTTGCTTAAGTAACAATTAGTCTTTTTGGTTTTGACAGTGCTGGTAGAAATTTTACTGTGAATTTGGAGAGTTAGTTTACAAATTAATTGGGTCTGTGTATGCCCCTTAGTAAAGAAAGAAGCTGGATTGTTAGTAATTTAAAAATTGAACAAAATATTTCCCTTGGAAGATGAGGGTTGGGAAAGTAGGTTATTCCCAGTAGCTCTGCGAATGTGACCGAACTATCAGCATGCCAAAAAGCTAAACAGGTCTGTTTTGCTCTTTATGTTTGGGTACCATGACAGAAATAGAATTCTACATTTAATTTAGTTTCATTTTACATAAATTTTGTTTTACAGTGACTTGATTTCATTCTCCAATCTTTTGGGTTTTTTTCCTGTCCTTACCGAGTTTGCTTCTCCTGGTCCTATCTTCTTGCACATCAAAAAGAATAAAAAAGCAGCATAAAACTGTAACAACTATTTTTTTAATAAAATCAGTAATTGGTAGATTGATAGACATATAAAGTCAAGTAATTTGAATAGTTTAGACTTGGAGTTAAAATACAAATTTTTTTTTTAGATTACTTTAATACTTCAGCATATACTGAGTCAGCTGAGGAAAGAACTGTGTGTTGTGGGTCACCTGATATTTCCGTAGAATATAAAGAAACCTCTACCAGCAAAAAATACCAGAAGGAAATGCAGTATTTAGATAAACATAAAATTTCAGGAAAAGAGACTGGTGGTATTTACCGTGATCTACATGAACAATATGCAAGAAAAGAAAGACAAATTAAACCTTCAGAAAAGTACAGCAAAAAACCAGACTGGAACATAAACAAGCCTGGGAAAAGATACATTCCGGCATCAGAAAGATACCCTAAACAGCTACAGAAACAAAGGGAAGAAAACAAAGTAAGGCGACAAATGGAGCTGCTTCAGTTGGTAGAAAGAAATACCCCTGGGAATCTCTGCCCCAAAAAGGGTGGTTATTCAGACAGGTCTCCTTCACCTCTTGAAGAAACAAATATGAAGAATAAGGGACACAGAGTCAGAAAGGTAACTATATGATCTTTAACAGCGATGTGTGTTTTTCACATGGTTTTGCCTGGATGGGAATTCAGTTATGTAACACATCGAGAATTTTCCTGTTCCTATCTTTTGTGTAAAGAATGGTATTACAGCACCGTTTTGTTCATCATGATCAGAAGAATATATTCAGATTTTGTGACTTGGAATCAACACTTTGAAAGATCGAAATAATAGTAAAAGCTCTTTCATTGATTCATTATCATTGATTCATTATGTAACCAGGGAGCTTGATTGAAAGCAGTGTGTGGGATAGAATGCCATCTCTGCTCTGTTTTGTCCAGTCATTATGTTGTGGTGATGGTTGAGGTCTAGGAGTATCTGTTCAGTATCTGCAAAGAATATGGATTACTGAGGATCTACTCTGTTGTCACAGATGTGCATCCTTCTTTATTTCTTCTTTCATTCTCTATTTGCAGTAAGCAGTTATCTGTACAGCTTGTGGCTGGGAAAAAAAATAGTTTGAAGAAAATACTATCAAATATATTCATGCCTCCTTTCTCGCACTTGCTTGCTCTCTGAATGTATGTATATACATATATATGCATGAACACCTCACTTTCTCACACCTTCTAATAGAAAAAAATCTGCTGTAGAAAAGGCAGCCAGTTCAGTTCTGTTTAGCCATTTTTTTGCTGTGGCTACATACACATATCTTAGAAGCTGTAGGTATTTTTTTAAAAAAAAGCATGTGAAAATAGGTAACTTCACATATTTAACGATTTGTTAAAGTGAGTTTGTTGGTCTATTTGAGATTAATGGTAAATCTAAGTTTTATGTTTACATTATCGAAAGGTTCAAGAATTTTGTTCCTGAGAAATGCAGCAATGAATTTTAAGCAGATTTCTAAGATGAGTAAGCATTGTCTGATACCGTAAGAAGCATGGGATACATTAATAGTTTTAATTTAAATAGAAAACTTCTACTGACTGTATCTAGAAACATGACCTTTAATAATCATTATTTTGGGCTGAACCTTTCAGGTTTATAAATGCAACTTTCCAAGGTTACTGGAAAACATACATAGTATTTGTCATAACAATTGGAGCAAATCCTCCTGTAACAACTTTGATTTGGTTCAGAGACTAAAAGTCTCTTTAATGCAAGTCTTCGATAAATATCTTTCTCCTGAACCCAGGTCAAATACTCGTTTTGGAATTTCAGAACAAATTTTTCTTGAAAACTAAAAGCTCTTAATAGAAGAACATGGATGTTTTTATTTCACTTTTGACTTTCTTGGTTTTCTCCTAGGAAGAACAATTACATAAGAATCATTTAAATGAAGAAAGGTATGTCAATACTTTGCAGTAACGAAATGTATAAATACATTAATAGTGAAATATACATACTTCTTCCTGATTTTTAATATTTTAAAATAATGTAGATGCATCTAATTGTCTACTATTAAAAATACACAAGACCAGACAAACTGCAGGGATAAAAGCAGAATAAATGAGAAGTCCAGTCATCTGAGGGTTCTCTGTCTCTACTGTTTGAGAAAATTAATCATGTTACTTAAGTATTGTTTGGGGTTTTCTTAACTGAAATTGTTTTGTACAGATCTGAATCACCACCTGTTCCAGCAGTTAAGAACAGATTACACCAAGTACAACAAAAACAGATACATGCTTCTAATTTCCTGGTGCATCACCACAATAGTGGAAGAGAAAAAAATATCAAGACAGATACACAGCAGAGGAGCTCCCCTACTCCTGTTACAGAAGCTGGAAGACCTCCCTCTTCACAATTTATTCCGTATGTTCGCACAAATGAAGTATATTATCTTGATCCAGATGCACCAGTGACTAGACCTTCAACACATGACCCACAGTATCAACAGTTTAATGGTACTGATATGTATTATGAACTGATTCATGTAGAAGAAATGTTACAGTGATTTAGTTCAAAGTGCTGCAAATTATTCAATTTGGTATTGGTTTTAACTGAATTTTGCAGTAACCCATGTGTGTCATAGCACTGTACAGAAAGCCTATGCAACCAAATGATACTCTATTAAAAAAAAAAAAAAAAGTTAAACCCAAAAAAGCAGCAAAATTTCTTACCTCTTTTATATGTCTTTTTCATCTGTTTAGCTTTAATGAAGTATGACTGCACTTCTCAGATATTATCACATATAGATTTGGGTTTAGGAATCTAAGTGTTGTTTGACTTAAAAATAGTGATTGTAATCTGATAGCAACCAACACCTGATTTTCACAAGCTGTGAAAGTCTACTGCTTAAAAATTAAAGCAGAATTGATAGAGTATTGTTAACTGATTTGATATACATTTACTTTTAGATTCTTACCAAGCACCACGACAGATTTTTAGCTCTGATCACATTAGAGATCCTCTTCTAAATCCTGATGTAGTTAAAGTCAGAGAGAGACAACAAGCAATTCTCAAAGGATTGTCAAAATTACGCCAGGTAAGCAAAAAGTTATTGGGTAAACATGCATGTTTATATATACTAAAGTCAAAATGAACATTGCAAACTATTACACAGTTTTTAATTAATTTTTCCATCATACATGATTAAGTTTTGTGCCCTTTCCTCTACTTTTGTGCCCTCTTACTAATTTTGCTTTTCATGCATTACTTCAACCTTTGGACTGTCCTTAGAGACACACTGTGATCTCCTTAGTCCTTAGATCAGCTATGAAACAGTGAAATACCTGAGAAAACTTGAAACTAAGAGGAATTGCTTTATTTAGCCTCCAGGTTTGAATAGTTAGGGTTGCTTAGAGTAAGAATGTTTCAGTTTCAAGGGGAAAAATAATAGTATTTTAACAAAACACTAGAACCCGTGTTAATTTCACTTCTGCATTTCATGGGTAAGCCAATCATAACAGAGCAGTGTAGTTGGTGTAGAAGAGTTAGTGGGGTGGAACTTGTGTGTCAGTCCTGGAAAAATACTGTAATTTGCAAATTTGAACTGTGAACACTTAGAAAAACCTTCCAAGATGCCTATTCATTAACATGTAAAAGTTAAATTCAGGATTTGTCTATCAGCCAGCTTTAGTGAGTGAATATAAAATGAAATTTAGTTTAATACTACACACAAACGAGCTCCTGAAACAAAAGCCTGTGTACGTTTGTATTCATTGTTCTGTTCGTACTAAGTTACTGGTAATGATTAGTATTGAATATGGTGAGACTGTTTTTAAGGCTCCACATTGCAGTAGATAAAAGCAGCACAGGATTGTAGCTGGTAACTGTGAAGTTACCTTTTTTCCTGTCTGGAGTCAGAATACCAGGAAAAATACTGTCAGGCATCTAGTTATTAAAACATGAGTGAATTTGATACTCTACCTGTTGTCAGCAAGGGTGTGGCCTGGAGCAGATTCAAACCACAGGTCTGGACAATGACATGGTTTCCATTCATGCTTCCAAATGGCCTGACAGGGGACTGCAAGACAAAAAAAACCCACATTGAGATTTGCATTTTATTCTTGAAGAACACTAAAGATAAACATGTATCAATATCTTCCCTTGGTTTTGAATGGCTCTTTGCCTTAAGAGAGAAAAATCTCATAAATTATCAAAATAAAGGGAAGAATCTGACAAGTACATCAAAGCCACCAGTAGTTAAGCTATTATTACCTGCTATGCTTTAGAAAGACAGAAGTTCTGCCATGCGTACTTCGTGCTTCAGTAGTAGGTAAATTCCTCGTGCGAACAAAGGGTTGAGGCTCTCCCCCAGTTATTAAGGAAATTTGTGACCCAAGAGCTCTGAAAGGTTGCTAGTTTCTAATGGCTTCCAGGTAGGTTTGTCTGGATCTGGTCTTCCCCAATGCTCATTAACATTTTTGTTAAGTAGCTACAACTGTTAAACATTTCATTTGTCAGTGGTATTTTGGTTAAGAGTGAAGCCAGCTTCAAAGCATGAGCTGATCCTTATGCTTGCTGTGGTCAACAGGAGCCATGGATATTTAAAGGAGGTTTAAGGTGATAATATCTGTGTTGGGAAACTTAAGAGACAGGAGCTTAGGGACATTTTGGATGCATAGTGTATATTCAGGTTGTAACAGTGGCTAAAAACTAATGATAAGGTTCGTCTTTTGATGGACCTTGCCTCTGGAAGACAGTTAACTTAAACCACTGAAATATCCTACCAGCTGCAGAATGCATTTAGGACGTTAACTACTGACCTTAGCTTTATCTGGTATACCTAAGAAGTATTGCATACCGCTTCAGATGACACCTGTTCTGCATCAGTTATTCCACAGAGAAAGGAAGAGTAACACGGTACTTTGTATGAAATATAATTCAGACAAAGAACAGAGTTTACTTTTCTATTCAGAAGATAATGTTCTAAATTTTTATATACCTGCATATATACATCGGATTGATAGCTTCAGAAGAGAGATACATGTATTCATAATGTATTTGGCCAGTCTTTAGCCATCTTTTTTCTGGGGAAGTTTGCAGCATATTTGGCCCATTTTCAGCCTTTGAAGTTCACACCCAACTAGAGTGACAGGTAACTACAAGGGTCTGTTTCAGTACCAGTCTGGCTGAACCAGATGACGCGTGGAAGGCACCAGTGCACATCGAGGGCAGACGTGGGCCTTCCTCTGCCCCAGGGAGGGGGCTGCTGGCACCACATTTGTTACGAGACACAGGTTTCTTGTATTTCAGGTGACAGCAGTAATAGGAACTATCAACAGACTTATTTTTCTCACTGAAATTAAAAGAGTCAGCGGAATAAGCCTAGGTTTATTCATCTAGCAACGTGAATTAAGTATTTGTGAAAAAGAAGGGCCAAAATTTAAGAAAAAGGACAAAACCCCAGTTACAGTCAGTACATCATACCAGAGCATCTTATCTTTACTAAGGCAGTAAAACCACTTGCCAGCAGGTTGTAGCCTGCAGTGGCTAAGGGATCCTGCCAGCCCCCAGCAGGCTGTCCAAGGACATGCAAAGAAAAGACCTCACTACTTGGCCCTCTGTAGCTATTTCGCTTTACTTTTGTCTAGGCCCTTTTTTTTCACTTTTGCAAGCCATGTGATAGACTTTGTTCCAGTTTTCAATGTTACTTGTTTCTCACCTCAGCTCTGGGTTGATGTAGGGTAATTTCTTGCATGACTTTGTTTTGTAATAATGCTACTAAATGCAAAAGCCACTCTATAATACAAGTAATTATTGACAAAGGGACTGAACAAGGCCCCTGACCCATTAATAGCAGATACTTTTGATTAATTAAAAAGCAGTTCATCCAGTGATTGGAAGTAGGCAGCTGCTGCTTTTGGAAGGATGCAAAGAGAAGTGCAACAGGCCTCTGCTAACTGAAGCCAGTTCTGCAGGACCTCTCTCCCCTTCTGTGGCACCAGGAGTACCGCAGGCTCCATGTTGAGCTCTGCCAGCAGCCCAGAGAACCCTTTGCTTTTGCAGAAAAAATACTGCTGTAACTTTTCTTTTTTTCTGTGTGTTAAACAAATTTCCTTGGTACCAAATGACTTCTGATGCATCTAAAATGGATAGAGACCAAGGGGCCAGATGTACCAATATGTACAATCCCATTAATTACAGTGAAGAGCCTTTAAATTTATGAATGTACTGGACATAGCTGTGTCATGTATATCACTTATCACATAGACAAGGATACACTTCCAGGAGTTCTTTTATTACAGGTTTTCTTCAATGTCTAGTAGTTGGCCACTAACAAAGCAGGAACCTTTTACCTTTTGAGAGTAAATATGCATATCCTAAAACATATGACACTGTTCTAGTTTAAATGGTAATGCTGTCCTTTATCTTAAAAGTATAATTTATGTTACGACTAAAAGCTGGTTGCTGTCAAGGTTTTGGGTTCAGCTCCATACAGGAATACACTAGAATACCACACCTGTAGCGACAATGCACAGAGGCGTGAGCAAGTGAAATTTAAAACAATGGAAAAGTCCTTTTTCCTCTGCACCGTCAGCCCTGGAAAGTGGACTGGCTTCCCCTTCGGTCACACTTCAAGCCTTTTGCAGAAGACAGGAAATCTTGCGTTCCCTCTCTACTGAATGTATTATGTTGTACTGCTTTTCTTAAAGTCGTATATTTAAAAAGCATTGAGCCTTAAGTAAATTGTTTTAACATATGAAACAGTAACAATTTATTAATTCAAGCTCCATGAAGAGGACAGAACATTGACCTTTGTGCTCTGTTTGTTTCAGGGCCTCCTGCAGAAGCAGAAGGAGTTGGAGAGTGCCCTGATTCCTGCTATAGCTCAAGAAGAGAACTTTCTTTTGCCGTTTTGAGAGGTACAGATGAATGTTCTGAATTCTTAAAATGTAAATGCACAGCACTTTGCTACTGTAAGTAATTATGAATCTTCTCTTTTTTTATGGAATACTTAAATTATGTGAATTTTGATAAGATTACAGGGTCATGATGCTTTTCATATTGAAGATACATTAAACTAATGATGGTGTGTCTGTTTAGAATGGTCTTCATGCTACTTGAAGAGTATGTCCATTTAATGTAAACCACCAAAACATAGTATAAAAAAATGTTACATGTTTTTGTAGAACTCAGTGTATGTATTTTGATAAATAAAAATATTAAGATGTACTCTGAATGGCTTTGTTGATATCTTTAACTATAGAAAAGTGCCTTTACTTAACTATCATTTTTAGGCTTAGACAATTAACTGAAGTAATCCCTGATTTTAAGACCACAGAAATGCTGACTATAAACTTTTTCCTCCCCTCTCAATTAAAACAGGATAGCAGCACTTAGCATTATGGGCAGTAGAACTCGTTTATAAGAAAACTTCCTTAAACTAAGGTTTGAACACATCACTATTCAATCTTCCAGTCAGGAGTAAATGTTTACTTCAGATTAATTTGCTTTTAGTCCTCAAAAGAGGGTAAGCTAGTCAAACTGTTTCCCTTCTATATCTCTGCAGAAGCTGCATACCCTGAATCCCTGTTAGCTGTTCTGTGCTATAATGTGGCCCTAGGTGAGAATCTGCACATGCTCTGCAGATTCTAGAACAGTTCTTCACAAACTCCATTAAGGTTATTGATACAAGGGAGTTCTCCTTTTTGACAAAAGATTATTTATTGCCACTGCTACACTAGTCTATTACTGGTTTGTTCTTAAATTAAACAAATAAGCAACTGTTAATAATAGAAGGAGAGACATTCAACTTTAGGGAATTTGTTTTTTAAAAGGTACCCTTTTTGTTAAGCAGTAATATTTGTCCCAACTACTTTTGGGAGAGTCATAGTTTGAAGCACTGTCATCTGGTACTACACCACACATCCTACATAAAACCACTGCAATCAAATTACAGACAGGAAACCCCCCCAAAATAGGACTTTGTACAACTTGAAGACAGGAGCAGTAAACATGATTCAAGAGTAGTAGCATATGCAAAACCAGCACTGGAATACCAGGAGTAGTCTTAAGACTCCACAGCTATTTACTATCAGCTGCTGCTTGCCAGAAGCCTGAGCCAATTCAGAGAGAATCACAAGGGAAAAGTAAGTTTATAACTTAACTCAGCAGATGTGAAACGAAAAAGGACAAGATTAAGAAACAGATAAAACCATATTTACAATAATAGTAGTTCATAAAATAAGAAAAAGTAAAGCACCAGTAATCATTATGCTGAAGTGGGAGAGGACTGAGGTTTTTCTAATGCAAATTGAACTACCACAGTCATTTGTCCTTCTCCCATTACAGTAATTACCACAGCAAGATAAAAGTTGTAAGATCACTCTGATGGTGAGCGCAGCCTATCGAAAGCAGATGCAAAGATAACTGCTATTCATAAAATGAAGTTCGGGTGTTTCTCACAAACTTGGAAAACAATATAAAAACCACAGACAATGCAACGTATTACAAGTCCCTTGTGCATTAAAAGTTTATTTTATTTTTGTAATGGAACTGCACCATCGGTTACTCTAATTGAGGTATTTAGCCAAAATCCAGTATATAGTCAGTAAAATAACTACACTGCCTTATAGCTATGTAAAAACATTTGTACAAAATTTGTGTCAAATGTCAAATAAATAGGTAATTTTTGATACTTATGTAAAGAAAAGTGATTTGGATACTCTTACAGTTAAAAAAAACTCGCTTCACATATTTTAGGCAAACATTCAATTTTACATTAAAACAGACCTCAAACTGAAGCCCAGGTACAGGTCAAATACAAATGTAGAAACTTAAAAGTGCCAACAAACAAGATCATTCAAGTACAGTAAATGTTAAAAAATATATATATTTATTTAAATTTTCTGATGCATCAAACTGGTACAGGCCGTCAGGATTTAAATAAGACAAGAAAACATTTGAGATAAAGGACAAGAAACATTTTGTTCCAGAATAAAATAGAAATTGTTAATCCACAATTTTAGAAACAGAAAAGTCCACAGCAACTTATAAAAAGAGACGTGAGTTTATTTCTGTTTTGAATATGGCCTGGAAGAATCACAATTTATATCCCAACCACCAGGCGATGTTGACTTTTCTGTATCCATGCTCTGGCTGTAGGCAGATATAAAATAATTGCCCCCTTCTTGGTTTTGACTTGCAGAAGAAATTGGGTATGTTGTTCCCAGAAAGGTCTGATGAGTGAGTACATTAAAGTGACTGAATTGATGGGACATGTTTAATTGTCTACTGTAAGCTGGGAAGTTATTGAAAGGAGTTTGTTCAACTGAATTGTGTTTTTCTCCTTCAGCAGAGCATGTTGTAGGAACTGAAGTAATTGGTTGTATCTCTTCCAAGTCAGTTTTAGAAGTCTTTTCCATCAGGCCAATTTGTGCTTCAGGAGATAACTCTGTAACTGATAAGCAGCTCGCTTTTGCATCTGCTCCATGTGAGCCCTTGGCCTCTGCCTGCAAAGCTTCCAAATGAGCATCATACTTAGAGGCATCACTGCAGATTTCTATTTGTGATGTTTCATCCTCTGAATCCAGAGACATGTCCTCCTCATCCTTTTCATCCTTTTCTACAAGAACTACATTAAAAAAAAAA
Organism: Athene noctua; assembly: GCF_965140245.1. Classification (NCBI taxonomy): domain Eukaryota; kingdom Metazoa; phylum Chordata; class Aves; order Strigiformes; family Strigidae; genus Athene; species Athene noctua. The sequence continues at coordinate 14,902,216 of NC_134046.1, read as the reverse complement.
GAGAAAGTCCTATTCTATTGAAATACAAACTTTGGTTAGAAAAGCTATACACTACTCACAGAGTGTTAGGCTTCAGGTGTGTAAGTCCAATATCACTTAAGTCTTGGTCTTCTGCCTCTCTTGTTCACTTACTCAACACACACACTTAACCCTCTGTGAGTGTCCAGTTACTCCGATGCTAAAAGCTTCTGCGCATTGTGTTCATGTTTAGTGTTGGGAAATCCCAACTCCCAGCTCCAAAGGGGTTAATGTCAAAACAGCATCTGAAGTTACACAATTAAAGGAGTACAATTACTGACATCTCAGTCCTTTTATTAGGCTTTCTGAAAGCTATCCTTAAGTTTATCCTTTTCCTGAAAACAGACGGGCATACGTAGGCCAGGTTAGCCTGTAACTGCACTTAGGATCTCCTTCAGTGCTCCATCCCCGCTGCTCATCCCCCATCATTTAAAAAAGAAGAGTAGCTCGAGAGTTGGGTTTTCCTTGCCATCTGTGGTGGTCATTTGCAAGAGTAAAGGCACCCTGTCTCAAGGACCTCCCCCACACAGCTAATTAGGTAAAGAAAGCAGAAGTGTGTTTTTAATACTACCTGATTGTCTTTTGGGAGCGTCCGAGGGAGGAAGGCTGTTTTCTTCAGTAACCAAGTTGAGATACCCAACAAGACTTTTAAAATTTTGCATAAAGTCATCAACAGTAGCAACCACTATTCCATTATCAACATAATTTGAAAGTCTTTTGAGATTCTTTTCTAAATACATAAAAGGAGATTTTGAATTAATATTTAGCACCTCTTAGCAGAAAAGGGAGAGAAGTATTCATAGATTTTGTTTTTACCTGTTAAGAAGACGACGTGTCTCTGTTGTATGTTTTGAGCCTGAAGCCTGATAAGACACTCTAATTCTGGAGCATTTCGAGTTTGAGAATCACAATTATGGTAAGACAGAATCTCAACCAAGTGCTTCTTCTGATAGGTGTTCAGAAGGGTCAGCAGATTCAGGGCATTAGCATTCATTCTACAATGGGGAAAAAAGCACACTATTAGAAAGATACTTGATTTAAGGCCACTCTGACTATTAAGTCAAAAGACAAACATAAGAGTAAGTTCTACTTAAATGAGTTTTGGAGAATATAATTAAAGCTGAAGCACTGTAACAACTGGCAGTTGAAGAACACTACTTACCTCCCCAGCTCTTTAAGTTTTTTTTGTATTTTGCAGTGGACTTTCCACTGCCATTTCCCATCTGGGGTATTGAGATCCTCCAGAAACTTTAAGAACTGTTTTAATTTATCTGTTTTGGAGATACAGGATAGAAGTTAAATTCTGTGGTATGCAAACTGAAAATACTAGTTCAGTATATACATAATGCTTCCTTCTGTTTTTATCAAAGCATAGTTACACAACTGTGAACATCAGTCTAGTACTTCAGGTTTTCTGCAGAGCAGATTAGCCAACAACAATAATCCAAAACTGAGCTGCTTTTTTGTAGGCTGGATGCCTAACAGTGGTATCTGCTTGCATAAAAGCCGAGTTCAGTCCTACATGGTCTGCCTCGCAGAAATATCTATTTAAGAAACTGGTAACTTCGTCAACTATTCAATTTCAAATAAAGAAAACGTGGGGAAAAAAATGTAGTTTTTAAATATTTTTTTCTAGTGTATTTGTGGTTTGAGTAGTAAGGAATAAAAGGTTCCACAGACATAACTACACTCCCAACACAAACTTAGAAAGACAAGATCTCCAAGTTCACATGTTCCCCAGAAACATGTTCTCCAAAAAGGCTACTGAGGTAAGAAAGAGATTGAAGTAGCTGAAATTCTCAAAAAAACCCTCACAAAAATTAGATAGAAAACCGGAAAATTAGAAGACTTAATTCTTCCCCGCAATGAGTATGCTGAAATGTTAGTGTTCTGTTTGTGTTGGAAAGCTTCAGGAAGCGCACACTTACCTGTAGTGATGGACTCTGGATTAAGGACAGATTCATCTGACACAACAAAACCACCAGACACAAACAAGTCATTGTAAGTGTGATTCTTCACATCATCCAAACTATCGACACCCGCAAAGTTGACACAGGAAAGCCTCTTCAACGTTACTAAGCAAGGTATCTGTTTAACAATGTTAGAAATCAGAGATGTATAACAAAGATAATACAAAAAAAAAAAAGGAACTACAGAACTTCCTACTTACTAATACTAAATACCAAACTTTTCAAACCTTTTTTTTTTCTTGCCTTAGGAGGTGCTCTCTCAAAAACATTACAGCAATGAGCCAATGGAAGTTGAGCACTTCTTAGAATAATTTTACTTTCTGTCCAGCAGAGGTGCACAAACTGCAGCTGTTGGGAGTACCCAAGGTCATCTGACAGCTGCCTCCACATGCCATTAGAGCATCACACAACTAGAAGCAGAACTACTCAGGCCTCTGTACAACTTTACAACTACTAAGAATAAATACACATTAGCATGTATGTGGAGGTGGAAGATGGCATTCACCACAACCATTTTTGTTTCTTCAAACAGCAACTAAAACTAAATGCTATGTTGATATGAGAAAGTAGCCTTGCTCAGAATGAGCTTTGTCTCCCCGGTTTTAACAACAGCTTTCTAAAGTACACATTTACTTATGTGAAATACCTTATGGATGAGGTTGGCGATGTCTTCATTTTGGATAATTATCAGGAGTTTATCTAAAGCAGCTCTTTTAAGGAACTGTTCTGGGTGGCACTCCGTATTACCTAACTTTGTAAGATATTCCTAACGCCACAGAAAGAGAAGATGGTGAAGAAAAAGTGAATAGGTGGATCAGCCAAAACAATCCCCACATGATGACCACATCAAATAAGTTTTCCACTCGAATCTCAGAGGGACTGGTTTCCTTGTCTTTCTGATACATTAATTGGAAGGACGTAGCAACACAGAAATAGACTGTTTCAGCAATTCCATCATTCTTACACATAAATGACCAACTGACAGTCTATCAAAATTGCATGAATTTTCAAGCCAGAAGTTTTTATTCCACTTTCAACTTTCATCTTACACATTTAACTACAGAAGAACAGTAATCTCCAAAAGTTACCTGTACTATTAACTGGAGTTAATAAAAACCCCAAAACCACACACATGGACTTTTCATATATTCCTTCTAAAATGGTAAGCTATCACATTTTGCCCTTGTTACCTTTTTTCCATACAGCTACCCCCGGCAGTATTTTCCGAAGGAACCAAACTACAGCCTGCTCTGCTTTCCAACTGTAACAAAAAGACTTACATGAAAGCTAAATATAAGCAAGTCTACCTCAGAAGCTCAGACGAGAAATGGGACAGGACAGCCTACTTTCACAATTCAACATTTCTGAAACAAATTTCAGACTCCCTTAGGTTTCCAAGTCCAGTTTTGTACATTCTGATTTAAAAGGCACTCTATTCTATTTTAACACTATACAGAGGATGAACTGGAACATACTTACCTTGATTTCTTTGCAGAGAATGCTTTCCTCTTCTTCATGAATATAAAATTTCACAGTGTTTTTCTGTACATCTTTAATAATTTTGACCAAACTGTTAACTACTTCAGGTTTTAACTGGCTTATAAAATCAGAAAAGGCTGGTTGGGTTAGTAAGTTTAAGTTCTCTGGGGATTTCTGTGTCTTTTCCAGTGGTTCCATCATATCACCACTGGCAGAGGTCTGATCATCTATTCCCTCCTTTGCTAAGGGTAAGCTTGACGAGTGCTGCTCATTAGAATGCAGATCTTCCACCACATTATTACACAGTGGCTCTGGTAACAACGTCGTGTCAGAGTCCCTGCAAACAGGTAACGTGTCGGGTGGAGGATTCAGTGCAGCGTCACTAACCACTTCTGCTGATTCAGGACTAGAGTAAATGGGTGGAGTATGCCTAACGTACGAAGACGACAAAATAACACTATTCAACTTTTCACTCAGTGTCTCTATATACTCTTGGACAGAAACCTCTGATGCCTGTAAACATATGTATTCAGAAAGTCTCATTATCCTCTCTCGAGCAGAGAAGACCGGTGTGGACACACCACTAACATAAGCAATATTCTTTTGCTGCAAAATTTCTTGAATTTTTCTTGCAAAGAGATTATATTCTTCTAATAGCGTAGTCTCTATTACTGCACTAATGGAATGCTTAGTTGTGAAAGGGTGATCTGCTAGCCCACACTGATCTTCGAGTTTCTCCACTTGTCTTGTATAAAGTCCATCTTCTGCTGTCCCCTTTTGTGTGTCTGAAAATGGAGAGCATGGAAACTGATAATCAGAACTTCTCTGCCTATTTATTACCCGGGGGTCATTAGGAAAGGCATCCTTTGGCGGTAAATACACCAGTGGTTCTTCTGGTGATTTCAGACCTATATAGGAAGAGTTAATCATCATAATCTTGTTTGAAAGTCATACACGACTGATATACTAATACCTCCAAAACACAGTTTTAAAACAGCATTACTGTTGTGCCTCCCCCCGCCAATCAACTTAAATCCAAAGACTCAAGTGTTACTGTATGCTGAGGTACAGAAGCACAGAAAATTTAATAGCTCCTAAAACAGTAGAACAATAAAGTTTACTCAAAAAGCAGAATACAAGTAATCCTCCCAGAGATTGCATCTGATTAAGCATAACAGGAACTGCCTTAATTACAAAAAAAAAAAAAAAAAATCAAATTAGAAATCAAGCAGGGTGACAAATTATTCAAATATTTTCATCTGCTACTAGGTTATAATCCTCAGGCTTTCAGAAGGCTTGTTTTAGCCACACACTACCTTGTGGACTTAGACTGCAACTTGCAAGCTGCACGTCTGATCTCACAATTGAGAACAGACTTTTTTTTGCTTAAAAAGGTAGGACGTAAGTCTTATGGTAATTACTGATACACAGAATCAGTCCTGCTGCAAGCAGTGCTGAAAGCCTCTCATAATCCAAACCTCAGATCATTTCTGCTGCACTGAGTTTCTTCACCATCCATATTCAAAACTATGGTTTTGTTTGGTTTTGAACCAAATTTAACACTTTGCTGCAATTAATGATATATATACACAGATATTTCAGATATATACAGGTATTTCAGTATATATCTGTTCCATAAATACCTCAAAGGAGGGTTTGTTTGTAGGTTTTGTTTGAGGTTTTTTGTTTGTTTTTTAAGTAGTGTATTATTGTTAAAGCTAATACAGTTGTAATCAGAAAACCAGGTTTCTGGAACAGAAGCAATAACTTTTAGAAACTGTCTACTATTTTGGTTTAGTGTTCTTTTGGAATGGTCAATTTTGTAGCCAATTAAAGCAGTTATAGTCAGTCCCTAATTTGATCAGGTCCATCCAGATCTAAAAGGAAAACATCTGCCACTCACAGGATCCCTTTTTCAAGGTGACAGTATCACCTCATAGTTACTTTTTGCCAGTCATACAGAGACACCAGAAATGTGGTTCCGTTTTATTTTCCTTATCAGTGAAACTGAATGTTCTGTCTTCATCCTTCAAACCACATCCTTTGAGCCAACCCATATTGCTAGTTTTCTTTAAAAGCACTAAACGCAGATATAAATCCGGTTATATCAGAGTTCCATTCTATTTGATTGGAATCTTTTTTCTGTTGCCCTATACCTTCAGTGTTGATCTACACCTTTTGTATACACAAGGTACATTAATTTTAAAAGACTTTGAAGAAGTAGGTACCAAATTATAATGTTAACAGAGTAAACTTAGTTTAAGCTCATTTGAGATACAAGGTACTTAAGAATCTGTTAGCTATCTCATTCTTCTTGAGCTGCTCAACACACAGAAGCTACATCACTATTGTAATCAAGAAATACTGTACTATAACCAAGTCTTAGCAAGAAGATTAAACGCTATATTATGGCTTTAAATTCAGGACTATTTTTATAACTTCTTACATTTTAATACAGCTGATCAGTTGCATACCAATTTTTAGCAATTTTCTATAAGGAGAACACACTTTCCAATCCTTTTTAAGATTTCTAGTTGCAATTATCCGCCCATCCAATCTTTCAGCAGAACCTAGCAAGTTCAAATACTGAATTCCAAACAGTTGTGCACCTTACCAGATAAACACTCAAGCATTCACATTTCTAAATTATGTCAGTATGTACCCAAATCATTATTCTCTACCAGCATCTGTTCTCATCCAGCAGATTTCTGTATTAATCAAATATCAGAAACACTGCATAGGCTATATATATGCTTGTGTACCAACATGTGACTCCAGAATGGGATATATGGAAGACACAAGCTTTTAGAACTTTAGAACTTTAGTGTTCATTCACTATTTCTAGCAACTTGAAGAGTTAAACCCGTCTTACCTGTAATTGGAATAAGTTTCCAGTGCATTCCAACTTCTACGTTATTTGAGTTGGAACGTTGCCTGCGATACACATGTTCTATAGGTGTACTAGGACAGGGATTGTAGTCTTCAAAACTACTTACACTTCCAGTGCTTGCTTCCTAAAAAACAAAATTCTCAGCTCAAAACCTTTTTTTTTTTTTTTTGGTACCTGTTAAGCTTTTACATTCTGAAAAGCTGACAGAACACCTGACTTTACTAGCATACTGGTAATTTTGATGTCAATCTTAAGTCAAGTCAAGTCAAACTTGGAAATGTTTACAGGAGGTACTTATATATTTCATTTACCTGTTTGACAATTTCTGAGACAGTTGTCTCTGCTGATGGTCTATCATTAAGTAAATAATGCAGTCCTCAGCACATGCCTTAATGTACAGAGGCTGGGTGGGGCAGGGAGAAAAGGAGGCAAAGGGAAAAAAATTTTAAAAACTAATTGCTCCTTAGCCTTTTTCAGGCTGTTGTCTTAATAGCTGACTACAGTCATCAGATGGTGGCATTACTGAGGAATTGCCTGCAACTACTACTAAGCCCCTGAACAATCCAATTTCATCTCATATTCCAGATGGTTAGAAGCAAAACAGCACAGCAGGACAAACTCCTCCCTGCTCCATGACTCAGAAACTGAGCTTTGTGTAGAAGTATCACTAACAGAGATGACAGAACAACCACTCTGCAGAGTAATGTGATCAAGCAAGCAGCTGGGGCACTCGGAACCCTAAAGCACAAGGGCCTTCTCCAAAGGGTGTTCTGCCAGTTATATGCCGTCATGAAAAGTACGCACAGAACACCTATACACCACTGCACCAAGAGAGCACACAAAGAAAGCTAGGCATGCATTTAAGCGCTCAGAATTTTCAACTCTGCTCCCACCAAAACAAAATAAAGCCAATTTCCCCAACCATCTTTAGTATCCATAGAGCATTTAAGACAGTGCATTCCACTATGCACATTTCTGAACACTTTATCACTCAGACACTGCTAGATGGGCAGAATAAGCCCATCATCTTTTCCACAATACCAGACCAAAAGATGATTGCAGGACCCTCACTTGTGCACAGAAGTGAGGGGCATTTTCTTGCCCTATAAAATGCCTGCTACTATTCAGTAGGAGAGAGAATGCACTTTGGAGGGGCTGGACCAAGACCAATTCCCAAAACGGGAGCAATAACTACAATTAGAACAAAAGGATGCTTGATTGAAAACCAGTGAGCATCACTTCATTAACCCTGAGGTACTGTCACTAGAAAAGGTCACTAACTCAGACAAAGAAACAGTCAGCTGAGGCAAACTGTTGCCATTGGGTTTTCTGGTTTGTTTTCAAGATAATAGTTCAGAACCTGTAACGTATACTTGGTTTCCAAAGAAAATCCACTTAGGTTTTTTTGCCAATCTGTTCTATCAAGACAAGAGAAACAGCTCTCGTTCTGTTTCTCTAGAGTAGCTATCGATCACCTGTGGATAAACATTCTTGTTTAAGATCCCTCCAACCAACTCTAAATATGAAATACAGATTGCAGTTTGACTTCTTTCACTTTCCTGTTTACGACAAGAAAGCAACAGGCCAAAACAGTCCTGAAATTATACAGTCTATGCATAATGTATTTATTTTTGGTTTGCATTTGGGAGAGAAGAGGGAAGAATTCACAGTGTATAAGCTTTGAAAGAGATGGTCTCAACTTATATCTGGGAGGAACCTGGTCAAAAAAAGGCTCATTTCTGTGCCTCAGATGGAATTTCATAATCATGACAAGTTGTCGTATCCAAATTATCTATCAGGTCTATAGATGAAGTAGTACACAAACACTGATGGCCTGTCCTGCAACCACTGCTGAGAGAGTCCATATGGAACAGCAACTACTGCCTTATAACATGCTTCAGGAAGAGTAACAGCTAGGCAGTGACTATGACGAGGAACTCTCAAATCTCTCCTTACTGAGCTTCAGGTTCAGCAAACCTCAATACCCTAGGCCAGACCAAGAGTCACCCCCGAAAGGAGGAGGAAGATGGCAGGCAGCATATAAGCTGTTACAGTAACACTATACTTACTCTGTGCAACAACTTCACATACTGCTAAAAACCCCACCACCATAAGCAAGCTGAGCAACAGAATAAAGCACCTTTTTGCTACAGGAGGTAGAAGACAACTGCAAGGCTCTGGTCACAGAAAACATGAAAAGACACCCTATGTATAGCACTCAGCCACTGAAAGACAGAAGATTTGCTGCCTATTGCTGGAGCAGCTGCCTGTGACACTTACTGTAAAGCTAGTGAGGAAGACTGACCATGGTTGCTCTCCATCTTTCAGGTATTCTTAATTATAATTTTATTACAAAAAGAGTAGACAAAAAAACAGGAACACACATCTCCAAGTTCAGAAGATTTCTATACATGCTCCTACCAAACAGAAAAGCTTCTTTACAGAAAAGTTAGAGCTTATCTATGTTTACCTATGTAAAAAAAGTGTTTTTTTCATTCAGTCTCATGATATTTATGAAAATAGTACATTCACTGTCAGCATCTACCTGCATAGCAGTTTCACTTACTTTTAAACGTGTGTGTTCAAGGCCCACTTCATTAGCTGAAAGCCGTAGATCAACATCAGCAGGGTAGGGTAAGCATGCCACATCAGTTTCCAGTACCCCCGGACTCTGTAGGTCCTTAAAGGTAACATTTTCAGCCTGAGCAGTATTAGGAAGCTCATGATCATCTTTGTCCTGTGCTGGAATGGATTCATATTCATATTTTTGTCTCATATCCTCTTCAATGTCATCAGCGCTTAATCCTAAAGCTTGATTTACAGATCGTGCCAATGATGCATCCAAGTGTCCTGCACTAGCTAGTGTTTCTGAAAGCAGTTTAATGAGGCCATTTGTGTCAGTAACAGCAGCGTCGGATACATCTTGCTGCCTCAAGTCAGTATCGTGTCCACCAAGACCAGTATTAATTGAGAGAACAGAGTGTGGCGAATCCGAGGTTCTGCCCCCTTGGAGTAGGGGGAGGAGGGGAAAAGTAATCCATTACTAAGGTTTTTTTAAAAAGCAAAACCAGAGCCCTCCCAAAAACCTGCTGCACACCCAGTGTCACTCCTTAGCATCAATTCATACAGTACACATACATTTACTTTCTTAACAAAAATTTTTAAACAGGTATATGTTGATAAAAGGACAGTTTCTAAAGCTAACAGTCTCCTCCAGATAAACAATTACCTTTTTTAGGTCACTCAACACCACACTATTTTATGTTTTAATAGAAGTCACACACTATGATCTGTGCATTTTATGGAAAAATTGTAAAATCCTCCATCACTTGAGAGAAAAAAAAGATTAGTTTGAACAAAATATTTACTTCCCTTTATCCTATCGCCGTTGCTCCAGAAGCTGATGAGTATCTTAATAAGTATCTTATGAGCTTAACCTCATAAGTTATCGTAGACTGAATGTAATTCTAAAACTTCACCATGCCTATTTATACTAAACATATATTAACCTCATCCTCTTGGATGAGTAAACACCACAGGTATTTTTTCTTCTTGGACAGAGACAGGCCAAGAAACTACTTAAAGTATCTGACGAACCCCTAAGGCATTTATCATAAACAATGTATTTCCATATAAGTGCTGTTTGACTAATAAACATCTAAATATGTTTAGATACTTAAGCTCACAATATTTTAGGTAAGGCTTTCTGTGCGACAAACTACTGGGGTTATATAAAAACATGGAATTCAAACCATAGGAGAGATGTTGTTTTGGTACCCCTAGAGGAGTTAAGTCAAAATTTAGTTTTAAACAGATATTGTTCTGATTACAGCCAAGTAGAAAAGCATTCACATATTCTACATTAATAACCAGTGTGAAAAGACCCTGAAGGTTAAGAGACTTCCATCCTCTGTCTCCTCCATTCACACATACCAGCATCTTTTGTCCCTCTCAAAAGGCAAATTTATTCCTAAAATCAGCCACTTCATCTTCCAAAACGATTCATGTACACATGAGAATGACTGGTGCTTGCTATAAATCCCCCTCTCCCTTGTGCCACCCTTCTCCCTATTTCTTCTTTTGAAGGAGGCCTATATCATTGCCTTGAGAAAAGGGTCAGGAAAAGAGGAACCAAAGGGGTTTTTTTTGGCAGATCATAAGTAAGTATCAGAAAATATCTGTGATAATTATCCGAGGTTTGGATTTATATAATTTCACATACAGAATAATTCAATCAATACTATTAGGTTGTTTCCTTTGTCCCACTACACACATTACTGGCTGTTTCAAAACTTAACTGTGCTCATGCTTAGCAGTTTAATTCTCCCCTTTAATCTGAATGTTAGGTACTATATAGAGTATTGGAGCCATAAAGAACTACAGCAATGCCTGAAGACAAACTCTGCAAAAGACATTACAGTATCAAAGCTGCTGAGTACTCTGTCTTTGGACAGTTCCACTGCTAAGCAAACTCCCTGGAAGTCTGCCTTCTTTACGAAGAGGCAGAGGAAAAGCAACAAATCCTTTTAACTTGTCTCCTCAAAAGAGACAACTTACATAAAAATAAAATTCATCTCTATTGATAGATCTCAGACCAATGTTTAAATGAACCATCATGCATTAAAATATCCACAGTACGCAAAAAATACTCATTCTATAAAGATTAAACGTTAAGTATGTTTTGAATTACAATGTTTAGAGAGGAATGCCAAACAAAGACTTTCTTACCTTCATACTGACAACTATTCTCTGAAGATTCACTCATTTTTATGTATTTCCGCAAGTTTTCAGACTGTTTTTCCAGCTTCCTTTTCAGACCACTTTTATTTCTAGGGTCTTCAGAATCAGAATCTCCACCTACATTTTTTTTCCTACATTGGATTAAGTTAATAAGTTCTTTCAGTCTGTCAGGATCATAGTCTCCAGAATGAGGCAGTTTTCGCTTGGCAGCAGTGGCTTCATATTTTGTATGGATTCTTTTCCCACTTTTTGCATTGGCAAAGTCAGAGTCGTCTTCCGTGACTTCATAATCTGAGATGGGACTGAACTGTGGAAGTTTCTGACTTCCCTCCATCAATTCCTTAGCTCTAGAAACAGGTAGTTGATATGTCTCACAACCAAAAATATAGTTTTGCAAGCAGCTGTCAATATGAGATTTATTTTTTGGAGCAGAATAAAGAAATTTTTTCTCATCCAACCGTGACTCATACTGATGTAATACAAATTCTCTATATTTTCCAGAGCCACTATAGCATCTTTTCATATACCCATTTATAAACCTTTCCACAACAGCATTGAAATCTGAAGTAGTGTCTTTACGAGACTGGATTAAAGCAAAATGCAGAGCCTTAATAAACTTTGTGATTTCTGGAATGATTTCCCGATTTTCGTGCAAAACCATGGTAGCTGAATTTTTCTCTGTTCCCAATGGAATGCTTTTTTGTGCTGCCATAGAAGAAAAGGGAATTCACAATTAAAATCAAATCATAAAGCTATAAATAAATGATGACTAGTTAGCATTAATTCTGTACTATACATATTTGGTGAAACACTGTTTGGAATAACTGTGGAGAAATAACCCAAAAGCCAGGGAAGTAATTTTTTTGTGAAGTAACAAGCTTTAAAGCCTGCTTAAAAGTCAACCTACTCATGGTCATGATGAACTGTTCATTTCCATAATTTTGTGGTAACCTGTATCCTAGATACACATATCATTTCCAATCGTTACCATTATCATTTCCACCTGAATGACCTTTCTAGAAGGCCACTTCAAAGACTTGCTAAGGTTTACTCAGCAGCAGCCTAAGAGCTCTCTGCAAGAAAGAGGGAAGCCTGTGCAGTCCTGATGCATTCGCTGTGCTTCTAAGCTCACTGGACCCTTGCTGAAAGAATTGGGAGTATTTTTAACAAACCGGTATGCACACACTTTAAATGTTAAGATGTTATATCTCCTCTAACCAAGATATAACCAATTTTCACAATTGTTACTTAAGTAAAAGGTATTAAAATAAGAAATGTACAGATAAAAATCTAGGAAGCTGCCAAAACTTAGGACAAAAACTTCTCTGTAAGTGAAATGTCTGTAAAAAACTATGTTTTGACAATATAACTTCTAACTCACAGCAGGCCATAAAGGACTGCATTCTGCTGATGGTACTACTTATTGCAAATTTCAACTGTAAAAGATTAAAGTCTCATTCCAAAGCATTAAAGTTCTACTGAAACTGTCCTTTCAGTCATCTTTTACTGCCTTGTTTTATCAGTATGCTCTTTGCTCAGTTTTTAATGCCATAATACAAAAATTACAGGTACATTGAAGACTTTCGCATGTTTTATCCTTTATGTTTTGATGGTTAAAGAAAGCCCTCAAACGTCTCAAGTGCCACGTTATTACTAATGCATAGATCCCTTGGAATACCGATGCTCAGTTTTACTGGAATATACAATGAAGAAATTTGAACAAAGTTTTACCTTCTCAAATATGAACAAACCAACCTAAAATCTGTAGTGTGTGAAGTACTTTTGTGAAGAAATAAACACCTTTTTGAACACCATCACTATGACCATAACAAACGCAAACTGTTATTCCTCATTTACACTGACAGGCTATAGCACTACTCAGTCTTCAACAGAATATGTAAGCACATACACAACACTCAACAGTGAACAAACTTACTCGAGCTCATTATACCTCTCGGTTCTGGAAACAGAAACAAAGCATGTAGCATGCGGGGCCGTCCAGTTTGGTGGTCTAGAACACAAGAAAATAAAAATAGTTGAGAAGATGACCACTATGCTTCAAAAGACAATCTAGTACTCAAAACCCCACCCCTCTTTAAAAAAAAACCAAAAAAACAACAAACAAAAGCAACGCAAAATCAAAAACTCAGAGTACGCATACCATAAGGGGACATCATTTGCCAAGGAGAAAGAAGAAAAAGAAATCCTCTGTCCAGAAGTGGTTTCACAAGAACCTGTTTTCAATCAAAAAAAGTACACCATTTCAAACAAAGACATTTGTTCACTACGCATACTCTGTAAGCTGAATATCACCATGGGTAGAAAAGTGCCCTGATACAACACTTAAGAATATGCCAGCTAAGGAATTCCAGCGAGATCATGGATATTGTAGCATGCCTCAATTAATAGGTAGTAAAATGATTTTTCAAAACGGGAATAGTCAAATGTGTAGCACTCACAAGTTTCTCTTTCTCTAGTTTTTGTAGTAAACCCTCCAAGTGACTACCAGAACGGGACTTCTCCACAACTTCGTAAAGGCTACAGTACATGCCGTTCTTCAACACTGACATGATAGAAGCACAGAAAGATAAAGTAAGAAAAAAAGAAACAAAATTTTAATTCAGGGAACTTTTAAAAATTCTGATTAAAAAAAAAAAAGCTAGAACTCTTTACCTTCTTTTGCTCCTAGGTAAGTTTCTTTATAGAACAACACCGGTGAAACTTTTTTCTTCAACTGATCAATGCTCATAACTTTTTCAACCTCAAGCTTCTCAGGACTGGAGATGAAGGGTGGCGGGAGGGAGAAAAAAAAATAAAGACCTCTTTTTTCCGCCCATAGTCCTACCCTCATTGACCAAGCAAGAACTATGAAATACACGCTCTTAAAAATCACTTCCTTAGACTGTCTCATGAGCCAGTGGTGTTTATTCCAGCAAAGGAGTGTGTGTCACTTCAAAGGAAACAGAAAAACCAAACTAAAAAACAACAAAACACCAAACAAAAAAAAGAAATGCTGACTGAGTTGTGTGCACAAACTAAAAGCAGCTCTGGACACACATGACTCAGGAGTCAAGTTTGACATATTTAAAGCATCTAGTCAATTTTAATTTTCATCTGAGTATGTCCAAAATTCACCAGTCTCTACTGGAAAGAGTTTTAGCACAGCCATATTACAAACTTACTGTTTAAATGGTAATACTCACAGCTTGCATGGAAGGAAAGGACGTGTTGCTGATTTCAAAGAAACATGGCACAAAAGTTTGCCTTTATTCCAAAGCTGTCCCCTCCATAATGTATAGTTAGATTTATCTAAAGATGAAGAAAGAAAGACTAAGCAAAACCACTTGCTACATGAGACTGAAAGGAAATGGCATTAAAGAGGCTGCTGAATCTCCAAAAGCTGTTAAATAGTAAGTTAAAAGGTAACAGAAAGGCTATTTAAAATCTTATCATGGTTTGACCTGCTCTGAGCAGAGCAAAGGAGGTTGGTATGTTACCTGTACCTGTCTATATAAGCATGCCCCTGATGCCAGCATCTGTGGAACAATAGCCTCTTTCCTTACCTTAACTGTCAACCACTTTCATACATATTAATATCTTGTTTGGATGAGGTTGAAAGAAAAGCAAGACAGAGGATATTATTTGAAGTGCCATTGAACAGGAGATTCAGGAACAAAACATAAGTTCTTACTACACTGTAAGCAGAAAAGGAGGGAAAAAATACTTTTGATTTTCTTGAGTTCTACTTTGTTCTGGTAAAAGATTAGGGTGTCTCTTTGATCATCTAGTAGCAGGAAGAGATGCCTGACATCAGTGTGGTACAGGACAAAACTCAGGTATACAGTAAGCATGAACTAAGCTGGTTAAAGACAAAACTGCACAGACAAAAAGGTCCAAAACCTTCCATGTCTGTATCATAATAACAATAAACTTCAATTCATTCTTACCTGTACTTCTATCTGTACTGAAGCTGTTTGATCTAACAAAAAGAAACAAAAACAACAGAATGACTACGTTGAGACAGAAGCTTCTGGCTACTAAATCTTACCTTAAGGGTACTTTATCAGTCTAACAAAATAGCAACACTAAAAATCCCCCCCTAACCTCAAGCTATCTTGAGCTATTTTAGGTATCTTGACAACTATGTTTAGCACCACACATACAGTCCCCACATCTGGATGCCGTCCTATCAGCACAGGTATCATAGTGTATCTGTAATCAACTGCCCATTTAGATAATCTCTCCACAAGCAGTAAGACGACACCATTGAATCATTCAGTGAAAAAGTATATAGAGTATTTTTTTAGAATACCAAGTAAGATAATGTGAACATTTTTATGTCTGTGAATTTCCTCAGTTATGCAAATAAAACCACTATACATGGATTCCACCTAGTCAGAAGACCAACGGGTGAAAAGAGCAGCAGAAGTGCTTCCTACAGGGGCCAGCCTGCTGCATTAAACCAAGTCTGTCACCTCTTGCTTTGCATTAGAAGTATTTATTATGCTAAGTCCCTGTGACACATCCATTCATTTCAGCACTGTTTATCTAAACCAATTCTAAGCTACTGCCAAGAGCTTTAGGCTGCATGCAGTCTTTCCAAAACTCATTTCCTAGCTTACCTTGATGGGGGTAAGAATTTTGGTACTTGCACCATTTCATCTTTATAAGTAAACTTAACGACAGCATAAGGACAAACATGTCTCGGTCTTCGCCTTATCTCATCAAAGCCATATTCATAAAAATAGTACTAGAAAAAGAAGTGAACACAATGTTAAATTAGAAGTCTGTAAACTGTATTTTGCAAATATACTAACAATCCATGACCCTTCTTCACTGAAAGGTGTACTCTTTCATAGGAATAGCTTACAAAATATACCTGATGATTAATGATTTAAATAAACAAAGAGAGTATGTCTGAAACCTGTTATGCCAAATATTAACTGGCATATAAAACAAGTTATAAGTTACTATAATAAATTACATTTATGTTCCTTTTACCAACAGCCAGTTTCTTCAAAAGCTGATACCTGAATTAAGGAAGCTTTTAAATGCCGTTCTCATAAGTACTTCATAATACAATCAATTAAGGTAATTTTTTTACCTTCTCCTCCCTCCTTTATCAAACACTGACAGGATGGACACTATTTCAGAAGCTAATCAAGAATAAAAAAATATTTTTGCAACATTTATTAGAAAGTATATTCTTGATGAGGTAAGGGACAATTAACAAAACCAAAAAAAGTTTCACTGAGAAAAATAAATATTGCTATGAGTTTTTGAGTCTATCCTTAGTTCAGTCACAGAATTCTAATGTTAAAGAATAACGTCAATTAAGGCAAGTTTGTAAAGAGAAATGAAAACATACACTAATTTTCTAGCCATCTGATTCAGTGCCCAGCCCTGATTTACAGAAGTCAAAAGAAGTTGTAATACTGAAGAGAATGCTTTCAAGTAAGTATCCTGCAATCTATGGACTTGACGGAATAATATGATTGCAACTACAGGAACAGATGGAACAGCTAGCGAAAGAGATGCTCAGAACTGATTCCATTCTCTCCTCCTTCACTATCTCCAAACCTGAGAATTTGGCATGGAAAACAAATGAAACAGGAAAAAAAAAAAAAAAGAAAAGAAAAAAGAAAAATGCTGTTCTTTGCTAACCCTGTTTTCCCTTTAAGGACTCTCACTTTAAGGACCCCACTAGCCAGTTCTACTTTTACACTTCAAACTCCATATATTATCTCCTGTCCCCCCCAGCCTACATTCTAGTCCCCACGTACATTCCCTAGCTATATCATATTCCACCTACATCCTAGTCTGAAAGAGATCTCCAGTTGGGTCCAGGCATATAGAAGGGAAACAAGAGAGGCTGACATGTTGTTCTGCAATTTCTAATGCAGGCATTTGTTGGCTACTGCTAAACATAGACCAGACTGCAGCTTTACAGGACATGCTTCACATTTGTTCTCTCTTCAATGATTTTATCTCCATAATTTCAGAAGTTCTGTTGATAAAGTTCTTTTACAAGAAGTTAACACAATGTTCAACTTCCCTTTACCTGAGTAAGTTCGTAGGCTCGATAAGCCAGCAAGGAGGTTACTTTATTTGCATTCTTTGAAACATGACATTCATGCTTTGGTGTTGGATCTAACGCACTCTTTACTGTTGATTCCATTGCTTTCATACCGATGTGGTCATATATGCTTTTCATTTTTCCCTGTAATAAAGCAGAAGAACTGTACGCCTAAGTTTTTCTCCTGAAAACTGGCAAATTGCTTCAAGTACCAAAGGAAGTAAGACCAGGGAAATTTAAACAGGCCATTAAAAAAGCCAGTTACAGAAGTACATTATTCATACTTTCAAAGAAAACAAGACATTTTTGCCTTTCATAAAAATTTATTATACTTAGCTCAATGTCAACATCAGATTTTAAACCTGGTAGGGTTCTAGCTTCTCTATAAGCAGATAATTGCATAAATGGAAATTGAATGTTAGGTTAAAACCACCTTTATTTTATCAGTAAGCAATATAATCCTTCAAGAATAAGCAAGATCAATTTACCTTTATTATTTTAAAAACAATCACATCTCCAGTTGCTCCAGCTTCTAGAGGATTAGGCTGCAATAAATCAGCATACCTGGAGATATATACACCTGAGAGGAGTATAAAAAAACCCACCACATTATGCTGAATGTTAGAACGTTAATAGAAGTTTAAGAAGCATTACATGGGAATTAAAGCTCAATGTATACCAAACAAAGATACAACAATCTTTTTGGAATATGATCAGAGAAAGGTGTAAGGGCATGTTCACAATTCATAACTTCAATACAGTAGAATAAATGTTTACTTTCACCAACTGCACTATGAAACACCACAGCAGAACATGGACACTAGCTCAGTTTGAAAGGAGCACACCCACATCGCTGAAAGTGGTGTGACCAAGAAGACAAGCCATGCCCCCAGGCTATACAGATACTGCTTTCAGGTGTTTTTTTTTAAACAGCTGAGATCCTTCTGCACAATGTCCCATCGCATAATGTGGAGATAAGTAGTGAAGGTATGACTGAGAAGTAAGGCAGGAAAACACTGGCATCTTTCATTCTACACTGTTGACAAAAATACAGTTTTGAAATCATGAACTGACACACAAATGAAAAGTTAAAATAATTTCTTTCTTTTCAACACTTCAGCCATAATTTCATAGATTTTAAGGCCTCAAACACAAACTATAGTTCATTGGTGTAGTTAGGTACCTCAGATCAAATAACTGTAACTGAACTCAGGTACTCACAAAAGCATCCATTTTGCTTAGGTTCCTCTCATTCCAAGTCTGTATTAACTGCTTTGGTAAATTGTGCCAGAACCTTTACTGGCTATAACAGTAAAAAATTATATGCTCATATACCTTTGTTCTCCCCCTATTGCATCTGTTCTGCTTTCAACTTGAAAAGCTTTGCTAAAGGAACTTTGTATTTTGCACTTTCAAATCTCTTAACACCTCGTGACTTTTCCAAGTCTCCAATTTATCGATGCTCTTCTTGGATTCAAGAACTTTAGTTCTATCTACATCAATACTAAGATGAGCTACTATTTCCATTAGGTGTTTCTGAATGCATACATATGCTGAATGTACACACAGAGAGAAGCACACAGCCATAGATTACATTAGTTCTTTGGCCTCCCAATTCTACTGGGAAGACATGATATATTGGTTTGACTTAAGTCAAAATAAGAATTAGGTCTTCCCTTTTGGAAAGGGATTTAAATTAACTAGTCAAAAACAGAGTTATGAAATTGCATTCTGATGTCAATCTACTTTGCTAAAAATCCCTAGCTGTGATGTTCCTGAAGTGACAGAAAGGACTGAAAATTTACACAACTACATCCCATTATCTGCCAACTCATACTGAGTAATACCAGCACATAGAATCAAAAGATACATTACCCATGGAAGGGCTGCCGAGAATTGTTATTTTGGAGTGGCCCACCTGCAGCCCCTTTTCGCATATGCTTTGGATCTGAAGAGAACAGACATTTTTTTAAGCATGTCTACCAGGAAAGTCAGAATGTGAACAGAACAAACAGTGAGAAACAAGAGTTACAGAATTTTGACTGAGCTAAAAATAACCCCCCACAACCCAGAACCCCCCCCCAAAAAAAAACCCTTATAAGCAAAACTACTCAGTGGCAAGACTAGTTTGAATTGCTGTATAAACTGTTAAACTGTGCAATTCAAACACTCAGTATAAAGCAGTTGCACAGACTGACCCATATCTTAAGGAAAAAAAGCCTCCCTATATGTTAAACATACGTTATAAACATTACTTGTTTTTAACACACAAAACAGAAGTAAACCTACCAAATAATTAATACTTAAGAAAACCTGGCTCTATAATAACAGAATAAGCACAGAAATTCCCTTTCCATCACTTTCATTAAAAACATATGAACAAAAAACATACATAAAAGATAAGATCCATTTTCTAATATTACAAGTTACCTTCTCCTTAAGGTAACCTCTTCTTGATGCAAAAAATTCCTCACCACCAAAAATCAACTGCAATGAAAACACTCAACATCCCTTTTCAATTAACAAAAACAAACCACAAACACAAACCCAATAAAACCCCACATGCCATCCAGAAAAATCTATCCTTTTATTTATAAAATCAAGACTAAACCAAAGAAGACATGTGACAGACACATGTAAATAGAGCACCATAAACAGCAGAGAATAAAGGATTTACACAGTGACATAGTACCGTATCTTTTTCCCATCCTTCTACACCTTCCAGTGCTGAATTTTTCAAAAATAAAGACTAGTAAGTGTGTCAATAAAATACATTAAGTTTAAAAAAACAACAACAAAAATTCTTAACTGATAAAGAGAAAGCATTTATATGCAGTTTTGTTTCCTTACCTGAGGTCGATCAACCATCAGAAATGCATAGTTTTCAGAAAGCTCTTTTTCTAGACGACCATCAAATTTCAGCTCTCTGCGTTTTTCTGTGAACTGTTATTACAGAAAGTTCTTAACACATGTAGACAGATTACTGCTGTCACATTCAGGTGTCAATGTTTTAAGGCCCCATCTATGTTAGCAGATCCAAGTGCAGAAAAATAATCAAAAGATAACTTGAATGAGACTATAGTACACTAAAATTATATTTAAAAAACCATTATACCCATGGGAAATATTATTGACTTAACCTGCCCAAAGATGAATTTGTTTCTTTTTTAAAGGGACACTCTTCAACCAAACCTATGCAGTAATGTTTTAGAATTATCTTTGTAGCATAACTATCTAGAAGCACTCAGCTCAATGCCTTCTGTATGATCACCGAAATTCCAGAAATAAGCTTTTTTCTCTTCTTAGCAAACAAACCATTATCTCTTACACTGTGCATGTACTTTAGCAGTAGCACCTCACTGCTACTGAGGTGGTTTTCATCAATGGCAATATTCCTCAGCTGTAACCATGAATCATAAATGTTATAGTAGCAAAAAAAGAAAATGCTTTGGAGTTTACCTTACAGGTTCAAGATACTAATTATCCATACATGAAGCTTTTTGGCACTGGGACTGAAAACTTATTTCACAGTTATGAAAGAAAGCCATGACTGGATTTAAGAGACAGCACGTAAATACAGCTGAAGTGCGCTTCAACCAAGCTGCTCCACTTGATAGTTCAAATCATCCACTCAAATTTTAGGTACTACTTCTTGAAAAACAATAAAATTACAGAGACTATGTAAACTTAGTATCAGAAAAATATTTTAATCTTCACAGGAAGCATCAGGCCTTTCAAAGTGAGACACTATAACATCTTTCCAGGTCATTAAAAAGACATAAAAATTAAGAACATTTTTGAAAATTAAAAATGTACAGAGATAAGTGGTGCAAAATACAGTTTTTCTTTTAGCTTTTTCTAAGTATCTGGCAGGCGAGATTTTATGTCTATGCAGCAAAAAGCTTGCCTGAAAAATAGCTGCTAACATTTTTAGGGATGTGAGTTTACCATTAAATATCAAGCACATCAGTAAAAAATAATCTCCAAGTCTTTGCCTCTAGACTCAGAAGAAACATTAAATTTTATTTGACTTGTACCTTATGCATAAAGAGAAGCCACAAATATACTCACTTCCTTTTCCAACAGTTCACTATGAACTAAGCTGGCCCTCCTGTAATTAAAATTGGACACTGAACTTGGTTCCAAGTAAGATGAATGCAGAATCTTCACAATATCCTCAAATTCTCGAGAGCCTACAGCTACTGGCTGAAAGAGTGCTATAAAAGAGAATAAAACAATAAGCTCCAATACACATCTGAAAAAATTTCAAAGTTTTCCATTCACTGTTTATGCATAAAGACAAATAGCTTATGATTCAATTTAGAATACAAAACACCTAAAATATTTCAGAAAGATACAGCTTAGGCTAGAAGGTTTAAGTTGCTTCAAATTAGAGCACCTTAAAAAAAATATTCGTTTCTTTATGCTTTTTAAATATTACTCTTGAACAGCTCGTTCTCAGAAGTTTATAAGGGAAGCACATTAAGTCTGAATTTACCCTTTGAAAACGTTTGATATGTATTGCAAAACACAGTTTAATTAAAGTTCTAGAAGTTTAATTACAAACTAGCTCTTTTAATTAAGAAACAGGAACAAATTGTTCTAATAAAAGCCTTAACAACAGTTTCATAGCTTAGCCTCTCTTTAGAGCCATTATGGAGTTTTCTGTTTGTTTGCTTATGGTAATAAGACTAAATATGAATAAATTCAATACTGTCTTAAGAATTCCAGTAATTTCCTATTATTAAAAAAGACACTGCTTGTGTTCATGCTTTATGATCTGATCCCTTACAACAGCTGCTTTAAAAGGAAAGCCCTTCATTTGTTGTACAAATTCACCTCCTGGGCAAATCTTTGCCTAAGTTCACACAGTAAAGTGTTCATCTCCCCAAGCTTCTTTATTTCTCTTTGGGTACCAAAAGTGACAAAGTGATCAGAAAGGAAACCCCAGAGTGGGCCAGCAGAGAATCTGAGCACCTATTCTGAGAATAATGTCTAGGAAGATAATACTCCTGGGGGAACTGAACTAGTTCAGTAAGTATGGCAAGTGTTTTCTTCCTCAGTGTAACTTCCAAAATACTCACAAAAAGTATAGTATTTTTATGGTTTTTGCAAACTTCAGACAGTAAGTACTCCCAGCAGATATTTCTGAGACTGCTTTTGCTCTTTTTGTAGGAGGGTCTCTTTCTCTATGGAAATAAACCCCTAAACCACCACCACCTCCTGAAATAACTAAAATTTACAATAGTTAGGAATAAACTACAATAGTACTAGTCTCACATAAAATAATCTTCCATTACTCTAACAGCAAATTAAATTTTATTACATCTTTAGAGTTTATCTCCAACTTCATTAAATAATACTGTGGTAGATTTAGATAGTCATCTTTTCCTCATTTGCAGGAAATATTAACTGCATTAGCCTCAATAAAAAACATGTTCTACATGAAAAGTGAACTGGTTTGTGTCAGCTAGCAAAAGCTGCATTTACATACACACTTTATAGTGTAATATCACACCTGTAAACTAAAGTAAAGCAATGATTCCAACACCACCAACCATGAATAATTGAGTTTTTAAGAGTGGAAGTTATGAAAGAGATTAAGAAACCTTTCTTATATAACATCCTTTTTTATAACAAAGACTTCATTCTTGAAAGACTGAAAGCAATATGGGAGTAAAGATAATTGGAAGTGAATTAAATTCTCAACAGTATTACTAAGATTGAATGCACTTGTACTGAAGAGAGAAACACCTATTAGTAAAATATAAAACAAGCCTACTATAGATACACACACACTGCAAAAGCACTTCATGTCCTAGCCCATCCCCAAACACCTCTTAGATCTTTCTGACAAGGAGTTAGTAAACCCTAGTGTTGGAGTGCATGTCTCACATACTGCCAGTTTCTCTTCTGTCTAAAAGGTCCAGTTAAGTCAGAAGGTTACCAATGCCAGCTGCTTGTCCGAATTTCCTGTTTCCCTCACAGTCATTAGCGTACCTTTCCATGTTTTCCCCTAGAAACACGTGCTCAGTCAAACCCAGCCTACTTCTTCCATCTTGAGTCCAGGCAAGCAGAAAACTCTATAGGACTAGCTAGAAATCTGAGCAACCACAAACTATACACAATGTTCTGCCCACTTCCCAGATGCAAATCTAGGAAGAGGCATACTATTACATCAACTAAGATCTCACTCAGATATTGCCAACTACACTCCCATTTGTGTTTGAACATTTCCTGCTTTGTGGAAAGTTCTGACAAGCAAGCTGAGACAGACTTGCCAAAAAATAGCAAGTCTCCCTGTTCTGCAGCTAGGGAGAAGGTACATAAACTACTATACAATTAGGTCTCAACAGATTTATGGAAGAGCTCTACTTAATGCCTTAAATTACAAAATACAGCAAATTAGAGATTGAAGATTGATGCGGTTTTTTCTTCAATTTCTTAGCAGAGGACTGGAAGTAGGTTTTACTGCTATTGTTACTTATTATTCAATAACATATATACTTTCTTGTACTTCACCAAATTTATACCCAAAACACATCATCTAAGTTCACCAGAGACACTACTGAAGCTAGAAGGGCTGTTGCTACCTTTGTAGTAAAGACAGATCAAACTGAAAGTACTTGGGTACAAAATTCACTTCTGTGATTCCATTTTTTCAATTTGTTAACATATAGAACATTAAAACTAGACTGATTCCACCTTATTGATCACATCAGTCCAAAAACAAGACTTTACATCCACCTTTTAGTTGAAAAATGCTTAATAATCCAAAAACTTCAGAGTAATGGAATTTCTACTGCTTTGATGTGTACTGCCCACTCAATACAAAGTGAACAAGAACAGCAACTACACACACAATCTTGCCTTACTTTACTTCATGCATAAAGTAAGAGTGATTTGCTTCATGATCAGGCGTAACCCACTGACTGAGTAAAAAGGAACATGAATGAAATTTGTTGAATGTATAATCCTTACAGAAGTAATACTTGTTTTTAATATTGCTTATAAACACTGAATTTTATCACCAAAACCTCCTATCTGCCTGCCACCTTTCCATACATAGTAGTAGCAGATGATCCACACTTGGTGTGAGAAACAGACAGCACCCACTAAGCATTTCTTCTTCAGGGGCAGCTAGCTAATTATGTATCTATGGTATTCTATTTCTGACTTGCCAAAGGATGGATGGAGCAAGTAATGTCTGGTAAACTGATTGCAGGACAGCACTCTAATTATAAAGCAGAAAAGTCACTTAGCTCCGAATTTCAGATAAACTATCATATACAAGTCAACAAATTTGTTACACAGTGCATGGCATAAACTGTTTTCTTCCTTCTCTAAGGATGACTCCTCAAACACACTCATCCCCTACTTCATGACAGGCTCCAACTCACTTCCTGTTTATTCCAGAACTCGAGGCGCTGCAGGCTTTAGGTTCTTACTAAAAACCTGAAACATTACCTAATGAGGCAAGTAGCAAGGCAATACTTTTAAATGTCATCTAAGCATTGGTGCTAAAGGGCAGCTATTTTCTAAAAGGCTAAGGTTACTATAGAAGGACCTGTACCTCACTTACAGGAGTTGAGAAGCAAGAAAAAAGAGACTTCTACAGCAGTCACCAAACTCTATGTTCACAGGCAAAGGATGAGATTATTAAGCTTATCTCCAGTCCTACATCACTTCAAAGACTAGTAGTGCGTACACACGTTTTCCAGGCTGACTATACAAACCTGATGTGGGTATGCTGTACCTTCACTGACCCATGAAAATTAAACAACAATTTATGTAAGGACTAACTTGCAGTATCCTTGTAACAGACACAGTTCAATTACTGTGCTTTTGCCAGCCTGTTCTGCATAAGCAAGTAAATAAAATACAGGTTTTGTTGTGTTTCTAACCAGTATATTGGAACATATGTAAGTATTTTTAGGTGGAAGCTTAGTTTAACTAATATACTACGAAGTCTAGGGATGGACATTAGACCAGATGTTTGGATACCTGTAATTCCCTAGAGGCTTTACATTTCTCTTTCACAGCTGTCTGATGCTTCAACTTGAGAAAACTGAGTTTGGAATCACTGGGTTTGGTTGGGTTGGGGTTTTTTTCTTAAGTCAGAATGTGAGGACGATGACAGAGACATTCTCTTTAAGAAATGCTGAACTAATTTTTAAGGGAGGTAAATTACTTATTTTATTAACAGGTAAATTGGCAGAATGCTAGCACTCTTCACAAACAAGTGCTCCTGCTACAAAAACTCAATTGAGAAGCACCATTTTAAATCTTCATTTCTTAAGACTAAGACCAAGATTCTGTGGTGTTAATGAACTGTAACACTGCTACTTTTATGGTATTTTCAGCCCAAAATACCTCTTGCTCTCAAAAGGTCTAAATATCAAGGAGTGCTTAATGAAATCACCCGGTAGAAATATCCAGTAGCAAATAGCAGATATGCATCTCTACCAAAAATACAGAAAATTAGGAACGGCAAAACAAACCATCAAATACTATTTAATAGCAAAGGGACAATGTAGACCTCCAAGAAACTATTGCTAAGACTTTCATGGATAAAAGCAAGATGTTTTTTGTTCTACTCAGTCTGAGAAACAGCAGTCATTTATTAAACTGGTATACTACAGAAATAAATGTCCAACCTTTATCAATAAGCAACCCCTGAAGTCACTGGTTGCTAATTCAGCATGTTTTGGGGAATTGTCTTTTGGTATAAGGATCACTCATACAGTTAGTACAGTAAGGAAAAAAAATGCTCTTCCAGTGCTTTATCTTGGAAATTTTTTCCCTCATCCTATTAAACAAGGATCTTTGACGTGTCAGGCAGACTTAGAAACCTGAGCAGATCTGACAATCAAATTAGAAGAGGCCATGACAACTGGCTATAGTACTGAAATTAAAAAAGAGATAAGATACTCAAGTGTAACACCATTACTAAACTGTATGTACCAAGAAAATGGAAACTTTCAAGGCAGTTCTAAGCAGGAAAACAAGTGCATGCACACCTTCAAAAATAAATCTCTCAGCCAGCCAGCCTTTTTTACAGTTTGGGAAAAAAAAAAAAAAAAAGGGAAGCCAGAAGAAACATTCTCTGTGACAACAACCACAGTTAGTTTTAAGAAGTATGTTTCCACCAGATGCATTTCTCCACATTAACAACGTTCTTTCTGTTGACTTTCAGTCCCTTAGTCTTCAAATCGAGGTGGGAGGTGGACATGAATTCCAGAAAGGCTAAATAAGCAGCTAAATCCTAAGTTTTCTAGGATTTGTCCCTTAAATTTTTTTCTTTGCAGATTCAATTTTTAATTGCTTCACAATCAAAAATTGTTCCCAAAACACATTTTGGTGCTTAAAATAAGAAAACCAAACCACACAAAAAAACCCCAAACCAGAATAACAAAGTCATCCTGTACAGATTTTATAGTATGTACAAGACGGATTAGTGTTCATAATCAAGATAGCAAGTACCTCTCAGGATGGTTTGTCCAAGAATAAAATGGAGGTTTAGAAACCAAAACAAGGACAACTCCAATACAAGGAAGAATGAAAGAAGCTTCCATGTTTATTATTTCATGCTGGAAATTAGGATCTAGCCAGGAGAGCTCTTCTGAGAGGGACAGATGATGCTCTGATTGTTATTTAACAAGATGTATTTGAACAGTAGTGCTAAGCATGTTGCAAGCATATGCCACTACAATGTCAGATGATCAATTCACTGCTGATCTTCTAGTTTAATTGCAGAACTGATGTAATGGCATCATTTCTCAAATGCCAATGCTAATTCCTGTAATGATCTGGTTGTCCTCAAAGATTATGTTGGCAGTTTTTATGCTAGCCCACTTTCGCTACTCTTGTCTACCACATGCTCTCACAGCACTTTGCATTATGGCATCACATAGTGCAAGACCAACAATCAGCAACCATAATCAACTGTAAGACTGCAAGCACCATAGGCAGAAAGTTCCATTTTGAGAATTCTGGGAACTGTAGATCACCAGTATGATTAAAATGTCCAAGCAGCTTTCTGTAAGCTGAAAGGGAAAGGGGAAAAGTGCAGCACGCTAAAAAATAAGCCCTTAAGAACGGGTCAAATGACCTTGACATTAGCAAGTAAATTTTAGAAGTGTAGTAAGAATGGCTTCCCCTTCTATTCTAGAAGCCACAGAAGCCTGATGTTTCAACTACCTATTCTAAAACTTCTTACACACTGTAGGAGATGGTTCTGGATAGACCAATGATGAATTAGGTGACCCAAATAGGTATTTTGCAGGTTTTAATTCACACTAGAACCAAATGCTAGAGAGGAACTTCAAATGTCTGTGGCTAACTACTAAATATTTCTTCTATATATTCAAAGGTATTCAAATGCAACCACACTTGGGTCTGACATATGGAAGTGCAAGAGGCACCATATTTTATTCAGACATTTTTCTCTCAGATGAATGAGACTTTTTTTTTTTTCCCTCCAAATCAACCCAGTCTTTTTTACAATGAATCTCTGCCAGACTTGTATCACCCCTCGGGGGGTGGAAATGGTAAAGAAAGGGAAGAGAAGGAAAAAGGGGACATTATTGCCAAAAATGGACGAAGGGAGAGACTGGATAATGAAATAAACCTACCTTCATCTCTTCCTTACAGAAGAAAGCATTTCAATAAGTTAGATGTTAGACTCTTCTCTGAAGAACTAGAAGCCTATGCGAACAGGTATTTTTGTGGTATGTGCTAAGTTACTGACCTGATGTTGCAAAAAGGTCAAGAACTGAGATAGGTTTCAAGGAAGAAATAAGACATGTCTTCAATGCTACTTAACAAAATCAAAGATAAACAGAAGCCAATGAAGTCTCTCGATAAGTAAGAAATACCACAGGCTTTTAGAGGAAGAGTTACTTGAAAACCAAAAAACAAACCCTGGACGCTTGGAAGAGGAATGCTTCCAAGGCGAGGCACGTGAACATGGGATGCTCACTTTCTCCCTGCCAAGTAAGGAACTTTCACTAGATAAGAACAGTCTTCTGCGTATCATCAATGAAGGACAACTCTGCTCAGTGCTTGTTAGTCTACCCTAAACAGGATTACACCCCTTTCCTACAGAGAGGAAGTCAGGGGAAAGAGAAAAGCGAACCATCTTCTCTGCATGTCCGTGTCCCAGAGAACCATCTTCTCTGCATGCGACTGCCATCTCCAGAAGCGGAGCCAGGATCAACACTCATGCCCACCCTGACAGCATCCAGCTACTCCGTCCTTTTAAAGCGACGGTCTGAAATTCAAGCCGAGATTTTTTTGTTTTGGTTTTTTTTTCTCCTCCTTCTGACAAAATAAAAACGAAAAATAGAAGAGGGAGGGGTAGGGAGAGGAAAGAATGTAAAAGCCTGACACTAAAAAAAAACCTTATCCCCAGCAGCCTCGCTAGTCTGAGCCATGCCACAGCCTCCTCCACACCCGCAGGATTTTGCATGCAGTTGTGTGAGGTGCACAAAGAGCCTGCCTAATGAATAAGATGAAGAGGAGAGTGAGGGAGAGAAGGAAGGGAAAGGGAAGAACAACCTTTCTTTTCTCTGCTCTTCCTGGGGATCTGAAAGTTCCTCCTAACAGGCAGGTCTTCTGGGGGGTTAGAGAGAGGGGGAGGCCCCCCGAACACACCGCTGGGCGGCTGCTGCTGCTGCTGTTGTTCATTTGCCGTTGAGATGCTGCTCCTGCGCTGGCTGCTGCTAGTGATGCTGAGGTTTGGGGGGACCTTGTCCTCTGCAGCAACAGCCACCAGCAGCGCCTCCCCAGTGCTACTGCTCTCAGAGCGTCCGCCATTTTGTGTGGTGTCCTCAGCGGCTCCTGCTCTATTACTCTCCACCCGGAGGAGGCCCGCGCTGGTCTTCTCCGTCCGCTGATGCTGCTCCGGCTCCATCTCGCCACCACTGGGGATCACGGCATCCGCCACTCGCTCCTAGCGCCGAGAAGAGAGCACGATAACCCGCGCCTTCTCTTCCTCCCCACCAAGCTACCCCTTCCTCGGCGCCGCGCACCTCCCGCTGCCGCTATTGCTCCCCCTCCGTCCGCTCGCTTTATGGCAGCCCCGCCGCCCCCTCCCGCGCTCTAACATGGCGGCGGCGCACACGGAAAGGGGGCGGGGCTCGAGCCCTCCCGGCTCCGCCAATCCGGCCGCGGCGCAGGTTATAACTAGAGGGACAGGCGCTCGCGCCAGGGGCGCCGCCGGAGCCGCCCCCCGCGGGCCGCCGCTGCGGAGCCGCCGGTAAATGGGGCCAGGCCCCGCCGCCGCCGGTCGGGCGAGGCCCCGGGCTGGCGGCAGCGCCTCGGAAGGTTCCTCCGCCCGCAGCCTGCCAGGATGGGGCGGAAGAGGCAGCTCGCTCTCTTACCGCTTCCCTCTTAACGGCGGTGTGGGCGAGGAGAGGCGGCAACGCCTTCCTCCGGCTCGGGAGAGAGGCCGGAGGGGCGGGCGCGGCGGGCCCGGTACGCCGGCAGTGCCGCTGGGGAGGAGGCGGCGGGTATTTCACCTCAGGGTAACGCACCAGGCTTCAGTCTAAGCGCGCAGCCGGCGCACCGCTGAGATGCAGTAACGGGCACCGCGGTGTAGAGCAGGCTCCCTCAGGCGTGGTTAGCCCGCCAGCTTCCCCGGGCCCAGGCGCGAACCCCAGCGCAGCATCCAGGGCCGGTAACGCTTTGCCCCCTGCAGCTTGCAGGAGGTTGACTGGGCAGATACAGTCCCGCTGCTCTCGCCTCTCCTGACAACGCGGCTTAGCCACTTAGAAACTCACCTCCGCAAGCTCCCAAGAACAAAAAGTAGCAGTGCAGTAAGAGTGCCAGCTCCTCTTCTCTCAAATTCAGGTCTTTTTAAAGGAAGTGGACAAAATGACAACATTTCCCCTCTGAAGAATAAAAATAAATTATTAACGATGAAGGACAGGCAAAAATCTCAATACACATTAGTAGAATTCTTGGATAGTCTCATGATGAATTAAACCAGCACCAAATAATCTCACTTCCCCCCCATCGCCTCCTAATATCTTCCCCCCTTTATTGGGAGAGTTGGGTACAAACACCAACAAACTTTTTCTGTCTTTGCACTAACATGTCTTCAGTGCAGAGAGTAATTCCAGTTAATAATGACAGCTTTGTACAAAGACTAAGAGATACAGTTATTACTGACTCAGTTAAAAATATGAACAGTGTGGTTTGTTACACTTTCTCAGAACGGAATCTTAAAACTGCAAAGGAAATTTGTATTATTGCAAAGACTTACATGATTAATTATGTAACTTCATTGAATTTAATCCTCTCTTATATGTTTAATCAAATGCATGTAGAATCATGACAAAAGACAGATTCTGTAGTAAGGGTACTTAAGTGACAATAGCTATTTGTGTTCCATGGCTTGTAAAACTACAGATTGCAAGAAAGCTTCAACAAGAAAAAACTGCATGTGCAAGTAATGAACTATTCGACTTTCCACCATTCAAAGCTAAAACAACTATAATGTCTCATCAGTAGGATAAAGAATTACAGATCAACTGAAGGCAATATAATCCATTATTCATATACCAGAGAGTACCATTTTTCAAATGCAGTGAAACCAAATGCTATAAATGGTTTTATTACTATTGAAGCTAAGTCAATGTCCTGGTTTTGGCTGGGATAGAGTTAATTGTGTTTTTTCCCTTCCTTCTTAGCAGATAGAAGAGTGCTGTTTTGGATTCAGTATGGGATTTGATATGAGAAGAATGTTAAAAGTACACTGATGGTTTTAGTTGTTGCTAAGAAATCAAGGACTTGTCAACAACTTATGTCCTGCTAGTGCACAAATACACAATATGCTGTGGGGGAGCACAGCCAGAGCAACGGACCCAAATTGGCCAATGGAATATTCCATAACATGTAATGTCATGCTTAGTATATAGATAAGGATTGATCGAGAAGCACCACTCAGTTTTTCAGGGTGATGGTTTCAGGATTCTCTCTTCTCTGGGATCAACAGCCAGGACCAGGCTGGGCACTGGTCAGTGGGTGCTGAGCATCACACTGCATTACTCGTTTGTATTTTCTATTATTACTATTTTTTTATTTCACTTATTAAATTTATCTCAACCTGCAATTCTCCTTACCATTAAACCTCCAACTTACTCCCCAATTGCCCAGGGGTGGGTGAGGGTGACTGAGTGGCTGCGTGGTGTTTGGCTGCCAGCCAGGTTTAAACCATGACAGTCAGAAACTGTTTTTCCAGCAGATTTACTAAGGAAACTAATGAGGAGGTATGCTAGGATGGTTATGTGCAACAGATTTTTTTGTTCAGTGCCAGAGCTGAATAATAGTGTGGAGCTGTTACAAGTTTTGTTTACTCACAAAGAAAACATAATGCTGTATTTATAGACCTAAGTGTGATATAGCAAAACATGGAAAGGTGCTAACTTGAATTACTCCTCTGTCACGATTGTTCAGTCTGTTCTATAGTCTGTAATTAAAAGAATAATGAGAGCGCATGTAACTCTTGTGATCATGGATGTAGATCAGCTTTTAGGGAAAATCAAGGCTTCAAACATAATGCCAGTAACTGGTGTTTCAAAACAATAAATTATGAAATTTCATAACATCTCCACAGTTGTTAAGTATTCAAAGATGAGCTTTGTTGGATTCCTCTGCAGTAATTTAAGGTGTTGCTACCTCATGTTGTCCATCCTACACCTGCACTGGAGGCCAGTATCAAATCAGAAGGTTAGTATTTATTCACTTCTGCCACTGCTGCAAGGCTTATAACTTCTGGTAAATGAAAGGTGTGAATATGTGAAAGCCAAAGCAGAGGCCTTTCTTTGGCAGCTCTTAGGAATGCACTAAGTTGAGAATAACCCATTCTTACAGTGCTTAGCAAATACAAATATTAGATGTTTACATATAGAAGTAGCTAGCAAAACATTAAAAGCCCACAGTTTGTTTGCTTAGTTAAAAGTATACTAGTGCTGTAGTTGTTGAACAAATGCATACATTCATTAGTTACTGTTAATTTAAACCCAGCTGGCATCCAAACACCATGAAGCCGCTCACTCACCCTTCTCTGCCCTGGGTGATGGGTGGATTGGAGGAGTAAAGGTAAGGAGACTTGTAGATTGAGATAAAAACAATTTAATAATTGACTCTAAATAAAATTAAAATAATAATATACAAACAAGTAATGCACAATGCCGTTGCTCACCACCTGCCAGCTGATGCCCAGCCTGTTCCCAGCGATCCCAAAGAGGAGATCCCGCAGCCACAATCCTGGAAGTGAGAGCCCGCTTCCTGGCCGACCCTCATCTATAGAATGAGCATGATGTTATATGATATGGAATATTCCACAGGCCAATTTGGGTCCATTGCTCTGGCTCTGCTCCCTCCCAGCTTCTTGTGCACCTGCACAGGAGCAGGACATGGGAAGTTGAGAAGTCCTTGATTTCTGAGCAACAGTTAAAAACATCAGTGTCATATCAACATTCTTCTCATACAAAATCCCAGACTGAATTCAAAACACAGCACTGTTCTAGCTACTATGAAAAAAAATTAGCTCTATTCCAGCCGAAACCAGGACAATTACTTACCAATTATCTTAAAACTGTTAACTGCAGCTATTTATAGTCATCTCAAAAGCAGTTACCAAGCTTAAATACAAAGTTTTTTCTATGCAAGGACCAAATATTTTAACCTAGCCCTTTTATTTTATTGATCTCTTTTTAGATTACCTGTAAGTCATAAAGTATAAATAACCTACTAACTCAAAAATGGTCGGGTGCTAACGGCAGTCTCCAAGGTGTTAAGATAAGCTAATAATTAATAATTTCTTCTTAGAAGTCTTTGGGAGCCAGCCAAGTTTAAATAAGGTAATTAGTATCCATAATTTACAGAAATTACAGAAACATAACACCAAACATTTATCTGATTGCAGAAATACAGTGTTCAATTAACAAGAGGTAATAAAATCCACAAATGCAGTGTTCAGCCTATGGATAAATTAAGACTGTCTCCCCAAGAATCTGATGTCCTGCCTCTGTGAGGTTTCAGTGGTAGTAAAGAGAATATTACAGATCAGTTGATACATATCAGAATAATTTTGCTGTGCTTTACCTCATTCAAACAGAATTCTCACATACAAGAAAAAAAAAATACCAAGAAGAAATACCAATCTAGTGTTGGTCTCCAAACATGTAAACCTGTTTCATTAAGACTGAACTGGCAAAGCTGTTAAAATCACTTCCAGGCTGTGTACATCTTCAATATACAACTAGTTCAGTTGATTGGTGTTTGGATTTGATTAAATCTGGCTTCCCTGCATTCACAAATGAGCAATAATACTACAGAGCTAAGTTGGTGTCCTCACTCTCGTTTTACACATACTGTGAAGTTATTGCTGTAACTTCCGGGAACACATCTAATGATTCTTTTGTGCTGCATGAATCTAAACCGTTGTATGAAAGACTGGAAGAATGAGGGTGTTTTGTCTAGAAGGGAGAGGATAAATAATAGTTATCAAAGATGGTAAGTGCTGTTGCGGAGGAGGAAATATTCTCTATGTCTCTATGTCCTTGGTGATTGGTTTTAGGATGAGGTTTAAGTGTATCAAAGGAGATTTAGGTTAAATGTTAGGAAAAACTGTCTAGCAATAAGAAGCTCAGGAAGAAATTCTTTGGGGACACTGAAGGATTTCTTTAACTGATGTTTTAAAGTTAGGTAAGACAAATTTCTTCCAGGAATT
Organism: Athene noctua; assembly: GCF_965140245.1. Taxonomy (NCBI): domain Eukaryota; kingdom Metazoa; phylum Chordata; class Aves; order Strigiformes; family Strigidae; genus Athene; species Athene noctua. The sequence goes on along the minus strand of NC_134046.1, from coordinate 14,868,302 downwards.
GGTTCACATTTAATATAGGTCCTTCCAACCATACTGTCTATTCTCATTGCAGAAGAATTAATGAAAAATGTATCTATGCTTTGGACAGGTTGAATGGATTTTCAAAACAAAATGAGGTCTTCCAGTAGCCACTAAGTAACTTAGGAAAACATAATTTTAGCATGTCTGTGTATATTTATATACACACACATCAGATTTATTTCCTTGCTTGTTTGAATTATCATAGCTCTAATGACATACTGGTCACATTAGATGAAGATCTATTGACAGACAGTGAATAACCACATGACAGTAGGGTTCCAAAGACTTGAGAAGAAACATGGAGTCTAAATTGCATATCTTCACTGTATTCTAGTAATCCTGGAATGGAGCCACATTGTATGGATCAACTATAGAGCCATTCCAATAAATTCAACAAGCACTAAAGAAACAACTACAAAAAAAGGTAACCATGTGGGAAACTACTGTCTACTAATACTACCCAGTAACTGTGAGAAGTATACGTACTACCACTCTCTCACAACAAATACTGCAAAATACAGGAAAGCATATGTTTACAATGTATTGTTCAATAATGAGAAATATAAACATCATAAGCATGTATCAAATCCAAACAATGTATAAAGTCTTGCTTATTTAGCAAACAACATACAAAGGAGTTTTCCTCATTTACCACTTGCTTTAAAAAGATACTTCTTTGCGGTTGTACAAAATTATTCTCTGTATTAACATAAGCCTGGGAGAGATCATCACAAGAATTACCAAGTACTACTTGATGTAACAATTCTAGATCGCTGTACCACTATAAATCTTAGATCCTTGTAGATATTAAATAGGTAGCAAGGATTTCAGTTTACAAAACAAAGGTTCAGTGAAAAATCACCATAGGAAGAGATTGGTTGAATACTTCGAAGTAAAAAAAAGCTTGTAAAATCTGTCACCTTACTGTCTTTCTAGTTTCTGGGTTTTGTGGTTTCTGGTATTTGCCAAGCATTCAACCGCGACTCCCTGGCTTGCACCAAGTGGTTTCCCACCCAAGTACAAAGCAGCTGCAGATCCCTTTGATTCAGATGATACGTAATACATTAGTAATACAGATTTAGATCAGATTAATAGCCACAAAATAAAAGACATTTTAAAGGGAGGGTTGTATAAGGCTCCGTGTTCCAGGAGTAAACTTGGGTGCTTGCTCCAGACATCACCTCAGTATTCTTTCATGAAAGCAAATTTAGAAATGCAAATTATTATTTAGTCTGAGCATACTGTTGCAGTTTAATTTAAATAACTAGAAATTACTATTTTATTTTCCAGAAATTACTCTAGTGATGCAAAACACATTTCTTCAAATGTGTAAGTGCTAATTTTGTGCCAACTAAATTCTATGTGCTAGGAGATCAAAGACAGGAAAACTGTATTGTTAAAATTTCTTCATAGACTATGCAAAGAGTGGCATCTTCAGGAAATTCAGACAAAGCCTAATTTACACACTTGGAAAGAGCTTTAGTATCATTTACCAGCCATGGAGAAAATATGCCTATGATAGTAAAAGGTGAGACAAACTGGGCAAGTAGTCTTGACTTGGCTTTGCAAAGCCAGGAATTCGTAACAGAAATTCACCTAGTACTTTTTTCTAACAAATTTGTGATCCTCAGGAGGAAGTCTGAAAGTATCCGTATTTTTTAAAGTAGTTTCATTTTCTAATTATTCATACATTTAATATCTTAAAATATTTTTAATGTAATCAAATCAGCTCTAAAAATATGCTATTTTTCCAGTAGATGGCAGCATCAACCTGTAGAACAGATTACAGTAGTTTAAAATTAGTATTCAAGAGTAAGCATTAAATATGGAAGAATTGTCCATTCTTGATCTGGAATCCCCTATTCAAATGAAACAACTCTTCTTCCATATATGTAGAACTCAAGTCTCTGGCTCTGTTAGATCCTCAGAATCAAGACTGTACCTTAAGTGCCAGACAGTGTCACCATAAAACATCAACTGTTTCAAAAGCAGCAATCCATTTGGTTATTAGATTGGTATCTAAAAGTTCTGATGTTCCTTTCTAATTCTAGGAATTTCTGTGAAACCTGAAGAAATCTGGTTCCCACTACTGCAGAGGCACTCCTAAGGCACTATCCCTGGTTTGGGTGGGTCATGCTGAATAGGAGTCACCACTGAGAAATACTTCCTCTACCTTTGAGTTCAACTTTGGGCCTGTCCTTTACCCAGGTTCTGGAAATTGAGTCCCTGTTACTGAGCTTCACAGACTTTACACTAAGTGCTCCTGGTGTCTCATAGCAGCCCTTTGTGTTCCAGGAGACAGGCATTGATCCTTGCATTGTTCTTTTCAGTGCTGCAGACCAAATCTAGGGCACCAAAGAACAGACAGTTACATTTTCTTTTGTAGTTTCAGAGGACCCATATAGTTCAAGGGCAATCTCTTTACTTACCTTTCTTTCTCAGTCAAGTCAATCTATGCTTTTACCTTTATTCCTTTACGTTTTTTGGGGGGTTTTTTGTTTTTGTTTTTGTTTTTTTTTTTACACACTCCACCTGTTGTCATTCAGCTTTTTGCCATGGCACTATCCTTCCATCTGAGGCAGGAGTGATTTAAGATCCCTTGGAGATCCAATACAACAATTAACACAGCTTTGAACTGTCTCATTAGTGGAAGCACTGGACATGCAATGATGGGTGACCTGAGAAATCAGAAGCAATTATCTGCGTAAGAATCATGCAGAGGCCCATGCGTACTGCACAGCTGTGGTACCCATGCCAGTTCACTGTTGCAACTTCTTAGACTCCATTCTGCTGACACCAGGATTACTAACCACAATGACCACTTCGACATATTTACTTATATTACTTGTCCTCCTTACTTTGCATTCATCGTTTTACATTTTGCCCATCCTTTTTGTTACATTTCATCATTCATGACCCCTCCACCCCTATCAAAAGTCAACCTTTAAAACACAGTGACATTTTAAAAGTGCTAGAACCAAAACAAGCCAACCAAATCCAGAATGGTATCAGTATTCATAAACTTATCCCTTAAGATGATTTGAAAAACAACATTATTAAGCTTTCTTAAATCAGTAGCTAACATATCAAGTACAAAGCAAAACAAACACTTGCACTGCAGCATTTTGAACATGATGCTAAGTGGGTTGCTAAACAATAGTAAACAAATGTAAATTAATCTTCTGAGATCACTGGCTGGTTGGTTTACATGCCCCCAAGTTCATCATCACAGTGTTTTAGAATAATATATATTTAGTAGATATGTGACCCACAAGGAATCAGGAGAAAGAAACTAATGGCAGGATTTAATTTTTAGTCCCACTTACTAAATTGATTATATATTACAAAAGTTTGGGGAATGTGCTGAATTGGGTGCAGTGACGTTTCTTTTTTACTATTTTGTATCTAGCAAATTAGATCCAAATATGTAACACTTCCAGAAGAACCAAAATGTAAGTGTTGGTCACATATGTTAAGCCTCACTGTGCACAGCTGCAATCTTTTTGTAGTCTTGCACAACTAACCAAACCAAATAAAAATCAAAATGGTTTAATGTAATTTATTTGAAATGCTTCCAGAGAAGTTTAAGGCTATTATAAAAAAAAAAAAGTCAAGACACACATTCATTCTTTCTTCTCTAGCTGAACACTACATGCTTTTCGTTCTTTTTAAACACTTTGATGAACAGGTTTTACAAAAATGGTTCATCATCTAATATGCTTTCCTATGCCTTTTCTTTTGTAAATTTTTTCTTTCATCTTCACTGCCACACTCATTCAGCTCTAAAAATGAAGCAGTTGAAATAAATTACAAAGCCTGAAACAGAAGAGAAAATTGACTTCTTTTAAAAACTATAAATACAGAAATATGTTCTATAGGGTAAAAATGACATTTTCTTTAAAAAATAAAAATACCTTGGTTTACACTAACATCTTGTCACACCAATTTCTGTAATGCACATCAGCATATACATATGCAAGATATCTGACAGTAAATTTTCTGTAAACTTGTAGAACACAAGAAAAATGGTTTTGGCAATAACTTAGAAGTTTTTCTATTATTGTTGTTGTAAGTACTTTGCACATGTTATCTTGTGTAATACCAAGGATCACTTATATTTATTAATATATCATTTTCATAGCTTGCCATACAGCACTGGCATTATTTCTTATACTAAGAAATAAAATACTACCCAGGGATTCCTGGAAAGAAACAAGATGTTGAACTGAGTGTTTTAGACTGCATTTACGTGACTCGTCTCCTTCTCATCATAATGAGTAGATTAAATCAGCCACCAGAAAACACAGTAACATTTCCAATTACAGCATGAGATTAAATGCAACAAAAACTTTTTAAAACAAACGAGAAAAATATAAAGGATGTAATACATCTGAAAGGAAAAGCAATTCCCTTTTTGTTTCTCTACATAATTCCATAGGGTATTTGTAGAGCACCACTGATAAAAAATCATCACTTAGTTTAAAAACCAACTACATGTAACTGTAAACAGACATTTACAGAAAATTAAATGTTTTAACATTAGTTTAGTGGTGTTTAAAACCAACAGTGGAGGTCAGTGGAGTGCAAAATGCTGAAGAGGGCCTATTCACAAGCAAAAGCTTTTTTCCATTCTTATCCTGTTTGGGATAATTATATATATATATGTCACTGAAAGCAAGCTACTGGCTTATTTACAAATACCCAGTATTCTCAGCATTTCATTTAATTCAGTGCTGGCTGTAGAGGTTTGGTTATTGTTTTTTTTTATCACTTGATTATTTGTAGCATTACATGCTTTGATAAATAAACCACAGCACTATGCTGACCACTTTAACTGACCAGATTTTAGACCATTTGGTTGCTGGATTTTAGGACAGTGCTTCATTTTGATAAATTAATCCCTAAAGTGTCACGGGCTACATGGCCCGCTGCTTATAGTTCTTGTTGATTTAATACCACAAGAGTTCAGATAGGTGTTTTTCTTTTTTCTAATAAACTATTTTTCCCTTCCATGCCTTTATGAAAACTTGTTATCTTGATACCTATCCTGAAACTCCATATTAAGTCCACATCTTCAGCTGCCCCATTAAAGGGCAAATAAAGTACTTAAAAAATTATGAAAAGATTCTTTATGTAATGCATATATAAACAGTAGTTTAGAGATTCTGTTTACAGCAGGACATTGAGAATAACTGGTCAAGTACCTCTTTCATCCATCTTAGATGTTGATGGAATATAATCACAGGACTTGAGTTGCAAGAGATTCCAGCTTATACAGATTGGTAGTTACAGTACTACACTCATAGGTATGAATACAAGGAGGACTGCATTGATGTTGTCACAAAAAACATTTTAAAAGTGCTTCTCCAAATGGTTCCATCTATGGAATGCAAATACTGTACAGGCAAGAGAGATTTTCTTCCATGAACTGTAAGTTTTTGTCAAACATTGGTTTCTATTTGCTTCTCATTTTCACAAGAGTTCGTCTGTTCCATACGTTCACAGTCGGTGCTGATCTCGCTGGTGTCCATACTACAGTCTGACTCACAGTCCGATTGGTCCATTTGCTCGAGCGTGGTTTCCCCCTGGGGTACTCTGCTTCCATTTGGTGACAAAAGAAAATGTGTTTCTGAGCTCAGCATGCCAGCTTTGCCTGCACATGTAACTTTTTCTTTGGCCTGGCGGATACAGTTAAGCCACTGTTGTTTGTTGAAGGAGTCATTGGCTTGGAGTGAGTGAGTCTGGCTTTGAGATCCATTTTTGAAGCTGACTCTAAAGAAGTTTTTGACTGAAAGAAACAACATATATCAAAACACTGAATGCTTTGGCTGAATGGATTTTATAATCAAAGAGTATATTTAAATAACAAAATCTGCAAAATCTTTGACTTAAGGTGTTTTCCTGCCAATACCATGTCAGACCACAGAGAATCTTTTCTTTCTCAGGGTATCTTTTGTGGGGCAAGAAGACAGAACATCACAAGTGCTTCTAATAATTTGATATTGCTGGATTAAACAATTTTGGTTCTGCCATGCATGAGCTACCCATAAAGCTTTATGTGAATCAGCAGGATTAGGGCTTCTCCCACACTTCAACACCTCTTCTACTTCTCTGCAAAGGAGATTTCCAGAACCTTCACTGAATACCGTTCCTTGTGTCAGCCAGAGACTGCCTCATCTCTTACATTCACTTCACTAATAAAGCAAATACATATAAAAAACCCTCAAAGTTTTTACAAGGTAAGTGAGTTTCAGAGGATCCTTGTAATAGAAACAAACATCTTTATAATATGCTTAATTACAAGTACATTAACTCTTACCCCTTGACATTAACATGAACAGCTACAGTCTTACCACTGAGCATGACGTTATCTGTCAGCTGAAAGACTCAGTTAGGGAATAGCAATCAATGTCTCCATAATATAGGGAAAGTCATAACAGCTAAAGCTTAAGATTTCAAAATATACTTGCTTATAATTTTGTGGGTTTACCACTACATTCTACACAGTTCCCTTCTCAATTCAGTACAGAAGAAGGTGTGTGGAGAAACCCCAATATGGTGAGCTTTGAGAAACAATCTAAAAGAAGCAAGTTACAACATAATAAGCCAGTTTAGAATAAAAATCAAGATGTTGGATATAGATAACATGAATTTCAGAGAAAACATTCTGGTGTCTCATTGGCAGTTGTCTTAAGTTCTAATGATCCTATATGAAGAAATTAAAAAAGGTGTACTCATACTTCTCTCATTGTTGCTGAATGCACCACGTATGGATCCACCCAATCGCACCTCTCCATCTTGCAAGTCTTCTAGCACAAGCTCCCTCACTGGAATTGGCTGCCGATACAGCTGGTAGCAGAGCTGTTCATTATGGGTGACAGCTCGAGTAATCACCAACACTTCTTCAAACAGGAAGACATGCAGTTTCTATTAAAAATTGATAAATAATAAAGCATTAGTCCTTCTTTAAAAAAATAATTAAACCAAATGTATTTAAACTCTAGTATATTACAGTCTTGTGTTTTCAACAGTTAAAATAAGGATTCCTCTCTTCCTGCTATTTAAAAGTCTTATGGTGCGACAGCATGTAAGTACGTAAATATAAGAATTTGAAAACTTCTAAAATTATTTTTCCTGTCCTCTACTCAGTTTCTTATGTCATGATCCTAATTAATCTTTTCATGTTGGGACCTTGAAATGTTCATGCTTATACACATTCTTCTTTCTGACACCCACTTTAACTTTACTGCCTGTGTTACTAAGAAACAGGCAATCTTAATCATCCAAACATTTTCAATGAACAATTATAAGCAATGTTTTTACAATTCACATGCTGCGCACAATCAGCTTCACCACAGCTCTCTGAAACTCAGAAAATTACTTTCGCTCCTGGGTAGCATAAGTCACCTCTTATCTTTAAATTCTGTTTCTCCTCACATTTTTCAATCTCCAGTGGCTTCCAACAATAAACTGAAATTTTAAACTCATTCCACTTGGTATCATGCATTGAAATCAATTTTTTATTTTCCACAGCCAGTATTTCCTTCCCAATCAACTATCCTTTGTTTCTGAAGTTCACCTGACTAAATATAAATGGAAGCACTGTTTGCAGTTTTAAAACAAGACAGAGCTTCAGATCCATTTAGCTCACTGTCTCTTCTTCATGTTTTCATGTTTTCAGAAGACTATAATGAAAGAGTAATTATAGCAGAAACATTTCCCAATATGCCTTGGCAGTCTTCCGATATTGAAAAAGTTAATCTTCACTATTTTTCCGCAACAGATGCCTCATTTTATATCCCTGAATAGTCCCAATTTTTTTCCACTTGTGTCTTTCCAAGTCTTTGCAGAACACACACCTAAACTTTCTGTTTGTTCCTTATTCTGTAGTGCTGTCCTCTTCTGTATTAATAAAGATTCTGTGCAGAGTCTGGTGGAGTCTATCTATTATGTTTCAGTTTATATGTTCAGCAAATGGCTACCTTCTCATATGAATATGAAAGCACAAATGTGTGAGATAAAAGATCTGAGGTATATACAGGTATGGATGTTTGCATGTTAAGTAGGGTTGGTTTGGTTTGGTTTGTTTCTAATATTCTAAATGTGCAGGAAAAATACCTTGTTTATTTTGAAACTCAGTTTTCAAAATATCATCCACAAAATGTGGCAGATTCCTCATAATGTAAAGCTTTGTTATGGCTCATTTTAGTGGGGAGTCACATGAAACTCCTTTCAATGGGGAGATCTCTTATTTGCTGCAAAAGCTAATACTCTGTAATAGCAGGTAGATACAAATGATCTGGTTTTCACCCCAAATCAAAGAAATGCACAAACATAAAAATACCCCACACTGTCAGTTGTATTCAAGGAATACATCAGTGTGGAAACCTCCCATAAATGCTGGGGAATTTTAAATACTGTTCATAAATTGAAAATAATTAATTATATACTTAGTGTTACGCTACCAAAGAAAGGCAGGGGTAGTGTGGATGGAATAAAGAAAGTTCATCACAAAGATGAAATTGCCAGATTCTTCCTGGTAGTTTGCTATACATTAACTGCCGGCCTGATCTTTATCAGGTGAACCAGAAAACAGCAGCCATTTTATCTTTCCATCTCAGCCGTAGGGTAAAACATGATCCTTCTATTGTATGCATAAACATGCTAAATAGAGGCACTCCCAGCACAGAAAAATACATTCAGAATCCTGCTTACTTTGTTAGGTTTTTTAATAAAACTTTCATAAACTCAATTATGAGAAGAGGATCTTTTTTCATTGTTTGTCCATGACTGGTTTCTCTTCCATTAATATCTCTACTAATCTACATGGGTGGGTGGGTGTGGGGTGTTGTAGGGGTTTTTTGTTGGTTTGGTTTTTTTAAATGGAAAGCTCAGAGTATAACACTTATCAACAGTGCAGACTCACTGAGACTGGAATTCGCAGTATCAAGTACCTAATTTCTCTGTTGAATGAATTAACTTTGACCTCAACAAATAATCAAGTAAAATATTCTTAATAACCACAGCCTTTGACAGATTTAAAATTTGTTAGTGTATTTTGTGTGTCATTACTATCACGTCTCTGAGACCAGAAATTTCTAATTTGCTTCTCTTCCCTGCAAGTTTTACTGAAATTTATTAGATTTACAATTTATCCAGGATATTGTTAGGTCCCCTTAAAGAGAGAAACACATACAAGCTTATTATCTCCATATACAGATATTTGACTGCTAACAAAAAAGAGCAGTGTTATATATAAGTTAATATTTTTCAACTTCCTACATATGAAAGGGTGACATTTATATATGTATACTCACAGCTCTTTTAGCTGTCATGAAAAATAAAAATATCTTTAAAAGGTATTTATGACAAAATATTTGTTCCTTACCACTCCCCTGTTGTTCTTCAGTTCACCATGACAACATACAACGCGTGAATTGTCAATCAATGAATCCCTTTGGCCTTCTTCAAGATAAATAAGTCTCTCTTTGTAATACTGGCATTCAGATTCACCAGTCTTTATGTTGATTTCAGCCACTATACCCTGAATTATACTTATCTACAGAAAAACAATGAAAACACATGAACTTTAGACAGTCCAATATTCTGAGTTATCTCCTAGTAATCTGAACTGCAGCTACAAGAAAGTACATCTTAATTTACTTCACATGTTCCATGAATTTTTTTGCAGACCAGTTTATAAGAGTATTAATATTTGCAATAGAATTAAACAGACTACAGCGTACAAAGATACTTTAGTCTGGCTTTATCATTGTTTCTAACAATGGCTTAAAATCTGGTATTTAGCTCTTTTTATCAAACAGAAATAGGCAGAATTAAGATAAACATATTAAGAAATATAATTGGAGATGTGTTTTTCTCAGGTGAAATGTGCCAATAAATGACACAGGACAAACAACCTGCCTTAAAAATGTTTATTTAAAATGGATTATAATTCTCTGAAAACTGATGCATCATAGCAGAGAACAAGAAACAGAAGAACTATCAAGATCTTTATCCTGCAAAACATGCAACTAGCCCAAAACAGTAATTTTCAACTTTTGTTCATTATGAAGGCTACCCTCTGGCAATAAGGTAAATTAATTTTATTTTACAATTCCACTACTTGCACATACCTACAATTTTACAATTCAAAGTAATAATTATCTTGCCTTTTTACTTTAAAAAAACCTTTAAAAAAAGCTTTGCCTTTTCTTTAAAAATACGCTGTCTTGAACTTCCTTATACTATGCAGTCTTTAAGGACCCTGAGATCAATTTATCTGAAACTTAAAATACTCCTTAATTGAGCATGTGGATATGAAGTTCTGTTGATTACAGTAAACTCTAACAGTGATCACAGGTTGCTTAGACCAATCAAATTCCTCTGTTATATAACTGGAGGTGGAGCAGGGAAATGGGTTGGGACACACATGTCCAAACAGATAATTCAAGAATCTACTGATCCCAGGATCAGCTTGGCTCAGTGTGCTTATAGCAGATTGCCAGACAGGAAAACAAATGTACTTCATAAGCTTAAAACAGTGTTAAGAGCAAACCCCATAGAGTAATTTCTGTTTCCTAATTTAACTTGGCAAATATACAACTTATGAAATACATCACTTCAAAGGTAAACTCTTCCGCTGAAGCAGAATACCACAAAGCTATATAAAGCTAATGAAATATCAACAAAAAAATCCTGACTATTTATTATTAAACAACTCCCAAATACAAGCACTAGAAGAAAGCATTTAAAATATTTTTTAGAAGATATTACCAGATATTATGCAGAAAAGCAAGCCTTAGAAATAAGCAAAAGCATTCTTTGAGATATTTATGATTTTTGTTTGGATTTAAAAGAATATGCACAAGGGGAAAATATACCTTATAGATTACATCTAAATGCAAGTATCCAAGCTTTGAATTTAAACCACAGCAGTCCAATTTTACAACAGATAAGTTAATTTGGGCAAGGTATTTGGGGAAGGAATAGCAGAACAGTATTGGTCAGGTTTAGAAACATGCACTTTGCAAAAAAAACAGGGCTGTCGTTTTTCAGCAAATACTAAAATGTACAAAATGTTCAAGTCTAGGCAAATCATAAATTCGGTCCTGAAAATATTAATGGAATTTACTTTAAATACTATTCAAAAGCACTAGGATACTGATGATATTCTTAATTTAGAACTGTGTTTCAAACAACCGCTACAGTAAACTGACGTACTCCAAGATATATGCAAAATCCAGTAATATGTGCATACATGCAAGTATATACGCACGTATATGGGAAAGAACAGAAATCTTAGAAACATTTTTGAATATCTTAATCAGGTCCCTTTCTATTAATAAGGAAGTTTTAAAGCTTTGGATTTATCCTCTGGTTTTATTTCAGAAAGTGCAAGGCTATTCTGAATAAAAAACAGAATGAAGGCAGATTTCAGCAACATTCCTGCAAATGGTAATTAATCTAGATTCAGAGGTTATGTAATGTCTCAAGACAGGGAATAAAACTTAGCTAAATGATCTAAAACCTGAAGAGAGATCTCCACATTACCCATCTTAGATTAGAATACATTTAGAATAAATGACAGTGATCAGACAAGAGCTGTGGAAAACACCTCCCGCCCCCCTCCTTTTTTTTGGCATCACCTTGATACCGAAATAGGATTTAACTGGGGGAGCAGGACTAGATATTTCACGTATTAGTTTCAGCTGCCCATATAAGTATTTGCCTTTCCATATTTTATGTAGTGTCCCATAACTCATTAGTAAGCTAAAAGTGCTGTAAACTCCTAAAAACACCCGAAACCAAACAGTAACTCACAGCTTCTTCAAGGTGCTGCTGATCTGGATGATCATTTGGTGTGTGTCTCAAAATTTCTCTGAGTAGTAATGGGTATTTAACCAAACGACTTCTTGGGATGTCAAGGAAATTCCAAAGGTCCAGTTTGCGACTGAAAGGAGACTCTAAGCAGCGCTGTAGGAAATCTTGCACTCTGTGATCTTGTTTCTTGTGATCCAGTAAAGCTTTGGCTGCTACTTGATTGCTGCAGTAGCTGTCATAGGAGTTCAGGCATGGAAGCTGAGAAAAAGAATAAATTATTCTGCAGCTGAAACAAAGCACAGTTTGCTACATCAAAAGTTTCACGTGATTCAGGATGTCAAAACTCATGCTGAGAATCTTTAAATGGAGATTATCCCCAACTTATTGATGATAATGTTTCCATTAACATTATCATCAATAAGGTTTACAAGGGTCCTCTGACCACCTCGTCCATCATTTAAATAATTTAGAAGCACTAGTTCATCTCTCAGTTCCCAGAGGTCTACAATATTATTCCAAAGCATTAAAAACATCCATGATTTCAGACTAAACACCAGTTAGTGAAGACAACAGTTTAACACAGAAGTTATTTCAATTATGAATGGAAATAAAAGCCTAGGAATGAGTACTCCCAAATCTGGTCTTTTTTAGATAAGCAAATTTCTATAGTCAAACTTCTGTATTGCCCTTGAGAACCTTGACCAAACTAAGATGACAAAACTGTGCCTTAAATCTGAGAAAACCTAGCTTGTATTTTGATTAGAACAATATATCCATTTATAAAAACTGCTATATTAACACACAATTATATGTAAAATCTTCAACAAAGGAAATTAGACTTGGAAATATTAGGAACAAGAGAACTTCACTGGCGTTCAGACATAGCAGAAAATAAATATATTTAAAATTACTTTACGCAAAGAAAAACAGATAATTTTTGACACAAGTTTATCATTAACTATCTGAATTAGGTACCAGCAGTGATCATTTCTCTTATTTACAACAGACCACTCTTTCACACGGAGCTGCTGAATGTTATTACCTAATTCCTTAAAAACTTCAAGCCCTTTTTTTCCTTCTAGATTTCATTACTGACATATACTTACAAATAAACTTTTCACATACCTAAATCCTTTAAAAAATAGCTCTTCTTCATTATAATGAGCATCAACAGAACTAATTAAAGCTATTTTCAGTGTTCGTGTTATTGGATACTAGTGAATTGAATTTACCAACATTTTCTTTCACAGGGCAGCAATAGCATTGCTATTGTATCCCCGTCTGTCTTATTGTAGCAAACTTCTAGAAAATCACTATCTTCGACAGCACTAACAACTACCTTGTTACCTTGACTGGAATGGACTGACATTCAAAAATAACTACAGGGTGCCTTTACACAATGTGACTGTTCAAGCTTCATTTCCCTAGAAACCAGAATACAAATGGGGGCAGATTCTCAAATTATCTACATCAGACAAACTTCAGTCTGACTCTTGATTTTTGTTTAAGGCACGTTAAATACTGCTTGTCTGCTGAATAGTAAAAGCTTTAAAAGCAACATCCTAGTCTGAATCTTTTAATGGTAAATCCCTGAAAAGAGGGAAATATTCCATTATGTCCCTAAACAGTTGCCTTACCTTTTAAAAACATTTTGAGAATGTATTTTTGACATGTTATGCTAGAGGTGGAAAGGAAATTGTCTGATAAAAACTATGTTGCAGCTCCAAACTAAAGTCCCAAAAGTGATTAAAAACTCTGCCTTACCCAACCCACAAGGATATGGCCAACATGTTCTGTGGATCCATCAGGTTTCCTGACTTCTTGAAGTCGCCTAAGAAGATCTGATCATGATTAAAAAAAGAAAAGAAGCTTCATTTAATGACCAGATGACTATAAATCCATGTGTGATAGTAATGCAAAGACCATTTGAGTTTTACCTTCATGTAGAGGAATTAGAGAGTCCAATGTTCCAAAGATCTGGTTCAACTCTTGTTCTGTCATTATGGAAAGTTTAAGCATCGGGTCATGATAAGCCTGAGAACAAAAAAAGGGGAGCTCTGTAATTAATACATCATTGGTAGTTGAAAAAACAGTGACAGCATTTAAAACTCTTTGTAAGTAAAAACAGACCAATTGCTGAGAATAGTTTAAAGTTTCATAATCATATCTTAAATATGTTGCTTTCATTTTTTTTAAGAATGAAATTGATAGTTTAAGTGTTTTGGAAAGAATGGGAAAATAGAAGTATGTTTTGGGTTTTTTTCCCATCTTACTGTCTTAGTAATTATAAAAAGCAAGGGTTATTTTAAAAGTGGTATGAACCAAAGAATACTGTTTGTTATGGTTTTTTTTAAAAAAACCCATACCTTTTTTGCTAACTTCAGGTCTTCTATCAAGTCTTCTTCTCCCTGGGAAAGTTCAAAGATAGCCTATAAAGAGAGACACAAATATTATAAAATATCTTTATTTAATCAATATGCAACTTGTTGAGTTGATGTTATATTCTGAACAGCTGTCTTAATACCATGTATCAGAACTTCTCTAGTAAACCTAATTGCAGAATTAAAGTAAGGCTTTATTCCATAGCTACTGAATCATGCACAGTATTTTTTTGAACAGCGCTATATCAGATTGTTCATAAAATGCTTATCTGAAATAGTCACAGAATTAAGGGTTTTTTTTCAAATGGATGTGTTTCCAGGTGGGGAAGCTATCTTCAGTGCGGTATTTTGACTCAACTGTAACTTAACTGTTTATACAACTAGTTGCATTGGAGTTTGTTGTGTTCCATTTTAACACATGCAGTGGTAAAAGTTCCAGGGAGTCTAGTAAGTAAAAGAGCGATCTTCTTTAAAACATTTCTTTGGTGGTGGGCACTTTTATTTTGGTACCAGTTCATTTTCTTGTTAGGAAGGCTGAGCTCAACTGTTAGCTGATGTTAGTTACTTCTCTTGAAGCAGATTTGAGACTTTAAAGATGGCAGATTAAAAATAATCACCAACCTAATACAGTAACTTCCCGAAATACCATTTATTTGCTTATTGTATGATTTCATTCTAAACTGGGGAACACTAAAAGTTAAGAGCACTTTGGTCAGTTAGAATTACTGTTTTTACAGTCAAGGCTTTCAACCTGCATAAATCCTGGAAGAACACCTTCAGCTACTGCAGATTCTTCTAGCTTGATAATACAGTTAACTGACAGCACACACGTGAAGCAGTTCAGATATTCTGTTGAGGCATGCAGTATGTGAACCAATATACAGCAGAACCCTCATGAAAAGCTTCCTGGAACACAGCTCATTTATTTGGGCTTTTTGAAGGGTTCTGGCTTCTGCCCCAAGACAGTAATGACTGTTACACTAGGCAAACAGTTTCTACAGTTTATTTTTCAATAATCTGCCTTTGAAGTTCTCAATTTTAAAAGTTATTTCCTTTGAATTCTTGCACAATGTTAAAAACTGCACAAGAAATGCTTGATGTTCCTGCTGTTTGATTTATGACTCAGTCCCTGAAGTATTCTCAGAGAGATTGTTATAAACTTTGTTGATACTGCTAGAAATTTCTTTAGGAAAAAAAATAGTCCTGATTCTAAAGGACCTCTGTCATTGGCTGTAACACAAAACTGTTTAGACTTTGCCACATATACCACATTAAAACCACTGATGTACTTTCTTTGCTTTGGAACATACCTCTTTCAATCATATATCATTTTCTAGCACTTAAAATTTCCTCAAACACACTCTTTTCCAGGGGAAATGATTGTGGATTTCTGTGTGTTCATATCACTTGATGAATGAATACCTGTTCCTGAAATAGCATGCTTATCTATCATTACTAGAACAACAAAATGGAACATCAAAATATCAACCATCACTACAGAAACTGGCATACAGAACCTGTACACTCATGCAGCCAATCACAGCACAATATATCCTAGTAACTCTACATTTATTAAGGAAATCTGATGAGCTGATTTTAAAAAAGAATATATTAGTCTAATACAGCTTGAATTATAAAGACTGTGGATGGAATTCTGCTCCTAGTGTAGGTGGTGACGTTCTGTTTAATTTCAGGAAAGCTTCAAGTGCTATCCTAATGCCTACTAGCATTCCTCAACCGCATGCTTTAAAGACAGCTTTTGAACATGCAATTTATGGGTAAAAAAATTATACCTCTTGACGCTTGATTTCTTTCGATGTAAGCATGTGATTGACACAAACATCAAAGGTCTCACTCCACAGTTTGCTACCTCTCCGTTTTGTGTTAGCAGGGGGCATATTTCGAGACCATGGTCGTGGACTGAACAGATCTGGGCGACTGTCACTACGGAAACTGATAGAACGCTAGAAATATATAGAAGAAGAGTTTTTATTGTTAGAACAGTTTCACATATTTTTTTCTAAGGAATTCACATACATAGTTCAGTACAACAATCAAACATTATCTAATTAGTTTTTATTGTGAATAGCAATGCTTAGTACTGGGAATGTAAGAAAATTATAATACATCTTTATGGAAGGTCAGTACTTCCATTCCTGCAGTGAACTATGTCCTTGTCCTGTTTTCAACATGTTTGAAACTATACAATGCATTCATATACCGTGCAACAGGAATGAACTACAGGGATAATGGCACAATGGCCCAACACACTAAAACATAACTGATCAAATACAAAGTTTCAATTCAGTAAACACACAGGAATTATTCATGCATTACATATATCTGCCTCATTAGATCCCTAATACTTAAAAAAATAGAACTAAGGCAAGTTTTAGAGACAAAACTAACATGGAATACTTTTTTGGTTCATTTTGAAAGAAATAATCATTACACACAAACTCTGGAAAGCTAGGACAGCAAAATCTGGTAGATAAGTAGCAACTGACAGTTAACAGAATTGTTGGGTTTTGTTTATTTTGGGGGGTGGCATTGTTCAAAGATATCTGTACTGAGAAACAATAGGTCCTTCCTTGAGAATATCAGATGAAAAGGTGCACTACATCAAACACATATTAATAGTTTAAGAAAAAAGTTTTCTCAGTTGGACAGAAAGAGGATTCATAAAGTGAGACTGCCCTTCAAAACCTTTCCTCTTACCTTAGTGTCTTGCTACCTGATAGCAATACTTTTTTTTTTTGTTTTGTGAACTGTCAGAATCATGAAAGATTTGATTGGTATAATTATTACAGGTATCTCCAAAAGCAGGATTAAATAAATAGTGATATAATGCTCTAATTGACCAAACTGGTTTTGATACATGGAAAAAACTCTTTCAACTGGTAATAACCTGTCTCTTCAGATGTATAATGAGATCAAGAAACTAATTCACACAGAAAGGTGTGAAATGGATGTCTGACTGAAAAGAGAAGAACAATCACATTATCTTTAAGGAAAAGGTATGTCAATATTCAGATTTTAATGTTTATGACAAGCAACAAGCCGGATTCTTTTCACACCACTTGCTCCTACTTACTTCTTAGCAGTTTAGGAAATGTGTTAAGCAATCAGTGTTAGAAGACAGCAAATTGTGATATACCAGTTTTGTGTTCTGCTCTGGTAGAATCTTTATTAATATTTCTGGAGCCTCTAAACTCTGATGATGTGTACCAGCAACTCTGTATCTGTTGTCTGGTCTTAAAACTTCAATAAAAACAAATCCAATTTTAAGGGAGACTTGAGACTTCTATTTTCCTGTAGACTCTTAAAAAGAGTCCAGGCTAAGGATAGATACTTTATGCTCTCACCGTGCTGTTTTGAAAAGATCCCTTTCTTGCTTCATTAAAATTAGAGGCTTCTTCTTGAAGTCCTACCTCTGAAATGCCTCAAGTACTTCACATTATTGAATTACTCTACATTTTTGTTGTTATTTAAAACCTGTCTTACACAATCATCTTTCAATTGCCTTGGGTAAAAATATTTAAAATAAAATAAATTCTCTTCATTTCCAGGTTGAAAGCAGTACATACAAAGTACAATATCGGAAATTCTCCTCTGAAGAGCCCATGAAATGCAAACAGTGCCTATAAATACAGTGTTTTTAAAATACAAGAAGACATTTATATAAATAAAAACTGTGCCTTTTAACAGAAGTCATTTTGAGCCCTACTTGGAATTGACAAAACCCCTAAAAATAAACACACACACACACACACATATATACCAACCTTCCAAAACTGTGCAAGTCAGGTGTTAGTCTTCCTTCAAGAGTTAAGAAGATAAGAAACACACGTGAAATTACATGCTTAATTTACACTTGTTATAAAGATGAATAATGAAATCCATTATTTTTACATGCAAATGGAAAGATTAGGGAAAAGAGGCAGGTGTGTTGCATCCACAAATCACCAACCATGAGAATGCAGCCAAGCAGAACAGTTGTCATTCCATGACCCAAGGTGGAATGCCCCTTTCCATGCATTCCCATATGCATCCTCCAGTATCTAGCTCCTGTGTTTGTGGTGGCGTTTTCTTAAAGGAATGTTTTATGTCGAATGAAGAAAGTACTTATAATGAAAAGCACCAGACAGACTGATTTTTAAAGTAAATACCTTCATCTTGAAACCTTTTAACAAAAAGTCATATATCATGTTATAAAATGACATGCACCCTTAACAGCAAACTGAAATTACATAGTTTTGAGAAAAGTAAGCTTGCACATCCACTGATAGTAATGTTTCTTTATGCTGTATGAGAATGCTTGATGCTATTCTCTACAGCCCTATACTGTCCTCCATAGGGCAGAAGGGGCACAAAAAGGCTAAGAGACTCAAAAGGAAACCAAACTCCCCAAAATCCTGCTTTCTTGCTTAGCATCTTTGCTACCTGGACAAAGTAAGTATATATTTAATTGATTTCTCTCATACACCAGCCTTTTAATTAACCAATGTGTACCTTACTTAATAAAGAACATTGGACTGAGGGTATTATTAGTGGAAAGGGACAAAAATGTTTTGACATGTTATTTAACAATGAGGGCAAAGTCCACTTCAACAGCAAGTGGTCCCTTTGTCACACTTCCTTCTTTTATACACTAACACAGCAAAGGCAAAAACACTGACTGACTTCTGGTACACTGAAATCTTGTTAGGCTGGGAATCACACATTTCAGTGAGGAATCCAAGCTTATTTTAACATATCATGTTCTCCTTTGCATACACATTGCAGATTGGCTTGTAAAGCTATGAAGAGACAAACTAATACATCACCAGGGAAATAGTATTTAATGCTAAAATTAATACTTTGTCCCTTGAGAGTCAGGCATACTTGAATCATCAGTGCTGTAACAGACAAGAATAGAAATGGGATGTAAACCTGATATATAAGCCTAACTAAAGAAATCCCCAAATAAAGAATTAATTATTTCAATAAAACTCTCTGACAGTTTTTAAAAACAAGTTTAAAGGTACTCTGGTGGTATCTTTGATACTCACCATGGCGGGGGGGGGGGGGGGGGGGACGGACGGACAGGACCAGTCATGTGACAGAATCCCATTAAAGAATTGTAGGAATGTCAGAACAGCATTTCTATGTCTCCAGTTATTTAAAAATATTTTCCTAGTTTCTGGTTTCCTTAAAAAACATGTCCATCATACTGGTTAAAAATGACACCAATCTGGGATTATTAAAATTTTCATATAACTCCAAAAACTAAAGGAGCTGGGGAAGAATCCAGTCACAACCCCTGATTTTGTTTACTGCATTTATCTGAGCGCAATAGCTTTTCACCAGCTGTTACCAGACTATTACTATGACGGATCTATGTGTTACTGATGTTAATTCATGCAATTAACAAACTTTCGTTTCAGCTGCAGTAAAACAAACAGCTTCATGTACTGGGAAAGAGGCACTACAAATCAAAGTCTGAGCATTCAGAACTGATGTTAAAAAGATTTTTGTTCTTAAGGATTTTCAGAAATTTCTAACGTCCTAAAATAGATAAAAATAATTTGGACTCCCTGCACAATGAAAACTGAAGTTGCAGAGGAAGCTAGCCAGACTTGACTCTTTAGCATCAGCTGGAGTTCTTTTTCTGATCCTATTTTCAGCTTTTAAGCTGAACAACACAGCTGTGAACAAGACCAAGCAGAAACAAGCAGATCATCGTAATCATTAGTCTAGCTTGATGCAGACTGAAAATACAGCTATAAAATAAAGTGATTTTCCAGGTGGATAAACAAATAAAAATACCTGCTTAGCATCTGGTATTGAGCAGATACACAGACAGACTCTGCCAGAGATGAAGCTAACAGCATTATATTAGTCAATTAGTCCACAGTGCTCTGTGTGACAGAAACAGCAACTACGAATTGTCACAAAAATCAGAAAGCAAGCTGTAAAGACTTCATGTGTTTTGTTACTTGGAATTCTTGTGGAAAAGTACTGACAATAATTTGGAAAATCATAACAAAGTTAAGACAACACAAAAAAACCAAAATACCTCTATAATCAAAAAATATATGAAACATGAAAGGGTGCTAAGAACGTATCTTAAAAGTAAATACATAGATCTCAAACATGGAGGTGTTTCTTCAACCTGCATGCAGAAAGTCCATTAAGTGGAAGTTACATGTAGAGAGGTAAGGAAAATTATGCACAATAAACTTTAACTCTTACACGTATCTTCCATTCAGAAAGAATATATAAGAAGGTTTGTTTGAAATACCATAAAGGAAACTCAGAATTTTCTAGTTCCTTTTATTGATGCTGTTGGAGTGGTCTTTTTGGATGGATGCTCTGTTGGCTTTGTTTTGTTTTCTTCCAGGGGAAGAAGTTTGTATTGGATGTTGTGATGATGATAGTGGTTTTCTTCATTTTACAGATACAGAAAATCTAACAGCAATGCAAGAAGAATCATGGGTTTTGACTGAAATAACAGTGAAGATACATAAAAATTCATCCAGTAAGAAAAATCAACACTTTTTTCTTTTTACAAGTATCACACCATGAAAAAAATCCTGCTCTACACTGTTCCAACAAGGCACAGTGACAGCTATGTCAATACATAATAAAGTAAAAAGGCTATACATGCTTCCCAGAATGTTTCTAAATAATTCCAAATAGGGCACCTGAGCACAAGGTCAGTCTTTTTTTTTTTTTTTCCCCTGTTTTACTGTTGTTGACAAAATCAGTAAGAAGTCAATTTACAGCCCGCTATGAAGGCAGTTTTGAGAGACATCACCAGCATTCATCACTTGGAAATGGATTCAGACCCAGAATTTGGAGAACATACAGGTTGATTTCTCATGGCAGCTCCTTCAAGCACATAGTTACTTAGAGGAGATGG
This sequence comes from Athene noctua, assembly GCF_965140245.1. NCBI lineage: Eukaryota > Metazoa > Chordata > Aves > Strigiformes > Strigidae > Athene > Athene noctua. Next base: position 14,847,173 of record NC_134046.1, on the reverse strand, counting down.
TATAACATCACTGTTTAATCTGCTTAGAAACAGACAGTTAATTAAAATATATTTTTATAATCAGTATGAACAGAGCAAGACCAAAATGTTTGTAATAAAGCCACTGTTTTCTCTCCTATTTTTGTATAAATTTGCCCTGAAACACATTTATGTAGCTCTCATCTCAGGAAGCTGCTACTACACGCGTGAAACGATAGTTTGTTTCAGACAGTCTAAATCAAACTATTAAATACAATATTGTACTGGACAACCCAGTCTCAAAGGCGTTCACTACAGAATGCAAGCATAGGTACTTAAATGAGGACAACAGCTGTCTCAGGCTCTGAAAAGGGAAGTGCTGTGCATAGAAGCAGTTTAGCCAAAAATTAATTCACTTTCCACACTCCTCACAACTGGAACTAATGTAGTCCTTTCAGAGTTGGGCCAATTTTTTCCTGGAGACAGACTATGGAGGAGATTTATACACCCCAGGGAATACAGGCATCTCTGCTCTAGTCACGCTATAATACACCTTCTGGATCAAACCCAGACTGAGGGGAGTTCAGCCATTTTGCCTTTCCACCAACCCCAACACATGTGGCTTTTCTACGCTGATGTCTGCACTTTCAAAATCATAGGAACTGAACACAAGAAAACCAATGTTAAAGAAACCCTGTAATATCAGTTTTCTAGGTGACTACCACCATAGAAAAATGGGGGGAGCTTTCCCATTACTTTTTATTTATTTGTCATGATTCCTAGCTCTAAAGTTTTATTTATTTCCTCCTTAAGATTGATAACTTCAGTAATACTCTAATTAAACTAATTTTGATTAAGTAGGATTTTTAATACATTCAAGATATTTTTGTATTTCCTCTCATCAAAGAAATTACACTTGTTAAATGACTTTCTTCAGATCTTATACATGCGTTCTTACACAAATGGTTTTAAAGAGGAAACAGTCTGTCTCTCTAGGCCAGATCCACAGCTGTAGAGCAGCTCCCATCTGCTTGCCACTCATGAGAACCATTAGGAGCTGAGCACCCAAATGTTTTGCAGTCTAGGTCTGGAGGCACAAATACTTTACAAACTACAGTTCCATTAGCCTCTGAGTATGTTAAATATTATTCACCTAATCTACAATACAGAAATTGAAACTACAAAATTATTTAATTTCTAAAATGCATTTAGAATTTGCTTGCCCTTTATTATTTTCAGCAGCAGCTTTGGAAAATTACTTTTTTTCCCAATTATTCACTCTTTTGTTTAGGCAAGGTTAAAGTTCACTACACAGAAGGAAATTTAGCAGCCCTACGTGACTAACTATACCAAAAATAACATTTTCAAAGAAACCAACCAAAATTAATAGAAGATGTAATGGAAAAGACTGTTCATCAAATTTAAAAAGCAATAGTAATCCTTTAGTGTAACAACTTTTCTATGCTGCAGGTGCAATAGTTTTCTTACTGGTAATTAAAAAATGTTAATTATCTGGAGAGAGATATGGTTTTTTGAAGTGAGAGTTCAGTTTTTAGGTTGAGTGACTCTGCAGTCATAAGTTGCCTAAACCTGTTTGGCCACATTACAATGGGGGGGGTGTGCATATGTTGGTTCCCGTTCCCATCCAACCCTGGAAGAAAGAGTGAGTATGTATGCATTCCCCTTTTAGCAAGGCATTTACTGCAATTACCTGAAGTGTCTGGCTGAACCGCTTCAATGGAGTGGCTCGTACAGGAGGAATGAGACTGGCTAGTGATGTAACTCTGGAAAGCGGCTTGACCCGTTTGTTACTGGGCTCCTGTAGGAGGGGGAGGAGGACAAGGGAAAAAAAAAGAGGGGGGAGTGTGAGTATAATCAGATGAACATTGCTAACTGTTTTGCCGACTTTCCTAAGAAAGCATTTGTAAAAAGCAAGTTTGTAAACCTGATATATAATTAGAATAGTAAATAAACAATAGCAGTTTTAAATGCTGACAATGACAGATTACTCTTGGCTGGTACATACAGATCCTGGATACAGCTGAAAAATGTAATGATGGAAAAGTTGGCATGGCAGGGAAGGGAGAAGTTGGCAGGCTGGGGCAGGAGAGGACTGGAGGAAGGTAAAGAAAGAATAAATCATTTTGTTGTGTTAACTCACTCTTATAAGAGAATTTTTCAGCAGTGCTCTGCAGCTGATGCATGCTATGATAATCTTGTCACCAAAAGGAATACTTTCAAATAAAAACAACTCCTTTTGTTTCTTTGCCTCTGGCACTGTCAGCATGTGACTCTGTTCAGTTAAATGTATTTTATTCCAGAAAATATAATTAGATGGAAATCTCTAACTGTAATGGTCCTTTGAGTGCACATTCCTATGGAAATACTTATATACACAGGCAAACACATTAATAACATGTTTACAGACATTTAATTTTTGCATAAAATAGAAAGGAGAATTAAACAAAAATCTACCATAAAGTATTCAATTACATGTTTTTCTTTTCATATATACTTTTAACAGCACTTATTGTAATGCACAACCACTTCAATAAAATATGCCAATTGTCTTGCAGATTTAAAAAAAGAAGTTAATAAATCATAACACAAGAAGTTATTATAAATACATAAAAATAGAACAGTTACCCTTGGCTTCCTAACCTCCATCTGACATTTAATGGATCTTGAACAGCACATGCAAAAGGCAACTTTTGACAGAAAAAGAGCCAAACCTTCCAAATGAAGTTAAAAAAAACATCCAACATCATATTTCAAGGACATCCTATAGCAGTTCATCTTTCTTTTTCAGCCATGCTTATAAAGTTTGTGTACGCTTGCTATGCCTCCAATTTCCTAGATATAGCTTTAAGAAAATGAAGCATGCCTATTATCCTTTTGTTCAGAAATCCAAATCCTTCTGGAAATAACGCAGATTTATCATCCTTCCTGATACCAAAAATAATGAAGCTCAGCAGCGATGATCATCATCTGTAGTACTGGCAAGAAAAATTCTCTTCCATTAGTACAGCAGAGGAAAGGTGAGAAGCAGCTACACATTTAATTTACTTCTCAGCAGGCAGACCTGAAAATCCATAAATGCCAGCTGAGATGAGGGACAAAGTGTTTAACCCTCCAGCAAAAATAATGTATTCCATCACACGTGAAACTGGCATTAAAGAATTTCAGCAGCCTAAATCAAGTTACATCCTTATCTTCACCATTGCACTGCTATTCATATTCTTTTGTTTTCAGCAACCATGTCTTTGACACAGGTTTTTGAAGGAGTATTTTTTTTACGTCATTGCAGCACCGCTAGCATACTTATCTACAGCATCACCATCCCCATTCCCCTCCCCCCATCCCCCGAAAAACAAGAAAAATCTTTGAGATTCTACTTTAATTCTTCTCTAACTGGTGGCTCAGCCATCAGCTGTTTCTTTTTTATGATTATTCAGAATGCCAGTCCTGGTACACAAATAATATCCCGTGGCAGAGCCTGCTTATTATGAACTGTGCTGCACTGCAGTGGAAGGACATAAAGTCCTAGAGTTGGGCAATGCTGTGCCAGCAGCATAGCTTTTGCTAGCATCTCTACCTTAGCAGCAAAGATTATTTAGGCATAAATATCACACCCTGAAAGCAAAATCTGGAAATCAAGACTGTATGGGCTTTCCAGAAGACAGGGAGAGGGTGATTAGGTTTAAAAGATTTCTCCTTCTCTATTGTGTATCCTTTCTATTACCTTAAAACTTTGTTGCTATCTGTATGTTCTTTGGTCAAAAAATTCAACTTATGCAAAAAAGCACAAATTTGATCTATACAACATCATAGCGATATATCTTGCTTTCTGAAAGTTAGATTGTCCCCATAGTCTTACAGACATTTTTCACACACAATGTGATCTATTCACAGTTTTGCAGTTTCTTCAGTCTTGACTTACAACAAAACTAAGGCCAGAAGCCCTTGGATAATTTTCTGAGGAGTCTACTGACAGCAAATGAAATCACAGAAGAAGTAAATCTGTATTTCACAGCATCTCTGCAGCATTTCATTTGAGTGTGTTGCAAAAAACTTGAATGAAACTTCCTGAGTAGTGTTTAAAACTAAGTAAGGAACAGCAAGTCAGTCTATCCTTATTTGAATACTTCCAAATGCTGTGTGTGTGTGACTGCAGCTGAAGTTTATTAATTACTACCCCCAAAACCTGCAGGCTAAGAACTCAGACCAGGGCGTAATTTGCTCTGCCATGTGGGGCACATAAAACCTCAGGCAGCTGTGAAAATTGATGCACAGCATCAAATAACCTTGGAGAAAATCAGCCTAAGTAAAAAGAATGGAAATCAACTTCTCTCTTGGAGAGTGAGAGAAATAAAAAAAAAGAAATATAATTTCCCCTTCTTCACATCAGACTGCCCAAAAGCTCTGAAATCTACACTGTCTCCTAGCCAAGGATGCCTACATTTTCAGGGGGAACACAGTAGAGACCCCCCAAGCTCTTTAAAACTCCCCATCCATTTCAAGGAGAAAAATGCTAAGGCAGTATAATTTTTACTAACGTTCATGCTACAACACCTTACTGAAAGCAGAAATTGATGTTAAAATAGAAGGAACTCCAAACAGAGGTTCAGCCAGTATCAAAAAACATTTAAGCTCTTCCAGAGCTTCTTGTTGTAAGCCACCAGATTCCAGCACTTCTCCCAGTAGTCAAAGTTAGATAATGGTTTGTGAAGGTATGTCGGCAGAGGTCCTACCCCTTCTGTGTCAGCACCCCGTTTTGAATTCCTCATGCAATGCACTGCATTCCGATCTCAGACTGAAAAATCAGATCAGAATTCAAAACAGCTAAATATATCATTCAAATTAGGAATTCAATTTTATTAAGAGATCAGCATATTACAGGATTCTCTCCAATAGAATTATTTAAGATAACTTCAGAAGTCTGAGACTTTACACCTTTACCAATGAGTTCTGAAAGCAAATCTTGTTAGTCATAAGTTCTTAATTACGAGGAAAGCTCTCTGAATACTTCTAACAATTTTCACCCTGCATTAGAAACCATCTAGTAGGTTAAGATACCTAGCTGGAAGTGAGAACTCATCAAACCTTAGAGTTCCAGGTGTCATCTCCCTCAGAGAAATCTAGCAACAAGAGTCATCAGCACTGAGTCATCCCTTCCAATGTGGAATAATAAAAGTACAGGTAAGGCTTTGACTGTGCAATGAAAAATATAGCACTGCTGGAGCAATTCTAAAAGACAGTAACACTGAAACTGTTAGGCACTCGATCACAGTATTTCTGTTGCATGGTCTCCACCCATTCTGCTCCTACCTCCCCCTTCATCAGTACTCTTTCTCAAGCTGTGTCACCTTTCAAACCAGCACCACAGAGCAGCTGAACAAACTGTTGAGACCAATGATCTGGACAGGGAAAAATTCCACAGTCAAGTGCATAAAAAATAAGTTTTAAACAGATGGTTGTTTTTCTCACTAAGGGCTCTGTTCTTCACAACCAACAGATCAAATGGAAAGAGGAGAGTGTGTGAACTGTTCTGCTTTAACCAGAGATACTGACCAGAATCTGCACTTGCACATGAGTTCAATGAGACCAGGGAGCTGCATTCCAGATGCTGCTTCCCAAGCCTCTTCAATTTTATTTATTTTTAAAATAGTAAACTGCTTGTGGTTAGGAATTCCTACTAATTTATCTCTGATTTTTCCAGTTAACCAGGGGTTCCACAATCATAAAAATCTTTTCGTGTGTGAATCTAAGCACATGGAAACACAGAACTGCTTGATTCCAGCGTCTGTCCTGCATGAAGGGGCTCCACACTGCCCAGGTAGACTGCACATCAGGTTCCAGATCTGTACCTCTGAGTGTGGTCAGAAGACTCAGAGCTACCCACATCATCATTCCTCCTTCCCTCCTGCTTCCCCTCCAAGTTCAGGGAATTTAGAAGCAGACGGGATTAAGAGATAGGGTTTAGTGTCTGGATGCAGTTGCAACAACCATCACCTGTCCAGACCAGGAACTGGGCCAAGTTATAACACAAAAAAAATCAAGAGTTACAATGTTTTGCCTGACCTTTTAAAGTAGTTATTATTGATATTAAAAGTAAGTTCAGAGTTTTGAAATTACTAAATGTTAGACTGCATTTTCCGAGTCAGGAAAGCTTGCCAAAATGATATGGGAAGTTAGAAAACAAAAGATCCAGACTACAGTTTGGCAGAGTTTCCAAAATGTGGAGCTGGTATATGTGAACAAGTAACGTTAATCTGACAGGGCTCTAAATTTGATATAAGGCGAAATAAAGCTGAAGGAAACATAAGTGCAGGAACTTCAAAGGCTGAACAGTCAAGTGAAGTCAAATTAATACCTGACTAGGCTAGAACAAAGAGCAGATGGCTTTTGGGGGGAGTTGTATATTTGAACTCAAGATGACTTTGGTAACATTTGAATTCAGAGAGCAAAAAATTGAAGCTGCAAATAACCACGTATATATGCAGCCTCAAAAAGAACTCTTGAAACTGTGAACAAACTGATAAAAGAAGCAAATCTGTGTCCAAAATCTCGATGGTTCTGGAAACCAGACAGTGAACATTTCAGACAACTACTATGTCCTTCTTGAGAGAGTATATTTTTATCACATACTTTTCTGGGGAATTCATAGGAGGAACGATTAATCACAACGGCATAATCACTGATTATCACAGATTAAAGATGGGAAACTATCAGACTAAGCATTCAACAGCAACGGAAGCATGCTAAAGCAGAAGATCCTTTGAAGAATTAGGCACTTAGATTAGCTGCAATGCACTGACAGCTAAACTGATGTTATATTTATTTCTTCATTATTGAAACCAGCACCTAATAATCTGATGTACTGTACGCAACAGCATACTATACAGATATGAAACCTTCTGGGAGGCTAATTAGGGGAAGAAGCTAACACGTCTCGTGCTCTTCATCCACAAAATAAAAAAATTCTTTTACTAGTGTATGTAAAGAACGGAATTTCCCCCAAATTCGAAGCAGAGCATCAGTGAGTTAAATCAATTTAATAATATTGATTGGTTTTCTATACATTGTCATTCAAGAAGGACACCTACAGCTTAATTATCATATCTTGATGAATAACTTACTCTAGCAAAAGATTGCTTTTAATTTTCTAACAAACAGAAGGAAAGGAAGCAAGAAGAACTAGGCCAGGTTCCCTCTGTATTGCCCTAAGAACAGCAGAATCAATGACCTGAGGATAACACACACTGAAGAGCACTGAGTAGTAGTCTAGGTGCCATACAAAAGGTCTTCATTTGCTTCAGTACATTACTTCAAAATTCTTTCACTCTATGCTTCTGTCCAGCTTAGCCACTGATTTCCTCCCAGCAAAGAGTAAAAGCAAATAAATGTACGTTCACTGCTGGTATGATTTGTTTTTCCACCCGACTCTCTCACCTCTTATCAGCAACTTCAACAACTGTCTCCATGTCAGAGAACCGGTGCTGAACTTGACAAACAAGGGAAAATGAGCGGTCATTACATTTGTGTCTTCAGCCCAGGTGAGGCACTACTGTGACCACACTGTGTTGATTTTTCTGATTGTATTTAAAAACAAACTCAACAAAAGAAATTTACAGAGATTTTAAAAACCACTCAGAAAATAAATGCTACGTGAAAACTGGTACAGGAACTTAGCATTTTAGAATATTAGAATTCATGCTGCTTACCTTCAAAAGCAAACTAACTTCTCAATCCAGACACAAAACATCTGAAAGTGGCAATACTTGTTAAAAACATCCTAACTTATTGGAGTTCAAGTTCTGAGATAATTAAAGTAGTAACTCTGGATTTGGGGTTGCTAACTTTCTTGATATTTTATAAAAAACATTATGGGTCAGGTTTTTTTTTCCCCTTTTGATATACTTTCTATTTGTGAACCAAAACAAACAGGTACCCAAGCACTCATTCAGTGCTACAGAAGCATTCATTAATGCAAAATGGTTTAACTTAAATTAGTCTCAAAAGAGTTAACAGTGTAATAAATGGAAGACACTATAAATTGAAACAGTACAGTAACCTTTGTTTCAAACCTAAGCAGTGCCAGCAAACTAAAACAGAACCACTCTGTTTCAGACTTCATGTAACTGGCTAAATTTCCATACTCCTATACTTTAAAGGTTATTAGGTTTTAGTCAACTTCATAAGGGTAAGTCAACATTTGTCATGGCAGGAAGCCCAATATTATTATTTTTATTAGTCTGCTACTAGTTAAATTGGCCTAAGATTAAACAGTTCTAATAAATGCCCCCAAAACTTACAGTTTACTAAAGAAAAAAGACAAAAAACAAAAACCAAACACAACACACTCAAGCCCTGTTCCACAGGATGTTATCAGTATTTAACCTTCAGGACAAAACCAAACAAAACAAACAACAAAGCTTAAAATATAAAAACCAACCTATGTTACAACAGATTGTCTTAACACACCAAACATTTATCCTAAAAATAAATTAAGCCAGGCTTTTTGCATCTTCAGAGAAGCAAATCTAAAACCAGAACAACTTTCTTAATTGTTATTAGCACTAACGAAGACCTTAAAAATATTTGCAAAGCAGAGATTGGCCTTTGCTTCATAATATCTTAGAAATATTCTGACTGGGAAATTCTAGAACATCCACTCTTCTAGAGCTGAGGCTGATGGTCAAGGTAGGTAAGTCTGAAGCAGTTCTAAGTACAGTTCAGTGTTGCACAAAGGTAACTGTAAGCATCTGCACAAATCCATTCTAAAACCTGGAAGAGGAATCCCATCCGTAAAACTCCCAGCATCACAAGAATAATTTATGAAGCTATTTAGGCAAATGGATACATAAAAGCAACTTGATCATCCAATAAACTGTGTATACAACTTTCCTTCAAATCCATAAGGGATTCACCTGATGGGAGCAGGTGAAAGTTTGTTATTCCTCCTCTGCCAGTCTCTGCAAAACCAGCAAGCCAATAAAACAAAGTCCAGAGACATTTGGTTTCAATCACAGTATCATAAAGATGAGGACCTGAAATGATAGGGTACAATGAAAAGCCATACAGAGATGTGGTGAAGTATACTCAGTCAAAGAGTATCATCTGAACTTTGCAACACACTGTCGCATCGTGTTCATCAAAGATTGGCTCCTTGTCACAAATTGGCTGCCCTCATTAGTCATCACCCTTAAGACCTCAGATTTCATTTGCCATACGCAAGACAGAACCACTGAAGTGTCAAGAACATAAGGACAAGTTGCATCCAGCTATCTTGACTGATCATTCATCTGCAATACTCAGAAATCAATATATCTACCAGGAGTTAGGAAATGAAGGCCAATTAACAGAAAAATCTCACACTGAGGTGAATTAACACAAGCAACAAAAACTAAAAAAACCCCAATAACTAATCTAGAGTTGATTAAACTCTGCATTTCCTCTCATTAGAAGCTGCTTGTTCAGACTACCTGAGAAAGACCTTTTCCATTCTGGAACAAACTGGATATGAAGCTGGGCTGCCAATTAACAAGCAGACATCAGATGGTGAGTTACTGAATGGAAAAATAAAGGCAAGCTATTTGTTTCAAATTGCCATCAAGCAGAACAGATCAGCAATTTCAAGTGTGGGGGTTCGACATATTTCCATGTTTAGCTCACTGCAGTTACACCGCATATGAACTTACCTGCAATATATCGAAACCGCAACTTGCTAACGTTTCATTAAATATGAAATACAGACATTTATGAAGATCAAAGAAAATTCATGACTTGTAGTTTATCTCATAATCTTTTGGCCCCTCTCCCTCTGGCTCCATGCCTGGTTCTCATGTTAACGATGTGCCATGGCCCAGAGGCCTGTGGGTTACCCTGCAGGTTACCCCTCCTGAGCGCCCAGTTAAACACAGGCCTGGCAGCCTAAACCTCCTGCACGTCGAACTAGTGAGGGTATCAGGAGACAACAAAAGACAGATCGCACACAGCCCTGATTCCTAGATCTAAGATTTCTGCAGTATAAATGATGTAAGCAGACATACAACATACCGGAGATGCAAAGGAATTCTATTCCACCATTGCAGTTTTTAGAGCCTAAACCCAGGCTCTGTATTAGATCCTGTACAGCAGAACAGAACGCACTTACATGAGGAACTCATGTCCTCCTTCCCATGACTTCACATTCAGACCTTTAAACCTCAATCTGTGATCGTGTGCTCTTATCTGCTGCCCATTCACTGCCTGCACTTCACTTTTTTTCCTTTAGAGGGGGTGGTAAGGCGCTTTAACCCAGAAAATGGTATGTATCACTGGGAAAGATGTGGGGCTGCTTATATCTTTAAGCAAGCAAATTTCAAGTTTTACTGTCTCTATTTTTTGCTTATGAAAAAGCGAGAAGGAGCCCAACACCTCTGTACCGTCTACACCGAGAACTATTTTACAGGGAGTATGCAATGATGTATGTAAAGGCTTTATAGTATTTCCTATATCAACTCATTCCTCAGGCATTGCTGTGTTTTGTTGCCCTTAAACCGCTTTTAGAAATAACTATGATAACTGTACTCTGAGTAGAGGTACGCTAGCCTTTTCTCAGAATCCAGATTTTTACTGTTCATATACATTTTTCATTTGTCATTCTTTTGTGACTGTGCTACTTCTGTGGAATTTATGCCAGGGAAGCTGATGTGGCTCAAAGAAAGAACTGTAAGTAGAAAACCTCTGTTCTCTTTTGTGCCACTGACTTATTCCTCAAGAACATCCCTAGTTTTCCACAGCTGCTCTGCCGACTTCAAGTGAAGCCCAAGAATAAGAATGAATTAATCTACTGACAAAAAGTTTCCGCTTGTCACCCATAGACCTCCAGCTGGAAATTCGGGAAAATTTCAACAGTAAAGTATATGCACAAGTTTTTTGCTGAATTTCATCCCATACAAGTACTGTTGTACTTGATCTTCCAGAATATATTTTGTATTTGTTCAAAACAAGTGCTAAAATGTTATTGTTCAATAAGGTTAGAGGAAATATTTTATAATCATGAGTTTTGATGTAAAAACAAACCCCATCTACATAGCAGCAAATCTGTTCTGCTCCACACGTATCAATGCTTATGCACAAGTTAGGTTATTAGATAAATTAACCAACTTCTCATGTTAATAATTAAAATGAAACTCAAGTTTTCAAAACCAGAAATTCATAAGCCCCACAAAACAAGCTAACTTTCTGGTGTAGTAACACAGAATTATGGTAGAAGGCGCCCAATAGCTTTATTTAGCCTTATAAATACTAAAGGGTGGAAGAACAGTTTAACGTTTGAGCTTGAGAAGAATCAAGGATTCCCCCCCCCCCTTGACAGACTTAAAAAAAACAGGCTGCATAATTCTATCCTTATAAAGCCTTTCCCAAAGAGTAGTGTTTATTTCTGCTTCCTTAACCAGTTTTTGGAGTGGCAGGTGGTCTTTTCATACCCTTCTAACAAAAACCAGAATGTTTAAAAGTTTGTTTTTCAGAATGCTGGCAGTCCACCATACCATTGGAAACAGTCTGAAAGCATAGGGTGCATTTTCTTATTCATATAAAACACAAACTGAAGGATTATAAATCCAAAACAACTGTTTGCACATTGTAATTTTGATTGATCACATCTGTTATTAGATACTTCCTCAAGCTCTATGCTTTCACTGAGACTTCTTTGAAATTTAACTATAATCAAGCTGCCTTTCTAACTGTAAGAGTAACACTCCAACTCTTCAGATTTGACAATTCTATTCATTCACAAAAAAACCTTTACGCAGTAAAAAACAAAAACAAAACCATATTTCTTTAATATTATAGTTAGTAAAATGAGTACCTTTAAGAGAACTATTTGGTACTTGTCCTTTTCATACATGTACACACACATACACTCAAGGTGTTACTTTTCAAAAACACACACAGTTGAAAAAGCCTCCACTTTCATTAACTGCAATAATTAAATCCCTTTATGTAAAAGCACACTAAAAAGCAAGAGTGCAGCACCTTATTAGGTCTTAGCTTAAGCATCATAATTAAATAGGGTCACTTGGCTTACGTTACTTTTACTTAGATCCACTCAACTGATGGAGGTAATTAATCTTTGATGTAGTTGTATTAAATGCAGTCGATTCAGTACACTGTCTTCACATTACTCATCAAACGAGACTAATGAAGCTATATAAGCGCTAAAAACTTCCAGAAAGAAACTTTATCCTTCCTCCAGTGCAGCTGCACAGAATTCACTGTTTTCTTCCCAAACAAGCACACAAAGCAACACTAACCTTAAGTATCAGATATGTAAGTCTTTATGAACATTTGTTCCTGACGTATTCCACCATTTATGAGAATTTTGCAAGTGACTATGTTGAGTTTGAGTTAATGAATAAGATTTTTAATGTGACTTGAAAGGATCTCATGCTTTTTAAGAAACAGAGTACCCAACCTGCTGACAGGGCAGAGTTTTCCGTTAACTATTATCCGATCAATTTCTTTGTTTATTACTTATAAGGAAAAGACAGCGCTTTAAGATACCGTTTTCCAAACTCCCTCCCAGTTCCTGCATAAGTTTAACAATTTGTAAGTAACGGTTAGCCCTAGAATAAAAGACATATAAATTACTTTAAACTGCATATCGAAACCAGGTATTTCTCAATTAGCTACCTAAAAGACTACTTTTAATTCCTTAAAGTGACAGATGACAAAAACCTAGATTCTTCGTTCCTCGCCTTATTCTAATGGGAAGTTCAGTATCTAGAGAAGGCAGTAAAGGATGCCTAAACAAACCCGGTATCGATTCACAGAGCCTGTTTTCAAAGCCCATTACTCTTCCCCGAAGCAACACAGACCGCCTTAGAGAAACACGGCGTTGCAAGCGCCCCGGCGCAGATGAAGTACCTCCGTCTCTCTAGCTGGGCTGCTCACCGGCTGCGCTTCCAGGGCACAGTTTGCCCTCTTGACGGACAGGTAGAAAGGGTAGTCCTTGGCCACCATGGCTGCGGGAGGCGCGGTGCGGGGCTCAGCGCCGGCCCGCCCGGCTACCAAAGGCGCCGACACCCCCGGCCGGCCGCTCCGCGCCCGCCGCCCTGACTAACGCTCCGGCGCGCGCGCCCCGCGAGAGCTCCCGCGCTGGCGCGGGGCAGGGGCGGAGCCAGCGCCCCGCCGCACGCAAGTGCCCGCCCACCCCCCCCGGCCGCGGGCGGGAGCGAGCGGCGGCCCCGCGGGGTCCCCGTGTCCCGGGCGGGCAGCGCTAACGCCGCGGACGGCAACCGGGAACGGAACGCGGCCGCCCTGTTTGCCTCTGCCAAGGAAGGGCAGCGCGGCTGGGGCCGGCGCCGGTGCCGGCAGCCAGGAGCCGTGTCCCGAGCGCAGACCGCGGCCCTGGGGAGCGCAGGGGCAGAGAGGGCTGAGCAGAGAAGGAATGCTGCATCACGTTATGCTGCCACAATATACAGCAGTACTACTTTTTTTTGTTTGTTTTGTTCTCCCATATTGTTGCTTCTTCCTGTCTGGCAAGCAGGAGTTTGTTTATTGTGTTTTTAAAGTTCCACTTTTGTTGCTATTGTTTGATCAAAGAGCTCCCCTGCCTGCACCCCTCATTCTAACAAGCTGAGAAAGTGGAAAAAATACCTTTGCCTAACAGGGCATCTGAGTGGCTGCATAGCCTGGCCATTTCTATTTGATGTCTACCTTCAGACAAAGGGAATGAAAAGTTCCTGAAAGGAGAGAGGAAGTGTCAGGGGCCCTGTCTGCAACACGGAGTCGATCTGACAAAAAGGGCGACAAGGAAAAGGAAACGGAGTAGGAAGCTGGACAGGGGGAGGAGGGAAGGATATTTTCAGCCAAAGGGAAGCAGCACAACCAAGAATAACTTTACAGAATTTGAAAGAATTAACTGGTTTTAAAGGCAGACGGTATGGCAGATGTTGCTTTACATGCATTTCTTTTGCAAAAGGTTGTTAATCAGATTATGATGTCTTTAGAATAAGCTTAGCCAAAGGGCAGATATACTCCTCATTTGGTCACTTTTCTTTGACTTCATCAATATCCCAAACATACAATATACCCTCCCAGGTATACTTAACCTCCTAGGCCTCTTCAGGAGCAACTGTGGTAGAGCCAGAGTTGCTATCCTGCTGCCTGTTACGCAGAGGTCTCCATTTTGTAATAGCCTGCTCATAAAACAAAAAACCCAACTGGTTTCCCAACCCCACAATTTCTGGAAAATTGCTAGAACAAAGTTATCAGTACTTCTAGATGTTCAATTATTCTAGAAGAAAATGTGACATTTGAACATCTTGAATGTTACGTGCAGTACCACTCTCCTCATCTCCATCATAGTAGGATGGCACAAGGTTCACTGAAAGCAAAAGTGTTGACAAGAGGAATCGAATAGCTTTCATGTAGACAGTAATTAAGCAGACAGGACATTTCAGAGAAGAAAAGAGAGAAACTGGAGCAGGTGTGATAAAGATGTAGAAACCATGAGTGACAGAGAAAGTAAATAGGAATTTTTCCCCGCATTCAACTTGAGGGGAAAAAAGTGCATCACATTAAACCAGATGGTGGCAGATTCAGAGCAAAGAAAAAGGAGATAATTCTTCAATGTTATATACAAGTAGAAGTATTTGCCAAAAGCCTCTCAGACACAAGTTCTTGGCTACTGGGACTGTATTTTGGGGAAACATCACGACAGGCTATTTCTGTTTTGTACTCTTCCCTAAGCATCTACCGCTGACCACCACTGGAGATTTGGTATTAGGGTCAATCTTTGCTGCAGCCCCCTTCCTTTCCATATTTCAAAAAATATGAAAAGAATGCAGTGTTTTATTTGGAGACTACCTGTCGTGAGGATTTCTGAAGCTGTGAACAATTATTTCATTCACATGAATGTGCATTCATTTTTGCAAGTCTTCAGTATGACATTCAGAAAACATACCTCAGAGCATAACCTGATAATGTTGGACAGTTTCTCCTTGCATTTCAAGCACATCAAAACACCAATACACACAGGTTGTATAAAGTGGTCAAGAATCTCCTGAGAATGCTGCAGCTGCTGTGTAACTATTTAAGCCCAAGAAGCCTTGATTTCAAATACCATCTGTGTATGTTTGTTTATGAATATGTATGCTAACAACATTTTAAAAATCAACTTCACTTAAATCAGTTAGACAAAATGCCTTCAGGGCCTGTCCTCAAAGCATTCTAATCCTGTAACACGCTTCACAGCATGAAGAGCACTTCACACAGGACAAGAGTGTACCAGTTTGGAAACTGAAATAATGAACCTTGGTTTATGCACCTAAAAATTATGCCAAGAGAGGGATTCTGTCATGTCTTCATTAATCAGGCCAATGCACTTCAGCTTGACTAAGCATTCTTGAGAAACAAGAGAAAAAGCTGTCTTAAGACAAACACAATCCTTAAATAGACAGGACCTTCATATCAGTAGGTTTCAGAGCATCTTGCATCTACAAGACAGACTTCAATGAACTTCTAAACCAGGATTCATTAGACCCTTTGGATGTTTGTTTACTTCACCAGGAGAGTGTAAAGACAGTTTTAGAACTGAAATTTGGTCCCAGAGTTCATTGGTGAATAGCACCTAACTTTGTAGGTGTCTAATTATCTAATGGAGTAACACAATGGTACTATTTCAAACAATTCTCTCTTCCAGAGAACTAAATTTGACTGTAGAATTCTATGTTCATTCATAATCAAAACCATGTCAGTTTAGTCATGGTATTGAGTCCCTTCTGTATTGCATATCAAATACAACACTTGGAGTCCATTCTGAAAGATCTTACAAACTTAACCAGCATTGGTTTACATTTACATTTCATTTCTATATCAGTTTAGATTGCAAATGACTGCCCATCAATAGTCACTGTATTGTGTGTGTATGCACACCCAAGCAGAGCCAAATGTCAGTTTGAAAACATGTGGCTGAAAGACTCCCTAGTGAACTCCAGTTATACAGTTGAAGAAAAAAGGTTTCAGTGATAACACTAAGGAATCTCGTAGGATTGGAGCCAGTGACTCCACTTATTCAAAAAATTATACTTGGATGACAAATCTACAATAACACTATAAAATTATAGTGTTTTTCTCTAAAAATTAGATCTG
The DNA here is from genome assembly GCF_965140245.1 of Athene noctua. NCBI lineage: Eukaryota > Metazoa > Chordata > Aves > Strigiformes > Strigidae > Athene > Athene noctua. The sequence goes on along the minus strand of NC_134046.1, from coordinate 14,831,072 downwards.
AATTGCAAGCTACTTTCAAAAAATAAACTAATATTTAAGAAAAAACAATGCTAGTGACTAGATTACACAGCAGACCAGTGCATCAACTTTGCCATTTCTGAAACAGGTTTTTTGTGGGTTTGGGTTTGTTATTTACTTAAGCCAAAAGGCACAATTGACAGTTACTTACATGTCAGGGAGGAGTAAGTAAACTATTTGGTAACTCTGGAAAACCCTGCTCAAGAAAGATCCCTACCACTATTGATGTGGTTCAGGACTGAAGTTCACAGACAGAGTCATTCTGTGATAGCCTTGTTCGCACCAATGCGTTTAGTTAGTTTCCTCATGCATTCAAAACCTACCACTGGAGTAATTATTGCATAAGCATCTGACTGCATGACAATGTCCTTTGAAATATTTGGGGCTCGAACCTTAAAAATATATTTATGTGTGACAGAATTCCTTTTCATTTTATGCTAATCTTTGAGATCCATATAGCTTTGGTCAGAGTAATTTTAAAGTTAAAATGCAGTTGATTAAACACCTCGAAGGATCCAAAATACAATGGGCAAAATAATAAAAAACAAAACAAAAAAACCCACTTTCCTTTTAAATAGTCAAGAACCCATTATGCTAAGCAAGAGCAAAAGGAACTGAAACATTTAATCTAAACGCCTAATTAAGGAAAATCCAATGGAGTGAAGAATCTTCAATCATCAAAGTCATGGGCTCTCAGGAGTTCAGCGGAATGGAAAATCACCAATTAAAGCTGAACTCTGCCTAAGGAAGAAAACCCACAAATAGATTGTTTAAAGATTTGATTTGGTGTTTTCATTGTTTTTGTTTAAGTTTTGTTTTAACACGATCTTTGCCAACACATTTTAACTGCCTTTGGGCAGAAATGCAGAATCTGTGCTTCAACAGAAATATTTTGAGATGTCTACACCCAGATCTCGATTACCTTCTTCCTCCCAGTATGCTGAAGTGACTGCTTTCCCTATTAAAGTAAACATCTGTTCTGCCAAGCTCTTAAAAAAAAAAAAAAAAAAATCCGAAAAATACAATTAATTTTTGGTAAAATATTGGTATGCCAAGAAGTAAAAGTGTCTGAATGTCTGTCTACCTGCCTCTAGTTTTTTTCTCCCTCAACCAATGGGAAACAGCCCTTGCCTTGGTTTTGGTCTGTATTTGACTGTGATGCCTAAGAAGCAGCCTAGGCTTAGTTGCAACAATTCACTCTAATCATTTATTAATTACAACTAGCAAAGTTTTTAAATAAAAAACCATGTTATTCATGTTTATGGGAGCTCTTCCTTTTGATCTGTCTATTCTGATGACTCAGAAATGAACACTTATGCACATAGATACTTGCTTGAAGCATATGCCTACCTGACAAGTGTCCAGTAACAAGACAAGAATTTAAGAAAAGGTGTAATGCTTAAAAAAAACCCCAAAACCAACAAAAGTAACTATACTATCAGTGTAATCTTAAGAAAGCTTTTAAGAAAATTGTATTAAGAACAATAAACAAGCCATTGCTTTGTTTTCAAAACATTAATTGCTGTAAGAATATCAAGTTAACCAGTAGTCTGACACACCCTGAGTAGAGTAGCTCTGCTGTCTAGCTAAATTACTCCAGATTTATGGAGGGAGTAAAAGATTTAATGTAAAGCGTGTTGCAGAGGACCAGAATCTCCGATAACAATTTTGGCTTTGTGTGCAAAGAGTACTAGGCATATGGTGTTTCTGAAAATTTTACCCACCATGAAAATCTGAAATTAAGTAGAAATATTGCATACACATTTCAAGGAAAAAAATCTCAGTAGTTTGCACTTTATGGAGTATTCTCTCATATATGCACCCATCCTATCTATGCAGTTTCACAAAAAAAAAAACCAAAACAAAAACAAAAAACCAAACACCACAAACAGAACAAAAGCCATGCCCAGGAGAGGTACAATTTTGCTATGAATATTCAAAGAAAAGCTACTATTTCTACTATTCTTAAGTGACCAGGGAAAGTTAGCCAAGCTAATGCAACACATTCACGCAGGGTTCTCTGCTTATTGAGTATCTCTGAAGCCTCTCCTCAACACCCCCAAATATCTCTTCAGGATAATCATTGGCAAGCTTTCCTTTCAGGAAAACAAAACCAAACCAACTAAACAAGCACAAACCAATCGCCAAACACCAAAACCACATGCAAACAACCAAATGAAAACTTTTGAAGCAGTCATTTCAACCAAACATTATAAATTTGAATCTGCTTGGGAGCTGGAATGCAGAAACACTGACAGTGATGAGTAAGTAGCTAGAAAGCATAGAAACTGCTAGATAAAAGGTATTTATCGGGCAGTTACACAGCTGTTCAAGAAACTGCAATTTCACCATTGCAAATATGGATTGTACACTTGGTAATGAGAGTTACAATTTACTAGGTAATAAATATTAGGAAGAGACTGCTTCATTACACATTGGTGCTTAGAAATTCCAATAAAAATATGATTACAGAGTAAGTGATTACCATTTAAAATGTTCTCTCAAAAACCACAGCTGTAATTTTTCCAGGTAGAGTCCTAATCCTGGAAAGATCAGTGAAGAACAAAGAAACACATCTCTGGGGAACATCTGACATTACAAAACTGAAACCCAAATTTCTATTCTGTCTAGATTCTCCACTTGAAGATTACCTTTCATATGACCCTTATTTGCACAGCTTATGGAGTAACAAGAGAAGGAGGAAGTTATATTTTCTCACTGTTATCATGGGCTATGCTTTGGGATTTGCAGCCAAGATGCCCTGAACTATTCCCCTAAGTTTTGTCAAATACAATTAATAAATAAATTACCATGGTCTTCCACTGTCATTGATGACTTCCACTGTCATTGATGACTATTTCAAAATACCACATTTATACTGAAGTACACTCATGCTGAACTGATAGAGACATGCGGTTCTGATACAAATCATCATGAGTGTCTTATTGTACAAACACATCCAGCTTGTAAAGCAGTCTGCAGGCTTTCCAAGTAAGATGTGCATACATTGTTTCTTCATTGTAGTTCACAGAACAGTTCTGCACTGGGAGACAAACAGATGAAACAACATGCCAAGCTGATTTGTTTGTTTGTTTTCAATTCGCTGAATTCATGTAACTTTTGATTGCTACTGAAAGTTCTGTGCAGGTCAAGGATGGCCTCTAACAATTGTGTTTGCACTGAGACAGAAGCACTTCCTGCAGGAGCTTCCCTGAAGGAAGCCATTTTTAGAGCTACCTCAGATTCATATATAAAAACTGTTACAGTGACTGGTCTGCTGTTCAAGACTCACGATGGCTTGCCTAGAAAAATCAGGAAGGATTCCTGATTCTCCACCCCTCTACCACACCCAGCAGTGATAACTATGAACCATGGTGGTCCCTGATGGGGGAATGCACAGGGTGTGGTGAGGCTGGATAAAATGACCCTTGGCAAGTCACAACAAAGAAGTTGATTGAACTCGTCTGAGTATACTTCCCTGGGGAGAGCAGAAAGGAGGAGGTGGGAAGGACTGTACTGATTTATAAATGTGATTTTAAACAGCCAGTCAGGTTCTGTAGAGAGTGAAATGATAACCCACAGTGTATTGTCCCTTCCTGAAATTTTATATTGAAAAAAGCATTCTAGGGAGAGGAAATTACTGCAACCCCTTGTATGATATTTAAATGAGATTAAATGCAAATACTTTTGTTTAAGTTACAGGCAGTGTGGGAGCAGGAATTTCTTTCCAGAGCACTCCTGCTGATTGGAGAATTAAGTAACAAATTTCTTTGTAAGAAATCATCTCTAATGCAGTGTTTACCAAGACATCAGGGTAGTGATCTATTTTTTGTTTTGATTAAATTTTATTAAAATAACATTTATATTACATGAGTAACTCTATAATATTTATCCTCAGAGAAGACAGTATTTTGTAATCTTTTGCTGTATGCTCAGATGTGTGTATGCTTAGACACCAGCAAGAAGAAAATTATATTCTATTAAGAAACAACAGGAACTTTCCCCACTCTATAACTGATCTCACCTGTAATACTGGCCAAATGCCACTTAGATTGTTCTTCCAACCATCCCCTCCAACTGCAATATATAAAGCAAAGTTTGGGGTTACAATGGTTTATTAGACCAAATTATACAAATGGGGAGAAAAACAAACCAAACCAAAACCTCCCAAACCACCCAAACAAAACAAAAAAAAACCTTCCAAACAAACAACAGAAGAGCTTTCAGGTACATAGATCCTCCTTCAGGTCAGAAATAAAAGCAGCCAGAAAACAAGACTTGGGCCTTTTGCATTTTCTTTTCCTATTCACTTATTTATCTAGTTGTATAAATTTCATATCTTGTTATACATTCCATTCTGTTCAGTTTGACACATTTAATACATTTATCTCTTAGTGTGATTCTCCCCAGTGCTAAGAAGTTATCTGAGTTAATCCCATTCTACCTTTCATTAATATTTTATTGTCTTTATTACTTTTAGAATCAGCTTTTACTTTGGGAAGTGCTGTACTCAAGATGCAAATAAACCCTCAAAGTGCTGACAAAGTATATGATTCTACAGTATGGCTGAGGTGAATTAAAAATCTGCCACTTGTAAAAGTATAAACCTCCTCCTCCCTCTTTTCATGCTCTTCCACTGGCACCGTACCCTCTCTGTGTAGTCCTTTCCTGCCACTTTATGCCAACTCTAACACTCATCACACAGGTCCACAGCTGTCCAAAACCACAGTAATACCTCATTTTGCCAGGTATATTTTGTGGTGATTTTGTGAGCTGAACAGGTTATCGTACTTTGAGAAAACCACCAAAACTCACTGAAGGAAAATGAAGGGAAAGCGCACAGGTACAAACAAGGACAGGACAGGGAAAAGGGTAATTTTTCTCCTTCTAATAGTTATGAACTGTCAGCTCAGCTTAATTATTTTATGAAATCATACCCAAAGAATACTGTCAGCATTTCATTTTTTTGGATGGAAATTTTGGATCAGAAGCTCTATTTATTTATTTTTAAAAACAGACCCACCTATTAATTTCCATAACAACCATGCACTGTTACTCATCTTCTAGTCAGTTATTTTTGCCAATTTAACTATCATGAAATTAAGAGAAGATCTGTGCTTCTTGAATAAATATTTAGAACACAAACTTTGAGACTGATTTCATGTTCTCCTAAGTATGATGTACCCTTTTCTAGACAATAGCCAAGGAAATGCCAGCAGTGTTTCTAGACCCAAAGTTAAGCAATTTACAGTTCTTTGACACAGATTACGAGACATCCATGGAAAAGAGGCATGACAGTCAAGCAAAACAGTGAGACTATTACATGCTTCACAAACAGTAAGAACAGTCTAATATCTCAACTACAGTAGAGCAATCTTGAACCTGAGATGCCTTATTTCGCACTACAATACTCCCTGACAACCCCATGCAGAAAACCTCCACATTTGGTCATGAATAGAGTTTTGTAGATCACACAGTGCCTTACAATCCAAATTATCACAATGACCATCCAAATTGCAACATTCCACTATTGTGGCCCCTTAAACTTTTTAGAAATGTTGTTCAATTCCCATGTGCTACGACATACTGCACACAAATGTCAGACAAAAATGAGCACAAAAAAATTAGATCATCTTTCTCTCACCCACATCCTCTCCCTATGAGGGGGAAGGAAGAACCATGGTATAACTTCAAAAAGAAGTGTCCTTGCAAAAACTGATAGTGCATGCACAAAAGATAGAACTAACCTACCCCCAGTACCGCTCATATTGTAGATGTATGACCTTAAAGATGATGTGGCATTAGCAAAATGTGACTAATCTTTAAGAGACAGTTGAAATGGGACATAACATCTTCAAACAGACCTCAACAACTTACTCTAGAACAGAACTTCTTTGTTCATACCCCTTGATCAAGAATCAGGGAATTGAGAAGCCATTCCCAGGAATGTTTTACTTTAAATAAAACCTTGTTATAACCCAAAGTTACAAAATACCTATCTTCCCATGTGTAAACATAATGAATTAATCCCATATGGTAGAGAAATTACTACAAGTTTTAATTGAAACATAAAAATATAAATAAGAAAACAGTTTTCCTGAATACTACTTTTTTGGTTCAAGAATTCTAACTATAATTTCTGAAGGCTATCTCCTCTTTGGTCAAGTTATTAACCACAAACTGCTATATGCCAAAAAGATCGAGTATCTCCTATTTTTGCATGATCTCTATTATCAAATCTGCAAACACAATCCTCTGTGTTTCATTTCCCAACAATGATGACTTTTAGACAGGTCCCTAACAAGCACAGTTAACTTTGTCAGACAGCAGAGACAGTCAGTAATTGAAGATGAAAAAGAAAGTCCTAGAAAGTAATTCCCACCACCACAGATAAAATAGTGGTTATTATTTTTAAAGTTAAGAAACCACTCAAAATTGCATCAGAACAGAATTTTTGCATCTATTAATATTGAAAACATACTTTTTGACATAAAGCAAGATGATATATTCATATGTTTTAGCAAACATTCTAATTTTTTTTATATAACTGGGTTTGGTCTTAAATTACATGGCTGTCCAATATTGTATCTTCAAATCCCTGAAAATCATTAACATACTGGCCCTAGTAAAGTGTTAACAGAAGAGACTTTAGAACAGCATGAGGAGACTTAAATACAAACCCATAGCCATAAAATTATTTTGTTCTTATGATGCATGTTAGCAGAAAACAGAAAAAAAGATATGGAGACCATATACTTTTAAGAACAGTCATTGGTTTCAGACCCCAAGGTGATTAACAGCTGTCAAGTTTGCTCTGACCATCATGTAAATTTTGAGGAGGGTTCTTCTGAAAGCATGAGGCTGTATAAGGGGGAAAAAAGCACACAGATTAAAAAAAAAAAAATTAAAAAAAATCAAGGATTAAGGGTGGTATTCTAGACAAGACAGGAACAGTGAACCACTTCAGTGGCAGAATGATTTGTGGGATGGGGATAAATAAGTTATTTATCCTTTCAAAAGCCTTTGTAGTTTCTGTTTGATGCAAAATAGAAGTTGTTAGAGCAATGCAAAGAGCAGCACCCCAGGATCAAAATGTTCACCTAGGAAAATAGCTTTTGTAATAACATCTGGCTATATACATGGAAGGCAAAACTGGTTTTGTTAAAGTCAGGAAAAGAAGATTGTTGCAATAATCAAAATGCAACCTAGTAAGTTCTTGGAGGAAAGTTTTAGCTTTGTAAATAAGAAAGACCAGAAACTAATGATGACGTGGAAATAAATACGCAAAATTAGACACAGGGCATATAAAAGGACCTGATTCTCCGGTGAATCCAATTGCCATTCAAGAACACAGCAAAAGAATTTTAGAAGAGATTGCATTGTTGCATTAAATGAATTCTTGTATCTGAATTTTATGTGTGGTAATATATATCCCGTAATTGATGGGTAGAACATTTTTTTATTTTGAAGACTATGTACTATGAATGTTCCACCAGCAAACTATACACAATACTGCACACTGTGAAATTCCCAGACACATTCCTTTTACTTAACTGAACCTTCACTCTTGTACAAAAGCAGCAATTTGAGATGCAAGTGATCTTCCTCCCAAAAAATCTTATTTCACTCTTCAACTCTCAGAATGTGATTTTGTCTGTGAGTTCTAGGCTACTACAGAAGAGAACAAGATGACATAACTTCTCTAGTAACTAAACTTGCTGTAGTTACAATGACTTGCAAGCACTTCAACTGTTTATGATTTTTGTTGCCTTGAAGAACAGTATAAACAAAGTATTTCTATGCCCAAACCACAGAAAAAACACATTCTGGTTTCATTACATCTTTTAGACCTAAAGAGAGGGGCAAACCATGGAAGAGAAACACTGGCCACATTGAAATCAAAGGAAGTTTTGCCAGAACTCCAAGCAGGTTACAGTTCACCCATATCAGAAAAACACTGCACTGGTATAATTTAATGCAATTTGAGTATCAGTAACCTAGGCTAATTTAGAGATATTGATAGCAGAAGGTGGTACCAATGGAAGCCATCTCACTGACTTATCAATGATCTACATTCCCCTTAGTAAAAAGTGGATTAAATATAAAAATTACTGCATAGGAGAGGAAAGGAATAAAGAAATCAACATAAAAATAAACCACCAGAACTGCTATTGTAGGTTGAAGCAAAAAATATTCTGTCACATACAAAAGCTGAAAGAGGAAAAGGGAAGTAAAAGGTGCAGTAGGGTCAAAACCCATGTTTTTCCAGGCTGCAGGATACAGGGCCTTCATTTTGATTTCTAGTATAATCATCAATTAGAAGCATGATACATTCCAGTGCCTTACCTTAATCCAGATATGATAATTAAATAATGAAAAGTCTAATCAAGGTACCAAACAATTAGGAGAAAAAGCAAAAGCAGAGTGCTGGCATGTGAACATGCTGCAATAAAGCAGAAGACAAACTGTTAATCGTTCTGTTGTACTTCAAGTGTGCTGTCTGGTACAGGTGTTCTTAGTGTGTTCTGCAAGGTGTCCTTCAATTCACTACTCCATTCCTCCCTAAAATAAAACAGGACAAGGGAGGAAAGCATAGACTGGATATTAAAGACAACCTAAGTGAGCTGCAATGGTAATTCACAAAGAAAAAAAACTAAGTGTTTAAATGTCAAAATTGAAAGGCTGAAAGGACAGCTTCATAAAAGCACAGCTGTATAATAAAGATTGGAATGCACTTCATATCTGGAATAGAAAAGCAGGTATGTTATTACATACTCTTCTCTGGAATTCGGTAGGTTTGTTTTTGTACAAACATTTAGAGACTACCTGCTTCTGTTGCTTCTGTTCATAATGGTTTCCTCTAAACCTGGTATTTGTATTAAAATAAAGGATATCTATCCTCCCAAAATGACTGCAGTTTTATGACAATAAGAATCTACCTGTTTCATTAGTTCAGGAAGTTACATTTATTTTAGTACGTGCTATCTAACAGCAGATGTGCATTAAAATGTGTTGTTGCAGGATATATTAACCACATCACATGAATAAGCCAAACAGCTGAAATAAGAAGCTACAAAGACCTTTTTGAACATGAGCAGCCTCCCTGATCTCTGTGAAACTGAATCACCTGTCTGATATTACGCACACATATGGGAAAGATACCATAACCAGGCAACAGATCTCATGTAAGCCATAGTCTTATGCCTTGCAGCAATACACTTGTTGCACAACTGCTACCTACCATACTAGTACCTTTTTTTTTTTCCCCCTGAGTTGTATTTTTAGATATCTACAGTATATCTGCAATACAATTATGATTCAGATATTATTTCCACAAGATAAACAGCTTGGGAGGTGGAAGGGAAGTTCGTTTGTTTGTGATGTTTGGGGGTTTTTTTAATCATCACTTGGCCTCACTTTCTCAACATCTGCAATGTTTGAGCTGCAAAATCCTCTAAATTAATCAGCTTCTGATCTAACATTTCTGTCAGAATTTTAATATCCCCACACCCTCTGTAAGATTCAATGCAATAAAAAAAAATAACGTTAGCCAAATTTTATGTTTGTATCCAGGCTATGAGAAAGCACTTTAGAGTGAGATACTGCCAAGTTTTCAAAATAATGGTAACAGAGAGAAACCCAGTTAATAAATTACTACAAAAACATGTATTTCTTGCAAAAAGAGAAAACAGAAAGCAAAATTTTTAACCCTGATGAATCCATCCTGATTCCGTCTCTGGTGTTTAGAAATGAGCAGCTTTCATTAGGACTTCATGTCCAACTCAGTAGGAAAATGTCACCAAACACCATGCTGAAAAACTACATCAGAAACACTGTACAATGTTTCTCATCCTCTGTCTAACCTCACAGAAATAGACAGTACAAATGGAGTTTTACCGTCTGACCATGATATAGCCATATACAGACATCTCTAAGTACCTGCTGCTAAAAAATCAGCTCAGGAGTCAGACATTCATTGGAAATAAAAGATATGCAGATTTTATACTGCTAATCCCCAAACTTTAGGGATCATAGACAACAATGTTAAGCAAGTGATGTGCTTATTGACAATTACAGGGTTGTAATTAGGAATTTCTTTTCTAAATTTCATATGGCCACAAGAAACATTAAGGTAATCTCAGGGACAGTGCTGTCTGCCATCTATAATCTCAGGACTACTGTTTTAGACTTTTTTTTCTATAGTAATTAATAACAGCTGTGCTTGTGAGGTGACCAATACTAGCAAAGTCACTGAACAGTTCACATGACAGTAAAATAAAAATAAATTTTAAAAAAAATCAAATGAAACTCAATATGGCCCTAGTATTCACCAGTAAAAAAAGACAAGAATACCAAAGAAACATTCCTAAGAGAGAATGTATTTGCTTAACAGTTTTTAAGATGCTGATATGATCATTTTGTTAAATGTTTTTCCATATGTGAACAAATTCCAATATCTAAGACTACAGTTTCTTTTTTACTGTATTCAGTTCTTATATGATGAGGATTATGTCTTGTTTGTGAAACTGGGTGGAAGTTTTTAATGGTCCTTTTCAGGAAGCATGCATCTGTTTTTTAAACCTGTTCCTTCCTAAACTTGCTAAAGTTGGCCCCAAAAATGTATCAGGAAATAACTGGAGGATGAGGGGGGTGGGGAAGAAACTTTAAAGACACCTTGTCTTAATTAAATCTAAAAGTGTTACTTCTTCCTGTTCAACTGAGTCACGAATAGCTTTAGCATATCACACCTGACTGGGGGGAGGGGATGTGTCAACATCGAGAATAGGTTCATATTTCAGCTGCCTCCTGTAATTGGCAGCCTGGAATTAATTAATGAAGTGGAACCAGCACATATTTGAATGCAGCATAAAATTAAACATAGCAACCAGTACAGAAAAACATTGCTGCTTTCTTTAATACTGTTTTATTCCTACAAAATGTGGAAAGGTAAAATAGTAAAGCCAAATGCAAATTAACAAACGGATGACAGTGCCTCTAGCAGGAATTTTTACCATTTGGGTTCTCATTCAGCTGCTAAGCTATTACCTGAACAAACAGGTGCAGTACGAATAGTTATCCTACCTAATAAACAAATAGCCTTTGACATTTTTAGTCTCTTTAGTCTTAGAGTTATTTCAAATAATCTGTCTAAAACCATACGATTCAGGTGGCTGTTACGAACAGTCTCAGCTGGAACCTCTCAGTACACAGAATCAACATTTCAAATACTAATTCAGCTGGAAAGCCAGGGTTAGGAATGCCGTCAGCTCCATGTACTCACCAACTCATGACAGGAATGTAATTTTTTTAACTCTCCTTCTTGATCAGCTTTTACTGTTCAGCAGAAGCCACCTTCCCAGAGATGAGCCCATGTATTTAACTGCTGTATTTTAAAGAACAGTCTTTGGAGAGGTATAGACTAAAAAAAATATTCAGTTGGTTTTTGAGCATTTCTTTCCATTTATTTTTATTGTTAAGTAACAACAGATCTTGCAAGAATATTTCTAGTACCAGAGAGAGTCTCACTGTAAGTCCCTTTTTTGTTGTTGCTGGGTTTTTTACCTCAATAAATGTTAGAGAATCTTTGTTTTGGATTGTTTCTCTTGAATGAAGCTTCCCTTCTGAAGTTCTGAGCAAACACCTCTACCAAAATAATGCCACTCCAAAATCCCAACTGCAAGCTTGGCTGGCTCAAACCTTTTCTGTATTAGAAAATGACAGTAATCTGAAAACAATAAATGGTTCGTTCATTAGCTTTTATAATCCTCAAGGATAAGACCTGCTTTTCCCATACAGAAGCTTCCACATGGAAGAGCTAGAACATTTGAGCTTTTCTGATAACCTTTTTAAGAGAATAAAGATGAATGTTGCCATTAACCATTTCTTCCCACTTCCACTTCCTATTTCTTTACCAAATGGGAAATTTTAACTCATTTGTTAATTACTTTTAAGAAGTAGGAAGTTATGCAAGCTTCATTACCTGTGTAGCAGTACCTACATATACTACAGGACTTTTACAAAGGCTCTGTCAATCCCTCCTTTCTCACTTGCATATATAGGTTTGCATTTTGGAATGACCTCACACATCAGATTAAAAGAAAAAAGTAAATGCTGCTGAATGCACCAATTCTTTGCTTCTGAAACTAAGGTCACTCCAAAGAAACTAGAAGATGAGAGGTTTACCAGTAAATCCACTGTATATTTAAAACTTTGTGGTCTGTTTAATGTTAAGAATTGCTTTTTAAGATGTTCTCATCTGTATCTCTTACTTGTAGCGGTTTTTTAGCCTACTTAAAACAGTGAATACCACAAAGAGGAAGTTATTTTTAAAGAGCACTAAAAGTGACAAATGTGAGAAAATATATCTAGCAAGAGGTACATCATTGCTGAGCTAATGGACAAAAAATTATTAATAAGTTGACACTATTTATGTTTTCTGCTAATGTAAATAAAGACCACTAAAAGACAGATGACAACAGTAAGAATCACAGTACAGCTATGCTATTGCTACTAAAAAATTATTTTGGAAACAAAGCATCTCATTTAATGGAAGGGAACATTCATTCTTCCTATCCTCAGATACAGGGGGAAAAAAACAAAAAAGAAACATCTCCCTCCCAGAAAGCCATGGGGAAAATTATTTTTCCAGAGGCATACTAATCTTAACTGGCTGAGGAGTTAGGCAAAAGCTGCCAGTTATGCATCTAATCCCATTCACGACCCAAGATGCATGTGGCATCCTGTTTTATTGGTCTTTCCCTCCCTACCCTCCCTTGCCCCTTAAAAAAAAAAAAAAAATAAATCACTGAATTTAAAAATACAAGGTAGAGGAACAACAAATGACCAATGGCAACAAAGGGGTGATGTTATCCTCAGCTCTCTCTCTGAACAGTTAGTGCATTTTGGAACTTCTGTAAATGTAAAATAAAGTGCCCATTTAACATGACACATAAAAATCAAGTGAGATTTTGATGCAGGTGCTGGCTAGAAAATGTTCTGGCAGACAGAGATCAGTATTCACTGTTATCTCAGCCATGCTGTAATGGCTCTTATCCCTTCTTTTTTTCCCCTCTTTTTTTCCTTTTTCTTTTTTCCTTTTTCTTTTTTCCTTCTTACTATATAACAGAATACCATTTCACAAACTTCATGCATTAAACCTATTTTAACACATTTGTACTGAAGTATTTCCTGGCACTGCTTTTACTTTGCTTTTTTCACAGCTATGCATCCTACATCAAAAGACTATCTCAACCACAGCAGGTCCTGAAATTCTGCAAGCAAAGCAAGTTCAATTCCAATCGCATAATAAAAGAATAAGGGAATAGTAGTTTCCATTTTAATAACATTTTGTATAGTTCTTTAAATTTGATTAATTTTCTTAGTATCACTAAGGATAAATAAGCTCATCAGCTTATAACCAGGGAAAACAAGCCACAGAGTGAGTGATACATGAAGTTCATATGAGAAACATGTCATAACCACAAATAGTCTCATTACTCCAGATCGACACAAACTCAGCCTCTACACCAGTTCTTTGGCCAATTCCACATAGACACAGGCAGCAAGTTCATTATCTACACACTGTTAAAAATGTAATATGAGCATAAAAGGGCATAAAAAGCTGTGTATCCTGGCAAGAGATATAACTCCAATACCAAAAATGTCTTCAAACATCAGAATACACAAGCTGCTCGAATTCAGAACAAATTTCACACCGTGCTCAGGAAGTCACTGTGCTATTCTAAGTTATGGTACAAAAGAAAAAAGTCACAAAAAGAGCAAAATTAACACGCCTCAGATGTAAGCAAGAAACAACAGAATATGAAAACAACAAATCTCTCAGAAATAACACAATGCATACAATAAATAACATAATGTATACAAAATATATTCTAATACAACAATGCTCAGACAACTCTCAGCTTTATGCCTCAGAATTGACTCATTTGGTTTAATTAAGAAGCAACTACAGTGCTTTCATAAAAGAGGTGAGAAAAACTTCATCCAACTACTCTGTACTACCTATAAATACTTTCAGAACTTCGCTTAATGGTTAATTAGTAAAGTTAATAGGTATAACAAAGAGTAGTGCAGACTCTCAGAAGAATGCTTCTGCTCTCATGATAAATCCATTCGCACAGTTTGCCCCTTCCAAAGTCCCATCCTGTTTACATCCTATCATGTACACGTTACTGACCAGCTTTGAGACCCAACAATAGATACACATTAGACAAAAATACCTGATTTAGATGCTGACAGATCTGATACAAAGATGTCTGTAAGTAATAAATAAGAGCATGTGCCTATTAAAACTTGGAACTTATTTTTGTTAATATTTTCACACAATCAGGGTCCCTATTCTTTGGCTGAAATCAAAGGTTTCTGGAAGAAATTCCATTAACTTCACAGGAAGAAGAAATTACTGCCAACTTTTCCCCCTCCAGCTAAGGGCCTGTATTTGCTTCGTTAATTACTGCACTCCTGGAAGCCTGCAATTAGTTTAATTTACTTTCAAAGCTCTTCACTGTTTACAGAAAAGTAACAGCTACAAAAAGAACACCAAAGCTCTTTACCAAGGTTATGTATTTAAGCCTCAACTATCCTATGTTTTCATTTGCATGTCCCATCATTCAAACCTAAGATAAGTGACTGAGATCTCTTGAAAGACGTATTCAACAAAGGCCGGATAACACGTAACCAGTTTTTACATTTCATTGAAGAACTACCTTATAGTACAGAAAAGCAAAATCACAGAATCAGAACTTTAGGCTTAAACAGGCAAAGTGTAAATCTAGTAATGCTACGGATACTCTTTGTTATTACCAGGGTTTCTACATAGCTTACAGTTACAACAGTAGGAACACATTCTTGACTTATTTAATATAAATTCTCGATAGCTTTAAGTCAGTTATTTATCCTCTATACAGTAACACTAAACCATTAAAAATTGTCTCAACTTTTCAGTAATATGCAGTTGGTATAGAATAAACTTCATATTCAAAACAACACTTTAATGCTTTATTCTACTTTAACGCTTTATTCTACTTTAACAAGTAGATAAATCACTCATCTGTAATATGCTACATCATCAGGTTCGTGCCCTACATATATTAAAATCAAGTTTGTTCTAAACACATAAGGATGAAAAATTTACATTTCTTTACAAACATAAAGTACAGTAACCTAATTTGGAAGAGAAAAATCTCCAATTATAACAGTTTTGTGAGGAAATACACAAGAATTCATAAAGTGTTTTTAATCAACATGCTAAAGAAAAAGCAGACTAGTAGAATATTGCAGTCTTCTGAATTACATTTTCAGAAAAACAAAAGTCAGTCACATTCTCACAGTGAGTTAAAATTGAGTAGTACCATTAAGCACACAGCAGCAGATATTTAAAAGTAGTAAATTACCTCCAGTCATCTGGAAATTAAATGCTTCAGCACCTTTGACAATTCTATGCAGATAAATGCATCCATCACTACCTAAGCATCATTAAAGAAAAAAAAAAAGGCATACGGTTCCAAATAGTGCAAAGGAATACCTTTGGCAGCTAAACTGCTTGCATTCTGGGAAGGAGAGCTTTAAAAAGATTGCAGTTCAGTTTCCAGTTCTATCAAATGTTCACTAAAGAAGCCAGATTACTGAGATAAATCAAGCAAATCCCTCCTCCATGAAGGGATCAAGCTCTTACAGGCAAACAAAACTCAAAGGGCAACCTCTTATCAACAGTACAAAGCAAATACATAGTTTAAATAATATATTCTATGTACACAAATAGCAGCTGAAAGTATCAGCATTTCCTAAGGCACAGTCAAATTCTTGCAGTATTAGTTTCCTTGAGAACAGTGGTGAAAAATATCAGCTAGGTTGTTATACAATCATTGCTTTAGGAATTAACAGACAAATTAAAATAATAGATCTTTTAATCCAACTAATAACTGATTTAGCAGATAAAACAGAAGAGAGTATAGAGGAAGTAAACTAAATAATCCTCCAATATAACAGCAGATTTGGATTTGACCCTGCAAATTTAGAACTGAATGAAGACTACATGTATGAACCTTGCAGGTTCACAGCAAAAGAACTGTCTTTTCTAATGGCTAATTTTTGTGGTTATTTAAATGAACACGTTCAAGCAACTGTAAAGATCTCAGAAGCTACCACTGGAGATGGTCTATCTTCAAGCAGGTAGGATGATTTTATGACAGTCCAGTGCTCTGAATAACCTTGAAAAATCTCAGTCTAATCTTAAAAATCTGATTTTTTCTAAGGCAGACTTGTAGGGTCCTGCAATGCCATGTGCATTATAGGCTCATTGCCTGAAGGTCTAAAAGTAACTAAATTATCTTGCTCCGCCTCCTTTATGTTAGTGGTTGTAGCGTAACGACCAAGCATATTGCTCTGCAAGTTTTAATTCTTTTTTCTTCATTTTTGTTCATCAGTAGAGCTGACACACTAATATTCTATTGAGAAACACTTTCACACACTTGCAACAGTAATGTATTATTTTTTGTAAAATACTCAGAGCATTTCCAGATAGATGTTGAGCTTCTATTTGCTGGAGGCTTTTCCCCTTCCTTGCTGGGTGCAGTTGCATAACAACGTGAGTCAGCAGCTGTACGCAGATATCCTTCAGCTGTCCAGATTACACAGCTACAGAAATAATGGAATGGTAGAAGTAATAAAAAAAAAAGTTTCCCCGAGAGATAAGGGGACCTAAGGGCTACCAAATTAATTGGGAATTACTTCTGCTATGCAGAGGTAATATTCTAAGATAACCATGGCACTGAAAGACAACCCCAGAGAAAACTAGTGAAACATCTATGGAAAATCACGTTATACTTCTCTGTTACAATAAACTTCTAAGATTCACTGCTTGTGTCTTCCGACACTAACCGCACTGAAGTGACCTTGGTTAACAGCCTGCACTGGTATATAGCCCTTCCAGTTACAGCTATCAGCAATGGCAGTGCAGAACACTCTTCTACAGATTTTTGCATTCTGGTCACAAAGCAGTTTAAGAAAACAAGCAAGCATAATTATTTGTGTTTTGCAGATAAGAATCTGATCAAGAGAGAGGTCAGATGGTTCACTGAAGGTTACACAGAAAACTTAAGGCTCATGCTGAAATAAATACAAGCCAAGTAGACCACGTAACCTCAAATATCTGTGTAAAATTCTTTATCTTTTTTCAACCGACTCTTACCAGCCAAAAGTAGAAAGTATCTAATAAAAAATTTTGTACAGTAATACTACTACTGACAAAGTACTGATAACATTTATAGTTATGAGGCTCATCTTTGCTTTTCCTGTTGCTAAGTTCCTGCTCAAGAAGTTACTTGATAATGATTTTCCTGCTAAAATGCAGCCAGTTTAAAAAAAAAAACAAAACACAACAACAAAACAACAACCTAGTTCAACAGGTTTCTTCAGAAGATACAGGCAGATACGATCTAGTATTTAATTAAAACCAGGCCAACATACTAATAAAATTACTTTTAATTTCTCATTTGTTGAAACAAATAGTACCTCCTCTGATTTGCCTAACCAAAAGATCAACTACTGCTGCATTTTACTTCATTGAAAAGATCATCTTTAACTCCTGTAAAGCAAAAGGCATCATCTGAAATAACTGCTTATCAGTAGGTCCTGGCTACAGTGAAAAATGTAGTATAGGATCCCCTGTCCATACCTGTTTAGTAGATTTTACAGTCTTACATTGATCTGAACTAGCATGTATGGTATAAGGCAGTGTCCTAAACTAGTCTGTGACTAGGGAAATCTTGTTAACAACAGACACAGAGAAGATCTAGACTGGATTACCTGCAGAAGCAGCAGATGCTTCTCAAAAACTTGCAGAAATATCTCTAATGAATAACTTCATTATCATTTAATTCAACCATCAAGAGAGATGGATGGGACAAATGCCCTCATGAGGCCTATCCTAACCCTAGGGTGTTATAGAGACATACCAGTGTATTTGTGTACAAACTTAAATTCCTGTTACAGCTGGTCAGTCTTAGAGACATAGCCAAAACGTAGCTGGCCTTACAGAAATCTATGGACCTTAAAATATGCAGCCATGCTAATTCAATTAAATCCCGACCTGACTTCCACTCCACACTTCAGTAAACAGTGGACTACATCAAACACTCCCAGCAGTTATTATTTGAAGACAATTTTTTCCTTTTTCAATGGAATAATTATAGGTAGACTGTTTTTAATCAAATGTATAACATAACTTGGGAAAATAACTATCTGGTTAAAGGGCACACGGAGTACATTGCTTACATGGAGCCTTAATTTCTCTTACAAATTCTGTCTGCATGATCTGTATTATAGATTCAATATAAGATACAGTTACCAATGATGATGTATAAATTTTAATTTTAGAAATATATATTGAATTATAGAATATTTATCACTGTAGAACTAATATCAGTTTTTATTCTGACCTCCAAATAAACTACCATAACTCTTGTTTCTTGATTCAATTTCATTATGAAAACATAACTGCATCTCCTCTGCAAATCTTCATCAAGCTGACCACCACACACATTTCTTAATGGATATCCAACTTCGTAGCTGTCAATAACATCTGGCTAATTCCTGTTCACAAATGCTCCTGATTTTGCCATGTTGAAAATAAGCATATGTCAAGTCTGGTTCTGCAACCCCAAAGTAATTTAAACTGAATTCAAACTTCTATTGCCATTTTCCATCATAGAAGAATAACATAAAGAAAAACAGCATAATTCAAGAAAGTAATATTCAATTTATCAAATTACTACACTGTAATGAGATACAAACAGTAAGTGGAAAATACTGCACTGCTAGCCACTATCTGCCTACAAAATCACTGTTCTAAAGACAGCATAGGATAGGAAAGATATTAAGGGAGATTAATCAAAACCTCAGTTTTAGTATACCATACACAAAATAATTGCTGTAGCTTAAAAAGTTGGACTGCAGTTTATGTAGGTGTGGCCAAGAGGTCTTATAAGTACCTGCCACAGCAGTACAGTATGCTGCTTCAGGGTGTAGCACAAGTTACAGGGCTCATTTAGTACCCTCAGTTAATAACCAGGCAGCCACACTGAACTGAACCTAACATATACTACTATCTAAACTAATTATTTTCGATCTATCACAGATTTATGTGTATTACTTTTAACTGAACCAGAGAGATAAATAGTGTTATGTGCAGTTGTCATGAAAATAACAATTTATTTCTTGAAAATAAAGTTCTTTTTTGTCTCATATTTTTCAGTCAGGTATTTTGCTGCAGTTTGGAGCAAAGTGTACGAACTGAATGGATTTTTTGGATGAAACATTTTTGATTTGAAGGCAAAACCTTAGTTCATGTTCTTCTCTTTGGTCATTATAGTCAAGGGAAGAAAAAAATTGCACACCATGGTTATCTCACCAAAAAGCACTAGATGTAAGAATCTGCATAATCTGTTTCCAGTTTTCCACCCCAAGTCTTCTACAGCTCCCAAGACTTTAATCACAATTTAGTATTTGATCAACAACTAAAACAGATGGCAAAAGTATAAGCAATAGCTTTGCAATATCTGAATAGCATCCCTAGATTCCTGTAAGGGGTTTCACAATGTCTGTCTTGCTCCACAGCTATGCATATTTGAGTTTAGGAACAGTAGTACTGAGCAGGCCTCATCAGAAAAAAACAAACAAAACAACAACAAAACCAACCCAAAACATCAGAAGAAAAAACCCCCAACTTTCTAGGAACCAATGAGTTCCCCACAAAACCTTGCTTTATTTCCCCCTCAGAGAATGCAGAATGCCAAGAACTGCACAAAGAAAGAATCTCAAAGCAGAGAAAGAGGCATACACAAGAAATTTAATTTGTCAGATATTTTTTAACTCAGGTATTTCTATTTCATTTTTACTGTTTATATCAATCATCCTCAGCTCTGGAATTTTTCTTCCTCGACTGTTACATGTCTTAACAGTATAACAACTTGTTTAATCTAATTCCACCTTTTTTAGTCAAGATCATAAATAGCAAGTGGACGTGCTTCCTTTTGTTCAGATGTGTGTCTTCAGAGATACATCTCTTAATGCATCTTCTGATTTTTCAAAGATTTTACAAGATGCATGGAATTTAAATTCTACAGATACTGCAATTCAGCGAAGCACACAAACAGGCTTATCTATCTTCAAGCGGCTAAGTAGTTCCTCTGACTTCTAGCAGTTATTGCAGTGAGACTATTGCAACATTAAGTCAGCCAAACTACACACTTATGTACTTCAATGATGGAAAACCCTTAAGGTCTGCCCTTATTTTGCACATAGTTTCAGTAATTCTGCTTATTACTTACTGATCTCCCATGAAGCAGAACCAGGCAAGTGTTCAGCTAGATGGAGTCTGCCATTACTAGCTGTGTTCAGTACAGCACTGAAAGCAGGGGTACAGTGGTACTGGGAGAGGAGGGGCTGGGGAGTGGCCCTGCAGAAGGGATCTGGGGGCACTGGTTGCCAGCAGGCTCACCACGAGCCAGCAGTGTGCCCTGGCAGCCAAGAGGGCAAACTGCATCTGGGGTGCCTCACACACAGCGTAACCGGCCAGTCAAAAGAGGCGACTATCCCGCTGTATTCAGCGTTGGTGCAGCCTCACCTGGAGTGCTGTGTGCAGTTCTGGGCCCCACAATTTAAGAACATGTTCAGGTACTGGAATGCATCCAGGTGAGGACAACAAAGCTGGTGAAAGGGCTGGAAGGAATGTCCTTGAGGAGCAGCTGAGGACTTTGGGCTTGTCTAGTTTGGAGAAAAGGAGGCTGAGGGGTGACCTCTCCTGAGGAGGCGAGGGAGGTGCTGAGCTCTTCACCCAGGTACCCAGTGATAGGACATGTGGGAATGGTTCAAAGCTGCACCAGGGAAGGTTCAGACTGGACATTAGGAAACATTTCCTTACTGAGAGGGTGGTCAAACACTGGAACAGGCTTGCTAGAGACGTGGTTGGTGCCCCAAGCCTGTCAGTGTTGGAGAGACACTTTGTGCAGTGCCCTTAACAACATGCTTTAACTTTTGGTCAGCTCTGAACTGGTCAGGCAGTTGGACTAGATGATGGTTGTAGGTCCCGTCCAACTGAAATTGTCTATTCTATTCAAAAGGGCATCCATTACAATAAGCTGGAAGATAAAAAGAACTAGAAGAGGGAATGCTAGAAAAAGATACAAAAAGTCCTGCAGCTGTGCCATGAGCTCAAAACCACACCAGTTTATGCATTCTTGCTCAAGCACACCCATGTCCCAGCAACCTCCCTAGAACCTGTACCTATATTTTCCTTCCAGTCTCTTCAGGAGTATCTTCCCTTTGCCACAAAATATGTTTCACAGACAGTATCAGGGCAAGATTCAGCTGATCTCTCTTATATGTTCTTGGCAAAACAAAATCCAAATCTTAAAAGTATAAAGGAAATCTAGATAACTCACAGCTATAGCTGCCAAAAGGTAGGCAAGATGAATCCTACCAAAACACCAACCACTAAAAGACCAAGTACAGATGGTGATAGAGCTGTGTTAATGCAGGCACAAGCAATTTGTGTTTCCCTGAAAAAATATAATTTGCAAATTTTATTCATACCTTCTATACAAACTCCATTTAAATAACATCTGAAAGTCTCTCTGTAAATACTTTGCCTATGTTAAACCTATTGCTGATACAGCACCAGATTCAGTAATTCTGTCAGACCACAATGCTCATTCTGGTCACACTTTTATTTCATTAAAAAGACTACATAATTTCTCTAACATGGTATTCAGAAGGACTGATATTTTTCTTCTTCATTTAGTTGATCATTTTTTAACATGCAGTCATAAATGAATATTAAGCTATATTTATATATTACACAGATAAATTAATATTATAAACACTGTTTATTCATGTACACTATTCCTTTTCTGTAAAATATAAAACTAGAGACCCACTGGCAATAGTATTTGTTTTTCTAAAGCTTTATTAGTTTGCCAAAGACAAGATGATTGTAGCCTACCTCCCTAAACTGCATTTTCCTTCTCTGATCCGAATTTTCCATTTTTCTGTTATAGACCGCTGTTAAATAGTGGGTATTCTTTACTCAGATACTCTTTCCTTTTTGTCTGTAAACAGACCTTGTTTTATATGAAATACATGGCACGTTAGAACTACTAAAACAATCTACTAAGACAATACTAAGACACTGCACATCAAGAGGAAAAAAGGAGGAAACCTTAACACATACAGAATCACTTAATAGTCTTGCACATGGGCAGAGTTGTTCTGAATTTCCCACATATGTTAATTATTCAAAGTATTTTTTCTTCCATATGTTATTGCTTAAAAGAAAAAAAGTGAACAATTTCCCTGAGGTCAGCAGATTCTCTGTACTTCAGGAAAGGATGCTGTATTCAAATTACATCTTGTATATGAATTTAAATAGGAGCAAACAGATGCTAGCAAGTCACAGTAAGATATTATTATAGTTTGAATTAAACCTTAAAGAAAGTTAGTTTTAACAACCATATTTCATTCAAGGTAACTAGAGATCAGCTTTAATTTCTAGAAACTGAGTGAATTCATACAAGAGACCATTTTCTTAGCTCCCAGATGCACAAGTATGCTTTAAGACAGTTTGGTCCATATTTCCAAAGGATTTGGCATATTTGTATAGACAGATTTGTATTGACGATGTCCAACTTCATACACATTTGCGATCTTCACCGGAATAATCTGAGACTTACTGGAACAATTAGCCAAATTCTGAGAAGCTGTTCAGGTAAATAAAGAGTAATTGTATTGCAACACTACACAGGAAGTCTGAGACCATTCCAGAATGCAAGGAAAAAAAAAAAGAATGCAGCATAACCAGCGGTTTATACATTTTTCCAGTAGAGCACTTGCAGGCCTTGTTTAATAACAAATAGCAAAAGAATATCAAAACATAGCCTTAAGATAAATGACATTACACTACTCCAAATAATACCAATAGCAGACAGTGTCTTGTCCATAACAATCATATGACAGATTAATAATGGATTAAGAACAGTCACTTTATAATGAAGCCTGAATCCAGATGGAGCACTGACCGCCTCTGTGATACAGCAATATTAAAGTCATGCATAATTCAAACATACTGTATACATCTTACTGGGCAAGCTGAAGGCCTTTCATACTATGAACAATGCAACAGACCAGAATTTATAGAAACAAAAAGATCTAGATACAATATATATTTTAATTATCTCAACTCTGATAAATTAATGTAGAAGTAATCCTCTCTAAGCTTTTCAAAGCTAGCTCGCCATACTTTAGCAACCAGATATTATTGAGTTTATAATTAACTTTAATTAGGTCAAAGAATATTTCAGTTATATTGACTCTCAAATACATAACAAGTGATCACTCAGCACTAAAAGCAATCAAAATTAATGAACTCTGATCTAGTGTATGCAAATATAGCTTAAGTCTGGGTAACTTTTTGTTTGTATTTTATATTGCAGCATATTTTATTAACTTGCAAGTAGACAGATGAGCAGTAAGACTTCTCCAGTTTAGAATGCCCTAACAGATGACCATTTAGAAAAGTTTTATTTTCAGTACTAACTGTTCTATATAAGCAAAATAAATAACTCTTGAGGCTTTGCATATGGAATTTGACCTTCTTTATGAAAGTGTTTTACTTCAGTTCATCATGTATTTGTTTTGTTCCTTCCCTACAATATAAAAAGAAAAAAAAAAAAGCAACTTCCATGAGTTTACAACAAATTCTGCATTCAACTGATTGCAGAGAAGAACTGCACACCATCGCCCTGTTTCTTCTTCTGAACTGGATTTTGCTTAAATAAGTATAATTTTATTCTGAAAAGTTCAAGTTTTGTATTAGGTTTTACCAGCTTTTTGCTCTGGCTATCTCCAGAGTTACTTATGATTTTATAGAATTGAGATTCACGAGGCACACAGTATCATCTATCACTATTACAGGATTTCAACTACTTTGTAGTTACCCCTTTTGGAATAGCCATCAAAAATACATTGCTTTTAATGACCTTGCTGAGTGCTCTACATAAAAATCTCCAGGTAAGTATCCACACTTTGCTTAGTGTGATATACTACCTCTATTTAACAGCTCAAAATTCCCAAAGAGCACTTGTATTACAGAAACTAAATTAATACCCTGTTTCCAAGAAAGGTGCAGAACATAGCTGAGGAACTGGCTACCTGACCCTAACAGAGGAGCACAAACCCTTACACTGCTCCAGCACTCCAACAGATTCAGAAGAAGGTTGCACAGACTGAAGACCCACCTTTCAAAGCCTGGGTATCAGAAAAGAACAGAAGTGGCAGCAGCAACAAGGATTGAAAGCACAGGCTGAAAAAATCAGGAAGAAGCTCACAATTTACATAAGGAGAGACAGTGTCTGCAAAAAGAGAAATACAGAGTACTGTAGAGCTCTAGGGGGGTTAAATACAAAAAAGTACTTGGCCTTCTATCATCTTTAAAGCTCTCTCAGCTTCTCTGTCCCAATTCGCCAAGCTTTAAAGGGACATTTATAAAATCTAAAGTTCATGTAAGCCACGTTAATTATATAATGTCTGTAAATCAATGTGCTTATGGCAAATCTAGACATATCACCATTTTAAGAGCACAAGCGTGAAGCACACTACAGGCTGAGTTTGCTGCACAGACTGAACACAAGTTAAGCCTTCTGGTGGAGGCCAGCATAAATAAGAGCATGTTAGATAATACGTACATTTTCCTTTAAATCAGACTTCAGACATTAGTGGCCTTGTATGTTCATGCACTCAGCCCTCAGAGTCTGCTGGCCACATCTGTCACAAGTTATCACAAACTATCTGACATTAAGGGGATTTACAAATCCACTTCTTTAAACTGGCAATAAAATGAGCCAAGACCAACCAGTCAGTTTAACAAGCCAGTTTATCAACTCCTGAAGCATCAATACCAGTCCAGATCACTAAACAAATACAAAGATTAGGTTACCAGTCCTTGTCCTGAGTCAGCAAAGCTCCAACCAGCATTTCCTGTGAAAGGAAATTCTCTTTATGACTGATTCCCTGAACAAGACAGGTGTGTCTAGCAATGGTCATCATCAAAAAAAAAAAAAAAAAAAAAACCACAACAACAAAAACCCTGTTTTTATAAAAATATTGTAGACAGATGATGTAAATTGGCAGGAGACCCATATGTATGTTGCTTTCCACGGTATGAAGCAATCCAGTCTTTAAAGAGTTAATACCCTCTTTCTTTGCCATCCCCCACCCTCTCCTGGACAAAGGTGGTGAACATATGCATTTATACAAACTGCAAAATTTAGAGTAAAAGATGGCCAGATCTTTCCACTGGCAAGGATAAAAAAAAAAGAGGGACTTTCCCGAGGTGATGCTGGTGAAGCCAGAACAGAGTGACCAGGAGGCGACTGCCAGCGCGTCCTTACAGCAGCAGCTGAGGGAGCTGGCAGAACTGAACTGGAGGCACTCACCTCATTGTGCTGCACAGGGAAGTCGAATATGCTGATTTGTTAAATACATACACTATTTAATAATAATAAAAAAAAAAATTATTACAGTCTGAGATACATATTATCTGTAAAAAATTAGTAATGTAGAATTATCCCAGTTAAAATCTAAATTCATAATAAAGAACACATGCATTCAAATTTTTACACTGTTAGCCATTGCCATGGAAAATGCTTTCATTGAGGATATACATATAAGCAATTTGGCACATCTTTACAAAGACATAAGAGAGTTGCTAGAAAAAAGAACCTGAACATTTAGTTATTTACATCATGCTACAATCCAAAGGCTGCAGCTAAGTGCAGAGCCCTCACTATGTCATTTCAAAACTGTCATTGCTTGGAAGGTAAAAAGGTAGTGGATTGGGCTAAAGTCATCTTGGAATGGCTATGACTCAGGCTAAGGATGGATCTCTGAGCCCAGTACCGTGTTTCCAGCAATGGTAAGAAACAGCTGTCCAGGGAAGTACATGAAAGCAGAGCAAACACCTAGTGATACACACATAGTTTACTCTCCCAGACTCCAGAAGTATGCAGGCTCAAGGATTTCTTCAGATGGATGGTTTCACTCAGTCTAATAACCCCTGATGGGTTTTTTCTTTCATGAATTTGTCCAATCTGCTTTTTGAACTCCTGTAAACCTCCAGTATCCAGAACACCGTGCCAGAATTCTGCCACTCCATGCCAGTGAAGTAGCATCCCTTTTGGTTTGATATGAATCTATGAAGAGTTTCGTTTTGTGCCCTTAATGACAAGAGAACAAATAACCTTACACTGATTGTATTTCATAGAACTCATTACCCACCTTTTTTTTCCTCCAGTATATCCAATTTCAGTTTATATAAGTTTCAGTATATTTGACTGTTTCTTATACAGGAACTGTTCCAAACTTTTGATTAGTCTAGAGACTTCTCTTTCCACACCCCACGCCTACCCCCCACTTTTGTGGGCCTTGTATACAAACAGTGGAGAGCAACACAGTACGGAAAGATGATCTTGCATAACACCACCACAGTTGGTTTCTGCGAGGTATGAACTGATTCTTTTTTACGTTTGCCTTCTTTTTGAAAACCCAAGATGACAGAAGACACATCTCTCCCCAGTATAAATAACATCTTCCAGCATGTCTCCCTTTTCTTATGCTTTTTAAGCACACACAGAGAACAAAATGCTTCTACAGAGAAGTATTCTGCCACAGACTGCTGGATTCCAACTGCCCCTTTCACATGACAACACTCCACAGTGCAGCTAGAGGACTCTAGTTTTCTAATGGCATGAGACCCTTGGAACTTAAGGAGCAGGTGTTCAATCTACATGCCTACCCACACTGTTTTATCCATCAGCAAAATATGATGTGAAAGAAAAAAAAAAAATTGTCATATCCAGAAGGATCACAATGGTGATAGCCCTCCTTTACCAGGATGATTTCAACTGGCAGGAACATGAGTCATTAGAAAATGCATAATTCTTCCTGTCCAACTTGTTCTAATGTCAACAGCACCAAGTTTTGATGGGCACACTTGAACCATTACCTAAAGCTAAAAAAACTGAGGGTGTTGTTCTGAGGTCACATGCCAGGCTGATTTTCCAAACCAAAGGCACTTTTCCTCTCAAGTCACCCTGACAGTTTAAGCCCTCTATCACAGCCAGAGGCAAACTAGCCTTAACACCAATTACTATCAGTGGTGAGAGCACAGTATCACATGCTGAACAGGGCAAAGTAAGTTTCAAAGACACAAGATGTAGTATATTCTGTCTGGCTGTACAGCATGAGATAATGGGTACTTTCTGGTAACAGAAAGAAGTGGTGACAAGGCTTGAGGCTACCTCAAGCACAATAGATAAATCAACTAGCATATATGTAAATTGTTCATTTAAATAATCTGACCATTCTTCAAGATATGCTGCATACCATACCCATTATATCCTCACAGGATATTCCCCACCCTGCTGTCCTGAGCAATTCTGAAGTCCTGTAACAAAAGATTCAAGCTTCTTCATCCATTCCTTTCTTGCTCCTTTTCACCCTACAATTTTCTAAGAATACAGACTTTGGTATGCATTTAAATTTAAGTAGTGAAGTTACTCATTGAAGGTAGCAGGAATTACTTTTCTTACAGCCCTTCACACATTTTATTGATAAGATCGCTCTAAAGTAGGGATTTACAAAAATCCAAATTTTGTCATTGTCTCATAGATCAGCATAGAAAATTTAGTTAACTGCTTTATCTTTTCTCCAATTCATGTTTATATTCGCTTGTCTTGCCAATAATAATAGTTATGCAGAAAAGCAGTATCAAGGAAGAAATAACATTTTATAAATTTTAAGTAGCATTTAACAGCTGGAAATTAAGGACATTCTATTGCTTATCAGTAAACCATGAACCTCACTTTGCCCTGTGCTTCCTGTCCTTATTTCTGTGGGCCAAATTCAGCTAGATTGTCCTCCTCTAAGAATTCACCTATTAACAGGAACTGTACCTTTCAAGCGTATTTAAATCTTTAGTTAGTAGCCAAAACAGAAGTTATACTTATCCAAGTATTTCTACAGCAGCATAAGAGCTTCTACACAAAAGAATTTTACATAATTGTCTTAATTATACAAGAATAAAATACATACTCTTTGCAGAACCAAGAAAATAGTTAAAACCAGCATTTTCCATCCCAGATCAGAGTCAGGCATCTAAAAAGCTACCAATTTGTCCAGAATAAATAGTCAACAATTTTGACGTTTCACTGAAGAATAACAATCCTTTTAAAACTCCTTTAAAAGGAACAATAATTCCTTTGAAGTTGGGCCCAATGTAAGGCCTAATGCAATTAACTAACATTAAAGTATTAACTAACAGACAAGGTTAGGCTACTGTGGGTTTATGACCTCCAAAACAGTGCTGGATTCTACCCAGCCCACTTGAAGTGCCTACAAGAGCTTGCAGTCATCCAGGCAGATGAACCCTTAAATGTAATTGCTTCTTCAAAGAACAGGTATACTTCAAAACCAAAATTAAAATCTGATCATTAATCACAGCAGTAGGTTTGACACATGCTAATAAATAAAAAACTTAAATAAAGCAGATTTTATTCTCTATATTTTAACTTCTTTCTGTACTACATGAGAGGTCTACAGAAAGGGAAAACTGGCTCAACAGCTGACCAAACAAACACTGAACAGAAGGAATGGTAAATTTTCCTACATCTATTTTAGTTCCATGGATTTGAAAT
Organism: Athene noctua; assembly: GCF_965140245.1. Taxonomy (NCBI): domain Eukaryota; kingdom Metazoa; phylum Chordata; class Aves; order Strigiformes; family Strigidae; genus Athene; species Athene noctua. The sequence continues at coordinate 14,802,288 of NC_134046.1, read as the reverse complement.
GATAAATGCAAGTGTACCCTTATGTCACAACTTTACATGAAAAACAACTCACATGCAGTTTACTGCATAACTACACTTGGTAATACTTTGATTCAACATTCACCAAAATCAACACAGTTTAGTGATAGCTATTTTTAAAGGAAGAAGACATCACTGTAATAATTTTTCTTTTAATAATAAAACAAGTTGGTATTTCACCTTTACTTTCAGAAACAAAAATATCACATCACAAACAGTCTATCTGTAAGAAAAGTATACACATTATTGTGCAGTTTTTATAAAACACGTTTTCTGATGTCTTCACATCTGAAACATGATAGAGTAGCATAGCTGTGATAGGCGTATCACTTCAGCAGTGACACATGTAGGTCTCACAACTGTATTACTATCACAGTACATAGTTTCACACCGCCAGCATTAACCACCGACATAACTGAAATAAAATTTCTCATACAACCATGCAAGTTGATAAAAGATGTGATTTTAAGTCCTGCATTCACAATGTGCTTTTATCATAATTGTTTCCTAATAATAGATTCACTGCTTTACAATAAACTGTCATTCTTTTTATTTTTTCTCTTTAAAAGTTTTACTACAGAAAAATGAAAAGCAGTAATAAATCTAATTTAATTTTTAAGCAATAAGCAGAACAAGTTATTCATGCTATGCATAAAAACAATACAGCTGAAAAGATGAGCAGGTTTGTTTCAGAGTACCCATAACAGCCATATTTTAGTTCAAGGGGGTGGGGAGGGAAGACAAAAAGGAAAATTAAATTACTCACACTTGTATCCAGGCTGCAGATACTGACTGTGTCTTCATCTTGAGTACTTTGTTTTCGTTTTTTCTATAAAACAAATTGAAAATAAATGCTCAGTTTAGATTAATAGTACCAACTACCACTAGCTTCACCCTGAAACAGGATATATATGTGTATATATATAGGTAATTATTTTCTCTCATCACCATGCATGTGAACATAAACTCTGTTTTCACAAGTTGAAAAGTTACATATTAGCACATTAGTAAAATAAATGCCGTTACTTTTCCTGCTAAAGAGTTAGGTTCACTTCAATTAAGAAACTTTTTTCTAACTACAAGAACAAGCAATTACTGAATATTGTAAATTGTGCTCTGGCACTTGATAAAAACTTTTGACATTAATGAGTCTGTCAGGAAAAGAAACTTGTATTTTGTGTCATAAGCCTGTACTTAGATTTTTCAAAACACGCATTCAACAATCACGTACTATTCCCAGACAGTCAATATCACATAGCAAGGATAGCAGGTGAAATGTACTGCAGAAATTAAATTAACATATATTTGTATTTCAATATCCATGCCAGTGATTGCATTCTGCTCTATATTCAGGTTTTGGTTTTGAAAATGGCAAACCCTCCCTCATGTAATTTCGCAGGTTGACCACAAGATTAATCTTCATGTCCTTCAAATAAGAAGTATGAAACTTCATTTAACAGAGTTCTACATTTTCTACCAGGCCAGGAAGACTTACAAAACAAGAAAAGTCACAGAATACATGATCCTTATTTATCCAGCGGTGTTGTCTGTCACCTAGAGATAAGCATTCATGCATAATAATACCTGGGATTTAGTTTCCAGTCTACAGAAGTCAAAGATGAGCAATTTAAAGACCAAAAAAACCCCACACAGATGCCCTACAGGGCTCCTATCTTAGGAGATGACAAAAGTTCAGCTAAAAGGCAGAAGCTGCATGTTTGCGTGTATTTTTTAGTTTGGGTTTGGGTTTTTTTAACGTGATACGCAAAAACTCTCTCTCCCCTCCCTTGCACCCATGCTCCTAGCTCTTCTGAAACCTGAAGGTTTTATTCCATCAAGCCAGTATAACAACCACTGCATCTACTAGGTCAAGCATACGGTTTCTGAGAACCGTTTCCTTAACAAACAAAGGTAAGGATAAAATCCAGAAGTTTTTATTTCATGCTGTTTTAAAATTAAACTGTAGGTGTTGAAACTTTTTGTATTTACTCACTAGTTTTCAGCAGATCTTTGACTTGTGTAATGATTTAAATACAATTTTGCTATTTTTTAGGACATAACTTGTCTCATTTTTTTCTGACAACGGTAATTTTGAAGTCATGGACAGCTGTGTTTTACCACCATTATTACTCAGAAACAGAAACTGGATCATGAGTTCTCTCGTCACATTACACAATGCAAAGCGTTTTATGAAAAGTAATTCTCAGACTATGCACAATTAAATTCCTATTACCATTAAAGTACAGATTTTTAGCAACAAGTTAAAGGACAGAATAGAACACAGTAATTTCTGGAGCAGACTTATCTGAAATAATACCATGTGTATTTGTTTATCCTGTAGTGTTATTTTATAAGGTTGCTCCCTCCCCCCCCCCCCCCAAACTAATGAGAATTATTATTCTAGGGTTAGTCAATGTGAATTCATTATGAAAAACACAAAACAGGCATTAGATATGTAAAGACAGTACTTTGACCAGAGGGTAACATTTCCTGAGATCCTAGTGAATATGTTGCAGACTATTCTTCAAACCTAATTAGACTTCTGTATATACAAATGCATGCAACCTTTATTTTACCTCAAAAAAATTAAATATTGATTCTACTTAAGTCAACAGCGAGTCTTTACTTTGCAAACAAGAAATTACAAAACTAAAAGGTACCAAACCTCCCACTCAGTGGACACAGGTTAAAGCAAAATGAAGGGTGTTGAGATTTCTACAAGAGAAGGGTAAATTAAAATGATTTATGGATCTGGTATACCTGAATCTATACTAACTGATGATTCTGGTTTATGGATGGACAGGATGCAAATGTATTCACAGCTTGAGTTAGTGTTGGCTTATGTCTGACACTATTAGTTATGGAAGTATAGAAAAGGTATAAACTTAAGCCTCAGTCTGCAAAATATTAGACTAAAAGTTAATTCCAAAAGAATCAATATAGTAATACAACATCACTCAAAAAAAAAAAAAAAAAAAAGAAGAAAGAAATAAAAAAGGTAAAATAGGTGCTTGATTAGAGTATGTGTTCACAATACTCTATGGGCAGATCACATTAAAAAAATAAAAATGTCTCTCTAAAATAAATACTATGTATTTTGAAACTAAACCAAATGTTTTCTATAATGGAATAGGCGCAACTTCATTGTTAACAGAGCGTTACAAATGACCACACACATCAAACACATAGCTTCCCTGTTAACTGATTAAAGACTGACTGGTGGTCACACGGCTACAGATTAACACAAAATGTGGCATTTCCAACACAGGCCGACTCTAATGAAAGTGGATTGAGACTAAATTACATAATATGAAGTACAAGTGTACCATCAAGGCTACAGGATTAAAGTGAACTCGAACGAGACAGGACATCCTCTTACTGTAGAAGGAAAGTTACACAGCAACTATGTGTGGGCTTCTATCTATTACATTCAAAGTGGGTATATGGGTCCAAACCACAGAGATATAGACAAAGCAGTGTCCATGAGGTCAAGCGCCCAAGGCAAGGCTATTCAGGTAAAGCACAGCACAAAAAGTAGTTCATAAATACCAACATGCTCGTATATTAGAGACAAGGCCTTTGGTTATATAGCTAAATCTCAGTACACTCATGAGGAACAACTCAGTATCAGCTGTAACGTACACAGCAAAAGGGTGAAAACACAGGTAAATCCTAAGAAAAGCAAATACATAGCCTGTAGGCTTTAGGCTATAAATACATAGCTGTAAATAATAAGCCTGGGACAGCCTCCACAAAGCAGATCCCTTGCTCTATCTTATACTTTGTTGTGCTAATCAAAGATCACTCCTCACTTTATTTTAGCTCTTCTACTTACTGAAAAGTAACACACACACGCGCACAAAATCTACCTAACAACCTCTATACTATACTACTCTTGTTATCTGGAAGTTTGCAAGTATCATACTGCTTATGTTCTCTGTAAGTCTGTCTCAGCAGCTATGCAAGACAAGCCATTTCATACAGAAATTACTACATATCATCAACCACTGCAAGATTAGTGTTTTAAAATTTCTAACAATTTCAAGGGCTATTATCATTGTATAAATGTGTGTGTAGGAGAAACACCATGGGGAAAAAAAAAAAAATCCAATAATTGAGCTACCAGATAAATTTCTTTGCCCATAATAAGTGGATTAGAAGCAAAGATTGCAGTGAATATTGTGCAGGGAGCATAAGGTGCTCATTAAATTAATCACTGCTCTTTGTGAGCTTCTTTTACCCAAAGGAGTTACAGACGCTGTCGTGGTTGCCATAGGACAACACAGCTGATGCCTGAATCTCCCGTGTTCCAGAAAATTACCCCTTAAACGTCACTCTTCATTTTATGTTTTAAACCACACAACACATCAAGTAATATAAACTTTACTCCATTTTGATCTCAGCACTTTTGTGTGTATTCCTTTCACCTGCAAGTACAGTGCAATAGCTTTAGGACAAACTCAGAAGAGTTACGTGTAATGTGTATGCTTTGCACACAATCATAGTGGGATAAGCATCACTGCAAAGCCAAGTGACAACTGGCTAAGTTCTATTTGAGAATAAAATGAATTTATAGCCCAGATACTGAAATCAGTTAAGCAGCATATTAATGAAAAAGTTTCATTTTCAGAGAGAATTTAAGTAAGCAGCACTCTGAGAGGTTCAAATATCTACTGCACATATTGTTAGAATGACAAAAACTTATCAGACAAAACTGTATCATATTGTATTATAGTATATTTTTCATACCAGCTTATATTGTGACACAGGACTGTGTTAAGCCAAAAAACACAGTGTGTGAATCTTTATTCAGCATGACACGTGCACTGGCCCAGGCATAGCATTAGTGAGAAAGGACTGATTTCTTAATTCCATTTTATTACCTTGCACAGAAAGTATCCCTAGTTCTTCTTAATATTTCGCACAATTATTTATGGCTGTAGCAATCACCAGTTTTAATACAGTCTCATACCTTTTTTTTTAGGACTGTATGGCTTGAAGAAGCATGTGCAACAGGGAAAATTAATGCCTATGCTGAATGTGCTATATTAAGATGACAGTCCATGAGTATACCCATGCAGAGATCTTACAGAAAAATGCAGAACCACAAACATGACAAGGGATAGAAAAGTTGAGGCCCTTACAGATACCTAAGCATGCCTGAGTTATGTACGCAAGTTCTGTTCCTTACATGTGTAACACAATCACATTCTAAGATACTGCATATGCATGTTGTTTTAATGGAACCATATCCAGTTAGAGACGGTATCAGTTTTTGTTTTAATTAAAATCCTGTAAGAAGCCCCAACATATAACAAAAACTACGAAGCAGGGATAAGTTGTGAGACACATGACCATTAACGTGCCTTATATTTGTTCTCAGGAAGCACATTAAAGCTATTAATGTGAATATTTCTGTAATTTTAAACTGAACTATCCAATTAGAACCCATCTCTATTTTAAATTTGGACTAATAACATTAAAAATAATCCTATTAAAAGGTAGTATGCTATCCTTATACTAGACATGATCACTCATCATCTCCAGCATACATTAATTACATACATAATGCCATACTGCAGCATTGTATGAAATAGGTTAAATATAAAATACTGTGATTATATCAGCCTATGAGCAATGGAAATGCCATCTGCTATCTCACTGCAGAGTATTTCTTTATAAGAATTTGAATGTACTCAAAACAAACTAAATTGATAAATGTTATGACGCTGTTTGCCTTGCTGGAAAAAAAGGACAGCTTGCAATGCATCAGTAATTCCCCTTTTCTGCACAATATTTGTAGACCTTAAAAAAGGTGTACATGTCTGCATGAAAAAAAGCATATCAATAACATATCTATTCTGAATACAGATGTGTCTATGTTTTCTGACTGACCACACAGATGCATTACATGCATCTGAATAAGGACCTCTAGACTGAAAAATGTTTTCTATCACGCTTGGGGTTTGTCTTTTGAAATACATACACCCCCACAAAACAAAACCAAACTAACGAACCAACACCCCTAACTCCCCAGAGCATGATGACTGGATGTAAAACAGGTTTGAAACTTGATCCATGTTTGAGACACCGTTCCCCTAAAAGGCTGTGATTACATCCACCGTTATAGAGACAGAACACTTCTGGTCTTCACACTGAGGGAAGAGTTATTCTCAATAATTATCTCACAGGAGATGAGAAAGTAAGATAACCAATTATATATTAAAGCAATGATTTAATTAAAGGAATTAGACATTGTTATAGGAAGGCTGAATTAATATCCTCTCTCCATCACTGGGTTTTAGTTATCAATACCAGAGATTTATATTTTACCACCTGGGAGATGAAAATCAAACATGCACAAAAATAGCTTAATAAAAAAACCCATCCTGTGACAGGAAAGGAAATGCTTTTCAGAAGAATCGCTGACTTTTGCTAAATCATCTATCCATTCTAATTGCTTAGAAATGTATCTGCACACAGACTGGCATCAAAATAAATAATAGTTCAAGAAGCTGTATTTGCATAGGCACATAAAATCCTTAAACTTTCTAAGTAATATACTAATTTCAAAACAAAACACAACACAACTTTTAAGCCCTTTTTTCATACAGAAATCTATTTAACAGATGAGGATCCATTCATTCTACCAAAACAGACTTTATTCACCCACCCCCAAAACAAAAAGTCCAAAATAAAGGAAAACTAAAACCCATTTAATCATTCTGTATGTCAAATTGTTTTCATATGAAAATATCTAAAAAACTTAAGTCTTTCCAGAACATACATATGGGCACACTTCAACACTGCTAATTGGAAGAACGCAACTTTGTAAAAAATGCAGTTCTACTATATGATTTAAATAAACGTAAGTAGAGGTGCATATATATACACACTTATATAAAAATATATGTGTATAAATAAATATGTATATATAAATATATACATGTATATATGGTGTATATTTTTTCCTCTTTTTTTAAAAAAAAACAAGGCAAACATACCACAACATGTTCTACTATGGTTCCTTTGACTGTCCTATTAAGATTTTGAGGGAGTAAAATACACAATGAACTAAAAAATATTTGGGTAAACACTGTTAGGTCTAAGTTAAGGAAACAGTTTTCCATACCAGCAATAATTCAAAGTTTCTTTAAAAGGATTGCTAGGTGGCAAAATGCAAGTTAACACACTTTTTCTGAAGTTCAGTAATGAAAGCATTTCTGAACTCTCAATCCCAATTCTCAGAACATCACCATACACTGTATTTAAAAGGAAAATATGTAAAAAGGCATGAATGTAAACATATTTTATGCCTGGTCCGTATGTGATTTCCTAATCAATTGCCTGTTTTTATGAAAGTTGAATATATATATATATATATATATATATAAGTTGAATCAAAACATAAATCCTCCTAAACTAAAAAAACCCTAAATTTGCAGTTATACAGAAGAGGGAAAACCATTTAGCCAACAAAATTTTTTATCACTTTTACTGATGAGGAAAATGCCGGAAGGGATTCACTGTTCTGGGTTTTATGATCCTCTCCACTTTATGGTATACTACTATCAAGGACAACACAAATCTCTATCAGACTGAGTTAAAAACCAAAACCAACCAAAGTAAAACAGTCAGAAAAGATCAAGTATAGTCAAAAATAAAATCCAAAAGGAATTCATGTTGAATGGGGGGAGAAAACACACCAAATACTTAATGAAAAGTCAAACATTATAGGCCAGGAAAGGTTCAAGCCAAACTCCAAAGGGCCAACACTGTCTTCATGAAAAGCAGATCTACTACATGATTTCTTGTAGTTTAAAAAAGCAATCAGTATCTCCTCAGCCAGCTGAGAGCTCTCTCAAACTACAAGGAACCTTCCTATCAAAAGCCTGATGATAGCCTTCTGCACTAGGAATCACAGCCAGTGTTTAAGCAGCTGGGAATAAGGCAGGAACACATCATCACTTTCACATGAGTTTCTATGTGCACTGTTTTTATACAACATTCCTTCAAAAAACATCCGGTTAAGTTTATAAATTCTCTTGATATGTAAATAATTTTTATCAGCAAAATTCGCATCTATATATATTCAAATATACTACTGATTCTAAGCACCCTTCTAAGTTTTAAATACCTACCATGTACAGAAGCTAGTAAGTTCAAAAGAATATTCAGACACAATTCTCATCTTTTTTCCTTTGTAGTTTGTCAGTACTTCAACACCCATATGTAAACACATTGATCTGTCTCCTAAAAAGCCCTGAAAAATCCATCTTGCCAAGACCAAATCTATTCCTTTAATTACCCAGAACCTCTACCTGCTGTTGCTTCTGTGTTATAAGATCTGTTTCACATTTTCACAGTTTCCATTTGCAATCGCATTCCAATGTTATCAAAGGTATCAAGCTGCCAGTTAGTTGTATCACAGAGTATGGAGGATCCACAACCAGGACAAAGTCCACTGATGAGGCACAAATCATACAAAACAGATGTGAAAAGTGAGGTAGGATGAAAGAAATAATGACAAACTGGACTGGGAGGGATGTATTTAAATTCTCTGGACCAATTAAGAATTCCAGAAGTTTCACAGGTCCAGAAAACAAAAAAGTTAAAATATTTCACATTAGAAGGTAAGCATATGGATCTTCCTAATACAACGGGAGGGAATTCTCACTAAATGCTTCAACATTTTTCTCACCTGCTGTTATCAGTTAACAAAATATGCCTTAGATCCATCTTAAATTGTGTATAAAATTACAAGGCAAAAGATTAATAACCTTCTATCTTAAGGTTAGTTGAATAATCACTAATTTAACATTTCCTGCCACAGATGGTGGGATATAACATCACATTGCAGGCTTCAGAAGTGAACTAGAAGAGGCAGTGGTGGTGTCACAATACTGAGCTTCAAGCCAGAACACTCATGATACTGAAACAAGAATAAGCCTCATGTAGGATTAACTATTTTCCACCTTATCATGTTACTGTTGCACTGTCATTCAAGTGTCTAAGATAAAATAAAGGTACAGATGCCAAACAAACCTAACTTTGGCCTGGCTGATCCAATGCACAGTTCTAGAAAGAAGTCTGTATAGAGGGAGGCCATGTCATATTAATCACATAAGCATCTCTGCAATAACCAGCCAGAAACCTTTGAATTTCCTGTTGAATATGGTGTTCCTCGTAAGTTTGGTTCAGAGATAACCAATTAGTTTCACAAACAAGTGACAATTCATTCCCTGGTTTAAGGTCATTCACAGGAAGAAATTAATCTCGTCATCTTTTCAGGCCAGCCCTCTTTTCACTTTACCAGAGTCTACCACCTGCACACCAGTACCATTATTCCTCCCTGCTCATCTTTCACTTCCATGGCCGTACTACCTACACTTCTAAGAGCCTGAAGCCATGAGAAGACAACAGCATCTTAAAGCAGGTTTCCCAGAGCACAGTGCCTTTTTTTTTTTTTTTTTTGGCTGAATGATGCATTTTTGCTGAATTATTTTGGGACCATAACTTCAGAATACTGAATTCTAATACAAAATTTTGAACAGGAACAGAACTTGTTACACTGTATTCCAATATAATAGTTCTTTATATGATGTTGACAAAAATAACTTGCTTAAGCTCTAAAGAGAGCCAAAAATTCCTTAGTTTTATAATAAAACTGGCTTCCATGTATATTTCCGCTGCCCTCTACTGTTCAGAATACCAAAGATGTTACAGGTTTCTTTTCCTCAAGAGTGACACGAAAATCTAAACAAAAGCTTTATTCCTTTTGGAGGGAGAAACAGTTAAAGATAACCTGACTGCACAGTTTGCACAAGTCTGGTACAAAGCTCTGCCGGTTCTGTTTCCCACCCAGCACACGTTCAGCTGGCAGGCTCTTTGTACATTGGTGTTAGTAACAGAAGTTGCTTGTTCTTAATGTCCCAAGCAAAATAAACACATGAAAAAAGACTCTACTCTGTTACACCACAGCAGAAAACTCTGAAATGGAGGTGAGGTCATCTATGACACTTAAGACTTTGCCACTGGAAGTATCTAAGCACTTCTGAGAAGTCACTCACATCTCTGCCAGACAAAATGGCAGCTCCCTTTTGCCTTTCTCTGAACACAGAGAGTAAGCTTTATTTCTGCAGTGGTTATTGTGATGGATTTGAGATTTTCCGGTCAATGTAACATAAAATGAACACTGAAGTGAACAATGAAATGAAAGTTATATTCAATGTGTTTAACATTCACAACAGGAAATGGGTGTGCATGTACGGGATGCTGTAAGGACAAGGATCAGCAGAGCTTTGTTTGAGGACTGGTATTTATTCTATCTTTATTTAACCTTCTTCCTTCCCCTTTTCAGAAGACGGGGAAGACTATCAGTCACTGGAATCTGGCAGACAGCTAAACATGCTGAAGCTTTTTCACAGTTTACTATAAAGTCTGAATCAAATTCAGATAAGTTACATACTTTTATTTCTTTCTCTGTAGGAGTTCTTTGTTGTATGAGTGAACAGTAGTCTCTATCTGATCTTTTCTCATAACTGCAAGACTGCTACATAAATTATGCTTTTGATTAACACACTATTTAAGGATTCTAAATTCAGCTGGCATATAAATAAAAACTAAGATGCAATCTAAAAAAGCCCTTACATTTCTGTTCTTCTTACAAACACATTTCAGCTGGGATCTGTCAGATCCAGTTCTTTGTGCCCTTAGGTAATATCATCAGTCAACATGCAAACAACCCCTGGATTCCTTTGCCTTTGGCAGCTGACATGATGAAGCTGTGGTTCCTAGCCTTGTATGTTTGTGTTGAGGCAGTTTATTATAGGTCTAGTTGTAAAAGCAAGAATAATCAAAGTCAGGCTATTTTAATGCTCTAAATCTACCCTTCAAGGTTTTGTGCAGTGGAAGGCATGGGAGCTTCCTCTCACTGGACAACAATGACCTATACTTGCTGCAGCTGAGCATTTAATCACAGCTGTCAACCACCTCTTCTGGTTCCAAAACTGCTACATCTGTGTAGGTAAGAAGGTAAGCCTTTTTCTTGAAGCAAAAATCACAATGAAATTTTCTCACTTGAAAAGCATCTTCCTTCCAATGACACTTTATTGTTGTTTTTATTATATTATTTATTTTTAAGGTTTGGGGGTTTTACTATTTGTTTTTAAGAGTATCAGGAATCCAAGGGAGTTTCTCATTGTAAAAAAGAGCTTGGATTGCTGATGCTGTGGCACAACACTGGAATCACACAGAGCAGAATGAAACAATTTCCAGAAACTGGTCTGGAGGTCTCCACTTGGCATTCAATTGGCTTACACTTGCATTAATTGCAATAATCCCTTGTTATTCTAATACTCTACTGCTAGTCTGCTTTCCCCCAGTCTCCTGCATTTCACATCATTATGCTGCTGTACCTTTAAAACCACAGTCAGGTTCCTGAATATGGCTTTTGATCTAAGGGCCTCAAGTGCTGCTCTTCAGCATCACACAGAATAGTAAAATGGCTGCATGCAAAATGGATTCTTCTGCAGATAAGAACAATACTACTTTTACAAAAAAACCTGCTGCTATATCTGGTTTTGGTTCTATATATATAAACACACACACACAAACACTTTAGCTCTATTTCTCAGGAAACAGGGCTTATGGGATATTGGTCAATATACCCATGACTTCTGATTCTTGAATTATTTTATTTTTGTAAAACTTGTTGCCTACTTTCAACCAAAATTGACAAAGAGATGAAGACCTCAATCATTTTGGACAAAGCGTATAGAATAGGAGACAGTTTGCTCTCACAAGATTTCGAAGTGAGCTCGGCAATATTAGTAGACACTTAAGAATCTGTGATTTTACTTCACAAACATGCACCTCCCTGGTGTTGCATGAACACTATGACATTTATTAGATTTCTTCTGCTATAAATTTTCCAGTGAAGGATATCTAAAATACACACCCACAGCAAATATGCACATTAAGTACATCCAAAAAGACCACACCAATTTAACAGTATGGCAGTCAGTAATCAGCCTTTTGCAATTTTGATTTACCTTTCTTAAACATGATTTAACTCAGAATTGCATAAAGCATTTAAGAAAACATCTTAAAAACGTTCTGTTCAATGAATTTATCACAGAACATCTCTCTCACTATTGAAAATTGTCACAGGGGGCATAAAAAAAAATATCCCAATTAACAATCTAGACTTAAGCTTCAGTCTACTTAAGCTATATTCTCCCAGCAAATCCAAGAGCATACAGGCCCTTGAACATACACCTGACTTGCTTGCTTCACACTACAGGCCCCCATCTTTATCATGTTTCTAAGAACTTCAAAGTATGGTTTTATCCAACATATATGCAAATATTTTGAAATAACTTTGCTTCTTAAATAAAGTGCTCTAGATTTCCAACAAGTGGACAGATGCGATAAAATGGGACTAGAGCTGCAAAGTTAGAGATCAGACTTGTGTACCTGTGACCCTAATGTGCTGCTGTGCTACTCTTATTCTCTTATTATTAACAGCCCAAAACCCAAATCACACACAAATCATTAAGAACAATCAACTATTAAATGCTAACCACTGCAACATGTGAAACAGGTCAAATTGAACAATGCAGCTCTTTCTAAATTACACTGAAAAGTTTGAAATGACAGATTTTATAACATAATTGTATACTCTGTTACACTGCTTAATTAACATCATAACCAGGAAGTGTTTCCCCAAAAAATATTTAACCTAGACCTCCCTTGCTATGAAGTAAGCCCCCTTATTCCAGTGCTGCCCTTGGTGCTTGTTCTCTGTATTTGCCAACTTTGTAACTGTTCCCACACAGAGACAAATGTATAATTGTATCTCACATCAAGTTTATTTTCCTACACACAACATCCGCTTCAACTTTTAAACTTTCTTCATAGGCTGTATTTTCCACAGTTATTATCAATCTTCTACTTTTCTGTTCACATCTTTCCAAACTGCAATGTCTAAAACTGCACCGTTCTCCAGGTGCCATCACATACACATGCTGCAGAGCAGAATCATTATGCACTGTAAATACACTGTAAATAGAATCTGTTACAGCTTTCACTTTGACAGTGGAGTTGTGCATATAGCTATAAGTGTTCTCATTTAAATCTAGCATCAGCCAAAATTTTCATTTTTACACCAGGAGACAAAGATTTTTACACATGCATGATAAAAAAGCAAAATCAAAACCATAAAACCACCATCCTGCAGCAATAAACTACCAATACATAGAGAAAAATAAATCATCACCCATCCCATTGGGAATAGCCAAGTATGTTATCTAAACTTTTAACAAACTTCTTTCCTCACAGAAGGAAACATTTCTGCTAAGCAACATTTTGGTTTCATTAATACCCAGTTTTAAATTCTGGCATGCCTGCAAACAGTATCTGTGCAATTTCACTTTACTGCAATGCCACACATGCCAACAAAAAGTAACACGATCCCAAAGTTACACTTACCTGATGGTGCACAAAAAAGCAACACCACACCATGAGGTACTTCGTATTATACTCGGATTTTAGGAGGTTTCTTAATATTCAGCGTGACAGTGAAAAGTCTTTGCTCCAAAGGAGTCCCTATGTCTCTCCTTCACTTTTCGGCAGGAACTCCTCCCCATGCAGCCACACAGTTTGCTCTCGCTTCCTGTCATGTAGCGTACTACAAGTGTCATAAGCTGAGTGGTATGTATTGTGTCTATCTCTGTTGTGGTTTTTCCTCACAGATTGCTTAGAATAATATTTTGAAATGACAAAAGTGTTTTAAAAATTGCTAACAAGTGTATGGCACCAGCACCGTAAAGGTAGACATCATTAATGTGATCTTAAAGTAATAGGTAGGTCTTTGGGGGTTTTGAGACTCAGTAACTGAAAGAGAGTCCATCTGCTACCTGTGCAATTCTGTCTTTTACAGCAGCAACAGGCTTTAAACTCGAGGGAAGACAACTATCTGCAAATGCAGATGCCTCAGAAAACAAAAACAGCTGGTAGACACTGGGTAGAACTTTTCAAGATGTAGTTCACATAAGTCTTTCAATATTTCAGAAATTAAGATATCTGCTAAATGGAGTTCCTAAATTAACAGAGGCACAATGACAAGAACTCAGTACAGAATGCTTCAGAATCAGCCCGTGATCAAGGCCCAAAGATGAGCTTGGCAGAGCACCCAAATTCTGCATGTGAGGACATGTCAAGGAAGCACAAAGCTCAATTTTATCCATGGTAGTTCAAGATAGCTGATGAAAGATACTAAATTTTTGCTGACTCTTCACCAGTGTAGATAAACAAGACTTTAGCAGCTGCATTCTATGAAACCTGGTGAATCTTCGTTTCGCTTGAAGTCTGAAAAGATATATACCTTAATCATCAAGAAAGAATTAAACTTGAAGTTATTGCTGCCTTTAAAATATCAAATAAGCCTGTTGCTGCGTCAATGACACTGGCCACCAATGTGATTGAGAACCTGTAGTCAGTAAACTTACAGGATTAGGTTCCAGACTTGTAATCCAAACTGCTACATATAATGCCTCCTTGAGAACTCTTATATTTGCATGCAAAATCATTCTTTGGACAAGAACAACCAAGAGAGACCGACCTGCTAATAATGAGAGTCTTCAGTGGTCTCTCAAACTACTAGCTAGATCACTAGCACCTTCTAGTACATATTTTCCTTTAATATATAGTTAAATGCCTCATCTGGCCATCCTATCAAGTTACATTACTTCAAGGTAAGAGAAACTAAGTTTCATGAGGTGTTCATCTGTAAGTTATCAAAAGACATATTTAAATGAAAATTTGTATTTGCATATGATTCATATATACCAGTTTCAATGTGCATTTGAGCAGCCCTCTTCAAAATCTAGACACACATAGATATAAACCTTCCTTAGCCAAAGTTAGCTAGAAAACAATGTAGAATACTGACCCTGAAAAACGGAATCCATAACCACCACAAGTGACTGAAACAGTGCTTTATACTGCAAGAAAAAAGTGTGATTTAAATTGGCTTTCCATCACCTTTCCTGCATCACAAACTGAAATAACTGTTTTGGGCAAGTGAAACTTGTCCTCAGAAGCTAGTAAAAAGGAACTATTGAGAGATACATGAGATTTGATTCTTTTTTAAAGCATATGTGGACTCTAATGTAAAGAACAAGTGCAAATACAGGGAAAAGTAAAACCCTGGAACTTTTCTGATCCTTTGTACACAAACTGCAAATATAGAGGAAAAATTTATTGAGTGCTTACCTTTCAAAATATTTTCTACAGGTTTGTAAGCTAGCATTATTTGGTTTAGAAAACTTATTGATTAGTCATATCAGAAGACTGAATATGCTCCTACTACCATTCCAAACAGACTTTTTCATTTAAGACTTAAGGAATAATCATGTGAAAAGTTCAGGCAAGTAGCCATAATGGACAAAGAGAAACAGGTGAACATATCAGTCAACCATTTCATTTTAACATACAAAAAAAAAATCAAGTTTTCAGTATATTAAACAGAAAATGAATACATTTTGCTATACACACACAGAGATAACTACTTCATATACACTACATCCTTACACCTCACTGTTGATCTGTCCCTATCCTGTTCAATCTTATGTTGCTCAGACCTACCAACACTGAGCTGTTCTGCAAAGTTCTGCACAGTTCCAGTAGGCAAGAATATCAAGGCAAATTTGAATTTGGGTAGCAAGCTAACAGTAATTTGAACTCTATTTTTAAAGAAAACAGGCCCTTAGTGAGCTTGTGCAATCTTTCGTCAGTTCAAAACTCAATTTGAACAAAAAGTTTCTGCTGAGGTTGGTGGAAAAAGATAAAAGGTGAAACTGATACCAGCCAGCAACCGATTCCTTTGACAAGGGCCATGACATCTCTCTGCAGACAGAAAATACAAATTGGAAAAAATTTTCAGGAAACAGACATTTTAGGCCAAGACTTTAAAAAAATCTAGTGTTTCCCTAGCACTTGCACTATTTCTTATGTCACCTACAACCTTCTGCCTCAGTAGCCACTGGCATTTAAGAATCCTAAAGGCAGATACCACAGATTTCAGCCTAGTGTCAGGCATGAGATTGGCCAACCAGACTTTTTCTTGTCCATCTAGTAAACAATGTTTACAACAGTCTGCCCCTGCTACCTGTAGCAATCAGCACAGATTAACAGGATGGCAAACACTGCTAACCTCTGACTAAATAAAACATGGTACTTGTGGTTTTTCCCTGCAGCTTTGCATCAGTCAGTTCCAAGTGTACTCTGCACTTTGTTGGCAACAACATCAACGGCATCCACCTGAAAGAAAGCCCAGCTTGAATTCACATATATTGCAAACACCCACAATAAGTGCTAAGGAAGGAAATCTAAGACATCATATCTAGAATCTAGGCAGCAACTGCCTCAAAAGATTGAGGTTAAGAAATCATAATTGACAAACATAATACATAATTGACAGATAAAGAAATATATAAAAATATGAAAGCTGTTCCATTGGTCTCTGTACAGCTACAGCTCTGCTGCCAAGCCCAATGCAGTAGCAACATGAAATAAAACAAGACTGCACTATGAACACAGGATCAAACCAGAAACAGCCACAAAACTGTGGGTACAGGGAATGAAATTTTACGAAAACTTTGGTTTACAGAAACAGAGAAGGAACACGGGGTATTAATTATTTAAATAAAAAAAAAAAACAAAAAAAAACAAAAAAACAAAACAAAACCAAACACAACACTTCGAGAACCTTTCCTGCCTTAATATTCTTACTTGTAAAATGCCCAAAGCACTGGGGTGGCATAAGGTTGGAGTTTGTCAAATGTTTATAACAACCAGCACATGATAAGTCTTTATTCAGACAGTATTCAGTCAGTTTCCAAGTATCTCTTGTGTTGTTGATCTTGTCAAAATGATAGCAAAGTGCAAGCAAAACTACTTAAGCAGTTTCACTGTTGCTTTCCTCTCTAGAGTTCTTAAAAGGAAATTTAAAAAATGAAATAAATAGTCATGCTTTCAGGGCAGTATCCTACTGCTGCAACTAGGATTTTTAACTGCACAATGAAAGGGAACATACACACCTGAAGTACTGAGATAGGAAGACACGTAACATTCCCTTTTTCCATATCCAGAAACCTAAACAACTTAAATGCAGGCAGGCCATTCAAAAAACCTGCAGCTCTCTTCCTCTTTTCAAAAACTGTGTTGTAAAGGGGCTGACTTCAAACTTTGTGTAGCAGTCAATCCATTCTTCAGTTTACCTACCGGTAAGAGAGGAAAGCTTCCTCAAGATTGGGATTTGATATACATTTACTATTGGATATTAAATTGAAAAAAGGTTATTGAAAAAATAGCAACCTAAATATTCCTTAAAAAAAAACCAAACCAAAACTTAAGTTTTAATCCATCTCTGGGTGACAGTGACATGAGGAAAGCAACTTACTTGAAGAATTAAGCTATAAGGGGGCTCAAGTTTTATGCAAATAAAAGGTTTTGCATTTTTTGGCTAAATATTACAACAACAAAAGAACATAAGAATTTAAACAGGAGAAAATACAAAACCTTGCATGATAGTAATCCTTAAGAGATGACATACTGGTTTCAGTTCTGCTTCTGTCCACCCTACAAGATACTTTTAGGATACCTACTGACATCACCTCTTGGATTGCCTTTGACTGTATTTTATCTAACTGCAATAATGCCTCACAGGCTTTAACACTGGCCTCTACCTAATTGGCATGTGCTAAGTGGCCTGCCTGTGTCAACTAATTCCTAATTCTGTGATTACAATCAAGCAGGGATCCAGAGGCTTGACCTGGCTCCTTCTAAGAGCTGGAGAGATGTTCACTGGTAGCAAATTCTCTGCAAGACTTCCAAACATACCCATCCCATCCTCCATAGTACAAGCTATCTTGAGATTGTCATTTCTCACATACACTCCCAGAGATAATGATTTGGAAAACTCTAAGGTGATGCTTCCCAGAACATGGAAGATTCTCACAAGTTTCTGAAGACATGGAGAAGGGAATAATTTCTATTATTGCTTATATGACAGTAGTAGCCCAGAAACAAGTGTCGTACAAAACTGCACCAGTCACTGCCCAACCGAGTGCCCCCAGAAAGTGCTGTGATTCTCCTCTCCTGTTGTCTTCTAGTATCCTTCCAGACAGGGCATGCAATCGATCTTTTTAGGACCAGTATAACTAACCTTATTTTATTACTTTTTCACAAGACTACTGGTCTGCCTTGGACTGGAAGTGTCCAAGAAGACACAGTGATTGTTGAAACTTGGACTGCTTCTTCTGAGGATATTTAAGGTTGCGAATCACTGAAAACTTGAAACAGTGCTTGGAAAAGAAATAAGCTTTCCAAATTCAACGGGGAGCCTGCTTGCACAGACAGACTGAAACTGTTTTCTCATTGTGCATTATGTGTGTTTTAAGGATGCTAAATTTAACTCTCTCTGAAAAGCTTTACAATTAACCACAATTCAGATACACACAGCCTGAGTGTACTATTTTTCAATCAAACCCAACGTAATAAATATTTTTAAATTAGTATTTTACAGAATTTTAGAATGCTACCTCAAATCATGGTAGGATCATGTTATAGGCAATGCTTCATACATCTTTCATTAGATTTAATATCCCATATCAAAACGTATAGCAGAATCCAGGAATTATGAAATCTATCATCATGAGTGGAATTTAAGAGCATCAACAGATCTGATTTTACTTAAATAATATTAAATTACATTTTTTAAAGAAATGTTATAGTATGTTCTTACAAATGTTTAGATTATAAATTCTTTGGAGAAAGAATAGCTTATTATTATGTTAGGTGGTATCTAGCAAAATGAAGACCTTGTTTTCTGGTTGCTACTGTAATAACAAAATTTGTTTCTAGGCCGCTGTAAATAAGACACACCATTATATTGCTCTTATTATGCATTTGTGTCAGATTTTAAAAGATGGCCATAATTTTAAATTGCTGTGTACATTCTAACCACAGAAAATAGCATTACATTTCAAGAAGAATCTTGTTCTTATGTTTAGTTTAAAACTAATTAGGACTCATTCTAAGACTAAGATGTCTCAGAGAAAATCATCTGTGGAAGCACTTTCACATTTGGGATGAACAGCAGTCTTCACAGAGAGTACCAATAAACCTACTTGAAATGCTTCTTTCAATTGAAAACATCAGGAGGAACTCAAATTTCCTCCTCTTTTTCCATCAGCTCTTGAGGACTGTTTATAAGGTCTTTCAGAAGTTCAGAAGTTTTCAGAAGGTTTTCCTTCCCTCCTGGTCCTTAAAACATTTTGTTTAGCTTTCTGTCACAACTTGACAACCTAAATCAGAATCTGTGGAACTGAGACAGAGGCGCAGATGTTTGAATAAAACCTCTAGTACAGAACAGATGATTTCCCAGCTGTTCTGCAAATAATGCTTTTGCAACCTTTTCCAAATGTGCAGCCCATTTATTTACTTTTTATTTAAAACTTACTCCATAGTTTTAAATAGTACCATCTAAGCACTGCTAAACTGGAACTTGTACAATCAACTTAGACTGACCAGTGAGTTTTTACAGTATGAGTACTGTCACCGAAATCCGGGATAAAATAACTTATCGACACCAATTTGATGTAGATAAGCAGACACTTCTTTATTGTCGGCCGGACGTGTAGGGGAGTATCCTCACCAACAACACGTACCAGGCACCAAGATCATACATCTTATATAGAACTTACTTATGCATATTCATTAAGTATACATACATAATTATACAATTTCTAAGTAACCATTAACATATTCTCCTCCCACTTCCGATTCTGCGTAGTAAAGGTTAGAAATGTCCAGAAATGGGTCTGGGGTGTAATGTGAGTAGGTGGCCCATGAGTCGGTGGTCGCGATCTCCCCCTGCCGGAATTACCTTCTGCTTAAGGACACAGTTTTCTTGGCAGGTACTTGCAAGGTGTTACAGTCACTTCCCTCAGTTCCCATTAATCCTAGACTTTGACAACTACTTGCATTCTTCTAGTCCTATGTATGTATTATAAATCAGCTTACAAATCATCTTGTGTTTTGGTTACCTATGTTTTAACTGTTTCTACTAGATAATTGTGGCCAATCCCTTTGGCCTTGGTATGGGGCTGTACAGGGAACATTTAGAGTAGCAGCTGGTTGTTAGGTTCAAAATACAATAAATGTAAAATGATTTTTACTAAAATATCTTTTAGTTCCACACTTATACTAAAATTAAAACACAATCAAACACAATTTGATCAATTAATAATAAAATCAGTAACAGTACTAGGAAATTAGACAACAGACCATCACAATGCTTTGGTAAAACAAGGAACGGGTTATGTTAAGAACTTCTCTTTATAAAAGATTGTAACACCAAGTTCTACTGCAAGCGTCATGACTAGTAAAAACAAAAAAGCAATTAAAGTCCATGCATACAACCATTCATGTCCTCTAGGCATTTTAAAGTAAAATTGCTAATCAGAAATAGCATAGCATTAAGAAAATATCAATGTATAATTCAAAACTGTTTTTAAAATTTTGGTTTCTCAAACTGAGTGGCATCAAATTCAGCTGGACAACAGCATCACCCTGTTAATTATTACAAGTTTCTGAAACAAAGTCATAGGAAATAGTAATTTCACATCACGTGTTCTCAAAGAGTAGCCACTGATGGGGTGTGGGGAAACAAATACAAAGAAATGGGCAGAGTTTAGTTTCAGTTAAATTGAACAGGGGTCAAATTGCTGCTGTTGAACAAAGAAAAGAACAGTAAATGACAGCAGGAGTACAAGGTAACACCCAATCTATGATTAAAGACAGGAAATCTGCTATATAACAGAACATCAAACTGAGCCTAAGAGAATGACAATTGGACCTATCTGCTCTATCACATGTTGCTTCCAGCTCAGTATTGTTTGTATGTGCAAAATAGCTGGCATGACGGGTTTATAGCATATACCAGAATATTTCTACTATAAATAACAAACCACACCCGGAACAAAAATAAACTTTTTACAAAGATCCATAAAATAAAGCCCTACAATGTTAACAGAATGACTACATAATGTTTCAAGAAAACACCTATTTGGTGAAAAGCCAACATGAAATTATAAAAAATCCTTCCAAAGGGGAGGTGTCACACTATTTTCATTATCAGAAAACTTCAAAATATTAATTGAATAATGGAGCTTTAATAAACAGAATACCTACTCTTTACAATACAACTAATGATGGAGAAGTCTTGCAAATGTAAAAGTCTATGACAGTCTCTTTATTTCAAGAATGCATTAACCAAGTGCTCTATAAGCATGCCTCAAAATTCTTGCCCCAAAAAACAATCTAGAGTGTATTCTACATAACTACCATGTAATTGACTTGAAAGTAGCCCTGTAAACTAGGTCATTGGATAGGTTTAATGGCTATGTACTTAACTCATAGATGTTTTTAGATGTAAAAAAAGGTGAAAGTTTAGTAAAACAGCTATTGGATTAAGGAAAACACTGCAAATTCCTGAGCATTACAGCAATCTCTAGATAGCATGAGCAGTAACAGCTCATAAAACGTGCACAGGTTTTTCTACCTGAGTGCAAAACTACTAGAAAATTAGTGAAGTCTAAAGGCCAACCTGCATCATCTTCCTTTATAACTGATTATAAATTGCTCATAGATGTCTTTCCAGCACATTCATGATTTCTGCAGTACTACAGTATGCAAAGAACCTTGTAATTTACACTACCTACAAAAGATACAGCCATTTATCACAGATCTAAAAACTATTATCACCTAACCATGTTTTTCTGGAATTTCAAATAAAGCATTCTGACATGATACAGCTAACCTAACATCACACACTGTGGACAGAACTTATCATGGTAATTAAACCGTGCTGAGTCAGTGTATCAGTTAGGAATAATACATGCCTGAATTCTTCAAAATTGTCTGACTGGTGACACCAAATTGCTTTTTAAATTTGGTGTATACATTAAGAATACAACAATTCTGATGTGTGTTTTGGAACTGCAGATGGAATTGATTGCTATCCAGTTACGCAAATGCCACACAATGAATTTCTGATAGCATCTCTATTTGTTTGCCAACATAAACCTTGCTGTTCCAAGAGAAATTAAGTCTTGTGACTAATCAACAATTCCAATGGTTTGTTCAAAAACAAAACCAATAATAAGCTAAACCATTTAAAACTCCGCCCATAGATTAAGCAGGGAGACATCAAACCCAACTCTTTTACAAATGAAAATCAGCATCCAAGGTATCTACTTGCTACAGTTTATAAGTTCTAGTTTTCTGAACTACAAATTCTGTACCATGAAAGGAATTTTTACCATTCCTATTGCCCCCTACATTGCTATCAACAGTCTGAAGTAAAGTTTCCCTGCTCCTGCAACACTCCAAAGACCGAACTGCAAGGCTACAGCGGAACTCAGCTTCTACTAAGCCCATTATACAGGCTGTGCTTACAGCATCCACCTTCTAGTGCATTAAAGCAGACAGACTTACAGAATTGCATCTTACCACCTCTGATATCAGCTATCTGAGATATTCCAGCCCAAGAAAGGTCAATCCTGGACAGATGCACAACACCACCTCCATAAAGGCAGAATAAAGGCAAGCCTGAACAGTAAGAGAAGCACTGGGGCAATTAAACTCTGAAACAGAGGAGCTTGCAACCCACTGGAAGAAGAAAGAGAAAGAGATCTAAAAGGTGCAAGTGGAGCACAGGAGTACATCAGCTGTTAGAAAAAGGAATACGGAATTTGTACTTTCTCCTTTCGAAGTGAAAGGGGGATGAGACGGGTCAGGGTTCAAGGATCCACCTAGCACCTCTTTAACCAACTGCGGGAGGTTAGGAGAAAGAGGACTCTCCACAGCGGGAAATGGATGAGCATACAGCACCAGACAGAGCACTCGGGGAGCGCAGGGGTGACAGCAGCACTCCCCCACGTGGAGGAGGCTTTCTATGACACGTGAAGGAACTAGTTCCTGACTTAAATCATAATAGGCTATTCGAGTCACAGCTATGCTGTGAGTTATGCACAGTAAACCTCCCTTCCCACCCCCCAGAGGAAGCTACTTAAATTTCGCATACAACATACAAATACATTAAAATAACAGAAAAAAAGCATGCACTTCTTAATATATAGGATAACTTACGGTTTTAAATCATGTTGGTCATACTATGAGATAATGGCATTTAAGGACATTTTATCTACAGACATTAGTGCATTACTTTGTTTCAACAAATATGAATAAAGGTCTGTCTGATACCATTTCTAATAAGTGTCTGTTATAGCAAATGAGTATCAGTGGGTACAGACATTAAGTAAAACCAGTCAGAATCCAGGAGAGGTAAAAAGGTGCTTTCTGTGGTAGTATGTAATGATGAAATCTATGTAAGTAATCATCAAGGTAAAGCTAGGGAAGAACTTCTCTCTTAAGAACTTTTATCTTGTTTAGATTCATGTACCCTGAAGGAAGTAACTGAAGTCTGCCAGCCTGCACAAAATAAACTGTTTTCATAAATACTGTCTGAAAAGTGTGAATTCTTCCTATTTGTCTTGAAAGACACCTTTTTCCCCCACAAATACACTTGCAGCAAAACCAGCAAAGAAACCACTTGCACGTCTAAAATTGACCTTCAGCATGTTTAGCATATTTTCATGTCAGGCTTCTCATAAATTAGATCAGCCTTCCTCACAGGTGACCACACCTGCAGCTTGGTTAGTTAAATGCTTTTGCAAAACTAAAAAGGAAACAAAAAAGGAGGAAACGGAAAGAAGCCTAGTTGCAATAAATTTTATTAAATCTTCAGGCGACTGCACTCCAAACACATGCCTCAAACTTTTTCAAGTAGAAAATGTTGGTTTAGATTTCACTATTTATTTATTCTTAGCACTAAAGTTCTTCAGCCACATTTGGTGTGTAGGGAGAAAAAAGTAGATAAACCATCATAATGGTTCAGATGTGTGTTTAAAATATGCAGGAAATGATGCTAGCTCTTGGTGGAACAGTAGAGAAATATCAACAATATCTAGAGACAAAACCAGCATCCTCTTCAGTTATGCTTACAACCCTAACATTCTCCATTAATCAGATAACTGCTTTTCTTTTGACTATGTGGCAGTTTCTTCATAGCCATCTGAAGCATCATCATATCAACAATGGGACTACTATGTACCACTACTGTTGTAAACATATCTAAACACATCATTAGAAAAAAAAAAAAAAATCATTTAGAGACTTTCAGTAACACAGGCCCACCATTCACATAAATCTAGAAAATTATCCTGCTGGCAAAAACAGTAAGTGGGTGATTTTAGGGGAGTAGAAAGGGAGACTGTTTCCCACTCTACATGAAAACATAACACATTATTTCCATAGACACTAGGAGCAGCATATTGAACTGCTATCTCTTATGTATAAGCACCAAATGGTGGTGCTGAGGAAAGACTTCTATCTGCATCAAGGTTTTAAGGGAAGGGTGGCATGGAGGTGAGAAGAAGAAAAAGAGTGAGAGTTAGTAGCAACCAGAAAAGAGTGTCAAAAAAGGATTAATACCAGTCTCTGTGCTAAGATCTGTGCTCTTTTCTTTATATATATCATTGACCTGCTTCTGAATTGCCCCATCCCATCAGATATTCATGCCTCTTCTCCTTACCAAGCCCTGGCCACAGATTGCTCCCCACCCACACAGTGCCTTTATCTTCCCAGAGTCAGTATTTGCAAAGGCTGAACGGATGAACCTGTAGTGTTTTATAGAAGACTTCTGTCTTCACTTCATACTTCCATCTCTCTGCTTTCACAATCACTAGTTTTTCTCCATTTCCATAACTTATCCCCTTCCACTCTCTCTCTCTCACACATCTTTTGCTGCTCCTTTCTTTCCCCGTCCTGACTATCCCTCCTACCAAGTTTCAGCTGTCTCCTCTTTCCTTCTCCCATCCTATTCCCAGTATCTTCCTTTGCTTTATTTTTCTACTCTAAGTACCACACCTACCACCTAATCTCCTATGTTCTGGTTTTCCCATTACACTGTCCCTCCAGTTTGCTGTATTTTTGTCTCCACAGGTTCTGTGTTTCTTCCTCTGAAATTACAATTCTCACTATAAATACCTTACCACTAAAATAATCTATTTGCTGGATGCCTGACCATACAAACTCTTCAAAGACCAAATTAACTGATGCCTTGCGTATATGCAGGAGGAGCACACAGCAGAGAGCACACACTGCTTGGTAACTAAGTCTAAAATTATTCTAAACGAGGATTTATTAGCTTATTTATTAAAAAAAAAAAAATCATAATCGACTCCTTTTTCTCCACTGATACCTAAAACACTGTCCGAAGTTCTGGAGGTAACTGCTACCATTATCTAAAAATGACAGCATTGGTAGAAACACGTAAATGAGATCATCTTGACATGGAAATCCCCACTCAGAGAATTAAATGTGATCTCTAATCATGGGGCTCAGAAGAGCTGTTCAACATGGAAAAAAGCTTCTTTTGATAAAATAAATGTAAGTAAGGAGAGGAAAAGAGAAGTGCAGAGGAGTTTCTTTGTTAAATGTTTAGCATCTGGTCATTCCTTATCTTATTTTGAGGTTTACCTTGGTGTATGTTGAAGGATGCTTTAAACATGCCCACTCCATCAGCATGAAAGAGACATTTAAAATCAGTGAAATGACTGCAAAGTGAGGATAAGTAGATGAATACAACATTGCAATTTGGTGTTTAACCACTTTCTTTCCTTTTTTTTTTTGTTACTGTTGAAATGATCCTGTATTATAGTATGTAATACAGAAATAGCATGTAAGTGGATAGCAAACATAGCTATGAATAAGTGAGCTCCAGAGTTTTGTTTGTTATACTCGTGTGACACTACTCCATGGTCAACATTAACTTAATTCTTCTACCCAATAAGGTTTTACTCCTGTTTGAGAAAAGACATCAAAGTTAACCTTTTATCATTCACCAATTGTATGAACACCTTTGTGACCTCACGTCTGCTCACTGGGCTTTTCATAACACAGTTTTTCCACCCATCAAAATAAAGTT
This sequence comes from Athene noctua, assembly GCF_965140245.1. Classification (NCBI taxonomy): domain Eukaryota; kingdom Metazoa; phylum Chordata; class Aves; order Strigiformes; family Strigidae; genus Athene; species Athene noctua. Next base: position 14,776,154 of record NC_134046.1, on the reverse strand, counting down.
GATGCTGACAGAACGCAAACATGAAGAGAGACTTGGTTCTCCTTTTTCCAGTGCTCAACTGTCTTGGTTTCAGCATCCAAACAGATCAAGGGAACAACTGATACTGGTTCTTTCCTTGATCTAGTAATTTATTTCAAACAATTAACTGCAACTGCCAATTACTATCCTTTCTATGAAATATTACAACTACAGAACTTGACATCTGTGTTAGTATCCCATAAGTTACCTTAAAAATAAGGTGGCAGACAACTCTCACAGATGCTCACTTCTACGCATGAAGGAAGCAGTTTGAAGAGCCTTTACTCACTGCCTGTTTTCTCTAATACTACCTATTCCTATTTCCTTTCAGGTTGTTGATTTCTCTTCTTGATTCTGAGTCTTTTACTCCCCAGTTCTCTGTTCTTCGTGTACTAGCCCACTGCACATCTGCCATGCAGTTTGGATCATCACAGACTTCATGCCACCACACTTACCAACCCTAAGCCCTTACTTCCAGTGAGCTATCACTCTCTGAACTTGTGATTATTGTTTCCCCAGCTACAATTCATACCTATAATACTTTCATACCTACCTTCTTCCATGATTGCTTTTCCAGCATAGCTGAGAATTAGAAGAAATACTAGAGTAAATTTTACTTTTAAACTGGCTCTGAAATTTATAATTAATCTACAGATTAGAGGTAGTTGGTATTTTCCCTGCATTCTTAACAATGCTGTTGTGGGGGAACTATTTTCTCAGTAACGCTGACAACTTCATCTCTGTAGCAATAGTGGATGCTCCATTTAAAATACCAAATTGGAATGCAAAACTCAGTAGCAGGTATAATGAAAAATACTTTTCATTTTAATGAATACCACAGTATGACCAACACAGACCCAGTAAACCTATCAACACCACTTACCCTTTCAGCAAAGCATTTAAGTAATGCCTTTCTACTTAAATATTTTGTTGGAAAAAGCTCAGAGAAAACACATATATATGCTCTCCTGTATATAAAACTAAACTCTTTGGATTCAGTGTCAGTCCACATTACAGATAATGGTAATTTACTGTTTGTTATACCAAACAAAGTTTTCAAGGCAGAAAAGCCCTTCGTTTAAGCAAAAGATTACAGTAACACTATGACATAGATACAACATGTAGTGACAACTCCTTCTCCTAGACTGTATCCCAGGCTACAGTACTTTCACACACAGCAAACACACCATTGCCAACTGAATGCTGGCACCATCGCATTAAGTTTTTCAACAAATGGCGTAGAAGGCTTCACAGGTCTTAGGGGACAGGAAGGGAACAATATGACTCTCTGAAAAAATTAATCTACATAAGAATAAATCTCTGAAACCTGAAGCAGACACAAATATAAGCTCCTGATACCACCCGCAAATATTAAGGTTCTCAGTTTCACTTGCATTGCTTTTTCATGTACCTTTTCACTCAATTACTGTGGTAACAAACATGCTTCCATATCTCCTTGCTCAGCCAATCAAACAAATAAAACCTAGTCCCTTCTGCAGTGTAAGAAATCCACTTACATTCAACTATCTCCCCCACCCCTCAAAATACGTCAGCCAATCACATAAACAAAAGCTGGATTTTTTTAGAAAGCCTTTTAGTAGGTCATGAAACAAGCAGTTCTATAATTGTTTTGCCATGCTTTTAGTCCTTGCAGATCATAGTTTTAACTACAAAGCTACACTGCAACAGAATGAAGCAAAAGGGAATGTTAGAGTATGAACAAAACAATACCAAACTTACCCCTCTGAAATTCCAGCCCTTGGTAGAAGGAAACAAGGAAAAATTGTTCTGGTGCTGTTGTTTTGGCCTGCAAGATGAGACAGAGAAAAGTGTTTACATTTTCAGCTGTCGTATTTTCTAGATCAGTAACAGTGACAATAGAAGGAGAAAAGAAAAACACAGGCTTTGAATACTATGACACCTCAGATTTCCTTGGCTGTAGTTCTGACAGGTTTCTCTCTTCAGTTTAGTTAAATGTTTTAATTCCGATTGAGAGCTAAGGGACATGGCAGCCTTACAAGCCTTCAGAGACACGCTATCTAGATGTCTGACAACTTATTACTTATTACTGATTTTCAACAAGCAGAGACAACCCTGACCTGAACAGCGTGGGTCTATGAACCTGCAATTATGTCATGTGATGCAAAATGGTGCAGCCTGCCAGCTGTACTGCATGGGGACACGAAAGAGCCTTTAATCCTAACAGTGAAGCTATGTGAGGCACCAGTGTAAAGCAAGCTAGCCATACATCTGTGTGACGCTAAAAACTAGAAGCTGACTTCTGTTTTTACTCCTTCCAAAACCTTTCTCCTACCCTATAATTATTGCTGTACAATTATTTCTGAAAAGTAACCATAACATTCTCCACTTCGCTCTTACCAAGTGCTTTTCACCAGTAGGATCTTTAATGAGTTTACAAAGGTAGGCAAACATTGCTGAGATTTTACACATGAAGTCAGATCAAAGCTTGACTGACTTGTTGAAGTTGACCAAACCAACAAATAGTTTGGCAGCAGTACCTAAGTGCTGAGCACACTTCAACTCCAACCATGCAATTATACAGATTACAGAAATGATCACAAATAATGACAGGAATACAAAAACTTGTCTAAAAAATAACAAATTAAATGGCTGCCTGTCAAGCCTCACCATCCAACAAGAGGACAGATGTTTTGCAGTTAAAGCACTGGACTAACACATGAGAAAGATCTGGAAGTCATTCCTGCTGCTTATAATTCCTGAAGGACTCCAACACACTGTGCCCCGGTTTCCTTTCTGCAGAGTCAGGGTAACAATAGTTCTGTCTTTTTTCCTTCATCTCTATTTTGGTGTAAAATACTTGGTGTACAGATATTTTTCTTATTACGTGCATTAAAACACATCACAGAGCAGTGATCACAGTAGACACTTTTAGATGCCAACATAATGCAAATAATATAGTCATGACAATTGAGTCATTTTTGTAAGATCAAACATTGAGATGTAAATCTTCTCAGTTTTTTACTCTATCAGCCAGCCAACCAGAAAGAATATCAATATTTGAAGCACACTGATAAAGCCATGAAAAAGCACAAGGCAGCACACATGGCAGACTTCAGTGTTAAGACTGTCCCACTAATAAAGCCTCCTACTGCAGCTTTCCAAGTTAAATTGTTACGGAACTGAATTTCTAACCCAAAATCCTCACTGGAACTGTAGCTGCATCATGCAAAGAGAAAAATGTTATTAACAAGAGCAAGTTACACAGATTGTCTGTAAATAAAAAGGGTGCAAAACACCATTAGGACAACAGATAATCTCACACTAGAACCAGTCAGATTTTCCAAAAAGTACTGTGAGCTCTCTATGGAGTTATGCTTAGTCACCTCAAGAAAAAAAATCTCATGTTTAAACTTACATTTCCACAGTTTCTCTAATATTTTAACATTTATTTTCCCAGTTTATGAAGAACTGCACTAGTTCTATTTTAATTAAGCTGAATACAGGGGAAAATACACATTTCAACCTCAATATAGCAGGATTTATCATAGTTTATACATCAGCTACAAGGGAAACGAAAACTTCATTAAAAATTATCTCTCCCCACAATCATTCTGTAACAAGAACTGAGAACTCTGTAGGAAGCAATGTTTGTTGTATCATTCATCTACACTAAACTGAAGGCTATCCACTAGAAGACGACTGATGACTAACGATTTATCATCATCAATCTGTAACTTTCCCAGTCACTGAAAACATCCCAGATTACACAACAGCCAGTCATTATAGAGAGCAGACAGTATTAAATCTACATTTTCCCAGTTTTCAAATAGGTATCCTCCTTCCTTATAGGTCAAGAGCCTTACTTCATTTTGGTGAGAATGGACCTCTCTATTATTCACAATAGTATGCTAACTCCTTTCTTTTTAATACTATTGTAGTGTGATGAAAGAGCCTTAAATGCAGCAGCCTAATGAAACAAGACAGTTTTACCAAGAGGAATTAATTAAAAAAGGAGTAAAATATACTGGGATCACTCGATTTTCCACCATGACTTACTGGCCTGATCCAATACATACAGGGTGTAACAAAATTCTACTCAAATTGTTTTTTCACCCAATGTGTGCAGGACTTTTCTAATGAGCAGAAAACAGGCTGAAGCATTACACTCATTACCACCCTACGGGCCACCTTAAAGAATTTCTTCAAAAACTTTCACTTTTATGCATCTGGCATGGATATTACTTTCCCATTTTCTATTCTATTGGAGGGTATTCAAAGTTTAAGTCTGGATCAAAGTCTAATTGAGTCTAATTTCCCATTACAAGCAATCACTTCATATAGCCCTCCTCAAACCTACCACGATATTAAAACTGCAAAACTACTGTCCTACTATCTTACTGAAAGACTGTTTTAGAAATCTCACTGTTCCTATAACTAGAAACAATCTAGGCTAAACACATTAATAAATTGTTTATGCCTACCATTCTGAATCAGCATTTTTCAGCTGAACACACCCCTAAATCAAAATGAAGTAAATACAAGTTCTGGTTCTCAAATGCACCTCAAGTAACAAAACATAGTTCTAACAAACCCAAGAACTCATTTAGAGTTTTCAGTTTGGTCCTTCACTATCTTAAAGTTATTTTGATCTCTTGGTCTTCCCAACGTTCAACATCCATGAGAACTGTACTGAAAAAGAATTAAGAGTATCATAGATTTTTTCAAACACATTTTAAATTAATGTCTTGCTCTTTTTTTCTACAGGGCACTACTAATGTTGCTTCTGAACATTCTGTTTACTGTGTAAATCTTTTCTGAACTGCAGCAGTATAGGAGTTAATTAAGAAACAGCCTGTGTGTATTATAAAAGCTAATAAAATACTGTTGCTATTTGATATTTTAAATACAAAAACATAAAGCTACAAAACTGTCACATAATTCTATTTTTGAAATAATGAATGTTACCATTTGATAGGAGGAACATTATGTTAACAGGTGTGTTAGACCCCCTTTGGTTTGAAAATAAAATAATTTACTGACCAGACCAATAATAAAAGTCACCACTGGCGTAAGTAGCAGACAGAACAAAATAAAACATTAGCTTAAAGATGGAAAGAGGAGACAAACTAATATGCATTAACAATGATAAGCAGAGGAGAAGTCTAAAATAAATTACTCAGATACTGTAGTAATACTTTTTCAGATGTCAAGAACAAGACAGGAACAATTCCTGTAACTGCATGCACTGTGATGAACACTCTTGAAATTCACTAAAGAGATGACCAGACTAGATCATGGCTGAGAAAAGGAAATACTTAATGTGTGAGGGAAAAAGAGGATTTCCTCCCTACAATTACTTACAACAGTAATCTCAAAGCTATAATTTATAATACTTGACCCTTCTTACAGATATATCTTTTTTAATTTAGCTAAAAGTCACCAAAACATCCTCTCATCAGTACCGCAATTTTAAGAATTAAAGACTAGAAGGTGGAACAATACAGAACTCTTAAGACTGTGGGACAGAGGGGGTCACCAAACCTGTCAGCTGATCTTGGTTTGGAGATTGCTATAGAAAGTTTAGCTTGAAAATAAAAGCCTGAAACCAAGTCCATTCAGTCTGAGAAAAGCACAAGTGGATGCCTGCCACTCGGAAAGGTGAAGATACTCGACCTTCAGCCATGTCTATGTGTTTGAGTGTCAAATTCCTCCTCCTCTTCTTTAGTAGGAGTTTTAACTGTTCCATCTTCCATTTGATCTTTAAACTCCAGCCCTGGAAAAATAAGCCCTGGAAATACTATCTTCACATCTTAGTAGCTCAGATGTAGTTTAGATCCCTTGGAAGACTTACCAGGGAATGACTGAACTATACTGACTCACTTGCCTGCTAATTTTTTAGCAATCCTGCTGTTTAATAAGGATCATTAAGAATTTGACTGAATAAAACATTTATTACTGCAAGAACATTTTACACTGGTAATACCCTCTGAGCTTTGGCTCTACCTTTAACTAAGGTGCTTCTACCACTATTTTGTAGCCTGAAGATTAAGTGGCCACTGAATTAAACATACAGTTGTTACTGTAAAAGCTGGCAGAGGAACTCTTTAAGACTTGTTTTGGAGTTTTAGAAAGCAGGCATTCTTTATTGCAGCACTGGGCGCACATGAAACACTGACTTAATTTATTCTCAGTAAAAAAAAAAATGTTTAGCAAGACTAAAAAAATATGTTAGCAAGACATTTTGGCTTACACAGTGAATATCAGTTTAACAGTAAGGTCTCTGATTCTGGGATCCATGAGAATCACATGAAGTCCTAAAATCAGCATTAATAAAAGTTCTAGAACTTCTAATACCCGTAAGTTAATCTATACAGTTTACTAGGTTAATGACAAGAAATCAACTCTCTATGCTTCTTGTACCACTTACAGTGGTGGAGAAAGGGAAAAAGATGGGGGGGGGGGGGGGGGGGAACGACACACACACAAGATAAACCATGACATAAAATATTATCACAGAGAAATCTTGTTTTCTTTCTCACAGCTAAGTATGTACTACAGAACTTTATTGTATACAATAAATACAAGAAGTCGCCATAAAGTCTAATAAAGTATTAAAGTGGGTTAAGGCTAAATGTCAGTTGATTTTCACTGTGGAACACTAAATTAAGAATAAAGAAGCATGTCTGTCAAGACTAAAGTAGGTATTATTTGTCTTATAGTATGTTTATGTTGTCCCATCTGCTGCTTGCATTCAGAAAAAAACCCCAGTATTTCATATTAAACTAGCATCATCTTAAAGGCTTGTCTGGAAACAAAACATTGATCATCCTTAAAATAGTTTCGCAGAAGTGATTCCTATTTTTATATTTGTCGAGTTTAGTACGTATATAGCCAGCATATTCAAATTCTTTTTGGAAATTCATTTAAAAATTTGGGGTTTTTTTTCCCCACCTGTCACCTGTAGCATTTAATGTTTACAGATCAGTGAAACTACAGAGTTTTTTCAAAAACTGAGTATGATCTATAACTCTTTTCTTCTGCCTAAAACTCAGGATAGAACCCAGCTATGCTCCCCACAATTTTGTTGAAAATGCTAAGAAAAAGAATTAAGAGTCATAAAATAAAGCTTTTGTCCTTAAGATGTACAGCATTTTCTGTTTAGGTTCCTTCACAGATATACTATGAATAGATACAATAAAAAAAAGCCGAAACTGTTGGACAAAGATATCCTTATTGAAGTCTTTACTTAGACACAGTTTTCAGACATAAAATTAACATGCCTCCCAGAAGAAAACAATAGAGCTTTTTTGTGCAACTTTACTGTGCCATAGGTTACTTATATAGTGACAAACAGTAAGTAGAAGTATACAAAGGAATCTAAAGACTCCAACATGCACTGAATGATTTAAAGTTTCTATTACTTTTACTAAAAAAAGTGTTATCTGTCTTGAAGCATAATGATGAGATAAATGAACACTTTATGGCAGTTAATATAAAGCTCATGTAACTTTCACATCTTCATCTGATCCTGCAGTCTTTCTGCACACAGAATCACTGAGTACAACAGTATTTTTTTAGATATGAATATGCAAGCTCTATATGTTTTAAAATACTCAGCTGCTACATCTGTTTGAAGATAAAAGTGTATTCATGATAGATTTTCATTTCTATGTATCCACATAGATTTGTGAAATACTCAGACAATAAAAAGAAAGCTCAAACCGCTTAGAGGCAAGCTGTGCTAAGTAAAAATTCTTTTAAATCTGCAAAAATAAAAGGTTGTTACTACAGGTGTGAATATTTTATGAAAATACTGTTAAATAATAAATAGTACTTACTGTTCTGAACTGTTCTTTGTAATGTCATCTGCTCAACCTATCAAAAGTGTACACTGATATACTGTTCACAAAAGCACATTTATTTTAACACACTGGGATATTTGTGGTACTAAATTACACACACAAAATTTCTATGTGGTTTACCTGGTGAAACCTGAGATATGCAATAGCATTTTTGCTTTGAACAATACTAATTGTGTTATATGTTTTAAGTTACAGATAATAGTAAATTAATATACCTTTGGTACTGATTTTAAAAGCAGAAAAAACCCCCACCGTGATACGACCTACTTAATAAAAAACACTGACTCCACTCAAAATCTCAAATACTATTTCTCTTCTATACTAGGCCTGTGGCATTTTGACACTAAAAGGAGATTGTGCAAAAATTAATTTATTTTCCAAAAGGAAAATTTTAAAGTGCATATGGAGATTTTACTTAATACCCTTTTCTTCCTAAAGGTAAAACAACTCATAAAGATTGCTTGTATGTTTAATTTAGCAAGGTCCAATCCTGCAGACATGAGCTCTTCAAGTTCCCATACTATTTACTAATAGACAATCTTTTTGCAGGGGAGGACAGGAAGACCACTTAGATGAGCAAGACTGAACACTTACTACCTTGAGAGAAATAAAAACATCCACCAAAGAAAAAAACAGATGGCTGATTTTTACTAGCTGGGCTGACTTCCTGAATACTAACATGATCTTTTATTTTCCTACTATCATGGGCTGTGTGTCATAAATACATTAAGAAAGAAAAACAGGCCTTGTGAATCTGGATATACACAGATGAAATCACTGAAGCAGGTACATGTACCAGTGAGCTGTCCCACACCTACTCTTTTCCCACACTTTCTTCAGATTGTTTATACTATGAATCAATGCACACCACTGTAAGATATCCCATCACTAATAAAACCCAAAGAATCTACAAAATGCATGTTTTCACTTCTCCATTTGATTAATTCCCTGTAAAAATTAATACTAATTTTGAGAGGAAAACAATCTTTAGTTCTACATTTTGATCTAAAAATCAGGTATTTCTAATGATGTAGCATTTCTTCTGAAGAAGAAATACAGGCTTGACTAAAAGCTTTAAACGTAAAATTTTTAAATCTGTAACTACTGTAGATCAATGCAATAAATTACCTCTGACATAACCACTGTAAAAGCATCCCCCTTGACATGTATGAACTCTGTTCAGAACTGAAACAAAAGCCCTGGCTACCAGCCAACAGGAGGATGCAGGATTTTCTGCTATTTGACAGATGTATAGCTGCATTAATGCTGGGGTGGATGAGAAGCCAGTCCTGTATTATGTTTCTGTAACAAAATATCACTGTTTCATGAATATTTTAAAAGATAAGATTAGAAAGACTATTCACTGGCTCACTTTGCATGTGCAGCCTAAAATTATTCCTGCAGCATTTCAGTAATAGTAGGAAAAAGACTAAAAATAATAGTAGGAAAAAGAAATGGCAATAACATGTTTGTTAATTTTCAGTCATTACCTCATCCCACCACTATATCACAGATACATGCTGAATTCTTTACAAAGAGAATAACTCCTCATTAAAAATAAATGTTTGCTCATCTCCACCCTACAGTCACCCATCCAGATAAGATCCTCTAGTCCATGGGATAAAAAAGATCTGATGGTAATGCTTAAATGGCCTCCATCATGAGAGTGTCAGAAGAAGCAAGCCTCCAGGCAAAAACCTCGCAATATTAATTCCCAAGGAGAGTAAGCCTTTTGTTTTCAAAATAGAAATAAGCTCAAGATGTTCACTCAGAGAAAGCAGACAAGGGATTTCTTAGCAGTTCGTGAAATCCAACTCAACAGCAGTTGCAGTGAGCCTATAGAGAAGCTACTAACACCCTCAGAACGATCATTCAAGTGCCATCACATCATGTTCTTGATAAAGGAAATGGGTGTTTTCTGAAAATCCTTTTTGTTTGGATTCTTATCATCTGGCTCTCTGAAGGTAAACATGAATTCCTGCAAAACTGTGGTTCACTAATTTAGAAAGATCAGGACGACTGAATAAAAAGGCAAATGCTATTTAAAACAAGTAACATTTGGGGGCAAGTCAATCCAATACAAGATTTTAAAACTTCTGTACTGCTATCTCCTTATCCCTCCATTTGCAATTTTTTTTTTCATTATAACTTGTATTTCAACTGAAAAGGCCAAAAATGTAGGTTTGTAACAAAAATGTCAATAGGATGATTATGTCATTCAGCCTATTAGCCAATTTAGAGGCTTCTCTGCTGACTTCAAGGGTGCAATAACCATCCTCTCCCCAAAAAGTCAAACTATACCACATAATTTCATGTCTACACTAGTTCTGCCCTCTGCCATGCCTGAAGGACTGCAGGCTGTCATGGCAAATTCCATTTACTTACTTTGTCACATACACTTCCATAACTCGGACATGAAAGTCTCACCAAAGGCTACATGTCACATCATACTTGACTCTGCTCAGGACGCAAGCAAGTATTTAACTACAGCATAACTAAAACATGGGCAACAGAACCTCTCCCACACTTTAAGGATTGTCAGTTAAATAAAGACCAGGGTATTAAAAAATGAAAAGAAGATCAGGAATTCATCAATTTATTGATAACAACTCATTCACGTGAAAGGTTTTTCAATATTTATATCAAGTCTGAGGGAAAAGGTTCAACTTTTTCAAACCACCTGTTCCTGTTTCTAGAGCTTTTTATTTCAAAATTTAAAGTACTGTGACCTGGTTTGTTTTTTTTTTTTCCTTTGGGTGCTGTAAAGACAAGCACCCAGTGAAACACTCTTTTATAACTTTAGGGCAATATGAAGCTTGGAGAACACTTCCAGTTTGTCAGATTGCTAAAACCAACACGTACAATGAACACAACGATGCTTAACAACGTGTTTAAGATACTCAATGCTGAAACATATGTAGACAAGCAAAGATTTTCAGTAGTTATGTACCCAATACAACCAGTTTTCTTTAGTAAGCTGCCAGTATATTTACTTTTTTGAACTGTTATATGCACCAAAATTAACTACAAGAGGCCCTGAATCAAAGTGTAAAGCAATATGTGATATATACATAAAAGTCATCAATATCAAACTATGCAACTTTCAGACTTATGAAGACATTTTCACTTGTAAAAATTTCACTTGCATTGTTAGCAGACTGTATACACTGCAGGAAGCCAAATAAAACAAGTAGTGATTTCATCTCCACTTCAATCTTCATTTCCACCTGCACAGAAATTCCTGTTAAGTTGCATAAATAACTGTAAAAGCAACTATCAGCTCCCTGGGCTTAGAAAACTTCCTTCTCTTCATATTTAACAAGTGATCTTCACAGTTTTCATACTTGGCTTTAACATATTTTTTAGCTCCTGAGAAGAATAAGCAGTATCCTTTTAATATTGATTAGTCTCCTTTGTTTGATATAACTCATAAGGACTTTTCATTGTGGCCATAAATCCCCTAAGCTCCATAAGCACTTTGTCTTACTTCATGACAGTAAAGCTACCAAATCAAGCCCTAAAATGCTTTCAAGTTTAAAAGTTTATTCATATCATAAACACCAGATTGGTTTCCCCTTTGTTCTGAATAAAAGTGAAATAAATACAAACATGGCAACTATATGCACAAAGGCCAGTTTACTCATACAAGGAGAGCTAGATTTAACAACAAACATTTTCAATAAATATTGCTTCCTCTGACATCAGGATATTCTGTTTAATACAAACACCGCCAAACTTATTTCTGCAAAAGTCAGAAGAGTTTTTGAAGGCAATTTATAAATACACACTGAAGTCAACAAATACTGACCTCTACCATGTGACTCCTGTGATCTTTATCTTCATTGCACAGTGAGGTCAGAAGACTATCAAGATAGTTTTCAAGAATTATGTCAACCATTTACATAGCAAATAATACTGTTAGTAAAACCTAAGTTATCATTTCTGAGCGGAAGATTTTGTACTACATATTTGGCATTAGAAGCTTCCTTCCAACATGAAACATTTGAAGCCAGTGCCAAAATTTACACCTAATGTTTCTAACACTCTTCATTGGTCTGAGGGCTGATAATTCAGCAATATATTCCAAGAGTGTGTGCACTTTGAAACCAAACACTCCTTTCATGGTATCTGGATTTTTATGTAGTAGAGTGACTTTCTATTAAGTGAGCAAAAAACCCACACTTTCACTATTTCCATAATTTCCGAAGGAATATTTAACCTGAGATGCAAAACCAAAATGTTTTCACTTGTTAGTTATTATTCACAGCTGGGTTCCCGTGGGAACATTTTCTTCATCAGTGTTGCCATAGTAATTACTATAGAAACCTCTGAATGCAATGGAGAAATAAACCTGTTGAAACTATAATTCCATTAAAGCTCCATTCAAAATATCATCTCAGGACAAATAATGTTCACATATCTCTACTTCTGTCAGCAACAAGTTATGTTTTCTAGTCTCTTCAATATAAATACACTAACTACAGTACAGTAATTTCAGCCCAAGGGCATTTTACAAGAGCATAGAGAAAACCTTCATAAAATAATTTTGTTACAAGTACAGAATCCCATAATTAAAAAATAATATTATACCACTGACGACTCTGAAAGTGTGTGTTTTTCTTTTTGTCCTGGGTCAAAGTAGATTCATTAAAAAGTGCATTTATGGGTAGGACAGATTTGGAGCCTTTATTTCAGAAATACACATATATGTGTGTATATATATATTTAAAATAATGGGTTTACATGGATGAACACACCCCCTCTTGTTTTTTCCTTCTGAATTAAGCCAATTTTTGCAAAAACAAGAATTTACATGTTAAGTGAGAGCAGATGATCAGACAGGAAATGGGATTTTGCTGTAAAAGTAGCCCAGTGATGGGATCCACCAATGGAGAAAATTTTCTCATCTCTTTCAAGGTAAGATCTTCTGTCCGTGCCTGGAAGCAAGAAGGCCTATATCCTTCTTATTCTACCTCATTTAAGAGATTTGATATCAAGTACCTTAGCTAACACATGTATTTGTTGCTTTCCTTCTGCAGTCCCTGCCTGAAGCACACAATGTCAGAGCAAGTGCAATAATTACCTGTTGTTTTATTTGCCTCATAGTGTACATTCACATTATCTATTTCAAATATACTAGTGTATGTTCTTATAGGCAGAAGACAAAGTCAAACCAAAATTTCAGACCTATGACTCCAGACTACCTGCTTTAAGATGCCTTCTAAAATAAATACAGTGAAAGTGCTTCAAGGTCAAAAAGCAGTCATGTATATATGAAAGCTACAAGCAGAAAAATCTTGTAAGAAACATAACTTGTACACACCATCAAGGGAAAATTACTGCTAATAAGCATTGGATAGTTCTTCACATTATTTTTAAGATTACTTTTGGTGTAGGGAAAAAAGAGCCCACAATTATTTTAATGTTATCAATATTGCTAAAAATCACACTCCTGTACCTTGCTCTTCCAAAAAACATGAACAAAATCCATTTACTTCTGCTATGTGTTTATGCCATACGTACCAAAATTTTCCTATCCAAGCACATTTAAAAAAAGCAGCTAATACAGAATTGACATTAACCTACTGAAATAAACACAGCTGTATATGAAACTTTACATACCATAAGGAGTAATAGAGTTTGCTCCACTAACTCACATCAGACAGATTTTTAACATAAGTTTGTCAGAGATTATTTGCTTTCAAATAAATAATGATTTTGGGGCTATTTTGCCCTTGCACATACTGATATATTCTCCTAACATAAGATGGTAGAGTATGATTTTTCTTCCCAAGAAAATACTCCATGATTTGTAACAATTTATAATATCCAGTAGAACATTCATTCTGACATGCAGAAACTACTAGTTTTAAACTCATTAGTTATTGGTTTTTTTTTTTGTGAAACTGTTGAATGTTAGCACACCATTTCATTCTGTATTTTCATCATTTTTCTTCAAGACATTCGCCACCATTATGTTTCCTCTGAAACTTTTTCTAATGCCATGCCTTTAAATTAGGGCACGTTTATCTTTGCTCTTACTCTGGCTGATAGCTAATGCATTTGGGTTTCAAAGAGGTATATTAATTAAATTTAGGAAGTAGACATACACTGCAGTATTTCATTATAATAACTGAAAAGCTTGCTAATTACAAACACAAGAGAATAGGCTTTTTCAGTCTGCAGAAAGCATAAGAACAATATTCCTACTTACTACATCAGCTGAAGTAAGACAGTCATAAACCACAAGGAAAGAAATCAAACATATTGATTTGATCAATGATGATGAAAAATTATTTATAATATTATTTATTTATTTATATGTTTATAATTTCCTAGTCATTGACACTAGAACTACAGTTGGTAGCCGTCAGACAGGAACATACAGGTAAATGGTCCTTCTTTTGAATACGTGAAATATGTTTCTGAAGCCAAACTGTTGGATTTTCTCCTATCACTTTATCTCTTAATAAAATAGCATCTTGCTTTCAGCACAGCACTTTTTTTCATTTCCAAATGCATCAAAAATACTGTTCTATGAATCTGTGAAAAACGGATATGAAAACAGTACACTTGATCCAATACTCTCTCCACCTCCAACTAAAGTGGGATCTTTTGCATCAAACACATTAACGGTTTTGCATTTAAAACATTAATGATGCTGCAAGACTCACTGATGGCATTATTTATCTAACAGCCCTACAGGCAGATCTCCCAACCTTGACAACTTCAAATTGAGAAAGAACGAGTATGCAGGGATGTGATGAGTCCATAGCCTGGGAGGACCGGCATAGCAATGAAGCACATCTAGAGCTCAACCTTGCAAGTCTGATGCTCCTGTATGGGCTCTTTGTTAAGATTAGCGATAAGAAGCTTTCATTTCAAAGAGAGTAAGGTGGCACCGGAATTAAGTGAAGCAGCAGCCACACCTATGCACAGCATGTGACCTCATGATCTCCATCAGAAAGTAAAGAACTGAGATAAGCACTGGGCACACAAGATAATTGCAGAGGCATCACCTTGTTGCAAGCAGACACCGCCTCAGCCCCCACACACTGGAACAGACTCTGCAAGGGGCAGAGCAGAAGGCGACTGGTTTCCTGTAGAAGCAGGCCCTGTGTTTGGTCCCACACCTCAGCACACTGTCTCTCATTACCTCTGTGACACTCTCGCCATGAAAAGGCTGTGGTTAGTTCAGAGCAGCACATCTGCTGGTAGGCTCCTGCCAAAAGAACATAAAATGGCTACGCTCTTGCATCCTTCCTCACAAGGGTGGTACTAATTGGGGTCTCTCACCTCCACCCATACACAATTACATTAAAACTTGAGTTTAATGGCTCTGACATCTTTTTAAAAATGAAACTGGGCAATGGGTTGAAAAGTTACTGGCAACAGATAGACAGCACAGTCATATATACCATTTCCTGAGGAAACCAGGCTTTCTTTAAACCACACACAACTTTCTGCAAATCTGACTTTTCTAGGTACTTTGAAAAGTAAAGTAAATGGTTTCATAACTTCCGTCTCCCACTCCCCCTCTTATGTCCTACTGAGAAAGATAAAAGCTGGGGGGTTTGGTTTGGTTGGTTTTTTAAACTCAAAATGTGTTACAACTTTTCTGTGGAAAGGGGAAATAAGTCTGTTCTTTAAATTATCATAATGCATCACCCACCCTACCCTGGAAAAAAAAAAAAGTACAATGATTTTTCCCAAAGTTCATAAAATCAGGCAGCTGTTCTCAAGAGAGAAAAAATTTACAATTACTCACAAGTGAAAAATACTTAAACCTAAACCACAAAGAAATATATTAGCACTGTGTCTGAAATGTAAACAAAGAGCTTTAGGATGATCATTCTAAACTCAGCTGCACTGTGTAAAGTTAATGCAGAATAAAACCCAATACAGTATTTTAAAGTTGTCTTTAGACAGAAACCTGATAAAACAGTTAAATCTTTGCTCTAGTAGAATGTAAACAGAGTTGGAGTACACCTGTAATGAATAAATTCTACTGTGAAGAGGCTACAAAAGCCTCAGCAAACAAAAATTTGCCCTGTAGTGCATTTGAGATTTAACTGATTGCTAAAATGATATTAAGGCATTAAATTACCACAGAAGACATTTATTGCAAGCCTGCTCTGATATCATGAGTGTAAATCTTTGCACTCCAGATTACAACATCAAATAGACAATAACACATAATAAAAAGTAGGTGCTATGACACCTTTACAACAGCTTCACAAAAACCTTCTAATTCTTACAGAAATCTCAAAGTGTATGAGTCACTGTGTAAAGAACCTGAACTTCTAGATATTTGACTTTCAAATAAATAGAGGTACGTTGAATAACTGAGCTAGTCTTCCTACACAGTTTAGCACTGGCAACCAAGGAAATTCATCTGCTTCGCTAACATTTCCACTTTGCGAAGCTTGGAACAAGGCAAGACAACAGGCATCCACACTGGTCCCAAATTTTGCTCTGTAGCACCAAAGTTTTGTTTACCTGACCAATTTCTAAACTGCTAGATTAGGCTGAGAAAAAGGATTAGCAGTTTCCTCTGGGGACACACTGCTTGTTGTTTCACCAGACTACTAACTATCCTCATCCATTCACCTAAGAGATGCAATTTCTTATTAGTAGTGTTACTGATTTTATTATCAACTGAAATTAAGTGTTTGATTTTAATGTAAGTGTAGAATTAAGGGATATTTTAGTAAAAATCATTTTACATTTATTGTATTTTGAATCTAGCAACCGACTGCTACTCTAAAATTCCCTGTACAGCCCCATACCAAGGCCAAAGGGATTGGTCATAATTGATTAGTAGGAATGGTTAGAACCTAGGTAACAAAACACAAGGTGATTTGTAAACTGATTTATAATACATGTATAGGAATAGAAGAATGCAAGTAGTTGTCAAGGTCCAGGATTAATGGGAACTGAGGGCAGTAACCTTAACAGCTTGCAAGTACCTGCCAAGAAAACTATGTCCTTAAGCAAAAGGTAATTCCGACAGGGGGAGATCGCGACCACCGACTCACGGACCACCTACTCACATTACACCCCAGACCCATTTCTAGACATTTCTAACCTTTACTGCGCAGATTCGGAAATAGGAGGAGAATATGTTAATGATTTATTGGAGATTGTATGTTTATGTATGGATACTTAATGAGTAAGTTCTATATAAGGTTTATGATTCTGGTGCTTGGCACGTGTTGTTGGTGAGGGCACTCCCCTACACGTCCAGCCACCAATAAAGAAGTGTCTGCTTATCTGCATCAAATTGGTGTCGATAAGTTATTTTTATCCCTGATTTCAGTGACAGTAGTATTAGTAACCAGAAGCTCAACTGTACTACATGTTGAACAAGTCTATAAAATTTATAAGAACAGATACTGGAGTCTTAATGAAAAGCAATCATGAACAAGGTCAATCTTTAAAAGCAAAGCAAGATAAGCAGATAGTTGCCAATGGTGGATCACTGGGATTTTCTTTTTACATTTAAGAAAAAATGTCACAGACTTCATGTGAGCATGTACACCCACTCAGAGAATCAAGATTCCTAAGTGGTTAGCAGAAATTTACACTATTCTACATTTTATATGTATTTACTTATGTATTTTATTGCAATTTATTTTGAGGGCTTTTTTTGTTTAATTTGGAAGTTTAGTAGGTTTAAGTTAAGAGGTCTTGATTTTCCTAAATCAGCCTAAAAGTAAAACACACTCCACCTACAATGAAATGCAACAAAACCTGGTATGCTTCACTGAAAATGGGTTCCTTTATTCCATGTTAACTGAGCAGAGAAGACTTTGTTAAGAACTCATCAGCCAAATATTGCTTAAAAACAAACCCAAAAAGTATTAGACTGATTTCTATGTACAGATAATAAAAAACAAAACCAAAACAAAACCCTACCATGAAACTAAAGACATTGTGGCAACTAGATTTAAATAAAATTTCAACTTTTGCCTTTGTGGACAACTTTTTCCACCCCAGTTAAAAAGGCAAAAGAAAATCTTCACGGTCAATAGGTGATAGTGCTAATATAGCAATAATGAAGCCTGTAGGATACATAATTGCTACAAAGGCCTGGAAAACTTTAATTAGCACAGAAATTATGTGTTTTGAAACACACTGGCAGACTTAACTGCAGTAAGTGGTAGCAGCTGCCCACAATGAGTAAGGGTCCCTGGAGGGCTAATTGTTCCTGAAGTATTGATAGCAATTAATGGCAATGAGGCTGATGAGCAGCAGAGGCATACTCCAGAAAGAACAGTCAACTTCACATATATTTGATTAAATCTTCCATAAGTACTACTAGTATCATCTGTTTCATGTCATATCCTGCAGCCTAACTAGAAATAAGAAAACCTTGCCTTGTTCCTGTCAGCTTGCTCAAAACTTAGTTGCTCAGATATCATAATGCTATACACAGTATTTAAAGATCAAATCTGAGAGAGATCTAAATAATAGCAGTTTTCCTACAAAATGCATATTGCATGCATCAAATACAGTGATGCGCTAAAGCAGCTCTAATAGTGGGGTTTGGAGGATGATTTGGGGGGATATTGATAAAGAGTAACCCACACACTCGGTTAGTAAAAAGCTCTTCTACTATAACATGTAAGATCTCCTGCATATATTAATGCTTTCTGCTTATGATTCAAGTATCACATCAGTGTCTATTTAATTTAGCCAGAGTTGAATATTTTTTGTAGAGAAATGGAAATTAAGGGAATTAAGACAACCTAAAAACATTACAACTCTCATCACTGTTAATTTGCTACTGCCACAAGTTATTTTTACTATTACTAGAACAGATTATGAAGGAGGGAAGGAAATATTTTCCTTTGCTTGTTAGCATGCTTCATACGTTGCAAATAAAAGTTTTTACTATTTCTGCAATTTTTGTGTTTTTTTCATGAACTAAAAGAAAAAGCGGCAAGATGCAGCAGATCTAAGTGAGAAAATGAGTCTCTACAGCATGAAGAATACACTAAGACATGACAAATTTCATCCCTGCTCTAAACTATGCAAATTCATTTATTCTGTGTTTACAAGACTGCACTAAAGGAGAAGTTCTCATCCGCTATAACCATAACTTCAACTTGCAAATGACCAAAACATGAGTTAGGGATGCTGAGGCCTCCCTCCACAGTGTATTAGTTATTTACATTGGTGATCCAAGACTAATCACAATGCCTGTGTTATTTATCACCCTGCCAGCATGCACTTCTCTCATCCACGGGGGAGGGGGGAGGGGGGGGGGAGTCTTAACATGCCAAAAGGAGAAAGCATGGTTCTTTAGATAAAGCTACACAGATTCAGCTTCCCAATACCAGTGATTCCTCTTCCAGCCAGAAGAGTGACTGCCACAGAAATTCCAAAGTAACATTCATTTTTATTACATATATTTTCTAGGTTTCACCAATATGTCCCATCAGGAAAAAAGGAAGATACTTTTAATGACAGGTGGACTGCTAGATTCTTACATTTATTTTGTACAAACTAACCAAAAATTATATATTATTTAAACATTCTTCAGCTCTTTAAAAACTAAATATATTTCACTCACTCTATACATCTTTGTGAATGTTTCATTTACTTGTACATCAGGGTATAAAAGCCATGTCACTAGTCTGTTCACCAATACACATTTATAAACAAAATCCCATTGACTGCACCCTAAATAAAGACTGTGTTACCTTTTTGTTGGATAAAAACTACAGGACATTGAATTGGAACCAATTAGGCGTTTCAGAAATATTTGTTCTAACTCCCTAGGCTAACAGCTATAATAGAAACATGTAACAGTGAAAAAGCAGGTAGAATACAACAGTCATAACCAAGCATGTAGCAAGTGTCTCAAGAGACAACAATACCAGTTGAAATTATTTGAAGTATGACCTAGAGACAATATAATCACATGTACAAAATGCAGATGACAGCTTTATCCAGAAATCTAGGGAGTGATCTTTCACCAAAAGGGAAGAAATAAAGCCCCTGGGGAAAAAAATAAACCAGCCACTAAATATTACCTATAAGAGGCAGTCTTAGCTCAGTAAGATGGTTTTTGAAACAAGTAGTCACTAACCCTCACCTCTGCTTATATCTCGTTATGCAGTCCCAGAATAAAGCAAAGGACGGGGCGGGAAGAACAACCAGAAATAAGGACACCGGTGAGAGCAACTTGTTCCTCTGCCGGGCTGAGAACACAGCCTTTCTGAATTTCGGATCAAGCCTGCCATCTTGTGGGATTCAGAGTCAAGCCAGCAGGCAAGCGGAAGGCTTTTCTTACTTAAGGCAAACATCAAGATTTTTTTTGATCCCGTCCAGGATAAGGAAATGCAATCCATACCAAGTTTTGTAAGACATGATTATTAAACATATGTTTAAACTTGTATTTGCCTCTGGGGCATGTTTTCTTCAGTTACAAAGCCCATTTCATGTGTGCATGAGAAGTCAGCAGTTAGCGACTGCTCTTCCTTTAACCATTTCAGCACGCTCCCAGCTCTTACTGTTCTGGGTGTGCTGCAGAAGCTGAGATGATTCATCCTCCGTGTTCTGCGTCGCTCTCCTGGATCTTCATCCACTTCCTTTAAGGGACTGGCTCTCAGGCTGCAAGCCCCAGTGCAAATGATTCCTTCATAACAATTTTCAATTCTAGTACTCCTTTTATAGGCAGAGAAGTACATTAAACAAACAAGGAAAGTTAAGTAAGATTGAAGTGGTTTTTAAAAAATTTATTTTGTAAATATTTAAGTGCCTTATTAGCCTGTCATAATTGTTAGATTATGCTAACTATCCTGAATAATCTCCAGCTTTCTAAGAGTATTTCCTGTCTTTACATTAAGACCTTACTAGCAAACAACTAATTCAAGGCCTCTTGCAAATAAGATGAATTTTATCTGGCTATGTAAAGTGTTAATCTGCAATTTAAGGGACTTCCTTTTTGCCAGCACTGTAACCTTGTATTCTCCAATCATGTATGTGCCTTTTGTAATCACAAACATCTGCAGTTAAACTGCACTTGACTAGAGCCATTTTAAAACAGGGTGACTCATTTCTGCTGATTGAATGAGGCTACAGGAGAACAGGGAAAGTTGTTAAACTTGTTCCTCTTCTCACTCTAATTCCAGACACATAATTCTTCCTTCATCAGTTAGCAGCTGGCAAAAGCTGCAACAGAATTATGATGATTTATGTCACGAAACCTTACTTCACACTCAAGTTTGGAGTCAGCTTGGGTACTTGTCTGAGCTACAGTATGCAGCAATTTAGCTACCCTATTCTGATCCTCATTAAGGAAGAAGGGTTGTGTGATTAAAACCACATGCGTTAAGGTAAGTATCTATCATGTGGTTTCTACATACTACCTCATCATGAAAATGCAGATTTTCAGCTGCTCACCACTGCTTTCCTACCTTACTTTTACTTACAATGCAGTCATGGGCATGCCAGTTCAAGCATCTTTTTAATCACAGTTGACCCTGTTATTTCTATTTGGTTTTTCAATGGCTTCAAATACAGTTTGCACAATACCCTGGAATAACTACTTTTTCTATATCAAAGAGTTTGCAAATTTTAAAACTCAGATAAAACAACAATTCAGAGTTTCAGGAGCGATCCCATATCTAGCCACTGGGCAGGACTTCACTGCAGAACCGTTTTACCTTATTAAAGTCACATTAAAAGCTAGCTGTGTAATTGTAAGCCTAGTGGGTCCTAAGTAAGTGAATGATTAAAAATAGGTTTACCACAGCAACAGCTGCTAAGAACCTAGAATTACAAAAGTGAGAAACCACTTCTCAGCTGAGATAGAGCTCAGCCACAGTAAACCCCACCATTAGGGACTGAATGGACTCTATTGCAATAGAAATGCTACATAAATATGTAAAGGCATAGAAAATGTTTTCTGCAAAGTGTGAGGGCGCAGCTAACAAATGCTTAGCGCAGCCTGAGGCTCCATCTATCGACCTTCCTTTCCCCACCTTCCACCCTGCACACTTGTTTTAAATACTAACCAGCATTTCTTGACTTTTTGCAGCCCAGTATTTTTATTTTCCCCTTGCTTTCCTGTTTGTTCTTTTCCATCTTCTGTGACATAAGACAAAACCAGCCTCCTAAAGAAAATGAGCTGTTAGAAGCAGGGTAACAAAATTAATTAGCGCCTTCAGCACGCCAGTAATTTTTTTCAGTGGAAAAGCTTTTAAGTTTCACTCTTGTAATGATTTACTCACAAGTTAATTTTACAGTTAATTAGTCCCAGTAAAGTCAACAGAACTGCATGGTGTTCATAATATTAAAACAGACTGGGTATCTTCACTATATCAATTTTAACTTTTTTTTGGGTGACATATTATATACAATACTTATGAACTGACAACAGGGATTTGATCCTAAGAAAGTGTCTATAAAGTAGGCCTATATCATTCTCAGACTAGCTCTATAAATTCTTATAGCTTCATATTGCTCCACTGAGGTCAATATTCTCACTACATGAGCCTACTTTCCTTCTTTTGATCAGGCAGATATATACTGTGTGTATATTTTTGAAGTCAGAAATCTTTTTCCAATCATTTAAAATAAAATGTTCACCTATGAAGTTCTTAGAAACCCTAGAAAACTAGCGTACTGGATACGGCATCTGGTTATGAAACAGCACAAAAAATAAAGATCAAAGAACTTTTTATTCATAAAGCTAATATTTTTAAATAACAATTAATTCTCTAAAGAAGATAAATATGAAATTTGGTCAATTTATTTGACATTACATTTCCTTATAGTTCTTATAACTCTATCTTACTGCTTTAGGATAAAAACCACTAGTTTTTGCAAAGAAGTCCTAGTAAAGTGGTCAAACCCTGTGACTCACAACTTCCTTGATCACTGTGTCCTACTCCATACTTACTGCAGTTTTTCACCCGCTGAGCTGTACCAAGCAACTGTTTGTAGGACTGAGGTACATATAAAATTACTGAAATAAATCTCCTTTTGGAAAAGCTATTTTTAACCAAAATAATTTAAATCTAGTTCACAGAATGGATCAGTACAGTATTGGCACAACAGAGGTGGTGGGAAGTAGTAGTGAAAATAGGAACACGCAACTGAGAGGCTAGTGTTTAAAATCAGCTTCACTGCAAAAGCTAGATTATTGTGGAGCCTTGCTCCCAAATGTTTTTCTGATTAAAAAAAATACTCTGGTATGTTTCAATTAATTATTTCCTGTGTCTGTCTACAGTGTTCTATTTCACATTTCTAAGGTCATGATATTAAAAAAAAGACAACAGTAGAAGTAACAACTTCACTCCTAGTTATATTCCACAGTATACCAGATCCCTTGCCTAGGGAAAGGAATAGCTGAGCACCAAATAATGTGTAAGCCTTCAGTGAAGGCATTAAACCATGAACTCCATGAAGAGCCTAAAACCAAGCAGAGTTCTATTGTCTTCAGTCACTTATGATATTAAGAAAAAAAAATTTTTTTTCTGACTAAAAGTTGCATTTATTTTAACTTACATGAGCTTTTCTGGGTAACTATCCCTAAGTTTGTAAATCATTACTAATTACTTGGATCAAAAATTCAAATTAAAAAAACACAAGAAACTGGGATCTGTTAAAAAAACTTTAATAATGTTTGGATTGTCAAGGTGGAGAATCAAAATTTTGGTTCAAATTACTAATTTGCTTCTTATTGATTTTTTTTCCTCACATCTTCTGATAGGCCTTAGTGACTGAAAAATGTTTCAAAATCTCATTCTAATAATCAAATGCAGCACGTTCCATGTTTTCATCTATAAAAGTTGCATTCTAGATAACCACACCACTTTAAAAAAAATTACTGGAAGAAAAAAGAGAAAAATAAACTCTTGGTGTGGTCTTGGGTGACCTGCTCAAAATCAAGAGACTGAAAACCAACTTGGACCATTTAAAAAGGAAGTGGAAAACACCCAAAGTACATCTGTTTCAGGAACACAAAATGGTGCACAAATTTTTATTCCTTAGTATTTGCTTCTGGAAAAGATTTATGGTTTTCTTACCAGAGGTAATAGCACTTACTTGACTAAGCGAATGAGTATTTGGTTATATAGATAATATATGCTTGGGAACAAACCATAAACTTGCTGCTGCATTCAACATTCCTCCATTTAGAGCTGGTCTAGTTTTAAGAATTGCAGAAGCCAGCTGTGCAAGAGTAATTAGGTAGTCCATCTACCTAATTACTATGAGGGTATCTAGCCCTCATATAGACAATGCTGACCTGGAAGGACTGTTATGTCGATTATGAGCAAGAAAAGTAGGCTCTTCCAACTTTGTGAGAAAACACTGAGGCATCTTCCTGCAGAGATGGTGTTTTAGGCATAAGGACACAGCCTCACGTAGGGCAGACCAGATCTCATCAGATGGGCTGCACAGCTACAGCTGCATGACAAGCAGTAGTGCCATGTATCACACCAGCCACATTTAGGATTAAGATTTTAACAATCTCTCTGCACCCTAGATATGTGCACGCTAAGATACGGTAGTAAGCTTTTCTCTTTCAATGTATGCAATTATGGAGCTGGTTTTGCTTCTTGCTATACAGACTGGAGTTTCAATAGCTTCCCTTCCCCCAGAAATCACCAAGATAATAGTTAAAAATTGTCAATCTCTCTATAGTAAATTTATCAGAAAGCAAGTTATTCTTCTGTTAAAGTTTAGTGCAGAAACAGAACTAATTCCAGCCCCCAATGAAACACATAACTCTTAAAAAATGACAGATATTCCAAATTAAAGTTTCCACATAGGATACTTAACATTGTTATTTGCACACCACTGCTCTCTCAGCCAAGATTAGCTCCAGTACCCACATGCCTTTACAGATTACAAAAATACTTCCCGCTCCGATTGGAAAGGAAGGCTGAAACAAAAACAACCTAGCTGTTATAGCGGAAGACAAAGAACAAACAAAAATGATTTAAAGACATTTCTGTCCCCAAACTCAATTTAAGCAAGTCATAAATACAGACAGTCAGAATGCACTGGAGTTCACACTTAACAATGCTTACTTGGTTAATTCTAGAATGTATACATTTATTTCTTCAGAGCTTCGTGACAGAGACAGTTTTCAAAGAGATTTGCTCCAAAAATGATGGTGATTGTCACAGAAATAGGAGAGCGTCGCATACTCAGTAAGCAACATGACAGAGTATTTGGAGACAGAAATGGAAAGCCAAGGCACCACAAACTCTGCCACGGAAAAAATCCAGAATGCCATTTTTCAATTATTAGTTCTAAAAAGTTGAAATACTTCCTGACTTAATCCTATGTAAAAAGATAAAGAAGCGACTAGCAAGATTTCATCCAGCCTAGAGGAAGCACGTTATAAATCTACACACACTAATAAAAACTGGAAAATTTCCAATTCCCCTGCACATTTGTTTTGAAAAACAATGTGCCAGCTACTTTCATAGTAAGCATAGATGAATTGACACAGTTCCCACTAGCTCCCTTATCTTTAGTTCCTTTCTTGCAATTTTCAGCATTAAGAAACTGAGAATCTGCCAAATCAGTAGCTTCTAGAATTTCAAGGCTCTCAAACCTTCATTTGTTCAAGCACTGTTCCATACTAGCTCAGACAGTGAACGGTCAGAACATCAATTAGTAACAGCTAAATTTATCAGTATTCCTGTTTATCAAGAACAGCTTAATTTGGTTCACACAAACTCTGCTGTGATGCCCTCTTTTTATCAGACATTCACAGCAGTCACACTAGTACTACTACTAGCATCTTTTTGCTGCTGTAATCTTGATTATGTCTGTTGGGAGGGAAAAAGCAACAGAAGCAAGTGAAGCACTGCAAGTCTGAGAATTCAATTAACTTTATCTCTTAGAGGTACCAAACTATACAAACACTGATGAAATGGAATGGCAGTATTTGTAAATGGCTATACAGTGTCACTGGGAACAGAGCAGATAGTTCTGAAATTCAAACTTCCAATAGTAACTAAGTTTATTGTAATTTTGGTTGTTTTCTTTCAGAAGCTCTTTCCTATCTTATCAGATTATATTCATTTCTGGCTCTAGAGAAGGAAAGCAGATAAGGTTTCAGATGTCCTCTCTGTAGTCAGTAAAGGAGTTAAACCATAGAATTCCCAAAACCTATGAGCATTTTTGGGAGACTGAAATTAAAGAGTTCTTCCCTCTTGAACTCCTTCCCATGAACTTCAAAATTCTACCTAATTAATACTATACCATTAAATACACTTTGTTTTCCATAAAGTTACACTATTATCTTCTATAAAAGGGGAGAAAGCAATTTAGTGAACTATTATTTATTTCCATTTTAGAATTTATCCTCTATCTCCAATATAAAAATATATCATGCCCGAAGTATTTATGAATGCTTTATTTAAAACAAGATGCTATGCAGTAGGTAATTTATGAGAATAAAATCCTCAGTAGTTGTCATTAAAACATCACTTACAATTTATAAACAAAGTATAAATAATATATAAGTTCCCAACTTTACGGAATGGGACAACATAGAGCAATTTGCACATTACCTGAACAAATGCACCATGCCTTTACTGAACAACATACACAACATTCATACAATGAATGCAAGTTTAGTTACAGCACTTGAGAAAACTTCACAATATACTAAGGTTATGTGGGTAATTCCACCACAAGTTTGTTTCATAATATTAACGTCCTTGATATTAAGTGTATCTAGCCATTTTTTGCATTTTAATAAATATTTATTCAAAGAAAATAATTAATAATTTTGTCTTCTGGCTAGGAGGAAAAATCATCACCAATCAATTACTCTTCCCTCTGTTTATAGGGAGCCTGAATATAAGGCCATACACAACATCAAAGCCTTTTACATACATTATAAGTGATGTTTAAATCCTAGATCAGGTCTTGGTCAGAGCCTTTGCTCTGTGGAGACTTTTGACTTGATGGAATAATTTTCAGTTACTGCACAGTTTTAATAGCATACATTCCTAATCTTGCTATGATTAACACCAGTCCTTACCAATAGTTACATTTTCATGAAAATAACCAAGAACCCATCAGAAAGTCAATGTTTCAAAAATTAGATAATGAATAGACCAAAAATAAAAAAATCTATGAATCAGTAATGCAGTGCAACATTGTACTTTATTAGGATGAGAAAAATAATGTTTATTCAGCTCTAGTACTCACAAAACCCCACAATACAAAGCAAAAAACAAAATTTGGAAAACCTCAAACATATTCCACACAGATCTAGATAAAAATTTCTCCTTTGTATTTATTGCATCCACCAAGTAATAGCTGAGTCACAGAGTAAAGAAGTCAAGTCAGTCACATCTTGCATTCATTATACCAGACACGCATGAGACTGCTATTCTGCTTATCAAAAACCCAACTAAAATTCCATGGATTGCAAACACGATGCTCTTGTGAACAAACAAGATTGTGGTTTACAAAATAAGAAGCAAGCAAAGGTAAAAGTGATATTGTTGGTTGATATCCAGGTTGAAACACACTTAAGAAGATACAAAGCACACCTAAAGTTGGGTTAAATATTTTCAGTTTCTTGTAATTCAGCACAGGCCCCACAAATTACACTAAGAGATAACCTGGCTCTCTATACCACTTCTATAACCTAACACATGGTGCTTAAATATAAAAGGGTATCACAAAGTCCATGACAGCATATATTATTCTCTGCTCACTGAAGAGTTAAATCTCAATATATCCTTAACCACTGCATCACTTTATCTTTCAATAATAAACACTTCAGTGTCAAGACAAGTCAGTCCAAGTTTCTACTGCCCCTGATTAGCACTCTCATAAGCTTACTCATACTTACTCATAGCCGGTCTACACGGTCAGATTCTAATTTAAAATTTTCATTTCATGTTTATCTTATGGATTGAAAGTATTTATCAAGCATATATCCACATATACAGTGGTGACTATAGAACCAGTCAGTGTTAATACTCTAGTGGTTATAGAAATCTTTCTTCCCAAGTACCATGTAAATTGCATTAAATAATTCCTACAAAGTGAAACAATTCTCTACATCTCAGTGACACACTGAATAACTTGGCCTATCACCAACAGAGATAATGGGAGGGACTTTGAGAGTATGTCTGCTCCTGCAGATGAACATTTGGAATTGTGGGTATTTATTTAACCTCAAATCCAAAGGTAATTTTATAATGTCTGATAAAAGAAATCTCTTATCTCCTAATTAGACTTCCTAAGCATCCTAGAATATTAAATACAAAGATTAACTTAATTCCTGAAGAAGAGCACAATCTGTGCTCTAACCTCTGACTGATTTAATGAAGAATTGCAGGAAGGCAGTGAATTTAAAATTATTATCAAGCATGACTGAATGTATGCTGAAGAAATTGTAGATTAGTATATACAAACAATATATACAAGAACTGGGGGGGGAGGAGGGTCGGGAGGAACAGGACAGATGCAACTAAAGGCAAATCAAAAACTAGCAGACAAGTAAATTCTGCTATTTTCCACCACTTTCCTTAAGCTCAATTACACATTTCTAACAATTCATATCATTCAATCGTGATACACTAATACCTGATAATATTAATTGTGCTCTCCCCCTATTTTAGTCAACATTACCACAAAATGTCATTAAAAAATATGAAGTGATACTCATAGTATCATAAAATCATTTAGGTTGGAAGCAACCTTCAAGATCATTGAGTCCAACTGTTAACCTAGCACTGCCAAATCCACCACTAAACCATGTCCCTAAGTGTCACATCCACACATCCTTTAAATACCTTCAGGGATGGTGACACAACCACTTCCCTGGGCAGCCTGTTCTAATCCTTGACAACCCTTTTGGTGATGAAAATTTTCATAATATCCAATCTAAATCTCCCCTGGTGCAACTTGAGGATGTTTCCTCTTGTCCTATCACTTGTTCTTTGGGAGAAGAGACCAATCCCCACCTCACTACAGCCTCCTTTCAGATAGCTGCAGAGGGCGATGAGGTCTCCCCTCAGCCTCCTCTTCTCCAGACTAAACACCCCCAGTTCCCTCAGCCGCTCCTCGTACGACCTGTGCTCCAGACCCTGCACCAGCTTTGCTGCCCTTCTCTGGACATGCTCCAGCCCCTCAATGTCTTTCTTGTAGCAAGGGGCCCAAAACCAAACACAGTGTTTGAGGTGCAGCCTCACTAGTGCCAAGAACAGGGAGGGGGATGATCCTTTCCCTGTCCCTGCTGGCCACACTATTTCTGATACAAGCCAGGATGCCATTGGCCTTCTTGGCCACCTGAGCACACTGCTGGCTCATATTCAGCTGGCTGCCAACCAACACCCCCAGGCCCTTTTCCACCAGGCAGCTTCCCAGCCACTCCACCCCAAACCTGTAGTGTTGCAGGGGATTGTTGTGACCCAAGTGCAGGACTCAGCACTGAGCTTTGTTGAACCTCATACAATTGGCCTCGGCCCATTGATGCAGCCTGTCCAGATCCCTCTGTAGACCCTTCCTACCTTTTCTTGCAGATCAACACTCCCACCCAACTTGGTGTTGTCTGCAAACTTACTGAGGGTACCAGTTCAATACCACAAGCAGGATAACAAACAATAAAATATATCAAAGGAACAGCATGTGTCAATACCTCATCCCTCATTAGATTTTGGAGTCAGGAGCGAAGTCCACAAATCTTTCTCATCCCACCCCTTCATCTGAAGGTTTTGTTTCTAACTTTGAGGATGTTCCAGGAATAGTAGTAGAATAGCGCGAGACATTTAAAAAGAAACTACAAGGTACTATGATGCTGTTAATTTAATCCTACATACAAACAAAAGCAAAAAAAAGATTCTACATGATTTATTGACACGGATCCAGCAGGGAATCTAACATTCATAGTTATTTCTTTAATTCTTTAGCTTTTCAAGAGTATTTCTCAGACTACAAAACCAATGCAAGTTAGCTTTTTGGCCACATAGGTGCTGTGCTTTCTGTCATTAGTTTATTTGGTTGTTACATGATAAACAATGTAACAAAACCATAGCTAAAAATCTAGTGAACAACAGCAGGTAAAAATCAGCAGGCTCTCAATAAAAGGCACTCATTAACACAGCTGAAGTATCTTCAATACCTTCTCAACACCATGTTCCCTTCATGAAAAAAACAAACAGGGTGCTAAAAACTGCATGGTCAGTGGCACTTTTCACAAAAAAAGACTGTCCTAAAGCATAAGCATTTGTTCATATCTACCACTGAACAGCGCAAAATTTTTTCCTCCTATACAGAGGGGTTTTTTTTTTAATAAAAACCAGAATTGTCTCCCAGGGCACGAATCTCAGGAGACAGGAAACCTGCACAGTACTGAACAGTACTAGTAATAGCATCACACAAGTGTAGCAATAGCACAGGGAGATTAAGACATTTGCCACATGTGAAAGATTCCATGAGTACAACTGGTGCACTGTTGAAGTGAACAGGAGTTTTTCCATTGCCCATCCCCCATGACACCCTGTCCCATGGCCATCTGCTAAAAATTCAAAAATAAAAAATTATTTCCCTTTTTCCTTCTGTGTTGTTAAATAATGCAAAATGAATGCAGTTATAACAAATAATTCTTTTACTTAATTTTAAAACTACATCTCCCAATATTGCTGTGTACTAACCTCTTAGAAAATTAGAAGAAAAGCTTACCAAATTTTTTCTTCTTCCATTCCTCCTCTGGCACATTGGTTTATTACAGCAGGGCTACTCATGGTTAGTGCTGAGCTTTCAGAATTCATTTTTTTTCTACAAAGGAATAACAATATCAAAAACATGAAAAAGCAACGTAAGTGAAGAATGTGTTTACTGATTCACTAGAAAACCAAAACTTTAAGACAAGAACTTTTAAGACCAAATCCAGTATGTTTTACTCACTTAAGTAAATGTCCTAAATCAATGGGATTAATTGGATGAATACATTGAGAAGGATTTGGCAGTTCTGTGGACTTGCTAGTTATGCCAAACTCAACACTGATTGTCTTTTGTTTACTTTTCTGAATACATGCCAAAAGAGTTGATGTCAGCAAGCCTGTATCCAGGGCTATGCATAGTGTCAGTTATGTTAATTCAGAGCAGCAATCACAGCTAGCGTTGCCATAGAATGATCCACCCACCGTTGGGATGAAAATTTCCATTTCTAAAATGTAAAGATTTGCAGAAACTTTTTAGCATATTTTAATAGCTTAAGATCCATATTTTAATAACCTAAGATCACATTTTGCTGATTTGCAGAAAATAACAATTCATTCATGATTGAGGCCACACTCAAAACCAGAGGAGACATATTCAAGTGCTGGCAAGAGTAATTCCCAGGTTACAATGCTTTCAAAAGGTCTCTATGGCCAAAGGTGCTTCAAGTAAATGACTTACATAGTAAGAACAAACGAAGTCTAAAATAAGGCAAGTTAATTTCACCAGGGAACACTATTTTTTGGTAAGAGGATCCACAATGTTAACATAGAACTTCTTACACCTATAGCTTTTTTTCTTTCTTTTAAAAGAGAGAGAAAAAAATATTTTTAGCCAAAGTCATCTTATTTGACTGGATTTCACTCATGGTTTCTATTACGATCAGCACAAAGACCTAACTGATTAACAGAAAGCAGGTTCAGCTGAGTATTAATTAGTATCTACTAGAACATAACCAGAAAATAGGCTGCACTTGTCAAGATAATAATCCCTTGCTTTTTGCAAGAAAGCATAAAGAACCATTTAAAAGCTGGTTTAACCTGTGTGAGACCTGGGTCAAAATTTGACTTGACAGTTACTGACAGCATGAAGAGTTGAGCACAATGCACGTGTCCCATCAGTGGCAGTGAGACTAGGCCAATCTTCACAAAACAAGTACTTCAACGAGAATGCTGATCTTTGTTTCAAAATTCTGTCCATGCAGGAGTAGATAAAACTGCCTTAGAAAGCATGTTTATTGGACAGAAGTCCCAAAATCAGCAACCAAAATTTGGTCCTTACTGGAATTAATGTCTTCTTTTTGCCTGCCCTTTGCAGTGAACAGAGAGAGCATGCAGCACTGCCACTCCAGAGAAAAGAGAATGGACTTACAAGAACAGGTCCTTAATTTTGCCTTTATTCTACATCCCTCATAACAGAAAGGGATAAAAATTCTGCAACCTGTTTCTGAGCAAATGTATTTATTGAAATCTTGGTTTAAAGATCCAGAAAACTATTCTGAAAGGGAAAACAACACAAGCTTCACCTCTGTAAGGACAGGAACAGAGACTATTAACCATCTGACCTCTTTTTGGATCAGTGCCTCATGTCAAATCTACTCCTGATTCTGAAGTTGGATCACTTTGGGGAAAAAAAAAAAAAAAAAGGAAAAAAAACAACCAATCAAACAACAATAAAAAATTCCCAAAACCCAAACCCACCCAATAGACTTGTAATTCTAGAAGTGGCTCGGCATCAGCAAGTGTTGAAAGTTAAATTATTACTTGCCTCTCTAGTCTATAATAGTACAGGAAGAGGAAAGCTGTTCTTAAACATATTTTGAAGCAACAATGCAAGAGTCTGTATTTAAACATCTTCTGCAAAGTTCCCCTCTTTTAGGAAGCAATTTCCTGATAGGGCAAATGAAAACTTTTCTTTTGGTAATGCATTTCTACCCTACATTGGGAAAGCCCAGATGCTTCAGTGATCATACAAGTTATCCCAACAAGTTTTACCTTCTCTTACAGTCACTCGTACTAGCAAGACCAAAGGTTCAAGGGCAGGTTAAAAGCAGTCCATTAATTCTCAAAGTTGGAAGCTGGAAGATTCAAATTACAAAAGCACAAGATTGACATTCTAGCAAAAAACCCCAATAAAACCAACTTCTACTGTTCACTTCTGAACTAGCAATACAGCAGTACAGATGTCCAAGGTACATTCTCCCCCCCCCCCCCCCCCCCCCCAAAAAAATGTTTTTGGCTCTTCCCTCCTCACCCTTGGAAACATCTAAGCAAACAGTCCATATGTATCTCTACACTGAGATTTCCATGCTGAAACTAGAGTAAAAGCAGAGGACAGAAGAAGTGATAAAAGTTACTATGAACTTTTCTATGAACAATTGAGGATAAAGGTTGACATACATCTAACAGAAAATAAATATGGCACAAACCCAATTCATGTTCTCACAGGTTCTGCAAAGAAAACTACATAAAGTAATACAGAGAGGAATACATCTTGTCAAACTTCTCAACTCCCTCAGTTTTAGTCTAATATGTGATAATGTCAGTAACACATTGCACTCCTTCCCCTCGACATCCTCAGGATCTTACAAAAATCTGCTTCTGGTGTTTTCTGTAACATAAAAGGAGGGCATCAAGGGGACAGCATTTTTTAATTCTGAAAGCAAAATCTCATCCACCACACCTTCAGAAAGATACCTATATGCTGGATAAGACAGCAGGCTTTCTAGATACCAAGAGTCATATTCTTCCAAGAGACAGAGTCATGATCTTGAAGCCTCCACTGCTCAGTTTCCAATAATATGAGATCTGTCAATTCACCCACTAACTAAACAAATGCACTTGTCACACATGTGGAGAAGTATAACAGCCAGCTGATACAATGGAGGACAAGCATTGTTCCTCAGCTACCACTGGCAAAAGGGGCATGGGAAACACCACCATGCCTGCCCTGTCCTGTCCTCCCCTGTTCTCTGCACTGCAGCAGCCTAGAGCACCCTTACTCAAGATTGAGGCAGGTAGTGCAAAGCATCCCTCTAACTTTTGACCCACGCCAAAGAATGAACAGTGCTCCAGCAATACCCACCATGTAATCCCCGTCTGCTGTAGCATAAACTCCTAGCACCTTGAATGACTTTTGTCTATCAGTCAATTTCTTTCAAATCATACTCCTCCTTCCTTACTGTCTTTTGGGATGGAAATTGTCAAAAGTTTTGAAACCAAGTGTCCATTCAGTGTTGCCATCCAGCAGCACTTCTCGTTCACACTTCAGAGGCTGGTCAGCAGTAAATCAGACAAGCTTCTGAAAAATCATCAAGGATACTCTTTTGTCATCCTATTCCTGACAACAGGTCTACACAGGTCCTAGATGACTCTTTACCAGGAGCAATAGGTAATTAAAACAGCTGATCCCCACATCACTGACAAGTTTTATAGCCTTGTCAAAATACCAGAAGTTTTTGAGTTTCTAAATGACAAATGGAAAACGGGTATTCAGCTATGCTTTCCAAAGCCATGGATACCAAATATTACTACTACTCTTACTTGAAAGTAATTTCAAAGAAAAATTCTCAGCCTGTAGATTCTATCCTGACTCACTGTTGTGCCACAGACTGCTCTTAGGTTCTTTCTTCAGAATAAGTAACTATATTTTTTAAAAAAACTTCTCCATTTTAAGATGTAGAAGGGGATATCTTTTTTCAAGCATTAAGAATATTTTGTGAAAGTATTTCTAGTGAACAAACTGCTTTGGTAGGTCTAAAATAAAATGGAACTGTTCTGCTGAGGAAAGAAAAGTTACTATATTCTTATATTCTCTGAAAATATTGTTTATATCAAAAGCAAATCACACAAAATTAAAGCTAAAATTGGCAAAGTAAAATTTGGTTTGGAATATACTGGTTTAGAATTTATTCAACCAGAATACTAACACTATCCCCAAAAATCAGCCTCTAGTAATCATATCTTAGAAATTTAAATGCAATTAAAGAAGCAAAGGAACAATGTTCAGAAAAGAAATGCTATCCACAGGTGCCTCTTCCTATATCACCATCCAACTCTTGTTTGGACTTGAACTTTATGGCACAGGCACTATACATGACAAAACTTGAAGGAAGAAAATAAATCTATCATCTTCCCTCTTAATAACTTGAAGTCAGATGCCAAAGCAAGTCAAGGAGTATTAATTTAAGAGACTGCTTCAAATGTATTCTGTTCCTCATCCTCCGTTTGTACACTGAACCCTGACTGTTCCAGATAAGGAACATGCACTTTAATTAGGTGTTGTCCTAGAGATGGTGCTGCACAGTAATAGGAGGAAGTAGGCAAAAGGCAATTCCAGAACAAAAACACAGGAAAACAATGTCAAAGACTTTATTTAGAGCAGCTATGTTTAACATTACTGTCACTATCTTACTGAGGGAACAGCCCTGAAGAAACATCATTGCTGGTTTTGAAAAGACATCTGAAATTTAGCATACTTAGTCTTCTACAACCAAGTATAGATTGTTTAATACTAGAGTACCTAGAAGGAAGAACGCACCCCAAAATTATCTGAAATTATCTTCACAAAGAAACTCATTTTTACGCTTTCATTAAAATAATTAACTTAGATTATCTGATGAATTATCAGTCCATCTGCCTTACAGTAGATTCTTACACCCCATAATGGCAGTGGTAAGCCAAGAACTCAAGAACTGAAAAGTATTTATATTTAAGTATATTTTATTTATTTAGATTTAGTTCTGGAAGTTCTGCAATTGCCCTTAAATGGACAAAAGTAAAGGGGGAAAAAAGGATCTAGTATAGCACAGCACTCAAGCCTCTGAATACCTGCACAGAACAGCATTATAGGATCATCCGAAAAGAAAACATTTAGAAGGTTCAAGAGAAGTGTTGAAGCCACAACACTCCATGTGCTCAAACCAGCCTGTGATTTATAGCAAGTAGAAAGGGGAAAGTATTAGCTGATCTTTTCAAAATTGTGATCCCCTACACAAGGGCCATTTTTTCTCTCTCTCTTTCCTGCCCCCTCCCTCCACCCTTCTGTTACAAAGTGTAGATACACTTTGATCCTGAGGCTAAAAATCTTTTTTGCCTTTCCTTCCACTCTCTATTTCTATCTCTAGACACATAAGATATTCACAGTAGCAGTAGTTAAAAAATAACATATCATTCAACAGCTGTTCACTACAGTGGAAGTAAAAATAACCACTATCTTCTGATAAAACATGTTCCCACAGCTCCTTACCTTCACCAAAATGCTTTGCATTGTTGAAATAGTATCTTGTTATACTTGGTTGATAAGAGAATGGTGAAAAAAGCTTTACTGAACACTAAGACCCCTCAATGCAGAAACTATTATTCCTTTTAATGAAAAAGAAGACAGTAACATCACTATAGTAATGTGCATCTACTACAAAGAAAAAAAAAAGTCTTGTAAATTACACACCATCATTCTCTCAAGCAGAAGCCATTATGCTCACAAAACCTGAAGAAATTACTAATTAGCAAGCATACATCATAACATCTTTAATTGTAGAGACAATTTTCCATTTCCTTACTAGCTGCACAAAAGTCTGTAATTCCTAGTGAACATTTACTCTTGTATTGTCTTCCGAAGTCACATTTCCACATGCAAAGTTAGCATCTCACAAAACATAGTATCTCACATCTTGATAACATTCAGCTCCTAACCAGCAACCACCTTAGGCAAATAGCATGTTGAAGGGCAGATTCAAACTTTAAAATGAACTTTATTATTTAACTGCATAACAACAAATACCAAAACCAAACTTTTATCCAAATTGTTTTTCTGAGATTTTCAGATACTGTAGTTGCCAAATATCTTTATACCACTAAAGCATACTTCAGTAAAATCAGAGTGAAAACTCAAGAACTTCTTGAAGAATATTTCTCCTGACTACAGCTCCAAGTAGTAGGCAGTGCTGAGAAATTTCACATTGCATAATCACTTCCATCCAAGCCTAGCATACCATAAACTTCATTTCACACACACTATGGTTATTTCAAGTCAGTTTTGACCTCAGGGAACACATGTGGCATACCATTACTCACCTTCTTGAAGTTTTTCAAAATGCACCTGATGCACTAAAAGAAAAAAGTCTTGGAGGACCTTTTTCAGTACGTATTTTTGAAAGCATTTTTATTCCTGTTCTTGAAGCATCTCATTAAAAAGTCACCTTCTGTCCCTCTCAAGAAGCACAGAGAAGTTTTATATAGGTACTTTACACAAGTGTACATACAAAGCTATTTGGAGGAAGTAGTTCAGAGAACAGCAGGCACTGTACATAACTTTTCACTTCATATTTCATGATTCTATCAGAACTCTCCAAGACGGTAGGAAAGAAGCTTTAAAATAATATAATGAATCTGTCTCACAGCAAGTAATTGAGTGTGGCTCCCTGTCCCATAACAAACACACTGGCTATAGACATCTAGACAGTGTATCCAGCCATATATAAAAGACAATGTTTATTTTTGAAATAGCATGAATATTATCTTTATTCTCAGCACAAAGTAGATTAAAGGGTAAAAGACAACCATTAAATAAATAAATACAAGTTTGTACCAGGCAGAAGCCAGAGCACTAACATGGAATAGTGTTCCATGCTGAAGAAATATAGTCTGCTATGAGACACTGTTTTCAATAGGACTAGTCCTTGAGTTTACCAAGACTAGCTCTTTCCCCTAAAAACACCAAAAGAAAAGGAAGACAACTAATTACATTAAAATTCATCTCACATCCCCCTCATGAAAGCACATGGAGAAGTTTACTAGCATCAAAGACAGAATGTGGTTACAACTCAGGCATCTTTCAGGACCGTTTAAATATTTTTATATAGTAAGACACCAGCATCAGGGAAACTATAAGCAGGTACATGCACATGTTTTACTTCCAAATACAAACATATATTTTCCTGAGCTGGTTATTGCTGTGAGAAATAAGAGTTATGAAGGAATTCATGCTGCTGGTTTAGTCTATCCTGCTTATCAGCATATTATATAATATTGTACATCACTGCGCTAAAGAATAGAAGAGCAAGGGCTCATCTGCCAATCTGCAAAGTTATCAGGAGCTTTGAGTCTTTTAGTGGTTTCAACTTAAACTTTAGCAGTGTAGGAAGAAATAGGGCGTGTTTGTGAGCTTTGTTGTCACTTTTAGGGATGGTAGCTGATTGTCATGCCAATTATTAAAAAAAAGGAATTTAATGTTTCAGTACTCTGTGTCTTAGTAATAACAGACAACTAAATCTCTCTTATCTAACATTATGAAACACTATCAGAGACTTGAACAGAACATTTTAAACCAAAGGTTTACACAAATGTTTTGTGCACACACAAAAATATACCGTTGAAGCAGAATACAGAGAACACTAAGTACTATACTCAACACAAATAGATATCAAGGATTTTTTTGTCACTGATGTTATAATTACATGTGTCATCCTGAGACAAATCTGTTTCTCTCTGGACTAAAAGATCCAGATGTTCCTATTTCAAGTATCTGGCTTCAGCACCAGACTGTAAACAAAACAACCTATCCATTCTATCAGCGTGCAAGAAGAATTCTCCAACACTGGCCATTTCTCTACCCTTTTCCCCCCTCCAAGTTTTTATTTCTTTCCAACAAAGCAAGCAAACAAAACATAACAGTATGATAATCTAGCATTTCTTGCAGACTTAGTGTTAGCCTTTAGTCCGTTTGACAAGCAAAAAGGGACAAAAAGTTATCTGATTTTTTTCATAAACTATGATTTCAAATGCAAATACAAGTACTTTTAAGCTAAGTATACTGTATTGTGTTTTGCAGTTGACACTATGCAGCAAAACAATGTTGAGAGGTTCTTTCCAAAGATTATGAGTATTTATGTTCCCAATTTAGTGACTCATACAGCTAGCAATTTCTGAGATTAATTTAACTCTATCCTCCTCAAACTTCTGAATTTGAAAGGAAGCACTAAATTGTTACTCAAAAGTTGTAACAATGACAAACAAAGATTTTATCTATTTTTTTTTTAATCTGGATTTTATCTAGGGGAAAACTATTTCCAGAAATAACTATTTACTATTTCTGTAAAGAATATCAGAAGGACTATACAAAGCTAAACCAATTCAATGGACAATTTATTAAACAAAAAAAGAGTAGTTTTCTGCAACTACTGCTTAAATTAAGTATTTTTCATGTTAATGGCAAACTCGGAAAAAAGAGAGATACAGCATGCATGCCCAGTGTAGAATTACTGCAACCACTGCCACATTTTTTCATGTTCTTCTCTTCCTTTCAACATGTTCCTGTCTTCTTCATGATAAAGGGGTTTATCCTCAACAAAAATACATTAAGAATAAATTAAAACCAAGAGAAGTACCACCACAGTTGAACCAAACACAACCCATTCTCCCCTTTATCAGAATCATCATTACCAGGGAATGATAGCAGGTTCAAAATTTTATCTGCCTGGAAGGATGTCACGTTTTCTCCTTAACATTAAAATTATGATCCTTTCAGCCTACTATCTTAGTAATCATTATTATTTCATTCAGGATTGCTGCACAGTTTAATAAGTCATTGAAGTGTGTCAATTTAGTTTTGCATTTATTTTTCTTGGTTATTTAATAGATTTGAATGACAGACAAAAAGGTGTATTGTCCTCAAATTATCTTCTTTTCAGTCTTTACAGCTTTTCACCTGCCATTTCTAAGCACAGTCAGAACCCAAACATACATGGAAAAGTTTGCAAGATCACCCCTCCACCTAGTAATCAACTTGCTTGAGAGAAGGTTTTCTAGGCTATTAAATACTTATCTGTGGAGCATCAACAAATGCTAATTCTGACAGCATCTATTTCTGTAGGCAAAGTATTTTAAGGCTCATACTCACATAACAACCTCAGTATCTACAGATGGATACCAGGTTTGGAATACACTCATCATAGCCTGTATCAACACAAATGTGGTGGCTTTAAGTGCTGTACTGCAATTCATACTTGCCCCTAACCCCTCCCACCCACCTGCTACCTGGATGCATTAGTTAAGGCCATATACAAGCACAAGCAGTCTGACACCCCCAAAAGACACACCCTAAATAGCTGCTTGTGGTCTTCAAGTCAAAGGTGATGTTCCAGACAGAACCTTCTGAGGGAACACTAGCAGGACACACCAAAATACGTAAAATAACATCAGCAGGATTCCTGATAGAGTACAAACAGTGCAATGAACATAATCTTCTCCTAGCTATAATCCTGAAAATTTATTTTGGAAAAATGCTGAAGTGTTTAAAATGAACTACTGAAAGCTGTACTTCTATTTAACAACTAAACTGTTTGAGCGATGATACCAGCAGAGCAGCTGTTCTTGCTCTACAGAAACCACACAAGTCACATAAGTCCTGCCAACTTTCCAAGTTTATGCAAGCTTCAGTGGTATAAAAGCCAGTAAACCTTTCTAAATACAAGTTGTACCACACACTGATTACACCTGCAGAGTTAGCACGGGAACTGCATGACTGTGAGGGATAATTAATCCTATATAGAAGAGGGAAAAAGAAAAAAAAAAAAAAGAAAAAGGAAAATTAGTAACAGTATAGGGCACCTTTCTAATCATGTTACCATTTCTACTTGTATATATATAATGATTTAACATGAAAAGCAAAAAAAAAAAAAGTTCTCTTATTGTAAAGAACAAAGTTTCTGCTTCTTGTCCAGTTAAAACTATTTTTGGGGAGGGGATTGCTGGATTTCACTACTGGCCATGCCTTCAAGTACCACTCTCAGCAGTGATCTGTGTAAGACACATATTACTTTGAAGTAATTCATACACCAAAGGCAGCATGCTCCCTTAGATTTGAAATTCTTTTTTTGACTACTCATCAAGCACACGATTAGGATGAAGTAAATAAATACGCATGTATATATGCCCTTGCGTTTAGATATTAAGAGCTTGATCCATTAACACACTAACCTCTTCAGCTAGATTTTGTACAGTGTTGAGCACCTGCCAGTTAATCATTGTTTACATTTCCATAATTGACAGTGTATCAACTTCATGTTCAACCCTAGGTGACACTAAATGGAAAACATTTTTTGTTTTTACATACACTATATTACATTTGAGGATGGAGGCCACACTTACATGCTATTACCTATTTATTTCAGAATAGTTAATTTGCATCTATGACAGCCTAAAGGCAAAGCACAAGGTGCTTGTTAATCAGAGACTACCGCAGTGTATTTACTGAGTCCTTTATTTTCCAGTTATTTGCCTACTACTTGACATGCTCTTCGAGACTTGTGCAAGACCATCGCCATTTGTTTATTCCAGATTTCATATGACCTCAACAATTGAAAACCGCAACACACCCTCACAGGCTGAAAGGCACAATTTGGTAAAAAATCAAAAGGGACTTTTATAGGACCTAGAAAATACCATATGTGTAGAAATAACATTTTTTGAGCCATTAACATGAAAATTGCAAGATTTTTCTTTGACCATCAAGTTCAATGATTTTAATCTGTTTCCACCTTTTATTCCAATGTAGTGCTGCTCTGCTCAGGCTTTTTCCAAGTCACAGTTTAGAATTTATCTATAGATTTACCTATTTATCTGTAAGTACTAGAATTTATCTGTAAAACCAATGTGACCTTACAATGCTTATATTCCCCAAGATTTAATAAATACATAAAATGAACAGACTGATTAAATGAAACATTAAGAGACTAATTAAGTTAAACAAAATACATCAATAATGATTTATAGCACCCCAAGTCTTCCAGTCTTCCACTAAGCGTATCCCAGTTTCCCTACATATTACACAAAAAGAAAATGGCAACTCTTAACAAATTACTTCTCAAAATGCCCATCACACTTATCCGAGTATAAAGTGTCTGAAACACAATACACTCACAAAGCACTCCAAAAGGATTCTAAATGCATTTATTACAGCATTTGCAACAGCAGGCAGATGGTTTCACAAAAAAGACTCGGGAAAAATATGTTTCATCAACAGAGATTGATGAAAAAACCTAAAATACTGAAAACATACAAATAAAACTCTAGCATAAACAGAATTTAAGAGGTCAGGTTAATTTTCTTTAGCACCCAAAGCAAAAGATTTAACATGGGAAAAACTAGGTCCCAAGTTGATACTAAGACATACATATAAATTCCCAAGCAGAATCAGGTACCGCCCACTTCAATTTACAAACAGAAAGACAAACCAGATTTTTGTTTAAGGTCATGTGGTCTCACTGGCCACTTGCTGGAAGCAACTCCACATAATACACCTCCAAACTGTGCACACATAAGACTCCCACAACTTGGAATCATGTCACAACAACTGTCCACACAAAAGCAGTCCAGAGAAGAAGTGTGCTATTCAAAACAGAGCGGAGGTCTGAGAAAATGTGCAGAGAATGATACTGAATGTTACAGTGTTTTCACGGGTCACAAGGCCCTGTCACATTGCTAACCGATATGTACGATTCTGATGGGAAACAATAGGGTATTTTGTTTACTAAAAGTAGGTTATAAATATTTACTGAGAACAGGTAGCAAGTCATATATAATATGTAATTATATGTACACGTATAACATACATATAGCACAAAAAATTTTAAACAGAAGGGCTAGATGCACCAAAAGACAAGTCAAAGGCATTCCTGGGCATTCCCTTACTTCATGTACACTGGGGCAGCTCCATTTCACCTACTCCCCTACCTGCATTCTCAAAACCTGTTATTTTAATTAATATTTTAAGTCCCTTTGTTTCCAAGTCCTATGGCTTCTCCTGTTCTGAACTCAAATTCTGTACAGACACAGCATCCGTTTTGTAACTTGTTGCACTTGGCAGACCTCTGCACATGCTACAGAATTGGGTATGCAACCGAATTAATTCTGTAAGGGTTGGAGGATAAAGGAATTTTCTCTGTGCTTTCACTATGAAAACGTAGCCCACAAGGTACTAAAGGAAAACGTTTCACTATAAATTATATTAATGTATGCATATACATGAACATTTACATAGTCACAAGATTTAAGAACTGTATCAAAAAATAAAGATATCAGCTACCAAAGACAGATTTCTTGCATTACTGTAAATGGTTCCTCAGTAAATCACAAATTCTGGTCACCACCAACCACATCACTAAGATAACCGGCCAAACACTGGCACTGCACCAGGCCCCCAGAGCCAGCCGCCAGCCACCTCACAGCGTTTCCACCTACACAGGCCTTCACCAGCATTAACAATTTAAATTCAGACAATGACCCGTACCATGCTAATTAATGTTGGCTCTCTTTTACAGCCTATCCAGAGTCTGCTGGGACTGGCTCCACAAGTGTAAGTCATTACGCTCCGTGTTTGTGTTTTCCACTTCGCTTTCGCCTACAAACCTTCACCACCTTCCCCCCCCAAGGTGGGGGCTGCGCTGAGCGGAGGGAAGGGCTGAAAACCAGAGACCGGCGGAGCCGCTCTCCTACTGGCCAAACCAAACAAGCAGCCGGAGGAATAACTTATTTGTAATAACAATTACGGCTTTCAAAGGAGGCAAGAGGCACCCGGGACGTCGGCCCTTCCTTCGCGGGGTTCTCCTCCCGAACTGACACCCGTGTAAGATCTGTCCCTGAACACCCGTTAAGGCGTTCTTTAAAGAACCGGTACGTAGAACCACAGCGGCCGCTGAGCCCTGCGAGGACGCGGGTCCAGCGCCCGCCGCCCCCACCGCCGCCGGGCCCCTCACAGGGCGGCCGGGCACCAGCGCGGCTCGGGGGTTCCCGCGCCAGCGGGTCCCGCGCGCCTGCCGGCCCCTCGCGGGGGAGGCGGGAGGGCCCCCACCGCGGGACACGGCCACGGCGGGCGAGCAGGGCGGCGACGCCGGGGGATGGAGGAGGAGAGCGTGTCCCCCACCCCCCGGAGCTGCCGGCAGCCCCTCCCCGAACCGCTGGGGCCGCCCCGCTCCCGTTCCCTGTGCGGTCCCTCGGGGGCCGGCGGGTCCCCCCTGGAGGCGCAACGCCACCCCCGCGGCCGCCCCGCTCCGTGCCCGCAAGCCTGGCCGCCTCCGGGCGCTCCCGCGGAGCCGAGCCCGTCCAGCGCCGGCAGGCAGCCGCCTCCCTGCCCAGCCCCCAGCAGAGCCCAAACGCAGGGGACAGCACCTCACCTCGCACCCTCCTGCTCCTCCTCGGCTCCCGGCATGCGGCTCGCGGGGCTGCCGGCCCGGCGGGGGCGAGGAAAGGCGCGGGAGCGAAGAGGACGCGGAGGGGGGGCCCAAGGCCGGCCCGGCGGCTGTCAGGGGCGGCGGAGGGAGGAGACGTGGGCGAGTGCCCGCCCCCCGGCTCCGCGCCCCGCCTGCCGCCCGCCCGGCTCCGCGCCCTTCCCACTCGGTCTCCCCTTCCCCAGCGCCCGTGCGATCCCCGGTTGTCCGTCCTTCCCTTCCGCTCCTGCCCTCCGGGTCCCCTCAGATCTACCCCTTCGGCGAGGTGCCGCCGCAGCGGTGCCCGCCCGGCCCCTGCCTCTGCCCAGGGATCCGGGCTGCGCTGCTCCCGAGCCCCCCGCTGCCCGCCTGGGGAAGCCGGGACCCGTGCGACGCCGGGGGTGAGGAAGGGCACCGAGCCCGGGGCTTGGCACGGCTTGTGCCGCCCGGGGAGCCCGGCTCCCGCCGTCCCGCTGGTGTTCAAAACAGTTACGGAGAAAGACCGACCAAAAAAGGGCAAGTGGCACCAGTTCCACCCTGAGATTAACAGCAAGAGACCAGGAGCCCGGGGAAAGGAGCGTCAAGTAATTCAGCATGTCTGTTTGGGAGGAAAGAAGGAGCATGGAAATATGCTAAGGAAGCCCTACTGACCAGAAAAGGAAAATAGGGCTGTGAAGATGCAAGGAGCTCTTTAGATGAGGGACTATCTACTATGCGTTCGTACTGTGCCTTGCAAAGATAAACTTTCTGTGACCGAAGTCTATAGGCACTAGTTCAG
Organism: Athene noctua; assembly: GCF_965140245.1. Lineage (NCBI taxonomy): Eukaryota > Metazoa > Chordata > Aves > Strigiformes > Strigidae > Athene > Athene noctua. Next base: position 14,731,588 of record NC_134046.1, on the reverse strand, counting down.
TGTAATAATAAATATTAACATCACTTAACGCAATGCAAATTTAATAAGATGTAGGTGGTGGGTCTTTTTCAGTAGTAGCATTGCCAACATAAAACAGCCAATGGAAAATAATAATAAAAGATGAAAACTAGCTCAACACATTTTGTAGTCCAGACACCAGAAATATTTTCAAATAAAATAACTAATTGTGTTTCTCAACTATGGCTAGGCTTTTCATTTCAGACTTAACATTTTGCAGTGAGATTTAATCTTTCAGTTAGTTCAGATTCCTGAGGCTAGAAATGTGGCATAGACATAGACATATATGAACATCAGACCTTATTTCTTTTTAAGTAAATGTCTTAAATTGCATTTCATTTCTTCAGTTTGGGATACTAAAGTAATCTCTGAACTCCACTTTACACAGTATGAAAATACTCTGAAATTAAAGTCACATTTAAAGAAACTGTTTCTTAAGGTGACATATTCTTTTCAAACTAGGGACAAGTCAACTGGAAAATAGCCATCAAGATGCCATAGTAGTTTAACTACTTCTTTTCTGCTCCTAAACCAGCAATTCACATAAATTATACAGGTATATCAGGACCTGGCACTTCTCAAGCCTCGCAGCAATTTATGTGTTAATCAACACTGTGTTATGAGCAAAACCTGGGCTCCCAGCAGTATTGATATAATTATCAGAATGGAGAAATCTTTGAGGCTGCTCAGGTCTGACAATTTCTGATGGATTCCTGAAACACTGAGCCAAAACAGATCTCCCACCCCCTGCTTTGGCAGTGCCACTGAAGTGGTGCCTGTTAAAAAAGCAGAGCTGCGACAGGCAGCAAGTGCCTGTCCATTTTTTTACTCAGGACTTACCATGCCTGTAAAAGAAAGTGACAGTTTCAGACCCCCGTTTTAAAGTTTAATTTGGTATTCATTATCAGGAAATGGGAAGAGATGGTCTGTTTAGAGACCTTTAATTTTTAGTCAATTTTATGTGTCCTCAAAATTTCCACTTATGTACAAAGGGAATAAAGAATTAGTTGATGTAAATTCTATGATTATATAACATACTGGAATCTGCTCAACCACATCAGCTAAAAATGTTGTCCAGGGAAATTTAACACTTTTTAGTAATTACTGACTTGTAATTCCTGTTTTTTAAGATGATAAACTATATAACGCAACTTGCAATTGTTGTTTGTTCAGCATTTTTAAATCTTAACAAGCATGAAATGTTCTTTAGTATGCAAAAATATAGAATGCAAGTGTTAAATGTGCTATTCCTTCAGTCCAAAACACCATCTTAAAATAAAGTGATATTTGACAGTTATACTTTAACAAAATGTTTAACGTGCCAATTTAAGGATAAGAACGGGAATATTCAAACATGTGTACCTGTATTTTTCAGGTCTGAAGGCACTCTAAGCAAAGAGGGTAAAGTTTAGAAATAAGAATTCTGCCCTGCTTTCTTGATTCACTGTACCTGTTATTCTTGCCCCACCCTCGGTAGCTGGGCATTGTCCAACTTATCTGCAAAGAGATGGTTTCCTTCCTAGCACCTAAATCACACCTTGGCACATTTGCAAAAGCTACAGTAAAGAGCCAACAGTTTCCTTTCTGTTGATGACTAATGACTTTTATGGGTACATCCCCTATATTAGACATTGCTAAAGACAAGTATGTATAATTCTATTCTCATTTTTAATTATTTTGAAGTATGACATAACTGACAGCAATGAAATCACTCCTGATTTTCGTCAGAATTATAAAGGAGTCATTCTTGCAAACCAGGTTCACATCAAGCGATGTACTTCTAGAGGAGAAGTAGTACCAAGGAGTGCTACGGGGCTGAAGCAGGCCCCTGCAGAGTCCATCAAAAGGCTGCCCTAAGCTAACTCACACTTCAGATGTCTCTCTGGTGTACTGTAGAGGAAAAAAACCCACATTGCTTAACATCTGGCACAAATCTACCTCTTCCTTCTCTTGCAGTTTGTGCAGTGCTTCCTGCACAAACCCTCTGCTTCCCACCATGCTCCATCAGTAGATGACTTGGTGCAGTAGTGCCACGCAACTCTGGAGCATAAAACAGTTCCCTGTTGATTGTTCTATCATGCAGGTTATTGCAAAAATACACTGACTGGTTATAGACTGTTGAAAGAAGCACCATTATGGCTCAAGACTAAGACATGAATCACTGCACTCTGTCTTCAGCTGACACCAGCTTCATTTCTGTTCTGAAGCAGATCTATTTCCCATCTAGTTCCTATTCATTTCTCATGTAAAATGAGGATAACAACAGTCGCTTATGGTCTTTATATCCCCAGTTGTAGACTTGAGGAAAAAAATGTGACTTGGGACACACCAAACAACTCCTCCAATGTATGTCCCACTCCCATTGTCAGTATCTGATTTCATAACCAGACCCACTGAAATTGGTTGAATCATCTGAGAAACAAAGCATTACTAAAAACGGTGTGGCCACAAGAGTCATAAAAGGCTTAGAAAATGTTACTGAAAAAGACTTATACTGTGATTATTGTTCTGCAACATGCACTGTAGGTTACTTTCACCAGGCAGTAGCTAGATGCAGTGAAAATATTCTTGGCACTTGTTTCCTCAATGTAAAATCCTTATGGGAACTTTTGCCTTTGAAGTTTAGTTTGTTAACTGTGTAAAAAAAAAAAAAAAAGTCCATTCCCTAAGTGTTTAGTTTTCCCTTTTGCTGTGCTAGACATCCAGTCTTTTGACAAATTTAATCCTTTGTAATTGGATTAGAAATAAAATTCTCTCAGACATGGAAGAGGTGACTTCTATTTTTAGTTCTGATGTGAATTTTTAGCGTACTATCAAAGGTAATAAAGAACTCTTGGTCTGCAGCTGTTGGCAATAATCAATACTGCAATAAAAGGCAGAGTGTAGCCTCCAAAGACTGCTTTACTCCGATATGGGGAAAACACTCTATCAGCCTCCCAGGCCCTTTGTATAATCTTGGGTTCCATGTCTATTAGTAAGAAATGTTATATTCCCTAGGAAATTATATTATGATTATCAATAGCCAAGTATATTTGGTTGAGTGAAATCTCATCTTAAACATGGTTGGCTATTACAGAAATTCAGAGCAAGTTATGTGAACAATTTGATGTTGATTTACAGTCAAAGGCTTAATACAGTATTTGCACTGGGAGCATACATGTGTTACAGCTTTTACAATTACGGGAAACCATAGATGCATACTTCCCCTGTGGAGAAAAAAATAACAATTCCATAGATTATTACGAAATAAATTTACCTGACTTGTATAATCAACAAGACTGCCTCTCTCCAAGTAGATCTTTTTGCACACCAGTAGCAACTAGATAGTTAGAATTCCAGCTAAAGCAGCAGCCTGACAGGACAGCATTCCATACACTCACTCAGGCTAGTTCAATCTTCATCTGTTGTCAAGGCCTGTGAACCTACCAGCAGAGTCTGGAAAAAAAGTAGTTTGATTTCTGTGGTAAATCAGCCTTGAACATTACAGCTCCCTAGCCATTAAAAATGAAGTCATTTTATTAATTGATGAAGAAAATTCTCCAGATGTTAATTTCTTCTTGCAGATGTTTACTATTCTAACTATTAGGTCTATTTTCATTATTAACTACTATATCCAACTACATATAATTAAACACACACACACACACACACACACACACACACCCCGCCACGTCTTTCATGTTTTCACATTAACGTTTTCAAACTCCCAGCCTGACCAAAGTATCTTCATTGGAGTAAAATACCAAAATCACTAGGAAGTGAGCTTTTAGCACTGAGGTAGGTATGGGCAAGCACTTCAGTTTTTGGTCATCTAAGTGACAGGTGACACCGAGGAAAGAACATTTCCTTTTCCTCTGCTTTTTGTGAACAGGACAATATGAGCAATCTTTCCTATTTCCATGGACTGCTATAAATATAAAATCATTGTCAACAGTGCAGCTGCCCATAAAAATGAGTAACATAGGTAAATCAGACTCTAAAGCAGTTCTAAGAGAATAAAGAATGAAATTGTATCCCCTTATAAAAGATATAAATTGACTATTGTTCTGGTTTTTATGAGTCTGAGAAACAGCAACAGATGATCGCAAAAAAAAAAAAATTATAGCAGATAGAGGGAAAAGTTCCTTCAGCTGATCTATAGCACGGCCTTTAACTTCTGACTTTTCAGAAATAACTTGGGTCTGACCAGTCATAGGTTGAATGCACATATTGTGTGCAGTGCATATTTTTCACTATAACTCGAAAAGTGTTATTGTGTGAGTTGGGGGATTTTGGTATCAAGTTACAGAAGTATTTAAATGAGAAAAATGAGAGCTTACTTCCTTAAGTTTTTTAAGATGTATATGCACATCCTTGTATAGAAGCATATCTTTTCATGTCCTTAAGGTGTAAGAATTTAGGCCAACAGTTCACAAACACCAGGAAAGCATCCCCGGGATTTTCCTTTTACACTGAAGGTATAAGAACAATTTCTTTCCATTTTCTTTCAACCACAAATTCCCTCATGTACAGGGCTTCAAGGCAGAGGATACAGAGAAGAGGACTGCAGAATATACATATGGATAACACATCTCAAAGTCTAGTTCAGATACAGAGAAGTAACTTACGAAATTCCCTTTTGAATTTCTAAAGCAACTATTCACATGCTCAGTGACACTTCAGAACATCTCTGATGTACCTGGTGTTAGAAGCAGAATTTGGAACTGTGGACTAGAGGCCCAAAGAAAACAGGTATAAACATTTTAAACATCATCCTGTAAATTCAACATAGATAATGTGTATGCAAACTATCTGATATTAAGCAGTTCATATCTTCAATAATAACAAGTTTTACAGACTCATTACAGATTTTTCTATAGCATTCTAAGTTTGATTGTGCCAGACCAGAAGTCCATTCTAAAAATCTTCATTTACCTGAATGACATGAGGGATACAAGTAGTTTCAAATGGATACACTTTGCAGCACTCATTGACTGGAACAGTGCTTTGAAATCCACTCGGATTAAAACAAAAAGCATATAAAATATAGGCAATTATCACATCTTCTTTGACAAAATTAATCCAATCCAGGTTATTATAGTTTTGTAGTTGGTGTGAGTAGGTTTCACTTGACATGCAGAACCATATACTACTAGGAGACTTTCAAGGAGGATATAGGAAAAATAATCACATAAAAATCATATTAGGACAGTTTTATTTAAAAAAAAAAAAAATCAGACCCAGTCTGTCCAATACCAAGGTAAGTTTTAAAGCGTGCAGCTGTGACCTCGTGGCAGGGAGAGGGAGGCAGGACCCCTGGTCTAGAAACAAGGTCCTCATGCACCAAAACGCCTGGGTGGAAAGAAGCTTCCGGAAAGCTGACCATCTCTGACCACAGTTCAGATACGAGCGGGCTCTGAACTGGGGCCCCCACTGGAGCCCTGCTTTGAGTGGTTCTGTGGGGAGCAGCAGGTATGTGGTGGGAAGCCCTCCCCTGGGGCCTGGCATGCTGCCCGAGGAGACTTGCCCGGCATGAGTCTCTCCCCTCTCCACGTTCCTGACGGAACACATCCTATCATATACTTAAGCGAGGCCTCGCCCGCTTTGGGTGAGCGATTGCATCATCTGGGGACCCTTGAGTGAGAGGTTCCCCCCTGAGGGAGTGTGTGCACACTTCGGCGGGGGTGTTCTTAATGTGTGGCCATTCAGTGTGCTGTTGTGTAGTAATAACTTCCCCAAGTGGTGCGTTGAACTTGGGGCTTGAGAACTGTTATTGCAGGGTTGTTCTGGTTGCTCCATCCCCATCGTCTGGTTACCTTCAGCTGTTTGGATTTGGTTACAAATGAGAGTTTGTTCAAGTTTATTATTGGTGTGAAACCATGTGTGTGCAACAGTGGAGCTATGACACAATCAGAGCGGGACTGTGATGGCACATACCCCCATGGCAACATGCTGGGTGCACTGACTGCTCAGCGCTCTGACCATGGCCCCCACTGCGGCAGCAGTAGCAGCAGCATTGGCAGCAGCAGCATGGTGGGAGGGCAGGGGGCCGTTGCAGAGATCATCCATGGATGTGAGACATGTGCCACAATCAAACATGCCAAGCGGGTGAAGCCCCAGCTGAATGGAGAGCGATGGCTGAAATATAGATATGGAGAGGCCTGGCAGATTGACTACATCTCACTGCCACAGGCCCGCCACAGGAAGCGCCACGTGCTCACAATGGTGGAAGTAACCACTGGATGGCTGGAAGCTTACCCAGTGCCCCAGGCCACCGCCCGGAACACCATCCTGGGCCTTGAAACCCAAGTCCTGTGGCGACACGGCACCCCAGAGAGAATTGAGTCAGACAACGGGACACACTTCCGAAACAACGTCATAGATGCCTGGGCAGAAGAACACGGCATCGAGTGGGTCTACCATATCCCCTACCACGCACCAGCCTCTGGGAAGATTGAGCGCTACAATGGACTGTTAAAAACTACACTGAAAGATTGGGAGGTGGGACCTTCAAAGACTGGGACATGCATCTAGCAAAGGCCACCTGGCTAGTCAACACAAGAGGATCTGCCAATTGGGCTGGCCCGGCTCAGTCGAAACCTCCGTGTGCTGTAGATGGGGATAAAGTCCCTGTGGTGCACATGAGGAATGTATTGGGAAAAATGGTCTGGTTTAGTCCTGCGCCAGGCAAAGGTAAAGGCAAACCCATCCACGGGATTGCTTTTGCCCAAGGACCTGGGTGCACCTGGTGGGTGATGCAGGAAAATGGAGAGGTCCAATGCGTACCACAGGGGGACTTGATTCTGGGTGAGAACATGCCGTAAAATATGCTGTGCCTTTGTAAATTATTACTTTGCAATTGTTAACTGCTAAATGGCAACTGGACATGACGCAGATGGTATAGAATAAAGGGGTGGATTATGTCCTGGTTCAGCTAGGATAGGCTTAGGTTTCCTCAGCAGAGAGAGAGGGGGTAGGGATCTCCCGCTGGGTTATTCATACCATGCTGGCGTCAGGTCCAGGGGCGGAACCTTTTTACCGGGCTCTTTGGCGGGAACCTTTTTTCTGTAAACCAGCTAGCAGTATTTCTCTGTATATCGTTCGTCTTGTTCACTGTTATTGCTGTTTATTGTCATTATCATTGCTACTGTTGTTGTTCACATTGTTCTATCACTCTGTTGTATTAAATTCCTTGTTACTTTAGCCCGGGTCTGTGCCTAACTTCCAGCCCGACCGGCCGTGGGTGGGGGAGGGGCAATGGCAACGTGCTCTCCGGTCCCGGCAGGAGCTAAACCTGCACAATCTGTCAAGTGAAGTTTTTTGGCAGGTGGGTTATGTGGAAAGCCTGAGTTCTGACCCAATCTTGTAGGAGCAGGCCCCTGGACAGAGCTGCTTGAGGGGACGAGTTCTCCTCCCTGGAAGGGCAGCTCCAGCGGCTCTCCTCAAGCACCCTGAGAGCCGTCGCCATGGAGTCTCGGCCCGGTTGTGACATCATAGTGGGGCCGTGATGTCACAGTGGGGCCGTGACACCATCAGAGTGGGACTGTGATGTCACATACCCCCGTGGTAACACGCTGGGTGTACTGACTGCTCAGCGCTCAGGCTTCAGAGCACACTGCAGCAGCAGCAGCAGCATCATGGTGGGAGGGCAGGGAGCCATGGCCCTCACCCGCCGCCTCCTCCTCATCCTCCTCCTCCTGGTGGCCCTGCACGCCAGGGCTGCCCGGGCTGCTCCGTGGCGACTGCGGGGAGCAGGTAAGCGAGCGGCCACCGGTGCAGCCTTTCACGGGCCAGCGGGCTCTTCTCCCTGAGAAGCGTGGATGGTGGCTTTTTCCCTCCAGTGCTTCAGCGAGGGCTTTGTCTCTGTGTGCAAGAGCTCTCCCGGTAAGAAAGCCCCCGGGAGCCTTACACGGGTCCATCTGCTCCTTGACAGGTGTTGTACGTGGCCTGTGAAAAGTGAGTGGAGAGCTGCCAGGTGCCAGCCAAGAGCTCACCAGGCCCCTCTGCAGCTTTGACAACCTCCACCTTTGTCTGGCCCTTCCTGGTTTTGACCAGGATGGAGTTAATTTTCATTGGAGTATTTCATACCATGTGATGTCATGCCCAGGTGGGCACTTGCTCTCCTGGGCTTGGGTCTCTCTTGTGTGCTGTCTGCTTGTCGGTCGGTGTTGTTGCTGTGGGGGGCAGTCACCGCATTCAGTAAGCCACTGTTGCATTTTACCCATTTTCTTTTTGAACTCACTATTGTTACTCTTTTTCTCTTGTCATACTTGGTAATTTTTTTCTTTTTATTCAACCCACGAATTCTCTTCTTTTGTCCATCCCCTATCTTACCAGAGAGGGGGGAGGGGGAGGTGAACGGCCAGCCACGGCCATGTGGTGTCTGGCTGCCAGCTGAGTTCAAACCTCCACAGTTTTTGGCGCCAAACATGGGGCACGGAGGCTTTTCTTTTTGTTTGAGATAACAAAAAATGGGTAAAATGTGGATTGCCTTGCTCCTTAAAATCTTATCACCTCATATGCCATATGTGTTTCCCATGCTGTTGCTCACCTTTCTTGACAGTTGGGTTAAGGGTTTTTTTTCTGTGGTACTATATGGTGCTGATCTATGATAGTGTGCTGTCATTGGTCCTGGGGCTATTTACAGCTGTGTTTGAGACATTTGGGGAGTTCAGATATCTTTGGAATACTAACATAAGCATGGTTACTGTGCTGTTAGGAGCTAGTGTTCCTGAATGTGGTTCAGGTTTTGTTTATGGTTAAGATGCTATTTAAGATTAACCAAATAACTGAAACTACAGCCACTACAAGCCCAAGGACGGGTGCTGCAGCTGAACCAGAGAACCAACCCACGATAGTGTCAGTTGCTTCCATACAGAAGAAATACACAATAAAATCCCCTTGCAGTGTACAGGGTGATGATGAACCAGACCCATCATGAAACCAGGAGGAGGCAGAGCCAGTAATAGTCACCCAATCCTTGTCCTTGAGAGTTGCGAGACATAAGAAAAGATTACAGCTGCCAGCCAACTGAGCAACTTGTTACCTGGCTGCTGCAGTTCTGGGATAGCGAGGCCAGTAGCATGGAACTAGAGGGCATGGAGGCAAGGCAGCTGAGATCTCTGTCTAAGGACGGGGGCATTGACAAAGCCACTGGAAAGGAGACACAAAATCTTAGTCTCTGGAAGTGACTTCTGTCAAGTGTGAGGGAGAGGTATCCCTTCAAGGACAACTTGACATGTTGACCAAGTGGACCACTACGGAGAGAGACATTCAGTACTTGAGGGAGCTAGCTGTGCGGGAGGTAGTTTACTATGACCCAGGTAATGCACAGCTACCCACAGATCCAGATAAAGTCTGATGCACCTGGCCCATGTGGAGGGGTTTTGTACGGAGCAGTCCCTCATCATATGCCAATGCATTAGTAGTAATGGACTGGACAGATGAAGAGACACCAACAGTGAATGAACTGGTTCGCCGACTACAACAATATGAAAAAAGTGTCTCTTACACCATCATTGTGGCTGTGAAACAATTATCTCAAGATGTCCAGCAACTTAGGGAGAACATGTCCTACTCTCCACCTGCATGGACCAGAATCTCGGCTATTAGGAGCCATTGTTTCTCTACTTAAGAGAACTGGTACACACCACAGGGGAAGCTGTGGCATTGCCTGTGTGACCATGGAGAAGACATGAAGAAATGGGATGGAAAACCTACCTACCTCCTAGAAAAGCGGGTATGTGAGCTGGAAGGAAGAACGAGGACAGAACATTGTCCTTTCAGGAGATATGCTGCTCCGATATCCAGTAATCAAGATGAGGCTGAAACCTGTGCACACCACACTAACCCATTTGTTGTTAGCGGGTATTATGACCAACATTAGAGGGACCCTGCCTCCAGCCAGGTGGAGGATGGGGACAACTGAGTTTACTGGACTCTGGATTTGATGGCCTGGTATATCTGACCCCCAGCAGTATAAGGCTCTAGTGGACACTGATGCGCAATGCACCCTAATGCCATCACATTTTAAAGGAGCAGAACCCATTTGTATTTCAGGAGTGACAGGGGGGTCTCAACAGCTGACTGTACTGGAGGCCGAGGTGAGCCTAAGTGGAAAAGAGTGGGAAAAACACCCCATTGTGACTGGCCCAGATGCTCCATGCATTCTTGGCATAGATTATCTCAGGAGAGGGTATTTTAAGGACCCAAAAGGGTATTGGTGGGTTTTGGTATAGCTGCCTTGGAAACAGAATGAATTAAACAGCTGTCTGTGTTGCCTGGTCTATCAGAGGATCCTTCTGTTGTGGGATTGCTGAGGGTTGAAGAACAAGTGCCAGCTGCCACTACAACTATGCACCGATGGCAATACCGCACCAATCGAGATGCTGTAATCCTGATCCATAAACTGAATCGCCAGCTAGAGAGCCAAGGAGTCATCAGCAAGATGTGCTCCCCCTTTAACAGCCCCATAAGGCCAGTGCGCACATCTAATGGAGAGTGGAGATTAACAGTGGACTATCGTGGCCTGAATGAAGTCACGCTACCGCTGAGTGCTGCCATGCCAGACATGTTGGAACTGCAATATGAACGAGAGTCGAAGGTGGCCAAGTTGTATGCCATGATTGATATTGCCAATGCATTTTTCTCCATCCCTCTGGCAGCAGAATGCAGGCCACAGTTTGCTTTTACCTGGAGGAGTGTCCAATATACCTGGAATTGACTGCCCCAGGGGTGGAAACACAGCTCCACCATTTGCCATGGACTGATCCATGATGCTCTGGAACAAGGTGAAGCCCCAGAACATTTACAATACGTTGATGACATCATTATATGGGGTAATACAGCAGAAGAAATTTTTGAGAAAGGGGAGAGAATAATCCAAATCCTTCTCAGAGCTGGTTTTGCCATAAAGCGTAGTAAAGTCAAGGGACCTGCACAAGAGATCCAGTTTTTAGGAGTAAAATGTCAAGATGGACATCGTCAGATTCCAATGGAGGTGATTAATAAAATAACAGCTATGTCCCCACCAACTAACAGAAAGGAATCACAAGCTTTCTTTGGTGGTGTGGGTTTCTGGAGACTGCACATTTGAAATTACAGCTGGATTGTAAGCCCTATCAAGTGACTCGGAAAAAGAATTATTTTGTATGGGGCCTGGAGCAGCGACAGGCTTTTGAACAAATTAAGCAGGAAATAGTTCATGCAGTAGCCCCCGGGCCAGTTCGGACAGGGCAAGATGTTGAAAATGTGCTCTACATTGCAGCCGGGGAGAATGGCCCTAGCTCTAGTCTCTGGCAGAGAGAACCAGGGGAGACACAGGGTCAACCTCTGGGGTGTTGGGAGTCAGGGATACAGAGGATCAGAAGACTGCTGCACTCCAACTGAAAATGAGATACTGGCAGCATACAAAGGGGTCTGAACTGCTTCAGAGGTCATCAGAACTGAAGCACAGCTCCTCTCGGCACCCCGACTGCCAGTGCTGGGTGTTCAGATGGAATGTCCCCTCTACACACCATGCAACTGATGCCATGTGAAGTAAATGGGTCACATTAATCACACAATGGGATCGAATAGGGAGCCCCAGCTGTTCAGGAAAATTGGAAGTGATCACAAATCAGCCAGAAAGCAAAGATTTTGGAATGGTGCCAGAGGAAAAGGTAGCACGTGCTGAAGAGGCCCTACCATATACTGAGCTACCGGATAATGAGAAGCAATATGCCATGTTTACTGATGGGTCCTGTCACATTGTGGGAAAAAACTGAAGGTAGAAAGCAGCTGCTGAAGGAGAAGGTGTCGAGTCAGTTCGCAGAGGTGAAAGTAGTCCAGTTGACCTTGGATATCGCTGAGCGAGAAAAGTGGCCAGTGCTCTACCTCTGTACTCACTCATGGATGGTGGCAAATGCATTGTGGGGTGCTTACAGCAATGGAAACAGAGCAACTGGCAGCACAGAGGCAAACCTGTCCGGGCTGCTGAATTATGGCAAGATATTGCGGCTCGAGTAGAGAATCTGGTTGTGAAAGTATGCCATGTAGACACTCATGTACCCCAAGAAGCGGGCCACTGAATAACATCAGAACAACCAACAAGTGGATCAGGCTGCCAAGATTAAGGTGTCTCAAGTAGATCTGGACTGGCAACGTAAGGGTGAACAATTTCTGGCTCGCTGGGCCCATGACGACTCAGGCCATCATGGAAGAGATGCAACATATAGATGGGCTCATGACCTAGGGGTGGACTTAACCATGGATTTTATTGCACAGGCATGGTGGTTTAGGCCCTGCCAGGATCTGAACCACCCCATAGTTGTCCCTCCCCCACCCTCAGACCAGACGGGGCAGGGAGTAAAATATAAACTCCAGGGTTGAAATAAGGAAAATTTAATACAACAGTGTAACAAATAATAAACTGAACAACAACAATGATAATAACAGTAGTAACAATGAAGAGAATAAGAGATATAACGCACAGAGTACAGCAGTGAGGGTACCGACCACGAACACCACACGTCCCCCCAGCTCTTCCCGCGCTTGGCACCCAGATCTGACGTCAGCATGGTAGTGAATAACCCAGCTAGAGCTCCCTCCCCACATTCTAGGGAAACTTAACTTATCCTTGCTGAAACAGGACATAATCCACCCCTTTATTCTATACCATCTGTGTCATGCCATTTAGCAGTTAACAATAACAAAACAACAATTAATAAAGGCACAATATAATTCACAGCATGTTCTCACCCAGAATCAAGTCCCCTGTGCTATGCATCGGACGTCTCTGTTGTCCGGCATCACCCACCAGGTACACGCAGATCCTTGGGCAAAAGCAATCCCGTGGATGGGTTTGCCTTTGCCTGGTGCAGGACTAAACCAGACCATTTTTCCCAATATATTCCTCATGTGCACCACAGGGACTTTATCCCCATCTACAGCACGTGGAGGTTTCGACTGAGCCGGGCCAGCCCAATTGGCAGATCCTCTTGTGTTGACTAGCCAGGTGGCCTTTGCCAGATGTGTGTCCCAGTTTTTGAAGGTCCCACCTCCCAATCTTTCAGTGTAGTTTTTAACAGTCCATTGTAGCACTCAATCTTCCCAGAGGCTGGTGCATGGTAGGGGATATGGGAGACCCACTCGATGCCGTGTTCTTCTGCCCAGGCATCTATGAGGTTGTTTCGGAAGTGTGTCCCGTTGTCTGACTCAATTCTCTCTGGGGTGCCGTGTCGCCACAGGATTTGGGTTTCAAGGCCCAGGATGGTGTTCTGGGCAGTGGCATGGGGTGCTGGGTAAGTTTCCAGCCATCCAGTGGTTACTTCCACCATTGTGAGCATGTGGCACTTGCCTTGGCAGGCCTGTGGCAGTGTGATGTAGTCAATCTGCCAGGCCTCTCCATATCTATATTTCAGCCATCGCTCTTCATTCAGCTGGGGCTTCACCTGCTTGGCATGTTTGATTGCAGTACACATTTGTGGATGATCTCTGCAATGGTGTCAATGGTGAGGTCCACCCCTCGATCTTGAGCCCACCTGTATGTTGCATCTCTACCTTGGTGGCCTTGAGGTCTCGTGGGCCCACCGAGCTATGAACAGTTCACCTTTACGCTGCCAGTCCAAGTCCACCTGAGCCACTCTGATCTTAGCAGCTTGGTCTGCCTGCTGGTTGTGTCGATGTTCATCAGTGGCCCGACTCTTGGGTACATGGGCATCCACATGGCGCACCTTCACAACGAGGTTTTCCACCCGAGCTGCAATGTCCTTCCATACTTCAGCAGCCCAGACGGTTTTACCCTTATGTTGCCAGTTGCTCTGTTTCCATTGCTGCAACCATTTCCACAGGGTATTCGCCACTGCCCACAAGTCGGTGTAGAGGTAGAGCCTCGGCCACTTTTCTTGCTCAGCAATATCCAAAGCAAGCTGCATGGCTTTCACCTCTGCAAACTGGCTCGATTCACCCTGTCCCTCAGCAGCTTCAGTGACCCGTCGTGTGGGACTCCACACAGCAGCCTTCCACTGTCGATGTTTTCCCACAATGCAACAAGACCCATCAGTGAACAGGGCATATCGCTTCTCCTCATCCGGCAGCTCGTTATATGGTGGGGCCTCCTTAGCACGTGTCACCTCCTGTTCTGGTGACATCCTGGAATCTTTGCTCTCCGGCCAGTTCGTGATCACCTCTAGTATCCCTGGGTGGCTGGGGTTCCCTATTTGAGCCTATTGAGTTATCAATGCAACCCATTTACTCCACGTGGCATCGGTTCCATGATGTGTGGAGGAGGCCTTTCCTTTGAACATCCACCCCAGCACCGGCAGTCAGGGTGCCAGGAGGAGCTGTGTTTCAGTGCCGACCACTTCTGAGGCAGCCCAAACTCCTTCGTACACTGCCAGTATCTCCTTCTCAGTTGGTGTATAATTAGCTTCAGAGCCTTTGTATCCCCGGCTCCAAAAGCCTAGAGGTTGGCCTCGGGTTTCCCCAGGTGCTCTCTGCCAGAGGCTCCAGGTAGGGCCATTCTCCCCGGCTGCGGTGTAGAGCATGTTCTTAACCTCCTGCCCTTCCCGGACTGGCCCGAGGGCTACCGCTTGGGCAATCTCCCACTTAATCTGTTCAAAGGATTGTTGTTGCTCAGGGCCCCATTCAAAATCCTTCTTACGGGTTACATGGTAGAGAGGGCTCACAATCAGGCTGTAGTTTGGGATGTGCATCCTCCAGAACCCCACAGCGCCCAGGAAAGACTGAGTCTCCTTTTTAGAGGTTGGTGGGGCCATGGCTGTGATCTTATCACCTCCATTGGGATGTGGCGACGCCCATCTTGCTATTTTATCCCTAGGAATTGAATTTCCCTTGCAGGCCCCTTAACTTTCTTTTGCTTGACGGCAAAGCCAGCCTTCATGAGGATTTCAATTATCTTCTTCCCTTTCTCAAAGACTTCCTCAGCTATGTCCCCCCATACAATGATGTCATCAGTGTACTGCAGGTGTTCTGGAGCCCCATCTTTCTCCAGTGCAGTATGGACCAGTCCATGGCAAATGGTGGAGCTGTGGTTCCACCCCTGGGGCAATCGATTCCAGGTGTACTGGATGCCTCTCCAAGTGAACGCAAACTGTGGCCTGCACTCCGGCGCTATTGGAATGGAGAAGAACGCATTAGCAATGTCAATCGTGGCGTACCACTTGGCTGCCTTCGACTCCAGTTCATGCTGGAGCTCGAGCATGTCCAGCACTGC
This sequence comes from Athene noctua, assembly GCF_965140245.1. Lineage (NCBI taxonomy): Eukaryota > Metazoa > Chordata > Aves > Strigiformes > Strigidae > Athene > Athene noctua. The sequence goes on along the minus strand of NC_134046.1, from coordinate 14,716,377 downwards.
AGCGCTCATTGCTGGCGTAACTTCATTCAGGCCACGGTAGTCCACAGTTAGCCTCCATTCGCCATTAGGCTTTCTCACTGGCCATATAGGGCTGTTGAAGCGTGAGTGAGTTTTGCTGATCCCCTTCTGGCTTTCTAGTTGGCGGATCAGCTGATGGATGGGGACCAGGGAATCTCGGTCGGTGCGGTACTGCCGCCGGTGCACCGTCCTGGTAGCAATCGGCACTCGCTGCTCCTCAACCTTAAGCCGCCCCACCACTGAGGGATCCTCTGAGAGGCCGGGTAAGGTGGACAACTGTTCAACCTCCTCCAGGGCAGCTACACCAAAAGCCCACCGGTACCCTTTTGGGTCTCTGAAGTACCCTCTCCTGAGATAGTCTGTGCCCAGGATGCACGGGGCATCTGGGCCAGTCACAATGGGGTGCTTATGCCAGTCCCTCCCAGTCAGGCTCACTTCAGCTTCCAGTAGGGTCAGCTGTTGGGATCCCCCTGTCACTCCGGAGATGCAGATGGATTCAACCCCACTGCAGCTCGATGGCATCGGGGTGCACTGACCGCCAGTGTCCACCAAAGCCTTATACTCTTGTGGGTCTGACGTGCCAGGCCATCGAATCCACACTGTCCAGTAAATCCGATTATCCCTTTCCTCCACCTGGCTGGAGGCAGGGCCCCTCTAATCCTGCTCATCATCACTCACTTCTTGCAAGAATGATTTAGTGGTCCCCTCAAGAGGGTCAGACATAATGTTCTCCGTTCTATTCTGTTTGGGGGATTTCCGACTGGACACTGGAGCTGCGCTTTTTGTGGAGGACTCCCCTTTAGTGATGGTCTTCCCTTTCAGCTGCTCTACTCGTGCAGCTAGGGCGGCAGTGGGCTGTCCATCCCACCTCCTGTTTTCTCCATGGTCACAGAGGAAAAACCACAGGGTGCCTCGTGGTGTGTACCTTCTGCTGCCTTTCTCTTGGGTGGGGAAGCATCTACTTCTAATGGCTGACATGGGCCCATGCAGGTGAAATGTAGGATATGTCCTCTTTCATTTCCTGGAGCTTCTGAGACAGTTCCTTTACAGTTGAAACCCAGGAATGTTGGGATTAAGGGAGATTTCCCTCATATTGCCGGAGCTTGCCAACCACTCCATCCACTGTTAGAGTCTGGGTGTCTGTCCACCAGGACACTATGGCCAATGCTTTCGAGTGTGCTTCTGGTGCGCTCTTCAGGAACTTTCGCCACATCAGGTGTGTGCAAGGGGCCTGATCTGGGTCCATGGGTGACTGTTCATCATTCAGATCACGGTAAATCATGTCAAACACAGCCAGTTCCCTGAGATTCTGGATGCCTTTCTCAATGCTGGTCCATTTGCTTAGCTGACACAGGATATCATCCTTGCAGGTGTACCTCTCCCTTACACTGAGCAGGAGTCGCCTCCAAAGGCTGAGGGTTTGAGTCTGTTTCCCTGTCAATGCCAGCATCCTTGGCCAAAGATCCCAGCTGCTTGGCCTCTCTCCCCTCCATTTCAAAAACACTAGTTCCACTATCCTAGCAATGGAGCAGCCAGGTGCAAATCTGCTCACCTGGGAGGTGGCCAAAATCATTCCGCATTATCTCGCAACTCACTCAGAGATAGAGATCGGACGATCACCTCTGGCCCTTCCTCCTGTTCCTGTGCCTGGCCTGGCTCATCTCCATCCCCTACTTTGCGAGCTTTTTGGTGTATTTGGTTTTCTGTATCAGGGCTACTGATACTGGCACTGCTTGTCCCTCTGGCCCAGCTGCTGCACTAGTGGGGGCAATTGATACTGGCACTGGCTGTCTCTATGGCTCAGTTGCTGTACCAGTAAGTTCACTCTCAGATCCTGCAGCCCTTTCTCCCCCTTGAGGGCAGTGAGTAGCATTAAAAAGGACACAGTAGGCATGGGCAAGTCCCCAACACATTGCAGCGAGTTGTAGCTCCCGGGTTTTGTCAGACTGGCAACACACCTTTTTTAAGCACTCCGCCAGTTTGTCAAGGCTCTGCATTTGTTCGGGAGTGAAATTCCAAAGCATTGGAGGTGACCACTGACTCGGGCATTTGCCCATCTCTTCCCACACCCCTTGCCACTCACTATTATCTGACCTCAGGGCAGGTTTCCAGGTGCTGCTGTTGTTAGAGAAGTGCCGCGTGGCCAAAAACAAGATCTGGCAGACACCCAGAAAACATTGTGCCACAATTACACTGGCCTGGATGCTCCAAGGATAGTTAAAACTCTCAAAAACCGAGAGGATCTCTTCCCCTGGCTCACCCATAGAGGGGGTGAGACCCCTAACAAAAGCCCAGGCAGCAAATGGGTACCGGCCCGCCCCCACAAACAGCGATACAAACACATTATAAACAGACGGTAGCCAGTATAACAAAACAAGCCCCTTTAGACATTTTCCACCGACAACAAACATCAGCACTGGGAACACACAGTGGATATAAGGATTAATCCAGCCCCACCACGCAAGCAAGTGGGCCAGCATTGCAAACATTTCTTATCAAAACAATACAAATGAAAAAAGAAAAATTGCACCTAACAGATTGCTCTAACACACTCTGGTTAGGGTCTGTCCCTTTTTGATCCTTATTTCAACCCTCTCAAGCCCCAAGTTGGGTGCCAAAAAGAGGCTGTGGTGGTTTAGGCCCTGCCAGGATCTGAGACCAGGCCACGATTGTCCCTCCCCCACCCTCGGACCAGACGGGGCAGGGAGTAAAATATAAGCCCCAGGGTTGAAATAAGGAAAAATTTAATACAACAGTGTAACAAATAATAAACTAAACAACGGTAACAACAATGAACAGAATAAGAGATATACTGCATGGAGTACAGCAGTGAGGGTACCGACCACGAACACCACACGTCCCACTAGCTCTTCCCACGCTTGGCGCCCGGATCTGACGTCAGCATGGTAGTGAATAACCCAGCTAGAGCTCCCTCCCCACATTCTAGGGAAACTTAACCTATCCTAGCTGAACCAGGACAACAGGTAATCCATGAATGTGAGACATGTGCTATGATCAAGCAAGCCAAATGGTTAAAGCCCATTTGGTATGAAGGACGATGGTCAAAATATGAATATGGGGAGGCCTGGCAGATTGATTATATCACACTCCCACAAACTCAGCAAGGCAAATACTATGTGCTTACAATGGTGGAAGCAGCCACTGGTTGGTTGGAAACTCATGCCATGTCCCATGCCACTGCCTGGAACACCACTTTAGGTCTTGAGGAGAAAATCTTATGGCAGCATGGCACGCCAGAAGGAACTGAGTCAGGTAATGGGACACACTTCCAAAACAATCTCATAGACACCTGGGCCAAAGAACATGGCACTGAGTAGATGTATCACATTCCCTACCATGCACCAGCCTCTGGAAAAATTGAGCGATACAATACGTTGCTGAAAACTACACTGAGAGCAATGGGTGGTGGAAATTTCAAACACTGAGACATGCATTTAGCAAAAGTTATTCAATACCAGAGGAACTGCCAAGCAAGCTGGCCCTGCTCAGTCAAACCTCCTACATACCGTGGATGAGGATAAAGCCCCCATAGTGTGCATTAGGAATATGTTGGGGAAGGCCATCTGGGTTACTCCTGCATTGGGTAAAGGTAAACCCATATGTGGGATTACTTTTGCCCAAGGACCTGGGTGCACTTCGTGGGTGATGCAGAAGGATGGAGAGGTCCAATGTGTGCCTCAGGGAGATTTGATTTTAGGTGAGAATAGCCTATGAACCGGACTATCAAATACCCCTGTTACTGCATTTAGTGCCTTGCAACATCCCTGTGCCACATCCAAAGTCTTCTCTGCTCCACTGACTGAGCCAACTCCGCCTCATTCCTCAGCATTATAGACTGTCATAACAGATGGAACCAGAAATTACGCAGCAAACATTGTGGAAGGATGGACCATAGACTAAGGGAATGATATCTGTGAGACCTGAAAAAAAAGAGAGGGTGGTGATTCCTTAAGATGTATTTAGAAACCTGAGCATAACGGCGATGGTATGGAATAAAGAGTGGAGACTGTCCTGGTTTGACCAGGATGGAGTTAATTTTCATTGGAGTATTTCATAACATGTGATGTCATGAGGTGGGCTCTTGCTCTCCTGGGCTTGGGTCTCTCTCGTGTGCTGTCTGCTTGTCGGTCAGTATTGTTGCTGTGGGGGGCGGTCGCCGCGTTTGGTAAGCGACTATTGCATTTTACCTGTTTTTGAATTCACTATCGTTACTGTTGTTCTCTTGTTATATTTAGTAAATTCTTTCTTTTTATGTAACCCACAAATTCTCTCCTTTTGTTCCTCCCCTATCTTACCAGAGAGGGGGGAGAGGGACATGAACGGCCGGCCATGGACACGTGGGGTCTGGCTGCCAGCTGATTTCAAACCTCCACAGGCCCGCACGTGGTTACCTGAGCCCCTTCCCATGCCTGCAGTTCCCTAAGTCAGAAGCGGTTCCCAGCATGCAGTGGCAATGACTCTCATCTCTGCTTGCTTCTAGATCGGGCTGGGGGCAGTGGTTATCCAGCTTCTTGGCTGGATGTTGGTTTGGAGCCCTTGGGGCATCCTGGAGGTAAGTTCTCAATGTCCCTTTCCTTGAAAGAGTAAACTCTGACAAGGTGGCAAGAGCTTACTGAGGTGCAATTTCCCTTCAGATCCTCTCGAGGTCGATGGATTCCCGACTTCTGCATCTCTTGCTGTCCTCCAGTCTGAGAGCAGTCCCACAGGTAAGTCAGTGGGAGGAGGGAGCATCTACCTTTTTGTCTTTTTTCTGTGAAGTGCAAGTTGCTCCTTCTGTGGCTGATGTGCAGAGAGGGAAGGGGTTGGGCTCAGTGATGTGCCCCGGGGTGCTCTCCCTTGCCAGGCTGTTTTTGCTGGCCCCTGGCAGCCTGAGCTGCTCCCGGTGCTGGCTGCCACGCCAGCAGGCTTGTTGGGAGCCCTTTCTCCCGGCAGCTCCACGCGTGGTTCGTTCGTCCCAGCGTGGTGCCGCTGCAGGCACGCGGTAACTCTTTGCCCCGTGCTCCTGAGGGGAAGGGAGAGGGCAGTGCCGTGGAGTAAGCCCGTCCTTGACTTGCACTCGCTGCCGCTCCGCTCCGAGGAAGCACCTTGAGCGGTGTTACGGGAACTGATCTGTCGTGCGCTTCTTTGCAGTTGTGACCGTAGGCAAACACGATGCAGCTTCCCGGGAAGGGAAGGGGTCGAGCAGAGCCTCGCAGCAGCGATGCTGGGTTTCACGCCTTGCAGGTGCTGGCGAGCCCTGGAGCTGGTGCAGAGCCTCTGCTGCCAGTTGTGGCTTAAGCCAAGTCCCAAGGGCAGCTGCTGCCCCCAGTGTACTGTGAGGGCTCAGCGCTGGTTTGTGTAGACGTCATCAGGCAGATTTTTCTAAACCTGATCGATGCGTTTGAGCAGTGTGGCCTCTGGAAGGTGCCATCTCCCCGACGGGGAGCGGCTCCATCTGATCCAACTGTCCCGCTTGCTTCCTCAAGAGACAGACCGAGAGGCTGCGCAGGAGGCAGAATACCCAGAAGGAGGCAGTGGCTCCCTGCCAGCCTATGGAGCAAAAGCAGAGGGGATGCGAGCCGCCGCCACGCCAGGTAATTGCTGCCCCGCAGTCAGCCGGCATCACTCACCGGGATCGCTGTGTGTCAGCAAGAGCAGCCCAGAGCGGGATCCCTCCCGTGAGCTGAGGTCCAGAGCGATGCCCTGACTCCCAGACTGGGCAGAGGCTTCGAGGGAACCGCCCCACCCCCCTGCATCCTCTGTGCCTCAGCCACGTGCAGGCTTTACCTGTCGTCTCTGCTTTTTGGCAGTGATCGCAAAGCCTGGACAAGGCCACCGTGGCAGTGCGTATGAATTTTTTCAAACAGACTCAGGTACTGAGCATTCCTGCTGGGGTCCCTAAGTGGGAAACATGTCCCGAAACCTGGGAGCAGATGCGGGCGGTGGCCGTGCTGGGGAAAAGGCCGAAGGGGAGAGCAAGGCTCAAGTGTCTCTTCAGAAGGCCTGACTCCGTCCCCTCGGGGTGTGGGAGCTGGCCTGGGGGCAGGGAGGGTCAGGGGTGTGTGGCTCTGCCTGCTGCAGGGATGGCTTTTGTCCGTGTCCCTCAAAGGAGCAACCGGCCAAGCAGCTCCAATCCCCACCCTGTACTCTCCTTCTGGCCACCGGAGCTTTGTTTGGTGGGACAACCTGTCCCAAAGGGTGGGAGGGTGCTGCAAGCTGAGTGGTGTTTGCCAGACCGACTAATGTCCCGAATTGCTCCTCCAGATGCGGTCGGCGAGAGATCTCTGAGAATTTCTCACCCACGCAGTCACAGTGCTTTCAGACCTAGACAGATGCAGAAGCGCTGCAGGATCAGCGCAGCAGTAGTGGCGGTCGCTGCGCCGATTGTACTGCTGCTGTGCTGTGTCTGGATGGTGTGGCGGTGGAGAAAAGAGTGAGTTGATGATTTCCCCCCCACCCCACTGCTGCTTGTACTCCTTGGATGGCTGCTCGTGTCGTGCTGGGGAAGAGATTCCCCACGTGCCACCAGCACTCGAGGACCTCACCGGCCTCCTCTCTCCACAGGGCCATCTCTGCAGCCTCTGCACCAGAAATCAGCACCTCCCCCTCGGCCCTGCAGACCCAGACCAGCCACCCTGGCACCCCTGAGAGCGGGGATGAACGCCAACAACTGCTGCCAGCCTGGTCCCCCCCTACTTCGCGCCCCCCCAGCACCCCACCGTCCCCAACTCCCTCGGACCGCCTCAGCCTCTTACTGGGTGCCATGACACTGGATGACCCACCCAGCACCCCACCGTCCCCACCTCCCTTGCACCCCGCCAGCCTGTCACTGGATGGTATGATACCACACAATCCACCAGGCACCCCACCGTCCCCACCTCCCTCGCACCCCGCCAGCCTGTCACTGGATGGTATGATACCACACAATCCACCAGGCACCCCACCGTCCCCACCTCCCTCGCACCCCACCAGCCTGTCACTGGATGGTATGATACCACACAATCCACCAGGCACCCCACCGTCCCCACCTCCCTCGCACCCCGCCAGCCTGTCACTGGATGGTATGATACCACACAATCCACCAGGCACCCCACCGTCCCCACCTCCCTCGCACCCCACCAGCCTGTCACTGGATGGTATGATACCACACAATCCACCAGGCACCCCACCGTCCCCACCTCCCTCGCACCCCGCCAGCCTGTCACTGGATGGTATGATACCACACAATCCACCCAGCACCCCACCGTCCCCACCTCCCTCACAGCCCCCCAGCCTGTTACTGGGTGCTGTCACGCCACACAACCCACCCAGCACCCCGCCAACCCTTCGCTATCTGATACTGCATTCTGCACCCCATCCAGCTGCCCTGAGCCCCAGCCCAAACAGCCCCGCCAACCCCTGAGCACCCTCATTGAGGCCTCTAGCAAGGGCACAAGGCGCCCTATTAAGGCCAAACGGCACTTCTATCCCCACAGAATGTTCCACCACCAATCCTGGGGAACAGAGTTTTCTCCCCGGCTAAAGAGGGACAGAATGCTCAGGTACTAACATCAGCAAAACCCCTGTGACACGGCGGAGCTCGAGGCCCGGGTGCAGGTGTGGATGGCGACGGTGTCCATCCTCGGTGTCGGCAGGCAGGGGCCAGGCATGGGGCTCCTCTGACTGGTGGCGGGGCCCCGAGGGGCTGGCAGAGCATTCCCCTTACTCCTTCCAATCATGTAATAAAGTTTTATTTTAAATATAAGTTTCATTAGTCTCAAAATTTGACCAGTTGCTTGGGTCTGAATAGATTTCATCTTCAGACAGTCAGCAAGCTGTAGCAGTCACAGCAACTACAGCTATTAAACTTCGGTTCAAGAAGCAGCACTGTTTGCGTTCCACGGATGTAACCTCTCACCTGAAATGAGAATAAAAGTCTATCAGAAACATCATCTGCAGATGTACAGTTCTTCCTCCTTGGAATTTAAAAAGAATACAATCTAGGACCACAGCTCTGCAGCCAACAGACATAGACCAGTATGAGGCCGTAACATTTATCATTCTGGTGAAGTAAGTAATAGAGTGACTCTTTTCAGCTCCTGTAACAGTTACTGGCTCAAAGAAGATCACATGCTGCCTAAAGTAGTCATTTGCACTGCTTCTGCTAGTCTTAAATTACATGAAGTCCCTGCACAGGGATTCTTTTCTTATAAACATCACTCGTTACAGCCTATACCCTGACCTTGAATCGGGTGAAGCCGCCTTAGCAAAAGGCAACTTAAAATACACATTGTTTTCCGCTCAGCAGCACGTGGGTTTCTATAACTGCGGCCGACTCAACTTCGACATTAATGCAGCTCAAGACAATCTTGAAGTAAAGGTGTCTTAGAATATGGAAATCCAAATACTTGCCAGAGAGATGTGTGACTCACAGCGCCCTTCTTGGCAAGGTCCTCTTGAGAGCAGAGCCGGAGAGGAAAACTGCTTGTTTTCCCAAAGCAGCGGCAAAGATGAAGGCGTTCACCGCCAAGCACGACTGCCCTGCAGCTGCCTCCCCCCGCCCAGGGCCGAGGCTCCAGCCTGCCCCCAGCTTTCACCACACGATGGGGCTCCCAAGCTCACAATACCAGCACTAACCCCAACTCCTCACGGTGGTACCCCACGATTTCAGCAGCACGCCCTGCGCTGGGTGCTTCCTGCCTCATACAGACTCTCTCCCTGAGCAAGTTCCCGCCTCCATCTCCAGCCCTGCCTGGAACACCTGCACATCCAGCAGCCTGCTACAGACTCAGGCTGGTTACTTCCAGGGTTTTTTGTCTGAACGGCAGGGACTAGAGCAGGGGAAGGGGAGCAGCTCGACTGACGCCAATGTTGTTGTCCTTCATATTGCTTCCCCTCCCTTCACTCAACTGCCCCTGCACTGTCATCACCTGCTGCTACACGCTCGACTCATCACCTCTTTCCACAGGAGGCTCAGTAAGATTACAGAGTTTGACAGGAAAGGTTCAGTGTGATTTAAAAATCTTTTCCTCTTCTGTATTCACAGTTCTGGATTGCACTTTGCTTTGGATTAAGAAAGCGCTGAACTTGCTAGAGCCTTCCTCCTAATTTGCGTCCAAGAGGAGTGACAGTAGGAGAATCTCAGTGGGCTCTAGTGTGCTGAAGTAGACTTTGCATGCTTTTCTTGAGCTGTCAACTTAAAAGCTCTAAAATTTTCCTAAACTGCACAGGGGGGGGAAAAAAAGTCTCAGGAATGTACATGGTCTTGCTTAGTAGCACACAGTGGAACATCATAAGCCTCTGAAGCTATTCTCCAACCTGTAAAAGAGAACAAATCAGTTCAGGTGACAGGTACGATTTCTATTCGTTACTCTGCTGAAGGAACAAAATGCATATTGGTGGAAATAGCAAAAGCCCTGTTTCCTCCCAGTGTGCTCCTACAAGACAAACCCTTTATTCTCCCGGTTATTTGGTCCACTTTACAGCAGAGAAGAAACCACCTAAAGCTGAAAGTGGGTTTGTGGAAGGAATAGCTCCTCCACTAACTGTGCTTTACTGACACCTACGATACGCGGCGTGGAGATAAACGGATACCTCTACCTGAGGTATACAATACTGCCGTGCATCCTTCTGTGAAAAGATCATTTGGCAATTGTAAATTTGTTATGGGAAAACACTATTTTACTCTGGGGCTTAAATCCAGCTTTAGAAATTCAACGAATAAAACTAACCATAACAGACAAGTCAAAGCTGTAAATTAGAAACCAGTGTGAAGATTAAGACTAAACAGATTAGAGGGGTTTGGCTTAGTTTTTGTTTTTATGGTGTTTTGGTTTTGCTTTGGTTTTTTATTTTGTGCCAGATGACTTCACCTGCACTGAAAATAGGCACTGACCAAGAAAGCAAAAACTTTCATTAGAATGTAACGCTTGCCAGCTGAAGTCCTGGCACCTTCTTCAGAGTCCCCTGCTTATGCCCAAACACTTAAAATTTAAGACCTCTCTTTCGATGTGCTAGTCCATTTAGCAGCAATACACTGGAGTAAGTGTAAATCACACCAGAATACTTGTTTGAACTGGCAAATTTTACACAGAGGAGAAAAGGAGTACAAGCAGGCTCACAACGCTACACAGACTTACAGATGGGCTTTAACTCCAAGCACGAGCAGTACCAAAGGCCACAGGCCTAGACAGGGATGTGTGTCCGCTAGGTGCGTGTGTCCCTGGCATTTTTCACACAACACCCTAAAATGCATAGGTTATTGGTGACAATCAGTGGTATTAATCTAGTGTCTCAAACAGAAATGCCAATATTTTTTACAAAACCTAGATCTCCTTTACACAGAATTGCTTTAACACAAAGTCTTCTGGTTTTGCATAATTATACCATGAAATCTTACTCTTGTGCCACATTTTCAATCAGGTTTTGATTTTGACTTGTTTTTCTAACCATGCTGTTACAGCTGGAATATAAATATCCAGAAACCATGGCTTGAAAGGAATTAAAAGTCACTACTGCCCACTCATGCACTGAACGAAGCATGTCTCCTCCAGAAAGGTAAAGTATGTGACCATAATTAAGAATTTCTAACATGAACGCAGAACCAGAGTAATGCAAATCCTAGCATCCTCCTGTACAACGTTAGGATTAAACCACCTGCGCCTAAGTGGTGCGTGCGCTACAGCACCATACAATGCTGGCAAAAACCTCCGTGAAAGTAGAGAACACCTTGTAGTAAAGAAAACGACTAGACTAAAATGTTATCAGGTTTTCACAAATCCTTTTGGAATACACATCTGTCAGTGCACTGGCAGGCGAAACAGGTGTGTGAGCACACACTTTGGTTTGACTACAGCTTCAAACAGTACGAAGGCCTCTGCAGCGCACCTCTCAAAGGAAACCATCATTTTGGTTATTTCTTCCCACCTCAACAGGAATGTAATCTTACTGAGGAATAGACCAATGTGTATTCATTCACCTGGGTTGTGTCTCTTAGGACATGCTACTAGTAAGCAGCGGGCTAACGTTTTCTGCACAAAGTTTGCATGTTAACAGAACAGTTACATAGATTCAGCAAATAATGCAGTTAGTGCACGAGAACGTTTTCGAGAATGCTGTGCTACGTTATGAATTGGCAATAGAACTAAACATCTATTGCCCTTTCTGCGTCCTAGGAGCCTTTCGCCGTTTTGCAGACAAACTGATGTTTCCCCTACTGACAAAGGAGGAAAACACAGAAAGCATTTTCAAAGGGAAAGGGACATAGGGATACTGCTTGCTAGGAGCAGTAGAAAATCAAAGTGATTTGATGTTTCATCTGAGCTTCCTTTTGCCAAGACTCCTTAGTAGGCAAAAGAACTTCCCAGCATGACCTCTAGGAATGGAGGTTGCATTTAAGACCTACAAAGTATCACTTGTTGGGAAGCTCAGTGAAGAAAGTCACAACTTGACATTATAGATATCATTGTACAGCTATTTAGCAGGTCCTGCTTCACGAAGCCAGCTGTGACAGGGCAAAAAAACCACTATCAAATCTCTTGGTGCACACTGACTATGCTGGAAAGGCTGCAGCAAGTTTGAACACATGCTGTAAATAACACCTTGGGTAAGTTCAGGCTATGTAACGCCTGAGCGTTGCTGTGAACAGAACAGGTCAGATGTGGCAACAGGAGCCACACCAGTAAATAACTGCTCTGGTGAACCCCCTGGCAGCTGGGGATGCTTATACCTGCTTGGAGAACCAAGGAAGAGGGTGCCCTGTTCCCGGAAGATTGTTTAAATACAAAACAGTAGTGCTGTTGAAGGGACAGATACACTTCCTCCAAAATTCTCTCATGGATTAAATTTGACACATTTTTACAACTAAGCATCGTCCTGTACTATTTCTAGGTATGTTGTTAACGGAAGCCATTTCTCCATCCCAGTTAAGACTCGCACTGCAGTAACAAAACTGTCTGCGCAAGTACTACAATTAGAGAGGAGCATAAACAATGTAGAAGAGGCAAACCTATAAATGAGGATTATCATAACCTTGGGTTTCCACACCTATGTAATAAATATGATGATGATTTGTGTTATGAAATATATTGACCCTTAAAACAAATGTATGTGTTGTAAATATTTTATTATATATATATGTTAAAAGGAAAATTATTGTGATTTTGTCTTTAAATCATTTCAAGGCTTTGCAGTCTCAGACTATGTAACGACTATGTTGGCGTTTTGACTATGTTTTACTGCACCTAGCGGAAAAGTACCAGACAGGCCCTTGTATCTGACAGACCTTTGTTCTGATGGAAAAGTACCAGAAGGACCCTCATTTTGGCGGGAAGAGGAGAAGTGGAAAAACAGAGAACCCCCTTCAACACCACCAGAGAATCTGGGAAGATTCCAGAAACTCCACTAAGCTTGCGCGGACTAAACACACCCATCTTATGAATATGTATCAGAAAAGCGTATAAAGGGGGTGGGTTCCTTTACACGGTGTGCGTGGGTGGGGGAGAGGAGACTGCCTGGCATTCCCCATGCGGTTTTGCTTATTCTTATTTCAATAAAACTATAAAACTTTATTTGGATTTTGGCTGCTAAATTTATAACATCTATAAGAAATAAATAATCAAAGCGTAATTTGATTGTGTAAAGTCCTCCTCGAAAACCGACTGTGCTGTGCCATAAGCACGTTGCTGCTTGCCCGGGACACATTCTACGCTGGTGCTAACAACAATCCTGGAGCATAACGCAAGTGCTCAGTTTCGATCACTACAGCGTATACTGACGAGCGTTCAAGTTCAGTTTGGGGCAACCCAGCCCCTTACCCTGCTGTTTACCGACAGCACGTTTAGCTGCCAAAGGAGGGACGTTTCATGAGGCATTTCTGTCAACCTCTGCCTCCTCGTTCCCGAGCTTCGCTGTTCCTACGCCGCAGCGTGTTCTGCCGGCCCATCCCGTCTCTCACGCCCTCCCGCAGCCCACCCCGCCACAATCTCCTTCGGTCACCGTTCCCCGCCGCAGGTCAGGGCTCCTCGCTTCCCCGCCGGCAACGGCACCCGCGCTCCCGCCTCTCGCCGGGACAGAGGGCCGTAGACAACAGCGGCGCCCGCGGCCCGGGACGCTCCCCGCGCCGGGGCCAGCCCCGACCCTGCGGGGCGGCGGTGCTGCGGAGCGGAGGAGCCGGGCCAAGGGCCCCGCGCCCGCCCGAAACCGGGAGACGAGACGAGACGGGCCCGTCCGTCCACCCCACCGCCCCGGTCCGGCCCCTGGCGCCCAAGCCGCACCAGCCGTTTCCCACAGGCTACCCGCACCTCGCCGCCCGCCACGCAGGGCATGACAGCACCCCCGGAGCCCGGCCCCTGGCGCCGCCCCCGTTAACCTGCCGCAGGGTGACCCGGAGCCCGCCAACACCCTCACGGAGTCGCGGCCGCTCCTGACGCCGTTTGCCGCGCGACTCAACTCAACGCCAGGCCCGCCCATTGGAGCCGTTGGGCGGAGGGGGCCGCCCGTCTGTCATCCATCGCCTCTCACGCCCATTGGGTTTGGGGCCATGCGGCACCGCCTCCTCCTGGGACTCTCTCTTCTCATTGGGTAGTGGGAAAACGGTCTCCGCCCTCTCCGCCATTTACTTCAAGGCGCCTGAAGGCGCAGCCCCGAAATGGCGTCCTCGGCGGCCGGCGGGCCTCAGCCGCTCTCGGCGGAACCGAGCGGGACGGGGCTGAGCAGGATGGGGCTGCAGCGCTCTAGCTCCCCACCTCGGGGGCGCCTCTTCGTGCTGGTGCTGCCCGGAGCCCCGCGGCCTGGCCTCTCCTCCTCAGGAAGGGCCGGCCCGGCCCGGCCCGGGTGACCTTTGTGAGGGGTGCGCTCGACCCGTTAACCAAACTAGCGGTGGTTTGGTATGGGCTCTAGAGGAGGTCAAGGCCTGAGCTGTAGCTGCGCCAAGAACTTCTCTAGAAAGCCCCCAAAGGCGCAGAGACACCCAGCGAGCTTCAGTGCATGTGAGCTTGGAGCAGGGACCACGCAATGAACACATGAATAGCAGGTGTCTTTTCAGCCCGCTCTCCTGAGGGGGTGCGGAGTAACCAGGTAGGGATAGCGTTCCAGGTATGTACGCTATACGTACATGCAGATGCTGTCCAGAGCTCTTGTTGGCCTCCCAGCATCGCAAGAGTGGCTTCTCTCCTTGGCCCTGGCAGCTTTTCTTTTCATCGTAGTTTTGTAGTCTGTTTCAGTAGATGGTGGTCTGAGCGACACAACTGGAGTTTTCATTGCTTCGCTGACAGCATTCTCTGAGAGACGATAATCGTGTTTCACTGGGGAGCAGCCACTGAAGCGCTTTCTCTTCCTTCATCCTTCCCTGCAATCCCAATGAGCTCTTGAAGTAACGAGTTTGCATCGCTCCTGGCTGAGGAGAAGAAGAGCCGCCTCTTCTGCCAGCCACCCTGGGAAGTGATTCCTGTTGTCAGGTTGCTGGCCCTTGCAGTCGGGTGAGAGAAACCTCTAGCTCGCTGTTGACATTCTCTTGTGAACTGTGTATTTCTAGCAAAAGTTTGTGTGTACTTTTCTCTCTGCCTCTGCGTGGGGGTTTTATCCGGTTCTACTTCAGAAGCAATCTGACTTGCAAGGTGGTATGGCAGCGTAGTGTTGTTACTCGATCGCAATCCCTTTCCTGGTGATATTCATGACTGATTTTTTTCAATGTTTTGTGGCTGCACAGGGGCTATATAAGGGTATATCAAAGTCTTTTAGAGGAGGAGAGATGGTCCTCCAGCTTGTTAGTCGGCCTGCAATATCGGAGTCCTCAGGACTAATATGACCTCAGGGAGGGGAATGCTGTGCTTAAAGACAAACTTCAAACACGGATCTGTGTTCTCTGTCTCATAATTTCCACAACATCACTGGGATAGAGATGCCTTGAAAATGTGTGAATGCACAGAGTAGCCTTGTCAGTCTTTGTTCGTAAGTAAGCTTTTCTGTTTTCTTTTTCTGAGGAATTTTAGAAAGAATGAAACTTCTGCTTGTCCTTAACAATTCTATGAAAGTTTAGAGAGTCTGAAGGAGCAAGTTCTTAGGTGTGCGCTGTCTTGTCTTACTTGCCAAATGATGACTTTTATCAGAAGTGTGAGAAGGGAATGTGGAGCCTTGTTTTCAGTGATGAGAGCGACGAACAGGTTAAACAGTGGCCGGACACCTGTCTGGATAAGGCAGATGCTCTGCACGTCGAGGAAACTAAATGGTGATGCTTCAATGGCTAAAAGGTGAACCCCAGTGCTGTTTTCGTCCCTGTGCAGTAGAACTTTGTCAGGTAAATTTGGCCAGCTGCTTAATTAGTTTTTAATCTTTCCTGTCAGGAGTACTTTGAGTCTTTTTCTGATGGGTAGAGAAGCTCCACCCCCTGTTAGGGTGAGCAGCTTTTGTCAGGTCTCTGCTGGGTACGTCCGAGAGACACTTTGGCAGCACCTGCGCTCCCACCGTGGGTCACAAGATGGGGTATGAATACCCAGAGGTGCCGCCTTACCCCTGTAGTTTGCTTTGGCACCATCATAATTCTTGCGAGCACGCATGCAGCATTCTCGAGAAGTAGTGAATAGTTATGAAATGTTCTTTCTCGGAGCCCTATGCAGAAGGGCTGTGAGAGGTGTGTGTCAATTCAAGTACCCGTTTCTAGTCACGTACAGGTTGCGCTGCCTGTGCTGAGGGTTGCTGGAGGGCGGGATTTGCCGGAGGAGCAGGGTGCTGTCATGAGGGAAGTCCATCCCAGCTGTCAGATCAATGAGGAGGGATACAGAAGCATTTTTCAAAAATGAAGCATTCCATAGAGGAGACCTTTCTTTCCAAAGCGGGAGACACTTGCTGAGCATTAGTGTTCTTCTGGGCCTGCGCTTTGGCCAGAGGCAACGCTGGTTCGTTGGTGGCCGTTGCTCGTTACACCCGTAGCTGGGAAGTGGCTTTGGTTTTGGCTTAGAGAACAGTTCCGCAGTTATGTCCAGTCAGGCACCGGAGAGTGCTTGACGTGAGAAGTTTTTCTTTGGAAAGTGAATCGCTTTATCACTTTTTACCCAAGTAAGTCTTGCATTTTAAAAGAAATGCCGGCCCAGCTGTTTTACTGCAGCGCACGGTGGTTGTGGATTAGCGGGCCGTTCTCGGTAGCGCTAGTTATTTGAAAAGCAGATCAAGGGACACTGAAAGTATGTACAGAAGAAGGAAATTCAGCTGTATAAAGCACTTGTTAGAATAAATCTGTCAAGTGAAGTTCTTTGGCAGGCGGGTGATGTGGAAAGCCTGAGTTCTGACCCAAATTGGTAGGAGCAGGCCCCTGGACAGAGCTGCTTGAGGGGACGAGTTCTCCTCCCTGGAGGGGCAGCTCCAGCGGCTCTCCTCAAGCGCCCTGAGAGCCGTCCCCACGCAGCCTCGGCAAGAGCTTACTGAGGTGCAATTTCCCTTCAGATCCTCTCGAGGTCGATGGATTCCCGACTTCTGCATCTCTTGCTGTCCTCCAGTCTGAGAGCAGTCCCACAGACAAGTCAGTGGGAGGAGGGAGCATCTACCTTTTTGTCTTTTTTCTGTGTGAAGTGCAAGTTGCTCCTTCTGTGGCTGATGTGCAGAGAGGGAAGGGGTTGGGCTCAGTGATGTGTCCCGGGGTGCTCTCCCTTGCCAGGCTGTTTTTGCTGGCCCCTGGCAGCCTGAGCTGCTCCCGGTGCTGGCTGCCACGCCAGCAGGCTTGTTGGGAGCCCTTTCTCCCGGCAGCTCCACGCGTGGTTCGTTCGTCCCAGCGTGGTGCCGCTGCAGGCACGCGGTAACTCTTTGCCCCGTGCTCCTGAGGGGAAGGGAGAGGGCAGTGCCGTGGAGTAAGCCCGTCCTTGACTTGCACTCGCTGCCGCTCCGCTCCGAGGAAGCACCTTGAGCGGTGTTACGGGAACTGATCTGTCGTGCGCTTCTTTGCAGTTGTGACCGTAGGCAAACACGATGCAGCTTCCCGGGAAGGGAAGGGGTCGAGCAGAGCCTCGCAGCAGCGATGCTGGGTTTCACGCCTTGCAGGTGCTGGCGAGCCCTGGAGCTGGTGCAGAGCGTCTGCTGCCAGTTGTGGCTTAAGCCAAGTCCCAAGGGCAGCTGCTGCCCCCAGTGTACTGTGAGGGCTCAGCGCTGGTTTATGTAGACGTCATCAGGCAGATTTTTCTAAACCTGATCGATGCGTTTGAGCAGTGTGGCCTCTGGAAGGTGCCATCTCCCCGACGGGGAGCGGCTCCATCTGATCCAACTGTCCCGCTTGCTTCCTCAAGAGACAGACCGAGAGGCTGCGCAGGAGGCAGAATACCCAGAAGGAGGCAGTGGCTCCCTGCCAGCCTATGGAGCAAAAGCAGAGGGGATGCGAGCCGCCGCCACGCCAGGTAATTGCTGCCCCGCAGTCAGCCGGCATCACTCACCGGGATCGCTGTGTGTCAGCAAGAGCAGCCCAGAGCGGGATCCCTCCCGTGAGCTGAGGTCCAGAGCGATGCCCCGACTCCCAGACTGGGCAGGGGCTTCGAGGAAACCGCCCCACCCCCCTGCTTCCTCTGTGCCTCAGCCACGTGCAGGCTTTACCTGTCGTCTCTGCTTTTTGGCAGTGATCGCAAAGCCCGGACAAGGCCACCGTGGTGGAGCGTATGAATTTTTTCAAACAGACTCAGGTACTCTCTCCTTCTGGCCACCGGAGCTTTGTTTGGTGGGACAACCTGTCCCAAAGGGTGGGAGTGTGCTGCAAGCTTAGTGGTGGTTGCCAGACCAACCGACGTCCCGAATTGCTCCTCCAGATGTGGTCGGCGAGAGAACTCCGAGCATTTCTCCTCTCCCACACGGTTAAAGTGGTTTCATGACTGGAGAGATGCAGAAGCGCTGCAGGATCAGCGCAGCAGTAGTGGCGGTCGCCGTGCCAATTGCACGGCTGCTGTGCTGGGTCTGGATGCGTCGGCAGTAGAGAAACGAGTGAGTTTTTCGCCACCTCACTGCTCCTTGGATGGCTGCTCGTGGGTCACGCTGGGGAAGAGATTCCCCACGTGCCACTTGCACTCGAGGGCCACAGCGGCCTCCTCTCTCCACAGGAGGAATCTCTGCTGCTTCCGCACAGCAGCTGGAAACCGTCAGCTGCCCCTTGCCCCCGCAGACCCGGACCAGCCGCCCCAGCACACCTGAGAGCGGGGATGAACGCCAGCAACGGCTGCCACCCTGGTCCCCACCTCTCTCGCACGCCCCCAGCCCGTTCCTGGGTGCCATGACGCCACACGACCCACCCAGCACCCCAGCGTCCCCACCGCCCCTGTGCCCCGCCAACCCTTCCCCATCTGATATTAACTTCTGCACCCCACTCAGCAGCCCTGAGCCCCAGCCCTAACAGCCCCCCGCAACCCCTGAGGCGCACTGGTTCGGCCCTCTAGCAAGGGCACAAGCCGCCCTATCAAGGCCAAGTGGCACCTTTACCGCCACAGAACCTTCCACCACCGATCCCATGGAACAGAGTTTTCTCCCCGCCTAAAGAGGGACAGAGTGCTCAGGTAATAACATCAGCAAAACCCCTGTGGCACAAGCGTTGGCGGAGCTCAAGGCCCGGGTGCAGGCGTGGATGCCCTTGGTGTCGGCAGGCAGGAGCCAGGCATGGGGCTCCTCTGACTGGTGGCAGGGCCCCAAGGGGCTGGCAGAGCATTCCCCTTAGTCCCTCCAGTCATGTAATTAAGTTTTAATTTAAATATGTTTCATTAGTATCAAAATTTGACCAGTTGCTTGGGTCCAAAAAGATTTCACAGAACCAGCTAGGTTGGGAAGGACCTTGAAGATCATCTAATCCGACCATTAACCTAGCACTGACAGTTCCCAACTACACCAGATCCCTCAGCGCAATGTCGACCTGAGACGGGGAGTCTAAACAATCTTAGATTGATGATGCAAGGCCTGCGCAAAAACAAGGGGAGGCGTATGGGACTGTTTGAAAAAGACATACCAGGTGCTGATAATGTTGCTAGGCTACTATCTCCTAGCCCAAAGAGAAGTTTCTTATGGTCCTTGAAGTTGTATGTTCCAGCAACAAATCATCCTAGATTCTAGCACAAACTGGCCTGGCGGTTTGGCCAGGGCCCAGGGAAACAACTGAGGCTGCGCAGAGCGACAGGGTGAAAAGTTCATCAGCGAGGAAGAAGAGGTACTTCATCTTTACGACCCCTCCCCAGGAAGTTGCGACCCCAGCCCGGAGCTTGAAGAGCTCATTGCGCAGGCACAAGAGGAGGAGACCTGATTACCATGAGAAGCGAGGGGAGGCGGGGGTAGACTATGTATATGCATAGGCGTTCTATGAATACGCACTATTCTGTAACATATAAGCCAGACGGGAGCTGCAAACGATGCGCATGCTTGTGGTGGAGCGATTCCCCCCATGTGCCCAGCGCTGAATAAACATACCCACTTTATAACTCCAAAAGTTATAGAGTGATTTCTCCGCAAAACAGACCCTACTGTTAAACCCCTCCAGGGATGGGGACTCCACCACCTCCCTGGGCAGCCCATTCCAACGCCCAACAGCCCCTTCTGGAAGTAAATACTTCCTGATATCCAGTCTAAACCTTCCCTGGGGCAACTTGAGGCCATCACCTCTTGTCCTCTTGCTTATTACTTGGTTAAAGAGGCTCATCCCCATCTCTCTGCCACCTTTCAGGTAGCTGTAGAGGGCGATGCGGTCTCCCCTCAGCCTCCTCCAGACTAAACAACCCCAGTTCACTCAGGCGTTCCTTGTACGACCTGTGCTCCAGACCCTGCCCCAGCTTCGCTGCCCTTCTCCGGACACGCTCGAGTCATTCAATGTCCTTTTTGTAGTGAGGGGCCCAAAACATCAAATCTCTTGGTGCCTGTACGCTGGAAAGGCTGCAGCAAGCTTGAACACGCACTGTAAATAACGCCTCGGGTAAGTTCAAGCTATATAACGCCCGAGCATTGCTGTGAACAGCACACGTCAGATGTGACAACAGGAGCCACGCCAGTAAATAACTGCTCTGGTGAACCCCCTGGCAGCTGGGGATGCTTATACCTGCTTGGAGAACCAAGGAAGAGGATGCCCTGTTCCCGAAAGATTGTTTAAGTAAGTTAAAGAAATAGTGGTGCTTTTGCAGGGACAGGTTTGCTTCCTCCAAAATTCTCTCATGGCTTAAATTTGATGCATTTTTACGACTAAGCATCGTCCTGTACTATTCCTAGGTATGTTGTTAACGGAAACCATTTTTCCATCTGTACTGGGTCTGGCTGAACTGGAATTGGTTTTCCCCTACCGCAGCCCTCACGGTGCTGTGGTTTATGTTGGGAGCTGCAGGGCGTTGATAGCACCCTGGTGTTGTGGCTGCTGCTGAGCAGTGCTTACACAGCACCAAGGCTCTTTCTGATATTTCCCCCAGTGGGACAGGGTGGGCGAGATCTTGGGAGGGGACACAGCCAGGACAGCTGACCCAAACCGACCAAAGGGATATTCCAGACCATGTGACGTCTGCTCAGTATAAAGCTGGGAGAAAGGAGGAAGGGGGTGGGATCACCCTTGGTCCTCCGAGGCAACCACTACGCGTATGGGAGCCCTGCTTCCTGAGAAGGCCCGACAACGCCTGTCCATGGGAAGCAGAGCATAAATCTGTTTGCTTTTGCTTCCGCACGTGGACTTTTGCTTCGCTTTGCTTATATTAAATCTGCTTTTGTTTCACCCGCAAGGGTTAGTTTATCTTCTTTCCCCTCTTTACCCTGTTGAAAAAACAAAGGGAAAGGGCGGGGGGGGAAGTGATAGAGCGACTTGGTGGATACCTGGCATTTAGCCAGAGTCAAACCATCACAGTCTATTCTGGCGCCCAACATGGGGCAAAACAACGGCAGTTTTATCTTAAACGTGCTGTAGCTGTAGTAGTTATTAAGCAACAAGCTCTTGTGCTGGTCACGGGCTTGTTTATTGCGCTGCTTATCTTTATTTTGTTAAGCTCGGGAACATGCTGCAAGGAATCGGGAACATCATGAGTGGTTTTATTTTGCAGGCTCCCGAGGTACTTAGTCATCCTTATATTAGTACATTGATACTCTTTATTAATGCTGTTCGCCTGTTGTGGGTTGTGTGGAGCTCGGTATGCTTTTGGTGTAAGAGAACGCAAATTTTGCGTGAATCGGTGCCAAAATGTGCTCTGAGGCGGCCTGTTCCTGGGTGGCAGGGAGAGTGGAAGGAGTTGGGCAGATTCCTAGGACGGTTATCACTTCCTGTAGCCTGGGATCTCACCCCTGAACAGGCAAGCAACCCCACAAAATTGACACATCACCTGATAGAGGGGTGTCTTGCCTATCCCAATGAGAATCAGCAACTTCTAGCACTTTACTGGGGCCTGGCCTGTGCTTATCGAGCTGCAGTTCAGCACTCTCAAAGGACTGTGGTTGACATGGGAACTCAGACAATAACAACAGAAACAGAGATTGCCCCAGTAGTAAAAAAGAAACAACGGACAAGGAGAACAACAGGCCCGTACCCTCGATTAATAAGGGAGGAGAAAGAAGAGGAAGAAGCTGGTCCTTCAGCAAAGGTATCAGAAGAGGGAATAACAGAACTGAAACAGGAGGCAGAAACTACCCGGTCCCTGACGTCATCAGAACTGCGAGATCTGCGGAAAGACTATTGCCGCCAGCCGGGTGAGCGGATCGCTGCCTGGCTGCTGCGATGCTGGGATAATGGGGCAGATGCTCAACAGCTGGAAGGTAAGGAAGCCCAACAGCTGGGTTCCCTTGCTAGAAATCGAGGAATTGAAAGGGGAATTGGAAAAGAGACAGCACTTTGCAGTCTGTGGAGACGGCTCCTTTCAGTGTTAAAGCAAGGTATCCTTTCAAGGAAGATCTTATGGACAACACCCCAGGGAAGTGGGCTACTGCAGATGAAGGTGTCCAGTACCTGAGAGAATTAGCAGTGATGAAAGTCATCTATGGTGATCCAGATAATGATGAAGCCCCTAAAAATCCAGAGGATGTCCCATGTACACGGGTCATGTGGAGGAAGGTGATTAAAGGTGCGCCATCCTCATATTCTGCCGGCTTGGCTGCAATGTACTACCCAGAAATGGATGCAGGAGAAGGACTAAGATGTACGCCAACTGTGGAGGCAGTCTCTTCCTGGCTTCAGAACTCTGAAGAGAGTCTTGGTACCTCCTCATCTCTGCGGGCGAGTGCCCTGGATGTTAGGAGCTCCCCAAGAAATCATTTCTCTTCTGTCCCAGTCGGGGGGAAAGGGAAGCCAAGGCGCATGACACGTGGCGAACTCTGGTTCTTCCTGCGCGACCAGGGGGAGGACATGAGGAAGTGGGATGGTCAACCCACCTTTAAGTTGGAAGCACGTGTACATGAATTGCGAGGAAAGACCCCTGCCAAGAAGAAGACATCCAAGAAGGTTGTTAATGTAGCTGGTGTAAAACCACAAGGAAGTAACCAGCGATCTCCCAGATACAGAAAGGCTGAGATCACCTCCCTTGACCCTGAAGAAGGAATCTCCGGCCTGGCACGGCAAGAGTCAGACAGTGACTACTCCGACCAAGAATGGGAATAGAGGGCCCCTGCCTCCAGCCAGGAGGAGGAAAGGGATGATCGGGTGTATTGGACAGTGTGGATTCGATGGCCTGGCACATCAAATCCACAGAAGTACCAGGCTTTAATTGACACCGGGGCACAATGTACACTAATGCCATCAAGTTATAGAGGGGCAGAACCTATCTGGATCTCAGGAGTGACAGGGGGCTGTCGAGTACTATCAGTATTGGAGGCCGAGGTTAGCTTGACTGGGGACAAGTGGGAAAAACATCCCATTGTAACTGGCCCAGAAGCCCCTTGCATCTTGGGCATTGACTATCTCAAGAGGGGATACTTCAGAGACCCAAAAGGATACCGATGGGCTTTTGGTGTGGCCAGTATGAATACAGAAAAGGTAAAACAGTTGTCTAATCTGCCTGGCCTCTCAGAAGATCCTTTTGTTGTGGGACTGTTGCAAGTTGAAGAACAACAGGTGCCAATTGCTATAAGGACTGTGCACCGACGGCAGTATTGTACAAACCGAGACTCTCTGGCTCCCATCCAAGAATTGATTCGTCAACTGGAGAACCAAGGTGTCATCAGTAAGACACATTCGCCTTTTAATAGCCCAATATGGCCGGTGCGAAAGTCTGACGGAGGGTGGAGGTTAACAGTAGACTATCGTGGCCTGAATGAAGTGACGCCACCACTGAGTGCTGCTGTACCAGATATGTTAGAGCTCCAATATGAACTGGAGTCAAAGGCAGACAAGTGGTATGCCACAATCGATATTGCCAATGCATTCTTTTCAATTCCTTTGGCAGAAGAGTGCAGGCCACAGTTTGCTTTCACGTGGAGGGGTGTCCAGTATACCTGGAATCGACTGCCCCAGGGGTGGAAGCACAGCCCCGCTATTTGTCATGGACTAATTCAAACTGCACTGGAAAAGGGTGATGCCCCTGAACATCTACAACACATCGATGACATCATTGTGTGGGGCAATGAGGCAGAAGAAGTGTTCAAGAAAGGACAAAGAGTAATTAAGATTCTTCTGAGAGCTGGGTTTGCCATAAAGAAAAGCAAGGTCAAGGGACCAGCAAAAGAAATTCAGTTCTTGGGAATAAAATGGCAAGATGGACGCCGTCATGTGCCATTGGATGATGTCAACAAGATAGCAACTATGTCTCCACCGACCAACAAGAAGGAAACACAAGCTTTCCTAGGACTTGTGGGATTTTGGAGGATGCATATTCCAGGTTACAGTCAGCTTGTGAGCCCTCTCTATCAAGTGACCCGAAAGAAGAACAATTTTCAGTGGGGTCCTGAGCAGCAGCAAGCCTTTGAGCACATCAAACAAGAGATAGCTCGGGCGGCAGCTCTTGGGCCTGTTCGGACAGGACCAGCTGTGCAAAATATACTTTACACATCAACTGGGGAGCACGGACTCACATGGAGCCTCTGGCAGAAGATACCAGGTGAAACTCGAGGTCGACCATTAGGATTTTGGAGCCGGGGATATCAAGGATCAGAAGCCCACTACACTCCGACTGAAAAGGAGATACTGGCAGCATATGAGGGGATTCGAGCTGCTTCAGAAGTTGCTGGTACAGAAGCACAGCTCCTCTTGGCACCACGGTTGCCTGTATGACACGGGATGTTCAAAGGAAACATCCCTTCCACACACCATGCAACCAGTGCTACCTGGAGTAAATGGGTCGCGTTAATCACGCAACGGGCTCGACTGGGGAAACCCAACCATCCAGGGATCCTGGAAGAGATCATGGACTGGCCAGAAGGTAGAGATTTTGGAGCGTCGCCTGAGGAGGTGGCTCGTGCCCAAGAGGCACCGCCATATAACGAGTTACCAGAAGATGAGAGGCATTATGCTCTCTTTACTGATGGATCCTGTCGTGTGGTAGGAAGCCATCGGAAGTGGAAAGCTGCTGTGTGGAGTCCCACAAGACAAGTCGTTGAGGCCACTGAAGGAGAAGGAGAGTCAAGTCAGTTTGCAGAAGTAAAAGCGATCCAACTAGCCCTAAAGATTGCTGAACGGGAGAAGTGGCCAGTACTATATCTCTACACGGACTCCTGGATGGTGGCTAATGCCCTGTGGGGGTGGCTACAGGAGTGGAAGAAGACCAATTGGCAGCGCAGAGGTAAACCCATCTGGGCTGCTGCATTGTGGCAGGACATCGCTGCCCGAGTGGAAAACATGGCTCTAAAGGTACGTCATGTAGATGCTCATGTGCCCAAAAGGCATGCCACTGAAGAACATCAAAACAATGAGCAAGCAGACAAAGCTGCCAAGATTGAAGTAGCTCGGCTGGACCTGGACTGGGAGCGTAAGGGTGAGCTGTTTGTAGCTCGATGGGCCCATGAAACATCAGGGCATCTTGGCAGAGATGCAACGTACAGATGGGCTCGTGATCGAGGGGTGGACCTGACCGTGGAGGCCATCTCACAGGTCACTCACGAATGTGAAACATGTGCTGCAATCAAGCGAGCCACACGAGTAAAGTCTCCCTGGAACAGAGGGCGACGGCTGAGTTTTCAATATGGTGAGGCCTGGCAGATTGACTCTATTGGACCACTGCCACGAACACGCCAACGCAAGCGCTACATACTCACCATGGTAGAAGCAACTATGGATTGGCTAGAAACATACCCTGTAAATCATGCCACTGCCCGAAATACCATCCTGGGTCTTGAAAGGCAAATTTTATGGCGGCGTGGTACTCCTGAAAGAATCGAATCAGACAACGGGACCCATTTTTGAAATAATCTTATAAACTCCTGGGCAAAGAAACATGGCATTGAGTGGGTGTATCACATCCCTTACTACCCACAAGAAGGAAAAGATTGAAAGATATAATGGACTGTTGAAGACTATGTTGAGCGCATTGGACAATGGGGGATGGAAGCGCTGGGATGTAAATTTAGCAGAAGCCACTTGGCTAATTAATACCAGAGGATCTGTTAACCGTCCTGGTCCTGCCCAAACAAACCCCCTTCATACTGTGGGAGGAGATAAGGTCCCCGTAGTACACACAGGGAAATGGCTGGGGAAGGCAGTGTGGATTGCTCCTCCCTTGGGAAAAGGCAAGCCCACTCGTGGGATTGTCTTTGCTCAGGGACCTGGATGTACTTGGTGGGTAATGCGGGAGGATGGGACTACTCAGTGTGTGCCTCAAGAACATTTAACCTTGGGGGGAAAGTAATCTGTGGGATGAGTTGTATGTTGCAGGAAGTGATGGAGGAAGTAGGAACGACGAAGAGTGAACCAGATACGTGCAATGATGACCCAAACCTAGCCGGTGCTGGAGTCCAACGGTCAAGCATACTTCTGTCCTGAGCATCTATCTTGACAGATGGAAGCCAAGTCACTGAACATCTGAAGGACTGAAGAAAGCTTATGGAATGGATAAATGAATATTATGTGGGACCTGGGCAAAACGTAAATGGTATGGAATAAGGGGTGGAGACTGTACTGGGTCTGGCTGAACTGGAATGGGTTTTCCCCTACCGCAGCCCTCACGGTGCTGTGGTTTATGCTGGGAGCTGGCAGGGTGTTGGCAGCACCCTGGTGTTGTGGCTGCTGCTGAGCAGTGCTTACACAGCACCAAGGCTCTTTCTGATATTTCCCCCAGTGGGACAGGGTGGGCGAGATCTTGGGAGGGGACACAGCCAGGACAGCTGACCCAAACCGACCAAAGGGATATTCCAGACCATGTGACGTCTGCTCAGTATAAAGCTGGGAGAAAGGAGGAAGGGGGTGGGATCACCCTTGGTCCTCCAAGGCAACCACTACGCGTATGGGAGCCCTGCTTCCAGAGAAGGCCCGACAACGCCTGTCCATGGGAAGTAGAGAATAAATCTGTTTGCTTTTGCTTCCACGCGCGGACTTTTGCTTCGCTTTGCTTATATTAAATCTGCTTTTGTTTCACCCACAAGGGTTAGATTATCTTCTTTCCCCTCTTTACCCTGTTGAGAAAACAAAGGGAAAGGGGGGGGCAAGCGATAGAGCGACTTGGTGGATACCTGGCATTTAGCCAGAGTCAAACCATCACCCCATCCCAATGAAGACTCGCATTACTGTCCGAAAAACTGTCTGCGTAAAGTACTACAATTAGAGAGGAGCATAAACAACATAGAATAGGAGAGGCCAAGGGCCCCGCGCCCGCCTGCAACAGGGAGACGAGACGAGACGGGCCCGTCCGTCCCCCCCACCGCCCCGGTCCGGCCCCTGGCGCCCAAGCCGCACCAGCCGTTTCCCGCAGGCTACCCGCACCTCGCCACCCGCCACGCAGGGCATGACAGCACCCCCGGAGCCCGGCCCCTGGCGCCGCCCCCGTTAACCTGCCGCAGGGTGACCCGGAGCCCGCCAACACCCTCACGGAGTCGAGGCCGCTCCTGACGCCGTTTGCCGCGCGACTCAACGCCAGGCCCGCCCATTGGAGCCGTTGGGCGGAGGGGGCCGCCCGTCTGTCATCCATCGCCTCTCACGCCCATTGGGTTTGGGGCCATGCGGCACCGCCTCCTCCTGAGACTCTCTCTTCTCATTGGGTAGTGGGAAAAGGGTCTCCGCCCCCTCCGCCATTTACTTCAAGGCGCCTGAAGGCGCAGCCCTGAAATGGTGTCCTCGGCGGCCGGCGGGCCTCAGCCGCTCTCGGCGGAACCGAGCGGGACGGGGCTGAGCAGGATGGGGCTGCAGCGCTCTAGCTCCCCACCTCGGGGGCGCCTCTTCGTGCTGGTGCTGCCCGGAGCCCCGCGGCCTGGCCTCTCCTCCTCAGGAAGGGCCGGCCCGGCCCGGCCCGGGTGACCTTTGTGAGGGGTGCGCTCGACCCGTTAACCAAACTAGCGGTGGTTTGGTATGGGCTCTAGAGGAGGTCAAGGCCTGAGCTGTAGCTGCGCCAAGAACTTCTCTAGAAAGCCCCCAAAGGCGCAGAGACACCCAGCGAGCTTCAGTGCATGTGAGCTTGGAGCAGGGACCACGCAATGAACACATGAATAGCAGGTGTCTTTTCAGCCCGCTCTCCTGAGGGGGTGCGGAGTAACCAGGTAGGGATAGCGTTCCAGGTATGTACGCTATACGTACATGCAGATGCTGTCCAGAGCTCTTGTTGGCCTCCCAGCATCGCAAGAGTAGCTTCTCTCCTTGGCCCTGGCAGCTTTTCTTTTCATCGTAGTTTTGTAGTCTGTTTCAGTAGATGGTGGTCTGAGCAACACAACTGGAGTTTTCATTGCTTCGCTGACAGCATTCTCTGAGAGACGATAATCGTGTTTCACTGGGGAGCAGCCACTGAAGCGCTTTCTCTTCCTTCATCCTTCCCTGCAATCCCAATGAGCTCTTGAAGTAACGAGTTTGCATCGCTCCTGGCTGAGGAGAAGAAGAGCCGCCTCTTCTGCCAGCCACCCTGGGAAGTGATTCCTGTTGTCAGGTTGCTGGCCCTTGCAGTCGGGTGAGAGAAACCTCTAGCTCGCTGTTGACATTCTCTTGTGAACTGTGTATTTCTAGCAAAAGTTTGTGTGTACTTTTCTCTCTGCCTCTGCGTGGGGGTTTTATCCGGTTCTACTTCAGAAGCAATCTGACTTGCAAGGTGGTATGGCAGCGTAGTGTTGTTACTCGATCGCAATCCCTTTCCTGGTGATATTCATGACTGATTTTTTCAATGTTTTGTAGCTGCACAGGGGCTATATAAGGCTATATCAAGGTCTTTCAGAGGAGGAGAGATGGTCCTCCAGCTTGTTAGTCGGCCTGCAATATCGGAGTCCTCAGGACTAATATGACCTCAGGGAGGGGAATGCTGTGCTTAAAGACAAACTTCAAACACGGATCTGTGTTCTCTGTCTCATAATTTCCACAACATCACTGGGATAGAGATGCCTTGAAAATGTGTGAATGCACAGAGTAGCCTTGTCAGTCTTTGTTCGTAAGTAAGCTTTTCTGTTTTCTTTTTCTGAGGAATTTTAGAAAGAATGAAACTTCTGCTTGTCCTTAACAATTCTATGAAAGTTTAGAGAGTCTGAAGGAGCAAGTTCTTAGGTGTGCGCTGTCTTGTCTTACTTGCCAAATGATGACTTTTATCAGAAGTGTGAGAAGGGAATGTGGAGCCTTGTTTTCAGTGATGAGAGCGACGAACAGGTTAAACAGTGGCCGGACACCTGTCTGGATAAGGCAGATGCTCTGCACATCGAGGAAACTAAATGGTGATGCTTCAATGGCTAAAAGGTGAACCCCAGTGCTGTTTTCGTCCCTGTGCAGTAGAACTTTGTCAGGTAAATTTGGCCAGCTGCTTAATTAGTTTTTAATCTTTCCTGTCAGGAGTACTTTGAGTCTTTTTCTGATGGGTAGAGAAGCTCCACCCCCTGTTAGGGTGAGCAGCTTTTGTCAGGTCTCTGCTGGGTATGTCCGAGAGACACTTTGGCAGCACCTGCGCTCCCACCGTGGGTCACAAGATGGGGTATGAATACCCAGAGGTGCCGCCTTACCCCTGTAGTTTGCTTTGGCACCATCATAATTCTTGCGAGCACGCATGCAGCATTCTCGAGAAGTAGTGAATAGTTATGAAATGTTCTTTCTCGGAGCCCTATGCAGAAGGGCTGTGAGAGGTGTGTGTCAATTCAAGTACCCGTTTCTAGTCACGTACAGGTTGCGCTGCCTGTGCTGAGGGTTGCTGGAGGGCGGGATTTGCCGGAGGAGCAGGGTGCTGTCATGAGGGAAGTCCATCCCAGCTGTCAGATCAATGAGGAGGGATACAGAAGCATTTTTCAAAAATGAAGCATTCCATAGAGGAGACCTTTCTTTCCAAAGCGGGAGACACTTGCTGAGCATTAGTGTTCTTCTGGGCCTGCGCTTTGGCCAGAGGCAACGCTGGTTCGTTGGTGGCCGTTGCTCGTTACACCCGTAGCTGGGAAGTGGCTTTGGTTTTGGCTTAGAGAACAGTTCCGCAGTTATGTCCAGTCAGGCACCGGAGAGTGCTTGACGTGAGAAGTTTTTCTTTGGAAAGTGAATCGCTTTATCACTTTTTACCCAAGTAAGTCTTGCATTTTAAAAGAAATGCCGGCCCAGCTGTTTTACTGCAGCGCACGGTGGTTGTGGATTAGCGGGCCGTTCTCGGTAGCGCTAGTTATTTGAAAAGCAGATCAAGGGACACTGAAAGTATGTACAGAAGAAGGAAATTCAGCTGTATAAAGCACTTGTTAGAATAAATCTGTCAAGTGAAGTTCTTTGGCAGGCGGGTGATGTGGAAAGCCTGAGTTCTGACCCAAATTGGTAGGAGCAGGCCCCTGGACAGAGCTGCTTGAGGGGACGAGTTCTCCTCCCTGGAGGGGCAGCTCCAGCGGCTCTCCTCAAGCGCCCTGAGAGCCGTCCCCACGCAGCCTCGGCAAGAGCTTACTGAGGTGCAATTTCCCTTCAGATCCTCTCGAGGTCGATGGATTCCCGACTTCTGCATCTCTTGCTGTCCTCCAGTCTGAGAGCAGTCCCACAGACAAGTCAGTGGGAGGAGGGAGCATCTACCTTTTTGTCTTTTTTCTGTGTGAAGTGCAAGTTGCTCCTTCTGTGGCTGATGTGCAGAGAGGGAAGGGGTTGGGCTCAGTGATGTGCCCCGGGGTGCTCTCCCTTGCCAGGCTGTTTTTGCTGGCCCCTGGCAGCCTGAGCTGCTCCCGGTGCTGGCTGCCACGCCAGCAGACTTGTTGGGAGCCCTTTCTCCCGGCAGCTCCACGCGTGGTTCGTTCGTCCCAGCGTGGTGCCGCTGCAGGCACGCGGTAACTCTTTGCCCCGTGCTCCTGAGGGGAAGGGAGAGGGCAGTGCCGTGGAGTAAGCCCGTCCTTGACTTGCACTCGCTGCCGCTCCGCTCCGAGGAAGCACCTTGAGCGGTGTTACGGGAACTGATCTGTCGTGCGCTTCTTTGCAGTTGTGACCGTAGGCAAACACGATGCAGCTTCCCGGGAAGGGAAGGGGTCGAGCAGAGCCTCGCAGCAGCGATGCTGGGTTTCACGCCTTGCAGGTGCTGGCGAGCCCTGGAGCTGGTGCAGAGCGTCTGCTGCCAGTTGTGGCTTAAGCCAAGTCCCAAGGGCAGCTGCTGCCCCCAGTGTACTGTGAGGGCTCAGCGCTGGTTTGTGTAGACGTCATCAGGCAGATTTTTCTAAACCTGATCGATGCGTTTGAGCAGTGTGGCCTCTGGAAGGTGCCATCTCCCCGACGGGGAGCGGCTCCATCTGATCCAACTGTCCCGCTTGCTTCCTCAAGAGACAGACCGAGAGGCTGCGCAGGAGGCAGAATACCCAGAAGGAGGCAGTGGCTCCCTGCCAGCCTATGGAGCAAAAGCAGAGGGGATGCGAGCCGCCGCCACGCCAGGTAATTGCTGCCCCGCAGTCAGCCGGCATCACTCACCGGGATCGCTGTGTGTCAGCAAGAGCAGCCCAGAGCGGGATCCCTCCCGTGAGCTGAGGTCCAGAGCGATGCCCCGACTCCCAGACTGGGCAGGGGCTTCGAGGGAACCGCCCCACCCCCCTGCTTCCTCTGTGCCTCAGCCACGTGCAGGCTTTACCTGTCGTCTCTGCTTTTTGGCAGTGATCGCAAAGCCCGGACAAGGCCACCGTGGTGGAGCGTATGAATTTTTTCAAACAGACTCAGGTACTCTCTCCTTCTGGCCACCGGAGCTTTGTTTGGTGGGACAACCTGTCCCAAAGGGTGGGAGGGTGCTGCAAGCTTAGTGGTGGTTGCCAGACCAACCGACGTCCCGAATTGCTCCTCCAGATGTGGTCGGCGAGAGAACTCCGAGCATTTCTCCTCTCCCACACGGTCAAAGTGGTTTCATGACTGGAGAGATGCAGAAGCGCTGCAGGATCAGCGCAGCAGTAGTGGCGGTCGCCGTGCCAATTGCACGGCTGCTGTGCTGGGTCTGGATGCGTCGGCAGTAGAGAAACGAGTGAGTTTTTCGCCACCTCACTGCTCCTTGGATGGCTGCTCGTGGGTCACGCTGGGGAAGAGATTCCCCACGTGCCACTTGCACTCGAGGGCCACAGCGGCCTCCTCTCTCCACAGGAGGAATCTCTGCTGCTTCCGCACAGCAGCTGGAAACCGTCAGCTGCCCCTTGCCCCCGCAGACCCGGACCAGCCGCCCCAGCACACCTGAGAGCGGGGATGAACGCCAGCAACGGCTGCCACCCTGGTCCCCACCTCTCTCGCACGCCCCCAGCCCGTTCCTGGGTGCCATGACGCCACACGACCCACCCAGCACCCCAGCGTCCCCACCGCCCCCGTGCCCCGCCAACCCTTCCCCATCTGATATTAACTTCTGCACCCCACTCAGCAGCCCTGAGCCCCAGCCCTAACAGCCCCCCGCAACCCCTGAGGCGCACTGGTTCGGCCCTCTAGCAAGGGCACAAGCCGCCCTATCAAGGCCAAGTGGCACCTTTACCGCCACAGAACCTTCCACCACCGATCCCATGGAACAGAGTTTTCTCCCCGCCTAAAGAGGGACAGAGTGCTCAGGTAATAACATCAGCAAAACCCCTGTGGCACAAGCGTTGGCAGAGCTCAAGGCCCGGGTGCAGGCGTGGATGCCCTTGGTGTCGGCAGGCAGGAGCCAGGCATGGGGCTCCTCTGACTGGTGGCAGGGCCCCAAGGGGCTGGCAGAGCATTCCCCTTAGTCCCTCCAGTCATGTAATTAAGTTTTAATTTAAATATGTTTCATTAGTATCAAAATTTGACCAGTTGCTTGGGTCCAAAAAGATTTCACAGAACCAGCTAGGTTGGGAAGGACCTTGAAGATCATCTAATCCGACCATTAACCTAGCACTGACAGTTCCCAACTACACCAGATCCCTCAGCGCAATGTCGACCTGAGACGGGGAGTCTAAACAATCTTAGATTGATGATGCAAGGCCTGCGCAAAAACAAGGGGAGGCGTATGGGACTGTTTGAAAAAGACATACCAGGTGCTGATAATGTTGCTAGGCTACTATCTCCTAGCCCAAAGAGAAGTTTCTTATGGTCCTTGAAGTTGTATGTTCCAGCAACAAATCATCCTAGATTCTAGCACAAACTGGCCTGGCGGTTTGGCCAGGGCCCAGGGAAACAACTGAGGCTGCGCAGAGCGACAGGGTGAAAAGTTCATCAGCGAGGAAGAAGAGGTACTTCATCTTTACGACCCCTCCCCAGGAAGTTGCGACCCCAGCCCGGAGCTTGAAGAGCTCATTGCGCAGGCACAAGAGGAGGAGACCTGATTACCATGAGAAGCGAGGGGAGGCGGGGGTAGACTATGTATATGCATAGGCGTTCTATGAATACGCACTATTCTGTAACATATAAGCCAGACGGGAGCTGCAAACGATGCGCATGCTTGTGGTGGAGCGATTCCCCCCATGTGCCCAGCGCTGAATAAACATACCCACTTTATAACTCCAAAAGTTATAGAGTGATTTCTCCGCAAAACAGACCCTACTGTTAAACCCCTCCAGGGATGGGGACTCCACCACCTCCCTGGGCAGCCCATTCCAACGCCCAACAGCCCCTTCTGGAAGTAAATACTTCCTGATATCCAGTCTAAACCTTCCCTGGGGCAACTTGAGGCCATCACCTCTTGTCCTCTTGCTTATTACTTGGTTAAAGAGGCTCATCCCCATCTCTCTGCCACCTTTCAGGTAGCTGTAGAGGGCGATGCGGTCTCCCCTCAGCCTCCTCCAGACTAAACAACCCCAGTTCACTCAGGCGTTCCTTGTACGACCTGTGCTCCAGACCCTGCCCCAGCTTCGCTGCCCTTCTCCGGACACGCTCGAGTCATTCAATGTCCTTTTTGTAGTGAGGGGCCCAAAACATCAAATCTCTTGGTGCCTGTACGCTGGAAAGGCTGCAGCAAGCTTGAACACGCACTGTAAATAACGCCTCGGGTAAGTTCAAGCTATATAACGCCCGAGCATTGCTGTGAACAGCACACGTCAGATGTGACAACAGGAGCCACGCCAGTAAATAACTGCTCTGGTGAACCCCCTGGCAGCTGGGGATGCTTATACCTGCTTGGAGAACCAAGGAAGAGGATGCCCTGTTCCCGAAAGATTGTTTAAGTAAGTTAAAGAAATAGTGGTGCTTTTGCAGGGACAGGTTTGCTTCCTCCAAAATTCTCTCATGGCTTAAATTTGATGCATTTTTACGACTAAGCATCGTCCTGTACTATTCCTAGGTATGTTGTTAACGGAAACCATTTTTCCATCTGTACTGGGTCTGGCTGAACTGGAATTGGTTTTCCCCTACCGCAGCCCTCACGGTGCTGTGGTTTATGTTGGGAGCTGCAGGGCGTTGATAGCACCCTGGTGTTGTGGCTGCTGCTGAGCAGTGCTTACACAGCACCAAGGCTCTTTCTGATATTTCCCCCAGTGGGACAGGGTGGGCGAGATCTTGGGAGGGGACACAGCCAGGACAGCTGACCCAAACCGACCAAAGGGATATTCCAGACCATGTGACGTCTGCTCAGTATAAAGCTGGGAGAAAGGAGGAAGGGGGTGGGATCACCCTTGGTCCTCCGAGGCAACCACTACGCGTATGGGAGCCCTGCTTCCTGAGAAGGCCCGACAACGCCTGTCCATGGGAAGCAGAGCATAAATCTGTTTGCTTTTGCTTCCGCACGTGGACTTTTGCTTCGCTTTGCTTATATTAAATCTGCTTTTGTTTCACCCGCAAGGGTTAGTTTATCTTCTTTCCCCTCTTTACCCTGTTGAAAAAACAAAGGGAAAGGGCGGGGGGGGAAGTGATAGAGCGACTTGGTGGATACCTGGCATTTAGCCAGAGTCAAACCATCACAGTCTATTCTGGCGCCCAACATGGGGCAAAACAACGGCAGTTTTATCTTAAACGTGCTGTAGCTGTAGTAGTTATTAAGCAACAAGCTCTTGTGCTGGTCACGGGCTTGTTTATTGCGCTGCTTATCTTTATTTTGTTAAGCTCGGGAACATGCTGCAAGGAATCGGGAACATCATGAGTGGTTTTATTTTGCAGGCTCCCGAGGTACTTAGTCATCCTTATATTAGTACATTGATACTCTTTATTAATGCTGTTCGCCTGTTGTGGGTTGTGTGGAGCTCGGTATGCTTTTGGTGTAAGAGAACGCAAATTTTGCGTGAATCGGTGCCAAAATGTGCTCTGAGGCGGCCTGTTCCTGGGTGGCAGGGAGAGTGGAAGGAGTTGGGCAGATTCCTAGGACGGTTATCACTTCCTGTAGCCTGGGATCTCACCCCTGAACAGGCAAGCAACCCCACAAAATTGACACATCACCTGATAGAGGGGTGTCTTGCCTATCCCAATGAGAATCAGCAACTTCTAGCACTTTACTGGGGCCTGGCCTGTGCTTATCGAGCTGCAGTTCAGCACTCTCAAAGGACTGTGGTTGACATGGGAACTCAGACAATAACAACAGAAACAGAGATTGCCCCAGTAGTAAAAAAGAAACAACGGACAAGGAGAACAACAGGCCCGTACCCTCGATTAATAAGGGAGGAGAAAGAAGAGGAAGAAGCTGGTCCTTCAGCAAAGGTATCAGAAGAGGGAATAACAGAACTGAAACAGGAGGCAGAAACTACCCGGTCCCTGACGTCATCAGAACTGCGAGATCTGCGGAAAGACTATTGCCGCCAGCCGGGTGAGCGGATCGCTGCCTGGCTGCTGCGATGCTGGGATAATGGGGCAGATGCTCAACAGCTGGAAGGTAAGGAAGCCCAACAGCTGGGTTCCCTTGCTAGAAATCGAGGAATTGAAAGGGGAATTGGAAAAGAGACAGCACTTTGCAGTCTGTGGAGACGGCTCCTTTCAGTGTTAAAGCAAGGTATCCTTTCAAGGAAGATCTTATGGACAACACCCCAGGGAAGTGGGCTACTGCAGATGAAGGTGTCCAGTACCTGAGAGAATTAGCAGTGATGAAAGTCATCTATGGTGATCCAGATAATGATGAAGCCCCTAAAAATCCAGAGGATGTCCCATGTACACGGGTCATGTGGAGGAAGGTGATTAAAGGTGCGCCATCCTCATATTCTGCCGGCTTGGCTGCAATGTACTACCCAGAAATGGATGCAGGAGAAGGACTAAGATGTACGCCAACTGTGGAGGCAGTCTCTTCCTGGCTTCAGAACTCTGAAGAGAGTCTTGGTACCTCCTCATCTCTGCGGGCGAGTGCCCTGGATGTTAGGAGCTCCCCAAGAAATCATTTCTGTCCCAGTCGGGGGGAAAGGGAAGCCAAGGCGCATGACACGTGGCGAACTCTGGTTCTTCCTGCGCGACCAGGGGGAGGACATGAGGAAGTGGGATGGTCAACCCACCTTTAAGTTGGAAGCACGTGTACATGAATTGCGAGGAAAGACCCCTGCCAAGAAGAAGACATCCAAGAAGGTTGTTAATGTAGCTGGTGTAAAACCACAAGGAAGTAACCAGCGATCTCCCAGATACAGAAAGGCTGAGATCACCTCCCTTGACCCTGAAGAAGGAATCTCCGGCCTGGCACGGCAAGAGTCAGACAGTGACTACTCCGACCAAGAATGGGAATAGAGGGCCCCTGCCTCCAGCCAGGAGGAGGAAAGGGATGATCGGGTGTATTGGACAGTGTGGATTCGATGGCCTGGCACATCAAATCCACAGAAGTACCAGGCTTTAATTGACACCGGGGCACAATGTACACTAATGCCATCAAGTTATAGAGGGGCAGAACCTATCTGGATCTCAGGAGTGACAGGGGGCTGTCGAGTACTATCAGTATTGGAGGCCGAGGTTAGCTTGACTGGGGACAAGTGGGAAAAACATCCCATTGTAACTGGCCCAGAAGCCCCTTGCATCTTGGGCATTGACTATCTCAAGAGGGGATACTTCAGAGACCCAAAAGGATACCGATGGGCTTTTGGTGTGGCCAGTATGAATACAGAAAAGGTAAAACAGTTGTCTAATCTGCCTGGCCTCTCAGAAGATCCTTTTGTTGTGGGACTGTTGCAAGTTGAAGAACAACAGGTGCCAATTGCTATAAGGACTGTGCACCGACGGCAGTATTGTACAAACCGAGACTCTCTGGCTCCCATCCAAGAATTGATTCGTCAACTGGAGAACCAAGGTGTCATCAGTAAGACACATTCGCCTTTTAATAGCCCAATATGGCCGGTGCGAAAGTCTGACGGAGGGTGGAGGTTAACAGTAGACTATCGTGGCCTGAATGAAGTGACGCCACCACTGAGTGCTGCTGTACCAGATATGTTAGAGCTCCAATATGAACTGGAGTCAAAGGCAGACAAGTGGTATGCCACAATCGATATTGCCAATGCATTCTTTTCAATTCCTTTGGCAGAAGAGTGCAGGCCACAGTTTGCTTTCACGTGGAGGGGTGTCCAGTATACCTGGAATCGACTGCCCCAGGGGTGGAAGCACAGCCCCGCTATTTGTCATGGACTAATTCAAACTGCACTGGAAAAGGGTGATGCCCCTGAACATCTACAACACATCGATGACATCATTGTGTGGGGCAATGAGGCAGAAGAAGTGTTCAAGAAAGGACAAAGAGTAATTAAGATTCTTCTGAGAGCTGGGTTTGCCATAAAGAAAAGCAAGGTCAAGGGACCAGCAAAAGAAATTCAGTTCTTGGGAATAAAATGGCAAGATGGACGCCGTCATGTGCCATTGGATGATGTCAACAAGATAGCAACTATGTCTCCACCGACCAACAAGAAGGAAACACAAGCTTTCCTAGGACTTGTGGGATTTTGGAGGATGCATATTCCAGGTTACAGTCAGCTTGTGAGCCCTCTCTATCAAGTGACCCGAAAGAAGAACAATTTTCAGTGGGGTCCTGAGCAGCAGCAAGCCTTTGAGCACATCAAACAAGAGATAGCTCGGGCGGCAGCTCTTGGGCCTGTTCGGACAGGACCAGCTGTGCAAAATATACTTTACACATCAACTGGGGAGCACGGACTCACATGGAGCCTCTGGCAGAAGATACCAGGTGAAACTCGAGGTCGACCATTAGGATTTTGGAGCCGGGGATATCAAGGATCAGAAGCCCACTACACTCCGACTGAAAAGGAGATACTGGCAGCATATGAGGGGATTCGAGCTGCTTCAGAAGTTGCTGGTACAGAAGCACAGCTCCTCTTGGCACCACGGTTGCCTGTATGACACGGGATGTTCAAAGGAAACATCCCTTCCACACACCATGCAACCAGTGCTACCTGGAGTAAATGGGTCGCGTTAATCACGCAACGGGCTCGACTGGGGAAACCCAACCATCCAGGGATCCTGGAAGAGATCATGGACTGGCCAGAAGGTAGAGATTTTGGAGCGTCGCCTGAGGAGGTGGCTCGTGCCCAAGAGGCACCGCCATATAACGAGTTACCAGAAGATGAGAGGCATTATGCTCTCTTTACTGATGGATCCTGTCGTGTGGTAGGAAGCCATCGGAAGTGGAAAGCTGCTGTGTGGAGTCCCACAAGACAAGTCGTTGAGGCCACTGAAGGAGAAGGAGAGTCAAGTCAGTTTGCAGAAGTAAAAGCGATCCAACTAGCCCTAAAGATTGCTGAACGGGAGAAGTGGCCAGTACTATATCTCTACACGGACTCCTGGATGGTGGCTAACGCCCTGTGGGGGTGGCTACAGGAGTGGAAGAAGACCAATTGGCAGCGCAGAGGTAAACCCATCTGGGCTGCTGCATTGTGGCAGGACATCGCTGCCCGAGTGGAAAACATGGCTCTAAAGGTACGTCATGTAGATGCTCATGTGCCCAAAAGGCATGCCACTGAAGAACATCAAAACAATGAGCAAGCAGACAAAGCTGCCAAGATTGAAGTAGCTCGGCTGGACCTGGACTGGGAGCGTAAGGGTGAGCTGTTTGTAGCTCGATGGGCCCATGAAACATCAGGGCATCTTGGCAGAGATGCAACGTACAGATGGGCTCGTGATCGAGGGGTGGACCTGACCGTGGAGGCCATCTCACAGGTCACTCACGAATGTGAAACATGTGCTGCAATCAAGCGAGCCACACGAGTAAAGTCTCCCTGGAACAGAGGGCGACGGCTGAGTTTTCAATATGGTGAGGCCTGGCAGATTGACTCTATTGGACCACTGCCACGAACACGCCAACGCAAGCGCTACATACTCACCATGGTAGAAGCAACTATGGATTGGCTAGAAACATACCCTGTAAATCATGCCACTGCCCGAAATACCATCCTGGGTCTTGAAAGGCAAATTTTATGGCGGCGTGGTACTCCTGAAAGAATCGAATCAGACAACGGGACCCATTTTTGAAATAATCTTATAAACTCCTGGGCAAAGAAACATGGCATTGAGTGGGTGTATCACATCCCTTACTACCCACAAGAAGGAAAAGATTGAAAGATATAATGGACTGTTGAAGACTATGTTGAGCGCATTGGACAATGGGGGATGGAAGCGCTGGGATGTAAATTTAGCAGAAGCCACTTGGCTAATTAATACCAGAGGATCTGTTAACCGTCCTGGTCCTGCCCAAACAAACCCCCTTCATACTGTGGGAGGAGATAAGGTCCCCGTAGTACACACAGGGAAATGGCTGGGGAAGGCAGTGTGGATTGCTCCTCCCTTGGGAAAAGGCAAGCCCACTCGTGGGATTGTCTTTGCTCAGGGACCTGGATGTACTTGGTGGGTAATGCGGGAGGATGGGACTACTCAGTGTGTGCCTCAAGAACATTTAACCTTGGGGGGAAAGTAATCTGTGGGATGAGTTGTATGTTGCAGGAAGTGATGGAGGAAGTAGGAACGACGAAGAGTGAACCAGATACGTGCAATGATGACCCAAACCTAGCCGGTGCTGGAGTCCAACGGTCAAGCATACTTCTGTCCTGAGCATCTATCTTGACAGATGGAAGCCAAGTCACTGAACATCTGAAGGACTGAAGAAAGCTTATGGAATGGATAAATGAATATTATGTGGGACCTGGGCAAAACGTAAATGGTATGGAATAAGGGGTGGAGACTGTACTGGGTCTGGCTGAACTGGAATGGGTTTTCCCCTACCGCAGCCCTCACGGTGCTGTGGTTTATGCTGGGAGCTGGCAGGGTGTTGGCAGCACCCTGGTGTTGTGGCTGCTGCTGAGCAGTGCTTACACAGCACCAAGGCTCTTTCTGATATTTCCCCCAGTGGGACAGGGTGGGCGAGATCTTGGGAGGGGACACAGCCAGGACAGCTGACCCAAACCGACCAAAGGGATATTCCAGACCATGTGACGTCTGCTCAGTATAAAGCTGGGAGAAAGGAGGAAGGGGGTGGGATCACCCTTGGTCCTCCAAGGCAACCACTACGCGTATGGGAGCCCTGCTTCCAGAGAAGGCCCGACAACGCCTGTCCATGGGAAGTAGAGAATAAATCTGTTTGCTTTTGCTTCCACGCGCGGACTTTTGCTTCGCTTTGCTTATATTAAATCTGCTTTTGTTTCACCCACAAGGGTTAGATTATCTTCTTTCCCCTCTTTACCCTGTTGAGAAAACAAAGGGAAAGGGGGGGGCAAGCGATAGAGCGACTTGGTGGATACCTGGCATTTAGCCAGAGTCAAACCATCACCCCATCCCAATGAAGACTCGCATTACTGTCCGAAAAACTGTCTGCGTAAAGTACTACAATTAGAGAGGAGCATAAACAACATAGAATAGGAGAGGCCAAGGGCCCCGCGCCCGCCTGCAACAGGGAGACGAGACGAGACGGGCCCGTCCGTCCCCCCCACCGCCCCGGTCCGGCCCCTGGCGCCCAAGCCGCACCAGCCGTTTCCCGCAGGCTACCCGCACCTCGCCACCCGCCACGCAGGGCATGACAGCACCCCCGGAGCCCGGCCCCTGGCGCCGCCCCCGTTAACCTGCCGCAGGGTGACCCGGAGCCCGCCAACACCCTCACGGAGTCGAGGCCGCTCCTGATGCCGTTTGCCGCGCGACTCAACGCCAGGCCCGCCCATTGGAGCCGTTGGGCGGAGGGGGCCGCCCGTCTGTCATCCATCGCCTCTCACGCCCATTGGGTTTGGGGCCATGCGGCACCGCCTCCTCCTGAGACTCTCTCTTCTCATTGGGTAGTGGGAAAAGGGTCTCCGCCCCCTCCGCCATTTACTTCAAGGCGCCTGAAGGCGCAGCCCTGAAATGGTGTCCTCGGCGGCCGGCGGGCCTCAGCCGCTCTCGGCGGAACCGAGCGGGACGGGGCTGAGCAGGATGGGGCTGCAGCGCTCTAGCTCCCCACCTCGGGGGCGCCTCTTCGTGCTGGTGCTGCCCGGAGCCCCGCGGCCTGGCCTCTCCTCCTCAGGAAGGGCCGGCCCGGCCCGGCCCGGGTGACCTTTGTGAGGGGTGCGCTCGACCCGTTAACCAAACTAGCGGTGGTTTGGTATGGGCTCTAGAGGAGGTCAAGGCCTGAGCTGTAGCTGCGCCAAGAACTTCTCTAGAAAGCCCCCAAAGGCGCAGAGACACCCAGCGAGCTTCAGTGCATGTGAGCTTGGAGCAGGGACCACGCAATGAACACATGAATAGCAGGTGTCTTTTCAGCCCGCTCTCCTGAGGGGGTGCGGAGTAACCAGGTAGGGATAGCGTTCCAGGTATGTACGCTATACGTACATGCAGATGCTGTCCAGAGCTCTTGTTGGCCTCCCAGCATCGCAAGAGTAGCTTCTCTCCTTGGCCCTGGCAGCTTTTCTTTTCATCGTAGTTTTGTAGTCTGTTTCAGTAGATGGTGGTCTGAGCAACACAACTGGAGTTTTCATTGCTTCGCTGACAGCATTCTCTGAGAGACGATAATCGTGTTTCACTGGGGAGCAGCCACTGAAGCGCTTTCTCTTCCTTCATCCTTCCCTGCAATCCCAATGAGCTCTTGAAGTAACGAGTTTGCATCGCTCCTGGCTGAGGAGAAGAAGAGCCGCCTCTTCTGCCAGCCACCCTGGGAAGTGATTCCTGTTGTCAGGTTGCTGGCCCTTGCAGTCGGGTGAGAGAAACCTCTAGCTCGCTGTTGACATTCTCTTGTGAACTGTGTATTTCTAGCAAAAGTTTGTGTGTACTTTTCTCTCTGCCTCTGCGTGGGGGTTTTATCCGGTTCTACTTCAGAAGCAATCTGACTTGCAAGGTGGTATGGCAGCGTAGTGTTGTTACTCGATCGCAATCCCTTTCCTGGTGATATTCATGACTGATTTTTTCAATGTTTTGTAGCTGCACAGGGGCTATATAAGGCTATATCAAGGTCTTTCAGAGGAGGAGAGATGGTCCTCCAGCTTGTTAGTCGGCCTGCAATATCGGAGTCCTCAGGACTAATATGACCTCAGGGAGGGGAATGCTGTGCTTAAAGACAAACTTCAAACACGGATCTGTGTTCTCTGTCTCATAATTTCCACAACATCACTGGGATAGAGATGCCTTGAAAATGTGTGAATGCACAGAGTAGCCTTGTCAGTCTTTGTTCATAAGTAAGCTTTTCTGTTTTCTTTTTCTGAGGAATTTTAGAAAGAATGAAACTTCTGCTTGTCCTTAACAATTCTATGAAAGTTTAGAGTTTGAATGAGGAAGTTCTTAGCTGTGTGGTGTCCTGTCTTACTTCCCAAATGAAAAGAAGCATCTTTCAAAAATGAAGCATTCCATAGAGGAGACCTTTCTTTCCAAAGAGGGAGACGCTGAGCATTAGTGTTCTTCTGGGCCTGCGCTTTGGCCAGAGGCAACGCTGGTTCGTTGGTGGCCGTTGCTCGTTATACCCGTAACAGGGAAGTAGCTTTGGTTTGGGCTTAGAGAACAGTTCCGCAGTATGTCCAGTCAGGCACCAGAGAGTTGTTGACATGAGAAATTTTCCTTGGAAAGTGAACTGCTTTAATACTTTTTGCCCAAGGTATGTCTTGCATTTTAAAAGAAATGCCGGCCCAGCTGTTTTACTGCAGCGCACGGTGGTGGTGGATTAGCGGGCCGTTCTCGGTAGCGCTAGTTATTCAAAAAGCAGATCAAGGGACATTGAAAGTATGTACAGAAGAAGGAAATTCAGCTGTATAAAGCACTTGTTAGGAAAAATCTTAAGTGAATTTCTTTGGCAGGCGGGTGATGTGGAAAGCCTGAGTTCTGACCCAAATTGGTAGGAGCAGGCCCCTGGACAGAGCTGCTTGAGGGGTCGATTTCCCTTCCCTGGAGGGGTGGCTACAGCGGCTCTCCTCAAGCGCCCTGAGATCCGTCCCCATGCAGCCTCGGCCCGGCCGTGACGTCACAGTGGGGCCGTGACGTCACAGTGGGGCTGTGACACCATCAGAGCGGGCCTGTGATGTCACATACCCCCATGGTAACACGCTGGCTGTACTGACTGCTCAGCGCTCAGACCCCAACCCCACTGCGGCGGTATCATCATCAGCAGCAGCATCATCATGGTGGGAGGGCAGGGAGCCATGGCACTCGCCCACCGTCTCCTCATCCTCCTCCTCCTGGTGGCCGTGAACGCCAGGGCTGCCCAGGCTGCTCTGTGGCAACTGCAGGGAGCAGGTAAGCGAGCGGCCACCGGTGCAGCCTTTCATGGGCCAGCGGGCTCTTCTCCCTGAGAAGCGTGGATGGTGGCTTTTTCCCTCCAGTGCTTCAGCGAGGGCTTTGTGTGCAAGACCTCTCCCGGTAAGAAAGCCCCCAGGAGCGTTGGTCCAGCGGCGCCTTGATGTGTGTTGCACATGGCCTGTGAAAAGTGAGTGGAGAGCTGCCAGGTGCCAGCCAAGAGCTCACCAGGCCCCTCTGCAGCTTTGACAACCTCCACCTTTGTCTGGCCCGCATGTGGTTACCTGAGCCCCTTCCCGTGCCTGCAGTTCCCTAAGTCAGAAGCGGTTCCCAGCATGCAGTGGCAATGACTCTCATCTCTGCTTGCTTCTAGATCGGGCTGGGGGCAGTGGTTATCCAGCTTCTCGGCTGGATGTTGGTTTGCAGCCCTTGGGGCATCCTGGAGGTAAGTTCTCAATGTCCCTTTCCTTGAAAGAGTAAACTCTGACAAGGTGGCAAGAGCTTACTGAGGTGCAATTTCCCTTCAGATCCTCTCGAGGTCGATGGATTCCCGACTTCTGCATCTCTTGCTGTCCTCCAGTCTGAGAGCAGTCCCACAGACAAGTCAGTGGGAGGAGGGAGCATCTACCTTTTTGTCTTTTTTCTGTGTGAAGTGCAAGTTGCTCCTTCTGTGGCTGATGTGCAGAGAGGGAAGGGGTTGGGCTCAGTGATGTGCCCCGGGGTGCTCTCCCTTGCCAGGCTGTTTTTGCTGGCCCCTGGCAGCCTGAGCTGCTCCCGGTGCTGGCTGCCACGCCAGCAGGCTTGTTGGGAGCCCTTTCTCCCGGCAGCTCCACGCGTGGTTCGTTCGTCCCAGCGTGGTGCCGCTGCAGGCACGCGGTAACTCTTTGCCCCGTGCTCCTGAGGGGAAGGGAGAGGGCAGTGCCGTGGAGTAAGCCCGTCCTTGACTTGCACTCGCTGCCGCTCCGCTCCGAGGAAGCACCTTGAGCGGTGTTACGGGAACTGATCTGTCGTGCGCTTCTTTGCAGTTGTGACCGTAGGCAAACACGATGCAGCTTCCCGGGAAGGGAAGGGGTCGAGCAGAGCCTCGCAGCAGCGATGCTGGGTTTCACGCCTTGCAGGTGCTGGCGAGCCCTGGAGCTGGTGCAGAGCCTCTGCTGCCAGTTGTGGCTTAAGCCAAGTCCCAAGGGCAGCTGCTGCCCTCAGTGTACTGTGAGGGCTCAGCGCTGGTTTGTGTAGACGTCATCAGGCAGATTTTTCTAAACCTGATCGATGCGTTTGAGCAGTGTGGCCTCTGGAAGGTGCCATCTCCCCGACGGAGAGCGGCTTCATCTGATCCAACTGTCCCGCTTGCTTCCTCAAGAGACAGACCGAGAGGCTGCGCAGGAGGCAGAATACCCAGAAGGAGGCAGTGGCTCCCTGCCAGCCTATGGAGCAAAAGCAGA
Source organism: Athene noctua (assembly GCF_965140245.1). Taxonomy (NCBI): domain Eukaryota; kingdom Metazoa; phylum Chordata; class Aves; order Strigiformes; family Strigidae; genus Athene; species Athene noctua. The sequence goes on along the minus strand of NC_134046.1, from coordinate 14,671,938 downwards.
GGGGATGCGAGCCGCCGCCACGCCAGGTAATTGCTGCCCCGCAGTCAGCCGGCATCACTCACCGGGATCGCTGTGTGTCAGCAAGAGCAGCCCAGAGCGGGATCCCTCCCGTGAGCTGAGGTCCAGAGCGATGCCCCGACTCCCAGACTGGGCAGGGGCTTCGAGGGAACCACCCCACCCCCCTGCATCCTCTGTGCCTCAGCCACGTGCAGGCTTTACCTGTCGTCTCTGCTTTTTGGCAGTGATCGCAAAGCCTGGACAAGGCCACCATGATGGAGCATATGAATTTTTTCAAGCAGACTCAGGTACTGAGCATTCCTGCTGGGGTCCCTAAGTGGGAAACATGTCCCGAAACCTGGGAGCAGATGCGGGCGGTGGCCGTGCTGGGGAAAAGGCCGAAGGGGAGAGCAAGGCTCAAGTGTCTCTTCAGAAGGCCTGACTCCGTCCCCTCGGGGTGTGGGAGCTGGCCTGGGGGCAGGGAGAGTCAGGGGTGTGTGGCTCTGCCTGCTGCAGGGATGGCTTTTGTCCGTGTCCCTCGAAGCAGTGACTGGCCAAGCAGCTCCTATCTGTGCTCTCCTTCTGGCCACCGGAGCTTTGTTTGGTGGGACAACCTGTCCCAAAGGGCGGGAGGGTGCTGCAAGCTGAGTGGTAGTTGCCAAACTGTTGTCTCAAATTGCTTCTCCAGATGTGGTGACCAAGAGACCTCCGATCATTTCTCCTCCCCCACGCAGTCGAAGTGGTTTTGAGACCAGAAAGATGCTGAAGTACTTCCTGATCGGCACAGCAGTAGTGATCATCACTTTGCCAGTTGCACTGCTGATGTGTTGGGTCTGGATGCGGCGGCAGCAGAGAAAAGAGTGAGTTGATGATTTCTCCCCCACCCCACTGCTCCTTGGATGGCTGCTCAGGGGTTGCCCTGGGGAAGAGATTCCTCATTTGCCACTTGCACTTGAGGGTCACAGCAGCTTTCTCTCTCCACAGGGGAATCTCTGCAGCTTCTGCACAGCTGCTAGATAGTGTCAGCTGCTCCTCATCCCCGCAGACCTGGTCCAGCTGCCCCAGCACACCTGAGCATGGTGATGAATGCCAGCCACTTCTTCCACCTCCAGCATCCCCACCTCCCTCATGCTCTGCCAGCCCATCCCTGGCTGTCCTGATGCCACATGACCCACCCAACACCCCACTGTCCCTGTGCCCCACCAGCCCTTCCACATCTGATACTAACTTCTGCACCCCACCCAGCAGCCCTGAGCCCCAGCCCAAACAGCCCCCCCAACCTCTGCGCACACCGGTTGAGGCCTCAGGCAAAGGCACAAGGCGCCCTATCAAGGTCAAGTGGCACCTGTACCGCCCCAGAACCTTCCACCACCAGTCCCGGGGAACAGAGTTTTATCCCCGGCTAAAGAGGGACAGAGTGCCCAGGTAATAACATCAACAAAACCCCTGTGGCACAAGCAATGGTGGAGCTCGAGGCCTGAGGCCCGAGCGCAGGCGTGGATGGCGACGGTGTCCATCCTCGGTGTCGGCAGGCAGGGGCCAGGCATGGGGCTCCTCTGACTGGTGGCGGGGCCCCGAGGGGCTGGCAGAGCATTCCCCTTACTCCTTCCAATCATGTAATAAAGTTTGTTTTTAAATCTAGGTTTCATTAGTCTCAATTTGACCAGTTTCATTTTCAGACTGTCAGCAAGCTGTAGCAGTCACAGCAACTACAGCTATTAAACTTTGGTTCAAGGAGAAGCACTGTTTGTGTTCAGGCTCCTCTTTATCTTTTTGGAAAATCTTTTCCTTTTCCTCTACCTGAAATAGTTCTCATAATAAAGTTTTCATATTGTTCCAGTTAAGGATGCAATCAGTGACAATCCCTGATACAACTGAGCACATTTTTTCAGCATCATCTTGTAAGTGAAGCATTTTTGCCTGCCATGCTACTAAATCACCTTGCTTCCAAGGTAATTTTTAGAAAGTTAAAAGTTTCTTACAGTTGCTTAACTATATTTAACACCCATCAAAGTATCTGTTTCAATTCCAGATGTAGAGTATGAATAGCTGTTAGAGTGTCTGGTTATTTGTGTGGTGTGCATAACTGCATTAAAAAAAATGTGTTTTGGATAAAACAATTGGACTCTTAAGCCAAGTTGTCTTACACTACTAAGAAAAGCCCAATGAAAGAAAGTGAACAAACCCATTTTATTTTTATATTTAACTTCTAAATTATAGTATAAAAAATTTATTTCTGCAAATGTCAGCTCCATTCTATTTTCAACAGTGTTTTTATGTATAGGTACAAAATTATGGCAACAACTATACTTAGCATTCAAAATGTTGAAACCACTGCCATATCTTGAACCTTCAGCTTTCCAATGATTTTTCTACCAGAAAATACATTTTAAAACATCCAAAGTCCACATGCTTGAGTCTAGTAGAAATCAAAGGGATCTTTTCACCATTCACATTTTGCTTAGAGTTTACTAATGCTTCACAGCAGTAGTAAGCTAACCTCTGACATGTGTTAATATATTTGTTTGTAAAATATTTTAAAAAGATTTTTGCTGGTTTTCTCATTGGAGGGGAAATACAGAATTCTTGCAAATTCAGTACTATGTCCTTCCAACATATCAATATACACAATATTTTTCTAATTTTTTAAAGCACTGTGGCTTTGTAAAAAGACTATGCTATATCAGATTAAGTATTACTTTTCTCAGTTTTGTATATTTTTGTGGGCTGTCCTACTCTGAATTTTCAATTACTTATATTGTCTTTCTTCTGAGGACATATAATATGCTGTTTCTAGAATACCTTATGCTAAGAAGGAATGAAGGAATTCTCCTGTCCTCCCCCCTCCCACCCCTGCAATGGATTTGACTGGCATCTGCATAGACCTTTTATAATTAAAAAAATATTTACAGGATTTTACAGCAAATTTTGTAGAAATAAAAACATCAATGACAAGTGATTCTTTGTACAACTGCCTTCATCCATTTTCAAAACTAAGCTTTCTTTGAGCTCAAAATGAAAACCTAATTCCATTAAGTAAGACTAATTCTGCAACTGAATTTAACAGAACACAGGAAATCTTCCCTATCTTTAGTCCAGCATAAAATAACATTTTGTGAGCTAGGGCTTTCCACCAAGGAAAGCAGCATTACCTTTACCAGTTAGTTGCTGAGAAATTGCCGCCTCTTCATGTTTTGCAGCTTTGGCATTTCTATGCACAGCAGCTCTTCAGCACACAAATTTTCTAACCTTTCTGCCTGTGTCTTATAAATCCAAACTTCTCTCGTAGAACAGCAAGAATTGCACTGAATCAAGATCCTTCATAATTGGATTTAGTGGAGGAACATTTACTGCTAGATTATTCTGCATAATTTGACCCAGGTATTTTTCCAACTTCGAAGAACAGGAAAACATGAAGAATTCTGCCTTTAGTACAGCCCAAAGCAGAGCATAAAAAAAAAAAAAAAATCATCAAAGGTGCAGATGATTCACCATGTACATAAAACTACCTAAATTTACTTAGGTATTGCAAGTGTGAAGTTTTCTAGTTAGCATTCTTTCAAATTCAGAAAACTGGAAGAGTAAGGAACATGACATTAATGGACAGGGCCGTCCAAATCTGACATATACATCTAGTTGATCAAAGAATTCCATATTACTATTGCAAAACATGACAGATTTCTGCCATCGATGGTGCTGTTCAAAGAACTGTTAAAGCACTTTCTTGCTCCATCTGTGACAACAATTTCAAGAGTCTTTTGTTTGGAAATTCAAATAATTAAACATGCAAAAAAACCCCAGGAACTTTGAAGCTACTCAGCCAAAATCATCACTGGTTTGATAGTTCTATCTCAGTCTATTAAAATGGATAATACAATGTAATGGTTAGCAATGTCTAATTCTCATCTATCAAAACTGAAAGAGTATGTAAGGTGTTTTGAGTTCTCCCTTGATGTATTCCTAAAATAACCTCCTGTTAGTGGAATGTGAAGACATATTAAATGAGACAGAATCTGGTTCCATAAGCAAAATTTGCAAGGGCACATTGATGTGGTATCCTTTACTATTTGCTGTTATTATTTTGTTTTTGTTATTATGCTTTACTATTGCTTATTATTATAGTGCCCAGAATTGCAGTTATATAGGTGGGTTTTACTTATAAGAAGTTGCTCTCTGGAAACAGCAGGGATATTCTGAATGATAATATACCTGCCTGGTCACTGCAGAAGAAAGGACATGCATGCTCTGTGTCTTTAAATAAACATGTCCAGTTGTAGGTTTAGCATTTTTTTTTGTTAATATAACACTATTAATATTATACTATCTTAATCACTAAGCAATGTGTGTGAACTGAAAAAAACCCTGAGGCTTCTGTTTACTAGTTGGCTCAAAACAGAGTGAAGTATTCATGCCTGTTAACTGCTTAACTTGTTTTACCCCAGGTGATTTTGCTGCAGCACGTCCTTGAAGGATAATATGAAATCCCCCATAAGGCATCTCATGGCTGAACAAATCCAGAATGATGTCTTAAATACAAAATTTGGTCTTCCTTCCCCCATCTCTCTAAAGTATTCTTTATATTAGCCCTTCCAGGAAGAAAACAGGAAACTTTGTTTCCATGGTATCACTCAGTATATGCAGGATCTGTATTTTTGTCTATTATAAAAATGGTATTTCAGACTCAGTATGGTACTATTTGTGTGTCATAGCCAGATTTTGGATAAGAGATAGGAGAATCATCCAGATTAGCTGAAATTAAGTACTGAGACATATTAACATTCAGTAAAGAAAGGAGACTTGAGCAAAGGGGCTCAAACATTTCTAAAACAAAATTATTTCTTCTGATGGAGAATTTCTTGATCTTACCTTTGGCATTTTATCTTGCTTCTGAAAAAAGATCCTGCTCTCATTTACTACAACACTCCTGCCATCAAGTATTTTAACACTTAAAACCAGAGGCTGGACTACAAAATTTGCTAAGACTTAATGTTCCAAGCTCTTTTATGTCCAGTTGGAAGATTATTTCTAAAAAAAAAAGTCATCAATTTTTATTATGGCATCTGTAAATAGTGTAATATCATGACATGTAAATTAATAATGGGAATAATTTTGAAATGTATTCCCATCTATTTTTCCATGCTGCATTTTTCAAATCATGAAAGACTTTATATAGAACAACAGATTCAAGTTTACTGGCCATAAAAAAATCCCTTAGGAATAACAGATCTTCAGGAGTATTTATTCCTTCAAGTAGATTTAGTGCTGAGACAGTGTGGTAGTTAAAATGACAAAGAGAGGCTGTTGATAAAGTGGCAATGCATAACAATGTTGTAATGTATTATAAAGGAGCAATTGCCTGCAGTTTGTCAGTATGGAAATGGCAATGAAGTTCTGCTTTACATATTCCAGGCACTAAGAATTTTGTAGCAGTGATTACAGGAGGCTCTTCTTCCCCTATAAAAGGAAAAGAAAGTGAGGTGCATTAATTGAAACGTTGGTTTTGTATTTGGTCAACATTTTAGAAACAATGCAAAGAAAAGAAAACTCTCTGGATCATAATGCCATACATTCATAAGGCTGAACTACCATGCCTAATAACTCCTTATCTAAAGAATAATATAATTTTTGTCTCCAGGCAGGGCTTCTTACAGAAGGCCTTATTAGTGAATGGACTTAGGAAAGGTTTGGTTGTTGGTACTTCCTCAAAATTAAACTGCTGTGAACTTCAGTTGATGATGCCTAATATGATGATCGCTTTGAGAATCTTTTCTTTGCAGATCAGCAGTCTGCACATGAACTCCAATGAAAGTATTTTTTTTTTATTACAAATTATGTGACTTACAATTTAAAGAATAAAGGAAAGATCTACCTTGAAACACTAAATGACAGAGGTGTTCAGTTCTGTTCTGACCAAGCAACGGATAAAAACCAGGTAGAACAGAAATGGTACTGTGAATTCAGAGTAATAATCTGGATATGTCCAACTCTTAGAACAAGAATAAAAGCTTAAAAAAAAAAAAAATCTATCTACTCTTCTCATTATTAGGCATATAAATAATGGGGGCATAAATATTCTGAATGTCTGGGACAGTAAAAAGGTTTAATGGGTTGCATCCTAATAGGCATACAATGCTCAGATCTAGATACTGTCTCCTTTGTACCCTGTACTTGATCAGGACTTGATTTGGGTGAGGGGAGTTCAGAGTTAGAGTCGGGCAGAGTGGTGCTTTAGGACAGGAAATAGGATAAGGGCAGAACTTATTGTGGTTTCTTAAGATGTTAGAACATGAGTGTTAAGATCCATATTTATCAGCTAGTGCTGTCATGTTTAACGTCTACAGCTGAAATATGTTAACAAGTAGGTATGTGACTTGAGAATTAATTACTGGAAAGACTGCCTTTCTTCCAATGACTCCTTGGCAGCTGGGACACCCAGCTGACAGCCCTGTGATTGAGTCAGGAGGGGAATACTGGTAAAGCATTCTTACAGAGAGGCCATAAATTTTAAACTAGTATCCTGCTTTCACCCAACACTAGAACCTTTACAGATATCATCTGTAATTTTTCCCACAAATGTGAGGAAAGGCTATGTTACAAGACAGCAGGAAATTAAAGAAAATAATACTAATTTTGAAATAATAACAGAGTATTTGTGGCTTATGTAATTAAATCAGTAAATCTTTTTTTCCACCTGAAAGGTTTCCAGGTTTTAGTTATTTTGTCCTATAGACTACCTAGCCTATGGATATAGATGCTGTATCTGTAAACCAACATCTATATTCTCTCCTTCCCTCCCAATAATTCTAGCATCAAACATTAGTTCTGAATTACCTGAATTTAAAAAAAAAAATAAAATCCATTTAGCCAAGAGAAAAATCTAACGAAGTAGCCCACTGTCAACACTCATTCAAGAACACAGAATAGCATAGCACCATCAAAATGCAATATTCACCTATTGTAGCTGCTTAAGGAAAATGTCAGTTTTATCCTACGAAGACAATTGCTGGAACATTCCACACTGATGTAGTTGTCATGCCAGCTCAATGTACTGTATGTAGCTAGTAAGGTCAGATCAACTTTTTATACAGCCTGAGGTAGTATTTACACTTTCTAACTGTAGGCGTCTAAGCTGGGTATCTATTTTGGAAAGTGTCTTCCAAGCATTTAAATTCCTCCATTGAAACCCTTTTGTTCATTCCCCCAGCCCCATATCTGATGAGAAGCCAAATGTAATTCTGAAACTTGAGTTAACCACAGTACAGACTATATCCCTAAAGGTTCTAGTACATGCTGAATCAAAATAGGATGTTAGTTTTAGCTTTATGGCCTTCAGTGTATCACCCTCTTAAGCCACACAGCTGTCAGCTGAGTATCCCAGCTGCCAAGGAGTCCCTGGGAGAAAGACACCATCTCTCCAATAATAGGTCAATTAATGAGAATTGACTTATTAATAGAATTTTAGTGAACTCTTACTTCGCTAAGAATCCCTCTCCACAGTAAGTTAAGGAAAAGATTAATTTTTCTAAGGTTACCGAAACCTATACTTTTTTACCAGCTTTATACAATGCTTACCTTTCTCTGCAACCTTCTGTGTGGCTCCTCACATATTATCTTAAGTATTTTGAGATGGTAGAAATATGCTCACAATAACCAAATACAATTTTTGAAACATTGCTCTATCTTACCTAAACCTGATGATGAAGAAACACTTCCTGTAATGGAAGATGTTTCAATTTGGTCTGTCAATAGTCCTTCCATTAAAGGTAAAGATAATTCAGATGAAGGAACAGATGAATCATAGATTCCAGAATCTCGAGGCATATCTTTAAGATTTGAAGCTTTAACGTGTAACAATGGCTGAAGAACAGAGCTGCCACCACCTTGAATGTCCTGAGTTTCTATATCTTCTCCAAGGTTTAAGTGTTGAATTATACAGTGAGAGTCTGAATTCCCCGCTGAAATAATATTTACATCTGTTTTCAGGTAAAAATCACCATCCATCACCTGTTTATTCACTAAGTCATTTAAAACCAAGCCTGAATCAAATTTTTCCATGACAGGCTCTGAGTAATGCAAAGAAGGTGGAGGGAAGGGAATAAATTGTTTCTCAAACCAATCTGGTTCCTGATCAATGAACTGATGCATATTGCAAATGGCAACATAAAGGGACCTCCCAGATTTGCTCCTGAAGTAATTCCTTTTACTAACGTTAACAGGAAATGCCCCTGAATCCTGTACACTAAGATCTCTGGAGTGTAAATGTGAATACAACTGAGGGAGATTGTCCATCAGCTTGTATTTTGTACTTAGATCCAGAATACCAGGGATGTCTCCTTCACAGGAGTAATCAAAGTAGACTGCAATAAACTTGCAGAGGTCATTTGAATTCTGCCTTGCTTGACGAAGCTTCTCTGCAACAGTCAACACAGCAAACAGAAAGAGTTCTCCTTTTCCTGCATCTTTGGTCACCCCGCTGTGTTTCCAGTTCTTCTTTTCAACAAAGTACTTCATTCCCTTAGAACACACAATGATGATAAACTGGGACTCGTTTATTTTTTTTATAAGCCACTCCTTCTGACCTTCTTTACACATTTTTAGATCTTCCCACAAATCTAGAGCCACCTAGAAAAGAAGAGAACATACTGGTTGATATTCATTATTAGATATATTTGCTAGTAAAATTTAAGTGAGTTATACTCAGTGAGTCAGCTTGTATTTATCTAACAATTGAGAATTAATGATGAGTTTAGCTATAGCTTGTCCTTGATGAAAAAGCAAGCTGTTTTAAAAGAGAAATAGGTAATAATTAATGAGCACTGATAGTGGACAAATTGGTATTAGTAATACTATGTCAGTAGTTATTCACCAAAATAAGCAAGGCCTCACATTCTTTCTAAACTTTGCTTGCAGGCTGAATATTTCGCTGGGTAAAGGAAGTGGGTGAATTGCTAAGGTTTTATGTTTCTGGAAGAAAACCTTCCAGACTTTTTTTTAAAAAAAAAACAACAACACAAGAATGCAAGTTACTATATGAACCCATTTTGCTGCTTATTTATTAAAGAAAAACATACACCGTTATACATGTGTTATGTATAAATTTATGGAATCAACAAGTAACGGTGCAAAGCCAAGCAGCTGAATATAAACTGGCGAGTTTCTTAAAAATAAAACCACTATGGATTTTTTACACAGCAGTATTTTTTGTGGAATAAGAAGAAAACAGAAAATGTGGCTGGACCAGGTAAATTACTATTTACTTATCTGATCAAATTAGATATCATCTATCCACAACAAGCAATGTATTGTGCCTGCCTCAAACAATTTAACTGTTGTTGTATATTTGGGTACTTAATGTGCTGAATGTAATGGAATTCCGTATTAATTTATCATCTTTTGTATATGAATGAAGTCTGATACCAAGAATTTTCATATCTAGATACAAACATAAGTAGTGCCTATAACATTTTCAGTTAGGATGCAAAACAGCAGCAGCTTACCTCTGATAAGAAAGCTCTGAAAATTTTACCATGAGTTGTTTTATTTTATACTTTGTCAAATTTTCTGAACATTCTACAGTCTGAAATGCCTGTCTACACCAAGATGAAGGACACAGTGGTTTATCTCATGAAAAAAAGAATAAGCAGTAGAAGAGAAAAAAATAGATGCAAACCCCATTTATAATAGACACACATCAAAACTATTTATGAAGTCTTCTCTCAAGCATTTTTCCAGAGAACAAAGTATTTTTGCTCTGCTGTATCATCCATAACAGAGTGGAAAACTTTGCCATGTCAGAAGACCAACAGCAGGTGGGTGCCTAGAACACAAGGACTCATGAAAACTGTTACCGCACAGTCTGTAGCTACAGGAGAAAGTGATCATGCCTGAGGCGGTCAGGCAGTTGGACTAGATGATGATGGTAGGCTCCTTCCAACTGAACTGTTTTATTCTATGCGTGGGAAGAGACGTCATTTTACAGCTGCTTGAGAGACACTCTGACAAAGATACAATGCAGGTAGATTTTCTTTTGTGTCTGCTTTTGTTTCTGTTCTTCAAACTACTACCTGATCTCCTGTCTGTGAGAAAGGATTTTTAGTATGGTCTAGTTATTATTTTAAATGGCTACTAAATGCCACTGGTTTTGTCTTTTACGATAAAACGTGCCAATTCCATATGAAAAATACTTGTGCAACTGTTCTGTTATGCACTGAGTATCACTTTTTATATTAAACTTCATAGCCTTAATAATAACAACATATATTATTTCTGTATGTAGTTACTATCAATATTTTGTTATATAAATCTTAAATGACCCTTGATACCAGATATTCCATGGTACACAGTTATAGTGGTAACAGCTCACCTTAACACTATTCCAGAGAGATACGGTGTAGCAGGGCTAAAGTACATGTCTAAAAGGGGACTCAAGTAAGTTACTTATGATCAATTAATTGTGAACATTCCCAAGCATGTGAGGCATCGTTTATGTTACTGTGTTTGACCACTAGAGGCCAGACTTGCTGTATAGTGGAAAAAGAAGTTCCCGTTTATCCCTTTAACACCACGGTGGCAGGATTAAAATGCAGCAAAAATAGACTAACGGTTGTCTTGCCTTTTTACAGTTGAAGACGTGAAAGACTGGTCACATTGATTATATTTTAGAAAGAAGTCTGAGATTCTAAGCCTAGTCCTTCAATGTAACAATTTTAATTTGTCTTATAGCTTTAAATCAAATCCAAGAAAAAGACATGCTGATTTTACAGCATTAATGGAACAGAAGGGAAAAATCAATAAAAATTAAGACATAATGTCAAAAATTAATCCTAATTACACAGATTTTTCTCAATGAGTAGGAGTTTTGGCAGATTCAACTGCTTTAAAATTACAATATAAAACATGCTTTAGGAATACTGAAGTATATCAGGTAGACAATAATACCTCTTTGTGGCTGCCAACTACAAAGATGCAAGACCCACTAAACAGAAAAAGCAGTTAATGTGAAACAAGCTAAACATGACTGAAAGTTCTGAAATCAATGCAGTACACATTTTCCACTATTCTGTTTTTTTAACACGGGCTATGATCTGTTCCTCTTGCTAAGAAAATTTATATTGCCAATATTTAGAAAAATAAAGTTATCTCTGTGAAAGGGAGACATTGAGATAACTCATTTTCAAGCACATATCATCAGTTTTGGGGGTGCTGTTTCAATTAAGGAAACTCTGTTTACAGAAGAAATGTTGAGTTTACCTCGCAGCCACAAAAGTCCTGAAGAAAATAAGCAAAGCACTGGATAACGTTAATGTGTTTCTGGCAATCTTTACTGGAATAGCAGATGAACACTTTTGGCCGGGGATGAAGTCTTTCCACATGGAGACCTGCAGCATATGCTGAAGATTCCGAGCTCTCCTCATCCAGATGGGAATATATATTTTCTAAATTAGAAGAGAGAAAGAGAGTTCACACTATAAAGCTTGGGATTGTTTTGGGGTTTTTTTAAAACTTTTGTAGGCTCATTACTAATGCATACAGTAATGACTTTTTTGAAAAGAGATTCTTTTCCAGCCTGAAAAAGAAAAGTTGCACACACTCTATCGATCCAGCTTATGAGTTGCCACATATGTGGAACACACTTTGAAAGTGAAATGTACAGTTATTACTGTACAACTCAGAAAACTTAAGAAAGGTTTATTTTATAAATAGAATGAGGTTGTTTCACCTCTACCCAGCTTCAATAGTCTTCACCTCTCTCTTGAAATATTATAAGCCTTAAAGATGTATCATCATTAAGAGTTTCCCATATAACAAAGTCCCTTGTTTTAAAAAAAAAAAAAACCACAACACAAGCCAGGTAAGAATATTAAACTCCAGAGACACAGATCCCTTCAGAATATCATCATGTATCAGAATACTAGTATCTCTGGTATATATACACATACACATATGTTTGGACATTAATTTGACATTAATTTAAATTAAGAGATGATTAATTTAAATAAAAATAATTACTAGTGTTTCTTTCCTTGTATGGATGTTTTTATGCTGGAACATAAAAGCCCAGTCTTACACCAGACTAATTCAATCTAGTTCTACAGTTGATTAAGCTAATTTGGAATAAAGCATGAGCATTTCAAAATACAAATATCCATATAGGGATTTAATTTAGAACAATTAATCCGGAATAACTATTCTGGAACAACTCTCTCTGTAGACATATCCTTAGTGATTTGTCTGTGTTTTTTGTTGGAACTGTGCTATTTGTGAGCAAAGGGATAGCTACAGAAGACCAGAAGGTAAAAGGATTTAACCCAGATGGCATATAGCACTTGCAGTATATCTCAATGCCAAAATTCAGATGAATAACACAGATATGTGAGGTTTGGGTAAGTAATCTCTTTTTCCATATTCATGAAACCACATGATTCCCTAGATTCTACAAAAAATGCCAATTGGTTTTTAACATCTCAGTGTAACAAGTGTGACTTGCCAGCTCCTGGACACAGACAAGAGAAGTCAGCAAAGAGGGATGGAATCTAATTTAGAGAAACATCTGCAAGTAACTCTTAGAAAGAGTAAATTTAGGAAGACAGCTTAGGATGAAGTGCAAAGGCAACTTCCAGGAAAGTGAGCAAATCTGGAATAATAGACACAGGTAATATTCCAGACAGCGCTGAGAACTGTATTGGTATCACATGGCTTTACTTTCCTTCTGGTTCAGAAAAAAAAAAAAAAAAGACGACATTTCTGAATGAAATAAGGGAGTGTTTAAAATACATCAATTTAGAGATCTGTTTGTATTGCACTTGGTCATGTAGTACTTTCAAAAATAAGAAGAAACCTGAAACCCCAAATATTTCCCAAGAGCAATTTTGTTCTCTCCTTGATTTGTGATACAATACTTGCCATGGCAACAAATAACCATCAAGCACTGATTAAGAATATGCTACAAGTTTCAACACAAAAAAAAAAAAGCTGTGGGGAGGAGAGAGAGGAGAGAGGGGAGAGGGCAGAGGGGAAAAAGCTCGCTCTTCAGAAAAAGGTATTTCTGGAATAAACATACTAGCTAAAACTGTTTTTGTTGCAAAAGTGCATCTTTAAATGGAACTCTGTATTGAATAAACACTCTTACCTTGCTGCTTCTTGCGGCACATGACTGTGAAAAGCGTAGCAAATGCTGAAATGACAACTAAAGGGACTGTAATGGCAATAGCTCTTATTGGTCCAGCCCACGGAGAATGTACTTTGAAAAATAAAGCAGAATTAGCCACATGCAAATAAGCTACATTATACTTATCTAATCAAATCTTCACACTGGGAATGTAAAACTGCAGCAATACAGTATTATCAGGTAATTCTTAAATATACAGTAGAATCAAACATCGCGTTCTGCTCCATTTTAAATTGGTTTTATACTGATTGCCCCTATCAGCACAGCATTAGAGTAACTAATATAATTAACACGTGCTGCGTCATACCTCCACCCATGAGAAGAGCTTTGCATGAAGTATAGTTTTAATAAAATATGCAAGAGTCATTTGGATCTGACAGATTTTTATTCCAGGGGGCTGAACTAGCCATCATCACTTTGAAAAAACTGTCTTCCTGCACAGAATATCCTTCTCAATAACTGCTCTGATCCATAGACATGCTGAACAGTCACCCGACAGGTTTTCCAGACTGCTTGATTTGATTTCAGGGCTGAAGTACACAGGTAGGTAACATGTTTAGGCTGCTCTCACGGTTTCATTGCATTATTCCACACTACTGCATGCATCAGTAGTATGCAACGAAGATACAGGCTATGATTCTTCACATCCATATATACAACGAAAGTGACTTTCCCCCAATGATTTCCAATATACATTGATCTAAACTGTACTAAATATAAATGTACAGAGATGAAGATGTGTATATACAAGTGTGCATGTCTACTCTTTTTTCATTAGGTCAGAAAAATCACAGCCCACCTGCCTTAGTAGTCTCGATTATGGCAAACAGACAGGGGTAAAATCAAGAGTTATTTCCAACATAATTAAAACAACGTAAATTAATAAGGTAAATACTGTATACTGTTTAAAAACCAAAACTCATACCTGGTTTTAGTGCATAGTGCATTGTTTTCCTTGTTGTATTAGTGTCATCAACCAGCTTTGAAAAGTAAAAGTTGAATTTTATTTTGTGGAAGTTTAATTTTATTTATTTTCTGCAACATGTAAACAACTATAACTGTTTTCATGACCAAATGTGAAGAAATCTACTGTTCAAAAACTTAAAGAGCACAAAGTAGTAATCAGTGAAATCATTTGTCTTTGTTGGTGCATAGTTTAGTGTTGTAATAGTAACTTTCAGAGTTCACATACATCAAGTGATGATGACAGGAGAAATACAAGAGAAATACACAGCTTTTAAGTATAGTAAAATCTGACCAAACTACAAAAATTATGCACAACTTTACTTGAAGGCACAGATGAAACTGCTATGCACTCAGTGAAGCAAAACTATGGGCAGGCCAAGAACAATCTGTCTAAAAATCTTTACATGCCCAAGATACTTCAGTAGGGATGTCTGAAGTCCAATTTTATCAGTGTGACTTGAAATATTTTAATTTCAGTTAATTTCTCCATTAACATACTCATTTAGCTGTTGTACAAAATTACTGGTTTTAAGTATTACCTCAATTATATAATCCCCTGGAGATACATTCTGAAGAATACAACTTGTAGTATCTGTGTTTTGCTCCTACATCAAAGAAAGAGAATACTTTGCAAGTCATTCACATACTTTTAAAACCAAATAAAAAATACATTCATATTGATTTAGAAACATACAGTGCCCTCCTCTATTGAGACACCTTAAACCAGCAAAACTAAGCCTCTCCATTCAAATATGCAAGGACTACAATCCTCTGCTTGCAGAACTAAAATATAATTATATAAAAAAATAATCCTAAAAGTTTGGCCTAATACATGAACTCTACATTATGGCCTGAAGCTCCCAACCTTTCAGAGACTTAGGATGAATGGTTGATCACTGAGAACAAACTTGCCACTGAATACTAAGCAAAGCTAAGGAAAATAATACAACAAATTGCAGCTCCCATAATAAGACTGAGGCACACATCTGTACAAAATCACAGAGCTCCCAGTTCCATGCACATACTGAAGTGAGATATATCTTGTGATACTATCTCAGATGGGTAATTTATAAAGTGGTCAAATTTGGTGCAAAGGTGAAATAAAAAATTAGGAAATAATATGTATAAGAAACATAATAAAACTGCAGTTTGAAGTTAATTAGTTGTAGGGTCTTCAAGAGAGACAGCAGTCCCCATTTGCTTATACTATGTAGCTCCAATGGAGTCCTCAAGTCTGGTTTTGACTGATGAGTACTATCACAATACAATTATTATGTACATAAATAGTACCATTTACATAAATAGTTTAAAAATTTTATAACTGGTAGTATATTAAGTCTTAAAAGTTTCTATAAAGCCTTAGAACAAACATCTAATATGAATAGGCTTTGTGCTTTTAAAAGTTGCAAAACTCATGGACTTACCTGTTTGCAGGTCTTTTGCTTAAATGGCCCTTCATGCTTAAGTTTGTAGTGAAGAAAGTAGTACCTAAACCCAAAGTTGTGAGGTGCATGATCAAAAGACACTTGCATGTTAAAACCCTGCTGGGTAACATTCAGATTCCTTGGCTTCCAGTCTGTCAGAGGAAATATTCATGAATTGGAAAAAGTGACTCTTCAAGTACAGTAAGTTTTTGTAAGATGAATATAAGAAAGTATTACATTTTACTTACAAGGTTTGCAGACAAGGTTTTCTGGCTGTAGCAACAATTCACATGCTACAAATACACAGAAAAATTATTAATTATACAGTATCAAAATGCTATAATATTTAAATAAGAAAAAGAAAGAGGGCAAAAGAAGGGAATTCATAATTTTGAATACAATACCCCCATTTCTTTCCCAGTCTCTAATATGCATGGAGTAAATGCATTTTGCAATCTTAGCTTCTTTGTTATTATTTTAAGGCCCTTCTCATCTTTATATGAGAAACACAGGTTCATTAATTTGAAAACAGCATCCCTTAGCGAGACAAAAGGGATAGCACTAGGCAGAGCACAGCAGGAGAGGAAGTTGAAAATAGCCTGAAATACATTTACTCAGAGTAAATAAGTGTGCTGAGCATCATTACAAAGACAAGTGTTACTGAAGTCTGCATCAACAGACCAACTTGAAAGTATTTTAAGAAAGTTTTATAGGACAAGAAACCCTCATCAGGACAAATATCAACCCAAAGGGTACTTGCAGTTTCTCATCATACTATTTAAGCACTGAGGAGCTTATTCAAGTTTGTTTTCTCTAACTCCAGTGAGAATTGACAAGTAATTTTGAGAATTACACCTATCTCTAGATATCTGTTTTTGAAACTGGAATCTCAAAAAAAAACCCCAACCATAATGTCCAGAGAGGAGGAGGAGCAAACCATCTTCATGAGGCAAATGTTCCTGAGAACCATGGGAGTAATCCTGCTGTAGGCAAACCTAAAATAATCTCAGGCCTACCTGTGACTTTTCTTTCGATTGTTGCCTAACATGTATTACCATACACCACAGATTTATCTGTAGCATTCAAATTCTTTCCACTTAACACCCAGATCTTCCCTCAAAGACTATGTCAGTAACTATCTTAACCCAGACTCATCATCAGCTACTACACTGTTGTGAACTACTACTTTGTTGTGAAAACTGAAACACCAGGGGTGTGGGGGACACATGACAACACCCATTTGTGAGGAGATGATATGCAATACTTACGTCTAGTTCGGAAGAAAAATGGGTGATAATTACTTTCATTTTTAATGGAAGGAAAAGGAACAATCTTTACAAAGTAATCTGTTTCAAACTTCAGATTTACAAAGGACTGGGATTCCATTCCCTACAAAAATACAAGATTGCAGCATGTTTTAAAGTCAACTACTATAACTAAAAGTATCTTTCAAAACAAATGCACAGTTTTGCAAACATAAGCAGAAATCAATACACTAAACCCCCTTTATCTACCCCTCCATTACACACTGATATGAGGAATCTCAATACAGAGTTGGATGTGGGCTATTACAGATGTGCACCCGTACTCCTGCATCACCCAAATGACAGTTTCCAGCTTCAGGAAAGCTTCCACAGAAGGGGACCAGATCTGCCTCTAGAGCAACAACTATAAACAATACTTTTAGGAAGCAAGCTGCATGCTAGTAAACAGCATATCCTGTATATATTTAGATAGAGATATACTTAGATTTATAGGCAGCATATAAGCACTTTCAAGATTACTCACACAATAAAGCAACAATGACGCTTTTCTTGAAACAAAGCACTTACTGTTCGCTTAAAACTGGGGCTGAGCTGCTTTGGATCTTTTAAAACCATCTGCTGGCATTGTCTTCCCTCTGATTTTAACTCCTCAAGTATTACTCGAAATCCTTTCAGGTATTCAATCCCTGCAAACAGCAAGGCATTTAAATAGAAGACTAGTATTTCAAAGTGCATAACATAGTATTTAATGTAATTTTAATTTAGTTCATTTGCCTTTAAAAATAAAACTTACCATTCGTATGAAATATATCTGCATTTTAATACTTGTTTTGTATGTCAGTTCTTCCCACATTTTCTATCTATCTTACCTATTCAGAATTCAATCTCTGGCAAAGGCTGCGATTACTACATACTTGTGTAATGCTTAGAGTAGAGGGGCCCACATCTCAGCTGGGGCTTCCAAGTTATCACTGCAATATAAGTTATCATTACCTTCATCACCTTCAGGAATACTTTATAGTAACTTCACATTTCCATTATTAGCAATGAAATATAAAATTTTGCTAGCAAATTATAAAAATACTCCTTTATAACATCTTTCTATCATTTCTGAGACTACCAGATTAAAGTGATAGCAGTCGTTAAAACTTCTTTAATTCTAGCATAGTATGGGATAACAGAAAACTTGACTTAAATGGAATGGAATTTATTCCAGTGTGTGAATACTTCCCGTTATTTATAACTGATGCCAGAACTACATGCATTTTTTCAAGTTACTCTAACACACCTAACTCTCAGCAGTGTCTTTCCATTTCTTTGCAATGTTCTCATCATGGAATTACTTCATTACATGACTAAACAGGGTCATGGTGATGCAAATGTCACAGGAAAATGCCAGTGTTACCCTGTGATAGCTTTGTGGCACAGGTATCAAAGTCACTGCATAGTTCTTCAAAGCTAACTACTGCTACTCCATCTAATTACATCTTTTCAACAGCATTACAAAGACACAGCCACAGCCTTTGTAAGCTAAATGCTACATAAATAAAAATGGATTGAGTTTATGCTAGGCTTGTCAAAATAAAAAAAAGAATCCTAAATGTATGATTTTCCATGGACCTCCTCTGTTGCACTAGTTTTCCTGGGTTTCTGGGGTTTTTTTAATGTTTTATATTTTTGTAGAAGATCAAGACCATGAGTTGCCCAATGCGTTCTTAATATTCCATGGAACAAAAGCACTATTTGTGCTTACATGAAGACCATGAAAGAGAAAGTGTCCAGTCTCCATGTTACCCAAGATATTTCAGTGGCAGTTCTGTCCTCACACTTTCCTAAGGAATAACCTCTGATCATTACAAGAAAGAACACCAAGCTTTGTTTCCCATAGAAGTTTGATTCATCCAGTCTGCAGCTGAAGATTACCAAATGCTTTCAACTGCACAGTTTTTCAGAATTTTCATATACTCTTTTAAAGCCCAGAAATTAATCATTATTTTTAATCAAACAAATCATGAAAGCATGACTGGGAGGCTACAAAAAAAATTACAATTTTTCTTATCTAAAAATGTTTGATTTAATAAATGCAGGTCTAGGCTAAAAAATTTATATCAAGTTTAATAAATACACATTTGCATTATTAGTCATATTTCATCATTTAGGATGCAATCCTACCACATAAATGGGAACTGCCAGCTGTTACTAAATCATAAGAAAAACCTGATTTAAAAGATTTTTGAAGGAGTATGAACCATGAAATAGCAAGTTGAGACTCTGCTGTATAAGAAAAAGAACATGAAAAAAATTGGTTTAATTTTGAAAACTGTGTTATGCTTAACTGATTATTTCATCGATATGGAAAAGCCCTTTTGCAGTTAACATTCTTTAATAAAGTATTAAAAACATTCAAGAGGGAAACCCCACCTCTTTCATTTGCTAAACAGTGGTGACTAAGAAAAAAGTTTGTTAAGTTGCTCTATTTAGGACCTTAATTAGTGTGAAGAAAAAGAAATGATGGGCAGGTGTTGGTAGAGAGATAGTGCACTATAGTGCAACTAGTCCCCATTTTGTTGATCATGCACTCCTACCAACAAAAAAAATTTTAAGTGCAAACCATCAGTATATTTATAAAATACAAATATGTACTACTGTGCTAATATATTATGCACATAATATAAATATGTACATAAAAATATAAAATATATGCCAAAAAAATTTAAAAAGCATGAGATAGACTAAAATGAAAAACTACTTTAAAACCAGTTTTTATTTTACTAATGTTACAAAAAAATTTTTGTTCCCACTTAAAACTGTTAATAATATTTTTGAGTGAGTGCTATGTGTTTTAATATGCTTCACTAGTTTTTTAAATCTTGGTTTAACACTCTGTTGTACAGCAATTTGAAGGTCTGGTTCTGAGTTCAGTTTCATTACTTGGTTTTAACAGCTGTCATAGCTGAAAAAAGAACAAAGATACACAGGTCCAAATGAAAGAATTGCATCATTGGCTGCATTTCCTAAATCATTATACTAATTTTTTACTTCCATTCCCTAATTATGCAAAGGTTTTTCTTGCATTTTGACTATTAAATTTTTATCTTCCCTGATGTCAGTTGTTCTTGCAAACTAATCAGAATGTGTTGCATTTTTATATTTTTAACAAATGGGTTCAAAACCCACTGAAACTTTGCATTCTGAAGATTTTTAAACAGGCTAGGAAATTCTGTTTTCTAATTTTTTAACTGTAAAAATATGAGAGTTTTTGTAGGTAAGCAGCTGGCATTTTCAGCAACAAAATAACAAAGGAAACTTTTCCAAACATCTGTTTTCAAAATGCTCTTTCCACAGCATGAGTTTCTTCTGAAAAGCAGTTACTTTCTCACTCATCTTTAAAATGTCACCTTTACCTTGAAGAGGCACATTAACCGTGCTTTTGGTTTGGTGGGGTTTTTTAAGTATCTACTAGGTAGCATACTATTGACAGTCACTTGTCATCACAGAAAAGGTCAGCAAATCTGGAAGTGTCTTTTTGTGAAAGAAGAATGCTTAACTCAAAGATTTGAGTTTGACAACTCTTAAGCACTTTGCCACAAAATAACCAGTGAGCCTCTGTGTGGCACAAAGGATTTTCATCGTCACTGCCCATCTCCTTACAAAGTATTATTAAGATTCTACTATTTTAAAGTCTTGTTTTTATAAAGCTAACCACACTGATGACATCGCATGCACTTCTGGCTCCAATGTCATTGTTGCAATAGTTCCTCTATGAATGATGCAATGACCAAATTTAATGTGTGGTGCTATCTCTGAAATCTTATGCCAGCATCCTTTCTTTCATTCCAGTATTTCCCTGTATTATTTCAGCCAATTTACTGTGGCAGGAATAACAAGTGTTTCCCCAGTAGTATTTGGCTTTTTCTTTTCACTACTGAGCAGGAAACCTCAAAAGATATTTCACAAAAGGAGGCTTCTAAAGATTTATCATTAAGTTTAATGAAATTTTGTACTTTATTGAGTATCACATGGCTTCAAGCATCACTGAAAAAATTGTAGAGGTTTGTCTTTGTATTCTGCATGCTTAGTCTTCAGATGTCTTGCTAATCATGATGGCTTCACAGTATTAGTTAATATCTCAAGGCACAGTACATGCTTAGGGCAAGGTTCATTCTTAACAATTGAAGTGCTAAGGCTTGGACAATAGGCCCAAGCCAGAGTTGACCTATAGATGAATCCTGTATATTTTGGAACTGATAACCATTGTGCTAATAGGTATTATATGAAGTTATAACAAACCACCCATTCTGATGTAAAAGGTGGAACTATTGAAGCCTGAGCAACAGGCCCTGAGCTGAAGCTGCTAACTTAATATGTACAAAATACGTATGCTCATTAATGGAAGATAGAAGATGTAGCTTAGATACCATATACTCATTACTGTTGGTGGATACAATGAAAACATGTCTATCCTGAATGTATCTTTCTTCTTCTCTGTGCAGGGGTAAATTAACAAAGCCATGAAGCCAACTGTCTGGTCTTGGGACAGACGTATGGCCTTGTTCTAAAAAGAACATAAATAAATTAGATAACGAGGGAAACTCCCTTGGCTTCTCCCTTGAGCCCTGGCCAGGCTCTGGGGGAATCTCATGAGAGTGAAACCAGATGTTCTGCTCAAAACAAAGGTGCCAGCTATTCTAGCTTGCTAATTTTTAGTATATAAGACTGAACCCATTTACAGCGACTTTGGAAGCCTCACCTACGGGTGGACGCACCGCGTAGGATTTCCCACTTGCTCGGACAGGCTCTGCAAACCCTCGCTGTAACCAGGGCTGTCCAGTGGCTGCGGGTCTGGATGATGGTAAAGTATGCAAGTGGTGATGTATCTTTCTTAATCACTATTCTCTCTCTCAGGTAGTAATGATTTGATGCATTACCCTCTATCTTCCTACTTTTTTAAGTGCACTACTGTGTATTTCCTTACTCTATGTTTTCTGTATTCTTTTGTATATATTATTTAGTTATTTTGAGTAAAATACACCTACTCTTTTCACTCTGGTTCTGAGTTTAATTGGTATCCCTAATCAGCAAAACAACAATGACAGGTGTAAATCTGTATTTCAAATAGTCTTGACAATTTTGGTCAACTTTTTACCAGAACTGATTAGATAGTTATTGTTTTTACCTTCTAATGTGGCTGACGAAGAGCCTGCACTAAGAGTAGGGTGCTCACATTATTAATATTGTCTCAAATTATCTTAAGCCACTTGTCAATTTAATGATGGTTAGTTTAATTAAAACTAGATAATATAATCAGAAAATCCAGTTAACCTGGTGCACATACACTGCTATAGGTTGCAACATGCTGAAAGAGAATGGAAGACTGAGGGTGCCACTGTGAACCCCTCCACATTGTAGAGCATCCATTGTTCCTTCAGGATACCTCACGTACTGCGCATCAAAAATGAACATCTGACACAGAGACCAAGTTAGGGTGCCAGTGTTAATCCATATATTAAATACTAGTATAGCTTAGTTTTTCTTTTCAAGATCTAAAAATATGTAAATAGATGTTCTAAAATTTTCTTCACATGCCCCAGTGGATCATCTTCAAGTGTTCAATGCCAGGTTGGACGAGGCTTTCAGCAACCCAGTCTAGTAGGTGTCCCTGCCCATGGCAGGGGGGTTGGAACTAGATGATCTTTAAGGTTCCTTCCAACCCAAACCATTCTTTATGATCTTACACACCGCCTAGAGATTACTGCTCTAGTGGGCAACAAGGTACTTTCAGTGACATTTAAGTGATTGAGAAATATTCTTAGTGATGAGACCTGACAAGGAAACACATTGAAGTTTGTATAGCTATGATTAAATAATGTTTGCCACCTGTAAAACAATCTGCAACCTAAAGAATCTTTAGGTGTATCAACAATTAACCTCAATCAATGCCACTGAAATGCACCAGTGCTTTAGGGCAGAGAATGAAATCAGGGTTATTGCACAGTTCCAAACAGCAGGAAAAATTCAGCAAACTGGAATAGTAAAAAGCAGCACATGGCTACAGAAAGCATCCTAGTTTTAAGGGTATTTCAAGTGAGCCAGTAAAAATAACAACTTTGCAAAGCTGTAAGAATTTCTTTCTTCTTAATTAGTTTGCTTCAATGACTCCAAGCATAATTCTTTTACTTAATACCAATCAGCAAGAAGGTATTACTGAAGACATGATGAATTAGTCCATTTCCCTTTATTACTTACCGATGGCATTTGCTGTCCAAAGTATTGTCACTGCAACCTGTTCATAACATGCATATTGACTGATAGTTATATTCTGCACATCTCCAATCACGTGTTTTCCCACTGAATTCAGGTAAGGCGTGCAGTCTAAAAATATGGAGAAATATATATCTTAAGAAAAACATTCTGGCTGATATTCTTGTTCCATAAGAGAGCAAGTAAATCATGATCTGCCAACAGCACCTAACAATCTATGCAAGATCAGTTTCTAACATGATCTGCACCTTTCCATATAAATGAAGAATTAAGTTAACTTCCTAATTTCTTCAAGATTGAGAAAGGTAAAAGTACATGTGCACTATTTATTCTATAAAAATAAGTACTGCAATCTAGATGAAGCTTTTGTCTCCAGACACTGAAAAACACAAAACTTTACAAATCATTGAGCACAACCACCTTCACCAGTTGCAAAACCCTAGTTCACAGGACTCCAAAGGAAATTACCAGTTTATAATACCAGTGTAGCCTGTACCACAGTAAGAGTAAAAATAACACACGTGTTGGATCTCCCAAAAGAGAACAACTTTTCCTCACTAATTACTCAAAAGAATATGAGGACTGACATTAATTTTGTGCATGTACAGTGCTTAGAGAAAGACAATGTTGGTCAATGATCAAGCACGTATGAGAACAATAAACAATGGGAAGCTTTAGAACTGGCACTCAAGAACTGCTTTTTAACCACAATACTGCTCGATCCTGACCACAAAGAACCTGCTGCATAAAACCATCTCATCTCTGTCACTCATTCAGTAGCCACATCCCTATAGACCATTTTTCTGCCGCTGGATCCAGTCAGAACTGGTTTTGTCTTGTTATGCTCGCAAAATACAGTGCATTCCCTAAAGTTACAGCTCTGCAAACGTGATTATAGAAAACCTCAGCCTTCATTAAGAAAATAAAACAGTCTTGACTTTGTTGTTGAACTTGACCATGTCTTTATGCATCAAAAACAAGAAAACAGCCCCCAACTTTATTACTTTTAAAGCCTTACAATGTTTAGGCTCATATTTTGTTGCAAGAAAAGAACTATCAGCCAGAGAATGCAATAGTTCTGGAGCACAATATACATGAAGACATGTATGCACATTCTGCTTTTGAACCAGCGAAGCCAACAAAATCCAGAAGTTGTTGTCTAGTAGACTATGCATTACTGACTGATGATTAATTCTAAAAACCTGAGATAATCTCTGTGCTATATATTTGTGTATACAGAGTCAGTAGAAACGAAACATTAAAAACCAAGTGTTATGATAAGCCAATACAGGAAATTAAAATTTAATTCAGAGGTATGATCTTAAAGGCAAGGAAAGTAAGATTATTAACTGAAAAGCAGTTTTGGATAATAGCTTTTTACTATGAATAACAATGGCAAGGGGTCTTTTATGTAACTGCCACACAAATAAGAACAGAACAGTTTGTACAACATTGCCTTTTACACAAGCTGGGCAGTTGAGTTGGTACTTACTCTGCTGTTTGTAGAATTCTGTTGCTATGAGTAAAGTCAATGACAACATGAACTTCCTCTTAGGAGAATAGAGTATCTCTTTCAATGGAAAGTTTGAAGTAACAGTTTTTTGCTAGGTCTGGATCTAATTAATAGCAAGCCCAAATTTTTGGATCCTAGTTACTAAAATTTTATGGTCAAATGACAATTTGCCAAAATAGAATATAGCACAAATATCTGAAGTTTGACTGTGAGTCACTGATTTACATTTTTAAAGAACAACAGATTTAGGAAAACAGCAGGAAAAAATTGCACTTTTTAGGAAACCACTGCTTTTACTTGAATACAAGTGAAATACTAAAACATAAACATTCATTTTCCACCTGAATAAATAATCTAACCAACTAATTTAACAATATACACCACAGTTTTCTAGAGTTGCTGTGTGGCAAAATAAGAACCTTTAAATCACAGCCAGAAAGCCAAATTCTCTTTTGTAGTAGCTTATTCATGGTAAGTATGTATTTCCATGTTATATGAACTGTTTAGCCTTGCTATCAGGGAACTCTTTTCCTAGTACTGCAGAATTCAAATAACTACTTTGTCCAGGAAGTATACAGTGCCAGCAGAATTCTGAATTAACACTTGTCATTGGTTAAACACAGTTCCTGGTGCCAGAATTAATGGAAAAAACATGACAGATACTGGGACTTAAACAGACGCCACTGTGTTAACTAAACATGGGGATCTCTGTTCTGACTGATATTATTTCCTGGTTTTATGTAGATTAAAAAATTAATAACTTTTTGTAGTAACCACTTACATCTTGTACAATCTAACAATTTTTGCTAATTTTAAATATTAACATCTAATTAGATTTTTTTATAAAGTCACAGTGAAGGATTACCAATTCAGAAATTAACATAAAAACAGAAGAACAAAAGGATGATCAGAATGAAACAAAAGCACTATTGTTAGGTTTCCTGATACATTCTCTCAACTGTAAAATTTTACCCACTTTCAGCACCTGAGTTAATTGCTTTGGGTAGGCAAAAAAACCCACCTGTGACTTGCACTGGTATTAATACAAACATTACTGCTGTAAATTAGGACCTACTGTTGACTGTACATTGAGTTTATATTGGTGATGGCCATTAACTGACCAAACAATGATAAATTCCCAATATAGTCAATAGTCATACTTGTCTGATTAGACAACACGGATGACAAAAACCTTTAAAAAATTAAAACAATAAAATATAGCCATTTAGCAGATGTTTGAAGGGGTTGAAGTATTACTGAGACAACCTGCTGCTTAGAGTTATCATGCTAGAGACTACCCTCTTAGTTTAGCTGCAACAGACCACATCTGCTACAGTACTAAAACGACCTGTCTTCACTGAAAATGTAGACAGCAGTTTGCCACTAACCTGGTCCTTTAACACCGTAGCTAATTAGAAGTTGCAACTACTCCAACCAGATGAAGAGATGCTATTCCTCTTCAATATTAATACTTGCAAAGACAAATTTTTAATATATTCCCCATATACAAATACCAACTACACAGTTTCTATCATGAGACACTTCACACCGCTTTCCCCAAAATTACACATCAAAGATGTATAAAGCTTGAAATAATCCTTTCCCATGACTTTGTCTGTAATGAACCCATCAATGACTACGTTCTTTCACAGAATAAAACCATTCTCTATAATTTTCCAGGCAAATACTGGGCAGATGATGTAGGCTAATCTGAAAGTGAAACTACTATAAATTGTGAGATCCTTTTATTATCAATGAAACAGAGAAAGGAGAAGATCTAACAGACCCAGCAGAAACAAATTCAGATTTTAAAATTATGTCAACATTAAAGAGCTCATGTTATTCTTAGAGTCATTTTTAAGATACATGCTACTATATATTGAAAACTGTGATGGAGTCCTTGATTTTTGTGAATGTAGTGCGAATTTTCAACTTACTGTCATATTTAAAGGTGATATTGAGTAGCCCATTGTTCTTGGTGACTGATGACAGCCCCTGTAGAGAAATATCAAGAAAATAATTTAAATAAATACTTTCAACTTGCATAGATTTTTATTTCAAAAATAGTTTGTTGAACAATGACAGAACTCATGATTTTTTTCCTTCTGTTTAGGCACCCTATCCATCAATCTGAACACAGGCAATGAAAAAACAGATTGCATACACCTGTGTTTACTCACCTGTCATCAACTTAACCAATGTTATACTCAGAGAAGTCAAAACAAGGAGAAAAAGTCTGAATATAATATTTGCATGAAAACATGAAATTGTGACTTACGTAGTATGACTTGCCCAGTCGATGTGAATCACAGAAGACTATTTTTGAAATAAAATTTTGATGTTCTTAACTTCCACCATTTAGGTTATTCATGCCCATACAAAACCCACATCTTTAATGAAGGTTTAATGACAAATCAAATTGTTTTTTCCCAGACGAACACAGTGTATGAGAAGAGAAGAGAGAGTATCAGTCTGAAGCAGCTGATCTCTATTCCACCGTCATGAAAGAGTATCAGAAGTTCAATCAGAGGGAAGGTATGTCACTGCTAAGCACTGTGGTCGTAGCACTTCAGCTCCGTTTTCTTGGTGAAGGTCATTTTCAAGAAGAAATTAAAAGTAGGAGCAACACAGCAGAAGAACTGATTAAAGAGCACTCACTACCTCCCAGACACTCCTCATCTCATTAACTACCTCAGAACAGGTGCCTGAAGGACTCTATTAATCTCTCTGTCAATTGGGCAAACTAGCCCACCAAATTGCAGCACACTCAGAACTGATCAACAATCAAGTCATCCTTTTTACACAGTCCAATTATTATTCAGTGCTCACAAGAACTACACAGAACTCAAAGCTTTACATAACTGATGGATATTAAGCCAGGACAGAAAACCTGTGGCCTGGTTCATCAGTGTCCCTGAACTGTACACGGGAGAAACACTTACTACAGAGAGAGTATCTATGTCCAGTATTTGCCTACATCTATCCTTCACGACATTATTTTATACAGATATATTTATATGTAATTTATGTTTCTGGCATCAGTCTTGTGGAATTTATATTTCCATGTGCTTTGAGTCTTATGTGGTTTAAGCACTGGATTACTCTTCTGTTGTATTTACTCATGTGAGAAGCCCCCATATTGAGGCGCCAATCATTTTACCATGTACTAAATATTTTAAAGAAATTCTTCCTGAAAAAGAGTTTAATTAGACAAAAACACAGATGGAGAATTTAAATTTAAAACTTCCCACTGATTATTGGCTAAAATCAATAAATAGTTAAAGGAGAACAAATGAAACAGTGGATTTCCAGCTGGAATAATTCAGATATTATATCCCATAACTTTTCCAGTAGAAGTGTATATTACAGAAAGCCATTATGCTACATCAGACACCCTTTTCTATTATCAAATACTATTAAAACAGACACTGCCACCTTTGCTGAGTGTCACAGAAACTGAGGACCAACCAGAGAACACGCACGCAAGCTAATGAGTCCAGTGTCTCTTCTACACCTATACAAAAGAACTCTGGACCTCAGATAGCAACACCTTACCCTTCAGAATGCAGTGAAATTGGTTTTGAAACGCAAAATGTAGCATCACTCTCACCCTTACTAGACATGAAGTTGAAAACTGTAACACTGATTCTTATAGAGCAATATCATTCCCTGAAAGGCAAATAACACCATATTTACCATTATCTTTAAAAAAACCACTACCTGTTTACATGCAATTATAACTGGTTTTACAGCTACAATGTAAAGGACAGAAGTAATAGCATAAAAGGACTCCAACAGTAAGTAGATGTTGTCAAGATTGTGCAAACATTCACTGTGTCTCACTTAAGAGTAAGACACAGGTGTTTAGAAAGAAAAACAAGGTATGAGTTATCTTAAAAAAAATCCTGGTAAAATACTATGTAAAGAATGAAAGCAAAGCAGATCTTGATAGTACTGTTAGAAGTGAAATTTGTAATCTCACTTTCTTCTTAGGTGGCTTTTCATTTGTTTTAACTTTGATTTAGTTTTGCATTAAACAAACTGTTAGACAAAAAGGTTTTCTGAAACAGGAAGGAATTTTTTTTTCAGTCTTTTCTTAATACCTGTTCTGTTCTGACTCATTTACTGTTTCTCCTAAACTATACAAAATCTCCTTTAACTTACTACTACAGCAAAACAAAGACAATATGTGCTTGATAAAAATATGAAAAAAAATAACAAAAAAGAAACTATTGACTTTTTATATTTATAAATGAAGGCAGATGAACCATCAAATTGTTACCTGTCTTCCTTTTGTGTCCTAGAGCTGAAGTTTTGAGACGTTGTAATAAACTATTGTAACTAATTTGCTAAGTTAAGCAAGGCGGGTATGACAGGTTTGAATGATCTGTAAATGTTAAACCACACTATCCTGCTGTCTAAAGTATTGTAAAAATAGAATATGGTACCCTGTGTGGGTTTTGAAATGATCTGCAGTTACTATAACCTATATTACAATGAATGTTTGAATATATATGGATAAAATATAAAGTATGCCATTTGGTTGGAAAAATGTAACTACTTTTCGGAAACCTCATCACCTAGAGCTGATAGGTAAACCACTTCTTGGAAACCCCATCACCTAGAGCTAATATGTAACCGCTTCTCGGAACACCCCCCCCCCCCCACCTAGAGATAACCTGTAACTTCTGCTTGAAGAAAAGCCGCCAAAAGATGGAATCATGAGGCTTTTAAAAGATCCAATAGGAGAAAAGCACGCCAAGAGACCAAGGCTTCGAGACTTCCAAAAGACCCCATAGGAGGAGGACAAAGACCCGAGCATCTCAAAGGACCCAATGGAGAAAAAGCAGGACAATCATCTGATGAGAGAGGATTGGTTAAAGACGGTGGCACAGAAGTATAAAAAACCTCTGATTTTTTGAACTCTGTGTGCGTGTGGCAGAGTTGTGGCTCTCCATGCACCCAGCGCTGCTTTGCCTATTGCTTCCCACCCTAAACAGATTGAACCAAAATAAAAATATATATATTTTTATAAAAATTGGCTTTGTCTGATTATAACAACGTGAATTTTCATCTAACCCCACAGAAAATCAGCACAAGTATTTTAATTCTTTAAGTAAGATCATTTACATCCTGTATTTAAAAAAAAAATAAATATTGCAACCCTTTTTACTGCAGCTTTAATTGCATTTCTACTGGAATTATGGTGACATCACAAAATATGCAACAACAGAAGTATAAATCAATACACCACAATCATTAATAAAGTAGATGCAAAAAGGCAGTATAATACAAGCCGAACTCTGCTGATGAATTTACTTACTGGTTGTAAAACTTTGCTCCCAAGTGTATAAAAGGTGTGAAAAGGCTGCAGTCATTTGAGAGAGAATTAGGGGCACCTTAAAGTGTTGAACTAGATAACTGTCATACAAGTTATAAACAAAAACATATAAGCTACTCAGACAATTTGATCGTGCTAAACTTTGGTATTAATCCTCTGACTACTTACCGCTGCAAGTTTAAAAATACATTATTTCAGGAAACATTCCCTTGTATTTAAGCCATGAAGTAATTATGCTATTTAAATAGCTTATAGCTAAGACAACTTGTTTAGAGCATCTTGCTTTAAAACTATAAATACTAATGCTATGGCCTTCGGGCTCTACATTCTTAGTTAATTAACCACTAACATTTGTTGAATTACATACAGCTTCTAATTCATTCTGAACTTTCCTAGAAAGTAAGTCTCCATTGCCTGAAGCTTTGTCTATAAAATCCTTTTAGTTCACGTACTTCTATACACTCTAACTGAGAAGGAACACACAGAAAACAGTCAAAACGTATTTTATGAAGAACTATAGACCACTGATCTTTAAACAGATAATCAAAGTTGAAATGTACACAGATTAAATTACAAATAATCTTCTTTGTCAAAAGCGGGGAGTGGGGGTGGGGTGTAAATTATCCATAACAGCATTAAATCTCACATTATGCAAGCTCAAAGCACGGAACTTCACAGAAAACTTGACAAACTAAGATCCAAATCCTGCATCTATACTGGGCAAGCAATCCAGAAAGAATCTCCATCGCATACCTCAAACCAGAGATCAATGTTGGATCTGTCCCTCAATCCACATAAGCAACTTAGACAGTTAAGGTTAAGATCCTAAGATACCTTAAATCAGCACAGTCCTGGGTAACACTAACACACATATCCTAAAGAATAAGTAATTTGGACATTCAAGACACGCGCAGTCATTTAATTTTATTTAAATATTCATCTTCCAACATGAAAGAGCACAAGTATTAAAGACTTACATAAGCCAACCTGTATTTTTGTTTATATTTTTCTAATATCTACCCCCTTCAGTTACGGTAACAGTTTATTAATGAAATGCACTTGCAGCAGCTCTTCCTAGCCATTACCATGCCAAAGAGGAACAAAGTTAGGATTACATTTGCAGAAATAAAGCTTAAATGAAATTTTAACCACAGGAACTAATTGTGCCTCCAAGAAAAGTTAAATTTAACTAATGCTTGCCATCAGAGGCATAAATGAAATACAATGGAAAGAAATTTTTAAAATCTGCTTAACCTTTACTGTTTAATTTTTCCCTTGTCCTTTCAATCTAGGCTATATGGAGTTTCATATTTGAAAGTAACATCTATTTGCTATATTTGACAATTCCAGTCAGAAACGGCACTGGTGATTTCAGAATTGTCCTATGAATAACCATTTTTACAAGTAATACTGAAATACACTCCAACATTCAACTTTTGTTGAGCAAACACTCTTTCATTCACAAAGGCAATTTATGCATGTGAATAGGCACTGTCAGGCAGCCACTTTAACATCCATACTAGGAAACAGAGATAGATGCTCACACTCATTACAGAGATCTGGTAAAGGAGGTAGGAAATCACTGCCCCTCAAGCATAGCCTTGTGCACCAGACCAAAACAGTAATCATGATTCATCTTTCATATGTTGTTAATCAACACACACATGGTCCTAATTTCATGCTCCCATGAGGCAAAATGAAGGGACAATTGTTTTTGAACTCTAACATCAAGATGAATAATCAATGTTTATCATACCCATTGCTCAGTAAACTAAAAGCTTTATATTTGACATCTGCTCTTTTAATTTTAAAGCTTTCTTGATGCCTTCAACCACGTTAAAATACTTTCCTTTCTACAGTCATCAGTAAAAAGATTAAATATCTGCACTATTTATACGCCTGTATTTTAGATTGCTTCCAACAGAATATAACAAAATAGATAATCCATGCTAATGTTTGCTGTATAACTTGTATGTACTTCACTGACTACAGAATGAATTCTAAACCCTGGGTGGATGGGTTAAACTGTTATTACTATATCCTTGGTGTAAATGACAATGCCAACCATAAATTTTGTTCAGATTTGCCTTTTTATATATATATACACACACACATATATGTGTTCCTGCTTTCCATGCACAAATCATGGGAATAACATTTTTAAAAACATCTCAGCAACACTGAAGAAGTAAGTTTTATTAAAAGTAAATTCCAAGGAGCAATAGGATTCTCAGTGCCTATTTCATATCTGAAACAGAGACTTAGATTCTTCAAAACTTTTTTAAAACTTCTTTTAGTAAATTGGCCTTTTTTGTGTTTCTTCTTATGTAAACAACAATGATTTACAAGAAATTACCAGCTTTTGCTTGGTTCTTTGCTGTTAGTTATTTTACTGTTTCACTGCTTCATCTTTAGAGCCACTGCATGCAAGTTCAGCCAGAGAAGAGCTGAAAGTGTCTTCACACAGCATTGCATCTTGAATTTGGCTTCAGATACAAAAGGTAAAGCATTGGTTTTACTTCATTATAAACTATGCATTGTGGGGAAAGAAAACCATCATTTTTCAGCATGAAGGAACTGCATGATCCATCCAACCCCTGATTATCTTCTTGTTATATGATTAGCTAGTTCTTCCCTAATACATCCTTGCCGAGAACAGCCTGTCATGTTCAAGGATCCCAATTTTTCTTCCATGTTACTTGTGAATATTCAGTGATGGATCTCCAGGTGTTAGCACATTACTTTTACACAATTGCCCCTTTCAGACAGAGTATTAGGTTGTCTGGTAGATCAATTAAGCCCTTCCTCTGAACTGGAAGAACCCTTGTTTCATGTGAACATACTTAATGCTTTGACTTTCTCAGCACAGCTCAGCCTCCCAGGCAGTAGATGACCTGATGCAGGCACAATACACCTTCATTTAAACTGCCAGGCATGTTCACATTTAGCATATTCTTTCTCCAACTCCCAGAATACAGCTTTTTACCCCAATTTGAGCCCTGTGATTTGGAACAAACATTATGAACCATTCATACTAGCCTTTTTTAGAAAATGTGCTAACTTAACTGACAGTCAAAACCCTCTAAGAAGTAACAAATTCAAAACCAGGACTGTACAGACACTGTGAGTTATAATCCAGGTACAACAACAATAATTTAAAAAAGGCACAAAAATCTGGGAAATTAAACTTTCTTTTAAGATTAACATGTAATATTTATTTTCCTAAACCAAACATGAGGAACTCGTAATTCATTTGTATAAGAATTGTCCTGACCTTTTGTGATCATTAAATATCTAATTTTTTACAAAATCATGACATTACCCATGGTTTTATGGTTGACTTCCCACACAGGTAATTACATTTTGTCTGAACAAATTCTTCTGCCTTTTCAGCTAGACACGGTTTTCTCAAGTTCCTTCTATCATGAAAGGATATTGAAATCAACAGCTGCTGACTTAAATCCTGTCAGAGGATGAGGTGGTTCCTAAACCTATCCTAAACTCATATGCCAGCAAGCTTCATGGGGGCCTTTTCACATTTTTGAGGTGAACATGCTGACTGAAGATCACTAATTGCAGTGTATCCTATCTAAAAAAAAAAACCACTCCCCCAAAAAACTCAACCAAACAGTAGAAATGCCTTTTCGCTGTGCCTCATTCCAGGTTATTTTAGTTTCTGTTTAAAAAAGGAAGTGTGGAAGATTCCCTTACCCATTAGTCTGACAGAGAGGTAAGAAATCACTGTAAGGAAGAAACACCACAGACATTTACAGCATGACTCCAGTATGCAACATGGCTCCATGCAGCTGTTCACTGAATGTATGTCAACTGGTTTACTCTAAGGAACAGACAGTTCTTAAAGTCACAATTTAACAACAGTAGAAGCAAGTTTAATCTATACAGTTTGCCGCCTACCGTGAAATCTTAAATCTCTGAGTCAAGCCCAGGAATTCAATGCAGCAATGCATGGCAGAAAAAGGGCACCAGCTTCTATTTCTTTCATGCAATTTGCAAGTTCATCTATAAAGTTTTCTACAGTTTGCCCTGTCACACTTAATTTTGTCCAACTTTGTTGCGTAAATAATGTTTGGTTAATCAAAAACCTTCTTAAAAAATAAAAAAGGCCCCCCCCCAATCAACAGAAGAAATATTTTCAAACAATGCACATTTCCACAAACATTACTGAAATGTGCTAGTCTAAGGATATTTGGACAAAAGCCAAAAGTCTGTAGTTAAACCAGTGTTCCCTTAACTGTGGGATATGACCCCTAGCAGGAGA
Source organism: Athene noctua (assembly GCF_965140245.1). Taxonomy (NCBI): domain Eukaryota; kingdom Metazoa; phylum Chordata; class Aves; order Strigiformes; family Strigidae; genus Athene; species Athene noctua. The sequence goes on along the minus strand of NC_134046.1, from coordinate 14,637,724 downwards.
GTTGGGAGAAAAGACAAGGTGTTTGGGAAGGGGAGGGGCAGAAAAAGCAATGCCAAGACAGGTGCACAATGGTGATTGTGACTGGGAAGGAAGGGGGGTGCAAACAGTAAAGTTGTTTTTAGAGGGACCCAAGACAAATAAGTTTGAGGAACACTGACTTGTGCTATAAACAACAAATATATAGAATAACTTACATCTGAAATAATGGAGGAGGAGAAATTAACGAAGCCTGTTATGCAACTGAGACAGCACACTACAAAACCAACAAGCTAGCTAATTATTCCACTCAAATTAAAGAATATATTTCTTCTTATGGTGGGAAGTTATCCACAACCTCCACAAGCCTACAGGGTCCCTCACACCTAGAGGAAAAATTGCATAAGCACTGAATTTTAACTTATTCCCAAGCACGTCTGCACTAACCTGTCTAGGAAACAATTAATATATTTTTATTTAATTGGCTGTCCACTTCATGTGCAAGCACACAGAGCTATAAGCTGAGAGGCACAGTCTTTCTCTCTCAAAGATGTTCAAAGAGGTCTAAGAAGACAATCAAGAAAAGGTTTTGAGAGGTGACTGAAGCATGAGAACAATGAATATATCTTATTTATCTTAATAAGTATATATATGGATATATTTGTTCACTCATTTTGCTTACCACATTAAAAAATGATGTAGCTTTCAGGGGAGAGAACATCAGGGAAAAAGGAAAGCAAAGAACAACAATACTTCAGAGATACAAAGTGTATCATTAAAGATTTTATGCACATAGAGATTTGCAGCTTCACCTAAATCAGGAAGTACTTCGAAGCCAGCCAGACCAAAAACCAGAGTTTTTTCCTTTAAAGCAGAGCATATGCAATGGCACCTGGAGAACAACTAAAGGAACTTATTTCCAAAATCATAAATGGTTCACTAACAACATTCTGCTCCCAGATTCCTACCTTCCAAATTGGAAACTCCTAGCACAAACTTGTTGTTTGATCCCAGGTTTCATCCAAGGAAAGAGAAAATCTGTAAAAGCAACTAGGATTGACCTCACAGGTTCAGTTTTAAGCTTCAGTCAGAACACAATTCACAATTACGACTATTTCAGGGTGGGGTTTTTTGCTCTTTGCTTCTCAATCTAATGCCAAAGTGAACACAAAACCCCCTTAACAATTCTGAGGGAAACTGTCATCAAATGTGGATTAACTGCTTTATTCATAACTGTTCTACCTAAAAAATTCTCATCTGAAATTTCCTGCATTGCTGGAGATTTTCACTGCAAACAGACTTAGAGCAAGCAGACTGGAGATACTCCATTTGCAGTATAGGGTGAGTTTATCCAATTCATAACTTTTGAAAATGATAAGAACAGCTGCTTGCAAGGAAATCTTTAAAGCAGAACATTATATAAAGGCTGGAATGTGAAAAATTTTACATCGCACATCTATTCTGTGTATATTCACACAATGTCTTCCCCCAGTCCTAATCCTTCTCCTCTATTATTTGAAAGTCACTGAAGTTCTTCAAGAGCTTTGAAGTCAGAAAATATGAAATGCATATTCTTGGAAAATTGATTTTAATTCTTTCTTATACAAATGAAACATACAGGCACAGCTAAGGAAAATATTACATATTCACAGGAGCTCGTGACTGAAGAAAACTAGTGTACATTGGTTTTGTAGGACCAACACACAAATAGACTGAAGTTTTGGTTCTGGAGGAGGCAAGGTAATTTAGCAATAACTCCACTCTACTGATTAGAGTGCCACAGAACTCATAAAACTTTTAAAGTAGATAGGATTTGGGATTGTTCCATGTTAATCCCTCCCTTTGAAGTAATGCAATTATTTTGGACATAAAACCTTATTCTTAGGGATTTACAAACACACAACTGTACTCATCCATAAGACTTTAAAACTGAAAATTCGTAAGCAGTATGGTTTAATTCCAAGAACAATCAGTTATTTGCTTGCCAAAATCCCATGTTCCAGCTTTAAAGAATCTTTCACCATTTCCCCAACAGTGTTTTTAATACTTCACATGAATCTTGTTTTTGCAGGAGATTAAGTAAAAAAATCAACTTTCTTTAAAATGATAGGAGCATCTCTTCCCAAAATTACCATCTTTGTGAACTACATAACTTAAAAAGGTTCAGACAATGAGAAGCTATGACTTCAAATGTGATAGCAATGCAAAGGTACCTTTGGCATTAAGTTCAGTATCATAAAGGACATAAGAAGAACAACAACATAGCAAAAAGTGCCACATTTGTTCCATATACAGCCACGTTATACAATTCCCCCATCAAAAAACTGAGGGGCAGATTGCTAGAGTTTCAGAGTAGATGGCATAATGACTGTATTTAATCTGGATGGGAAAAAAACAAACCAGCAAAAATGGAAGGACCATTATGTCAAACATAATGACTAAAACTACTTTTTGGTTAGAAGGAAAAGTCCTTGTACATCAACTATGCTAATAAAGTAAACTACCTTTCCCTATAAATCTGTCCCCAGGAAGCAATCAAGTATTCCTCCTTTTCTTCCTTTCACAAAATTAATGGACAAGCTGCATAAGCTGGCTTCCTGCAGAGTTAGAACCGAGCCTCAGCTATGCTGCCCTTCCTTCTAACTGTGTTGAAGGTATGGGCTTTGTGGTTCCTTCACTGTCACGCATTGTTATTCCCACCTCTCTGAGACAAGTATGCAAACAGATATTCCTACTGCTGAACTACACACTTTTAGCAAATAAATTCCTTCTTAGAGCCCCCATCTAGTCCCGGTCCACAGAGAAGATGAAAATTACTCTCACAGCTTAAGCACTAATACAATCAGCAGGGAGGATTAGAAGGTCCAGTGCTTACTATGTACTGATGATCCACATGGTTGAGCTTCAGAGACACAGGCAGATACATTTGGTGGCTGAAGATTTAAAAGCTTCAGCTGCCAGGGAATTTATATAGACTCCTGGTTACCCTCTATGGAGTACAGCCATCATCTGCAGCCAAAAAAACTCCATTTGGAATGTGTCAGAAATAAACACAAAGCTGCACAAACACTTCTGGCTCACCTGAAGGATAACGGAAGGAATAACAGTCAAATATTCCAACTATACTGGCCCCCCTCTGCAAGCAAACTGGAGCTTCCCCACTTACAGCCATTTAAGTAGGAAAGGCTCCACCAAATAATGATCAACGCCAGGAATTTGAACACAACACATTAAAACCATCCAAAATACAGCTTTCTGAGGAGACTTTATTGAGAATGTGTCTGAGAACCACCAGTCTTTAATAAAGTTTACCTCAGAATTCACCTGATCATCAAGGCTGACTTTCTTCTGAAGTTTTTATTTTCACACTCTGCAAATCCATGTATTTTGTCCCTAATTGTGCTATTCAACCATCTCTTTACACAGAATAGCTTCTGCCATCAAGATTGTTGAGGCTTTTCACAATGAAAAAAGGATGAAGACAGAACACATTCAGTTTCTCCTGTGTGCTCATCTGTCTTGTACTTGGATCTGAAAAGCATTAAGTATTGCTAAATCTTACTGTTGGAAAAAAATAAAGGAAATGTGTGTATTTCAAGTATATCTCTCCTGGAAACTCTTTAGGCGTTCTGTGCTATCAAGTCCCATGACGTTTTTAACTACTAAAAAAGGGAACCTAAATACAATTTTTAAAGTAGAGATTTAATGTTTGAAATAGTATTGAAACTCCAGTCTGACTGCATTCAGTTTCCACTAATAAAAGTCACACCCGATGGATATCACACTTTATAATACAGTTTAAGAGATGCATTTTTCCTACATATTTCATGTTAAGTGCTTTTGAAAGTAGGCCAAAGCAAAGGTTACACGTTCTATCCATACAGTATATGGCCAGTTCATAACTGCCATTTTCATACTAATTAAGACACTACTTGACATGAAATGTGGTATCTGCTAAAACACTGACAACCTGTATCACAACCTGCTTGAGTTTTAAATTACTTCATTGGTGCCATTTGCTTAACTACTGTTTAAGCTCTTGCAATATTTTAATTCTTTTTCATGAAGTATTGCTCTTACCCAGTTCCTAGAACCTTGGAGCACTTTTTGTTCTTGTGTTATTGGTTAAAATTGGATTATCCAATTAAAAAAAAAACTATGGTGAAAAAATCTACATCTTAATAACATTTAATTTTTCAGTCAAAGCAGCTTTCTTCTAAATAATAAATTTCCATACCCACTAATAAATAATAATAGAAAATCACACCTTGGGAAAAGTAACAGGAACTCTAAAATCAAATGCCTGATGTACAAATGCAGACTTGGCATATGGGTCTACTCTCTCATGGTCTACTCCAACAAAATGCAGGAATGGTACAAAGTGCATTTAGCCTCAGGAAAAATACCATTACTGTGCTGCTCTGAAGAAATTCCTCGGGTTTCCAAAGAAGCAGCACCAATAAGATCCAGACTCAGTCCTCACAAGTGAAAGGAACCTGAAGGGAGTGCATCCTAAACTGTAATTTCACCCTACCTCACTCAAATTGCCAGAAATAAAAAAGTCATTTTAGAATACTGTATCAAATACATAAGCTGTTCAAGAAAAAAAAAAAATCCGTGAAGACACATTTTCTTACAAAGCATTTCTCCTATGGCAACACCTAAAAGGTCAAGCCAGGCTAGGTGCCAGTATGCATGAGGCTGTAACTGATTATCACCATGACATATTTTATAAGGTCCAGTCATAGACCAGCATGTTCCTGTGGTGTTACACATACATGTGAGGGGGACAGTGACAATCCCAAAGCCATAAAACTGAAAAAAAAGATTCTCAATCTCACCTTCCTTCTCACCTAAATCTCTGTGAAATGTATTAGACATGAAGCACTGACCATTAAAAAAACAAACAGAAAATACATAAACACCTTTTGCACCGTATTTTGACCAGAAGAATCATCTTGTGGTTTCTCCCTGCTCAGACACTCAGGAAACAGAGATTCATTTCCTCCTGCTTTATCCATATCCTATGTCACCAGCTTTGAGAAAGTCATTTAATACCTTCCTGCTTTAGACTCATCTGTAAAATGGGATAACAGAATTTCCTTTCCTCCAGTTGTCCATGAAATAATTTCAGATAGCAAAGTACTCAGCGCAAGGAGTTCCATTTAAAATGTGTACATACACACACCACACACTCAGTGTAATGAGATGCAGATTTCAGTTCATGTACTTTGGTGATATTCATAGTAGCTAATAAGTTTTACAACAGATCCATAGTTTAAACTTTTCCTGTCCTTAAAAGGGGAGTGTTTTGTTTTTACATACAGATTTACTACTTTTTTTTTTTGACTACTCAGATAATAAAACTTTTCCAAACTGCCCAAGTTCAGTAATAAATCTTGACCCTATTAAGGTTTGTTTTTCAGCTTTGCAGGAATGCAAAAGAGAAAAAAAACCATACACCTAAATAACTTACTTGATGCAGTGTTGATACACAGAAGCAAAGGCTTCACTGTAAAAGAAAATAGACTCAGTTTTTCTCTTAAAATTTGTGAATTATTTGCTTGAGTTGTTTTGATTAGTAATAAGGTGTGAGGTTAAGTTTGTATAATAGTATAATCAGGGTGACTGGCACTAAGTGCTGATAGAAATTTGACAAAAACAATTTGAAACCTAAACTATAATCTGTTGAGGCTTCAGAAAAAAAAACCCTTACAAAGTTAGTATGTAAAACATTTAAAGATGAACAAAGGTAACATTTACAGTGGTAATATGCTGAGCTTTCTACAAGGTGATGTTCAAGACACTGAATTACAATCTAGCAGAAACAGGGTGTGAAGTCAGTAAAATAATCATCCACTCTGTTTTTAGTGAGGGTATATTAACTTTTCATTTGATTTTTAAGTAAATAGTTAGCTTTGTGTAATAATTTTACCATGATTGGACAGAAACCAAACAAGCAAATTATTATTATCTGAACTCTATTTAATCTCTGTCTAATCTGATGATCTTCATTACTCCAGCCCAGATCCTCCAAGGCCTGAGACACATCAAATTCACTGCTTACACATGTTCTGTAAAATAACGAATAAAAAGCCTCTGAACTGATTTCTCTATTTACAAATATACCCATCACATCAAGATATACACAATTCCAGAAGGAAAGCAATCATACTAGACTTTTATTATTTCCATTTGAACACTACTGTGAATTCCTTTTTCCTTCTAACACTTCTAACCTAGTCAAAGTATAACCTAAATTAGTTGAAAGAGAAATTAAAATTATCAATCAGATTTAGTGTTCAATGGCCACTACTACATGGTACTGTTTTGTTCTCACACTCTTATCACATAATTTCCCTCGAAATAACACCTGATAAACTGGTTTGCACCGAAAAAGTTTGCACCCATCTTTCAGTAAATGAATTTTAATTAGTCTCATACAGTATCTGTACTGTAAAAACATCTCCGTCTCTGCTACAGATCTTTTAAAGAAGGAAATACACAATTGGTTCCAAACTTTTATAACCGCATATTAATGCACAACAGTATGAAAATGAAAAATTGAATATTTCAGGATGCTAATACATGCTGAAGGTAAAAATGTAAAACTTCTTTCCCCAGTTACAATGTTCCCTAGACAAACATATCCATTTAAAATGTATAATTATTTGAAATGCTCTAAATACTTCAAATTGTCAGAGCTGTTCAAATGCTATTTAACACATGAAAAATATACAGAAACTTCAGTCTGACTGCTTGAAGTTTCCATTAATAATGGATCCATGGATCGCTCACTTTACAGTACATCTGAAAAGGAGACAACTTGAAGAAATCCATTAAGATGGAAGAACCTTATCATCACATAGGAGCTTACACTCTTAAAAACCCAACAAATACAGAGGTCTGAGACTTTGAAGCAGTTTGGCCACCGTACAGTAACTCATCAAATTGCTGTTCTCTTGGCATGTATAGATATTTACCTGAAAATACATTACTACTATTCCTTCTGCTGTGAAAAGGTTAAGGGATCAATACTGAAATACAGAAAGTATGAGACATTAATATAAGTAGTATCTTTACATAAAATACTATAAAGAAAAAAAAAAAGAAAAATTATACTCTTGTATTTATTTAAGAGATATTACATCGATATTCGCAGTGATTTTTCTGAAATCAGATGCTTTTGCCCTAGACCATAAGACTGAAGTGATTTGAAATGGAAATATTTCCTGTCCACTCACTGCCAGTTTCTGTTCCCAGAGTGATATAACAGATGACATCCAGTACAATAAATTCTTTTATTAACCATAAATTTGAGACTGCTTTAGGGATTTAAAGTGTTCAGTTTCATGCTGAAAAAATGTAATGTTATCCACAGACCATCAGCATGTGTAACAAAAACAGAGCCACAGGTTATGCGACTTTGATCAAATTATGAAAAAAATTCTTTTGAATTTAAAAATACTTGAAAAAGCATTTACAATAATTTTTTAACCTCTTATTTTTAAAGAGCTATGCACACTGATCTTTTTCTGAAGGAAACAATCACTTCTAACAAAAAAATCTCTAGTACCGAAAGTCAATACCATGAACAAGTTTCCTTCTAGCAGCCACCTTATTTAAGAAGCCAGAACTGGTTTAGTTTTAAGAAGTTTTAGGAGCTTAAGCATTTAAATACACAGATTCAAAAGTTAAATTGAGCCTCTATTTCTCCCAAACTTTTACGTGATTTCTTTTTATCAAAGTTAAACTGAATATATAAATAACTAATCCTAAACCACTGAACAGAAAGACAAATACAATGCAGAATACAAAACCCTTTCAGTTTAAACCTCTGTCTCTATTAAAATAAAATCAGGTTATTGGAGTGCATTGAGAAATAGATTCAAAGACAAGCAAGTTTCACTTCCAATATAAATGATAACTTACAACATGAATACTATTTGGATGTGATTGTAAAATATAAACATAGAAACAATTATTTTCTCTGCTGCGACAAAACCTAACCCTATTGGGGGCAGAGGGGGGAAATCATGTCTATAACTACAAATCAACTTTCCACATACAACCATGCAAATAAACCACCTGAGTTTACATATTGCTAACACGCAGTTGAATGGAATATAATAAACAATAGCTAAAATATATATACCAAATGTAATGTGGCTACCCCGAACAATAGTCATCCATATCTATCAGCATTGTTAGATGATACCAGGCGTTACTCTATCACTTATTTCGAGGCTTTGATTCCTACATTTACTGCCAGGATGTAATAAAAAAAAAGTTCTGTCGTTGCAGCTCATTCTTTAGTGAGCTGAATGTCCCATTTTCAAACCTCTGCATGACATTTCACGGCCAGTGGTCCTTATTGAAAGAGAACCCCAAAAGTGAATGGCATGATTAGTGAATTACTCTTACAAATGCAACTATATGGAGAAACCTAAGCTATTCCAACTTGTATTATTCCTAACTAATGAATAAAAGATAAATGTTTTGTTTCCATTGATGTTCTGAAGAAGCATAGAATAATAACTTTTCACCTGTTACGGGTCAGGCTGAGTTAGGTGTTTGTTTTGTCTTTTTGATTCCTATTTTAACTTTTTTTGTGGTTAACCTATTACTCCTGTCAGAAGGTAAACTAAGGTAAAGATAATTATTAAACACCACGACTATAATTTGCTGAAAAAAATTAAAACAATAAAGCAAAGTTGTAACTATTTTAGAATAGACCATGTTACTCTTTGAAAGTATCTTAGCTAAATGTTTTGTATTATACAACAGAAAAAGCAAAACATTAGATACTCTTTTATAACAAAAGCATCAGGCTATACATCTCGCCCTTTCTTCTTCTGGGGCTGTTAATACATGTCTTGTGAAGCAGTACCAGGAGGCCTCAGATAAAATTCTGATGCAGTAAATAAAATTGAAGCTCTTTATAATGGGGAATAATCCTTAACTGTACACTGTAACTACACAAATTTGCTCATAGATACTGTACTAATAAGAAATGTGGTCTACACAGCAAGATAAGAAATAGAAGGAGTTATGTAAGACCTAGTGGGTCATTCTGTAATTTTAGTGGTAATCTGCCCAAATTCCATTCACAAACTATAGGCTGTATAGTAAAGTCCCCCCCCTCGGGTTACTGCTCTTCATTTCCTGGCAGGAAGGGTTGTATAGCGTTACCGTGCACTCTGTATTCCACCACAGAGTTGGCTACATTTCAACAGGAGGTTAAGTGATTTCTGAAACATTATCATCTTCTTGCCTATAAAAAATTCACTGTTTAAAAAAAAGTTCACATGAAAAATCTTGTATAATTTAGACTTTAAAGTTTCATTAGTAGTTTAGTATATTAACCTCAAACTCTTTTGATAAGGTAGTTTTTTAAAGGTATCTAAATTAACACACCTCAAGAGTGGGAATTTTAGAAGTATCTGATAGTTACAGGGAAGATGGACTTAATCACAAAATTAGCTTAGGGATTTCCTGACTCCCCTGTCCAGTCCTTGGCTCTTCCTTCATGCTGTAGTTCACCACTCCTGAACATAACATAACATAACTGCATGGGAACCTCATTTTACCCATGTCATTGAAATGTCTCTAGTTATGAAAAGAAAAAGAAAAAGGATACTTTCAATTCTAACTGTTTTAATAACGTGATTTACAATGCAGCTCACAAACAGGTGCATTAAAACAGGTGGGGAGGGAAGGGCAAACAGCAACACAAAAGTGAGAGGAAGTAGACGAGAGCAAAAATTTCACCAACCAGCTTCACTGCTGAGTCAATATAAGATGTAACTACACCCTGAGCCACAAAAGAGAACAAATCCCATTGAAAGTTAATAGGAGTTAGGGCACTCCATTCTTTTTCAGAATCCCACTCCAAGCTTCTAAGGATCTGCTCACATTTACAGGGTGAAGCTTAAATCACCCATTTATACCCCATATCGCTAAGACTTCAAGGGGAAACCCAGCACAAGCTCGAAAACTTTGCTAAAAAGGTTTGTGATTCAGCAACGCCCCCTTCCCACACCGTATTTAAAGCTCATCCAGACAGAGCAGTCTTTATGCTCAGAGTAAATTGCACAACTTACCAGTTCCAACTTCCATTCTCATTTTGTTACTACTGCCTATAATTAGGGGCAAGCCCAGACAGGGAGGTAACATTGATCCCCACAGAAACTGAAGGACTATGAAGCAGTGCACACAGGCTTTACAAGGGCTTTGAGACAAGATACAGACTGGCACCTGAATAGCTCAGGGGAAAGGGATGGAATTCTTCATTGTCTGGGCAGCTGTACCCAAAGTTACTCTGGTACATTTAAAAAAAAAAAAAAAAAAATCTATCCCTAAGGGCCTGTTTGTAAAGGAAGCTTTTACTAAGATGTAACTTTACAGTGTACTACTTACTCCATGACAATACACTATATGGGTTATTCCAGGACACACCTACACAACCCTGAGAATGAAGATAGCTATTATCAAGAAAGCCTAAGCATCAGAAATTGCCATGCCAGCAAACTGCTCTGTTTTGGGTCAGCCATGAACGCAAGTACACCCCACTACCACAGCTGTCCTGCTTCTGGTACTCAGCCCCCCAGCTCCAAGTCAGTCCGGCTGTCTGCAGCACTGCCTTGTGCTGAGAAGGTGCACCCAAAAACTCTCCACGTGGGACATTACTGTGGAAGTGAACTGCATTCTGAACTTACTGTCCTAGTTTAGTGGGAAGTAATATTCCCATATACACAAAAAATCAGCCAGAAAAGGCTTTTTTTAAAAGTGTGCAAAGCACCCAGCTTCTGCACTGAAGTCACACAGCTGCTCAGTACTGGGTAATCACAAAGCATCAAGCCACTTGAGGTACAAAAGACAAAATCCCATCAAAATGAAAGTCAAAGGTTTGCCACCAATTTTAACACTTAGGACTTCAGCTCCTAAAAAAAATCACCACCACCCAAAAAACAAACAACAGAAACAAAACCACTCGTCAAAACCCTTAGTATTTTATGTTTAAAAGGAAAACAGATTGGAGCATTGTTTCCACAAGCAGATGACAGAGAGAGACCTGCATACAGTTTGCTTAAATCACTGCATAAAATAAAAAGATAGTGTGACTATTAAAAGTCTCAAAAGTTGTAATTTTTTATGCTTTCTGATTCCAGGCCAGTCACACATGGAATACATATGTTTAACCAAGCTTCTAGTTTTAACAATTTAAAAGATTTACTGTTTGGACCTAAAAATTCTCATACCTTCCTACTAGCTAAACTAAATTCACACATAACTTTAAGCTGCATTATTTAAAAAAGAATAAAATAATTATCTTTTAGCTTGTAAAATCAAAATTATAAAAAGAGGACTTTTACAAATCAGATTACTCTTTGGAACTTGATATGCAAATAGACAAAACTGAATTTCACTATGGATATGCAAACAAACAAACATTTCCTTTAATGAATCCCAGAATCTAACCCAAAAGCTTGTTTTAATCTTGAAGTTCTACAACTTTAAAGGAAAAATATTAGAAAAATACATAAATATTTTTAATGCTATAAATACAAAACTCAAGAAAATAAGTTTATTTTATAAAGGTAGGGTGTATTTTAAGTGACAATATTAGGAGTCTGGGATTCCCATGGAGGACTAAAATCCTCCATTTGAAAATACAAAGCAAAATTAATTAGAAAACACAGTTTGAGTGAAATGTATTCTTGCAAAGAGTTCTTAGAAAGGATCACCTTGAATGTGTTTGATGCTGAGGAGACGCCATAACTTTTCTTCACACAAAAGCAGTCATCAACAGAGCACAACCAGATGTTAAGTTTTCTTTTCTTAGTTTCTGCAAACCTCTGTGACCTCCCTCAAATTAAAAAAGGGAATAGCATTTTTAAAGCCACAGGAGCTATCATTAGTGAAGCATTCTAAGGATTTTCATTAATTCATAGCCAGCCAACCAGGAATTTTCCCACAGCCGTATACAAAAAAAGTCAGAGAAGTCACTGATTGCTTGGCTGAATTTGAATGTAGTCAGAAGTAAGATCAGAAATATCTAGTCCCTCCCACAGATACAAGAGTGAAGAACATAGGGAAGGTCAGAAATTAAAATCCAAGTCTGCCCACCAACCACGAGGAAAATCCATCATTGACATATTACAGTGGGTACAGAAATAGTAATTTTGCATACCATTTTGTGAGGTAAGAGAATCATATAGATAGATTGATAGAAATCAATTATTTGGACACCTTTAAGCACAGAACATGCAGCTCCAAGCAGAACTGCATGCCTATCATCTCCTCCACCTAGAAGCCTCAAGGCTTGGATTGACGTTGCCTAGTTAGTGTAATACCCATCATTTATAGCAACTTATGGCCTGGACACATGTTTAGTTAGGGCCCTTTGAACTCTGCATGCTCCTCACTTGTTCCTTATACTTGCTATCAACACAGGGTTCCAGCACAGAAGGAGCTTGTACTTTCAACGTTAGAACATCAGAATACAAAGGTTACAGAAAACTGAAGTACGCATTTCAACAGCACTTCCCTTGAAGACATTACAATGACCTCTGCGTTACTGTGACACGTTATGCTCTGCACAGCATTTGTAAAGGAAAAGGCCAGGTACAGACTGAGACTGCTAACTTGCAGACTCCAGGCTGCCAACAAGAAGGTGCATCTGTCAACACAGATGTCATGATTTCACAGCCACCTCTGTACACTGTCAGATCACCAAGTGGTACAAATTTGATTTAGATCACTCATGGACATACAACTCTGATTCTGCTGAATTAACCAGAATATACATTTCAGAGTTTATGCTCTCAGGCCTGCAAGACAAGATGTGATACATGATCTAGCGTGAAATCTCCTAGGACAACGCTACCTCTCACATCTATTTGGGCACATTAGAATAAGCAGCATGAGTGATGTGCCCCAAAACCAGAATTCTTGCTGAATAACAGCCCAATATCAGATCCATAAGAAAAACATAAGGTGCTCATGCACCTACAGCTTTAAACTTAAGAGGCAACGTGAAGAAAGAGCATTTAACAGGTTGCTATGACATATATTCCACATGTTCAAATGTACTACTTTTAAATTTTGACACTTTATTGAAAATGTTGCTCACTTATCTTGTAGCCAGCCTCAGTGTGGGTTTCATGCAGTAGGTGAGCTATCAGCCTGTTTCTTCCTACCTGCCCTAGAAGTGCATGGCCCTTTCCCAGAAGGTCTTGATGACTGTTCAGAGGTAGTGTCTTACCAGTGAAATGGAAGAGCAAGGATTCTTTGGTCATCTAAAAGAAAGTAATCCATACCCCTTACGTTCTGTGTCATGTACACCTGCAGGATGATACTGAAATTAATCTTGTACTGCTTATTTCATCTCTGCATAAACCTATTCAAAAGGTTTTGCTAGCCATGATTCCAACCCAAACGATTGATAACATACTAAGAAAAGGATCTCATACTCAACTCTTTTAACCTGGTCACTATAGATTAAGTAACTCATCTAGGGTCTTAACTCAGGTTGAAGGAGGAACAGAGGAGTTTAATGTACAGGATAGCTCTGGCAGGAGCAGACAGCTACTTTTTCAAGACAATAGAAGGAATTCATCCATCTGAAGACATTCATCACCTACTGCCAAAAAAGCCTACTAAGAAATGAAGGGGGTTTAGTATGTGTACTTTACTAGAATCTAACAGAGCATTCTGAGTTTCAAATATGTGAAAAAAAACTCATCAAAAGTCAAGAAATGAGGAAAAATGTGGGTGACCATTGAACAGGATATCAAATTAGGATGCAGACACTTTCTAGCCCCAGAATTAGCTTCCTTCTGAGATTCCTTTAGCATCTGAATGATGTGCCAAGTACAGGGTACCAAGAGGCAGTGTTCTGGCATACCAACAGGACTCCTGCTCTCTTATCAGCACAAGGAATAATAAAACATGACCAGAACAATTCTTCAAAGCCAAGAGTGATATGACACTGTAACAGCCTTCAAGCGAGACAATTCCAGAGAATACAGTATCTCCTGAAACATGTGCTGATGCTTGCTAAACCTCTAATCCAAGCTTTAATTATTTTTAATAATCAAGTCAAACTTTGAGAGAACAAATCCCTACCTGTACATTTAATTTCCCTTGTTCTCTTGGAATCTATCCATACAGTGGTGAGTAGTGATAGGAGGACTAGAACAATGACGAGACTTGAAAATGAGGCTTCACGTACTGTTGCCTCGATTACCCTTTCAAACATTATGAACACAACTGCAGATTGCTAACTGCAATTTTCCTTATCTTGGTCTGGAATCTTGCTTCTCTAAGGCTTCCTCAGCAGGTTCCTGAAATTTGTTGGGTGTTTTTAAAAAAAAAAAAAAAAAAAAAGAAATCTGAAATTTGTTCCTGAATCATCCTCTAGTTGACCTGTCCAGGTGACCTATGATAGAACCTAATCCCAGCTGCACCTCCTCTTGTTCTGTTGTACCATGACAGGCTCCTTGGGTGCTGTTTCCATCTCTTCTGCCTCCAACTCTGCTCTGTTTGGAAGTCTAAAGACTGTACTTTGGGCAGAGGTGAGAATTTAGTCAAACTCTGCACAGGTATGACTGGCAGTTACTGCTGGACTGGCAGCTGCTCTAACTTTTCCAGTCATAAATGTTTCACTTTTTAGTGGTCTTTCTACTAGATGGGTTCTAGCTAACCCGACTTCCAACAATTTCTCCGAGGTACTGTTAAATCACATAAGTTTGTTCCCTCAGAATCATGTTCTTCATTGCAGTCACACCATAAATTAACCAGAAGCCCACTGCTATTTTTCAGTTAAGGAACAGTGTATTTGGACGGTATCTCCTAGGGGTCTTTGACTGATACTGCCAAACAGAACCCACCCCATGAGCAGAGGGGTTAACACACCAGGTATCAGCTTGCCTTCTCAGTGTCAGTGGCAATGAAGCAATTTGTAAGACAGAAAAGTTTGTCAAGCAGAAGTCCACTGAAAGCTGGTTGTTACTAGAAGACAGTAAAAACTCAAATGCTGATACAGGTTCATCAGATGCATATTCACTGTAAAATCAGTTACGCCAAGCCCTTTTCAAAACCAAAGCACAGGCCCTTGTCTATACACATGACCAACCAAGAAAGTCTGTGTTCAAAGTGTTTTTAAGTCAGATGTAAAAGCACTGCTGATAGGATAAAACCAGAAACAGTTAAGAACATGCAGTTATACAGTATTTATGACCTTTAGAAAATACAGCATTAAGAATTTATATCTTCATTAGAAATAGGTTTACTGATAGTTTTCTGAGTTTTGGTGGCAAACAAGAAGTAATTTATAAGATACTTGATAAACATAGACCCAAAGAAAACTGCACAGCCACTGAAATTTACAGTTAAGAAATATTTCTTAATACCTTCCTCTGTTTCTTAATATTTATTGTCTACATAGTTTGACTTACTTCCAAAAATTACATCTGCTTGTTTTGCACCAGTACACCCATTTGATAAGGAGCATCTTCTCCAATCCACAGTGGTCACCCATACTTTTTTAAAATCCAGAATTTGTCTTAGATATGATGTTGAAAGTACAATTTATTAAGAAAAATAGGCTCAAGCATGTTAAAACACACATTTATACCCTGGCTTGGCTGGCAGAATGTTGGATAATCAAAGTGATAATACCTATGTTTTTTTAAAATAAATATTGCAGTGAAACTACAGAAACAAGTCTATCCACTACTGGTACAAGCCTGTATTCACTACTTTAGTGAGTATATATCTGGTTAAAGTCTTTATGAGAAAATAATGTAGAAGTTTTAGGTGTCAAAGATAGGTGACTCCTACTGAGGAGATCTGGAAAAAACAAGTAGCTGGACAATGTAACAATTGTAAAATACTGTATGCACAGGAGGACAAAATCCTTGAGTTTTGATCCTCAAATAAAGTCTGACATTACCATAACCTAAAATTAGGTACTTAATATGTACTGATCTAGCCACAGTTCCTTATTTTAAGTTTCTGTAACTTTCACTTCCATAAAATAATTTCTCTTAATTAATATAGGGAGGATATAACAAATAAACATCCATGTATTTGATACAACTTATATGTGTTTTTCTAGGTGTGATGTATTTATGCATAATGCTCATTTTTAAATGTAAAAACAACATATGGTATAGAAACATCAGCATTAACCTAAAGTTTCAGAAAAAAATGTATTTAAAATAGACCTCATTATACTGGTAGCAGTATATATATAAAAAAGCAATATACTTTAAAAATTAAAAAAAATATTTTTACCTTTAAAAATGGTATTGAAGCTTAACAGTTCTCTGGTAATATTTCACACTCCTCTTATTTTGTTTGATTCTAAAAAAATGCTAAATTTATGGGTAATATTCAGCCTTTGAGCAGAATTAAGCAGGCAAGTTCACATCAAAGCTTTGTTTCATCATCTTTAGACTGATCTGTTGGAAAAGACAGCTGGTCCTTATTAAACACCCTTTAAATGTTGCAGTTTTAATTAAGTAACATCCATGTTATATTAACATTATCAAATAATTAACTAAAGAAAAGCTAGTATCGTCTAATCATGACTGCTTAACATCTTTTCACCAGTGGACTATAAAATCTATTAAATCAGAACTTGTCTTAAATAAGTGTCTGAAGATTTTAAATTAAGAAGTCTGGTACAGTAGTTACTACACTTCTACTTACTCAAAAGCAGATTTGAGGGGGGGAAGTAAGGCTCATCATTAGCCTCATATTCAATTTTCTCAAATTTCACACAAACATATGAAGAAATACACATTTTTGTTGTTAATACTGAGAGTTAGTTTCAATTATGTAAGCAGGCTTATGTTTCTATAGTTCTGTTCTCTAGGTTGTGTGTTTGAATGCTCATCCTGAAAACACAGCACTGTAAAACTTAAACTATATAACCTCATAGTTCCTGAAGAAACATTCATCTGCTGATTTAAACACCAACATACTTAGGCTACTTTGTGCATTTTTAAATTAACTTAAACAGGCAGATGGTCATCAACACTTTCTGACACTGGAGTGAAAATGGGGTCACGTTCTCTGTTACATTACTTGAAAAAGGAAACTCTAAAAAAACGCAAACAACAAACTCTGGAGTGATCTTGAAGCCAAATTCTAAGCGAAACAAAAGCAATACAGACGCCTACCTGCATGACTGACCATGCTTGCAAAGCCTCGCACTCAACATGTTGCATTGTATCTAATCAAGGAAACGCACTAAGCTTTAAATGACACATCTAATCAATTCTAAAATGCTATCACATTGTTCTATATGCCAGTGGAGAGAAATCTATTGATTCTAAAAATGCAGAAAACATGGAGGCTACAGAACTGCTGGCATCTGGTGTGCAGAGCTTTCAACCAACTCTGGAACTGTCTATAGATTAAAGAACCCCCTGATGGCAAACATTAACACCTTCCACGATGCTTCATCATCTTAGGTCTGTCTTCTGCTCAATACCCCTTAAAATTTTTAAATACTCTGCAAGAGAAAATTTGATTTTTAACTGATGGAAAATAGTAAGAAATAAAGGTAGGAATTTAAATTCTGGTAAATTATTTCTTAGCATTTTACGGGGTATTCTTCCTCCTAAATAAATTCTCAAAATATATATTTAGCTGGGGAAATTACTTCAGTATGACTTATCTGTGCTTAGAAAATTCCTAGCTGTAGAGAAGAATGAGTGTGTGTTGGGAGGGATACTTGAGGAGATAAATGCAGGGACATAGAGCAGCATGAGCCTAAAGAATAATGAAGCAAGCAGAGCTCCTGATAGTAGAAAGGTAGGAAACTGGGATCTTCAGAGTCTCTGCTGTGAAAGAGAAAAGGAAATCAAAAGCTCCTTTAAATAAAGAGGACAGAAGACACAGGGAGAGTTTCAGGGCAGAATGCACGGGAACAGAGACCCCTAGTATGTCTGATAAGCTTTCTTTAGCAGAGCAAAGGAAGGTACAACTCTCTGCTAACAAGGAGGGGGGGCGGAAGAGCTTTGCTAAAATGCTGTTTGGGTTTGGTTTGGGTTTTTTCCTCATCATACTGTCTCATTAAATTTAAGCTTTATACTGAGCACGGTTCAGTGACAGGAACTTCAGAGGAATTAAACATATGAAAAAAATTACTCATGTGTGTAGTCCCATTAGAATCTACAAAACAACTTGAGAGTAAAGTTGCTCATGTGTTTAACACCAAATAAATGAATCTGAAATATATTCAAATCATCATCAGAGCCCAAGTCTGTCTTCTCTGCACACCTCATGGTTTGTTTATAGGATGAAAAAAATTCAGAATACTTTTCCAGATTAGCTCCCCATGTGGACATACTTATTCTAGATTAAAAGAGGCCCTTCCCTGATTTATTTTTTCTGGATAAAGTTATGCATATGATGTAGTAAGACTGTCCATATGGAAAGCTACTTTGCAATACTATTCTGCTTTAAGCAAACGTTCTACCATAATCTGAAACAACATGAAGTGTAGGAAAACATTTAAATTTCTATTAAAGATCAATGAAAGAAATCCTAGACTTAAAGTCAATACAAATTCTAAAATCCTGGACCCACTAAAATCACTGATAATTCTTAGCAACTGTAATGTTAAGTTACTCATCCTGATATTAACTGCTTTCCTGCTGAAGATAGATGTTGAGCTTGCAAGACAAATGCTAAAATATTACTAGAAAAGGCGATTTAATAGAGGCATATATTTTACAATGAAACTCATAAAAATCACATCTAAAGACTTCAGTTTTGAAAACATTGGCTATTAAGAATAATTTCAGGAGCTGTGAATCAAAACATTAACTAATTCCTCATCACATTCTTTTAACCATAGTTCAGTATGGTTCTCAACAAGTCAAGCTTTTACTGCCACAAAATACTAAGGAAACTTAAAACTGTATTTTGTAGAGTGAAAGGAAAATGAGCATGACGTATAAAAGTACCAAGATGGCACTCAGATTTTAAAAAACAACGCTCAAACAATAAAAAAGATGCATCAGGGGTGGGAAGTACACCACACATTCAGTTTTAGCAGAGAAAAATATCCAACGTGTGTATCTAAATGTACATACAAACACCCAGCTATCTACATGTTATTTCTCCTTACATTAAGTGACTATTAAAAGTTAGCTGCTATTTTTCTGGATTGTTTACTTCTGGCAGTGAGAATTACCTCAACTGCTTCATTTAATGCAATCTAGAGATTTTTACTTTCTGTATATAGAATGTTAAGATTTATTCATGCCCTTAACATACATTAATTAGACACTACTTATAAATAACCTGCAATAAGAATATCTATTTGAATAGGATACAATTACTTCAGGGCTTGTGTCTTTTCAATCAGTCAGTGTCCCTGCAGTGTTTAGAGTGGCAGAGGGGAAGTGGCCTGTGGTTAAACAGAGGAAATACCAAGGAATTTTAATAGAGCAAATAGTCTCTTTACTTCCTACAGGGTACTACTTCAAAGGCAACCCTGCTCCAGAGCAGACAATGTGTTAGAGGGGCCATCAGTCATTTAATAGTATGTCAAGTCTACTCAAAACTTACATGCAGACCAAGATAAATACCACATAACTGAGACAATGGGTACCATCCTGCAGTCATTACTCTAATAAACGCTCCCCTGCCTGGATTATGTAGGCAATCATAAACAAGATTGGTATTACAAAATCAGACTATGAAATTATAACTAAAGCATCAAACAAAATATCTAATAAATTGGCTAGCGAAATCTGAACTTGAAGCTGAAAATATAATAAACCCAAAAACCAGTACAAATATTTAATAAGCTAAAGTGTTACATTTCTTGTGAGCAATAAAAACAAAGGTGTTTTTATGCTAATAGGAAAGAGTGCAATTTTTACTGATCTAAAAGCCAGTCAAAATAATTATATTAAAATAATTATAATGTAGTACATTCAGGTTTAATAGACACAATTACATTAATTATCTTAGCAAAAAATAGCCAATACAAATCGCATCTGCATATTTCTACAAACGTCAAGATGCACTAATCAAGTCTCATGACTTTTAATGTTGATAGTTTATTTAATAGCTGATGCAAACCTTGACAGAAATATACACAGTGGTCGTTATGAGCCTGTGGAGGACCCTGCCTACATGTGGTAAAACATACAATAGACATACTGAGCCAAAACATTTTATTCCTAATTTTCAGTTTAAAAGATCTAACAGGGGAGTCTAAACGTTCAGCAGTTCCATCCAACCAAAAGATGTAGGTGTTAAGCTTTGTCCGGGTTTGAAGTTTGTCCACACTCTTCTACTCATTTTCCAACGCTTTCGCCTTCCTAAACTATGCCCTACAAACTTCTGAACTGTGTGTTGCAGTAACGTTCTCAAAGGATCTGATCTGAAACCAAGAAAATCCTTAGTGACAGTCTAACAAAAAGAAAAAGCAATGAAAGTCAGTTGTGTTCCCTCCAGTGTTCCTGGATCATCACGCTTCAACTAAATTTGTAACTAGACATCAGGAGAAAGGAAAAAAAACAAAACCACACAGCTCAGAAGTTATTTAAAAATAACAAAAAAAAAAAAAAAAAAAAGAAAAGCAATCAAGAAACGTCTGACAGCAAAACACACCAGGAACAGAAACAAAAGGCAACGACCAGTAACAAAACGTTTATCACCTTCCTCCCCCCTTCTCCCTCCCGTAAATTTCCTACATCCTCTGTATAATGATCAGGCCTGAAGCTAAGACCCCAAGCCGGCCTCGAATCATTAAAATAACAAAGCCCAAGTGATCGCTTTTATCCTTCTCGCAGCGCAGGTCGACTTAAGGAAGGGGAGAGCGCTGGTGGCAAAGGACCTGTTGAGTGACTTCTTCACACTCGCTGGTTACAAGACGCCTCCCTCCCCCAGGCGAGAAACCGGTAAAGGTCCGTTCCCGGGAAATGCCACCCTCCCGGCCGCAAATTAACCACCAGATGCAGAGCCCCGGAGCAGCTTTATTAGTTGCAGAAGACGCTCTTCCCCTCGAAGGCAGCCCGATGGCCCCTCGCCCACCCGGGCAAGTGCCCATCCCACCTGTACTGCTCGCCCGGCCACTCGCCCACGGGACAGCGCCCCGCACCCCAAGCCAGAGACCTCTCAGCATCCCCCCTCTGACACTTTTTTTTTTTTTTTTTTCAAAAAGCCCCACTCCACGAACACGCCCGCCTGCGAGGGGAACCGCGCAGCAGCGCTTGGCGCTACTCACCCTCGCTCCGCAAGGCTCGGCCGCTGGCCCTCTCCTGCCGCCGGCGGCCCCGGCCAGCTGGCGACCATCGAACCAGGCGAGGAGCGCGAAGAGGAAGGAGCCGAGCTTCAGCCCGGGTGCCATGGTCACGGCGAGCCCGGCAGCCCGGAGAGCGGAGGCAGCCCGGCGGCACCGGGGGCGGGGGGCTGCGGGGCTGCCGCCGCCCTGTGCATGCGCGCCGCCGGCCCGGGGGCGGGGGGCTCCTCCTCGGCCGGGCCCCGGCGCAAGGCCCGGCCCGGCCCCGCCGCCCCCGCCCCCGCCCCGCGCGGGGGGGCCCGGCCCGGCCCCGCTCCAGCCCGCGCCGCCGCTGCGGACGGTAACAATGGGCATCGGCGGGGCGCGGGGCTGCGCGGGGACAGCAGCGGGTTTGTGCGGCTTCCCGGAAAGGCAGCGGGGCCGAGCTAGTGCCCGATCGCCTTCCCCCGCTGCGGTACCGCACTGCTGACCCCGTCACTGCCCTGCGGAGCGGGACGGAGCCCGCAGAAACGCTGGGGCTGGCGCCCCCCTGCCCTCCAGCGAGGGGGGAGATGGGCGCCACTTCACTAACGGGTCGGAGCTGCATCAGGCGCAGCGGCACAGTCCAGGGCTGTGCGAGATCAGGGTACGGGCCAAAGATCAGCCACAGAACATCAACAATTAAAGAGTAATGCATGAAATATTAAGACAGACAAGCTGGAGGAATACACTATCGTGGAAGATCAATTGCAGAAAATGCCATAGAAGTTGTATGTAGCAATAAATATGTCTGGTTTTTTCAAACACAGTCTCTACACTTCGTTTTGGCATTACATGCTTTGACCAAAACATTTTTCTTCAAAAGAAAATAAATCACATTTCTTATAAACTTCAAATGCAAACTGCTCTGATATATCAGTGAGTTGCACCAATCACAAATCCCTCACCTGAAATTCTCAAAATCATATAAGAGACTTAGAAGCCCAAGGCTCCTCCAGAGCACAGCACCCTGGTATAATTTAGCTTGGAAGAGTCCTCAGGGGGTCATTAGGTCCAACTGTCTGCTCAAAGTAGTCCTAACTTCAGTTTTAGACTAGGTAGCTCAGGGCGTCATCAAACATCACTTTTACATGTCACGTAACGACAATAATTTTTGAAAATTTTGATTAGCACATTCTGTTGCTATGATTAATATTGGACAAAACCATAATCCTAATAGAATAGACAAACCCATCAGTATTATAAAAGACAACATGGTTTGGATTAAAATAGTATGCAAACACACTGCTAAGCCAATCAGTTGACAGGAAACATGACCGGTTTGTAATTTTTAAACTAGTACTTACTTTACACCTATCATAGGCCTTTCCATCCTTTGTGGCTCTTGGCAAAAATAATACAATAGAACTCTCTGAAACCGCTTAAGTTGATGAATCGCAGCTCCTGCACTCACGGTGCACACTAACTTCACAGTTACCTTTGAAAACAGATTTCTGACTTCAGACTGCTCATAGCCCTTCACCGTGACTTGAACAGAAATTAGATGTTTGCCATTAAACATTTTTTAGCACAAATTGGAGATTAGACCACAGTCCTTTTAAAGCTCTGGGAACACAAAACCATAGTCCTTTTAAGGCTCTGGGAACAAGTGACACTTGTAATCTTCATTTCCCCTGCTGGCTGAAGAAGGCACTTTTAAGACTACTCATTCCATAGGTGTAATTTAACTGATTTTATAATGAGATGTTTTCTAAGGTCAAGTAAATCCCAGACCAGAATTAAAGTTTAGTGCATGTTTCTTCACTGTACACCATACACTTCTATCTGGGTATTCTTGCTTTGCTGTCTCCTTGTTTTACTCAGAAGCGACTAAACAGACCTGAAAAATATATAAGCCTTTTCTTTTTTAATCAAGTCAGGCTATATAAAAACTGTAAAGAACTCATCCTTTTTATGTTTTAATGCATTACAAAGGGTATAAAGCAACACAATATCATGGCTAAAAAAAGGAAGAAATAGGTACAATTTATTTACAGGACAATAACATCTCTGCTGCCCATAAGCACCTATGACAAGCCATGACTCCCTGTTGAACACATCTCCACTCATCTGCACACACTATGGGGAAATCTGTTTGGCATTTTCTGCTAACAGAGATTTAGACTGATGGAGAATGTGACATTTTAAAGTGAGAAGAGGAAAATTAGCATTATCTGTGCTATTAATGCATTAGCCTACAATTATTTTAATATAAACAAAGACACAGAATGAATAGTGACATTTCCTAGGTAGAATAATTGAAGAACTCTTGGCTAGCACTGATTACACTGGCAATACCCAGGAAGCGGCAAAATGATTGGCCTTACTTACTAAGACCTCAAACTTGTTAGTACAAAACAAAGATGCCACCCGAGAAAATCAGCATTGATGCCCCCTTCCCAATATATCAGCTTCTGCTAATAACAAAATGACACATCTGAAAGAAAATTATCTCCATGCTGCCACCATGTCTGACTTACTATCATGAATGAACTGACTGAATACAGAGATTTTTTATTCCTTTATACGCATTTAGAATAACTTCCACTGAAATCTTTTGTGGAAAAGGGTAGGGGAGAGGTGGGAATCAAATGACAAGCAATTAAAATTTTTAGCTAGATTCTCCAAAATGCTGCTAGCTAATGTAAGGTCTAAAGTGGCTGTGGGGACTCTGCTTTTCTGTAGGTTCTTTTGTCCTTTTTACAACAGTCTCTTGTTTCCAAATAGTATAGAATGCATAATATCCAAGAGTCATGGGTATCAATATCATGCATTCTACAGCTGGTTTTGGTTGCCACTCTACCTTCTTGCTTAAAGCTAAAAACCATATTTTTTTTCTTCCCCTTTCTGAGCAGCTGTTCCCAGATGGAGGGAACAGTGAGAACTCAGCAGTTCCTATAAATACATGAAAACTTATATAATAAAAAGTTCTGAGAATATGGTTAAAATTTCCCTACCAAATTTTTCAGTTTCTCAGTAAAAATTCCTTTGTAGACTTGGAAGCTATATGCTCCATCCATATTTCACATTTCTAGCACTGAAATCTCTACCAAGAGAGACTGACCTTGATTGCAAAAGGAGTTAAAAAACCAGCTCATTTTTGGACCAGAAAGCATGCACCATGCTTGTAAAAGTATTCAGTTTAGAAAATCATGACTACTGCAATATCACACTTCTGTTACAGAGAAACACCACCGGCTGTTAGGAAATGAGGATGAGCTACAGCGAACCCAGCAGACAGTATGCTAAAGAAAAGCAGGATCTCAGAAAGCTCTTACAAGGTCTGAAATCACAAAGTATCATCTCACTCTCCATAAACGCACAAATAAGATCCCAGAACAGAAAACCCACAATGCAAGGGTCTTCTGGAACTTCAGCTGGTAGATACCAGAAGGCAGAAAACCAGATCTTTTGAAAATAATCACTTATACTAAAGTGTTCCTCTTCCATGGGGATGGTTTACCTATGGAATAAACATCTAGCATAAAAAGGAGGAAGAAAGATCTTCCGGTATGAAACCTTAAGAATATAATTACAAAGTGTGTAATGGATGTGGACACTCTCAGCAAGTGCATGAACCTTCCCACCAGTGTCAAGGGTCTCCAAAATTCTTCTCTGATGGAATCTTCCATATTTTAACATACCATAGTCTCAAAAGGTCTGGCTAAGCTCAAGTGAAAGCGTATCAACTGATAAGACAGTGACCCCAGGCCATAAAATTGAAATGAAATTTGAATCAAATTTATCAATTGTTATGAATACCTATCTCATTCAAGGCAACTTTTAAATCACTAGGCCTTGAGAAATGTGCCAAAAATTCATGAAAAACACTGAGTTCTGAAAGGAAAATATACATTACTAGTCCCATTTTATAGATGGGGAGACTTAAGCACAAAGTCATAAAGATGCCTGCTTTTATGTCTTGCACACATGCTCAAGGCTAAACGAATAATTAGATTTGGAGTCAGGAAAGACTCTTCCCCTTAGTAAGACAGGAAAAGACCCCTGGGTGTAGGTTTTTTTGTTTTTAATTTGCTCCTTTCTATAGACACACACTCTGCTTCCTAAGGTCATCCAGACATTACCAGTGGGTGCCTAAAATAGCGTGGGCCATGGAGCCCAGATCCAGCCTCCAGAGCAATTCCATCCAAGTGGCTGCTTCTATCTCACAAGTGGCAAAGAGCACAGCATGCTGTCCTGGCAGCCAGCTGCCTCCCGCTGTGTCCAAACATTTATTGGCACTTCTGGAGTAGCTGCTGCTGTGTCCAGATGGGACTTAAAAGTGGAATTAGATGCATGAATTCTGCTTTGACACTGGCAGCCACCACTTCCATATCCAGATGCTTTGCAACAAAACCTGAAATTGAGCATCCAGTCCTTAATGCCAAATAAGCCAGACCTTATAGAACCCCTTCTAGTATACTAACAGTCATATTTCTCTCCCCCTCACTTTTTATGTCACCCTGTTATGTTTGAGCTTTTTTCTTAAAAATCTTAAATTTATCTTTGGGTATTTGGGGGTGTTTTGAAGCTTGTAAAGTTTACAGAGTAGGGAGTGAATGGACTTGTGACCTTTC
Source organism: Athene noctua (assembly GCF_965140245.1). NCBI lineage: Eukaryota > Metazoa > Chordata > Aves > Strigiformes > Strigidae > Athene > Athene noctua. Next base: position 14,611,876 of record NC_134046.1, on the reverse strand, counting down.
TGCATGACTTAATGTCTTCTACAGGAAATTGCACTTAATGACCAAGGAAGTTTCAGTCCTATATTCCTAAAGGGTCAAGTTAGCATCAGATGTAAGAATAAGTTATGGTAAAAAGGAACTGACTGAAATAAACCAAACAGTCATTATATAAAAATTACCTCTGATCACCATCAAAATAACAATTTACCAGTGATCCATGGATGCAAATCTTCATATAATATTACCACTCCCCAGACCTCACAGTTCTTTCTATTGTATACAGGCCAGCTTGTTCTGCTGGCAGAGAATGTTTGCAGGCAAATGTCAACTCGCTGTATTTCTGTTTAGTTTTGCATCTGTTTATTCATATGAATATAATAAAGGAACAGACAGCTCAGTTCTCTAAGATGATGCAACGTACTGATGTGCCACCAAATACACTCCTCCCTGCTCCAAAAGCATGCTCATTTGACTCACTCTGTGGCCACATGTTGTTTCTGAGAAAAGAGGGAGCAGGGCAGGACGGCATCTTTCAGCAGCAGTCTTCTGTTATACTGGATTAGGTGTAATATGAAACTACACTTTTAGAGAAAGGTAGATTTGTGATGCAAAGAAAATTTAAAGTTGCATGGAAGAGTCATTTTTCAATAAAAATTCTGTTGAACTAAAAATATTCCAAATCAACAACTGTATCCCCAAAGTTATGTATGCTTTATTGTTTAGCAATAATTGAGTACTTTTTCATATTCAATTCAAAAATATTTTTCTGCAATATAGGCATTTCATCTCAATCAACTATTAGAAATGCAAATCAAGATCCTCACAACAGTTTGAATAAATGCTAGAAATATTAATAAAATTTTCACAAGTTTCTCAGTTTTACTTCTAATCTGAGCCCTTTCTTATTACAGCACAATACTTTCCATCCAGAAAGATTGACATTTTCCTTCTGCAGGGAAATATGGGGGAAGGGGGTTCGGTGAGGGGAACAGCCCTAACCTGATTTAACAGTCTATTCTGAAATTCAACAGCATCCTGTGGCAACGTCTGCAAAATTAATCCTAGCACACTAAGGGACCCCTTACTGAGCATAACCTGCCTTAAACCCTTTCCCATTTATCTGAAGGAGAGGTATTTGCTCAAGCACTTCAGGATGACATCATCTGTTATTTGAGGCCAAAAGCTAAGGGTAATTAAGGCCAAAGAAAATGTTTTGAAGATTTTTGTAATTAAAACGCATAGAGACACTAGTAACATACCTTACAGAACAATAGGAACATGGCTGGAAGAATTAAAAAAAAAAAAAATCTTACTATTGTGTAACCATTATGGAAGATTGGAAAGCACTTTGTCAGTAACACCTCATTCTACTCCCACTAAGGGAAATACACAAACAAAAGAAAATACGAAGGCTGGAAGCATATGGAAATTGCAATCTTTGTTTATATGATAGATATGTAACAATATTTCAAAGAATTTTAAAACAATTTATAGCAGATTTACAAAAGAATCCACAGCAATTCTATAAGACTAAGCTAAATGAAAAGAGGAAGGGCCCTGTTAGGAATGACAACTGTTGCTGGCAGCCCTACCTCTCAAAAAAATTCAAGGTTCTTTTTATCTACAGTCTGGCACATTCTTTTAAAACAAAAGTTTGAAGCATATTGGAATATATCAGGATTGAGTTAGCTGCTTATTTTTGGAAAGAGTAAGATAAATATGCAGATAATAATAGACTGATCAAACACAATGAACAAGATTTGTTAATACTTACATAGAAAGTTAATGCATGTTAATATGAGTTACAATAGATAAATACGGTTTGTTTCTAATTAGATGGTAACAGTAACAATCACTGAAAACATTACTCCTTCTAAACTGTAATTTGTGATAAAACTTATTGCCCAGGACCATGTGTTCAGACAGGAAAGAAGGGAAAGACTGGATCAGTTTTCTCATTTAAACAAGAATGTCTACAAGAAAAGGAGGTTTTTCCACTTAACTTACATTTCACAAAACTATCTAGCCATAGCCAACTGCATTCTAAGGGCAATGTTGGTGCCTCATTAGAATGCTTTCCTAAGACTTCCTTTCTCTGTCAAAATGAATTAGAGCTATTTCCAATTATACTGTCAGATAGCCACATCCTGTAGCATAGGATAAGATGCTGTTGCAACTCTGAAGAGAATTGCATTTCCCTCTATGCCTCATATCCAGAGATCTATCTACCAGAATTTATAAATATTTGAATCGAGAAAGAAATCAAAGGGAACACCATCACATTTTTTTATTATTTTACCCTGAGTGAACACTTCGAAATGCAAGACAAACTTTTAAAAAATGCACAGTATTTAAACAGCACAAAGTCATTTCTTATCCTTCTAATGCCATAAACCAATGACAAATGAAAAGTCTGGTGGTAATAGGTGTTTCTGCCTGGTAAACTTTTGCATTGTTGACATTGCATTTCTTATAACAAAATAATTATATTAGTAGATATTCTACCAGAAATCATTCTAAGTTTTACACTGTAAGGCATGTTTTTTAAAGAATTACTGGCCACTTTGCCAAATGCTTTCTGGGATGTAAAAGGATTCTGCTACTATAAATTGACTATATTGGGCAGTCTTATAAACACGTACTCATGAATGAAACCTAAATTATTTTAGAGGCAAGATTTTAAAAGGTTGGCTGCTCAAAAGTGAATTCTTAAGATAATATCTCATTATTAATAACTGTTTAGACTATCAAAAATATTAAGCACCCACCAATTTTCACTAGGTTCAGTTCAATATTGACCACTCAGAACTTCTGAAAATGAGGCCCAACATCGAGCATTTGTATGCATGTACAATATAAAATTGGTCACAAAGTTTGTACGACAATTAAAATAGGTAGTCACCTGCTGGTGTTCTGTCTATCCACAGACTAACTCATGACTGTAGATTTTACTCAAAATTAAACATGTAGGACTGTAATTATAAAATCTAGCCACAAGAGGGCAAAAGCAGCCCAGCATTTTTCTAGGCATTTCAAATGCAGACTGTTTTGATTCAGAATGTATTGATTTAAAGTCTGATTTAATATGAAAAAGGTGTTTAAGATGCAGCTAATATATAGCCAACTGTCTTTAATGCAGAATATTTGATCTACTACCTTCTTAATTTGCTTAATATGGCATCATTCATAGAAACTGAATCCCAATATTTGGAGTATTGCTATGATTGATGCAATACAATTCTGAACACTAAAAGAGTGTGAAATCTATCATTAAAAGATATCTATATTCATCTTGATTTGATTTATAAACCATAATTTGGATATACATCGACAAAAGACTGCCTCAGGATCTAGAAATTGAGGACAGGCACTTAACACCTTAGAAGTAGTAAAATTACATGGACTGGTAAAATAAAAATTTGGTGTTAAAAGAGCAAGAAAGGATTAGAGAAAAATAAGGTACAATAAACTGGTGTTACAGATTTTTTTTTTCACAATGAGGTAATGAGTTTGAAACACATTCTTACATATGCAATTAAAAAATGGCAAATTCCCAAACTTTGATAGTGATTAATAACAAGACTAATAACATAGGTAACTTTTAATGAAGGGGACTATCTTATACCACCAGCTACCTTTTGTCCTTTTTGCTCCAAATTGCACAAGATTAAGACAAGGCATAATACTCACTGGGTTCTCCAGTCACCACAGTGGCAGAAGAAAACCTGGGTTTGGAGCTAGGAAAATAAAACTTTGGGCTGTAAATCTGAAAAGAAGGAATATGTATTTCCTTCCCAATCCAGGTATGGTTTCATGTTTATAGGCCACACATACAGATCCTTACAACATCCCAAGCCAGATGACTGTGCTTGAAAATTGGTAGCAAAAGCATTACTTGCACCCTCTGCGAATCAAGAGATCCTCTGTTTGCTGAAGGCACTAGACTTTACACCAACTGATTTGCAACATGGATCAAAACACACCTGAAAAAGCTATTATTTCACTGCTTTTTTGTTCTTCTTCGCCTTTTTTTTTAATCACTCTAATACCAGCACCATACCTACCACATTCATATAACCATATATAAAACATACATGGTGGTATGAAAGTCATTGACAGTGATACCACAACTACACCAAAACCTGTATATCCCTAAGAAGTTTTGATAATGTTCTTACTTCATTGCTAATAACCATTCTGCAAAAACAGATACTAGAAGAAATGAAATTTATTGCATCTTCTGAACGCAGCAAATATATGATGAGTTTTCTATTTTGCTAGTCAATCCAAGAAAGCAAAACTGCAATGCTAATACTGTGTCATGCTAACTTAGTAACTCCTGAGATTCCCCTAACTTATCTAAGAAAATACTGCTGGCACATGCCAATATCAGTTTTGGGTGTCCAAAATAGAAAGACCGGCCTTACACATTTTCTGCCAAACCTTTCCCCCTCATGTCATGCAAGTCAAGGGACTATTCCCCCACAAAGGAATCTAGAACTGATGGCTTTTCAACAGCCCTAGATTCCTCTTCCTCACTAACAATTCTGTTTTCCCATTCTGACCAAGTGAACTTCCTTTGTAATGCAATCAGACGGGATCTTCCCCCCCCCCCCCCCCCCAAGATGAACAGCCCCAGCTTCCACTCACATAATGATCATGACTATTTTGTCTTTTTTCAGTTCCATTATCAAATAAGTATATAAGATGTTCTAAATAGCTCTAATAAAAGTAACAGAATATGATTTTGAGTCAAGATGAATCCATGACACAAATAACAGGACATGAAATAATAATTGAGGTCAATCACCATTGTTCAAAAGTATTTCTGAAATTAAAATACCTTATATTTCCCATCCAATTATGTAATAGTAAGTCCTTTAAAATGAAGAGACAAAGATCATCAACCTAACAACTGATAGGAATCAAAACAAAAGTTATTTTAAAACAAATTTCTAAAAAGCTTTTATTTTATTAACTGTTAATCCCAAGAGCTAGTCTCAACTGTTTAAAATTAGTCCAATTTCATGTTAGATAAATTGAAGATGTTTGCAAATGATTTTACATTACTTTTGTGTAAGTCTTTTGTAAAATCCAGTCATATAAATGCTGGATGATTTTAAAAGCCACATTTCCTTTTAATAATATTATGAACACAGAGTTAATCTTCTTACATACCATTACAAAAAGTCCTGGGTTTCATTGCTTTAGAATTTTCAACGCAAAACTTTGAGCAACTAGAAAAATATAGATGTACCCATGCACACCAGTAAAATGATAATATACAGTTTGTATAACATACAGCTTGCTATTTGTAAGCACAGACTTGATAACCTAAATAATGGTCAATTCAAAGTGTTAAATGACAATTTAATGAACAGTGTTCTAAATCTGGACTTTCAATGTTAACATTGGTAATTTAAAGATTAAGTTTCAGACTATGTTTTTATGTATGCTGCAATTAACAATGGAACTTTGGAAGCATTGGCTCTTTGGTATAAATTCATTTGAATCTGCTTTCAGACCATGAGCATAGTTCATCTTTTTTGGACAGCATTGGGCATTGTGTTTGTGGTTAGAAAAAAATTTTAGGATAGAAACACTAATTAAGAGAAGATCAAGTTAAATCAAATAACTATGCAGCCCAGCATCCCAGTTAGGGTCACAGACACTTTATCTATTTCAGGAAAGCACTACTAGAATGTTTAAGTGCCATTACAGTCAGTGACAGAAGCCCATCATCCACCTGACCCTTGCCTAAATTGTAGCTGTTGATGGATGCTGATGTAACAACTTGCCAATATGAAGAGAAAGAAGTCTTATGACTAGCCAGTTTTTTTGCTAGAACAGTTTTTCACCATCCTATTAAATTTATCAGCTTATCACAGGGTCAGATGATCACTGGAGCCAATGAAAGGCAACATAGCTGGATGAAAAAGAGGTTGTGGCTTCACAAAGTTAAGTCAGAATAGGAACCAAGAAGACTGAGACTTTTCTGTTCACAGTTCTGAAGGGTAGGCAAACAAACAGAAACACTACAAGGCAATGTAAGGAGAACTGGAGTGGGACCAGATTTCATAGAAGAGGCATAGTGGCCTCTTCTGACAGTCTCATCCACAATCATTATTTGTATTGGCTGTGCCTAGACAGATAACATAGCGTATTACATGTATTACCAAGGTAGCCCAGAAAGCTGCATATTATCAGGAAGTACAAGATTACAAAATCCTGAAGAGTCTAGACTACTATTTTTTAAGTTGGAAAAAAATTCAGCTGTATTTGAGAAAATGATGGCCACAATTTAAACCCATGCTGGTCAAAGTAGGTATAAAACTAAAGTTAGAGGCTCTCCTTTAACTTGCTGATGTATTTACTTTAGGAAAAACAAGCTAAGCCAAGACTAACCAAATAATGCAATTACGCCATTAAACTTTTTGCCCCTCAGCAATATGTGTGACAATCTTAGTACCTTACATCCTTCTGGTAACATTTGCTAATTGAGAGCTGGATACCAGGACCAGTGCTATTATTATTCTGCTACTATTCTACTCCTTTTCTTAAATTGCTTTGTCAGACTTCCGTCACTTGAGACAAGTTCCATTATAAGAGACATTAGGTGTATTTAGGTATTTGCCAGATAATAGGCTAAGGTTCTTAGGCATCAATCTGTACAGATTAGTCTAATCTGTTGCTGCTGGAAACCTTGTTTCCAGCAGTAAAGTAGACAATAGTTTCAAATTACCAGCAATACGGTTAAGCTATGGGCAATATATGTTTTGAGGTGAGAAGAAAAACAAAATAGAACTCATGCATTCCCAATATTGTCTTTACCTTTACCAGATCAGGTAGGTATCTGAATTGAGATTCCAATTTCTCGAAAAAACTATTCCTAATGGATTTGGCTCCATTTAAACTGCTTTATTTGTGAATGTTCTCTTAATTATTTTTGAGTGGAGGATACAACAGAAGCTCAGTTAGTAACGTTATTTCCTGATTCCAACAAAGCATGAATAATTAACATTTCAATATTGGATAAAAGTTTGTCATTTTCACACTAATAGGTTTTCCTATTAGTTTAGGAGAAAAGTCAAACAATTCAAGATTTAGGGATTCTATAAAAATGAAGGCAATGAGCCCAGGACGTTAAAGACAAAAAGCTGCAAATACCTGTAGTCTGGTTCTAAAGTAATGCAGCTTTTCAGTAATATTTTTCAGAAAACACAGATTTTTTTTTTTTTATTTAAACTCTTATATCTCAACCTATCATTCAAATTATCAACTAAGGATTGAAGTCAGATCATCCTTCCTTTTAGCTTTACCTAGTATGAGACTACATAAAATTAAGTTTTTTCTATGACCCTTTTTCTCAAACTTACCTTTCATTCTATAGGACAGCAGATACCATGGATACAAGCATCAAGAAATGAAGAGCAATACTTGGTTTGTTCATGATATATCAAGTACAATGTTATGTCATAAAATCCTAAACTAACTGCATATCACAATGCCTTGAAAACTTTCAGCAAAGCTACATTAAATCCTCCATTATAACAACTGAAATGTAGAGAGCTGTCCTAAGAAAGAACACAAACAAAAGGAAAAGCAGAACATGTTACAAGAGATACAGGAATCAAAAATGCCTGGAAGCAGTAGAGACAGGTCTTTAAAATTTTAAACACTTACCTCTTCTAGAGACTATACTACATGAAAAGTAACGTGCCAGAAAAAAAAAAAAAAAAAGAGTTGTCATTTTATTATTATTAAACAAGAAAGTGCAAGTAAAGAACAATCTAACTGTATTTGCACTACTACAACACTAGAAGAATATGGATTTAGTTTTTCACCTTTTTCGCTATTTACATTTAGCCTGTATTAACAGTGAGTTGCTGACTTCTATGTCCTCAGTGTCCTAACTGACTTCATAGAAGCTGAGTGTCAGACCGAATGAGCCTGGTGGCTAAGGTAGGTAAATTGAAGACTTTGGCTCAAATTCTTCCTCCAGAGAACATCAGAGTACTTTGTATAAAGTAATACTGTTTTCACAAGAATTGTGGAATGTGGAATTATTTTCCACAAGAATTGTGGAAACATAGCTCAGTGGCCAGGCATTCTCCAATGTGGGATAGTTAGTCTGAGATCTATACCCTGAATTAGATATAACAATCTGAATATCATAAACACTCACATAGTTTCTTCTCCCTAGTTTTCAGAATTTCTCCCTATGTTCTTTTTTTAAAAAAAAAAACAGATTAAATGATTCAGTTCAGGTTCAAAATAAAACTTATTTTTCACATTAGCCCGTGGGAAAATCCAATTAATAAAGCTTTATGTCTAAATTCATTGGGATTTACTGGTTCTTTCAGGTTTACAGATTGAAAATCTGCAATCTGTCATTAAACGATAATAGGGCAACTTCCAGAACTGGAACACGTATACTGACAAAAGAGGAGATATCCAAACTGAAGTACTGAATAGGCAAATATCCTAAATTAATTAACATACGATATAAAAAAAAATATAATTTTCAGCTTCTTTTAACCAGTTGTTCAAACTGAATACTGGCCCTTCCATTTGAGTTACATTTTTCTGAAAAATATGTTCTTTATGAAAACTATCATACTCTTTATAAATAAACTAAACTCCAATGTAACGTGCAATCTGTTTCAGGTAGCAAAATCTATTTTGGATATTGTGTATTTCAGACTTTAAACAGATTTTTTTTTTAAAACCATGAAATTTTGTTACATCATCTTCAGTTAAGCTGCAGTAATTCACACTAGCAAAAATCTTGTGCAGCCTAGAGTTTGGATTTTTTTTAAACTGCAAAAATATCTAAACTTTTCTGGAAATACTTATTAAAATATATAGGAAAAGTTCACTTTTCTCACGAAAAGTAAATTTTAATAATACTTCAAGTATTTACAGTTTATTCGAATGAAAATTATGATAAACTATAAAATTGGGATAAAATCATAATTAATATATCATTATTACTTAATACAAGTTATGAAAATTCCAGTATTTTTTCACGTTCTACTGTAGTACCATAACAGCAAACCATCCTTCTTTCTACTCTAGCAGGCTGGAGGTGAAAGTATTTTTCACCATTAGAAACTGAGATTCTCGATGTGATCTTTTCAGCTTTGCACGACGGTTCTGGAACCAGATCTAAAATTGAAAGAAAAGGCATGCTTTTCAGAAATACAGCCCTGTGAGCAGAATGAGCATTGAAACTTAAAAATATTAATACAACAGTATTTTGTGTAATTACAGCAGTTTGAAAGTTCAATACTAAATTTAAATTCTGCAGATGATGGCATGTAACTACCTGCAATAATTTTAACACCACAGATGAAGAAAATAATACCCCAACTTGAAAGTGAACCTGAAACTTGGACCTCAACCAAAAAGTGAGGCCCAGCTTCACTTTAATTAATATAAAAATTAATATTTACTTTGGTGACACTGAATCAGACCCTGGAAGATCCTGAGCATCTGGAATTCACAAACAAGTCTTTAAGTCTCATTTCTTCAGCTGCTTGCTTAATCACAGTATCAAACTTCCCATTAACCTTAATATAATACTTGCATTAAAAGCTTAATGAACATCAAGGTCAGGCCCAAATTCTAATGCTTATGGTATGCTTCTTACCACATTGGACTACCTGGAAATTAATAATTAAAGTCTCTGAGTAGATTTTGCTTTTGGCCAGATGAAGACAGGCTCAAACATTGGTTTAACACATTTATGCTCTACTGACAGTCTCACAAAATAATTAGACATTCATACAAATCGTTTCAATATTTGTTTCAAATTTGTTTTTCAGATACTGTGACAAGCATAATATAAGCATGATTTTAAAACATGGAAGCAAATATCAAGTTCTGCACATGATAACTAGAGATTAACAGAGTAGATATCATGGAAATCTTATAGTGATGAATACCCCATCAATGCTATGGAAGAAGGTCTAAGATTTCAGAAGGAATTCAATGGCTTCCATTCCACAAATCATAGAACGTATACCACATGTATAAATGTACATTGTTTTAAATTGAGAATATTAAAATTATTGCTACTGCTGTCAAACTACTTGTTCATATAATGAGAGAATAAGTATAGATGTAATTACAGAAAACTTCAAATAAATTATTTATTACCTGGATCCTGTCTTCATCTAAATCTAATTTGCGAGCTAGCTCTTCTCTAATATCAATGCCAGGGTAGGAGTTCATTTTAAAAACATTTTCCAAGACTTCAATCTGAGGAGATTAAAACAAACTTTTTGAATAGTTATCGCTACCTTCATAGCAGTAACAAAGAAAATAAATACAAAAAACAGTTAAGTTTGTTCAGCAGGAAACTTTCAAGCAGTGTTTGCACAATTCTGATTCCATGCATAAACACAAGTCTGCTGAAATTAACAAAATTACTATTAATTTACACTAGTTCCTGGTTACTTTTCTCTCTACAGAGGTACAACATACTGAATGAGTCAGCTGTTACAGGCTTCTACCAACATTTTCTAAACTATGTCATTATTCATTTATTGAGATTTACTGAGAAAATCCCTACCTGGTTTCTAGTGAATGCAGTTCTTGGTCTTCTACCCCTGTACCAGCTCAATTCTCGTTTGAAAGACAGCCTTTCAGTGACTGAAAAATATTTTTCACATTTCAAAACTTTTTCCTCTTGCACTGGATTACTGTTAGCATGAAATAATGGATTTTCATAGCAAACAACAGGAATTTGCAGACGGGGATTACTGTCATCACCTAAAACTAGGAAAAGCAAGGAAAGGAGAGCTTCAGTTTATTGGTTTTCAGCAGAAACATGAAAATAACACACATCTTTAAAGGAGCAAAATCTTGAGAGGTTACAAAGCAGACTGCTGACTTACCCAAGTTGCTGCATGCTTCCATCCATGGTCTGTGAGGTTTCACAGCTGGAATGCCATCTTTTTTCTGCTCCAGTCCCAAAATACTTTCAATGGAAAATGAGCACTGTGTGGTTTTATTTTCTACAAAGCCAGACACTGTGTGAAGGTTCTGAGACGCTGATGTATTAGCAGCACATAGCGATGTACTTGCCATTCTTTCACCTTCAGCCAGCATAGCATGTATACTGTACTTGCATTTCTCCACAAGTCCTCCTTATAGCTATGTTGACAAGGGGGTTGGATTTGCAACGTCATTAATTAAAATCTTTTATTAGAAAGTTTTAGCATGTCAATGAAAACTCTCCCACCAAGAGGCACGAGGAGTTAATTGTTTATTTGTTTGCAAGTAATTAGCAACTAATGGTGACACTAGGGGGGCCACCAAGAGGGACAAAAAGTGTTATCTCTCCTAACCAGAACATCGACTTAACTTTCTCAAAAGAAGCTGTGCACAAATATAGTACTTCTCTTTTATTTGAAATCATTAATGTATAAAATCAGTTTTTTAAAAAACTTTATACTCTAACGGACTCCACTTACCTAAACATAGCAGCATGATAGGAAACCAGTCAAGTAATAAGTAATCTCATTTAAGTGAATTTCCTTCCAAGGAAATTTAAAAAATAATCTCTTAATGCTATTAGGGTAATCCCGATGAAAATGCTTCTGTTTTTTCATATGCATATGTAATGGTGAACGTGGTCAATAAAACAACAATGGTTTTTGGCATAAGGCACTGTGCAGTGGGTTGGCAATGTTGTCAAAGCTCAGTGTAATTGCCTTCCAAGTGCCTGGATTAGTTAACAGGAACAGTTGCACCAACTATTTTAAATAATTCATGCATTAATTTTTCTTATTAAAATAACTTTGTTGTGGCTTTTTTTAAACATTCCATATGTGAAATTTCCCGATCATTCTTTACAACATAAAAATAAAACTTAAATTAATAGCAGCATTACACTCTTCTTTTTACTGCGAGATATTCCTCCCTTCTGGTAGGTTTACAAACAATAGGAGTTTATTTAAAACCTACAGAGCAAACACTCAAAATCTTTGAGAACTCAAACTCAAAAAAACATGAGTAATGGGGAGAAAAGGGGTAAAGATTTTGTAATGAAGTTCAATATTTGAAAACAGAATTCTGATTTAATTAATTATAAAGAAAGTACCGACTATAACATTATTACATTCAAACTCACCTGTCAGCCACACAGCAGTTTACATGTCACATGATCAAAACCAGCTTTTGATTCAAGATAACCTCTCTACAGAGATTCCTCCTTTTCTTATTTTGGACAAAGCTTTATTTGATAACATGCAAATATGGAAACAATAATTTCATTTCAGTATGCCAAAGTTACCCCTCTTAAATAAAACTTTTAATTTGGAGCACACAATGTAGGAGCACATAGGACTGTATGCTTTTAGAGGAAAAATCTGGCCCTCTATTTTTTCTTGTTTTACCAGAGTAGTTTATTCTGTGTAATCAATCACATTCACATGGCAAACAACTAATATTAAGGAAATAAACAGTAACTCCACTTTGATTTTCTGTACATTTGTAAACAACCCAAGACTAATCTTTAGGGACAGAAACAAGAAAATTGGTAAGGAAATGGCATAGTCTAGAACTGACAATACTGTGCGGAGGAGATTCTACAGAGAAAAATGCAATCCAGATATGACTTTTTATCATAAAGATGTTCAGCTGAAGAATATTGACTTACTGAACTGACTTTGTGTTGTGTGATGACATTGCTGTCAAACCAAACTATCAAAAAGAGTGACAATTCCAGAAGTGATCTTACCAAGGACACCTTATCAGCGTGGATCAGTGAATCCTGGAAGTCTCAATGTAACTGCAATGACCACCTGCAAGCTACGGTCCAACCATCATTTAACAGCCTCAGCAACCACAAAGTGCAGATATAAAAAAAGGCATAAGGAGCTAGCTATGTATCAAGCCACTGCTTGCTGGAATATCTGGTGAAGTAGAGGTGAATGGGAAGCAGTGTTAAGCAAGGGCCTCACAGCCCTTTATGTTTCAGTACAGCTGTTCCCAACAAGGCATACTATGAGATTAACAAAGCAACAGGACTCCTTTTCTTGACTGTAGGCAGTTATTTTGAGTATTCAGACTGCACACCAGCTCCAGTAGTTAATAAAAGATAATGCAAAGCCTCTCATACAGCAGCGATTGGTAGATCAGCTTTCTGCCTCTACAGTCTCTACATGGAACACCAGGGTTTTTTAAAAAATTACTTAAAAAAATTCCCACAAAACACATTAATTCAAAAAGAAAAAAATGCATCTTCTTCTGCAGTGAACTTGGAGCTGCTTACCAATTTCTGTATCCCAAAGAGGTCAAAAGCATGATCACTGATAGAGACACAGCCTCCTGAATCCAGAAACTAATGTGGACTTTAGTAATACAAAAAACCTCTTAACATTTATACTATAAACAGCTAGTTTCCAAATACAGCCATGAAGCTGGGCCACAAAGTTCAGACTCAGATTACCATGTTCTTCAAGTCCCAAACCTTTCTAGGTGTTCTTGTCAGGAAGCTATCAAGAACTATCAATAAAGACAGGCATATGTGGTGGCAAGACATTTATGAGAGGCAACTATCTTCCCAAAATTAACCATTAAGCTTACCAAGTAATTACAACTTATTTTTGATCTCTGAGATTGCAGAAGATGGAAAATAACTTCAGGGTAGTCTGCTTTTAACTCCCAGTTGGAAACACTCATTCTTTCAGAGTTTTTTAATGACTTTTCAGGGAAAAGAGTTCTTGATAGCTCTCAAAAAGAATTTTCATAAAACAGGCCAAAACCAGCTAACTCATTCGCTACATGCAGGTCAGACGCTCACCAAATACTGCCATCTGGTGTTTAGGCTTACCCAGCTGGTAAATTTATTCAACAATGGTATCTGAGTAAGCAGCTGTGTTATTATTAAAATTTTCATATTACTTTCATTTGCTCAATGTTGAATTGAACCAGACCTGGAGACCGCAATGCAGTCACCAAAATATATCAGAATTCTTGTTTTTAAAGAGTTCATGGCTGCAACCACATATAGGAACAGGGAGCACCAATTCAGAAGGTCACAAGGTAGATGCTCACATTATGCCATCTAATTTCTGAGAACTTCAGTGAAACACCATATATATATATGGTGACCTTCATAATGTTAATGAAGGTCCACATAACTATTTATAAAAATTATAAGAGAAATTATTCTAAAGATGAGAAGTCTGCATTATGCCAAAATTCCATTATATCCCTGGGAGTGTTCAAGGTGAGGTTGGATGGGGCTTTGGGCAATCTAATACAGTGAAAAATGTCCCAAAGGCGTTTGGAACTAGATGATCTTTAAAGGGCCCTCCCAATCCAAACCCTTCTGTGATTCTAAAACAATGTATACCTAGAAATAAATCTAACTGGAAAGTTGGGTTGAGGGTCTAGCATTTAAATGTTGCTAGATTTGTTTGAAGAGAAGCTTGCTTAGCTGTAAAAGCAAGCTATTTGTTATCAAGATAAACAGTGAACTGACCTTTCTGTAAGAAATGAGGATTTAAATATGTTTTCCACAGGGCAGAAAACTCAAAAGTTTTAGATCCAAGAATACCTGGTAGTAAAGAACCAGATTAAATTTCTACAATTTCCCATTGAAAGTGTAACGAGACCTTGAGCCTTCACTCAAAAACTGCACTTCAGTATTTTGGTCCATTAGAAATGATCAATACTTTCCTTGCAATCGTTATGAAATTACCTATAGAGTTTTAGCTAAACACCATTGTAGAGGCAATTAGAGCAACACAACAAAAAATGGAGTTGAAAATCCTAAGTAATCAATTACAGGAGAAATCACTGCTCCTTGGATATGCAAATCCAATCCTCTTACAGCATCACATACTCGATGAGGCAGCAAACTAATCTCCCTTTTAGATTTTGCACCACCGTTTTTTGCCCAGGAACAGTAGAGTTCATCTGTTTAGAGATGAAGCTCTTGTTCTTTAGAGATGGGAAGCCTCTAAGGACTCTGTTTATACCACCAAGAGCTCTTGGTGGCTTTGGTCTGAAACACCCAATGCCTGCTGTTACCTTTTGCTGGTCTTGCCCATTGCCACTCCACTGCCAGGTCACCTTTCACAATAGCCTGTGCTATATTTTCAGCTTTTTAGAAAGGTATAAATGGTATACATAATCTTTCCTGATTACTTATCACACAAAAAAAAATTGCCTTTCATCTCACCTTTCCCACAGCTTCTTTATACCACTGCATCTGTATTTCACCACCTCAGATATTCTGCTGCATATAGCTCCCTTTAAAATGTTTTGAACATGAATAGTAAAGATTATATTCAAAGCCAACTTCAAAACTCAAAAGGTTTTTTTAGGCAAGAACACCTTAAAACTGCAAAAAACAACTTTCACAAAACATGACTAAAGGCAGTTAGCTATTTCCTGGCTGAGGGAAAAGCTGTTTTGACCCAGGTAGATTAAGTGAACACAGATAAATTCAAGGTAAATCCAAGGGTGGCACTAGCAAAAGTCTGAGAAACAGTGTGTTAAACAGTGGGTAACATGCAAATAAAGCCTACCTTACCCAGACAGCTACCTTCACCCTCCTGCAGAGGCAAAATGTTCTCTCCATTAGGGAACACATCTGGAATCCTCTAAAGAGCCGTTGGCTGCTCTTCTCCCTGTTTACATAGTGCCAAGTGTTAGTTCCCCACATTTTTAAGGCCTCTTAGTAAGTATTTTGCAGAAGGAACAACCCCCACCCCCGAAACAGAAAAAAAATCACACACTAACAAAAAGCCCACAATGCCAAAAAAATTTGTAACTTTAAAACCACACTTATTAGAGGGTTCAGAGGAATTCTTCGATTCATTACTATCATCTCTCATCTGTTGCTGTCACATTTGTATCTCAGATAAAACTTTTGGATACCTTGTGACGTTGTAAGAAACATACACAAAAGGTAAGAGGGAGACTAGTAATACTTTACAGAGTGCTTCAACATAAGGGATCTATTAAAAAAGCTGACTACTCATTCAAAGAAGCCCTGGTATACTACAAAATTATTAGAAAGGCCCTCCACCTCTTGCTACTAAACCAAACTGAATCATTAAACTGAATCACTAAATCAACAGAAACAAGACACATTTTTATGCTACATGCCAGCTGAGATATCAAAGCACGTTTATACATTTTAAAGATATGTTTGTTAGTGTTTTGTTTTTTCTTCTACAAAACATTTAATTTTCAAAGAGCTATTCTCTGTTTGTAGCAGGTAGAGAAATGCGGGTTTTTTTCCTCAGTCTCTTATACCTCTAAATATACAAAGCTAACTAAAACCAATTCTGTTTAAAGTTAGCAACTTTCTAAATTCTGCTAGGGAAATAAATCTTACAGTACAAAACAGAGAGCATTTCTTGCAGAAGACCGCTGTAAAACTTAGTCACAAGTTAACTGATCTCAAAACCTGAAAGCTATGTACATATACATAGGTCGTGAACCAATGCTAGTGTTGTCATAATAATTACAGCTGCAAGACTTAGTCCTTAAAATACCTTGTAAGATAACTAGATTATTACTGTCATATGACAGGGAAAGAGAGACGATGATGAGTCACCAGCTCACCATACCCTAGGAAAAAACCCCCACAAAACAAACACCCCACCTCCACCTCAAAAATCTTTAATTGTTTGTAATTTAATACCAGCCTATTCCTTTATCCGCTTTTAAAAGTAAAACGTGATCTGATACAACATAAAGAAAGGTCTCCATAGCAAGACTGCACAATAGTTAATCATTTGCTCTACTGGATGACTTCATGTACTTTCTAATCTGGTTTTAGACTAAGTTCACCTGGCCCAAAAAAGGCAAAACCAGCAAGAGAACAGCTGCTTATTTTTTTCTTTTATTTCCCTAAACTGTAATAATAAATATATCTAAAAAGTTAACAATCATCTATTAAAACACAGAAATGAAATATCATCAAGTAATTTCAGAGTTGAACCAGTCTGCAAATTCAGGTATGATGTACAATTTGGTTTTGCTTTTGTTAGTTTTAAGAGTGAGAATTTTATGTAGCCTCTTGTTTGACAGACAGTATATTTTAATTTGTTTTTAAATTAATGGAAATTTAGAAGGATATTCTTGATTAGCAATTTGTACATACTCAAGACCTCCTAAGAGACCTGAAATATGAATTGTTTAACCTGCAGGAATAAAGTACAACTTTGGTCAAAGCATACTAATCACAGAGGGCAATTCAAGAACATGATCTTTTTTAAACAGTGCACGATGATCCGGTTAAATTCCAGCACACCCTCACAGTAGCTTTAAACATTTAAAATCGGCCACCAACCTGTTGCACCAAGTTTATCCAGACTAAGAAAGTAGAGAGTCTGTTAGAACTCATTACACTCCTGCTTCTGAAGGGGAAAAGTTGTGGACAGCAATGGTTTTGGTTTTTTAAAGACACAAGCAGATACACCAGGTCCTCAGCTGAAGCTGTCACTGGGTAATACTGGGTAGTTAGGAATATAAATACTTTTTTGTTAAAAGCCCTGGTAGATGGCGGAGAAAGACATGACAGGGATAAAAGGAGACTTCTGTGAAGGGATGCTCCAGGTAACATCAAAAGAGTGCAGAAGATGCTTCCATCACGACAGGGACACAACAGCATTAGTCCCACTGTGGCCTTGCCCCCAAGTTAACTGTCAGTTCTGAGAAGGCAGCAGCATCCAGAAGCACCAGCAGGGCTGGGAGGACGTATCAGGATGTGTAACACGGGGCATGTAACTGCAAACGCAAACAGAAAAAAAAAAGTTTGCTTGTTTTTTTTCCCAGCAGCGTCACTCGGCAACCATCACCTGCCCCTGGCACCTCGGCGTGGAAAGGCCCCTTGCTGCCCCCGCACCACACTCAGCTCCCCGCACCGGGCCGGCCCCACGCAGCGGGTGAGAGGCGCTCTCCCGAGAGGCGGGAGCCGATCTGGCCGCCAACAGGCGCCGTTTGCACTGAGGGGGAGGGAGGGGAGGAGGACAGGAGGACGCGGCTGACCCGCAGGGCCGCGCTTCTCTTCCCGCGCCGAGGGACAGCGCGCGGGCAGCCGCCGCGGCCAGGGGCGGGCGCGGAGGAGCGGCGGCCGCGCGCCCACGCAGAGGCGCGTCCCACCTCCCGGCACCAGCAGCCCCGCGCGCGCGTGCGGGCAAACGGATAGACCCGCTCACCAGTAACGAGCTGGGCAGGCTGGGTGGAAGAACCAATAGAATGGCCAAGCGGGCGGCGTGGGGGCGGGACATCCGGCGCGCAGCGGGCGGGGGCGCCTGTGTTGTGTCTGGGGCCAAGGGGAGGGAGCAGTCAGCTGGGCGCTCTGGGGTGCGGGAGCTGCAGCGGCGCAGAGTCAACCCCGGCGGCCGCCATGCCCGGTATCGACAAGCTCCCCATCGAGGAGACGCTGGAAGACAGCCCACAGGTAAGAGAGGCAACACGCAGCCCGGTGGGCGGAGGCCAGATCGGGCCCATGGCGTGGGCGCCGGGCCTAGCGCGGCTCCCTTCTCGCTCCTTCCCCCCGTGTTTCCTGAGGGAGATGTTGAAGAGTCTCGGTAGCGGCTGGGCGGGAGGCGAAAGCGCCGCGGGGCGGGGACGCTGCGTGCTCGGCCAGGTGCCTTCCTGTCCTCCTCGCCCCTGTGGCGGGGCGGGGGCTCGGCGCCAGGAGCGGCGGCTCTCGGGCTGTCAGCTTGGGCAGTGCCCCCTGCGAGGTCTCGCCCCGGTCTCCGCGGCACGTTCTTCCCGTTCGCACCACCGCTTCCTCCGCGGGTCCTGCGGGCTGGGGAGCTGTTTGCACAGCGGCGAGCTCGGTAGCGATTTTCCAGAGGTACTGAGCTTCAGCGTGCATTGGCTCCCTCACTGCCCCACCCCCGCGTTTACCTTCATGGTTTATTTTGGAGACCTCGTGCTGACAAAACCCGTCTTTACTTCTCAAGTCTATTCTTCTTATCTTTGTTTTTTACTATAAACGCATTAAAGTTTAATAGATGCGTATGAAAAGTAGATAGTGGATGCGGTTATCGTGGCGGTTGTTAATGCTGTGAGTAGGTAGGAAACGCATGGTGCTGAGAGGCCTTTAATTGCTCTGGTGTCTTCACTTCCATTTCTGCTGCTTGACCTTTGTCAGGGATGCCATGTATTGCATTGGCATTTCATACTACCATTAAGTAGGAAGTGCTTTATTCAATTGCTGTGGTTGTTGCCAGCAAGAGAAACCAGTGCAAGTACTTTGTACTGCTCTTCCTAGATGAGAAGAAAAAAAAAGTTTACAATGTATTTTCTTTTGTTACAGCCTTTTGACTTAAGATCCTTGTTTTGCTGCATTGTCTGGGAAGACAAGCAAGGCTTCCTATATTGTAATAATATATGCATTGGTCGTTTTGATACCTCAACCATAGGAAGAGAAAGTTTCACTTGCATAATAGGGAATTTTAATACCCCAAATTACAACCATTTTAACAAATGTACATCGAGTGGAGGGACGACTTAGAAAAGGCAACAGAGAAAGGCCGTGCAGAAAGTGTATCATTGCTTTGTGAATGACAGTGGCCCATGTAGCTCAAATACTACATGTTAGATGAGGGCTAGCCTGTAGTGTAGCCTCTGGGCCAGCGACTAAATCTGATATACTCTCGTGAAGAAAAAAAAAAAAAGTGTTATAGTAATTTAACAAAATTATCTCTTGAAGGTCAGTTCTCAGTATACGGAAGTCAGAACTTTATAGGAAATGTCAAATGTAAGATAAATCTAGGACCCCTAAAAAGTGGGATGTAGGGTTTTTTTTCCCAAGCAGTTAAGACTGGAATGTCATTTGGGAAGCACATGCAAAGAAGTTACATATTGGAACATAATTATAAATTCCAGAATCTTGCAGTTAAGGTTATTTGTGATACAGACTAGCAAAGCTTAATTTAGCCTGATGAGTTTGATGTGCTTAAACTATTAGATTTGCCAGTATCTTCTTCTGTTTTAGGTACAAAATTTTACATATTCCAGTCAACCTAGTATTTCAGGTGAATTCTGGCTAGCCACCTCTTAGAAGAACATAACAAGGACTCTATAGTCTTCTATTAGTTAATTTTTGTTATTTTGAAATCAGTGCAATGAAAATGGCAACAAATGTTGCTTGAAGAAACAAGAAACCTTGCTTTCTTTAGGAGTTGTCATACCTTTGTGATCGATGTGTTCATGCTGTAATATTAGAAAAGATCATCAGCCTAGGTTGTTGCTTAGTGTTGAGCTATGGACTGGAGTTTTGCACCTTTAGACAACTTCAGTGTCATGTTTCAGACACTAACTTTAGGTATCTAAACATTAAATTTACTCTGCATCTGAGGGAGGGAAAGGCTTTTCTAAAATGGCAAAACCCATTCATTTCCTCTTTTCTCAGGATTAAAATCTAACCACTGTGTTTTTAGATGTAAACCAAATGACAAGTTTACATTGTCTTTTGCTACGCAAAGCAGTGCAATTTAAACGTTAACTTAGGACATATATATAAACACTGAGTATGTGCGTTAATATATATTTAGAGAGAGTTTCTGCTCAGACTTATTTGCATTTCTGAAGCATTGCACAATAAAAAAGCCAGGAAACTTGATAGTATAGGCTCTATGTCATGTCACTGACATTACCATACATATGATGACATATAATGCTTTACAGTTCACTGACTTCTAACTAGGTGGTTTCTTTGTGCAGTTTACCACTGGTAGTTTCCAGTGTACCTGCTCATATAAATGGGTTGAAAGCATCTTAAAGAACATGCAGAATGATGCAAAATTTTACTAGAAACCTGAGTAAACAAGTCCTCTAATTTTTTGCTAAGCAATAGTCTGCCATAACCTGTTTGCAGTTTCAGGTTATTTTCTTTCCATCAGTATCATACAATATCAGTTTGAAGTTTGGATGTCAGTAACTGGTATTTTTACAATAAAACAGAAATGCTTTTGTTCTACAGTTTTAAAGAGTAGGCATAATCCTGACACTTTACATGATACTCCTTTAAAATTGCAAGTTCAGGTTTATTTATGTTCAGTTTTATTGATGTTTAGGTTTAAGGTCATGAGTATATAATTCAGTGGTTATGGTACTATGTAATTTCTTCTTTTGCATTCCTTCATGTATGTCTCCTTTAATGGGAGAGTCACAGCTATTAAGGTGACACAACATGTTGCCATACCTGGCAAACGTTTTGAGTTCTCTACCTCTTTCCTCTTTTACCCCTCTTTTCCAGTTGCTTTATAAACTAGAACCACCATTAAAGTGATTTATTGTGTCGATGCTGTTTGATTATATCTTTTTTATGTTTAACTATCCTGTAGATATTATACGGTATGACAATATTTGTGAGACAGCCAGGCATCTAATTCAAGTTAAATAAAAGATTTTCATGTCCAAAAAATGGTCAAATAATACACTTTGTACAGGTTTAATATGTAATACTTGATTATCATTAAAAGCAGAAAAACAGAAAAGCAGCTGAAAAAGACCTCCATGGTTCAAGTGGAGATGGTCTAAAGTCTAAGTCAGTATAAGACAAGCCTTTGACATAGCAAGAATTCCTAATAATAAAACTCCCACAATTCATATGCAGGGCAACGCAGTGTTCTTCACTAATCTCATCAGAGAGATTTTCCTGATGTCCAGACTTCATGTGTCAGTCTTTCGTTCTTTTCCTAGGTCACATAAGTTCCTTCCCTTCCTCTTTGAGGAAACTACAGTTATTTAGCCTAGGAAAGACTAAGAAAAAGAATTTCCAATTTCAAGTGTTTAACAATCATAATTTTTCAGGAAAAACAGTTACATACTTACAATTCTTTCCAGTTTCTGTCTGGACATTAATTATAGTGTTAACCTAAAACCAAAGTACAGTCATCTTGCTAAAACATTTCTAGAGTGAAAGGGTTTATTTTGTGGGTCTTGCAAGCAATACTCCTGTTTCTACATCCAAACATCCCAACCAGTATTTTCTATCAGGAAAAGCAGATGTAGTCTGTGGAGTTACAGGTACGTTCTCTGCTCTTCCACCTTTTGGGGTTTTGTTTTGGTGGAAGGAACCTGTTCTGTATCCTTCTGTTAAGGAGTAACATTACTTCCAAGTGCAAAAAAGGATTAAAGAACACTGAGTCAGCATCTCATTTAAGCTTAAGGGCAAATTATGCTTGAGCAACCTGATTGTCTTCTCATCCAGAGCCAGTCATTTCATCATAAGGAAGAGCAGTGGATGTCATTTACCTTGACTTAAGCAAGAATTCTGACACGGTTTCAGGTAACATTCTTCTGGCTGGAGATTGTGACCCGAGCGGAAAAACTGGCTGGATAGTTGGCCTTAAAGAGTAGTGATCAGTGGTTTTAAGTCTAATAGGTGGACAGTGATAAAGAGGTTGATTTTCGGGTGGATACTGTTAAGCACCTTCATCAGTGATGCAGGCGGTGCAGTAGGACACATAGTCATCAAGCTTCTGGGTGACACCAGCTAAGGAACAGACCAACTGACAAGTTGAAGTAAGGACAAAAGGACGGATGTTTTCGCTCCCTTTCACTCTAAGTGGTGAGGGGGAGAAACCTGTTGATCTTAGAATACAGGATATAGGTTGTATTGTTTTGGATTGGTTTAGCTTTTAGTTCCTCAGCCTTTTGATTACAGAATTGACTGTTACTGCACTGGTGAATTACAGGTCCAAGCACAGGCAGCAGCTGTCTTTGTGCAGGGTGGATAGTATCAGAAAGCCACTGCCTAGTGTTTTGATCTCACTGCATAAGAAATGTGTATAACTGGCATGCTATTTAATACTAGTCATCTATATCCTTTTCCTTGGGGATGTACCATAGTGGGTCCAGTACTTGCCCACAGTTTCAACTTTTTCATACACTAAGCCATCTCCCTTGGTCCTTTCCTTCCTGAAAATGTACTTGTATTAACCTGGAGAGAGGCACACGGCAGGAGTGAGGCCGAGCTTGGATATCTTTAAGATTCTCTGGCGTGCAACAGATACCATTCCTGTAAACAGTATTGGAAGGTTTATAAACCTTTCAGTAATGAAACCTGAAACAATGCTGTTTAACTTTGAAATTCTGTTAAATACTGTTTTTCTAAGTTGACATGTTAGTGTTTTGGCTGTTTCATTTTTTACAGACCCGGTCTTTGCTAGGAGTATTTGAAGAAGATGCTGCTGCAATTTCCAATTACATCAATCAGTTATTTCAAGCCATGCACAGAATATATGATGCACAGGTAATGTTAATGAAATTTTTGAATGCATTGTAAAGCTTTTGAACCACATTTAATGTCTCTTGCTTTTTAAAAAATTCTTATAAGTAATATTTTTTTTTAAACTTCTACATTCTTTAAATGTGGAAGTGAAACTAAGAAATTATTGTTTTTCTGTATGTTAGGGAGTGGTAAAGACTAAATTCTTGTGCTTTCTTTTGCAACAGAATTTCTTATGACAAGTAAAAATACTTTCTTGTCTTCTAGGAGTTCTATTGTATTTCCCAAATGTTTCTAAAATGTTTCTCATTATGACCTTAGTATGTACCAAGTAGGAGATAATTTTTTTACCCACAATATATTCATGTTTCACTTATCATCTATAAGTAACCACACTTTTATGCCAAAGCCAGAATCTTGTTTTGTGTGGTTTTTTTCTGAAAATTGAGTTTATGGCTGTATTTTTAATTTGTATGTACTTGAACTCTTTGACTTTTTTACTGATTTATTACTCATGCTTTTCATATTTTTTATTTTACTGTTGTTTTTACTGTAATGACTAGTGTGTTTATTGTAGGTTTGTTGCTATGTAGCTTTACTTTACTGCCTATTTAGCTTTTCACTTCTGTGCTTTCTCCTTCAACTGCATCATGAAAGATGAAGTTATTCCATACCATGATCTGCTAATTAGGTCACGTCTGTGTACATGTACAGAGCAGTTTGTAACATGGTAGTACTGAGGTTCATTGTAATCTTTTCTTTCTTGTACAGATTACAAATTCCTAATACTCAGTAACTAGGGCAGCTGATTTGAAATAATTAAATGTAAATATGGACTGCCTAACGTGAAAAATACAGAAATCAGTGCACATAGTACAGGCTGTGAACTTGGTATTTGTAAAAACTGATTACCTGTAACTCAGCAATGTTAGAGAAATGAAAGGGCAGGATGCTTAGGTTTTCTGAAAAGTCACATTTTAAGTTCCATGTCTGTTATAGTTTCCTGTCTAAATATGATTTTTTAAACATTAATTTAAATCAAAAAGTAACAAGCTTGTGTTTGTATTTTGGTTGTTTTTTTTTTTTTTAAATCAGAATGAATTAAGTGCAGCAACTCATCTGACTTCAAAACTTCTGAAGGAATATGAGAAACAGGTACTGTGTAAATCATTGTTGTCTTTATGTGGTCAGGACTATGTATTTTTGTAGTCTTTTATCTTCCAGAGCACACTGTAGACCATGTTTAGGTTTGGTCCAGATAAAATAAATTGCTGTGGTTGGTGGCTTGAATTTTTGCCAAAAGAATTTACTGTCTTCATATTAGTTCTTCCAACTAAAACAGAATGAAGTTCCTCTTACCATGATGAATATTAGTAAGTTCTGAAATATTTCACTTTTGGATCAGTGTTCTGGAGGTTGCTCAGGGTCATGGTGGTGGCTTGTTTTTGTATATAAACCTGTTAAGTGCTTTAATTTTACTAGTCACAAAGAGGAGAGATTGCATATCAATCTTCATTTAACAACCATAATTTACCCTTATTGTGAGAATAATTTCATCTCTGAAAGCATGGATTGTGGACTCCAACTTTCTCCTCTGGCAGCCTGTACTATGAAGGGTTTCCTCTTTGTAGCTGTGCTGCTGAGACCCCTTTTCTGAGGTGCATGTTAAAAACAAAAAGTTGCTTCTTTTAAGGAGGTTGGCAGTCCCTATCATCATTCTCCATCTAATGAGATAAACTGGAAAATGTCTATTTACAAATTATTTTGGTTGGGTGAGTCTTTCTAGAAGGGTGAGATGACACTGTTTTTCCTTTGCTAATTGTTACGAATGAATAGGTGTAATGCAGATATGGATCAGCACCACTGTATTTTTGATTCTAAGAATAGGGCGTATTGATACCTACAATAGTCCCATTAGGAAGAGATAGAGAAACAGGGAGATGTAGAGTGTCTTTTTTTTTTTTAAAAAAACAAGTCTTATATTCCTAATGACAGACTGGAAATGCTGCCCAAGGTGTCTGTGCACTCTCTGAATTATAGCAGGAATTAAATTATTTCTGCCTTTTTTTTTTTTTTTTAAAGTAGCTGCAATACTGCCATTTGAATTGTTTTAACATTGTTGATACAATACCAAATTGACTTTAATGACACAGCTATTTAATGAATTGCACTGTTTCTGCCATTTTCTAGCAAAAATACAGTATTTGCAAAATCAAAATGCAAAGAACTAGCTTCAATTTAGAAGAACCAGTTAGGGCAGGATGTTTGTTAGCAGTTACAGATATCGAAATATACACCAAATATCCTTATTTCAATTATGGTTTGTTACATTCATTGAGAAGAAGGAGGGGGGGACCTAACAAGCTGGAAGGAGGTGCTCAAGATTTTTAATAAAGAAGCTGCATTTTTGAATATTTCCAAGTGTTTTATATATAGCTGCTGTGAATTAAAATAATAATTACATTAGCATTGTACCTTTTAAATTATTTTTATGATTGGTCTCCTTTGGACTGCCTCTTTTCCCAGTCAGGAGATTATCTTAAAAATACACAAATGATGTTTTAACTGGATTATTTCTTTTTCAGTTGTGATCATTTTGGTCATACTTTGAGTAATCTCCATTGAGGCATTTCAGAAGTAAACTGTTTTGGCTTGTTTGAAAATGTCAAGTAATCACATAATTTAAGAGCTAGGAGTTTAAGATAATCACCAAATATTGCTTAATTTTTTATAATTTTAAAATAATTTGCAAAGCTGGATAAAAATCTTAATAGATGTCAAGTCTGCATATTTCCTGTTTTTTTAATAATAAAATATATTAATTTGTAAAATTATTAGATTAATGAGTTAATATATTTTGAAAATAGAATTCTTTTTTTTAAATGAGAATTGTTTATTACTTCCTCCCACGGCCCCAATATTCCTTCTTCACAGGACAATAAACTGCTTCAGTATATCTTAAGTGTATAATGTTTGAATGTAATGGAATACCTAATACATTTATAGACATGATTAATACAGTTTCGTGAATGGCAGAAAACACTGCAAACAACATGCCTCTTTATTTTCTTTTAGCGTTTTCCACTAGGGGGAGATGATGAAGTTATGACTTCCACTCTACAGCAATTTGCAAAAGTGATAGATGAGGCAAGTACTTGTATTTGTTTCCCTTACCTTGCTAACGTTGTCATCTATAGACTTTAACTTGCTGAATTATTCCAGCCTCTTTTAAGATAGGAGGTACAGAAATGGCTTTCTTTTGTCAATAAGGTAACACTGAATTGTATATTGCAGCATATATTAAAGTTACATAACCTGAAGATAAAGAATCAACTCAGCAAAATGAGGATACATTGTTGAGACAGAACGTAGTTTAACTTACTGTGGGTACAGCCATAAAATATTACAGAATGGCAGTTAGACACTCTTTTTCGTGAGGGTATTTGCATTGCCTGATGGACAGAGGAACCTCCTGTTGAGTCTGTATTAGAGACAGACTGACTCTTACAAAAGAAACTTATCATCAGGACTTTTTCTGTGATCCCTCTCCTTAAACAGTATTTTGGGATGAAGAACACATTTGTTCTACCTCAGGAACCTGTGGAAGATGGGCTGTGATGTAGCTGGAGTGAGACTGGAGAAATAAACTGACTAGTTATCAGAATGTATGAGGCCATCTTCTGACATGATCCACTTGGAATAAAGTTGAAAAGTAGGGGTAAAGGTTTCTATAAAAAGCTAGTCATGAGATCAGGAAGCTAGAAAAGAGTAGTTGCAAAAAAATGAATGTGCAAAATTATGCTTGTGTGTGTCATCTTTAAATGAAATTGATGTCAATCTATATTGATTTGATTTAGTCTCAGCACAGTTTTCCTAAAATTTCCTTCTTTCTCTTGTCTTTTACAGCTCAGCTCTTGCCATGCAGTACTTTCAACTCAACTTGCAGATGCAATGATGTTTCCTATTACCCAGTTTAAAGAAAGGGAACTAAAAGGTAGAGGGCTCTAACAAATACTGTTTTTATCAACAGCAGCAATAAAAAAACCAGCATTTAATCTCCATGGCTGCTGTTTCACTAAATAGAATACGCCACTTATTTTTCAGCTCTCAAAAGTAAGCATCTCCCAGTTTTTAAAAAAATGTAAGTTATTTCTATTCATGAGTATTACAGTTGAAGAACTTAACACTTACTGTTCCAACAAAAGTACTGTTTATATTATGGAAGCACTTCTATTCAAGATGAAAATTTTGCAGGTACTGTAAACATTAGGAAAGAATAATTTCAGATCATTTTCATGTTCAGGAAACATTTGTATATATGATAATACCATGACAATATAGTGGTTGGACTAAACTCAAAAGGCAAAGTGCCAAAGTTGTAGTACTTGTTACATTAAGATTTAGAAAGGTGGTTCTTCCACACGCTGGTAACATAGGTGACTTCTTACATGCAGGCATAAGATGCTTCCAACTTGTTTCTTTTGTAACAGCTGTATCTTATTCTGCCTGGTCTAGAATAATATATAACGTCTCTGACTATGATAGATTTTACTCAAGATGCTAAAGTGAATAGGCTGGTGTGGCACATGGGCTTCAAATATAAATGGTAACAGTTAAAACCAAAATAACATAAATCCCTAATGTGAACATCCTAGAGTGGTTATACCTAACATATGAACGTCTTAATTCTACATTGAAATAAAAATTACAGCCCTTCCACAAGTCTTCTACTCTTTATGAATCTTGAAAAATACTTCTTTGGCAATAGTTTGTTGCAAAGTTATGGATTAAGTAGATGCTCTCTGATCAAGGGCACATGAGTATCTCAGGCTAGTATTACTCCTCAGAACCTGGAGAAATCTCCAGTTAATATTTCCTGAAGAAGCATCCCTGAAGCAATAATTGCAAATTGAATTTTCCTACTGGGAAGTTATTAACCACCAACTGATGTAGTGTTTAATGATGCCATACTTTATGGGCTTCACAGGCACTTTCTATAAAGCTTTTCCATGTTTTGTTTTTTTTTTTTTCTCTTTGCTTTACCATAAAGTTGAACATAGCTCTCTGTTGATGTAACATGACACAAAACCACAATGAAGATCAGAACAGGTGCTAAGTATTGTGCTGTTTTCTGCTCCCTGATACAGTGAGACTAAACAACCATCTAGAACATGACTGATTTTAGGTAGGAGGAATCACAATGTGTTTGGGGCTTTCCTTTGATCCCATGATACTTCCCCATCTCCTGTGCTTCCACTTCCCCAACTCAGACCAGAACTCTGACCAGAACTGTAGGTGATGCATCTGTATTGACGATGTCTTTCAAAGTAAAGAAGTTCCTCCTTAACTTACAGTATCTTTTTTTTGGTAAGCCAAGCAGCCCCATAAATGATATTTGGGCCCTATATAGGAGCAGACTTCCCTAGCCACATAGTGCCTCTGCTTTTAACTCAGCATGGTACAAGGTATGACCTACAACTGTTCAGTAGTGAAATATTGCAATAGAAACCTTAATGTATAAATGTTATGTTAATAACAACTTATTTAAATTGTGATATGTTGTTTTGTAGAGATATTAACTCTAAAAGAAGTTTTCCAAATTGCAAGCAATGGTAAGTGTAAAATACTTAATGTTACAGATATTACAAGATGGCAGTATTATTGTAGATTATTTACTCAGAAAACTAGTGAAGTTATTTGCAAGGCTTAAAGTGACTAATTAACATGTAATTTTTTTTCAGTGATGCTTAAGCACCCAGCTTGCCTTGGGTCACTTGTAAATCCCTGATTTGTATACTGAAGTGTTAAGGCAAATTGGCAGTATTAGTCTTATTTACAATACTTAAAATGTATATATAATTATTAAATGCTACCAAAATTACTAAAAATGGTAAGGTGCTAGCGCACTTCTTAAAGTTAGGACTGGATTAATAAACAAATTTTACCTCCCTAAAACTCATTTGATAGTTCTCTTCCCTGTTATCTGAAGTTACTATTTTTAGCTAGTTCTACTACAGAGAACATATTATTTAAGTAAAGATTAAGAAACGATTCTGCTTCTCTCAATGTAAATTGCTTCATTGCTTTAGAAGAAAAAAAAGATTAGACACAGGTTTTAGTAATGGAAAGTTGTCTCTACTTATAAAAAGTTTTTGTCTTTGAAGAATATTAGATGTTTAGGGAAATTTGTAACAATTTGGCCATATTTGCATCTGGTTAGAATTTTTCTTCAGCCCAAGTATTTGTGGTACTGAAGTAATTATAGGCAGGCAAGAACAGTTCTTAAAGGTTTTAATATGACAGAACTTTGCATTCAGCTGGCTGTGTAACACACAGTGATATAAAAGGTTTTCTGTTCTGTTTCATAAGTCATTAATTTATCAGAATGATTGTACATTCTCTCTTGATTGCTTAGACCATGATGCTGCCATTACCAGATACAGTCGGTTGTCAAAAAGAAGGGAAAATGAAAAGGTTTGTAAAACAAAATACTTAATATAAATATTTTTAGAGGAGATAAGAAATACTTTTCATCTATGTATTTATGATGGAAGACAATATATGGCAGATTCTACCTGAAGTTTGATAGTTTATGTTTTAGCACCATAGACAGTTTGCTTCAGAACAGAAAAGCAGGCTTGCCCAACAGATGCCTCTTTTGTACTGAAAATGTTCTATGATTAAGATTGTGATACTATATTCAGTTTATTTTTGTAAAGAAATATCTGCACTTTCCAGGGAGAAAAGAATGTTGTAGTTGTTTTTTATGTATCTCTCATGTATAAGTTAGAGAAGTGGAATTGTAGGGTAAAATATGTGATTGCTGATGATAGTGTAGAAACATTACTGTGTTGTGTTTTTCATGCTGACTATAAAGCTGTCCAGAAGGCATGTGATGAATATCAAGTCTCAAACATTCCTTTTCCTCCCTCCTCCTGTCTGTTTCTCTTTAGATCAAGGCTGAAGTTACAGAAGATGTGTATACTTCAAGGAAAAAACAGCATCAGACTATGATGCATTATTTCTGTGCATTAAATACTCTTCAGTACAAAAAGAAAATTGCTATGCTAGAACCCTTGCTAGGATACATGCAAGCTCAGGTAATTTCAGATTCTGAAAGCTGTAGTCTGAAAGAAGATGTAAAAGTACTTCATGTACTGAAATCCATTGTAAGACCTCTTTTGCAATCCAAGGAAGCAAATGGTGAAGAAGAAATATCCCATCCTTATCCCTGTAGCTGTCATAGCTGCTGCCATGAACAGTGTCATTAGCTAGCACTAGGCATTGCCCACTCAGTACATGAATCCCATCGTGACGTACCCTCAATCCCATTGGAGAATCTTTTAGGAAAGTCTGGGTGGCAAATAAAAATTCTACCCCAAAACCCAGATGGCTAAATTTAATGCAGTGCCTAAATTTTCATTGCTGGGTACTTTTTTTCCACTTGATCACTAATGGGAATAGCTGATGAAAACTTTCATGCATGCAAGTCCACATGGAAGTGTAGCTTCTTAGAAAGTAATGTGGAGACAGACAGTTAAATTGTCTCCTGTGGCAGGTATTCTGAGGTGAGATAATCATCAAAGTCATATCACTACTGTTTTCAGCCAAGGGTTGCTAAAAATCATTCAGTCTTGATTTTGTTTAATATAAAGGAGTTTATGATTGGTTTATTTGAGGATGGGTGCAATAGAAAATACAGTTAGGAAAAAGTTCTTAGTAGAGACTTCATTTGTATTTTCAGAAATATGTCATCAGTATGTTTTTTTAAAAAAAAGTCAGACTCGAGCATTTGGCACTGCCACAGTGTCCTGAGTAGAAATTAACTTCTACATACTGTCTGTAAGCTTCCCAAGTCCAAGAAAAACTCTTACTTCTTTCTGAAACTTTGCAGCTTCTATTTAAGAACTAAGTTCTGGATGGTTTCTGTAGCAAAGTAGATAGTGCAACTTGTTCAGGTGCAGGTTTTTGCTGAATCTAAGAATGGGAAGGGCAGGGCCATGCCCTGTGACTCGCTGTTCTGAGATTTCATATGGCTAAACTCAATTTAGATGGCAGTTTTTCTGGACCAATATGGAGCATACTTTAAGATAAATATTGTCAGGTCTCCTTGGCAGGGTCCACAGTTAGAGGATGGTTCTGGACAAGTCCTCATAGGTTTCTCCTCCCCTATGCCCCCACCAAATAATCCCACCCATGACACAACAGTTAGTAGACTGGTGAGCTGGAAAAAGTATAGAGAGACTTTGGCATCACTGAAAGATCAGATCTTTTTCTTCTGCAGGGCACTATCTGCATATTTCTACATTTCTTCCAGGTGACTCTGCACATTCTCTTGACACAATGAAATCCCACTTTAATGTCAGCATCAGCCTCCACTTGCAGACAGAAACATGCCTTTACTGAGAGGCTTTGGTGGGAGTGAGGGATGAAAAATTTCTCTGAAAAACTTTAGCCTCCTATGGTTTCATCTGTTATTGTTAATGTAGTTTTATTAATGACTAAATTCTCCCTTTTCCTCCTCTTTTTTTTTTCTTTTTGAAAGATAAGTTTTTTTAAAATGGGTTCAGAAAATCTTACTGAGCAATTGGAAGAATTTTTGACCAATATTGGCACAAGTGTACAGAAGTAAGTTGTTTTTGTTGCCATTTTGAACTATTATCAAGACAATTATTTTTTATGTTTCTACTGATTAATAAGTTATCTTTGTTACTAACACATTATTTACCTTAGTGTTCGCAGGGAAATGGAGTGTGAAGTAGAAAACATGCAACAAACTATTGAGGACTTGGAAGTAGCTAGTGATCCACTGTATTTGCCTGATCCTGATCCTATGAAATTTCCTGTCCATAGAAATCTAACACGGAAAGCTGGCTATCTCAATGCAAGAAAGTAAGACTAACTTGATACTTCAAAATTCCAGAGTATTTAATTTTAGGAAAGGAAAGCTAAAAAAAGTATGCAATTCTTTTTTAAGTTAGTTATGCTGATTTTACAGTTTACTTAGTTGAGTAAGTCACACAGGAGCTGTTCTGTTTCTTTCTTTGACTCCTTCACTTAATATTAATTTCATTGTTACACTGACATAGTGTCATTCAGGTGCAAAGCATTATTCTGATTTCAGTCTAATTTTACCTGAATTGTCACATCAAAATGAAAAAGTTTATGAGAGTGCAGTTTCACTTGATTCTAATTGGAAAACAGCAAGATTGCAGCTATCAGGATTGTTCTGTAAGTATCTGTTAAAGCTCTGAGATTCAAATTACTAATAAAATATGACAAGCTTGTGATATGCATGGCAAAACATCCTCTGTTAATCGAAGTAACTTTGAATGGCCTTCTCAATTTCCTGAGGTAGTGTTTTGTCCACTGGAGGGAGCTGTTACTCTATTAAAGTCTAGCTCATTTTTATAGTTACTAAAAATGCTGTAATACTCAAGAGTTTTTTCTGGAAATTATATAATAAGCTCAAAGGAATTTTTTTTTAAATGTAGCTTACTTTTACACCAACAGTTAGAGTAACATACTTGCTGAATGAATTTCTGTAGTAGAACCCAGTTGCAGCAGTTAATACTGCTACAGGCCAAACTGCAAGTGTTACTGATTTTTGGTTTCATATTGTTCCTCTTCTGTAGTTCTGGGAAAAAAAAAACAACTTACACCACTAAAAAACCAACATGCTCTAAGCAAAATTTTGGAAATCTTTCAGAATGGTACAAAATGCTTGAAAGTTGAGGTATCTTACATGACTAAGCTAATTCTTAGCACAAAGTTTTTTTAAAACTTAGTCTTAACAATATAAGTATGGAGTTCAGAGGTCTTATCAACTATATTGATAATGCATATCACTTGAAGATGCATATTGTGTAAAGCAATACCATAAAAGCTGATCATCAGAACTGATGCCTTTTTATTCTAAATTGTTGCACATAATTTAAGAATACAATTATTACTGTTTTATGTATTCTTTGCCTATTAATAGGTTTATCATGGAAAAAAATAATGGATGTAAAGAGACTAATTTAGCTGTAAAGCTAACCTAAAACATTAAATGGGGAAAAAAGTTCTCTTTAGTGCTAGATGGTTTGTTCCAGTGACTTTCAGCTCAGCTGAACTCAATCTACTAACTAAGAACCTCTTTATCTTTTAGTAAGACAGGGCTGGTGTCTTCCAGTTGGGAGAGACAGTTTTACTTCACTCAAGGTGGAAATCTGATGAGCCAGGCAAGAGGTGATGTAGCTGGGGGACTTGTCATGGATATAGACAATTGTTCTGTAATGGCTGTGGACTGTGAAGACAGACGGTACTGTTTTCAGATAACATCTTTTGATGGCAAAAAGTAAGTATTCTTACATTACTGTTATCTGTAGGTAACACTGGACTTGCTAATTAAGAAAAGAAAGATGGTCCACCTTTGGCCAGATTGTAGCTTGATAGATTTTGGGGGTATTTAGAAGCAAAGTCTGGGATGTATTTTTAACTTTGTAATGTCTGGGTTTTTGTTTATAAGCTCTGTAACATAGCTGAATAGTATTTCAGAATAAAATTATCATAATTAGTTTACAATTGTATATTACTGCATTTTGTGAGTGCTTAAGTATTACATGGGCACAATTAGAATTTTGTTCTTTTTCTATTTTCAGTTGAAATGCAAATGTAGGAAGAGTGGTCAGACAGTGGAATAGGCTGCCCAGGGATGGGGTGGAGTCACCATCCCTGGATGTGTTTAAGGGTCGTTTAGATGAGATGTTGGGGGATATGGTGTAGGGGAAAACTTTGTAGAGTAGGGCTGATGGTTGGACTTGGTGATCCCAGGGGTCTTTTACAACCTGAATGATTCTGTGATTATGATTCTGTGATTCTGTGCCGTTTGCCCGCCACAGCCGCCCCCCCCTCCCCCCCCTCCCCCCCTTCCATTAAATGTTGACTGCACTCAGCATGTATATGGAATCTTCAGCCTTTCTTAATTTGTTGTGCAGCGTACAAACACGAAAATCGAGTTTCTTGTCTGAATGTATTTGTGAGACATTTCAAATAGACAAAATTGTCTTCTCTATTTTCATCTTTCAGGTCTTCAATCCTACAGGCAGAGAGTAAAAAAGATTATGAAGAGGTAAGCTTTTATAGGAGGTTTGCATGGAGCGCAATGATTTTCTGTTGTGCAGAAGGAATACATTTGTTAGAATAGTTGGAATGCTCATTTTATGTTCTCTAGGTAGTGAGCGGTGAACTTTTAACTTGTTCTATCCATAATGATAGGTTTCAAGGATTCTGCCAAAATATTACTGTGTTTAAATCATGGAGAAAAAAATGCAGTTATGATCACCACCAAGTCCTTTTCAGTATTACGGAAGAAAGAAAGGGAAAAAGAAGATGTGGGATTTTTTTCTTCATCAGAATAGCTAGCAGTAATGGAATCTTGAGAAATGTTGCTTCTCCTTCTTCTCGTTCCTTCTTTCCTAAACTTCCTTCTTCCTACCTGCTTGTCAGGAATGGAAGCTAGAGGAATTCTTAAGTTAGGACACAGATAATGATACAGGCAATTGAGAAATGAGGAAAAACTGGGGTTTTGCCCCTGATGCATTATGGGAAACACAATTATACTTCATGAACAAGTTGAATCAAGAAATGTGAAATAATTTGCTTTTGGACTGCTTTCAAAGCTGCTTGTGGTCCCTGTTTCCAAATAGCTGCTAAGTCTGGTGATGCAGATTTACTGGCCCATGCAATGGTTGAATACCAGCTGAGAAATGTCAGTATTCAAACACTAGGTAGCAAACTTCTATGTTATAGCAAAGATTGATGCGAAAAGGAAATGGAAAAAAGCTACCAGACCACCAGGGATATCTTTTCCCTACTTTATTTAGCTCTCTCTAGAGGTGAAAATAAAAAATTTCTCTAGACTTTTTACAACTAATAGCTTGTACTGGTCTAACAAAGAAGGTTCTGGTTATTAGAATTTACATTTTATTTGGACAGCCTTTTACAGCTTTCCAAAGGCTTGCAAAGATGGGCCAAACTTACAGATTCATTACATTCATAGTCAGATTTGTCCAGAAACAAAGGAACAGATGTAGTAAGTGATATAAAGTATTTGTTAATTAAAAAGGTGTGTCTGTTTGCATTATTGTTTCATATAGACTTCTCAGTAAGGGGTGGCATGGGAAAGAAAATGTTTTAAAAGCATTGGTGATTTAAAATATGTTTGGACAAGCAGTTGGATAAGGAAATATATAAAATATGGTACTTTCAGCCTGCATTCAAATTCCTCTGCAATCTTCCATGTTACGTTGATATAAAATGACCTTTTATGCTATTTCTGAGATTTTTAGCTTTTCTGTGTCATGTTTGTTTATCTGTTGAAGTTGGCTAATAGTGTAACTCTGAAACGTTTGCCCTCAGATGCCTCACTGGAGGAAGGGAGTTTATAGTCAGCTTCAGCAGCTCAGATGTGTGATTTTCTGGGCTGCAGGTGCTGTGCTGTCTTTTAGATACAACAGATAGACAACCCTAACAACAAGCTGGGGTTCAGTGCAGCAGCACCAGCAGTATACATAATGCAGTTAGTTTTGTCCTTTGGAGAAAAGTTGAAAAGCAAGGAGCAGGAGCAGGTGGTTTTCCATAGCACAGGGAGAAAACAGATTCTAGCTTACATATGCAAGAAATGGGCAAATTCCACAAAAGGCAGATAGATTCTTTATAAAGGCTTAACGAAACAATGTCATCTGCAGTCACAGAATAATGGAATACAGAGAATCCTGGTTTTGTTTTTTTTTTTTAATTCCTTAGAGTCATGATTTAAGCTTGCTTTAGTTTTGATCTTTAGTGTGACTAATAATTTTTTAAAGTAAAATGTGGTGTTGTAAGGTACAGTACACAGATAGCGAATTTAATGACAAGCTGGGTGTGCAGAATACTTGTTTGGCTCCCTAAAGTGGAAAAAATGCTGAAACTAGCCAACTCTGGTATTAATCAAGTTTGTTAAAATACTGTGAAAAATAATTTTTTTTTCTTTTCTCTCTCTTTCAGTGGATATGCACCATAAACAACATATCTAAACAGATATATCTAAGTGAAAACCCTGAGGTAACTTGACTAAAGTTTATGCTATCAGTGATATGTTAAGATGTAGATATGCACAAAATTAAAAGAGATAAACTGAATCTAATTGGGTAGCATAGAATTAAGCTGAGTACTTCCTACATGTCTAATTATAAGCTTTCCATGGTATGAAAGCTTACAGTCCATTATGTCCTTCATCTGAATGTTTCTACAGAAAACACTAAAAATATGTGAGTTTTATATTTGGTATAATTTTTTGACATCTCTTTCCCTCTTTCCCCCCCCCCCCCCCCCCCCATCTCTCTGTTGCAGGAAATTGCTGCACGTGTAAATCAGTCAGCTCTGGAGGCTGTTACTCCATCTCCTTCCTTTCAGCAGAGGCATGAGAGCATGCGGCCAACTGTGTAAGTTAATGCTACAGGTCACTTGATGAGCACATCTACAAAGAGAATCCTGGATAAAGTTCCAGGAAAAACAAAGCC
Organism: Athene noctua; assembly: GCF_965140245.1. Lineage (NCBI taxonomy): Eukaryota > Metazoa > Chordata > Aves > Strigiformes > Strigidae > Athene > Athene noctua. Next base: position 14,575,129 of record NC_134046.1, on the reverse strand, counting down.
CGAACAAACAACAGAACTTTCTATTTGCAGAACTAAATCTTTGGTAGGCTAGAGGAAAAATTCTTGTACTCACCTTTTTAGCATTGTTTAGCATCCACTGTTACAAGTAATCCAGATTTCCAGCTGACTAGACTGTTGTGTTGTCTGCATCCTATGTCTGGTTTGTTCTGTGAATTCACAATGAGATTTTTATTAATGTGTCCAACTCCTGGAAGCCATTCCTCAGATTGCTTTAATATCAATATATAATCATACATTAAGTATAATACGGTCTGATGCAATTATTAATGAAAGTAGTGACTTACTTAAATTTGACTAGGAATTTAGATTCCATTTTTGTTTACTATACCTTGATCATCTTCAGATTTTTAGTTTTTGTTTTGTTTTACATCCCGGTTTTGGAATATTGCATTGGTCTCCCATATGGTTTAATTTATTGTCAACCAACCTGAAACAAAGATATCTTCATTTTGATTTTTCTGTTTTGTTTTAGACAATCTCGTCCTCCAGCAGCTCGGACTAGCAGCACAGGGTCACTGGGATCTGAATCAGCAGCTTTATCGGCACTTTCCTTGGATTCACTTGTTGCCCCTGACACTCCTATACAATTTGACATAATATCTCCAGTTAGTGAAGATCTTCCTGGTCAAGCAAAATCTTCAGGGCAGTCGGGCAGGTAGGCAATATAGAGAGGAGGAAAAAAATAAATCCTAAAGTTAATGTTAGTAGTTTAAAAACAAACAAACAGGAAAATCATGTTTAGGCTGCAGCTCCAAAACACATATTGCCTTTGCACTGACTCATGTCACAAAATTTGCAGTGGCCAGCGAAGCAAAACAATTTTTTAATTGTTACAGAGAGTTGTATAATAATGGCTTAATTACATGCACTAGATTCAAGGTATAGTTTTCTATTTAGCAGCAGCTTTTCTTGCTTAAACAGCTAATTCTTTTATTTATTGATTTATTTTAATCTTTCGGTTTCACAAAGTATTTTCCTTTCCTATTGCTTGCTCACCCAGCAGCTTGGGTTATTTCCTCTTGGAAACTCAAGAGAAATTTGGTAGCCCTGCCTCCAGGTGATGATGGCATACGATGACACTCTTCTTAACCTGAAAGGTGAGTGAAAATGATCTAGGCTTCTAGAGTAATCTCATATACAGACAAGTTAAAATTGTCTAAGAGCTCCTCCCAAAACATAAACCCATTTTCTTCTACTTGTTTTTTGTAAACCTCCCACTCTAATAATAAAACCCTATAAATCTGCATTGCATTTCTGGAATTATATGTACAAAATTCAGATATTAAGAAAACATATCTGCAGATCCAGCTGCTCTTAACAACAAAAAAAGCTAAAAAGCTGAAAACTAATTTAATGACTCTAGTCACAATAATGTGTTGTATCCCCCTGCCCTCTAGAAAAATATTAGAATTTTCAGTTGCACCTCACAGATTCATAAGAGTTAAATTTATATATATTCAAGGTTTTTTGTTGTTGACAGTTATCTTTTTGTTGTTGTTTGGTATAGGAGGATAATCAGTTGACTAGCTAGATCCTTGAGTATATATTGACTTAAAATAGACTTGAACTGTATGCCAGAAAGTGGAAAAGTTAATACTTCAGCTAAATTCATGTCATCAGTTATAATTCCATTCTAGAAAATCATGTTTTTCATAGTAGGAATGTTAGAGTTGTGGTCCGTATTTTCCATTAACCATCACTGTCAACAAAGAACCGCAATGTTCATACAGATAGACAACATGCTACTTCAGAAGTATTGTTAAAAGAATAAAGACTTTCCTTAGTTTCTGATACTGATGACGTTGTATTTAAATTTTGTTTTTGCCTTTTGAGAGATCCTGTGAGATTTAGCATTTACTGTTTCAGTCTAACCGTAAATGACAATAAAAGTCTGAGCAACAGAAGGTGTTAGCAGAAAGAATTACCCTTTAGTTTATTTACACAGGTCAACATTTAATGGGATGATTCTTGATTGAGTCCACGTTATATAAACATGATAGTAATGCCATCTTGACTTCAGAGTGAGATCTAGAGCAATTTTAATACTTTAAACTAGACATCTCTTAGTTAAAAGTCTTCACTGATAAAACTGGCAGTCAGTAAGACATGGCACTGAACAAGAGTGACTTTTTTCTCTTAGTTCTGAAACTTGCCCTTAGAACACTGACTATTGAGAGGTGACACCTTCACTACTCCCCTGTAAAACCTAATCTGAAATTTAATAACTCCTGATAATAGTTTTTCAGCTACCAGTTAGCCAAAGAGAAAGGGGCTTTTGCCTCTTTCGAAGTTCTGAATAAAATGTCCCCATTTCCCATACTCATTTCAGCATTGCTTTACTGCTATTGGAAAATGTAGACTTGGAAGCCTAGAGTATTTTCACTTTTCATTGTAACTGATAGCAATTCTGTCTCTGAGAGCCAGAAATAGCCACGTTTCTCTTGACCCTCTAGGAGTAAAACCCCAGTGGTTTTCAGAAAGCTGCATTTGAAACAAAACCAGTGACTTCTCTTCAGTAAGTAATTCAACAACTTGAGACAGTGAAGTGTGGTGCTCCTATAGAGTCCTGACAGGACTAGCTTTTGGTGGTATTTCCTGAAGCTCTTTTGTGAAATTTCATCCCCTAAAACTACTATCTTTTCAAATAGTAACGAAGTTTTGACTTGGGCTTAATTCAGATATAAAAAAACCCCACATGTGAGCAAAACTCTCTATGGCAGCAATAGGACAACAGTATCTGGTATGTTTCCCATAATTTGAGCCCTCAAATATAGCAATTTATATTTAATTCCTGATTAAATTGCTTGTCCTTATGATTTATCATACATTCGTCCAGATTACAAGTCTGTGAAATAATTACATGTTCTTATTTGATGCAGCATGAAACTACTACATCATTCACTAGTGGTTCTTGTAATCTGACTCGTGGTTTAATGTTTTCATTTTTTAATAGACGCACAAATCCTTTTGGTGAATCTGGAGGCTCAAAATCTGAAACAGAAGGTAAAACAAAAATTTTATTTCAATGCAAATTAAAAAACAGAATTTGAAAATTATTTTTCTATTTTCTTCTATAGCTTCCCTGTTCTAATTTAACATTAGTTTTAGAATGCTTAGTTACATCAGCAAAGCGATGTATTAGACGTGTTAAATCGGGCTGCTGTCTGAAAGTCTGTTTCAAAAATAATTCATTGCATCTTTTGTATTCATTAAACCAAATGAAAAGATGTGTGACTTGCTGTTTTCTGTAATTCTACCTCTAATATATAAGCACGGGCAATCTCTTTACAAGTTATTAGAAATTTGGGGTTTTCCTGACTTCAGTTCATCTCTGGTTTGAAATAGAAAACCCAAAATGAAGTTCACTTTTTTCAATACTTCTCTTTGTCTTAGATTCAATTCTTCACCAGTTATTTATTGTAAGATTTCTTGGTTCTATGGAGGTGAAATCTGATGAAAGTCCAGATGTTGTTTATGAAACAATGCGACAAATACTAGCAGCTCGTGCCATCCATAACGTTTTCAGGATGACAGAATCACATTTATTAGTCACTTGTGACTGTTTAAAGTAAGTTTGCTTTCTGACTTCCACTCATGTTTATTTACAGAATGATCTGCTTTCACTTTGGTAAAATTTACTTTCTGATTTGTTTTTAAAAACAAATTTTTAGGTTAATTGATCCACAGACACAAGTTACAAGACTACGAGTAAGTAACTTTATATTTTGAGATAAATACTCAGCAATGTAATTCTTCTAACTGAAAAATAGTATTATTATACATTATTAGATGTTAGCAAAAATCACTGTTGGTATGAGATTACCAGATGAATTTCCACTGAAAATTAGGAGACTAATGCATACATTTAAAAATAGACAGAAAACGACCAGCAAATCAGGTTTAAGGGGAGCGATATCAATAGGTCAAATGGGCTTTTGAAACTTTTCCCCTTCCCAAATTTAATAGGGTAAAATATCAGGAAAACAGATCATTGTAATTTAACAGTGTGTTTGATTATAAACATTTATATTGTTAGTAGAGGGATAAGATTAAGGTTTAAGTCAAATTAATTCTGAAGTCCGAAAGGGTTTGCTTGGTGTTCAGGTTTTTGGGTTCTTGTTTTTTAATGTATAATTGCACTGAGAGTGGTGTATGACTTCGGATTTTGGGTGGTTCTTTTTTTCGTCTGTATAATAAATGCACTTGAAAGAAATAAGTGGAGTTCTTCTTAGGATATCAAATAAGGCCAGCTTAATTCTTTAGTAATAGCAGTCTTTATTTTTCATATTTCAAAACTGTTCCCCGCTCCCCCTCTTCTTCATTATTAACAATGTATGGTGTGTCATTTCATTTCTTCAGGTCTTCTTTTAAAAAGATTCAGTTTTTCAGGGACTCTGAATTACTTTCATTTCCATAAAAGGAAATCCTAAGCATGTGAAAATGTCTTGATATTTCAAGTAGTGTTTTTTCCTTTCTTTACCTTTGTGGCATTAAGTTCAAAACTGCCCCAAAGCTGTAAGCTTTTACAGGTGAGATATATCAACTGAGTGCATGTCCAGTATTCTAGATGTGTAATTTAAGGTTAGGAAAAAACATCCTATCAGTTTATAACAGCTGTAGTAGGGGCTTTCAGAATTTAACAACTCATCCTTTGGTAAGTCTTAAAAAGATACAACTGAATTTCTAAGTCCACCCTTTTTTTAGGAATAAGAATGCAACATATTTTTATTGTAGCAAAATAATGAGGATATCTGATTTTTTTTTTTTGCGTATGTAACTTAGGAGAGCTGAACTAATTGCAGTAAAGGTTTTGGAGAAGTAGTGCCTTTACTGAAATCTTAGCCACAAATGTAATTTGTATGAATGATATGTCTTTAAAGAAAATAAAGAGAAGGACTGTTCACACTTAGAGAGATGACTGAATTGCATTGCAGAAGTGGGCTCCTTTTCTTACATGGAGTGTGGGGTTTTTTTAGAAGTTTTCCTGTCTTTTGAATGATTTAATGCTTGTCTTTTACCGTTTGTGTTTTGTGATTACATGTTTGGTCAGGTTGTAACTTCTGGTGTGGTTGTGCATTTATGATACTGAAGTAACTAATGTGCAATGTATTGAGACCTCATATAGCAAATATTTGGAACCAGTTTTAATATTTCCATATTTGATCCTTTTGGCAGTTTCCTTTGCCCAATGTAGTCTTGTATGCTACGCACCAGGAGAATAAGCGCCTTTTTGGATTTGTGCTTAGAACTTCAGGAGGGAGAGTTGAGAGCCGCCAAACTTCCATCTGCTATATATTTGAATCAAATAATGAAGGGGAAAAGGTATTGGTGATGGTTATACTTGTATCAGTTTTGAACCTGATGTGGATTCCAAGACCTTAGAGCCATTCAAGCTGTCTAAGGGATTTCTGTGGGAGAGTATTTTGTTAATGTACTGAAAAACAGTTAAACCTGACAGTCTAAGTACCTGCAAGTGCTTTAATATGCTGTTATACCCGATCTGGGAATCTGGTTTAATTTTAAAGACATTTGTATTAGTTTTTTTTATTCTTTTCAATCTGTTTTGTCTTTAGATATGTGACTCTGTTGGACTGGCAAAACAAATAGCTTTTCATGCAGAACTGGTAAGAATCTTTTTGGGGCAAGGGATACTGGTGAATGGAAGGGAGAGAGTATATATAATATGTGTAATAGAATATATTCTGCAAGATTCTTATAGATACTGTAATACTGTTGGGGCGTATTGTAAGGGATTGGTTTTCTAGAATTTAAACCCAAGATAAGACGACCAATGTCTACTGGGGAACAATATTCAAGAGAGGATTCAGCTTGCTACCTTTAACAAACATACCAGTCCCTTAAAAGAAGAATAATCAAAGCAGTGATATAACAGTTTTGAGCAAACTCATATAAATCCGTACTGTATCAAACATCTTAGGCTGTTGTTACTTCCTTTATTTTTATTTTTGCCATTTAGGATCGAAAAGCATCGGAAAAGCAGAAAGAAATAGATAGAGTCAAAGAGAAGCAACAAAAAGAACTGAACAAACAAAAACAAATTGAAAAGGTACATTCTATCATTATTTTTTAATACTCTTTTTTCTGCTTACTTTTTATTGCAGTTTTGTATTCCAAGCTCTGCTATCATATTCATTAGTACAAGATCATAGAACATTATGGAGTTAATTATTAGAAGTATTTCCTGTGCAGGTTTTGTATAACTTTTTAAAAACTACTATACAAAGAGCTCTTCTGAGGAGCAAAACCACAAAACGTCTTTATAGGAGTACTTAAGAGTGGTGCTTGAAGGCACACCTTTCACAGGCCCAAAATAATTTGATTTGCTGACGAGGGTTCAGTCACACAGTGAGGAGGGGGCAGCAGGGAGTGGGCTGCAGCTGAAGACGCTTGCTCTGACCTGTTGTGTTTTGTGGGTTACAGGCACAGGTGTGTTAATGTGTTTGCTGTTCTAACGATAGCTGTACTGAAATGGAAATGTTTTGGTTTCCTATTCAATCTTTTCATTCCCTCTGTATAGAAGTCTGTCCACTGAGAGTTTAGAGATCATAATAAACATTGTTGTATCCTGATTCAACGGTAGAGGGCTTTAAAGTTAATATTCTTTTTCTGCTTTCCCAACCCCTCCTTCTCAAATTAGGATTTAGAGGAGCAAAGCCGGCTGATCGCTGCTTCCAGCAGATCGAACCAGAGCAGCGGAGAAGGACAGTTTGTAGTCCTTAGCAGCAGCCAGTCGGAAGACAGCGATTTAGGAGAAGATGGAAAGAAGAAGAGAGAATCTGAAGCCTAAGGTTGCCTGCTTGATTAAGATTGGCATCATGGATATGTCAGGTGAAATGGCACAAGTTCTACAAGAAGTGAAATGTAGGTGGAGGGTCTGTTGTTATTAAAGGACGTCACAATATGTAGACCCTATTCTGCCTTGATTTTTCTTTCTCAACTAAGTGATTTCCATTTTCATGTCAGTACAGTTTCTCTTCTGTATGCAGATGAAGCGTGGTGATGGTACCATGTTTATTACAAAGTTATGTTTTTCTCAAGGCTTCACTGCAGTGTGGAAAAAACTGGGTTTTTTTTCCCCACTTACCTCTCTGTGCAATTGACTGCTCTTGAAGCAAAACTTAAAACTCTCATTGGACTTCACAGTACACTGAAATTTGTTCTTTACACTGCAGTATGGAGAACAACTTGCTGGAAACAAAAGTGGATGTCTAAATAAGACAGTGCTAAGCTTTACCTAATTTGTTGCACATAACTGTTCGTAGATTTAGAAAGAAAAATCCTTATTAACATCAGTGAGATGTGCAATAGTTCTTGACAGAAAGATCTTATTTTTTGTTTCATATTGCACTGTGTGATACTGTCTTGATTTTTTTGGTGAATATGATGCTGAAAGACTTCTTTCAACAGGAGAAGAAATACTGTCAGACCTAGATAAGAGCTGATGAGATGCAGTTGCACTTTGCTGCATGAGGAATGTATAAAGCATTCCTTATCAAATGATAAGAATAATGTATATATTCTTGTAGCACAAGTGCCATGTTCTTGATTTTTCCCCAGTACATGTAATAAAATGCTGTAAGCCTTTGAGTTCACTTTTTATAAAACATACTTAACAGTTGCAGAAACATCTTGAATTCCATCTTTGAAAAATCTTCTGAATATGTAAATGCCTTGCCACCAGTACACTACAGTTACTGAAAATGAGCTGAGGCTCTTTAAGGCTTTTTATGGAAATTGATTTTGCAAACAGAATATACTAGTTCTGAAGTAAGAGACTATGCTAATCTTCCATTCTAGAGTCAATCTCGTAAAGCATTTTTCAAAGCAGTGTCTGTTTACAGCTTATAATCTGAACTCCATGTTCCATACCCTGTGTAATATTTATTTTGTATAGTACTAAATGTGCATTCATCTTTTGATCCAGAAGAGAAAACTTGTTTGAAGAGAAATATTTATTTTTGCACTAATTACTATAAATACTAAAATCCAGTGGAACAGAAGATACTCTCTAATAGTGGCATGAACATAACAGGAAATATAGAAAAAGAAGAATATACTTATACTCCAAGTTATAATATCACCGTTATGAGTGTTTTACAGTTCATTGCAGGGCAATTCTGGTGTCCAGGAATGGAATAAATTTTCAGAGTATCTCCCCCTCAGCCGATGATGGCCCAGCCCTTCATAGCTGGTAAGCAGGCGAGGGATCTCTGGCCGTCTCTGCGAGGTGGCTGTAGGGCTCTCCTCGCGCCCAGGAGTGGCCTGGCATTGGCTGGAGGCCTCGCTCCCCTCCTGCTCTTTATGCTGGAGATGTGGATTTCTACACAGCAGGTCCCTGGGCCTGGCTCCTCTCAGGGCTAGGAAGGGTGGAGGCCTGGGTAGGACCTGCCGAGGCTGCTGCCCGGGGGCTGCTACTGCAGCAGGAGCCAGAGCACCTGGGGAGGAGGCCATGCTGGCCCCAGGTGTCCTTGGCAGCCTTGGGAGGGGTCTCAGTCCCCCTGCCTGAAAAGAGGAGCAGGAGGGGGAGGCTGAGCAGCAGAGAGCCTCCAGGTTCTCTTCCGCAGTTAGCAACTCCTGTTCCAGTACACTTTTCATCCTCTCCAGAGTAGCGAGTCAATTGCAGAAATACCTGCTTTTGCTGTTGCCCAGTCAGGCCAAATGGCATTGCCCTGTGGCCAAACTTGGCTAGCACACTGTCACGTGGACCAGGCAAATCTGAGGCTTTTCTCTAAAAAGAGTGGCATTTTTATTTCATACATAGCCTTCTATTCTTAGCTTTTATCCTTAAGAGACTGTTTTTATTCTTGCCAACAGAAAAGTACAGAGGCAGCAAATACAACTAGGCTTGCAGGTAGTTGCATGGCAGCCAGTTGCATGGCAGCCAGTTTATCTCTACAAATCCTTCCAGTTCATGTTTCTTTCTCATTTGTTTGTTTTTACTTACTGATATTTCTGTTTTCTATCAAATAATGACAGCATAGCTCAAGGTTGCTGTGTCTTACTATATCTCCCTCAAGTACATGCTGAAGATTAAGTAGTTTTGAAACAGCACAGGAAGAATATGAAATTGGTGGTCTCCAGTTTCTAGAATCTAGTCCCCCAGCTTGGCAGAGTTAAGAGTTGATTAACGTGTTAACCAGGTTAGCTGCTATAGCCCGAGCTCCGTAGGGAAGACAGTTAATGCATCAGCAATCTCAGCAAAAAGCATTTCAGAAGTGTAGCCTCTTTTGCATTAGCCTTGTTGAAGAAATGCCAGAAAATTGAATTACTTTATTTTTTCTTGAAGCCTACCGTTACTGTTTTAGACATAAATCTGCAAAGAGGAGGAAGAAAGCGGGAGAATAAAGTTGGCAGGTGAATTTACTGTCATATGGGATTTTTCAGATTTAGCAATACATGATTGGAATTATTCCATTTGCTTGTCAAACTTTCCATCTATGATGTTAAATGTAGTTTTCTAAACCAGACAGCATAGGAGTGAAGTGCGTTTCATTTGTGTTGGATGATTCTCACCTTAACCACTAAAAAAAAAAGGAGAAATTATTGAAGAAAGTGGTTAAAGAAAACAGTGATATGCATGAATGAAATGAGGGTGTTGGTTTTGCTTACTTAGGGGAGTTTCACTGGTGTAATATGAGCTAAAAGATGTAAAAGCATCAGGGAGAGTGCTGAAAGCTGCAAGAGCAAATGGCAGGTCAGAAGAGATGAGGAAGTTAAAGTTGAGAACAGTGCAAGGAGTTAGCAGTGGGGTGAGAATTGTGGAGTTCTGCTGAAGGGGAGGAGCACATGGCTCTGTAAGTAGAACTACCTCAAGGCAAAAAATAGCTGCTGAGGTTTTATCCATGTCCTTCTCCCCAAAATAAAAAACTACTTGGTACCTTTTTTCCTATGAGGTTTAGAACTACTTCATCGGAAAACATTTTCGTTAATTAGAAAAAAAAATAGTGTGCATAGTATTCTCCTTGAGAGTATGACTTTTAATATGAACACCTCATGTTCTTCTGGGAACTACTGCAGTGGGATTTCACCACCTGAGCATTTTATTGCTGTAAATAGATGACTGGTTGGTTTCTTCTCCTGTAATTTACTTCTCCTGGTTAATATTTCCTGTTGCCTTTTACTTACAGACTGATCTTTCAAGCACTTCCAGCTGAAGCTGTAGTTTGCTTCATGTGCATCAGCCAGTATTTCAGACACTCCTAAAGTACTCTTTCATCTACGTGATTTTGAAGTGACTTTGCATAGGTACTGAATCAGCAGTGGTGTTTAGGACTGCCTTTTTATTTTGCTAATTGCAGCCTCTTAGTTCCTGCCACAATTTTTCCCCTTAGGTAAGGGGATGTTAAGTTTGTGACACCTGTAGATTTACACACTGCAGACCAAGCAAATCTTGTCAGTTGTTTCAAGCTACGTACATTCTTTATGTATGTAATAGCATAAATATAAAAATATATAAAGTGTGCTTATGGGTATGAATTTTACTGCATTACAGCTAATACCTTACACTCTTCTGTGGCTACTAATAGATTCCTCCAAGTTTAAATCAGAGGACAAGTTAAGAGTCCTGTACAACTTAGCCATATGTAACTGGTTACAGGCTGGTAGTGTACACTAATTTGAATTTGATAGTCTGTTACTTCCTGAATCTGTTTAGGTTTGAAATTGTAGCAAGACAATCTTAACAGTAAAGTAATACTTAAGGAATATTCTTCCACTACAATACTGTCAGATTTCATCTTTATATGGATGTAAACCTAGAGCTGAAAATCCTGAAACAGCTGAAGCTATTTATGAAGATATGATCTATGTACATTGATATAAAGAAGCAAATTTGACTGTGTGTGTGTTTAAGGTTAATTCAGATGAAATAGTTGCACAGAATTTAGGAGAAGCCAATAGAGAAAACTATGTTACAATATAGTCTCTTGTTATTTTGGAAGTAATTCACATAGAGAAAGAAACCCTGCCACTGCTTAGTGAGTTTAGTAGAGATATTGTCTAGTGTAACTGAAAGAGCTGATATTTTATATTCTTTCTGTTGCTCTGTTTTACAAAAGTCCTTGCAAGTCAACTAGTCTCCAAGGCTTTATAACCAAGCAGTAAGCAGATTCTTTTTTTTCTGCCACAGTGGTATCTTAAGTTGTCATGACAGGACTGAGTCAGTGTGTCCTTGTGAATGCACTTGTATTGCTAATGAAGTTTATATTGCAAGCCAAGGATTTTGTACAATCTTTCAGGTCATTTTTATAATAGAGTGGAGTGTTCAGATTCTTATGATGATGTTCTGGACTGGTCCTGTTCTAGTGAAGTGTAAGTGATTTTTGCAATGTTTGAGACTGACTTGCACATTTTCCCTGAATAGCTGTACTAAAAACCTCCAATGGCATACTTGTCAACTTTAAGTGTTGTGTCTTAATCTTGGAAACATGGATAGTAAACATATTATGCCAGGGCTTCAGTCAGCATTTTTTAGATTGAATAAAAGCTTAACTATAGTAACTTTCTGGGTGGGATTTGTACTGACGCAAAAACCTCCTTCAATTTTTCATAATACTGACTTTCAGGAAGTACCGTTTTTGGTGCCAGGATGCATTCCCTGCCATTAACCAAAGTTTTAATATGCAGTTAGAGCCCTCTGTTGTCAAAGTGTATCTCCATTCTCTTAATTTTAATCGTATTAGCCAGATAACCTCAGAGGAAGTTGTTGTACTTGGGAATGCTGATAACTTATTTTTGCAACAAAGACTGAACCTTAGCAGAAGAAACTCCTGACCATGGTGGCTGGCTGTTCAGTGCCCAGGGCGGGGTAGTCCCAGGACAGCGCGTAGCACGCAGCAGAGCTGTGGTTGTGACACTGGCCAGAATTCACCTGGACAGAGGCTATACCAGCACAGCCCTTCTCATGGGTACTGATATGTATCTTTGCGGGCTTCATTAGTTTATTATATAATAAACACCATGTAAAAATCAATGGGTCATAACTACATTATGGTTAAATTTGTATTTTATAAGGTTTGTAGTTTTTTTCTGGGGAAAAGCAGACTTTTGAATTATGTAACTTCCGTGATAAAGATGCATGTATAACTAGAAAAATAAAATCTATGCTTACTTGATAATGAAGGAATAAATACTACTAATGCCAACTGTGTTGAGGAACTTTTTTTTCTAAAATAGGGACTGATAACTGCAGTGTTTTTGGAAAGAAGAGGCATGCTGTGGGTACTTTTACTGTAAGACTTCCTAGGACAACTGACAGCTGACAGATGGTGCTCCAACTACATGAAGAGAAACTCCACAACGTGCAAGCATGCCTAAGAACAGCACTGTGAAAGGAAAACCTAGTTCTAGAGAGGGTAATCAAAATACATAATGGATGAAATATATCACTACCTGCGCATAAGATGCAGAACTAACATGTCTTTCAGAAATAGTGCTGCCTCGTGCAATACTGCTCCTTCAACACAAGCTGCTGTGATAAGCAGAGGTTTCTATAGCTGTTAATCCCATTTCACTGCTTAGAATGTGAGATTGTAGAAGAAATCTATTTAAGCTGCTTCTCAGAACTTCACTGTAGGACTTTCACAAATAAAAACGACTTCTTGGCAAGAGAAGGGGAAGTACAAGAAAAAAGGGCTATGTCCCTTCCAAGTTTCAGTTAAATCCCTGACCTTTCACTAAACGCTGGGTTTAACCGTGCAGCAGGGGTAGTGTTATGTGTTAGCAATAACGCAAGGTTTGCAGCCCTACATTTTACAGTTCCCTAGGTTTTCACACTAAGCATTTAAAATAGTAATGCCATAACTCTCCAACAGTTTATATTCCAGTAGATCTGTAGAGTGGGATCACCAATACTTACATTTTGGGCTTCTCCCCATTTTCTTCAGGGTGTGAGGGGGAAATGCTGGTATTCCTTAATATACATAGGAGATAGAATCCCAAAAGAAAAAAGCAGCTGCACAACAGTCTTCCACATCAACATTCCCTTCAAAATATAGAACTAGTAATTATGTACAGTTGGGGTTGCAGGTTCCCACGAAGTTTCTCTGTCCATAAAGATCATACTCCTTGTACCGTACATAGTCTTTCAAGCAATTTGGCAGTGGAAGGAAGGTCATGAAGACAGGACAACGCAGACGTAACCGGCCCATGCATGCCCGTATCTTCAGACGACAAAGATGCTTCAGAGAGCGAGGATTTGCTAGAAATGAGAAGGCAAGATTGATTTTAATAAGTTATTTATTAAATCTTGTTCAAGTTATCTACTACCTTTCAAAAACTTTGTTCCCGATTTTGCTGCCTGTTCATTCTGTGAACAGTCAGATGAATGTGGCTGTCAGCCTGGACAACCAGACCTGTCAGGATCTAGCCTTTTTATCTCAGCCCATACATCTCTCAGTTATATTTACAATCATTGGCACCTAAGTCAACAGATTTTCTTTCTGTCAAGTTGGCTAAACGTGGGTTAATGCAAACTTAACTAGTAAAGTCTGGAGAATGTACTTTAACCCCAAGTAACTGGTGCCAGTTTTCTGTCAACCTGAAGAAGCTAGTGACTCAAAATTCTACTTCTAGTAGTTCTTAATCTGTGTACAAGCAAAAAAGGACAGCATTAATCTAGACTGGAATTACATCACTCAAAAATAGTGATTTATTAGATTTGTTCCATCAACTTGAGGCAAGGGGAGAAGCTTTTCTCCCCTTGAAGAGGATTATGTTGTCTTTTAGTTAAAGTTTCCAAGTGCTCTACATAAATTGTGCAGTTAATGTCTACAAGAATTCTGAGAGAAACTTAGTCTGAATCCTAAAGACTGATTTTTATGAGATCTCTTACTGTCAAAACATAACTTTTGGCCTAACAAGGGTCAAGAAAAGCTCCAGTCTGAGGTAAAGAAAATGAAAAATACTATCAACAAAAAGGCCCCAATCCCAGCTTGTTTGTCATTTCAAATGTAAACATCAGATACTTACTTAAAATCAAATTGATGTCTGGCCAGAGTTCCTGTTCTTTGAGAACTGCCTCTAGCTTCCAGCAGATAGGAACGTGATCAACGTAATCTAACATGACTCGCACTACTTTCCCAGACAGATGCTTCAACCATGACAAGGTTATCACTTCACAGAACTGATAGAAAACAGAATGTTTAACAGGATAATATTTAATACTGCTGTAAGTAACTTATGCCTCTGCAGGACAAGAGCGATTAAATAACTTCAGCAGAACAGCAGGCAAAATGAATGTTCTGTCAGCCAGGGGAGCTTTAGAGGTAGTCACAGCCTGCATTAAGCCTCACTAGTAGCATCTGAAAATCTGAGATGGTTATTCTGTACTAGATGCAAAAAATGAACTTAAGCAGCTGTATATTTGGTAACTAAATGCTTAAAAAGAAGTGCTACCACTCCCTAAGTGGACTTAGACGTGTCCCAGTGTGCTGAACAGGGGGACCCACCAGCCCAGTGCCTGCCACACCCCCTTCAGGTTAAAGAAGGGTTTATTAGGTTCAGATGGCCTCTACAAACTGCAAAGCAATGCTGCTGCTGGGCGTCTCCAGGAACCTCTTCAGGCTGGTCCAGGTTTGTTAACTGCTGCTCAGTGCCGACCACGTCAGCTCCAGGGGTCCCCTACGACAGCCTGCCCGGATCAGCGTGCAGATCCAAGCCCTGCGAGCCAGCCCGCAAGTCCCTTCTTTCACAGCATGGACAAGACTGCCCGTTCTGTGCTGATCACTAGCATATCATTAGCTGCATTTTCACAATACAAAAATACTGTTTATGATCATTTGCTGTCATGAACCAGGCCTCATGGCAACATCTATTTAATTTTAAAGCCTTGTCTATTCCTATTTGTGTGTAAACTCTTATGGTTTCAAAACTTCTTTTTCTGACACTACATTGCCTTTTCATTTAGTTTTAGGAAGGATACTGGTAGTAAAACAAACTATGAAGCCATCTGATATCCTTACCATTGTATCTTTGATAACAGTAGAAGTCCATCCATCAGTCACATACTGGGAATGCGAACTGTTCCCCTGAGGGCAATCAAAGCAGCGGTGCACATCATACCCATAGTTCATCAGCATTCTTAACATGACTTCATCTTTCAGAGCATACTGTAGAGCTGATGGAAAATGCGTTGTATTCACTCTGCAGAAGTAATTGACGTTAGCCCCGTGTTGGAGCAGTAGATTCATTAACTCATAGTTGCCCATTCTCAAGGCTATTTGCAGACAGTTGATGGGATCTTGGTTTGGCAGGGCTCCAGCATTCAACAGCAACTGTGTTGAACAGATATCCCCATTGGAAACAGCAAAGTACAACGCTGATTTCCGGTGGTCATCGTAGCCTTTGCGAACTCTCTGATCCAGCATAAAATTAGCATCAAACCCAGATTTGAGGAGAAACTCAAGGCACTGAGGATGTGCTCCTGCTGCTGCTGAGTGAACTGGACTTATCCCACTTTCTTTAATGGCATCAAAATTAGTAACTGGAACTAAATTTTTTAGGGCTCTGAATAATAATAATAAAAAAAAAAATCTCAGAATCTTAAACATACTTTTTTACCGAGCTCAGTCTTCTCTGTGTTGCTGGGCCTCAGAATTCATCACAGAATCAAAGAATGATTAGGGTTGGAAGGGACCTTTAAAGATGATGCAGTCCCACCCCCCCCCTGCCCTGGTCAGGGACACCTTCCACTAGCCCAGGTTGCCCAAAGCCCCGTCAGACCTGGCCTTGAACCCTTCCAGGGAGGGGGCAGCCACAGCTTCTCTGGGCAACCTGTGCCAGGGCCTCACCCCCCTCACAGGGAGGAATTTCTTCCTTATAGCTAATCTAAATCTGCCCTCCTTCAGTTTAAAACCCTTAGCTCTCCTCCTAACCCTACACCCCCTGATGCAGAGTCCCTCCCCCTTTCCTGTAGCCCCTTTCAGTACTGGGAGGCCGCTCTAAGGTCTCCCCGGAGCCTTCTCTTCTCCAGGCTGAACACCCCCAACTCTCTCAGCCTGTCCTCACAGGGAGGTGCTCCAGCCCCCTGAGCATCATTTTATATGACTGTATACAATTGTCTTAATCTACCATGGCATACTATACCTCTGCACGGTTAGCCAGCAATGGATACTGACTTTACACCTACTACACATAAAATATTATTCTATTACACTATTATTCATGAACAATCCCATTCCTTGCTAGAGGAATAATGATCTCTTCTCAATAGAAGTTTTTCCTGAATGTCAAGAGTACAGTGTTACTTCTTAACATATAGGAATTAGGGAATTAATAGAATATAATATATTATAACATGAATACATATACTATATAATTTAATATATACAATATGTTTAAGTTTAAATATGATTTAACTCATATATATAAAATATTAACATAGGAATTTAGAATCCTCAGATTCTTAACCACAATGCAACACTCCTAGTATTGAAGACTTGTTTTTCACTTACTGGCTGTGATTTTAGCATACATATCTTCCAGTAACCCTCCTGTCTTTAAAACAGGGATAACCCTTATCCCCTAAGTCTATTTGTTTATTTAGTACATTTACCTTCCTGTGATGGGGTGGAGGGAGATGAGGCACACCCAAAAAGAGCGAAGATGTCTCAAGAACCTCAGTATCACACTGGGCAGTGTTACTATTTGCAACAAGTGGGGAAATACTATAGGAATTACTATGTTCATCCTAAAATGATGAAGATTTTATCCTGACTGGTCTTGTACATTCAGATATAGAAAACTCATATTTACATGGTCAAAAAGAATTCCTTCTACAAAACTACAGATTTGCTGCCTGCTTTGAATATGGTAGAATTAGCAAAATTAATATTTCTGGTATCACCATTACTTGATTTTTAAGTATATTAACTCACAGAAAGTGTCCTCTATATGCAGCTCTATGGATTGGCAAATGACCAGAGTGCTTTGGTACATTGGCGTCAGCCCCATATTCTAGTAAAAGACTCAGAGATTCTGGATTTCCTCCTCCAGCTGCTTCAAATAATACAGAAGCACAATCCATCGCCTGTGAAAGAACATCTGCACCTGGAAAGAAGCATAAAGGATTTTCACTCACTGTAAATATCCAGCAACAATTATCTCCAACCCTCCAGTGACATGGTGTATTCTATTCTTCATCAAATAAAACCACTATGGGCATAAACCTTCATCTTGGATCCTTGATTTTAAATGTGTTTATGTAAACCTGGGAACAAGACGATCCAAATTGCTTTGAACACAATTACACAGTAAGACTTGCTGCTAGAACTGGTCAAGCAAGGTGTTTGGTTTGTCTTTCATACAAACAATCGGTTTTTGGCTTACATACAACACATTTCATTTCTTCTAATATACAAAGACCAGACAGATATGACCGTAAATATGAGATAACCCAGTAGCAAAACAGTTCATACAATCCAGTTCCAGCACTGCTGAGCCATCATATAAAATTCCCCACCATAAATGTCTTGTCAGGCCTTCCTAAGGTGACCTGTCTACTTGAGAAAACAATACTGCATTTAGAAACAATCACAACTACTTACTGAAATATTAATATATTATTTGAATATTATGAAAATATGGTCATTATCAAGCCTTTACTTAACTACATCACAACAATTCCTTTGGTGCAGATCGCATTTAATTGTCTTTACTAAGGAAAGTTACTTTGGCTGCTATTTCTGAAGGTGGATCTTACAATAACCAGTTTTAATCCAATCGCAGAACTTTCAGAAGACTAAGAAAAATGTGTGTGAATAGGCTAACTACTTTAGAGGGAATATATATCTTATAACATGAATATCTTATGAAATGTAGATACTAGGAATTCTTTAGATGGACTTCAACTCATGTGATTTGAGAATCAAATTCTTCAAATAAATTAAGATGCCATCCAAAAATGCAAACAAAATACCTCCTGCAATGTGTCAGACTCACTTGCAGTTTTGCAAACTGTTCACTGATGACTACTACAGTTTGCTACAAGTAATTAACATCTGAAAATGTATTTTGTGTATGTTTGGATCTATTAACGCTACAGGCTCTATACTCAGTAACATGATAACAGTTCATTTCCTTTCACTTCAGTAATGCAGTTTTACTGGCTACTGAGAAGAACAATTTTTTGCCTCTGCATTTAGGAATAATTTTCTCTTGGAAAGAAGATTTACTTTGTCCCATTTGGGCTTTAAACATTTCAGTACTAACGTATGTGTCTTACAATTTCTATTCACTTGAAGAACACCACCACTGAACCTACTAATTTAATCTACTGAGTTGTAGAACAGAACCACAGAATAGCTGAGGTTGGAAAGGACCTCTGGAGATCATCCAGTCCAACCCTGTGCTCAAGCAGGGTCAGCTACAGCAGATTGCCCAGGACAGTGTCCAGTCAGGTTTTAGAATCTCCAAGGATGGAGACTCCATCTCTCTGAGTGACCTGTTCCAATGTTCAAGCACCCTACACAAAAAAGTGTTTTCTTATATTCAGACAGATTTTGCTAGGTTTCAAGTTGGTGCCCATTGCCTCTTGTCCTGTTACTGGACACCACTGAGAAGAATCTGGCTCTGTCTTCTTCACACCATCCCATCAGATAGTTACAACACTGGCAAGATAGACCCCCCACCTCCAACATTCTCTTCCTATAACATTCTGTATAACAAAGTCTCACCTTTTTGCAGTAAGAGCTCCATAATTTCTGTATGTCCGGTCTGCGCAGCCAGCGCTAGTGGTGTGAGCCCATATCCACTGCGAGGGTCAGGATCTGCTCCAGAACGAAGGAGAAGCTTCACCAGATCCTTCCTGCCTAGTCTGGCTGCCTCATGTAAAGCAGTCCTCTCGTGGACACACTGCAAATTCACTTTTGCACCAGAATTTATCAACAAGGAGGCAATCTCATACGAATCAAGTTTAATTGCTGTAAGACAATAAGTGAAGTGTCAGCCAGAATGTTATTCAATGCTATTCTATGCACTATGGCTTCTGTTATGTGGCAGCCCAGGAAAGCTCGAGCTGTTCTTGGCAACGCTATTTATACACTGAGAAATGTCACACTACACTGAAAGGTTTAACTTATCAGCAAGTCTGTTCTTTGTTTCCAGGATAACATTAACTATATAAATTAATGATTTTATGGTAATCTCTTCTTCGCTCTGTAAGCCTCTGTTGCATTTGGTAATTTCCTTGCCGCTAGATGGGGATCGTGCACAGGGACTTGGTGCGGTCAGGAGCTGGGCTGCTCAGAGAGCTCTGTTTAATCTTCGTATGCAGTAATACGAAACAAAGTTTAAAACGACCGTGTCATATGTCTTCCTAGCTTGATAAGTCTGATCTGTTAAATCAGTCAGGATCTTAAATGAGTAATTTGCATTGGTTCCAGTGGATGGAATGAACAGGCAACACCTTTCCCTCCTCCCTTTGATCTTCCGGCTGTGCAGGGTAGAACAGTGAGTGCCCTTCAACGAGACAGATTAGGCAGAGAAGCTTCATGGGCTACAGCTGCTGGAAATACCACTGACAGTTTACTACAACCTGTGATGTCCCATCATCCGTAACCTGGGTGGCTGCTTTAGGTAAACCCCATGCGTCCCTTTCTTGGGGGCTGGTGCATTTTAATATAGTGCACTTCAAAAGTACTTGGAATTCTCTACATCTTTTCTAAGCAGGTGGCCCTGACAGGAAGCTTCGGTCATTTCAAAAGGACGGACTGGGCGGTCCTACAGATGGTTTGTAGGCTTTTTCTTATTCCTTTAACAATAGTTTTGAAAAAAACACCCTTCCAACACAGAAAAACTTACAGGTTTGTTCAAGAAACTTACAGTCCTCCTTTTTTTGGCTAGGACTCAGTAAGAATAATAGCATCATAGCCCAAATAGAGGGAGGCCAATGAAATTAATGTAGAACAGTTTTGAAAAACATCTTGGCAAAATATGGTTCTTTATAAATCAAGAATTACAGTTCTTGTGCATGATTAAATTAAAATGGCATTCACATTAAGGGTGATACTATAGGTATGGGACTTCCTTCTTCAATTAAAAAAAAAAATCAAAGAGAAGTGAACTGAGAATTTAGGCACACCTAGCTTCGTCACTTATCATCCTTGGATTAATTCCAACAATGTCTGAATAGGGACAAACACTGTTTTATGCTCAGTGTAATACAGATAAATCAGGCTGGTTTGCTATAATTTCTCAAAATCAAAACCAATTACCATGTTTTTTGGAGAAAGAGAAGACGATGCAATGAAAGAGATACCATGTAAGCAGACAATATGAATGTTTTATGCCTGCAGACATAAATAATAGTAATAGCATGAAGAAGCAGGAGGACCTGGTTATCTGGCACCACTGCATAAAGGACACCAAGAAAAGCAGAGGAAGACGCTCTGCGCTTAATGCAGAAATCTATTTGATAATTTCAGGAAAAAGATGTATGTTCAACCTGAGCCTCATGTTCTTTGCAGCTGAGGGATGGAAAATGGTAGGCACCAGGAGCTCCCTGCATTGGATCAGACTTTGGGGAAAGATTTTTGCCTTCTCCTAGTTCTGTATTTGCCATACTTTGGTAGACAATAGGATAATACCTTAATTAATATATAATGCTAAGAGCTTTGCAGTGACAGTCCCTAGCTTGGAACTGTCAGCTCATTTAAAGCATTGTTATCATCTAAGAAAAAACAGACAGGGACACATTCAATACTGAGATAAACATTTTTTTTCTCCTTATAGCAAAAAATATTTGATATTGATTTAAAGTCAAATATGTTAGATTGAAGCCTAAAATATGTTACTATAATCTCGCCTCATTCCCCCACATCTTCAACCCTAAAAAAGGTATTCACCTATAACTAAAGGAGAATCTCCCTCTTCGTTCTTAACATTGGGATTGCAGCCATTGAGCAGGAGAAAGCGGACGTTGTCCACAAAGCAATTTCTTACTGCCACCAAGAGAGGTGTTTCCCCTTTTAGGGTGGTCTGTTCCCACGTAATGGCACGGGAGGCTGAAATAGAGAAAAGCAGAACACATTTGAAGCTGGATGGTTCATCAAACCCAACTTTGTAAAACTTTTTGGTGGAAAACCAAAAGTACCTTTCAAAGTTATTTCAAGGATGTTCTGATTTAGCTGTGCTGCAGCTTCATGCACAGGAAGCCAGCCTTGCTGATCTGCTTCTTCAAAAGCAGAACTGTGCCTCACCAACTTTGTCAAGGCCTCTTCTTGGCCTGCGATATTTTGAGAGACACTCATCATAAAACAAAATTCAGGCAACTAATACATTGAGTTCCATTTATTCCATCAGTGTATCTAGAATAAACAACTTGCTTTGTCAAAGCAATTTTTTCTCAGAGGATGATTTACATGAATGGAACAATCAATGATTGACACGGACTCACTGCATTTTGGATTATTCATTGAAGAAACTTACTTATAATAAAATGACTAAAATATTTCAAATACAATCCTCCCATGAGCAATAGTGCATGAAAGTTTAATGTATAAACAGGTGTCCCAGTGAAACTGTAGGAAAAAATATTAGGTTGGCAAAAGTAAAATGAAGCTGATTTAACAGGGATAAGACCTATCCTGTTACTTCTGCTTTTACTAACAATCTTATTGGATCTTTAATCAACACAGGTGATAACGTTTTCAATTTTATATCTTCTCAAGAAACAGCAACACTTTCTTGGCTGGAAAGCCAAGTAGAAACCAGGTTTCTCCTCTTTTTTTATCCCATCATTCCTGGGAGAAGGCAGTTTGCCTTTCTGTTTGTTGCAACTGTAGGGCAAGGGGACAGACTGCTCCCAACCTCTACTGCTTACGTTCTCCTACATATGGAAGAATTACATATTCATAAGGCCAGACAGCAAGCGTAACTAGTGTTTAGACTGATTCTCCATCATGTATGGAACATTTATAGCACTAGCTTTTCCACAGAATACTTGTTTTTTTGACTTCTATTTCACTAAATATCTCTATAACTACTACAACGTGTGTAAGGACTGGACTGAAGGTTTCCCCACACCCAGACAACTGTCCAAACAACTGTTCTACTTATGTTCATTGTTTACTTATCTCTGTGCCTCAGTATATAAATTGATAATACCACAAAAAGTAAAAGTTTCAGAGAAGCAGACTAAGAACATCTCATATTGGAATATACCAAAGTTTAGCAGTTAAGGAACAATTCTGGAACACTCTTAAGGTAGAGAAGGGATTTTAATCTGGGTATCTCACAAATGGCAACTGCTTTTATGAAGTATTAACTGACTAGGGGCCTTGCCATCCTGTTGCTTATTTTATAAGAAAGATCTGGCATTTTCCCCTAAATTCCAGGAGATGAAGCACTGGAATCTCTGAGAGGAGTGACATTTGAACATTATCATGTTCCTATCTAACAAGTTAGATTTTGCGTGTCCTGCTTTCAGTTGCCTTAGTCCTTCCAAGAACATATAAAGAATCACTAGACTTAAATCAGGTGATCAAACACCTAAAATGTAGGCATTGCTCAACAATGCAATACCCAAGTGATTACTAGGGGTATAGGCTTAGTGTGGTGTATTTGTACTTAACTGTCCGAATTGCTGCAATTATCTTTCCATGTTCTTTACTTGCAATATACTGGAAACTGCATAAACAGAACAAAAATCAAGTGAGAAGAAAAAAATTAAAATGAAGTTCAGGATATAATTATACCTTAATTTAAACACTCAAGTCTAGACTACATGTCAGATTTATCTAAATTATGTAGATTTTTTCAGGGTTTAACACATTAAAACACTTTTTTTGTTGGTCTTCCCCTGCCACTACAATATTGGATTTTTCACACAAAGGCCAACAATTGAATACTAAAATGAGGGAAAGCTACCATACCAATCTATTTTTATATCACAGACTTATCTTCTTCAGCAAGCCTTGTACTCATTCAGATATTGATGTAAAACATCCTTGAAAGTTCTACGCATTCCATATTTTTGAGGAAATGGATATACTTTTTCAGGGAGAACTCCAAACAAGTGAACTACCAGTGGTTTCCAGTATCCCTGAGACAAGGTCAAAGCAATACAACACATGGAGTCACAAAGGAAAATAAGGTTACTATGTGCTTATAATAATGCCAGGAAAACACCCAAAAAAAGAAGGAATAACTTAATACCTTTCATCCGTTTTTGCACTGCAACTTGTTTCAATTTTATGCCTATCTTGCAAGCTTTCCTGAATAGCATGTTGGGTGGGGATTTCATCATCAGAATCATCACTGAACATATATGTAGAATTATACATGGCAAATCAGCACAACCTGGATCACTTCTCATAGAGTCACTGCTTTTTAATTGGAAGCAGATGTTAAATCTTCAGGTTAAGCCTGGAACAATAGAAATAGCAATTGCTGTTAAAGTATCAAGAGAAATGAAACAGTTTATAATAAAAGAATTGGAACTTTTCAATCTCAAGCTCCAGCCTTCTCCCAAGTACTTAAGTTTGCGCTGCAAAGAGTTATTCTATTTCAAACAGAGTAAATGTTTTCTATTCCAATAGCATGTGCTAGCTTTTATCTCTGTTTCACAGGCTGAACATATAGAATAGCTACTTCTTCTGGCATTACTTATTAGAAAGAAACAAACATAAGTAAAACTTATTTTTCAGTTAAACAGTCATTCCCTCTTATGTCTTTTAGACACTCAAATATCATGAAAATTGTGCTTTGATGTTTCATTAGTAGGAAAACAGATGTTCAATAAGACTCTGGATATTTTTTCAGTTTGTTCACAGGGGGCCTGGAAGTGAAGGGCAAGTGAAGGACATGAAATCTTTTAATAATAGCTTTTGTCCAAACTGCTTCAGTGAAGATATCATTAGGGCCATATCTTGTAGTCAGGAAAGATTTGTGCTATTAGGTGCATCAGACTTCTAACTGAAACAACATCAAACTCAATGCTTGAAAAGAATACCAACTTTACCATCTTATGTACATAGTTTACAGCCATCTACAACATATAAACTTACAATTCTGCATTCTTCATCAATGCATGCCTGTTTTTTTCTAATACTTGTAATGGATGTATATAAAATACCGCAACTATATATATCCAAATACAGAAATAAAACACACTAGCGTAACCACAATGGAGTTAATAATTTTTTTTTTTTTTTAAAAAGGCACTTAAGAATAGCATTAGTTTAAAAAAAAAAGTTTGCCAGATTGAAAGGGTTCAATAAAAAATATTTTTACCTTTTTATAATACTATTGTAATACAAACAATAGAGCATAGAAATAAATACCATTGATACTGTCTGTCTAAGACTAAATGTTAAAATTCAAGAAGAAATCATAAAAAACTATTAACAAATCAATTATTAAATAGGATAATGTGTGTAGATGTACACTGTTATATACATAAGCAGTCATACTGTTCTTTTGTACATTCAGTTACATGCTATTATAGATTAAAATCACAGATGTTCTGTCAGGCTCAAACCTGTCATCTGTTTTACCTTAACAAAACTTTCACTTCTGTCTTTCAAGAGAGTTGGCCTGAAAAAAACAACAAAAAATACAGGGCAAAGAAAAATAAAATTAATAAGTAAAACTGAAAGTAAGTAAATAAATTTGCAAAATGAACAAGTACAGAAAAATGAAGGAAGTTGTCAACATGCCACTTACAAAGTCTGGAATAATTCTAGAAACATCTTAAAGTTGAACAGCAGTAATTCATAGCAAACCTGCATCATTTGATTTGTTACCTGATCCACCTAATGAGTGATTGCAAGGCCTTGCTCTGTAATTGCACATGTAGCAAAAAAGAGAAATATATTAAAAAAATACATAGACAAGTAAAAGTTAGTCAATTATATCTATAGTACAATGAGTATAAAAACACTTTAAATCTTGACTGTATCTTTTTTGTAAAAGTACTACTAATTTTCCTATGAATTGAGAAAATATACTGGTTTTTCTCACCTTCTGAAAGAGGAGAGACCTCACACTTTGAAGAAGTGATTAATAAGTTGAAAGCGATATTTTCAGGATTGAAAATGATCTCAGTAGAGCCTATGTCCATTAATAGCTCACTATAAATACCCGATCATAAGATACTCTGGGACTTTCTCCATGTTTCTTTCATATAGGTTAGTTATGTTTAATAATCTGATCTGACTAATGGTGTCAGCAAAAGAAGGAATTAAAGTCAAGACTCTTTGTAAAAATACTCTTGTTAAAAGTTTTTTTTAATGAGAATTTGAGAATTATAATTAGTAACATTATGGAAAGAAGATTCTTTAGTGCTTTAAGAAAGTAAACTGAAGACACTGTTAGGAGCTTACTTAAAAGAGACAGTGTAAAAAGAAAAACTAAAATCAATAGAAGTAAACATAAACAAGTAAATAAAATCAAGCAAGAACTCTATTAAAAATTATTATGTGTTTCTGATTGCTTAATCACAATTCACATATTAATATAAATAGAGAAGCAAACAAAACATAATATAGAGTCTTTAAGACAAACAGACCTATGCTGAAAACTTATGCTGGTGTAACACACAGTAAGTAGGGAAATGAAGGACAGAGATGCCTAGTTACAATAGTGATGGTAGGATAGAATGAGACTTTCATGTGCTTAATTTACTCCTACTGTATTTTATGGAGGGATCCATACAAAGAAATGATGATGGCTGTGTCTGAATGCAAGGCAGAAAGACTTCTTTGCTAGAAGAGATCTAGGAAGAATGTCTGAGTAATTATTTTTATTTTAGTTTTTTGTTTTTGTTTTTTTTTTTTAAAGAAAACAAAAGTGCAGAATCAGTGAAAGAATTGAAACTGGACTGCCTCTCTGGAGCAATAGGGAAACAGATAATGTATGGCAGGTAAGGGAGATTTTATAATTTATTCTTCATGGAAACTATTTGAAAATAATACCTTACAAAAATCAGAATATGTGAATATTGAAAAAATGAATTTTCAGAGAAAAACAGGCATCAGAAGTACCTACTATAATTAGTTAAATGATTTCTCATACTGCAGTCTTCACTGTTGCTATGACAGAACACAGACTATATATAAACCCAGACTGAAATCCCAAAACTTACTACCTACCAGCTTTCCACTCACATGATTCAGCACTCTTAATGCTCCAAGTTCATTAACCATAATGTTTCTCTCAGTGCACACTACTTTAATTTTCCATTAAGATATATTTTGTGATATTCAAGTAATGCATAAAATTGATGTTTACACATCAAAAATATTACCAAAGGCTAAAACCCAGCTGTATCTTTTATAAATTGTAAATATGCTAATAGTAAGACAGACAAAATATTGAGCATCAGAGACTATTTGCATGCCCTCTTTTAATATTAAAAAGTCCAGATGTGTCTTTTACACAGTATATTTCACTTCCTCTGTAAGCCAACAAAGAGAACTCATGAAGTCTGTATCTGAGCTGTCCAAAGTTAGTCATCCAGCTGGCAGAGCAATGCAACACCTCGCTTGATCCAGTGTTGAACAGGTTTATCCGTGTTAAGAGTCAACGCAATGACGAAGTTAGTAGAAAGTCCGGTAGTAGATAAGACTCCTTTACGCTCGCTTGTCTTGTAGAGTGGGCAAACATATGCATTAGATTTCTTTATGTCTGATTTTGTAGCTTCAAAAAAAACCCAAAATATTTTATTACATTCAGCAGATCTATTGATAGAAACAGAACCTACATACAAATATTAAGTATTTACAGTAACATCCTGAAAGCTAAATAAAAACGCAAAATTGTTTTGAGTAACGTAATAAAATTATCTGGCTTTTTTGTGTGTTTTCTTGTGTGGTTTGTTTTTTTTTTAAACCCAACTAATTTAACTAAAATTTGTTTTCAGGACTTGATGCTTTTCTGTGGTTCTACCAGATTTGTAATCATTCAAAGATACATTAAAATCTGAATAATTACATAGTTAAGCATAGTTTATACATGAACTTTTAACAGCTCCGCAAGAATTCTGGTCCAGCAGCCACAGAACCTAACTGCAATTCAAGTCATCTGAGATACAAGGACACAAGTCTGCAGGAACTGCCTAGGCTGCTTACATGAAATTCGTGCAAAGTCTAAAATAATGCATGCCTGAACAGATTCCTCCAACCTCAAAAGAAAGCACAGGCAGAAAAAGTTGTAACTTTGTAAGAGTCCCTATTAGCTAATAACATCTAAGTTGCAACAGTTGCAGGAGAAAGTCCTGCTTAAGTGAATAAATAAAAACAGGGATTTACTGCTCCTGAACAAAAACCCCAAGAGTTATGGAAAATATCTTACTAGTCTGATAGACAACTAGCATAGCAGCTAAAAATAATGGGAGCAAACCTTGCTAAATTGTGTGATGTCAAACACTTGAGTGTTTGTAATTCAACTGAAAGTTCTCCTCAGAAACTCAAGCACCATGTTTCTCCTACTCAGATTAACTTTTGGTTAAAAAATAGATTGGGCAGCACCTAAACATATTTATAAAAAATTAATTTAACTAGTCCTTTCATCTAATCCATGATCATAAACATCTGTGGGGAGAGGGACACACCTATTGGTCAGATGAGATGAGATCGAGTCAAGCTACGAGGCCCAGTATTTAATGTGAAAGGCACAGGTCAGATGCACATACATTCTGTGCACATTTGGGTACTTTGGTGAGGGTAAAAGTACTGATTTTTCTGTAAAATAAAATCATTGTTGCAACCTTTTGTTGAACAGCTCACACTTCAGAGAAATTATACTCACTTGGCTTTATCCAAATGATTGGCATCGTATCAAAGAGCACTTTGGGATACTGCTCAGCTAATATTCCCCTGGTGAGAGAAAGCCACAAAGTAATTATCTGTGGATTGGTGTTAAACCAAAGAGGGTTTTGGTGTGTGTTTTTTGGTTATTGCTTGCTTGTTTGGTTTTTTTTTCTTCCCCATTTTCCATGCATGAAAGAGGATTTCATTTGGTGTGTTATTTTAACAATATGAAAAGTATCACTTAAAATATTTACACAAATCTTGTCTGAGCACCTACAAAAGCTTTCCAGAACCACAGTAAAACACTTTGTTACTGACCTGGTCCTGTCCCAGCGAGCTCCGTCTAAAAATAATCCGTGGATATAAACACCATCTTCTGGTGCAGTATCAGCAGTATCCTGAGGAATAACCTACAAGAAATAAGTGTTCCATGTTATTAAATGTTCATAGCTTTTTGAGGTACTATGCCAACAGCCAATTTTCTGAAGATAATCCAAAATGTGAATAATATAGCAATACCTTCCTTTTAGTACTACTTTTATACAAAACTATAAAGATAGCAGATTTCTGTGGGTTTGTTAATTACCTTTATTGTAGGTTATAAAATAAGGCTTTAACCACATAGACAAACATGTACTCTGTAGGCTGTTTTCCTGAGTGGAGGTCCAGGTCTAATGATAGAACTTTTAATATACCTCTTTTATGTATGTTATTTAACAAGCCTACATATACATTTAATTTTTTGGTAGTCTTCAAATTGCAATGAGTTAGTTGCAAAATGAACCTTCCAGTCAGGGTTTATTTATTACATCTCATCACAACATCAGTACTCATATTAATAAAATATGCATTTGTAATTTATCTCTACCTGAAATTCATATCCAAGAAGGTCAATAGGGATCCTGTGCTTCCTAGCATAATTTTGCATAGCTCCAGTTAAGAAAGCTTGAGTAAAATAGAATCCTGACAGCCAAAAAACTGTGGGCTTCCCTAATTCATACCAACCCTGGAAAGAGGAAAATAACACATTCAATAATCTGAAAGAGACAGATCCTATATTGTTTGACCATTTTCTACATTACTCAGAAAATCTAAGTGAAGTCTGTCACTCCTTTCCCAACACTCCTTTAACGTAAAGGACAAATTAGATTAAAAACCAGATTAAGTAATTGGTAGTACTGCTTCTTTACCTTACCTGTAAAAATTTCAGCCTTTCTAGAAAATCTAGAATATAGCTCCCTAATGGTTTTAGACTTGGGTATGAACGTTTTGCCCACTTCTCAGGAACTTTTCCAATAAGTAGACTGCCAGACAGAGCCTCCAGTTCATCATCCATAATAACCAGTCCTTTAATGGCTTTCTTCAGGTTAATTAGTGTAATACGAATAGTTCGGATTAAACTAGAATTATAAAAATAAACAAAAATTTTCATACATTTTGCATGACTTGTAAAACATGACATCCTCACTAGAAAAAAAGAAAAAAACTGGATTTATGGAACCATTTATAGGACTTGTAGAGCTGCTACATAACTGCATAATTAGCCACTTCTGTGAAGTCATGGATTTGCACATTTGTGATGATTTATTTAAGACTAGAAACAATTTAATAAATTAGCTTATTATCTCTGATATACTCTGTATTATTTGGTAAGAGAATAAATTGGGAACTCCAAATGTATACACTGTATACTATATGAAGGAAAAAGTTTTAGATTACAAAAGAAGAGGTGGGTAGGATTTCCAGAAAGGAAAACTTGCAGACTGAAGGCCAGAGAGCATTATTGAAAGTCTGGGAGAAAATGAAGTGGGAGATGTGAAGAGATAAATAGAAAACAAGGAGGACAGAGAAAAACAGGGAAGAAAGAGTGAAGGAGCAGCTGAAAGAAAGTAAGAAAGAAAATTAGGAAACAAAGTCAAAAGAGAGACTGAGGACCCAAAGAGAAGAATTAAAGTGATTACAGGTTTGTAATCTTAGAAGAATAGTTGCAAAAATAAGGTATAAGAAAGGCATCAGAAAAGGGGAAAAAAAGGAAAAATTTAAAAACAGAAGCGTATGAGACAATAAAGAAATAAACAGAAATATTTCCAACTATCAAGGAAAAGGTTACATAAACTATAACTGTGCATGTATTACAGTTTCTAGCCCCTTTACCCTACAGGTCAGAAATACGAAGAAAATAAAATATAATTGAAGATAAAGATGGGGAAAGAGAAAGTGAAGTTAAAAAAAAAAAAAAAGTTCATATTTTCTTTTCCAAGTGCCCCCTCAAACTCCTTCCTTCTACCATGTATTTTTCTCTTTCAGTTCATTTTGCCACTAGATCACTTCTCCTAACATCTATCCTACATTCTGATTTTCCACAAGGAGTAATGGTGCTTGGACTGAAGATTTCATTACAGACAATTAGAAGGGAACAAAATAAATCAATAAAATATTTCACACAACATAGGGTTTACAGTGTATGATCCACAGGAAAACTTTTCCTGCAAATGGAATTATTTTGGTTACATTTAATAAAATATAACACTCTTACTTGTTAAATCTTTCCATTTCTTGCACCAACACAGTGTTCATACTTTCTTCATATCTCACAGGATATTTACTTAGGCAACCTTCAACATCAAAATCATTTGGAAGCTGTAAATGACAACATATTTGGAAATCATTCCATATGTCATTGTGCATTGACATTACATTAAAAGTATGCTGATGTGAAAACTGCAGAGTAATAGATACCATTCAACTTTCTGATGAGTATTTTACCTATACACCATTCAGTAGTTTAATACAGTACTTAGTAGTTTAATCTGAATAAAAATTATGGGTTTTTAAAGTGTAGTTAATCTTTTAAAAACCACCTAGAATTTTTCATACCATGAAAAGTTATGAATACAATTTAATTTTATTTTAAATTTATTCACATGAATGAATCAACCATTCTTTCAAGTTGTGTTTGCTCTGTGTTCTCTCTCTGTCTCCTATCTATTTAATAAAACTTCTTTCAACTGAAATATAACTGTGGTCTGTTACAGACAGCCATGTAAGTTTTTACTTTCATATTGCACTAAATTCCTCCCAGGAGGTTTTTCCTCCAACATGAAATCAATTTGACACTGAAGATTCTAGTTAAAGAATTTCTGCTTTGTAAAAAGATAGATGTGAGTCATTGGTATAATAAAATACCTTGCTGAGAATATCATCTGCAATTTCATAAAGAGCGCTGTCACCACCTCCAGAAGTTCCCTGAATGCCTCCTCCTTGTGTTAAAAGCAGAGATTCGAAGAGGATCTTAGTTTGCTGAAGATCTTTTGAAATATCCACATTTTCATGCAAACCAAATACCTCTGGATGCTGACTAAAAGGAAGACTCTAGAACAAAATAAACATCTGCATGAGATAAAGCAGCATGCTAGGACTTAGATCCAAGGCTTCTTTCAGAAGCCAAGTGAAAGAACACCACTGATTTCAGTTGAAGGGGGATAAGGACCTTAGTGGTAGGTATTTGCAGACAGTATTACTGGTGATAGAGCCATCACCTCACTTACAGAAAGCCATTTCCAAGGAATTACTGATTATCTGTGCTAGGTCTTCCTATCTACTTACTGATTCTGTCTCCCTCTCAGAAGCGTTCTAGATTGTGGCAAGGATAGGAGGGTGTTAGGCAAGTAGCCAAGCACACACAGTTTAATGTGCTGCAAAACTACCTCTTCAGAAGCCTTTAAGGATTGCCTTCTGAGGGCATCATCATAAAAGTTCAAAATCTTGTTGCTACTTTTTACCTTGATAAATTCAATGTAGTCCTCATATGTGCCTTTTGGTGGAGCATAATATTTGCCACTGGGAGAAAAAGTGTAACGAGGATTTTCAATTATATCTGGATTATAGAAGTCATCCAACATTGTCAGCAGTAAACGTCTGTCCCAGTCATCTGTCACTCGACCTCCATAGTTGCACTCACCAGTTAGGTAAGACAAAGCTTCAAAAGGAACATGGCTATATTCATTTATGAATAGCTGAAACAGAAGACATCGGTAATCTAGAGGCTTGAAATATCTGCAGAAAAACAGTGACACCTACAGACTAAAGGGTTGGAAGCTACAGTGCATGCAGAAACGCAGTTTATGGAGTCTTCTCCCTAAGTGTTGGAAATTCAAACTCTGAAATCTTTTTTCAGGTAAAAATTACTGTGTAAAAGAGAGAGAAGTTAGTAGTAAAAGCCTCTTATGAATATCCAAATTAGTAAGTCATCTAAGTCATTCTTGAATTATTTACAAGTGGATAGTTTCTCCAGCCTAAACTTTCTAGATGGACACTTCTTTGTGTCATGAAGAATGTGTATTTCACCTAATTTGTCTTCCAGTCTTCAGAACCCTCTGAGCTCTTCCATTAACTTCTTCGTAACTTTTCCAACTGATCAGCCTCAAGTTTTATAATTCACAGGTTTACTTCTCCTGACTTTTCTACATAGGGCCTGCAGAAGACTCGAGGTCAAGTAGTGTTCAGTATTTAATTTTAGGTAAGGTGAATAGCCTGAGGCTCTGTTAACTAGCAGTATATATGTAAAAAAAATTTCCTCCTCCCAACTACAAAATCCACTATAATAGGTGACTGTCACTAATGTGGTGTTACTTAAAGCACAGTGAGCTCTTATATGACAGTTTTAACTCTTTATGCTTATATATACTCATTATATTCCATACATCTGTATGAATCTAAATCTCATGAAGAACAATTTAATTTTATTTAATTTGTAATTTTGAAAATATTTATGATTGACATTCGTTTCCTTTGTAGCTGAACTGAAGTCACAAAAATCTCTGAACGTTTAATGTAACTTAAGTGTATTTCTCCTTTTCACTATGCTCTGCAAGATCAGAGTTAAAGGTAGGAATAGATTATTTTACCTGCAGCTGTCTGATACTGATTCGCAAGTCTGATTCATTAAATCCATAGGGTATATTCCAACCAAGAGGCCCAAATTTTCTTCTCTCCTGAACAAGAGCATGGAAAAAACAAACTCCAAAGAGCAGTTTCTCCCATACCTTTTGATGAAAACAAACCAAAAAAGTATTATTAACTAGCCTATATGCTCATGTTCAACTTGTACAGAGAACACACCATTTGACTACCACTCACCATCTAGGGTATAAACACAGGCAACTATGAAGCATGCTGTGGTTATGTGACTTGGGAACAAATGCATGCATGGTTGCCACATATGCAAGAACATTTAGCTAGCTCCTCAAGTATCATTACACAAGATTTTTCTCTTCTTCCATGTAAAGGGCAGCTAACTTCATAAGCATTCAAATAGCACCAGATACTTATTTTTAAGGCTCATTAAACAAAGATAAAATACAGATGAATTATTTAATGCAAGTCCTTAGATGCACCCACTTATACCTACGCATACTGATTACCATACTGATATCTCTGAGTAATCCCCCTGTTTTTTCGCAGGCAATGATTGGCTAAGTGGTTCATTACTTATCAGCAAGACAGACAGGCACTGCAGCACCGGTCCCTGGTAGCAAGAGATCTCAGTGCTTACCATCTCAATAATGATTGCTATGCCCTATTAATGAATGTTCAGAGTTTATGTACAATTGTGTAATGTGTATGTGACATGTAAGCAACGTAATGAAGCCCAAGGAACCGTTTTAAATATTGCCATGTGAAACTACCTGGCAGAGTAATTCTCAACTAATCATCTTTACCCTTGCAAAACCTAAACACACAATCATAGTAAAAATTTTAGCTTATAATATTCCCTGAACAAAAAATCAGTATATCTGTGGATAAAAAAAAAGGAAGAAATAATAGAACTGTGAAGAGATAGGCACATTACCAGCTCCTTTTCAGGGCATCCAGAGAAGAATACAGGATCAGAAATAGGATCAGAAAGAAATGACTGCAGTAGGTTTAACCGGAGACCAGTAGGAGGTTCATTTGTCATCTTCACTCCATTTTGCAAAATGGTTACTGGAAACTAGAAATAAAAAATAGCATAACTCCATTCAGAAAGTGTGGAATATATGCTATATTGTTATAACAATATATTATTACTCTGTGCTTGTTATATAAACAATTATCTGTAATAAATTATATTTTAAACTTCAACAGCTTTTAAAAAAATTCTCAAAGGCATCAAGAAAGTAAGGCCTTGCTGTAAACAACAAACCTATATTTTAAAAGGTTTTCTTGGTATTCAACACCTTATAAATAAAATGCAAAATTAAAATATTGAATTTATGTGAAATAAAACCTTGGTGACAGCAAAAAGAATTCTTAATTATTATATGCTGGCAAAATGCAGTTCCATTCAGTAGTACACAAATTATCACACATCACAACATCAAAATATTACAAAGGAAGCTTGATATTGCTATGTTTAGAATGATTTTTTAAAATATTCTTTCTTGACTAAATTATCTCTTCAACAGCCTCATTGTATTTCAGAGAAGTTCTCTATTATCAGCTCATTCAGGGATATGAATATTTCCTAAAAAATTCATCAACTTCTCCTTTCCCCAAATACAGAACGTTTGACAATGCATGTACCTTTGGTGAAGGGTAACTAGTAAGCCAAAGTCTGAAGACTGGATGACATTTTTCACTGTTAAACTCTTCACATATTTTCTCCAGCACTGGCATCCAGGAAACAGCTAAATGACAATTTTGTAAACAAACCCACGTTCCTTTTTCCATTCCTTCCTTAATCATTTTTGCAGCTATAGGTCCTTGTCCTTGTCCTAATGAGATGGACTGAAACTTATTTCCAACCATCTCTTTGTCATTTGCCAATTTCAGGAGGCCTTGAACAGAAAGCATAAGATTTTAGCATTTTTTCATTAAAAAGAAGTTATGTCAGGGAAAAAAACCCAAACAAACCACGTTTATTACTATTTTGTTAAAATGTACATACAAAAAAATGGTATAGCTTTGATGTGGAGTGTAAGATTTATTCAGTTTAAAATACCATTCCCATTTTTAGGAAGCACAGAATTTTACTAGTGTGACATGATGCACTCAAATCTGCTTGCCCAAAGTGCAGAATAATCTTCATTGTGTATTGAAGGGGAATATCAGGTCCCTAATCTGAAAAGTTGTACTATGCTTTTGTTTCCTCTTTCTGTGTATACTTACTAGACATGGGATCTGCTCCTGGAGATAGCACAAATATTAAAGGGATTGTAGAATTTGAATCTAAGTAACTTTTTGTTAGATCAAAAGGTGGTGGCTCTACAAATTTCTTTCCCAGCTTATCAGTTACAAATGTTGTTATAGCTGGACCAATCTGGTAAAAAAAGTAAATGCAAACCGTTAACATGAATTAAACATAACTGCATATTTGACAGTATCTTTTATGTACTATATATTAGTTAAATTCCTGAGCCTACAGACACCTCTCTGATTTGCAAGGATTTGAGACTAGTCTTGCAGAAGGCTTTAGAAGCAAAGGTTTCACCTCTTGTTTACACCAAGACGAATAATAATGCTTTCAGAAAATAAAAAAATAACATACCTCATATAAATAATATTAAATTACATTAAGACTTTAATTCAGGCTTTACCTGATGTGAAGGACCAACACATTCCCCCTCAGTATGTATTAATGTAATTAGTTTTAATTAATTCTATGGAGCAATTGCAATATGTACTTTAGGAACAAACAGTGTTAAGATTTAAAGTACTCTGAAAGATACACGGAAATTCCATCAGACAAAAGACCTCAGCTGATGCTTGTGGTGTTTGCATTGCTCAATTGAAAGTTAAAGAATTTTCATAATAAAATATGATGAAGAACAGAGTAGTTACCACCAGTGCCAACAATGCTACAAGACATGGAACAGTCTACAAACACCTGATAACAGATCATTTTACCTTGTCTGGTCTTAAGCATCGAAGAATTATAATCTTTTGTAATTCATTTAATGTACTATTCAATTGTTCTGGTAATGGAAAGCTTTGTGGCTCTTTGCTGTCATAAATTTTTTGCCATTCACTTGTATTTTCAGAGATGTGACTCCTAGAGAAAAAAGCACTTACGATTACTGTAAACACCTGGGGTCTGTTTTTTGATGTTTGATCAAAAGCCAGTTGCATTCTATTGTCATACAGCCCTCTCAACAGCTACATCAGCAAATCCTACAGTTCAGCTCCTCCATGCTGAAGAGTGAAAAATCTTTTCCCACCATGCCGTTGCAGACATATAAGACTCCACCTGAAAGGTTCTGATTTAAAGTAAGTTCTTCATAATCATCCACCCAGCACTGCTTGGACCTCCACAGGTCTGGGCAAATCTTCTGCCTATTTCAGGAAAACTCCACTTTTTATCTGAAGAAAATTACCAGGAAATTCAGCCAGGGAAAAGATTTTTTTTCCTTCACGCAACATCCAGGGTATATCCTCTGCAATGGGACAACTCTCGGACAGTTTAAAGGCTGAATCATCATCCACATTGCTACTAAACCTCCAAAAGGGGAGAAACACAAACCAGCCCCAAACAATTTCTTCTAACAGAGTAGTGCTTCTGCAGTCAGGTCCAAATCCTCCAAATACTTGAGCTCTGTCAGTTATTTATATGCAAGACTTGTACAGCCATGGTGGTTCCAGAATTTAGGGTTAAATTCTATTTAAATCCAGGATTAAATTCTCCTGATTTCAGGAGATTAGATTTTACCAGAAAAATCCATCTGCCAGCATGGCAGTGGAATTCTGCTACATATACTTCCTTTGGCCTCCACTGACCTTGAAACACAGTTTCTCTACCACTTAGACATTCTAAAAGAAAAGTTTCTTTAGGGAATGCCTCAAATAATTTAGGAAAATAGTTTAATTAAATAATATTATAATTAGCCAACTGACTAGTTTACTTATGTGAAGCAAACCTAGTGATGAAAAAAGGGGCTGATTTTACCACGCTGGCATTCTGGCACTAGTTTGGAAAACGCATAGGAAATATTTCTTTCAGCACATACTTTGGTCAAAACCAATTAAGGCTAATTCACAACAATATTTTACTATACCTCAGTCCTTTCAGAGCTGGGATTTCACTTGCACGACATAATTCATCCCAGCTCTTATCCGGTAGCCAAGATGGATCTGGATTCTTGTACTTATTCTTGAGACCCACACCCCCAGTTAGTAAGAACATAAACTCTTGATGTTCTATTTCATTTTTAGCCCTGTATTTTTAAAAAAGATGGATAATTTTCAGTTACTGAGATACAACTTTGCATACTATAAAGAATTGTTTAAAATTAATTAAAATTTACTGCCATTTAGTAACACTTCTACTGCAGTAACAGCTGAGATCAGATCTCAGTATTCTATACAGTTAAACTGTATGGTAAAAATGACTGATTAAGACTACAGTAAGGGTTTCAAGAGGTAAATGGTATATATACCTGCCTTTTTTTTTAAAAAAAAGTTCATTTTTTTCTGATTTTTAAAGGTTTTATAGAAAATAATGGATTCTGGGAATACAGTAGCCTTACAAGTTGGCCTAGGAAGAACAGTCCATACACAGATGTGTACACAGTGCAACTAAATAAGTATGCACATTATGGTTGTGATCATGTAATCGTAAACTTATCTTTTCTTTCACAATGCATTCATACAAAATCACAAACCCCCAGAAAGACTAAACTAAAAACCCAGTGGAAGAGAAAAGACTGCAACTAGGATCCCATGATGTACACAAAAGGATAAAAGAGAAAGAAGAAAGAAAATGAAAAACAAAGGCAAAAGCCTAGAAGTTGCTGGGATGGCACATTACTGTCTTATATTTCTTTCTAAAATGTATTATTAAATAACAGCAATTGTTCTTTACATAGGATACTATGTGGTACTACCCAGGCCCTTTAAAAGAAGTCAAAGATGTATCGTTGACAAAACCATTGATTTTAATAAGCATAGGAACATTTTTTTCATACATGCCCAAAGGTTATACATAGTAGTGACACATGCACTCATACTCTTTTACTTGCTAATATTATATTAGAAAACACCAAACATTCATGATCTTATTCCAAAGGCTATATTATCAATATGCACAAGAAATTGTTATCTCATCAACACCTTTTTCCTTTATAAGAAAATAATTAGTTTCTGTTATTAAAAGACTTCACAAAAATGAGCTTACATGAGAAGATTACAACATAGCAAAAATGAGAAGAGCAGCTTGTCCTTTTCAAACAGTGAACGACACACATTGCAATACAAATTGTACGTAAAGTGGTCATTTAGATATCGAAGTCGCTTCTCCAAAAATTTGGATTTGTTACTAAAAAGAAAAGAAGTGAGAAACTGAGACTTCAAACTGAATAACTTAGACAAATCTGTTAAGAAATCTAAATCTATTTAGAGTTGCAGAGGAATTATATTAGGCCCATATGCTACACAACAGAATTAGATGCCAATTTCCAAAAAATTTCAATTATATTTAACGTTTTACAGTTCTTTTAAAAGTCCCAAGCAAAATAATGAGCTGAAATCAATTTGCCAGTTAGGTGGTGGCACTCATTGTGTTGATAATGAAGCCTAGTTCAGAATCAGAATTCACTCTTTCTGTAAGTTACATTCTAAAAATACTTAGATAAAGCATATGCTTACAGTTCATTGTTTGCTCAAACAGTAACTAAAACGAGCATTTACTTAATTAACAAATCATATTTTGTTTCAAAAACCTGCATTAGCAAGGGATAAGAGGTGATTTCAAAATGGGGAGAACTGTTCATAAGAAGAGTATGAAAACACCTTATTTTACAACAGAAAGACTGTATTTACCTGTCATTAATAGAGTTGATGAAGAGATTAACAAACCAGCTAAGGGAGTACTGGTACATGGGATCAATGTTTGCCAAGTCTGCAATACTAAAGAACAGCACTGATGAATGCTTTGCAATAGGTCGATAGCCTTCTCGAGATTCAGCTATTTTAAGTTCCGTTTTCTCAGCAATCTAAATATAAATGGTAGTTGATAAAGGAAAGTTTTCAATATTCTCTTTTGTACAAAAATATTACTACTTAATAACATCATTAAAATAATTCACTTTATGTGATTAAAATAGTTCACTTTACAGCACTTTATAATGCCCGAGTAAGACATCTTTTATGTTCCAAAATGCACAATCACATAATTACAGTAGATGAGTACTTGCCCTTAACATAGTACTGCCTGATCTATTTACCTATACTACACGATTCAATAGTCAAAACAAAGGACAAAGGAGGCACAATGGTTTCGATGCATCATCTAGCATCAAAAGTATCAATCTTTATCTCTGCAATATTAAAAACCACGGGCAATTTCAGACTGGTTAGGTATTTAAGCTCTAGTTATTCTACCATAAATCAACTTCATACAAAATAATACTTGGAATATAAAAAGGTTTTTCAAAATTTGGCCATCGGACATATTCTAGGATTACATTTGATAGGCATTAACAAATAGCAGGAAGACCAACGTCAGCTTAAAGAAAACACTAGTACTGGATTTCTCTTAAGACTATAGCAATTAAAAAACCCCAACTTTATGCTCTTACTAATGTTATTTAGCTCTCATTGATTCAGCTGATATTTCATACATAACATATGACAAAAGAATCTGGATTTGCATACCTACATTGGCCACCCAGATTATTAATGTTTCCCTGAATATTTTAATTGTTTTAAAAAATTAGTTCCTTCATCTTAAGATGTTAACTTCAGAATTTGTTACTTTTCACTCAGTCCTTACAGTCAGACAGCTATTCTTCAAAATACTTTCAATTAAAGACTGAATAAACCATCAGTGAAGATTCAAGGATGGATTCATTTTTATTTCTCTTCACATTTCACAAGCACAGAATTTCCTCCTTGTGCTTTGCATCTAATTTGCGTTCTTTCTGCTAGCTGCAAATGTTAACATTTAATTTCTACATATTGTTAAGGAAAACACATATACATACTCCTTACCTGCTGTTTTTTTGTGATCTCATTAGCCATCGTTTTAGCAGAATCCAAGACCTCGATAGCAGTCTCATCTTCCAGAATATTCCCTTCAGATGAATGTAAGGTTTCTAGAATTTTCTTCTCAATTTCTTTTAGATGCTTTTTATTGGCTGCAGATTGAAGGATGAGAGCATTTCTTTCCTCTTCTAATTCTGGTCTAATGAAAAAAACATACACAACAAAAACAGTCAATGTTCATCTTCCACTGACTGTAAAGGAACCCCATGAAGATGACTCCTTCCTCCTACAATAGATATTTGTGAACGTTGTCTTCTGTTTAAATAGGTTGTTATTGTTCAGCATATGTTTATAATTCTGAGTACAGATTTCTTTGCATAACTTTAGTTCCGTATTTGGAAATGATGGTCTAAACTTTAACATCTTAGCATCTTGCACATGTCAGCACATCCTAGTTTTCCTTTATTATCTCTGCTGCCTGAAAAAACACCATGTGATATGCGGAATAAGTTTACTGTTGGAAACACATTTTTAGCAAACAGAATTTAGCCCAATTGCATAGACATTTCTGTACAACCCAGAAACTACTTCTCTGTATCTCTGTGAGGGTTCAGATAAGACCCATAAATCAGTTTCAGAGGTACTGTGCATTTACTTCATATGAAATTAAAACTAAATCCTCATAGTTCTGCATCTTTGTCTGGCAGCTTGGTCAAATTGCAAAAATCACAATAATGATTTGAACTTCAATCATATTTCTACAGTGTTCTAACATTCAAGGAATATTTAAGGACAAAATTGCTATAAAAAACCAATGATTTTAAATTGCTTTGTTAATTAACCTGGGGATAACCACCCCACAATAAATATGACAATCTGTTTCCTTAACAAACTATTTAGATGTGACAACTTTTTTCTTTTTTTTAAAGCTGTTACTGAGCAACATTTACACCATGTAACATTCATTTTGCTTTACAATAAATTAATCCCTCATTTCCTTGGAATTATGCCATAAAAAATTTAAATGGATATTTGCCATAAAGAGAGACTTACCTTTCTTTTGCTACGACAATACCTAGCAATTGGTCTTCAAGTCCCTCTGGTGTTATTATAAAATTGATTAAAGAAACTTTTGTAGCAATTTCAGGCATATAGTGTGGATTTCTCAGTTTTGTGGTAATGAAAAACTTGAAATCACTGGAATACTCAATAGTGGTCTCACCAAGCCTGATACACTCCATGCCTCCTAAAGTTGAGAAATGTTAAGAAAAGCATTATCTATTTCAATTACAAAAAAACCCCACCACCTTTTGTGATTAAATAAAAGCAAACTTTTTGTCAACAATAACATTTCCTGAAAAATAAAAAGTAAATAACTCTGATACTCTGAAAAATTCTCACAGGCTTCACTGAGGCCACATTTTGCTTTTAGCAGATGAAATTGAGTCAATCCAATTAGTACCGTATTTTGAATGTGCATATATAATACTGGAGATGGTAACAGAGAGCTGTGAAATTATTCTCAAATAAGATATTCTTACAACCCGTTCTTTCCTTGAATTACTCAAAAACAACCCACACTGAAGGCAAAGAATAATTTCATTGAGAATCTTCCCTTTTCAGAGATGTGTCTTCATTTAGTGTCCTGTAGCAACATGGTGAAGGTTTTCACATAAAACCATTATCATGTGATATATGAATGACATTTATTAAAAAATAAAACAAAACTTCAGGCTGCCGTGAAGTTACACCCCTCTTACTAGAGGCAACAGTAAACCAGAGAGTAATAAGAAAACCATCAGACAGTACCATAGACTTTAAGATGAGCACTAATGTAAACTACTTCAGGGTTCAAAATTAATTTTGATGTACCTTGTTTAAAAGTCTGTTTAAGTAGCAGAGGTTCAAGTGATGGATCTATTTCTTCTCCTACATTTTCTAGCAGAAGTGGAGTTCCAAACTGAATGCAGTTCTCCAGGGTTCTCATATAATCTGTGTCACTGAACTTGATAACATTCAGGCAGTTTTCCTTCTCAAAATTCTTGATCCATTTATTTGCTTGACCTTGAGGATCAATCATTAATGGCCTACAATATACAAGACTGTTTTCTCAGTACTTGCACGAGTTTTTCAAAATTTTAATCTATTTAAAAATGTTTCTGTGTCAGGCTGTCAAGGAAAAAGTGATACAGTTTTGATTCTGTTATTTTAAGAAATCAGTGAAAAAAATGAGGTATAGGTGTTTTATCATAATTTGAAAAGTAATATCAAAAACAGTTTTAAAATTTGCAGAAGATGTTCATAACATTTTCCATAAAATACACCAGCATGCAGAATTCTTGAAAGATCTTGTTCTGCCTCTCCCCTAGAATTCTCAGTATTTAGAATGTATTTAGTTTTACAAGTTTTGAGTTACTTCTCATATATTTTTCACTTAAAAAAATAAAAGTCAACAGTTAGTTGCAATTTACATCTGATATCTTGGTATATCAGCTAATTTAAGACTGGAAATGTAAGCAAGACAGGGAAAGGTGACAACATTTTAATTTTGTTCAACAGATTTGAACCCCTTCGTACTTGCTGATTTCACCTATGTGTATGTATTTTAATGTCAGGCAGCAATGATATCAAACACCTTCTCTAACTGCATCCTCAGAAAACTAAGCAACATTCTAAAAATGGAATTACACACTGTAATCTGAATATAATCTGAATCTATCAAGACTAATTCCTAAAAGGACACAGATCACAAGAACTCTAGAAAGTTTTATAATCTTATATTTCTACTGTGTGCAGATTATTTGCAGGTATCACAAGTTTTCACATAATGTAATAGATATCATCCTTGAAATAAAATTTCAGTACAAATTTTAAAAAGTTGTTAAAGGTTCTAAAAGAACCCTTTATATAGATATTTCACACACAATAAATACCTACAAACCACAAAAATGTCATCTGAAAACCTTATAACTGTAAGAACTTGAAGTGGACTGTGGTATATCTGGACCCAGCAATTCACATAACCTGAATCTTATTAAACAGAAATGCACAGAAATCCTCATGCTTTACAAAACTGTTAGAAATGCTTCATTAGCTAGTAATAGGACAACAAGGTACAACATTAAAAAAGAAAAAAAAAAACCCAACAAAAAAATAAAACCAACCAAAAGAAAAAAAACCAAATAACTTTATCCAAGAGCACTGTGTCTCCTGAAAGGAAAGCTTCCAAGTAACCACGTACACAAACATCTAAAGTGTTACGCCTGTTAAATTTCACAGGAACTGGGTATAAAGATTCCACTCCTGCTTTCAATTACACTGTCTCTAGTCATTTAGTTTGTTTTTTTTAAAAAAAGTGAAAACTTGTTTGGATTTGAAAATGAAACCTTTTTGTCACCTACCAACGTCTTGAATTGTTAACAATGACCCCATTGTCTACAGAAAATATGTCAGTTGGCAAACCAGCAATATTCCAGGCTCTTATTTTTATTGGGTCACCAAGAGTCTTATTCAAAGAGAAATTCTCAGAACAAGGGATATTCTTCTCCTGTGAAAAAAACACAAAAGAAAAGAAAACCCATTTTATCTTTATCCCATGTCTCTTTATATCTTTTATTAAATGCCAGTTCAATTCAAAGTGACTATGTGCATTTCCTTTTAAGGGTTTGAAACAGGTCAAGTATAAGTAAAAGTCCTGGGAAAAATAAAAACATAGTTTCAACAGCTAACTGTATTTCCCCACTGAATACTTACTCTCTCTCCAAAATTGTAGGATTTGTCTAAGTTTTTTTATATTCTAAATGAGGCTTTCTTGTTACACAAAGTTATGACATTGCATTACCTTAAGAAATTCTCATACAGTTGGAAATAATCTAATGACTATATCTTTCATTAACTCAATATGGTAATCCAGTGCTGATTTGTTACTGTTTAATGTCACAGTCACAACTGGTGACTTCAAATTACTTGATTTATGAATTACAGCATTAGTATAAGTATGTTGGAACTGTCCCATTGCAAACAGCATAATCAACCATTTAATTAACATATTTATCTGTGCTGGTGTAAGTTATTATATAAATTTTTTTACATTATACATAATAGCATTCTAAATTTAATTCTTTCATTTAAAGGCAAAAAGAGAAAAATATGAGATTTCATTTAAGTAATAATCAAGGTTTACAAAGTCAGTGATGTTGCTTTTGTTTCTGATCTGCTACTTTAAGTCCCGAGTAAATTCACTGATTTAACTAAATTCAAATTTACAGAATATGGGATCAGCAGATTCTATCCCATTGATCTTAATGAGTTTTACTAGGCTAATATTAAATGACAAGTAATTTTTTAGGCCTTTTGCAGTAGGCTGAAAAAAACAAACACTTATTTAAATATAAAATAACCTAACCTTGCACAGTTTGTTCCAGTTTTTGATACATTCTTGTCGAAATCCAGCAGTAAAAGCTCCCAGATATGCTATCACACCAGCTGATATCAGAACATCTCCTGTCAAATTATCATATATGTCTTGAAGATCATGTGCAGCATTATTCCATCTATGAGAAGCAGAAAATACAGACAAAAATGGTGCTGAAACCTCCATATTAATGATACCGATGACAAAAAAATCAGCAATTTTGTTGTTATCTTAACTTCATGTGGAGAATAAGGGCACTGTGTTTATGTATTTTATTACCATTTTGAAGACTTTTTCTACCGTTCTCCTAATGTTGCTACCCATACTTTTACTTTACAAAAAATCAGGGATCTTTCAAGGGCCCAGACTGTTAACACTCAGCAGCAGTACAGCCCTCAGAGAGAGATAGGGCATTAAAGGCTCAGAGAACTGATGTTCAAATTCTATTTCTACAATGCCTGTTATATCTGACATTTGAGCTTTAACCTGACCTTGATTTCTCTCCACCAAGGCCTCCAATCAACTTCTCTGCTCGTTTTAGTTTCTTAGCACACAGATCAACCTGGAATTCTAAACGTGACTTTTCTTCAGTTTTCTCAGT
Source organism: Athene noctua (assembly GCF_965140245.1). Taxonomy (NCBI): domain Eukaryota; kingdom Metazoa; phylum Chordata; class Aves; order Strigiformes; family Strigidae; genus Athene; species Athene noctua. Next base: position 14,530,368 of record NC_134046.1, on the reverse strand, counting down.
GAAGGTTTGTTCCAAAGCAGCCAAACGATTTTCAACTGCTGCAAGTTCTTCTCTCTTCTGATTCAAGAGTGTCAGTGTCTCTGCTAAGGACTGCTGTGCCTCTCTTAAACGATCTTTCTTGGGTGCAACCACCTGTTCAATTACAACCAATACACAAATGTTTAAAGCACATTTATGTGACATTTTTTGTGGCTTATTATTTAATACAACTCTTAGGGTGAATATACCAAGCAGTATAAAGATTTCAGAGCACTTAAGGACTATGATCAAAAACGCACCTTTGCAACCCTGTCATACACCTCCATTGCCATAATCCATTTACATAAACCCTCTGCCGCTGAGGAAGCTTTAGCCACCTTTTCTGGATCAAACTCTGGATTAGTCAAGTATTCAGCCCTAATCTTCCGCATGATAGCTGCCTGGAAAACAAAAACATAGTTCATCAAAGTTTTGTGGCTGACACTTTAAAATTATACTGACTGATCACTGTTTCTCTACACAATGAAAGAGGAAAGAACTACTCAGTATTAATTGTAGTAGAAACCACTGCTCATTTGTTTCTGATCATGCTTTGTGGTCTTTTCTTGTTTTCATCTTAATCCTATCCTTATCTTTTATAATCATATATTTGCTATGTCTTCCATGTGGCAGCTACCTAAGTGCTAAGAGCATTGCAGTCACGTAGAAACCTTAATTTATGCTGTCCCTTGTGCAAAACATGCTAATTTCTCTTTTTGCTGTCTTTTCTAAAGAGACACAACTGTTGGGGATCGTTATAAAAATGTATTTCTACTACTGTAAGAAAAAATATAAATTAATTATATTGCTTGTGCCTACTTTTGTGGACCAGTTTTATAAGGGACAAAGCATATTCAGTTTCCACTGAGCAAATGGCAAGAATCACACTCCTGGACACAGAATAATGAACAGGACAGACCATTTACTCTGATACAGGTTTTTTTATGTGTTATTTTTACCTTTTGATAAAATACTATCTATAAATTGCTAAATTAGAAACATTTGTGCATGGAAGGACATTTCAGTCAAATAGAAGACAGGCTATATAGAAGCCTCAGAAATTCCCAAACGGAATTCTAAAACTTTCTGAAATGCCACTTAAGAGGCTCACCCTGAGGAAGTTTGACTCACTTGCCATGACCATACTCATCCTATAGAGGTGTCTTATCATCTTGTAAAGATCCTTGATCATAACAGAAGTTGACTAACTTGGGACAAACAGGGCCTCTGATATAAAATTTTGTATTTTTTTTTCCCTGCAAGCAAGTGTCTACATGGTAAAAATCACTGAAAAATTAGACACAAGTCTTACTGGAATATTGTCCTTGTCATATTCTTTCAAATCCTTTAAGAAATTCATATGCCCAAGCAGTTTCTTGCTTGGACCCCAGTAATCCAAGACCTACAAAACACAGTAGGAAATATTTTTTCAAGCTTTAAAACAAAGACACAAACAAAAAATGACAAATTTCTTTTAACTGAAACTCATGCATACTTAATACTCATGACCTTGTACCTCCTTGAGATGTCAATAAAGGAGAAATTCTACCAGATCAAATATTTCCCCCAAACCATACCTAAAGCCAGAAATTGAACAGCCTCAGGGAAGAGTTACGTATTATCTATATAAAAGTCAAGCAAATTAAATGTGTTCTCTTTGCACATTACAAAAATTAGAAAATTAGAGTCTTCTGTAAGTTTTCAGTAAAAGAATGAATAGAGGCTGTCCTTGCCTACTTTAGCGGACCTTGGGTTATCTTCTTTATTGAAAAAGTGCTTTGTGTTGAGAAAAACATGAATTACACTTTTATTTGAAACTATTGTCTGCCATTTTACCTTGCCTCTAGTCTCTGAAGGATCTGCAATTTTTTCAGGTTTTATGTCTTTCATGACACAGACAGCAGCCATGACAAGTTTGACACCAGATGGAGGATTTTTCATTGATTTGACAATTGATATATCAGAAGGCTGAAATAAAAATCACATTAAAAGGAATTATGAAAAAAGTTATGCCTTTCTCACTGCTAAGTTAAATGAACTAATAGAAAAAAGGGGAGTTATAATGCCATTACCAATGAACATACTTCAAGGACTTTTAAATGGGATGATACAGTGTTAGCAAGACAACAATATCCATCAATGTATCCCATGCAGGAGAAATAAAAATGAAATAAATGCTTGTAACTGTAAACTAATGATTGATTAAAATTATGTTTTTAAAAGTTAAGGTCAGAATATTTTTTGATACACTTCCATAAGTGTCATCCAAGACATCTCATATACTTCATAACTTCTGCTAAACTACCTCCTACTATACTAGAATAAATTCCTGCAGGATTTTCTCAACAATATCGCTTTCAATTATGTGTAAACCATGACAAGGCCAAAACCTTTAAATCAAAGATCCAGATAATTTTAGCCATAAATAAATGCCATGTTACACATTGTCGTCAGCATTACCTCAGCTGAAAGAGGAAATTCAGCTGATACCACTGCTGGTAACTACAGGTTTTGGTTACTCTTCCCACAAGTGGACTTTCTTGCAAATTTTTAAATGCACCACCCCCCTTTGTATTCTGAACAATGACTGTACAAGGTCCTCTCCTTTGTCAAAACCAAGGAAATGTAACACTTTTTAAATTCCTTCCATCTTAGTACATCCTTTCCCAAACAAATGGAAGAGTTTCATCATGTTAAATAATTCTTTCAAATGCTGAAGTTTAGATCAACTTGCCTTCAAAGTGTCAAGAGCATCAAGTGCTGCCTCCAGGGCTGGGATTGCCTCTGCCAGGTCACTCTCACATTCATTTTTCAACATCTGAGCTTCTTCAGCTTTTTCTGTAGCAATTTCTTCATCTACTTTTACAATTTTTCTTTTTTGTTCTACTTCTGCAGATTCTATTTCTATAGTCTAAAGAAAAACACATGTAAGTTTCCTAATGAGCAGGGAATGAACAAATAAAATGAAATTACCTAGTATGGCACTTATGGAATATAGTAAAATATAAATAGAAAATTGAAGTATTTCAGTATTTTCACTTTATGTTATGGGAATAATTTGTTTCTTAGTATAATGCAACAATATCTTGGAGCTTTAACAGTAGGTAAACTGTGTGAAATAAAACCACTGTCAATAAAAGCTATTTAAAATATGGCTGAAGTTCAGGAGAGAATAAACTCTTCATGTTTGTGCATCAGGCTGTGACAAAAATATTACTAGCTTTTATAGTGAGTTTGCATAGCTTCATAGTATACAACATTAACTACTGAAATTCATTTTCTTTTCAGTGATGAGTCAAGCATTCATCCAAGTACTCCCTTTTCAGTTCTACTTAAGTGACATCTAGTTTTCTTTGAGGTTTGTAAGAGTAGGTAGAAGAGATATCACTGTATCTGTAAAAACACAACTCAGAAGCAAGTGCATAAAAACGTCAATCAAATCTTGCTTTTTTGTGATGTGACAGTAACATACTAGATAAGCATATTTTTGCAAGTCAGAATTTTCAAAAACACTTAAGAGATTGGTTCCTATGTCCATGGTCCTACATGAGCTCAAAAACCTGAACTCAACTCTTACTATTTTCTGAAAGTCACACATCAGCAACCTTATACAGACATATTCTTTATTACCTGTCTACAATCAGCTGAGATACTGAAGTAGAAGTGCATTGTAAAATTATGATTTCTCATTCAAAGCTAATTATTACAAAGGTGAAATTACAGTTCCTAAGTATACACGTGTACATTAAAAACCACAAAGTTATATTTGTATAACTCTACCTTCATCATGTCTGCATTATCCAATTTAGCCTCTTCCAGTTTGGGCTGCAGCTGAACTAGCTCCTGTTTCATCTCACCAACCTATACATATGCAAAAGAATCAGGTAGGTTGTAGAAGTGCCAAGTACAATTTCCAACAATTTCTAGAAGACGTAGAATTTACCTAATGACTACTTTATTGATAGAAGAAAATAACATTCAGTTTCAAATCAAAACACTTCAGAGACTTATTTTTATCTCATATGTACAATCTCTAATTTTAAGAACTACATTCACTTATAGTCACCTGTTAACCATTTGGGAAAGGGAAGCTCTGCTCTTATACTGCTTAGCAATACATGCTTAGAGGTCTGTGACCTCTAGCACAACTGCTACGACTGCAAGAAAGAAAAGGCAAAATACATTTCTTATAGTTTTACTGTTGAAGATCGAGCTAAACAAAATCTTAAGTAATGCTTTTGACTGACTTCTCCACGAAAAGACCTGCTTTTGCCAAACATTTTGTATTTTCATTTCTATTTTTGTCCTAACTCACTTGTGATTCAGCAAAAGCTAGTTTATCCAGTCCATTCACATATTTCTTCCTGGCTTTCATTACAGTGTCTCGTTTCTGAGTAAGAAGTTTCCGAAACACAGCAATAAGATCAAGATAAGAAGTAGGAGTAACATAATTGTGGTGTCCCAGACTTTGCAAGAACCTATTAAAAAAAAAAAAAAGAGTGCCTTTAAGTTTTGGTTTATTTTTTTGGTTATACTAGCTTTGTTAGCAAAGTTATATAACTGTTTTACAAATAATACCAGTAAACAATTTTGACAATTTAATATTTTTATTAAATCATTTTATTAAATCATACTAGGCAGATAGTATGCATTAACTTTTAAGACAGAAATGAGTAGTAATGAAACTCAACCACCTACTATTTTGTTGGTTCTTCCTTCTAAAAATTCAGCTGAGTGCTCTGTTGCACAATTTACTACTTTCAACAACATAATCTTTTCCCTCTTAATATTTCTATAAATGAACGAGTTGTTTCAAAAAGAAACAGACTGACCTTACAGAGAGTGACAGAACTGAAGTATGAAAGTATTTACAGATGGGCACAACTTCCTGACGCTCACCATCTGTGAGCTGAAGTGTTTCTAAGAACTTATTAGCCACACATTCAAGGGCATCTTCAGGCCATGGCTGAAGGAGAAATGAGGAGAGAAGCATTTCTAAAATTCAGTGGTTAGAAGTCTTCATACTTTAAAAACAATTTTTACCATTCAAAACACCAGAATAAGACACACTAGTCCCAGCTATGTCTCAAGAACAAGTAATAATGTATTAATTAATTAATAATTAATAATTATTAATTAACAATTAATAAGGGCTGGATCAGACAGAAATATCACTATCCATGCAATCTTTTCTGGCAACTCCAGGCTGATCTTCTAGTTAAAAGCTATATATTGCCATTCTATCCAAACATTTCTGTGTCTATGTCATCCTTTGGCAGAAAAATCAATTGATATCAGCACCAAGCCAAGCTATAGAGCTAATTGCACTTTATTGTGAGTAACAACAATTATATCGAGGATTGTTAACTACAGTATTTTTATGAGATTTATTCTGCTATAAAAGATCTACTGATAAACAACAGGATTTGTATTTTATAGTCATTCCCCTGATGCATGATCTGCTTAATAAGCAGCAGAAACTGTGATCATTTTACAATCACATTGAAATGGTTTCTCTAGTCCTTTAAAACATACACATCATGCAATAAAATGACAAAACATCGAACTGAGACTATTCACTACTTCAGAAATGTAAAATCTGTAGCAACAAAATTTAAGTTTGCTTAGTTATAGAAATACTGAGATTGTACATCAAAGAACTCCCAAAATACTACAAAAAATGCCAATGCTATTTTAAAATTTTGAAAAACATAGAGTACTTCTATACAGAAGACAAGAGAAAATCTAATGGGACATGAAAATATAGATTGTTACAAAACTAAAGTAGTTTCTTGAGGAAACAATATAAATACTTTCACATACCTGGAACCAATCAATAGTACAGCAGTTGATAAGTGAGGGAAACTGTCTCAGACGATTGCGGAAAGCATCTCCAATTGGGCTGAATGCCACCACAATATGGAGGTTTTCTTTGCAGCAGTTCACAAAAAATGCAAACAAGGCCAAGGGACTGAATTCTTCATGTTTACTGCCAGCCTGAACTACTGCACGAACACCCTTAGAAATAATACATAGGGTAAAACCTGTTATGTAATTTATCATTAAGCACTTCTGAAGTCCTATAGCAATCTTGATAGCATCACCATGAAATTTTTTATCAATAAATGAAACATGTAGAATAAACTAGAAAAACAGAATGAGCAGTAAATACTATTTGAGAATAGGGTTATGATATTGATTTGTGACCCTGACAACTCATTCTAGAAATGATCATCTGCTGCTTTGAGCGTCTGAGAATACATCAGAACAAAATCTAAAAATCTATGCCAAGATGAGTTCCAGGTGGATAAAACACATTAAGATGAGACAGAGGGTTAAGACATTCTGAGAAATCAAAATTCATATTTAGCTCCCTCAAATAAAGAACCAAAGCCTTCTCATGATAAATACAAGTATCAGGCTTAGTTAATAATCAATCTTCAGTCACTCAAAGATTTAGGAGATACAGTCAGATGAGGCAAATTATTACTTTCATTACACAAAAGCTACTATCACAAAAGCAAGTGTTTTTCTCATCATCTACACTTCAAGTGTCATATAAGTCCCCTAAACAACATTTCCAGATATAAACTCACTAAGAACTTTTTTAGCTTTAATATTATACTAAAATATGCTGTACTTACCTAATTGGAGAGGAAGATTTAAGTTCCAAACACCAAAACATATTAGATTAATTCATTTACTAAAACCAATAATCCCTCAAAACAAGAAGAAACCTCTAAATTTGAAACTAAAAAGTACTTCATAAAAGTATTATTATCCTCAATTAACAATCCATGAAACACTGACTATAAACTCCTGAAACTCAAATTATTCTTCCATAAAAGCATGTAAACTTTACATAATCCTGCAATTAAAATAAATGATAAAAATTAGTTTAGTAGCTATAGAGTAAAAATGGCAATATTTTTATGGAGCAAATTTAAATGAGTAAAAAACAACTTTGCTCCAATTAGCATATTATGGCTAGCACCAAGTTCTAGCATGCACCAATTGAGTATACAAACTGTATATTCATACAAACTGTAAAACTGTAAAAGAGCCACATGACGTTAATATTGTTATTCTATACATGGCAAGAATGAAACAGTAATAGAGAAAGAAAGAATTATAATCTAACTTCTTTGCAGAAAGGCAGGTATCAGTATGCTCCATAACTTAAACGCAAAAAACCCCAATACAGTAAGATTTATCAAGTGATATAGCTATTTCAATAAAGAACATTTGTGTATGTACTAAGAACCACTCTGAATGTCCACTAGAAGTATACCTAGGTAATTTATTAGTAAACATACCACAGAGGTAAGAAGGCACCACAAGCATAGTTCCAAATATGGTTAGCTAACGAGTTTCCAACTTGATGTGTAGAGATTGATGCCCCTCCCTTCCAACTGGTGACTGCTATTTTGAAAATACAAGCCTGGTTTTAGTTAGAAACTTTTTTTAAATGGCCTGAGTACATTGCATCTTTACTTATGAGCCTGAATTCATAGAGTACCCTTCACCAACTTCTCTTTGAGTAGAAATGTCAAGACTATGAAATTCTGTCTGACAATGTCCTAGTGCCCTAGACAGCAAGAATATATTGACAAAAGCAGGCTGTGTTTTCTCAAAAAAATGTCTTTGTCCTTAACTGCTTTTCTGCACAATACACTGCAAAAAGTAACGGTGTGGTCACAGGGTATTTGTGAACAATCAAAGTTCCCTACACGCACAACTTAATGTGTTTGTGAACAGAATGCCAGGTCAGCTACTGCCTACTAAGGCATAAACTACTCCATAAGTTTACTAATAACTGGCTGATTCATCTAAAGTCTCAAAGAAAGTCACAGAATTAAGTGTAAATATCCAAAAAGCCAAGCCATGCTTCACACCGAACTGACAAAACAGCTTAAAAGGGAGGTGACATTAAAGAGAATTTCTAAAGATACCTCTATAATTTCTTGTTTTTCATCTGCTGCAAAAAGATTGGGTACCTCCCCAGTGTTGAGGACACTGTCAACATCTTCTAAAAAGCTTTCTTCTTTAATCTGTGCATCTGTGATTATAAATACAGTTTTCAAGCCTTTTACACCTGCATTCTTCAGAAGGCTCTAAAAATGCAAGACAGTTAAAAAATTGTATACTCCAAAATATTCTTCCTCGAAATTAAGTCAAAATGCAGACAGGTTATTAATACTCACTTTCATATCTTCTCTCCACTCAGTTGTACCATAGGTCTTAGAAATCTCTGGTTGGAAAACACACATTTTTGCCATGAATGCTGCTAGACGAGTCAAAGACTGACGTCCGCTTCCTCCCATTCCAACCAACAAAGCATTACCCCCTGGCTGCTTCAGAATACGGCTTACACGAGACAAATGTTCCAACACATACCTATATTTGAAATGTGCTGATTACCAGAATGGCAGAAACACATACACACTTGTGCACCTACAAATCTGTGAAACAAGTATAGAAGTAGCATCTCCAAAAAAAATTTCTGAAGGTGGGATGAGAGTGTGAGGGGGGGGAAAGAGGAAAAAAGGCAGTGGGTTTGCACCACCGGATAAAACCCACAACTCTTCTATTATACAAATATTAGTATTTAACTAAATTATGAATGACTACAAATTACTGAAGGAAATGGCAGTAGTGAGAATACGGGCACTCTGTGTATAAAGGTGTCGAAGAAAAAGAAAACCAACAAAAATTCTCTACTTCTACATCATAACAGTATTACTAGTTTTAACTTTCTTGAAGTATAACATTTAAAATAATTTTTAAAGGAACAACTGGGGGAAAATGGGTTATATCAACAAACCTCTTCCTTTCCTCTGTCTCCGACAGTGTTTTATAACTTAAGTGTGAAATAGATATTGGAACAACGTCTTCAGAAAGCAGTATCTGCACATTACTGAGAGTCCTAACTATCGTGAAAACACAGAGTTTATCTTGGAATATGCAGAAATGTCTACAGGAGATAGCCTGTTTAACTGCCCCATACCCTGCACTTAAAGTAAGCTGAGCAGCAGTTAAAAAAGGTCTCAAAAAAAAGTTAAAGCCTCTCAAAGAACATAAATTCTTGTTTGATGGGTTAGAAAAATAAAGGAATCAAATCCAGATGTTATCCATGAGATTGGACTCTGCGGCTACAGTCAGACACGCTCTCCTGGCTGCTGTTCAGGGATGTAACTGGGATATTGCTCCTACACTCAGGAAGCGGCCTCTGGTCAGAGGCTGCCAGCTCTTCAAAATCCCAACATAGTTGTACATACAGGTACTCATAAATCCAGCTTGTCAAAATGACCTAGACTGAAATAAACTGCTACTAGATGTGTTTAAACTAATCCTAATCAGCTTCACAAAGCATCCACGTGTTAAGTAACATTGGCAAGTATGAACAGGCAGTGATCTCTAGCAATAGGGAGGAGGAAGGAGTTGTGACCTCCTAATCTGTCTCAGTTGTTGCTCTGCCTGATCACAAGTTAAGGTGACAATAGCAGCCTGCAGAGTCTAAACTTTCACAGGATTAGCTGCAGGACCAGGCTGGGCACATGCCCCAAAGTGAGGCACCCCATGCTGCATAACAACAAAGCAGACAGACAGCTATGACTCCTATATCTTGCTCTGCACCCTACAACCTTAGAATCTTGTCCTTGGTGAAATGCAAGTCCAGTGGCTGCAGGCAAAACTGACATCCACCTTCACCGATAACAGAGGCCTAGCAGAAGTAGAGCACCCACCCGATTTGGTGCACAATGTTTGTTTAACAATCAAAGAATCTATTCAAATCCCCTTAGGACAAAAACTTACCATTTCCTTTCTGATAGAAAAAGCAGGGGCATAAGAAAAAAATCAGTTCACTTCCATCTAAAAAGGGGTAACACCAGAATGCATAAAGACGAGACATACAAAAAACACAGCCCACAAAATTGGATATACTGAATTATCAATTACTGCTTAAAGCTCTTAATAATGAAGATTGTACACACCTGAAAACTACAAGGTTCATTCTTGTTTTGTGGGTTTGATTATATTCATCCAGACACTGCTCCACAACATCACTGAACAGTTGAATACTTGGAATTTCAACATAAAGCCTTTCATCTCCTTCAAGTTCTGGAATCATGTAGTCACCGAAAAACAAACTTTTCATGTTTTCTTCTGATAGCTATGGTAAATATTCAACAAATTATAAAGTCAAGTTTAATATTTAATGAACATATTCCTCATTGTAGTTTTAGAAAACAAAGGAGAATTTAGACAAATACTCAAGATGTGAGAACAAGCACTCTGAAATGTTTTGACTCACAGACAACCCACCTCAAAATTCTCTATTTTCTGTATTAAACCATAGTCTTAATTTGTTCTTGGAACACAATTGGCTCAGCCATTAACAATGTCATCACAATCATGACCTTCAGATTAGACTGAATTTATACAGATGTATGTTTAGTAATTTTCAACACATTATGAAATGGATAACTAAGATCACAAAGTTATTTCTTGTATACATCAGTGAAATGACAGTGGAAGAGAAAAAAGAAAAACAGAAAAAAGGAAGACAAGGCATGGAGTATAATATGATTATATAACATTTTAAATACTTGTGAGAGACAAGTTGTAACCCCCCCAAAAAACAGGGCCTGACAGAAACAGGCCTGTGAGAAAAAACAGCCTGAGAGAGTAAGGGATGGGGGGGAGTGGAGGCCCTCTGAGACAAGGAATATCTCAAACACTCGCAAGTAGTGAAACTATAGTCATGGAGTGAATAGTGTGGAGTTTGGAGCTGATAAGGCTGCCTGGATAGCACAGGGTGGGCTGCAGGAGGGAGCCCTGTGAAGGCAGGACAGTTCTGCTCTGGGGCATTGTGTAAAGTTTCAAGGGCCATCTGTAATGTGAATGACCTTTGCTTCATTATCCATGAAATGCATATTAAAGTTGACACCCTGCATATGCTATGCTTGAAGATTAACAAGATTATGCTAATTACATCATCCCATGAAGCATTTTACCCCTCCCCATACATGGGATACATAGGTATGTGCGTTGACCTAGAGGATGGATCCAAGGAAAGTGTGTATAAACTGAGGGGGAGCGAGGAGTGAAAGGGAGAAAGAAAAAAGAAGACATGAAGAAGTGAAGAAGATGGATGCATCCCTGACAAACTCGGATGGGACCAATGCAGAAACCTGGAGCAATGATCTATATTTTTCTCTCTCTCCCCTTTCCTTTTTACCATTTTCCTTCACTACCATTAAGTAATGCAAGGCATACTGTATTGCTTGCCGTAAGTCATTGTGTATCCAATTAGTACATTGTGGGAAGTTAATAAATGTCTGGACTTTGAGACTTGTCTCACTGTTGCCCACTCCGGGGACTTATGAATCTAAGTCACTTGTCTCCCTCATCTGAGTGGGATGTGACAATACTAAAATTTCATAGCAATTACAGAATTCTGTTTACCACACATTAACTCAGTCACAGGATAAATTTAAAAAGGGAATATTTCTTTATCCTGTAAATCAGGTCTCTGGAAGTCCATTTAAGAATATTCATGCTTGCATTTCTCCTTGCAGGCACAGTACTATGCACAGATCCCAGCTACTTTTGTGGTAGTGATTTATAAATTACTCTGGTTGTTTCTGTCATCTCCCATTGCCTAAAGATTCAGTACATGCTACTACATCTCACACTACAGATGTGACAGAATTTTTTTGACAAGTTGCTCTGCTGACCTATTGATTAACTGGATGCTTTATTTCCATATGTAGACATCTAGAAGCTTAATAAAACACTACATTTGATAAATTAAATTTCCTAAGATATAAATACCAGAGGTGTTTTGAGTAAATCTGAAAAACTGTTGCACTGTTATTTAATTGAATAAAACCCAAGTTTTTATTTCACTATCAGATACACAAAATTCTGTTATGGAAAAGTAATAAGTTTATCCGCATTTTAAATGAAATATTTCATGAAAAAGATGTTTACGTACACCTAAACTCTTCCAAGCATTTTTACTGGTTTGTTGTGTGTTTTTTTTTGGTTTTGTTTTGTTTTGTTTTTTTTTTTCCAAAGAAGCCATTTTACCAAATTTAACTCAAATTTTCAAGCACATTTGAACCAAAATTTCACCTGTGATTGAGAAACTTTCTAGTCCTAAATTCATAATGAAAGGAATATTTTTACAACAGGTTAAACATGATACTCACGGGTGTGTTTCCTTGTTTCAGGTGTGCAAAAACTGAATCAAATGCTTCTTTGAAATGTTCTTTCACAATATCTTTCATTAAATTGAACAACCAGGCTCTATCATTGTCTTCCACTAGACGGTCATAGAAGACACGAAATACCTCATGTACAAACAGTCGAATCATTACACGTTTGCTTTCAACTGATGTTCTCTTAATGAGCAAGCAGCCATGGATAACACGTGAAAAGTCACGTAGATTGAATGTATAGTGAGATTTGGCTGGTGTGGGCAAAAGATTTTTGATGGCTTTTTTATACACCTTAAGATAATAACAACAAAAAAGAACAAAATTTACAAAACATTAACACCAACTATGTTATTAGACTAAATCTTAAATGTCTTCTAAAATCATATTTCTCCAAGGAAAACATTTCACACTTCATAAATCCTAATAATGTCAAAAGATCTCAAAGTCCTCTGAATATATCAGATGCTGAGTCTCATGCAGTTCTGGAACATTCATGTACTATTAACCTAACTGCAAATAGGAAAAGTAATCGTAGCAAGTGTAAAGAAACCTGTTGTAGGACCAGGAATACCATTCAGATCACTTCACTTCCTTTAATTATATGATATCCTCCTTCAAGTGAAGGATTGAATGATATGTCATGGTAACTTCCTAAATTTTCAGTTGTTTAAATCTATTAGCTTGCATATCTACAAATTACTCAAAAAGAGAGTCAGTAAAAATGCTGAAGGGATAAGCAGATCAAGAAAAGTGTCTTTTGACTATGTTTTGCTGGCATCTGGAATTCATCAGCTGTTGTCAGGTCATGCTATTATGACAGAAATAGTGTCATTTCTCATTACATCAAACATAAATAACATGTTGAAGTAAATGCTAGCAGGAAACTTTTAACAAACTTTTAATCTTTCTCTGTATACTCATATGTGAAGACAATTATCAACCATCAACGTGCTAAAAAAAAAAAAAAAAAAAGTACAGTAAAATCAAGTGTTACAGCCTTGACTACATCCATGGCACTGAGTACACATTTCACCTGTTGTTGTCCCATTTCCAAAGCCAATTCCAAAGCCCACTTCTTGTATTATATATACTTTAATCCTAGGAGTTGGAGGGTATTGCTTACCAGGAAGAAAATTCATGTTAGAACAGATTCTCTAGCAGGCAAATGTGTCTAACGGTATAAACAAAATTTGATGCAGTCTGATGAGAAATACCTGCATGGCTGTATTAAAAGACAACACTGTGAAATTGGCCTAAGATGTACCCTGACAAAACTGAGTTTTAAATACGTAGTCAAACGCATTCAAATCATTAGTAGCTGCTACAATTATTTTCTATTTAAAGAAGCAAAACTTGCAAATTCTTGTGAATTAATTTTTTGTTTGCTTGTTTTGGAAGGTTTGCTTGTTTGTCTGGAATTAAAACTACAGAAAGATTTCAGTGACAGTAGTCAGTTATCCTTGTGATTCATACATCAAATGTATTATCTAACAATATTTCTGAAACACCAGCTCATTTTTATAGAGCCAGCGGAACTTTACCGAACGAATGAAAAGAAACTTCTGTTAAAGTATTTGCCTCTTACCTCTAAAGTGGCAGTGACAATTTGATTTCCAATTGTAAAGAACTCAGAAGAAAATTCACTAGTCCGTAGGTAGAAAGCTACTAAAGTAGAGAAGATGTGGACCATTGTTTCATCACTAAAAGAATTAATAGCACAAATATTGAAGTGTCGCAAAAATCGAGGAGTAACAGGATTTCTCCCACCGCCTGGAGGCCCCATTGCAGCAAGTAACTGTACATCAACAAGTGTAATTTTAGATGTGTCCTTTAAATCATACCTTGAAAATAAATTGAAATGTGACATTTAGATACTTACAAATATAACACATTTGTTACAGCTTAGACGCATCTATATTACAGAACACTCTGCATGCATAACATATGTATTAAAAATATATATTAAATACTATATTTGTATTATATTTTAACAAAAAACCCAAGAACAACTGGTTTTATAAGTATGCCCCAGTTAATCTCAACACATTATATCAGCATGAAAGAAAGATTATTTGTTTAATCTGGGTTACATAAAACTTGACACAAAATTTTGAGATGAGTATTTAAAACTGTAATGTGGCAAAATATATTATCACTATTCAAGAGGAACAGATATTTGAGCTTGGAATCACAAAAGTAACAGTATTTGAGAAGTGCCTAGAATCACAGAATAATTCAGCCTGGAAGGGACCTCCGGAGACCACCTGTTCCAATCTCCCAATCTAAGCAGAGCCAAAAACCCCCAAAGCAGAAAAGACCTTTAGCTTATTTTTCTTCATGCCTATTGCCAGATCTAATTTCATTGTTATTTTTAAAAAAATAATTTTGCAATATTATTAAAAAAACATTGTGATCTTGGATGACAGTAAAAAACAGCATACACATATATATATATATATATATATATATATATATATATATATATATATAAAATAAAACTACCAATTCACTCTGAAGAGGAAAAAAAAGGAAACAAGGAAGAGCACTGTAAAAATAAAACCAATGAAAAATGCAGACATAAAAAAAAATCCAGGTGTAAAAGAATGATTTTATTAATATATACAAATACTGCTGAAGTACAGCAGTAAAACCTTGTAAAAAACCCAAAATGAATCTGATGATCAGTTTCCTAAATGGAAAAGTCACTTAAAGAGCAACAGAGAAGTTCCTTTAACTTTAAATAATACATTTTTATATAAGCAAACAAAGCTATCTTAACATTTACAAAGCACTTTAAAAGTTTTGAAAGTAAAATTCAAGTGAATAAATAATTATAATAGGAAATGCAGCAACAAAAGTTTCAACTGTAGTTCAAATAATTACCAAAATCCATGGTCAAAGAACTGTCTTAAAAGTTCTATAGGAGGTTGTGCACCATACTTCTCCAAAGCAGGCATATTCATATCATCTACAAAAATAATGCACTTTTTTCCCACTGGAGGGCCAAAGACTCCTTTGTACCTCCTGTCCAGCCTGGCCATAATAATATTCTATAATGTAGACAAGAATATTCAAAACATAGATTAAATAGTCATATAAGTTACTTTTTGAAACCTAAATTTTCTCTTCTACTTACCTGGGTCTGATTGGCACTGATTCGAGCTGAAAAATTAATGAAGAAGGGAAAGTAGCACTCCTTTTCCAAGTTGTTCATTAACTTGTCCTTGACATACACAGATTTCCCAGTACCTGTTGGTCCCACTAAAAGCAGTGGTCTTCACAAAGAAAGAAATAAAACATACAGATTGCAGAAATCTAACAAACTATGAAACAATTACAATTAGAAGTCAAAGGTTTTACTAACTTGCCCTGCTTGTTCTACCCCTAAAAAAATTTTTATTTCTTCTTAAGGCATGTAATGTTTTAACATATTTATATAACCCTCTCATAATATTAGTTTGCTCCTACCACCAATCAAAGACGACAAAGAAAGAGAAATTTCTCATTCCCTCATTCTACTGGCTTTGGCATATGTATGAACATACATGGGAGTTTAATTTCTCCTGCTAGGTCTTGCAGTAGGAGGCTGTTTTATATTTCATTTTCTTATGTCATCTGACCATAGCTAATATTTTGATGTGACTAATCAAAAGAAAAAATATAATTTCATTACCAAAGAAGAAAGATGGTACACAAAAGCTCTGTGGGCTATCATAACATCATTGGAACGAACATACTAAAACTGGATTATAATAACACTTCATAAAACAAACAAACAAACAAACAAACAAACAAACAAAACCAGACTTTAAAGCAACAAATTGTATTGTTTGTAGTAAATGTATATTTTTAACAAGCCAAATAAACTTTGAGGGCTTGATAAAAACAATGAAGTCAATGGAAAGAATAAGAGATATTTCTACCTATGATCAGTATTTTAGAAATTTGCACTGAAGTGACATAACTTACTTTCCATAGGTAATGAAGAGCCCTATCAAATAGCTGTATCGGACTGTATCCATGGTTGGCACTATAATATCTTGAATCTTTAAACTTGTATCACTGTAATTTATATTTTTAATAAATCCATTCCAATGAACCCAACATCCTCTGCCTTTCAGCTAGGAAGAAATACAGATGTAAAATCGAATGGTATTAATTCTATACATATAGAAGGTTGTCTTTACTACTTCACTTTTAAAAAATGAAAATAATGAATGTTAATAAATTAATGAATATTAAATGTTTCAGAATTTCATATATTTAGTTTGCTTCATCTCTCTAATAAAATGTTAAAGTACATATTTAAGCATAGACTCCTTTGTTAAAGGTTTTGTTCAGCCAAACCAAACAAAAACATACAAAAATCCAACAGAAGAATATATTCAAAAATTTAAAAGTGGAATAAAAATCTAACATTTCTAATGGATACTATAAACAAAATTGTAATACAAGCAAACTGCCTATTGACTCAGTATTCTGCTTTCCTCCTAGAGAGTCCACATTTTTCCTCCTATATGAAGCCAGATTTGAATCCATCAGCTTAGCTTTAGCCACAGGATAACTATAATGTGGTAACATTATAAATGTAACTAATGTCTACATCTTGGTATTTTCTAAAATTTTGGTCAGCACATTAGTATTCAAAGAAGAAAAATAAATGGAAAATGCACTGTGAGATTTAATCCAACACCAACAGTATACAACATCCAACAAGCTTTGTAAAGTTAAAATATCCCATCTAGCTATATTTTCTTTCCATTCAGACAGTAAGACTACATTCAGACTACTTCAGTCAATGCAGAAGCAATCAACCATACCTCATACACGTAGTCATATACCAAGCCTTTCTCTTCAAAGGGACACTCCCATTTTCCCACACTCATTGGTATAGGATTTATTCCAGATTTCCCAGACACAGTTTCCCTTAAGAAATTATCAAAAATTATCCTGCTGTCTCCATCACAAGTTCCACCAATGGACCAGATTGTGGCAAAAGCAAAGCAACCCTGCAAGGGCAAAAAAATGAGCAACTGTCTATAAAGTGTTGACATCTTATAAGAACATTGCTTGTACAGTCTGATTAACAAACATAATGCTGAAAAATACTGTTAAGCACATAGGTGTTACAAATTACCCTTGAATAGCCATAAAGAGATTTAGAAGCCTGATTAAAGACAGAGTAAAGAAAAAAACCTTTTTCAAGGATATATACATATGACAAGCATGACAAAGCCTGAGAAGAGTTCAGTCATGTGGTCTCAGGATTTTCCTAATTACAAACCACGATCTAGGAATTTTCTAATTCAATATTAACTAAATACTTTTACATTCTTCAGTTTTCTTCAGTTTCTCATAAGAACAGTCATATAAGGTCAGATAAGAGCATCCAACTAATATAACTCTCAGAAAACACTCTTCCCAAGGAAATTTTGCTCAAACAAGCCAATCAGTTTTACAGGAATATTTATTTCCTTTGATGGAAATGAGATACTTTGTTTTATCTAATTACCTGGTTAGTTAAAAAGCACATTTAACAAAAACACTATTTATCCCAGTTAATTGAAAAAATTGTAAAATGTTTAATAGTATTTGTTACTTGTAAGACTTCTGTCTCATCTAGGCATCTCCAAAGTTTAGGGGAAAGAAGCAAGGAGGTAGCAAAATTAAAGTTGTTTTGATTAGTCCAATTATTTTTTAAGACCAGCATATGCAGAAACAGATACAAATTTTTCTACAGGTTAAAAAAACCAACCATAATCCATGTACGGATGTTTCTGTTGGTGGGATCTTCTTGCACAGTTTGACAAATCAACATTTCAAAAAGCCGTGTAAGAGCTACTACAACATTGGTATTGCTTGTAGGTACCAGTTCCTAAGAGATACAAAAGGATGGGAATTATACTTTACGTGTTCACTTAGTTTATCTTTTGGAGCCAAAATACTAAAATAATTAGTTCATTAGCTAATTCTGAACACTGACTTATTCACAAGATCATTTGCCCTCCTCTACCCTTGAAATAAGACTTTTAACAACCATGTTCACAGCTACCATGTGACCACTACAATTGTACATCTTAAAACAAAAAAATCCCACAGAAGTAACTACAGCAATACATGAGCAAAAGCCTAAGCACTGTATCACAGAGTTTGCAAGGAACTAGATGTATGTTTCCCCTAACACATAAAAGTACTTCCCTCTTCAACATGACATCTTTAAAGAAAAAAATATATGTACAAAATTCTCTGGGTAAGAATTTTCACTCAGTGCTTTAAATGCATACTTTACTTTTGAAAAGAAGAAAACTATGATCAACTTACAAGTCTTACCTAACATTCTCATTTTAATGCTCCAAACTGGACCCAAGAGCTGTCTTTCTCAAAAACAACAGGAGACCAACATGTACTTGTCATGAGAGAATAGTCCCTGCTGACCAAGGGTACCAGAATGGAAATGGCCATCTAGCTAGCGCAGGAAAAAATGGCAAAAAATACCTTGCACTGTTTCTGACGGAGTCTTAAAGATGGTGGTATTAACCAATCACAAAGTCCCTGCAGAAGATCTTGATGTCCCTTTAAGTGAAGAGGCTCGGGCAGTTTATTTAACCAAGAGGTAACAAGTGGCCTCCAGCCCAGCTGAGAAGGTTCCAAATAAATCATGCCACAACGACTGACTGTAGCAGGCTAAGGAAAAATTGTAAACTCATTTTGTTATACGTTTAATGTACTGAACTTTGTTTTATATTTTCATTAAATTCAAAACTTACTGATGCCTGGGAAAGATCCATTGTTTCAAAAATAAGATTCATCTGAAGGGACATTTGGATGATTTCCCCACTCATCAAACAAAGCTTTAATAACAACAACAACAAAAAAAATCACAAGCAAGATTAGAAAAAAAATTAGCTGTAAATTACACTTTCTTTCACAGGAGAGTTCTGTATGAAAATCAGCAAAACCAAGTATACCAAAGGTAAGGTCAACCACATAAAATGTTTAATCACTTGAAGCAATAATTTTTTTTTCAAGCTTTAGCGAAATTCTTCATTTAAACCATAGTACTCTACATTATCTACCAGTAGGTTCATTACAGGAAACTATCAATCTTGCATATGACAGGATAAAGAAAAGACAGCAAGCAGAAAGGATATCTGCTGCTATTGTTGCTGATAGTAAGCATTCCATCTGGAGACTCATCATTCCTATTTATTAAATTAAAGTCTAGATTGAGTATTTTGACACACTATCATACAGAAATTAAACTTAAAATGTCATCTTTAGTTTTATAGTCACATTGAGATTCCTAAGGCCTATCTTCAAAGGTGCTATAAGGTTACAACTTTTGATTTCAGAAGTAATCCGTTTTGAAAATATAACCCTTTGTGTCTTGGGATTGTCTTTAAATGTAAGTGCCTAAGTTTGTGCAAGTTTTGAAACTGTGGGATTTACATTACATATAATTAAATTTAATTTTTAAAATTTAAATTTCAATTATTTATGTTACAAACTTACAATATAACATTAAGGAAAGACTACACAATTACAGCAGTGATTTGATTCTGTGATTATGCTTCCAATAAAGTAATGTAAAAAAAAAAAAAAAACAAACAAAAAAAATCACAATGAAAAAAAGCTTACAACCTGTTACTAAGGCTACCTTGCACTTGCTTTTTTCAAATGCCAGGCACCGCTGTTTGCAATTGTGGTTTTATAGGTATTTTCAAAATGTCACATTATTTTATTTAGGCATCTATTTCTGTTGACTGATACCTTTTTGTTGTCATCCAGAACTGTGTTCATGCTTTCTATCCACAGAGTATCAATTGGGCCATCAAAGATAACCCATTTGCGTTCAGGAGTCTCAGATAATGCAAATTCTCTGAAAGTATTAGCTATTACACCATCTGTCCACTAGAGGGGGAGAACATAGGAATGACAAGTAAAAGATAATATTTAGAAATACTTCAATTTAAACCACAAGTAACAGAAAAACCTTCCATTTCCTTTTGATTATTGCTCTCTTTTAATTATTCTTCTCTTGTTCTCCAGAGAGCAGAACATAACTTTGTAGCTTCACTAAGGGTCATGCAACATCTGCAAATTTTAAAATAGTGGTGTTTTTCACTTTTAAAAATATTGTAAAAAACAGAAGACCGGCAATTCAATTTACAGAAACTTAGAAGCACTTCTGCTATGTCTTGCATCTCTGTCTCCTCAGAACCACTCTAAGTTTCACTGTTTCACATCCACTTCTTCATATTATTCCTTCTCCAAACTGATGTTTCACACTTGGGGACCCATGAGCTCCTAAATTTTTCTAGGTAGAGTTTTTGCATTACTTTGATTATACTGGTTAGGAATAAGCAGATAAATGAATACAGTTAAGTTTGGGATGAATTCCTAGCATGGATGCAACTATATTAGGACAATGATCCTCAGAATGGTTATCACTTTTTTTGTGCATGTATTTAAACCTATATAACTGCATATGTACTTGGTACTGCATTTTTTTTTTTTTTTTTTTTTACACACTCATTTAACACAAGCCATAAATGTATTAGCTAAAACTTACAATTGTGTTCTCATCTGTGTTTAAAATCATAAAATTATGAATTCAGTGGTTTACTACTGAGAATAATGGAGGTCTGACATATACAGGAAAAGGGGAAATAAAGAAAGCACTAGAAATACTACAAAGCAGAAAAGACAGACAGGATTATTAGCTCCTAGTCTTAAGACCATACTGGTATGTTTGCTTCTTTTTCTTAAAACCAAACCAGTAATTTAATTTATAGCACAGCCCTATAAACAGTGTCTGGAGTTCAGGGAACAGATGAAGAAATGCTGTCTGGAACTGGGACTTAAAATCCAGAACCAGAAACCTTGTAAACTGCCTTTTCTGTCCCCTGAAAACAACTGTGAGTGACACGATGAGTTAATCTGAAGTTAGAACATACTTACAAAGTGCACCCATACAAACCCCATGAAAACCAAAGCAGGTGAGGAAGAAACAGATCAAGGTGGGCAATTACTACACACTATTTTTAAAACATACATTACCTCATGGGATACCATATCAAACTGCCCAAAAAGCTGACCCATAGTGATTGATTTTGGATTCACAGTTCTAAAAATTACTTTTTCTTCTTCACCATAACCACGCTCTTTCATAAGACACAGTGTATCTGCCAACACATGTAGAACTTTGGTCTTCCCAGAAAAAGGTTCCCCTACAAGCATAAAGCTGTTAGATGGAGAAAAAAAATGCTATTAATAAATTTGTCTTGCAATTTAGATTTTTACAGACCCCATGAAGGCCAACAGCATCCCTCATAGTTTAAAGCTAATTTTCACCTAATTTTCAAAAAGCAGAGCAAGTAACTCTGGTTTGTATATATAAAACACCATTTAGGCAAAACCAGTTAATTTGCACATGCAAATCTGATTGCACAGCCACTGTACACAAGTTGGCCTCTAAAACATAAACCACAGTAGATCATTTGCCGAATCAAAGATTACTTTCTAGTTTCTTTTCAGTCTAGCAAGAGTTTGTAACGAAGTTCTGGAAGAACACAAACAGTAGGAACGTGTACTACACACACATACAACACACACCCCCTACCCCGCCCCCCCGCCTCAAATCATCAAATTATCTTCACCCTCTTCTCAAAATATTTTTTTAGTCACCCAGCAGAAGGATGCAACTATAACAATGTCACACTGAAAAGATTAATTAACGAGCTTATTAACAATCATATGGCTAATGTCATATTGTATTTTCTCCACACAGTTGCTATTCAGTAATCAAAGCTAGGAATAAAATGCCAGAGATCTGGTAACTAACATTTTAACAGAGACAAACTTTTACAGTCCTAAGTCTTCACCATACTGATTATCTGCACCTAAAATCATTATACAGGTGAGGCTACTTCTGATATCAAGAGCAGTAAAATTCCCCAGCCATACGGCCACAGAATTTTGGTACATGTAAAAGCAGTATTAGTGATCAACTGTTCCAACACAAATAGAAACATTTTGCCACCCTTAAGACCTTTTACACTTGATATAAATAACCACTATGGTACAAGCCAAAATTACAACAAATACTGCTTGTGAAACAGTAATGAGATTCTTACCCATGTCTAACAATCATCATTTCGTATGTCTGTATCATTTTCTCAATAAAAGCTTTTACAGGTTGCACGTTATGTCGAGTGCAACATTCACTGGCACATTCAAGAAAATCCTAAAATAAAAACAGATCATAATCTTATCATTGCTACAATTTAAATTACTGTCTTGGACTACAGTAGAACAGTTTATGCTCATCAATAACAGTTTTAAATTCATTAATAATGGAAAAACTATTAATCAGAATATAGCAAACATCCCTGGGGGAAAAAAAAAAATCACTTCTGCACTTTACACGCTAGAGCAGGAGTTAAGTAACATTTTAATCTTGAGAAGGCAGCATATCACCATCAGGAAACCAACAATGTGCTTTGGAACAATACACTTTTAAGAAGACTCTAGTATTTACTGGAAATTTTTAAAAAGTTAATCCATTTTGTCTTTTCCAACATGCTCATCATCTTCCCAACCATCCTCCTACAAAGGAGCCATGCTTTAATCATTGATATAAATAAAACACAAACACAAAGCTAAAGCTCAATCTCACTTAATTTTGTCCAAAAATTAGGAAAGAAATCAGCAAAAGACCTTAAAACTTCATAAATCTACAGGTCAATTTCTGATCTGTAGGATGCCTTACACAACCCTTCTGGATGTAAGGGAACTCAGATGTGGATTATAATCAGAACAGAAGAATTTTCCTCGGTACTAAGTTTCCTTGCAAACATTCAGCAATTTTTCTTATCTTGCAGTAACTCACAAATTAATGTATTAACTACACTTGGTTAAAACCAAAACAAAACACCACAAAACAGCCCACAATGATTATGACCAAGGAAAAATGACTAGTACACTTACTCTGTAGTCTGCTTTGGGAAGCTTGATTCCAGGAAATAAATCACTAGCTATACCCATGAACAGAGGTATATCATGTGACAAAAATTTGGGCTCATTCACATCCTTAATTGATCTAAGAAGCTAAAGGAAACAAATATATATTTACTGTTCTTACTAAAAACACAGAATACACTGTTCAGCAATTAAAATAATCTAATAATCATCAATTAAATGGTGCCTTTGATAAGCAGTTAAACACAACTGTACAATCATCAGCACAGCACTGGAAAGCACAGTATGTATTTTATTTTCTTCATTTCACAAACGAAGAAACATGGATCAGTGCTGTGACAAGACGTGGTGGGACTGCCTTCAGAACTGCCTGCATCTGTAAAATTCCTTAAGAATTATTTCCTCAGGAACTCACCAATATATCTTCATCTTCCGTCGGAAATTTCAATTTTAGATTCCCAGCAGCCA
Organism: Athene noctua; assembly: GCF_965140245.1. Classification (NCBI taxonomy): domain Eukaryota; kingdom Metazoa; phylum Chordata; class Aves; order Strigiformes; family Strigidae; genus Athene; species Athene noctua. The sequence goes on along the minus strand of NC_134046.1, from coordinate 14,506,675 downwards.
CCAACACAGCTTTAACTGCTCGCATACCATAGTCATAGTGATATTGAGAGGAAAGCTGTTCTGAACAAAGCCTGTAGGTCATTACTATCTTCACTGACAGTGACTTAGCATTCAAAAATCCGTATGAATAGAGTGAAACTTCTGCTATCAGGGCATAGTTAGGAACCATCATGGCTACTGTTCGGAAAAGAACCTGAAATACATACCCAAAGAAGTATCTTTAAACAATTAATTGAGGAATGGAAAGTTATCTCAGAGCTTTTGCAGACGATGGATCAATACTCATCTCATAACAACATTTCTAACCAAAACCCATGGCAGCATTTTAAATAAAGTACTGTTTAGCATGATTAGGTAAGATGTGGATCATGAAAACAGTTATGCTGGAAAGCAGTGGCCTGCAGAACATTTGGGAGCAAATGAAATAGAACTATCAACGTTTGCAGCTTATGACTCACTAGGAAGCTAATGTGAGATGGATCTTGATGGCAGCTTAATGTACGATCCAGCGCAGAACGGACAGTCTCTCCCAGCTCTTTTCTCTCATCACTGTCTCAAGAACGCAGTTTGGCCCTTACACTGATACATCTAACACAGCAGTAAGTGAAGGAAGGTGTTGTACAGGGCAGGTGAGAGAATGCACTTCCTTTCTTTAAGTACTCTGCAGCTGCTATACTCTTCATGATGCACTAACTCTGCTTTAAGTTAGCATTCACAGGACAGTTCCCACTGAGGCAACTTACTCTGGCCCAGTAGCTCTGTGCCACGTTGAGCCTTAAGGAACAGATGCTGTTCCAAAAGGCTCCAGACTACTTTGCTAAAGCCAAGCCTCTGCAGTGAAACAGCTAGTCTAGTCAAAACAATCCCCTCAAAGATGTCATTTAATCAGGTAATCTAAGAAAATTCATTACATGTATTAAGTGTGGTTCTCTAGCACTTCTTTTAAGTAAGACTATAATAAATGCAATGTGAAAGTACTTTCTTAAAGCATTTTTTCCAACATACTCCTCCATCTTAAAAAAATAAGCATCCAAATCTTATCATCTACCCACAGCCCGACACTTGCCAGTTTACTTGCTGCAGCATTACAGCCTTTGGCCTAGAAAAAGAATAATGAAAAACACTAATAGACACAAAAAACTAAAAAACCAATTCAAATTCCTTCAAAAACACTTAGGGGGAAAAAAAAAAGGGGGGGGGGGCTTAGTACGTGTAAATCATGTAACAAGTATATGTTATATTCCAGGTAGTACAGTCTGAATTAATACCAGCAGGACACATGTCCCTCGTTTTCTGAAAAATTCATTCTTAAGCAAAAGCATGTATTTTATTATTTTACCTTCAGATTATCTGGAAGTTCAGAACGTCCCGCATAACCTGGATTCATAGTAATAGCTACAAAACAGTTGGGGTTAAGCTTCAGTTCAGTTCCTTCAAAAATAAATGTTTCTAGCTTTATCTGTATGGCTCTCTGGATGCAAAGGATCTGCTGTGCCACAACAGACAGTACTTCCAGTTCAATGCGATTGAATTCATCAAAACATGCCCATGCACCTGATGAAGCCAAACCCTTGAAAAACTGAAAATGAAGAAAGACAGCAATAATATTGCTAACATAATCTTAGAAGATTCAAAAGAAACCAAGATTATAATGTTAGAAATTTAATTACATGAAAGATACAATTATAATAATATCTGAGCCTGTTTAGAGCAAAGATCAGTGATGTAATGAAGAACAAAGTCTTTTCTTGGTTCTAAAGAAAGCTAAATCAGAAGATCCTGATCCTGTGAACTCTTGTTTCTTCCATGTTTTAGTTAGGAATTTAATAGGATTTCAGAAAGCACAGGAAATTAAACATGTGTAGAGACCAGTATATAGTGTCCAAGGGCAGCAGACCACAGGTGTCACATTTATTTAAGTATCTCTGCAAAGTATGTACCCTACAATTTTTACCCTAAAAAATAAACCACAAAATACATTTATTTTCTATTTACCTTTCCCATGGCCAAGTAATCAAGGCCATCAGAGCAGTTGAAGACAACACACTGAACAGCAAGAGCTTTAGCCAAATCTTTGGTGGTCTCTGTTTTACCTGTCCCTGCTGGACCCTCTGGGGCACCACCGAGGTTTGAGTAAAAGGCTCCAATCTAAGAAACAGGAATAGTTTATGAAAAGTATTAGTTCTTCATTCATAAGAAATTACTCAGAACTAAAATGTTAAATTAAATTACACTGTAGCATACTGTCATTGTATCTAACATTAAAAGTATAGTTACACTAATTAAGAAATAATCTGAAATTTACTTACAGATTGGAAATACATACAAGAAAACTGAAATTTGACTCTAACAGAGAGTTTAGTTTTATTATCATTATGACCATGCTTACTCAAATTTTATTGGACCCAATCTTTCAGTTCTTGCTTAGATACATCTTTCAAATGAAATTTGATGCAATTATTTGGTTGCTACTCTTTCTATCTCTCTTTCTCCTTTAATATACTTTTTTCCTCTTTTCATTTTCTTCCCACGCTGCCTCTCTTTGTTGCATGTATATTCTATTGACTATTCCATATTCTCTCCTATATTCCACTGGAGTAGGAGGAAAATCTGACAGCAAAAATTAAAGTTGCAGACTCTGAACAAAAACTCAGATGTGTTTGGCTTCCAAACCACAGTTACAGTGCCACGTCTATATTGACAAGATAGACAATGTCAATACTGTATTAAAACCTTTGTGGGCAAAGGACAAGAATTCCATTTGCCACAGTGCCAGACTTCCAACTACTTTGCTCCAAGATTCAAGGTCTGCGAGCCTAAAAATGAAACAGACTACCAGATGCATCACCTTCTCACACCAAAGTACCTTGATGTTTTGACAAATAGGTATCATCATGTACAAACATACCATAAAATTGAAGCTACAAAGAGGACCAAAACAAATTAAAATCTTTGGATACATCAGACCTTTTCTTTCTTAAGCCCTGTGAAGTTTGTGATTAGATGTCCACAGCATGAAAATTACCATCTTACAACAGGAGGAGGATGGGTGCCTAGTAAAACTTGAAACCATACTCCAGACAAATAAACTGCAGTCAATGATAGTCAGAAAAGCTATACCTGAGATGACTTTGGTAACTTTCAGTTGTCAGGTTAGTTGAGGATAGATCAGTATGATAATAAACACCTCTAGCAAGAGTAGGCATACTAAAAAGTTGCCAAACTGTTGTACCAGTCTTAGGAACAATATGATCACAAGTGGATGCTTTTCCACTTCATTTAGCAACCACAGAACATCAAAAAAGGATTTTGTTTTCTTGTAATCTAGACAGCAATAAAAATACTGGGCATTTTTTCTGTTTCTATTTTAAAAAACACATCCACAACAGAACAATCCACTAAAGTTTCCATCATGTTGGGCTGTCCAGATTTGTTGTTATAAATCAGTTTAATGTTCTATATTCTATAGAAATTACAGTCTTTGAAAACCGCATTTTAACAGAAATACCAGAGTCTGACAGCAACTGCAAGCCCTAGAAGTATGGCTGTAATGAACGGTGTAAGAAATACTATGCTACAGTAAATAGAGTATTTAATAGCACTGGTGGAAGATCATACCAAGGTGCGGTAACACCTGTCTGTAAGAGGAGTAATGACAAGGCGTGGTGAGTTTCCAAGGTATTCATAGGCATATTTTACATTGCAATTAATGATGCAGACACGAACATTCTCAAATTTCCAATAATATCGTAGTTGTGCAAGCCACTGAAAGTCTGTTTCACTCTGCACGCCTGATAAACACAGAATTGAAAGCAATCATAAAAAATGTTTTAGATAACTGGATTATCTATTAGGTTTAAATTTAAAACAGCTTTGAAATTATTAATGTTGATGCTCACCTCCAAACACATTCATACCTTAATACTGTTGTATTTTAGGCAGAAAAATCAGATTAGTTAACTATTTTTAATTAAGACACATGTGAAGTAAAATGTTTTAAAAGATAATTACCGCTTTCTATCATTTCCATGAGGACGTCTCTAGCATGAACATCAATAGTAACCAAGGCACCCAGTGTAGTCCTTGTTTGCTTTGACAGTTTTCCTCTTACCAGCTCTACAATATCATTAAGTCGAAGCTGAAGCGTATTGCAATAGTCCTTTAAACCCTAGAAGAAAAAAGGTAATTATGAAACTGATCATATGAGTTTCAAGCATTCCAGACTTCTTCATGTTGACTATATACCTTAACAGAGATTGCCTATTAAGCCATTCTTTTACATTGTCATGTTTTTGCATCAATTTCTCTCTCATTCACAGTTATGCATTTATGTTGCAAAGCTATATTTTAATCTGTGCTTGCTCTAAACAAGAGTATGCGAGTACCTGAATCAAAGGTATAAATCACTGTACATTAATTAATGTATATCAAACTAATATGCTGATCATTTTACAAATGTTATTTTCATTGTAGAAAAATATTTGATTAAGTGAAATACATTAGCTGAAATGAAAAATTAATAAAGATTTTTTAAAAAGATTGTGCATTACAAAGTACCTCTGGTCCACTGCAAAGAACTTCGTGTACCTCACTTGTCCAGAACATTTGAGACACACATAATACTACTTGCCCAGGCCACTCCAGAACCCATCTTTTTCTCTCAGTCTCTAGATATGCCTGAAAGAGTTAAATACAGTATACAATGTCAGTGCATATTTATCATCATGTAAACCAGAACATATGTGATCCTATTAATATTCTTTGCTAAAAAATATTATTTTCCTATTTTCAAAGGCCAAATGAATTTTTAAATGCTCTTTTCCTCTTAGATCTGCAATTTTTAATCAAATAATTTAAAAAGTTCTAGCAATTATTTTTCCATATTATGTAAATATTCACAATTTGCTAACTTCCTACAAAGAAACATTTCCTGGCTAATGATTTTTTTTTTTTTTATGAGAGAGCAAACATATTACAAGCACTGTATTTCTAACTTGTAATTAAATTAAAAAAAAAAAAAACCAACTCTTGTGTTCAGGGAGAATTTTAAGAAGCCAAGAAACAGCCTTAAAGTAAAGGTCTATTTTTGTCACAGTTATTAAATTATTACAAAGCTCATACCATTCTTGATCTAGCAATAACATCATGTATACTCTTCAGCATAATATCTTCTACTTGAATTAACCACTTCTCCACTGCACCTCGAGCTTCAGAAGTAGAAATGGTTGAAATCAGCTCTACACACTCGCCTTCAGAACTATACATTGCTTTAATATCCAAATTGGGAAGGAAATGTAGTTTAGCAATGCCTTCAAAACACTTCTTCAAGTGAGGCTGAACTCTGACTGGATCCTTAGTCTCTGACAGGATCTCCAACATTTCGTCATTAGACAAGAAAAAGAAGCTAAAAAAAAATTTAGAAAAATGAAACAAAGAAGTAGTGAACTATATTATCAAGGCTGACACTTTAAAGGCTGACCTTATTCACAACAAAATAAACATTCAGAAGCTTTGTTTTTTAAATAGTCAAAACTCATACCGGGGAAAGAGGAGACGTTTTTTCTCAAGATAAGCATTAAGCCCTTTCACGATTTTGTCAAGAAGCTCATTACAGTTCTGAAGCTTCTCCAATAATCCTACCAGGGAAGTAGCAACAAGAACCTGTAACAACAAACACATGCAAACTGTAAGTTATAAACAAGATACTTAAACAGTGGAAGTTATTCGAATAATGTACAACATGGCTTTGTTCCTAGAAACCCTAGGTAACTCATGTAGTAGTTCATTGTATATATTCTGAAAACAAAACCATTGACAAAAACCCCCAAAACCAAACAAAACAAAAACCAAAAAGAGAAGAGAAGCTACTGTTTCCTTTTAATACTGTATACTGTGTATTTTCCTTACCTTTGGGTCCTTGGCACAATACTTCATAATATCTCTCCAGTGTCTATCCACAGTCTGGAAGAGATGTCCCTCTTCTGGCATCTGTTGCATAATATCCTCAGAAGAAAAGATGGGTTCTAAATAAAGCCACTGTGCTTGCACTTTCAGCCATTCATCAATAATATCCTGAATTTGAATTAAGCGATTTTCCCATTCCTTAATAAATATTTAAAGAATGTTACCTTAATATTTCAAACAACTAATGTTAGAGAGAATAAATACAGCAAAGGTAGACACTGTGGTACTCTAGTTCCTAAGGATAAAATAAAGATGTCTACCAGTAAACAAAAGAAAAATATTTTGGAGTATTTAGGTTCTTCCACATATACAAATGTCCAAAGGAGTTCAGAAAGTTTAACTTACCTGAAAATGAATTTTCAAAAATGCAGTTATCACTTTGGTGCTGTGATCTTTTAACAAGTTAATGGTTAAGCAATACCTAGGAGGCTACCAGTGACCAATTCCAATTCATCTTCCCACAGCAAGGAGCTGTTGGTTGCAGCTGGATTACAGCAGGGACACAGGAGTACCAGAAAGGCCACACTAGATCACAGGAGAGACCTAGCCAGCCCAGTATCCTGTCCCTAAAGTGGACAATAGCAGATACCTCTGGAAGAGGCTGGTGAGGCTGCCTGTAAAGGGTAAATACTATTTATATTCACTGAGTCTGCCTGAACATGATTTCCTACATAAACCAACATAGAACTAGGGAGGGTAACTGCAAAGCAATTTCACCAGATCTTCTGTCAATAGTGATGGTGTTAACACCACAAAGACTACTCTAGCCCTCAAAATACAAAAGCAGGTGTAAAGCCAACCCATCATTGTTCTGAGTCCTGATTAAAAAACCTTCTCCCAGCCCTCAAGAAGTTTTCTTGCCCAGATAAGAACACTATAGTTCAAATTTTGATTCCAAAACTCAAGGATTAAATCACTAGATGTTCTTATTAACAATAATAAAAACATAATTTCCAGTTACTAAGAGGCAAGGTTAAAGACTAACAGAAAGAGTGATTTTGCAAAAAATGAAAAAAAAACCCCAGTCATGTTCTCTTGGTTGCACTTGAATCTGAACAGAAATAATGTGAGGAGGACTTATATGAACTCAAAAGAATCTTGCTGAAAAATCAATGAAAGCATTTCATTAAGTCAAACAATAAAGCTGTTACACAGTTGGCATACTCTTGCATTACAGTTATCCTGCAAATAAAAATGGTTAAAAAAATTAAAAATTATTAATCATACCCTGATTTCTTTGTCAAATGGTTTAATGAAAGGTGATCCTCTCATTGTCTGAGTTTTCATAATCTGATCATCGAGAAGAGCTTGAATCTCATCCACTGAAGACAGAATATGAATACCAGTCTCACAATACACACTTGTATTGAAGGAAATTGAACTCCAGGTTTCCATCATGGCATGCATTGCTTTCTCTAAGGAAAATTCCTACAGTTTAAAAAGAAAACAGTTTATTTTAGTCACTGCATTATTTTTTTTCCAGCTCACTAATTCAATATATAAGCTCATCTAGCTGAATAAGCTATTTTGCTCTAACAACATAAATTAACTTCTTGCTATTATTTTTCTTAGTATATTGTTTTGTAGTGCACAGAGAGCAGTACACTTGAGAAATACTAATGATGTAACATGAGATACAAATGTTTGCACACTCACTGTTATCATCTGATGGGCCAAAGTCTTACCAAATCTCTTTTGTTGCATAAGGGAAAAAGCAAAAAAATCTAGTAACCCATAAAAGCAATCACTAAGAGACCTGATGTCATATTTGTCACTATCAAATCTCTGTGCTTACCTTGCTTGCACCTACACTTATAGCTTCAAACTCTTCCAAATAAGGGCCTAGATTCTGCTTTAAAACTTTTCTCAGGGTAGTTCCAGAGTCTGGTGTTAAATCATATCCTACTATATTTGATATCTGCTGCCAATGACGAGCTCTCATGCCAGGGTTACAAAGGATAGTCACAGTGGGAATATTCTCCTAATTGAGGAAAAACATTTATAAGCTAAATATCGTGATGTGCATTACTTCTTTAAAATCATCTTTTATGTGCATTTAAAATTCTGCTGCAGTAGTGGATGACATGAAAATTTTTCTGAAAATGCAGATGAATCCATTCAGTTATCCATTCCATTTCTAAATACTGTAGTAAATTACTGAAGAAGAAATATAAAACTATTAAGCACAGTCTTAGCAGAAAAAAGGAACAAATTTTCAGCTATATTAAATTTAGCTTCCATTAACATATAGTCCCATTTCAAAATCCTCAACTACATCCTTAAATGTTTCTCTGCATACAAAATTTATTTTTAAAGAGTGTTCTACTCTGCATGCTGAATTTAGCACTTGTCCCTCGGCATCAAATATTAATATCCCTCATATTTTCTTACCTTAAAGTCTTTAATTTGCTCCAGAACTGAAGAACACATAAGAGTTGGATTTGCCTTTCTTTCTTCTTCTGTGTCCTCTTCTACAGTTTTGTGTTGTGGTGTCTTTTTCAGCTCCTGTTGAATTTTCTTCTGCTTTTGTTGGAAGATCCTTGACACTTTGTATATCTCTCTATAAAACTCATCGACCTCGGCCTCCATGCTTTCTCCATCTAATTCCAAAAAGGTACCATCCATCCATCTGAGAAAAACCACAAAGTTAGAAAACAGAATAACAAACATAGTCCACAATTAATTAACACTTTGTTTTCCAACACAAACAAGATGTAGATTAATAGTTATTTAAACTAGAGCAAAGCTGCTCTTTCCAGTTATTGTCATTCTGTGCAAAATTCTAATGCACAACTAAAGGTGGTTTGATCACACTCTTCTGCGTATTTGTGTAATTCTCTCAAGTCAGTCACATACTGAAACAAACTAACTACGTGGATTGAGAAATATTTAAGTTAAGCTCTGGATAGAGATCAACATATGACATCAAAATATACTAGGCCTTTGTATTACAGAAAAACCTATACTTTCTTGCCATATCATGTTATAACTTCCAAAGAGTGGAGGAACTGGTAAACAAATCTCACTTAATTTAGACTCAGACATACTATAGTTTTTGTGGTAGGACTGAGCCACCAGATAGCAATGTAATCATTTGATCACATCTACATGGCATTTTGGACAGCCATTAGGTTAAAAATGGTTGACATTACATCCAGATTGTGAGCTTTCTAATTGAAGTTCTTCCTTTTCTGGTATACAAAGTGGCTCATAACCAACCAAATTTTTTTTTTTCCCTAACACATTTCTTTCATGGAATTTGTTTTATGATAGGCTTCACCAGCATGACCAATACAATTAGAACCCGGTATGCGATATACTCCTTTGCGTTACATTAAAAAAACCCCAACCTGACATTTTTTCTAGATTCATTAAAAGTAACAACCTTGATATGCAAGTTATGTTACTATTATACTTGGATTGCTAATAACAAATAACTGTTTATAAGAAAAATAATCCATATTCTACATCTGACATGAACAAGAGCAGCATGAGCATTTTTCCCACTCTCCCTCATTTAGCTTCAGGAGCTGAATTACCTTTTTTCTGTTCGTTGCCATTTCAGTATAAGATGAAAGAGTTTCCGATATGGTTCAATCTCAGCTTTTAAGCCATTGAGAAGTGGGAAGTCACTCAGTTGCCATTTGAGCAGAGCCTCTTCTTTATTAATAACAGCTACTCTTTCATCAGCCTCCTGTATGCATTTCTGTAATGACCTCAGGTCTGCCACATACTGAAATCAAATAATTTTATGTCTTGAAATGATAATTAAATTATGCTCTTAACAGCTATCAAAATAAGATATCAAACTATAATAGGATTTTGTATCTCTTAAAAATTTAGAAAATGTGTTAAAACTTGTCTTGTCCTTGAGTAGACAAACTGTGAAGAACCTAGATTAACACCAAGAAAAATAAAGTTGGTTTTATCATTACTGAATTTAAGAGTATAAAACCATTTTCAAAATGTTTGAGCTTTAAAATTCACTGTTCAGAAGGCAGGCATATATGTTTTGGTTTTATGTATCTAAAATGTCATAAGGGCAACTGGGACTTTTTAGTTTAGGATTTCTGTTTTGTGTTCAAAATGGTTTGTTTTTAAAAAACAAAATTACTAAGTACAACTGCGATATGCTCCAGTTAAAGCGCAAAACATGCTCTGGCAATTATAAAATACTTCTAGAAATTTGCAAAGCTTTGGAGACAGTGGTCTTCTCTTCAATAGCAGAAAAATGAAATTTTGAGGTTCATTCTTAGAAGATAGTTTTTTTAAAAATAATTTTTTAAAAAACCAAACTGCTACCAACCACTCTAACCTGATATTTTTTTCTTCAGTTCCTCAATATGTCAAAAACAGTGAAGAAAATTCTGATCCCACTGAAGTTATTTGCAAAGAATGTCACTAGGGCCAGAATTCCATATTTCATACAAACCAGAGTAAAAAAATCATTCACTTTATACATCTGTAATATCTCAGTCCTTACTGGGATTACCTGCCAGCCAATTTAAGCACAACTTTATAGTAAACTTTCCTTTAAGTCAAATGTCATTGCCAATGAAGCACAAAAGGAGGGAGGCAGAGGTCATTTTATGAGTTTGTCCACTGTGGCAAGAGGATAACAAATATTTTAACAAGTGTGAACTGAAACAACTGATTACTTTTAATTCTAAGTTTTTTACGTGACTCCTGTACATTAAACATAGAAAACATTTTGACCCTTTTTACACTAAATGTTAATCAGACCTGTTGCATGCAATCCAGTTCTGAGTATTCCTCAAACTCTGTCACAGAACGTGTCAGCTTGTCTAATTCCACCATCAGTTTCTCATGTTTATCTATTAGTTCTTGCTCTCTTTTACATTTGGACTGTTCAATCAGCTACAAAACAATAGATTTTTTTAAAATGGTAAAAAAAAGCAACAAAAAAAGTGGTTGTAAGTCCTTCCAATGATTAACATACATAGTATCATCTAAATTATATGTTTAGCACAGAGAGACAGAAAACAAACAACACAGATTAGATATTATCCTTACAATAATTAAAATGTCTTAAGGAATTGCTCTCTCTATGTCTCAAGTGTGTGCAACCTCTGTAAGTTAACATGGAACACTTATCTCAATAATCATAACAGGATTGCCTTAAAGGCCTCCTTCAGTGATCAGACAAAAGATAGTAAAGTATTACAGGAAAAAAAATAGAGATTCTCATCTTTGGGATTCAGTAGTTTACTGCCAAAAGAAGATATCTACAGTTGTTGAAAGCCAATGCTATCCCACATGTATCTACTGCTGCAGAAGGCAGAAATTCTAAAACATAAGACCACTCTAAAGTACCAGGTCTGCACAGAGAGGGGTTATTTTTAAGGTACCAAACAAGAAATCAACCAAGGCAGAAGAGATCTCCTAAGACAAGGACACCTACTGCCATGCAAAAATTGTGAAGCAGACAAACAGAACATCTGCAAAGGAGGAACCAGTCGTTTCCTGCTGCAGTAGAATAAGAATTGATTAATATCTGAGAGTATAAAATCCTAAAAACTTGTAAAATTATTCTTGTCCTCAAGCTTTATCAATGCAAGTTGTTAGACAGTCAGCTACAGAGAGATACAGCCCTGAGGGACAATTTCTAAGTCAGATTCACTCTGTACTACCATTATCATTAAAAAGAATTTGAACAAGCATCATAGACTCTCTGTGTACAAGTAGCAAATTAATTTCACTCATTTAGTTTTCGGGAATTAAAGAATGATAACATGCAAACAAAATGTTTTACAGACATAGCAGCCTCCCAGCTGGGTATGTTTTAAGTCAGAGGCAATTTACTGCCCCTGGACATTCTCCTTAGTATCTAGATAAGACTTAGTGAAAGAGAAATTCTTAGTTGTGATATTTAAATTATACTGATATTTTTATTTTTCTTAAATGCTAATTATTAATTTTTAAACATTTTTAGAAGACATTATTAAATCTATGCTGAATTACTACAGAAAGGCAAGAGAACACCAAAAGTCTTGATTTACTCTATCATAGCCAGAAAGAATTCTAGCAAAATGAATACAGACAAGTGGAAGAAAATAAAAGTAATCTACAGTCACACAGAGAAAATTAGATGTTGCATATTTTTCTATTAATGACTGCTACCTAAACCCCACAATTCCCACTGTTCTTTTATTGACAGAACAAAATAACATTTTAATTAGATGACTTCCTGTCCAGAGCACTAACTCTTATTAAGGGCCTGGCAGTTACATTTTCAATACTAGTCGACTGCAGTGTAGTGAATTTTCACCTTCCTATGAATTATCTAGTACTGACCACAAACAAATTGCAATAATAAGACTTGCTGAAGGTTTTAAGTTACAGTGACAATTTTTTAATTACTCCACAAAAAGTCTTCTGTTAATATAAAAATCTGGAAATATGTTATCTATGCATGTCTAATTTAGTATGTGCAATTATATGTGTAGATACATGCAGCCTGCTGAGAAAATAAATAGCTCAAGTGAAAAGTCTGACAAGCCAAAATATACTATAAATTAAGAAAACGCTCTTACATCATCATGTTCATCAAAAATAGCATTAATCATCTTTGGCCATAACAGAACTGTTGCATTCAGTGCAATGTCTTCAGGAGCAAATAAAAAAACATCTAAGAAGTAATTCATTTGCCAACAGCGCTCCTACAAAAAGATATTTCACAAAACTTTAGAACTGTTTAAAATATAAGTAGGAAAATATGATCTACAAAGATAAAATAGAAGTCTACATTTCATGGACTTGTCAAAATGCAGAGCTACTTCAGCCAACTGAACATTAATATTCAAAATACATATTAAAAGTTATTAAAATCCCTGCTCCATTCATGAGCTTACTTCTATAAATGACTTCTGTGGCCTGTAAATCTACAGGCAGAAATCTAATCATAAGAATATTTAAAAAAAAAATAAATCTGCAGAATGTGTGTTATGTTTACAGACCTGTTACCATAACAGAAAATGTGATACATATCATCATAACATATAGCAAAGAGCTTCCTATCCAGTAATGGTTTTGTCTGACCCAAACCTTACACATTTTTTCAGTTTTGTGCTCTGAGCACACACAAAGTACTACAGCCAATGTAACAACACCTGCCCAGAGAATAAATTGCTTCTTGTGTGTTCAGTCATGACTGTTTTACACATTAAATTATCTTTACATTTGTGTGTTACGTTTGCATGAATAGCTTTTAGCAGGCCTGAAGTAAGTCTCTAGGTAGAAACAATAAACTGAGTGTCTTACCATCTGCCATGATTTCTCAAAGCTGCATTTTCTCACTGACATGCAGAACACATGGGAATGGGGAATAAGAAGGAAAGGCATATGGCAAAGAATGAGCTGGACTTCCCACTTCTGTCTGAAGTAACACTGAGGGTACAGTTTATTCATACATGCAACATAACCAGGCAAAAGTCTCTGCACTCCAGAATGAATTCTGTATTTGTATAGGACAGCATGTTTGGTAAAAGACTAAGAAATAAAGGATGCTCATTTACCTTGATTCTTAACAACAGGTCCTGAATATCTTTTGTTTTGACCTTCTTTATGTAAGCTATTGTTTCCACCATTTCTTCTGTTGTCTTGGGAACTTTTAATGCACGTTCCTTAATTGCTTCAAATTCCCTGCATATCCTATAAATTTATTTTACATAAAATATCAAGATTTTAAGATTTTAGTTTGACTGGCTTCAAGCTCAGCTTTAATGGAATTAAATGTTCAAATTACTTCTTTAAGTATTACTCCTGCACAAACTCCGGTACTTTATGAAACTAAATAGGGAATATGACCAAGTCAGTCTAGAAAAATACTGGTTATTAACTTGCAATAATTGATTTGTTTGGATTTTGGGGTGTTCTTTTGCAATAAATGCTTCAATTAAGTTCATGTACTTACCAAAAGTAAGTACAGTAATGTTAGCATACACACAAACATTATCCTAGTAAATATTTTGTCATTTTGGTAATGTGGAATCACTATAAAACTTGACTATAATTGTTCATTTTAACCAAACAATTTAATATGACTTCACTCGTGATCTAATGAATATCTGCAAATTAACCTCCTGTTTAACTAATTCGATATCCTTCTATGGTAAGGTCACCCACTTAGTGGATGAAGGGAAGGCAGTGGATGTAGTTTTTCTGGATTTTAGTAAGGCTTTTGATACTGTCCCTCACAGCATCCTTCCGGGCAACTTTTCCAGCTGTGGGGTGAGTGGGTGAAGAACTGGCTAAAGTGTAGAGCTCAAGGGGTTGTAGTGAATGGGGCTACATCTGGCTGGTAACCAGTCACCAGTGATGTTCCTCAGGATTCAATTCTAGAGCCAGAGCTGTTCAGTTTATTTATCAATAATCTGGATGCAGGAGTTGAATGCACCATTAGCAAGTCTGGTGATGATACCAAACTGGGAGGTGCTGTTGACTCTCTTGAGGGACTGGAGACCTTGCAGAGGGACCTAGACAGATTGGAGCATTGGGCTATGATCAATAGCATGAAATTTAACAAGTCAATGGATGGAGTAATGCAGGCACAAGTATAAATTGGGAGAGGAGTGGCTGGGGAGTGGCCCTGCAGAAGGGATCTGGGGGCACTGGTTGCCAGCAGGCTCACCACGAGCCAGCAGTGTGCCCTGGCAGCCAAGAGGGCAAACTGCATCTGGGGTGCCTCACACACAGCGTAACCGGCCCGTCAAAAGAGGCGACTATCCCGCTGTATTCAGCGTTGGTGCAGCCTCACCTGGAGTGCTGTGTGCGGTTCTGGGCCCCACAATTTAAGAACATGTTCAGGTACTGGAATGCATCCAGACGAGGACAACAAAGCTGGTGAAAGGGCTGGAAGGAATGTCCTTGAGGAGCAGCTGAGGACTTTGGGCTTGTCTAGTTTGGAGAAAAGGAGGCTGAGGGGTGACCTCTCCTGAGGAGGCGAGGGAGGTGCTGAGCTCTTCACCCAGGTACCCAGTGATAGGACATGTGGGAATGGTTCAAAGCTGCACCAGGGAAGGTTCAGACTGGACATTAGGAAACATTTCCTTACTGAGAGGGTGGTCAAACACTGGAACAGGCTTGCTAGAGACGTGGTTGGTGCCCCAAGCCTGTCAGTGTTGGAGAGACACTTTGTGCAGTGCCCTTAACAACATGCTTTAACTTTTGGTCAGCTCTGAACTGGTCAGGCAGTTGGACTAGATGATGGTTGTAGGTCCCTTCCAACTGAAATAGTCTAGTCTACTCTATTTTGTTTGATCACTATTATCTGTCATTATCCATGAGAACCTAGAGGTTATCTATCATGTAATAAGAGAATCTAGATAGCCTTTCCTTTGACAGTGCAGTAGTACTATATTTCACACTTAAAAAGCCAGAATGGTAATGAAGCCCTTTGATCTTTTAGCTCATCTGCTATCCAAGTCTATTAGTAAGTTCCCCTACTAGTTTTTGAGTCTAAAACGGAGGAAAATACATTAGCTGGTGCAACTTGCATGAGATCATTAGTCAGCCAAGAGTCTTCATTAAACAGGAGTATGGTATATTTGCATTTCTTCTACATGTTTCTACTATACATTTAACATACACAACACCCACAAGCAGAAAACTCTACTTACTTTTTATTTTCCTCTCTGTGACTTGCAACTATTCTGTCCATTAGCCTTTCTGCAAAGGTGTTTGCATTATGAGCCAAACCTTGCTTTAAATCCTCACAATTCAAACAGATCATAGGAAAATGAACCACCTGTGGTAAACTCAAGATTTCCTTCTTGTGGGTGAAGAATTCATCTATGAACTTCAGAAAAACGTTATAGATTTTACACTTCAGAGATGTTATTTAAATACTTAGCTACATGAATATTACACATTGAAGAAAATAAATATTTTTTTCTATTTACCATAGAATTTAGGGGAAAAAACACATATTGTGGATTTGTAGGTAAACATGATTTTTAGCTAAAGGTTAAGCACCCCTTATCCTCTGTTCTCTTTTTATTATTGCTGTATATATAGTAAAAATTGTAAAATATATAAAATGTAGAATTAAAACTTACAGCAGTATATTCATCAAAACTGTGTTCTTCTGCTTCAAATCTTTCTATGCGTGCCTGTGCAGTTCCATCTACAAGCCAGCCATACCTTTTAACTACAATTCAAATATATCGTATTAATATCCATATAATGCATACACTGTACAGTAAATTACTTATTACAAAGAAGTAACACAATTATTTAAAGACTCTTCTATCACTCACCATAGTTTTCAAAATACTCCTTTGGACCTTCTAAGTTGTCCCTGACAGATTTTTTCAGTGTCGATGTGGCCCAGACTATGACATGATTAGGAAGCTCTGTGTCCAGAGTTGTAGTGCCTCCCATTAGACAAGAATGTACTGTTTGGATGTTCTAATAAAAGTGCAAGTTCTGATTATTCAAATTCTAAAAAGCAATACAAGGATACAAGTATCTAAAGTTGCAATCTGTAGAATACACTGTATCAGAAAAGTATGAGACCCTAACTGTGACCAAGACCATGTGCTTCATACACACCTAAAACAACTCTTCCCAAAGTTTAGCAGGAAACATGTAAAACAGATAAAAAATAATTACCCGATCTTACATAAAATTAAACTCTATGCTATGCGCAAACACACAAAATGAAACCCAAAACACTCCTCTGAAAGTACTGTCATGTATGATTAAAGGCCAATACTCAGTCCACAGGGATACACCTAAAACCCCCAGAAAAGCTGCATTCTCTGGAGTCACAGATTAGTTCCTAAAACATAAATCTTTAGATACTGTATATATTAGTTGTTAGGGATTTGAGGCTTTTCTTTTTCTTAGAAAGAAAAGGAATATAAACTCTAATTTTCCTTGCCTTAATTATTAATGAAAGTTTACTGTAAATCATCACACATATGACTAAGGTGCTAATTATATTTCTATGCAAAATGTTAGTTCACCAAAAGTATACACTGCAAAACTACTTGACTTTCTATTTTAAACATAAATACATAAATAAATTAGAATATGTGGTTGCTTATACTTGAAGCACTCTCAGGTTTTCTAAATGTATCAAAGAAAACAAAAAGCTTATCTTCTATCTAGTTTTCTTTCCCGGGTATGTTATGTCTACAATTAATTTGCAGATTAAAACAGCCAGTAGCAGGTGTACCAAATTTTATGAACAAGGAATAACAAAATGAGTTTCAGAGCCTGGAGTTCTGCTGGGCATCAAGATCCATGAAGTGACCTGCAGAATGCTCATGGAAAATAAATACCTCAAGTTGCATTCTGCTTCCCATTAACATGATAGTCAGAGTTCTAAACTACTAATATTTTCATGTACTGAGCAAATTAGCAGTTGCACATCTAAAAAAAGATAAAAGCACACCTGGAGAGTCTGTCCTATACGATTTACCATAAACAGAATTCCTTCTTCTAGGTCTTGGAAGCTTGGATAAAACTCCATTTTCTTTTCATCAAGAGTCAATTCCATCTTAAATAAAGGTACACAATTTCCGTCTTTGGGATCAAACAGTTTCACAAAAACTTCAATCGCTGTTCTCAATAATTCTTTCAGCTAGGTAATAACATACATCACCTATTAGTTGAAAGAACAGAAAACCCCATCCCACTTTCCCTTCATTCAGTAAGCCAGGATTCCCATTCATTTCAATACTTTTGATTCATGTCTAACTGAAGTAGCGTGAATTTTTCTAATGACTTCAGTGGGTATTAGTTCCAACCCTTAAAGAATTTAACCTAATGAAAGTAACCAAACATTTCAGTAAAGCCCAGGCATTTATTTTTGCTACAAAAGTAAGTCTATTGCTAACACATGCTTTAAGTACAAATGAAATATCTGGAATGCATTTTCCTTTTACTTTCTTCTAATATGACAATGGTTTGATTAGACTATTGTTCCATTATTTTTCTAGAAAGTAATTAAAGGCTTAATCCTAAAAATGACTGCCTTATCAAAGGCACATATATATATTCCCACTGATTATTATATTCTTAAATGCTTTAAGTTAATTGAAAGTGAAAGGATTTTTAATTTTCAGTAAACTAAGAAATTTGAAAAACAACTGTCTGAGTCTGAAATCAGTGATTTCATTTGAATGTTACTGTTTAATTATTATTAGGAAATAAAATAATTGGAAATTCCTTTAAAAAAATTTGATAAACACTTCATATAATTTCCATCTTGATATAAATAATCAGGGAGAAAAAAAATGAACCCACAAAGCACTGTGGTATAATTTTCCACAGAAAAAAATTGTTGGGAAATTTTGCAGAACTATAGCCACTTGCACATACATTGGCAGAGCTGGACTTTCAGTCTGTTTGTGTACACATGTTTGCTTTCAAGGGAGAGAGACCAGGTTTTATTCATTTTACTAATATATGACATGTAACTGAAGTGCCAAGATCGGTGATAGGAAGGGTCCTGAGAACACCAAGATATTTCTTTCTTTAAGCTAATTACATTATAGTTGGGAGAATGAATAAATTTTCTGTGGCTAAAAAACTAGAAGAAAAAGAAGTAGACAAGACTATGTATTTATTTTCAATGAGGGAAGTTACAAATATTTAAGACTTTGAATACTTTACTGGATTATATGCTACAGATGACTAACAATGATTAATTAAACAGGCCTCTTATTGTATAATGTCCTGACTCATTAAAATTACCTAAATTTCACATTAAGTTTATCACAAAGAGGAAAAATTTTTACCTGATTAGACATAAGAGTAGCCACACAGTTATAAAAAGAGTCAACCTGATCCAACTTTACACCATTCAGTGCCTCCTTCTGAGTAAAGAGACTGATAACTTTCTGATACCACGTACTCAGTATCTTCTCTTCAGCTTTAGAACAGCTTAGAGAGACATCAGTCTTTAAAGACTGACAGTCAACTGGCTCCTTCAATCTAGAAAAGAAAGTTACAGGCAACTTTATAAACAAAAATTAAAAACCCATGAAGTAAAGCAACAGTAATGTATGCTGTATTACAAACCCATTCTTTTTTAGCAGAAAGCACAGTGGGAACCTAAGCATCACTTCTGTAGATTTAAATGAGGAAAAAAATAACCCAAATCTCAGGAAATAAAGAACAGTTACCAGAAAAAGTAATGAGGAAAAATATATTGAAAATTATCTTTTTGAAAATGAAAAGTTCCAAGAATAAAAATAAAAATTCAATTGATGAAAACCATCAAGAAATCTGATCTTCAGGGTTAGCACAGAATTCCCTACAAATAGTAATATTAAGAGAAGCCAATTTTTCAAATGCTACTTCAACCAGACTTCTATGGGGATCAATGGCATTAAGATTAAATGACAGGAGTACATTTACAGAATTAAAGGCAAAACATAAATCAAAAGGGCTGATATTACCAGCATTTTAAGCACCAATAAAATATTTAGATGTAACAGACAGAAGAAAAGTTTAATGTGTCATAACACAAAGTAACCTACTCAAAGACCATTAAATAACACTTTGAAGAAATCTGTTTTATAAAAAAATCTTAGGATAAATAATAGAATTAAACACACTCTTCTTTACCATTTCAAAAAGCTATATGGGTTAATAATTCACCAAAACAGACTTTACCTTAAACTTGAGAAATCCACTATAAGAAAGGTAGAGAATGCTGCATAACCCAAATCCAGTAGAGCTTTCGTTGTGGGGTGGAGAATGTGCAAGTTGGAAAGGATTTTATTTTTTGCTTGGATAAAACTTTTATGCCATGGTCTAGAAAAATCCAGACCTCTGAAAAAACAAAGCACAACAAAGCAATCCAACAACCAAAACAAACCAACCAACATATAAAAGTGAAGAGCTCAAGCAATACTTGAATAAAACCTTAAGTATAAAAAGTAGCATTAAAAAGCTTATTCCCTAACACGATTAGTTATTAGTAACATTAGATCCTCAATATGTTGCCGTGGAAGCCATAAAGCTACTGTCTGATGAACCATGTTTTATACTTCAGAGTATTTTCCGATCACCTGCTCTTCCTGAAGTTCTTCCAATCTAAACTTCTAACTTCACCAGCTGCTAACAGGAAGTATTTATCATCAATATTTAGGTGGCACACACTCTGATGCTTCAGCAAATTGTGCAATTCAGATAATTCAATTCTGTCTACCCGAATTCCTCTTCTATTTTGGCAGAGCACGATAGCCTTTTCCTTGGTCTTAAGGTTTCAGCTCATAACACCAAAACCATATGAAACCTTGACATCAGATGCAGTTTTGGCATGTTAAAGTACTGTACAACACCGCTGTCTACCAGTAAACTGCCTTGTACACACACACTTCATTCCAGAGGTGGCTGCAATACAACTTCAGTGTCTGGGCACTGAGAGCCGCAAGTATCATTTGCAGTCACTACTGCTACTCTATGTAACTATAACAACAGTAATGAAACACTGTCAGTGTTAAAACTTTGTAAAACATTCAGATATATGATGTTTAAATGTAAGATCTTCTACAGACAGAAAAAATATCTCATGAAGGGACTCCAGAATTAATATTGTGCCATAACTGTTCATGCAGCTCAACAAGAATTTCAGTTATGCAACTATGTGTGTTATTTGCTCATGTCGTGGTTTGAGCCCAGAGGGCAGCTGTGCACCATGCAGCTCATGTTCGCTCACCCCTTCCCCTGCAGCACTGGGAAGGAGAAAAATGAATCAAAAGGCTCAGGAATGGAGATAAGGACAGAGAGGGATGGCTCAGCCTCTACGGTCACAGGCAAAAGACAGGTTCATTACGGGAAGAAAAAGGACATCAATTCAAACACTAACAAACCCAACACTTAACAGAGTGGGACAGTGAGAAGCGTTACCATATCTTAGAAACACCTCCCCCCACCCCTCCCTTCTTCCCAGGCTCAGTTTGTTCCTGGTATCTGTACCTCCTCCCCCCTGCAGCACAGGGGCAGGGGATGGGGGGTGCAGTCAGTCCGCCACCTCCTCCAAGGACACCCCCTGCCCCACAGGGTGTCCCTCTCACAGGAGACAGCCCCGAGTCCTCCCCACAGGATGCATTCTTCTAGAGATGTTCTGGTGTAGGTCACCTCCCCATGTTGCACCTCCCAGCACTGAACTACAACAGCGGGGGCTTCTTCCCACAGAGCCCGGGGGTCCTCCACAGGCTGCCGGCAAATCTCTGCTCCTCCAGTGACCTCCATGGTGCTGGGGGGGTGGCCCTGCCCTCCCACCACGGGATACAGGGGGGGGTCTCTGCTCCAGAGCACCAGCACCTCCTCCTTCCTCTGAGCTTGGTGTTCACACAGGTGTCCTTCTCATAACACCTCCCCAAAGTCCCCCACCCCCTCTCCCATTCCCCTTCTTAAATAAGTTATCACAGAGGTGCAGCTGCTGTCACTAATTGGCTTGGCCTTGGCCAGAGGTGGGTAAGACTTGGAGCTGGGGGAGCTTCGAGAAGCTTCTCACAGGGGCCACTGCTGTAGCCCCATTCCCCGCTACCAATATGCCACCACACCAACCCAGCACAGATAACTTAGTCCACTCACAGAGGTAATAAAGGCAAAGTTGCCTCCTCTTCATCTTCAAGTCCTTCTATGTCTGGTTTAATAAGAACGCTTCGCACTAGGGGAAAAAAAAAATAAAATACATGAACATCAGAAGAAAGTTAAGCCTTATTCAACAGGCACTGTACTTCCTCAACATTTCTCCAGGTTGAATCAAGCACATAGTAGGATGGAAGAGTAACTGTATCATCCAAGTCTTGAAAACACATTCTCCCAAAGGTAACTCAAAATCATAGCTTCTGCTAAATACATACAAAGATTCAGATGGCTTAATTCCAGTTCTGTCACCTATTCATGAAGGTTTTCAGATTGACTAGTATTTAAATAAAGTATTTTCTTAAGTAATTTCTTCACTAAGGTCGGTTGGTCACTGGAACAGGCTCCCCAGGGAAGTGCTCACGGCACCAAGCCTGTCAGAGTCAAGGAGCATCTGGACAACACTCTTAGTCACGTGGCTTAGTGTTAGGTAGTCCTGCGAGGAGCAGGGAGTTGGACTCTATGATCCATATGGGTCCCTTCCAACTTGAGATATTCTATAATTCTACAGTCATGGTAATTTTATTTAATATAATTATAGTGGGATACTATAATTATCCCACTGATGATATTATGAAGAAGTTAGTTCCACGCTAAGTTGAGTAATTTTTTTAATCTGCATTTTTAAAAAGATCAGCCATCCACCAAAATATTGACAAAATTCGGCTCAATTTCAGATTTCAGATACTATAAATGTAAATAAAAAGGACATTAATACATTATTTCAAGGGAATGCACTTTGAAAATTCCAGTTCATGACTCTCCTAAAAAAGTTTAAAAATCAAAGTGAGTTGTATGAGTGATATCTGAAAACAGTTAATTATCTTTGCAGATTTTTATTGCAAGCCTCCTCTTCCTTGTGCAAGAAAGCAGGATCAGAAACTTATGGAGGTACTTGGGGATGAAGAACTTAAAAAAACCTGTACATAAAAAGTTTCTACGTTCTTTAGTAGAAAGCAGCAATACATTCTTGCATCAAATTAAATAAACAGTTTAAAGACATAATGAAATAAGGTCATCAGCAATCCACCTTTTTCTCATGAAGTCTATAGTTGCCTTTGTCTTTGCTTGAACTATACCTTTGGCTGGTACTTTTTACCAGTTCAAATCAAATCATCAAGTTTTGCCTTAAACATTACAGCCAATACACATTTGGTGAGGCAGAAAAAGAGGAATCAGTGGTTAATTACAAAGATCATGCCTGGCTGAAAGAACAATTTAGAAAAATTATTTTCAGTGGGAGAACACGGAACAGCTTATTTTATATATATACTCATTAATATATTACTATTAGTACTGTGTAGTTTCTGGTACTTACCCATATATCTTCTCATGCTTGTTTCATAATCCATTGTTACCTCCTGTAAAAGCTTTTCAGCTAACAGCTGCCTATCTTTGCCTTCCATAAGCGACTGTGGCACCAACTGAAGCATGGACATTAGCCACTGCTGCTGAATGGGAACCACCGGATGCCTTCGCACACACTTTTTCATAAAGAGATAGTTTGTCTGAAAGGACAGTATTGTCAGAGGTCTAATAATGGACTATGTAAATATTTTTGTGTTAAGCTTGACAATGAAGTCTCTTTGTATTCACCATTTTTTATACTTAAGGGCAGGCAACATAATCTAATCTTTTTAGTATTCACTAACTACTACACTAAAAGCAACGCTATGGTTGGTAAGATGGTCTCCCTGTCTCAACGCTTAAATACAAAATATTGTACTTTTTAGTATGGCATTTTCCTGGGTTCTCTGCTGAAGTTTATGACTGACAACAAAACTGTTCAAGGTTCCTGCTATTGTTCTTCGGACACACATTTATCTGACAAAAAGTATGCACAAATAGGGGGGGTTTTTTGGCCAAAGACATAGGTATTTATGCCGCTCTCTGAGTGACAGATTTTTTATAAAACAAAAAAAGATCTAAATCTCTATAGTTTTCAGCACAAGTTTACCTAACATCAGCTAGGAAAAACAGATGCTACCTTAAACTACTTAATATAAACATTTCAATGCTAATTTGAGTTTAAAGTGGGTCTCAGAGATAAAGTCTTATTTTGAATGCTATACACACATTCTAGGATTTGTACATGTTCTTCAGATCAGGTGAACAACGTCAAAGACTACTTTTTGTACAGGCTAAAGTATGATCTCTGACCCCCAACTGAAAAAATCCTGAAGGCTGTTACAAATTTTTCTAAGGAATGGTCTTTAGGTAAGGTTTAGATCAAAACTTAAATTACTGATGGACATATTTTCTGTAACAGAAAAATACTTTCTTTCTACTGAACCACAAGAAAAGATTTCTGTTTGGCTCACTACTCCATTTTTCCCCAACAAGACTACTGAAAAAGCTTTTCCTGTTTAACCACCATCAATTCCACAAAAGACACTCAACCTCTCAAACAGAGACCATTCATTCTTCTACTCTAAAAAAGCAGAAGAAAGAATTGAACTCACTCTTCGTTGTTTTTGCTCACTGTTCATCTGTATAAAAAGGAACAGAAAATCATAATGTATTAAGAAAATATAAACAGAAAAAATCAGAAATATAAAATTTAACAAATATTATTCCTAAATAAAGCCTTTATTCTGTACATATACAGGTATCAATTTCAGTGGGACTACTTGAGCATATAAACGCATTTATGCCTTACTAAGGACTGAGATAAGTATATCTTTAAGTAAATACTAGGAAGAGGCATAAATGCCCCAATAACAAAGAAGAAAACAGGCAACAGTTAAAATATTCAAGAAATACTTTCTTACAGTGGAAGGCAGTTCCGGGATAGGAAGTACAGGATCTCTGTGATATTTTTCTTCCATGGACACGTGATAGACTTTTAAAGCTCGATCAATTCTAAAGTAAAACATAGTGTCACAAGTGCAGAAAATCTACAAATAATGTTTACCAACTCTTTGATCACTAAAAGGTAAGGCTGCCTTTGCATACTCTGCCTTCTCTTATATAAAGAGCCACATTTATCTTGAGCACAATCACAATATATAAACATCTTAATTCACATCATCCAATTGCCCAGTGCTCTGTTAGGATTATATCTCACTTCTCCTCAAACAATAACAGATTTTGTCCAACTGTATTATGGAAATTAAAAAAAAAAAAAAGCTGAACAAAACTCCTAAAGTTGTTTATTTTATGACCAGCTCTTCTTTACTGCCTGTGGTTATAAATTGCTAAATAACTATCAAATGGTTAATGTTGGCATGTCCTGCTGACATTACACATGAAAACATTTCAGTCCATCCTTTTGGAATACACTCTGTATGTATCTTGCAAAGAGTATTTCAGCCTTATCTCAATATCACTCAGTTAAAAACTGAAGTGGAAGCTAGACTACCAATTTCAACTACACACTCAAATCACTATTTCATGGGGCTTTATTTAAAAGACCGTTCACTGCGTACAACAATGTAAAAATTGTTACATTTAACGTAACTGCTGTTCCAGCAGAATATTCACCTTTTGTCAGATGGCTGGTCAGCAGTCATCCTACTGCACACTAAGTTACTACTACAGCATAGTTGACATTTTCAACATACTGGACACCTACATTCTGAAAACTGCACTCTGCTACTGCAGGTATCATTGAAAGGTCAGGATTTACTTTTCAAAAGCTAAAATGAAGACTTCTTGTTTGTTAGATTTCTATTATAACAGCCTTTATGCTATTAAAAGAAAGGAAACATCTTTCTTTACTTGTAACTTCTATATTGATTATCTGCTTTCTCTAACTGATTGTTGCTACCATTATTTAAAAGAAAAACCCAAAGGCAACCCCCCTCACTATCTGGCATAAATCAGAATCCCCTCTGTGATCAATTCTTCTCAGATTTTGATCCTGAAACTTAGTTTTATACCACTGTGTAGCTCAAAGGAAGCCAACAATTTGGGACACATACAATTATCTTTGAAGAAAAAAACCCTGTAATACTTGGCCACTTAAAAATTTAGCCATTAAAGTGGAACATCAACTGCATAGGAATTAGTTAAGTAACTTGTTACCATCAGCAAATCTAGCTACAGCAAATGGAATAACTAAAAAGCCACACCCAAAAAATGAAATTATTGATATCAGTGACAATATTTAAAATGGGTTAAATTAAGACTGTATGTAGGTCTTTAATTTTCATTTCTTCTTCTGAAGGCAAAATATTTTTTTCTGTGCTTTTTAATCCTATCAAATACCATTAGATGTCCTTACCTTTTTAATCTTCTATATGAAAATGTAAGTTGAAATATATTTCATAATACTACTATAAACAATGAAACCTTAGCCCACATAACCCTGCCGTATTTATGCCAAAATAATCAACATGTCTAGGGATTCTTCAGTAAGTTCCTGAACATAATGGAGGTATTTCAAGAATAAATTTCTATCAAAATAATAATCTTTTTAAAAAAGAACTTAATTTTCTATTAGACATACAACAATTACATGAAAGCAGCCTTTTCCTATTGTCTTTCCTCCTTTGCAAATGAAAATCTTGAAAGACAATTTTATGTGAGTGTACCAATCATCTTGGCAGCTGTGCTCCTCTGGCAGTGACACAGATCACTAAGCTCAGCAGCAAATGTATGGCGAGAGTGACAAAGAAGCCTGTTATAAGCAACCCATGTTTGGATCATTCATACAGAAGCAAGCAAGTAATCTAGACTTGGATTCTCTTTCAAAAAAGGCTTACATAAAGAGAAAGGGTTTTTTTTCAGTCTATCAATCATAAACAACATTCAAAATGTGAAGGTCACATTCTCCTCACAACTCACCAGACATAACTCAAGCAGATTTTGGCTGCTGTAAAAGAAAAATGACCTTCCATTAAATGACCTTCTATTATTAATGATTTTAGATGGAAAGTGTTCAGCACTGTAATACCAACATCAAAACCCTCTAAAATTAAAACCACCATTATTATTTCTCATATGTCAAATGCGCAATGTTTCTCTCATTTGAATTTCAACATTTCTTGAATTACATGAAACTCACAGTAGCTGATTAAGCATCTTTTGCTGTTCGTTGCATCTTCGGTATGTCAGTAGTTTATTCTGTAATGGTGACATATCAGATGTGACTGATGAAGGTAAAATGGGGGGAAGAAACAAAGTTCTCAAAGTCTTTTTATTGGAAGGTTCTCCATCTGAGTGCGGCATCTACAACCAAAACAAAACCAAGATTCTAGGATACGACTAATCCTGTCCAGAAAGCAGTTTAACAGGTGCATGTATTAAGTTGAATGTATGTAAGATGTAAAATGAGGTAGCCTTGGGGATTTCCACAATGTAGATATGAAAGTTTAGCTTTGAGAAAACAGAAAAATATTGTATATGCTAAAATGGCAAAGTTCAGTGGGAAATGGACACAAACGAAAGTCTGCAATGGTAAAAAATTATGGTACAGTTCTATTAACTCAAGATTAGCACGTTGCATAAAAGTAAAGTTCTAATACAGATCTCTTTAAGTGCTAATCCACCAGCTGTACACAGCACAGAAGACACCAGAAAAGAAGCCTATGAAACCCCTGGCAGACTGCCCCAGACTGGCCCTGATGTAGGCACATTTCCTGTTCTGATGGGGCCTGTGGCTTCCGTAGGTGACTACTTCTTGTCTGGTCACTAAAAAAAAGCTACTGCCTCATTAAATCCACCCATGCTAGATAACATGGAACAAATCCAGACAAGGTTGGCATCTAAAGCTCTGAGGAAAAAAATGCCCAAAAGCATCCTTGATGTTTTGCTGTTACTATGAAGGTAAAGCCACAGCAAATTTTCAAATACAAGATCATAGAATTCTACTGAAGGGAGAGACAGTCTTTAAAGGAAAAGAAACAATCATAATCACATCAATATAGACTTATAGCTTCACCAAAATGTCAAGCAAATGGTAGCAAAACTATGAGCAAGTTATTCCTTAGACACTGTATCACTGTTGACATGAAACAAAGTACAGGAAATTATCAAGAAACCATTTACATAAAACCAGCACCCTCTTTTTCTTTTTCTCAAGGAAAAATATAATTAAGCTTATTTTCTATGTGCAAAGTAGTCATTAAAAGTTCTATTCCATACATGGAAAGAATAAGAAACTGCATGATCAACTTGTAAAAAGCCATGTAAAACTGAAGGCTATTCAGAAATAATTCTGTGATGATGAAAGTCTCATGGTAGACTTAGCAGGCTGCTTGAGAACGCTACCTTGCATATAAGCATATATTCCATCAACACACCCCAATGACAGTGTTGTATCTATCTACCTAAGGCAGAGCAGTGCACAGTTTCATTTCAACTGCTTGTCTGGAAACGTTTATCTGCGTTACCAGAACAAGTGCCTCTGTAAATACCAAGCAGGTGCTTGACAGTACTTTATTCTTTTAAGCTGCAGCAACTCTAGGTTCTCTAGACATTATTTGCTTAGAGTATGCCAAGGTGCACATCTTCAGAAGCAAGGCTAAACTGAGCAAAAACTAAACAGAGATTACTAAAATGAAAGAGGCAAGCAAAGTGTTAATGAGGGGATCCTGGCCTGTGGATGCAGATTCCCAATGAAAAGAGAGTTTATAAATTGGTGGGGTCGATATGGGATTGAAGCTAAACAGATGGAAGTTCTGGTTTTGACCGCAGTTACGGGTAGTTGGGCTGTGCAACAGGGAAGTGGAGATAGGTATGGGTTTGAAATGAGAACCCTACTCTGGGGGCAGGATGAAGATGTGGAGCAGATAATTGGGTAACCACGGTTAAAGATACCTGGCAAACAAAGTCTGATAATCACCTCATTTAAAGACAGAAAAAAAGAAAATAAAGGGGAAAGACTGTTGTGTGACTAGGCTCAGTGTCATTAAAAGACTATCCTACAGCAGCTTAAGTCTTGCTTGCAGCAGAGTATGGCTACCCCAAAAGACTGACGGCGGGGTTTCCCTGGAAACACGATACACAAACTCAGAAGTGCATCTCAGCGGTTCTCGCAGCGGAGCAGAAAGCCGAAGCTACCTCCTAGATTAGCAGTATGTGCTAGAAATTACTGAAACCGGGCAGTGGCGGAGGCATCAAAGTAAATCAAGCTCAGCTGAAGAGAACTGAGACGGCATCACCTGTTCCCGGCGCTCCGCCAGCGCGGCCGGGCCCGTGGACACGGCCCGTCGGTGCGGAGGAAAGAGCCCCCCAGGCCCTACCCCGCCGCCCTCACCTCTCCCGGGGCCGCTGGCCAGGGCGGCGGCGGCTCACCAGCACAGCGCGGCGGCTGCCCCGGGGCCGAGGGCGGGCGGCCGGCGGCGGAAGGGGCGAGGCCCGGGCCGGGCCAGCCCGGCGGGGCTGTGGCCTGGGCAGAGGGGAGCTGCGGGGAGGGGCTGCCCCAGGCCCCCCGCCCGCCCCGCCGCCATTGCGGACGCCCCGGCGGCCGCACGCGAAGTCAGGGAGCGCCCTCGGCACCCGCGGGCATGAACCGCCGCCCCCCGCTCCCCCAGGGCTTGGTACAACACGGCCAGGCCTCTGGCCGCCTCCCCTGGAAACCCGGGAGCGGTGCGGGCCGGGGTCCCTACTGCTGACAGGGCTCACCTGCCCCGCACAGAACGCTCAGCCAGCGCCGGCTTATTCACGGAAAGGGTGTTTATTGCACTCGGTACAGCAGACTGCTAATATACTGTTACAATAAGGAAAAAACAACAACAAAAAAATCTTACCTTAAATTTCCTAGTCTGCCAACAGGGCTTAATACAGCCTAGGCAAGTCAGTCTCCTTGTACCAGCATTCTGCCTGCACAAAGCAGATAAAAACTCACTTGTTCCAGATCACAGGGAGAATGCTTCAGAAACTGTAATACCCTCACGCATCAGATGGCTGTTGCTAAGCTCCTGCCTTTTGTAAAACTATAAATGGACACGCTAAGAAGTTCCAGAGATTTACTACCCACCTGCCCACGTTTGACAGAGAGACTTCAAAATCCCGACTTTGTATCTGCGTGGGCAACGCCGTGAGCAGAGACAGGGAGAGCAGTTGGAGAGATTTTTTTGACGGGTTTCCGAAGGCCCTGGGCAGCCCCCTAACACATTTCCTCAGCCCGGGACCATTCGGTTTGACTTTTCAAGCCAAGCACAAACCAAGCGCTTGATTTACCCAGGAGCACTGCGCACCCATCCGCGCGCGCACCCCGCGGGACACCGACCCGCTCCCCCGCCCGCAGGCGGGCCCGGAGCTCTCCCGAGGAGGCGGAGCCCGGCTGCCGAGGGACCCGGCTCCGCCGTTTCTCCAGGCGGTGTCGCTTACACCGCGCGGCGGTGAGTCCCCGGGAAGGGGCGGAGCGGGACGCCGGGAGCGCGGACCCGCCGCCCTGCGGGGCTGGGCGCGAGCCGTGTCGGGCGCAGCGCCGCTGCCCAGGCCGCGCGCGCGCGGCTCGTCGCTTCCGGGCGCGCCCCGCGGAAACGCGCGGGCTGGCGCGCGGCGGCGGCTCCATGTGGCGCGTGCTGCGCTCCGCCCTCCGCAGGCTCCGCGGGCCGCCCGCCGCCCCCCGCGCTGGCGGCGGCATGGAGCGGGCCGTGGTGCGGTGCGTGCCCTCCGAGCCCAAGCTGAGCCTGCGGCTCGTGCTCCCCGACGGCAGCGCCAGGCACATGCAGCGGGACCAGGCGGAGCCGCTGGGCCGGGCGCTGGCCCGCATCGCCACCAACGCCGCCAAGGGCCGCGCCAAGGCGGCGAAGAAGAGCAAGAAGGCGCGGGCGGAGGACGGCCCGGCGGGGGAAGAGGCGGCGGCGCCGGCCGTGCGGCTCTTCTCCCGCGACGGGGAGGCGGTGGCCGAGGAGGTGCCCAACGCGGCGGCCTGGCAGGACGGCGCCGTGCTGCAGATCGGGGAGGCGCAGTACCGCGTGGAGCGCAACCCGCCGGCCCTCACCGAGCTCCGCCTGCCGCGCTCGCTCCTGGCCGGCTTCCCCGTGTGCCCCAAGGTGAGCGCCGAGTTCGCCGCGCCGCAGCACTGCCTCTTCCACTGGTACCGCGAGCGGCGGCCCGGCGGCGGGGAGGAGGAGGCGGCGGAGGGGGAGGCGGGGGGCGACGGCGGCCCGGCCTGGGTGGAGGCGGCGGCCGCCGAGCGCGTCTTCACGCCCTCCAACGCGCTGGTGGGGCTGCGGCTGAAGCTGCGCTGCACGCCCGGGGACGGAGCGCGGCGCTACGGGCCGCCCCGCGAGGTGGAGAGCAGCGGGCCCGTGGAGGCCGGCCCCGGCGCCTGCACCTTCGACTCCCGGCATCTCTACACCAGGAAGGTCTGCGGGGAGGGCGCCGTTCGCGCCGTCTCCTACAACATCCTGGCCGACACCTACGCCCAGACGGAGTTCTCCCGCACCGTGCTCTACCCGTACTGCGCTCCCTACGCCCTGGAGCTCGACTACCGGCAGAACCTCCTCAAGAAGGAGCTGGCGGGCTACAGCGCCGACCTCGTCTGCCTACAAGAGGTGGATAAGTCCGTCTTCGTGGACAGCTTGGCTCCAGCCCTGGATGCTTTTGGACTCGAGGGGCTCTTCAAGATCAAGGAGAAGCAGCACGAAGGCCTGGCCACTTTCTATCGCAGGGACAAGTTCAGCCTCCTTAGCCAGCACGACATTGCTTTCAGCGAAGCCCTGCTCTCGGACCCGCTGCACAAGGAGCTGGGTGATAAACTGGCCAAGTACCCCTTGGTGCAGGAGAAGGTGTTGCAGAGGTCCTCTGTGCTGCAGGTACCAGCCTTTATGTGCATTCCTCCTTTTTCCCCTCTCCTCGCGCTGTCTCCAGGCAGGTGCAGCCAAGACACGTTTGTTGAGGGTCAAGCCACAGGAGAAGGGAGGTGAGGAATTAACAGTCTGAAGTGGTATGTTCTCTGTCAGCTACAGTAATGAGTAGAGCAGAAGAGCAACTTAGGAACAAGAACAAAACGTTGGGATTTCACTGAACTGCATAAATTGAATTACCAAAGCTAAAAAAGCCAGTATTATTTTCTTTAAGATAGCTGTTGACATTCTGGGCCAGGTATCAATTCCTGGTTGGTGATAGCCAGGTTTTTCACTACATACTCCTGTATGTCAGAACATGTATTTCATAAATCTTATAAATCAGATCTAAATGAGATTAAGTTAATTTAGCTGGCTTTAATAATGCTGCTTTAGAAAGTGACAGTAGGGACAGAACAGGTTTAGATAGATTTATGAGCTTGTTGATGCCAGTGGGTCTGTAAGCAGAGCTATTGTGTAAGTACAAATGTGTAAGAGAGAGGTCCGTGTCAGGAATTTTGGAAACACTTGGTAAAACTTTCCTACTTGTGATCTGAGTAGGACTACAAGCTTTCCCTGATAACTGATATCACCTCTAAATTTATGTTCAATTTAACAACTATGCAGTGCTACAGTTTGCTTGCTAAAGGCAGAGATATGAATTCTGTTGCAGAGGTGGGAAAATAGAAAATAAAAGTAGTTAAGAATGGCACAGCATTAGCAACAGCTTATGAAAAAATATGGAATGGATTGAAGGAAAAAAAACACAGCCAAAACAGACAGGGACAAAAGAACATTTGTCAAATACCTGGATGTAGTGGTAATATATTGGCTGATACCCAGGCCGTATGTAGAAGATAAATTATTAAATTATAAGCACCAGATCCTTTGAACTGGATTGCCATAAAGGCATAAGGTGACTATTGCATTATTTAAAATATATAACCTCTCTGTTTAAGACTCATCAGACTGCTTTTTCTCTTGAAGGTTTCAGTTCTTCAGTCTACAAGTGATCCTTCCAGGAAGATTTGTGTAGCTAATACCCACCTTTACTGGCACCCAAAAGGTAATTTTGTCATATTCGTGTATATAGGATGACTGGGTTTGCAAAGGTTTTTGCCCTTCCTAGGGAGAATAGATTTCCCCCCATTCTTTTGCAGCTGTAATATTTTCTTCTGGAACTGAGGGTTTCCTGCCTTGCTTCTTACCTAGATGAATCAAACCAGGCTGCTAGGGCTGTTTGTTTATTTGCTCAGAATAAGATTGTTCTAGTCTGCCTGGGAGTCAGTAGAATACAGCTGAAGGTAAATCATGTTACACAGAATTCACCCAAATTGCAGACCATAAAATAAAGCTTTGTGTCTGCTCATGGCTTCCCAGTCCTACTGTACCTGCATGAGCTCTATTGGAATACTGCCCCGAGGGCTACAGAAGATTTTAGGAGAGATTCTCCTCTTTGAAATTAGTTGTCTTTTGATTCTGTGCCTTTCAAGAACATTGTTGGAATGGATGCCATGAAACAAAAAGGTGCTGTAATATGGGTGTTTATGGGTGAGAGTTCTTGCATGTGCGAGTTTAATTTAAAACATTGTCTGCATCTCTAAAACTTTCTTAGTCACAAACTTCGAAGGCTTCCTTTACTTATGAAAAGTATTCTGAAATGTGGTGCACAGAAAATCTAAAATGACATTGCTGTTTCAGAGCTAGACATGATACATGCTTAGATGAGCATAATTCCTCCATTGCTACTGTGAAGTATTGAAAGTAAAATGTTTCTATATTCCTAGGTGGGAACATCCGTCTCATCCAAATTGCTGTAGCCTTGTCCCACATCAAGCACATAGCGTGTGACTTGTATCCTGGTATACCAGTCATATTCTGTGGAGATTTTAATAGTACACCGTCGTCAGGGACTTACAGTTTTATTAGCAGTGGTGGCATTGCTGAAGATCATGAAGACTGGGTCTCAAATGGTGAAGAAGAAAGGTGCAACATGCCTCTAAACCATCCTTTCAAACTGCTAAGTGCTTGTGGAGAACCTGCTTATACAAACTATGTTGGTGGGTTTCATGGATGCCTGGACTATATTTTCATTGACAAAAATGCTTTAGAGGTTGAACAGGTCATTCCATTGCCAAGTCATGAAGAAGTAACAACCCATCAGGCTTTGCCAAGTGTTTCACATCCTTCTGATCATATAGCACTAGTATGTGACTTAAAGTGGAAATAGATAAGCTCTTGCATGGTGCTTTTGGGGGTTTTCAAACAAAAAATTTAATTTACTGCTGGGGAACTGAGGTTACACCCTGGCTTGTATGCTCTTAAAAGGAAAGTCAGAATGGTTACTGGAAAGTTCATGTGTTTAATGGTTCTACTGAATATCACACTGTTCAGAATATTTGCATGACAACATTTCCCTTTTTATATGTTAATAGGAAAAATATATTTAAGACAGGGGTTTTTGAAAATTGGATTATCATACACCTTTTTATTGGTGTTTTTAAAGGATTAATAATTACTTTGTTAAAAAATATGGATTTAATCAGATTTCTAAGACAGTGTGCAAACCGAACCCTGCTTAATTCAGAATCAAACACAGAACCTGAGAACAAATGGATTTAGTTGATTCAACCTCATTGTAATTACTGTCATGACAAGACAATTTAAAAAAATGTAAGTTCAGAAATTGTCTTGTTCACTTACCATTACTGTGTCCCAATTTTTTAGTGAGTGGCATGAACAATGTACTTGTACCTACTGCCTTGTGAAAATATGTTCTTTATTTATCAGTGAATAGGTGTTCTGTCAACAATCAACCATGTTAAATTCAAGGTTATAATTGATTTGGAAGCATTTTGCTTGCCTACTTAGTAGGGGGTATGAGGGTAACTTTAGCACCTGGATAGGTAGCATCTACTTTGAACAAGTTTCTTTTATTGTTTATAGTCATTGGCAATAAAAGAAATACTAAAAGTTCAGGAGAGCCAGCTCTGGATGAGGGGGGAGCTTTTTAACAATATAATCTGGTTTTGGGCAGGGGGAGATACAGAATAGTTCATGTGGTGCATTAGCTACCTGTGCCTAAATCTTTAAAAAAGAAACACAAGTGATGAGCAGACCTTTTATCACAATTGTTCTGTTTTGTTCCTCTATTGCATACAAAGACAACATAAATTAAGTGCTTTTACCTTCATTTTTTTCCTTCCAGAAACAGTTTAGTCTTCCCTATTTTGTAGGAGGCAATTCAGATGTGGGGAAATGTATTTTCTTGGTACCTTCATTAAATGGAGGGGTTTGAATCCTTTAACAAGCTGCATCAGTAGTCCATATGAAACAAAAAGGATTTGAAAACTATTTCACTATATCTCCCTCTTTCACCTAATAAAGTTTCCTTTTCAATTGTCTGTCACTATTGGCTGTTGAGTTTTTTTCTAGTTACTGGTGTCTTCTGTGGCAAAACAAGTCCGCTCGTGTTGGTTAAAGCAGCATGCCCTGTACTTGCACAACCACTCACCTCTGCTGCAGCCGGGGAGAGGGTAGGCTACAGCTGAGGCTCACTAAAACAAATAGGCAGCTGCTTTCAAGTAGCATATTGTCGAGGGTTGTTGGTCCTGTCTGTTGCCGTAGTATCTGCTATACTGTGAAGGGTGATGCTTTGCAGAAGCTTGTATGTTTTTCTTACTGTAGTATCTGAGCATCTTATAAGTTGATGCTGATGAACAGTTGCACTAGTAAAGCCAGCAGGGAGGTTTAGCCTCAGATGTCATACAAGGCTAAAATGATGCAGGCCCATAAATCTCAGAAAATGTTTCAAACAACAGGATGTGAGAAGACAAAACTGTCTGGAATTTTGTTACCAACTTGGCACATAAAGACACAGGTTCATGGAGAGTGACAAAAGGACTGTTCCGCTAATATGCAAGTTTGTAGAAGCCTGTATTGCTAAAGAACTTGTGTGTCCTTTGCAAGCAGATTTTTTCAGCAATATTAGCAGTTAACCTTCGAAGCATCTTCCTGTCATCCCACCCTCTCACCTGATCCTGCCCTATTGCTTCTGAATTCTGGCTACTTGTTCCTGCTCATGCCATACCAAGCCAGAACAGTGAAGTGATCCTGTTAAAAACACAGGGCCTTTCATTTTCTTGACTATTATCATTGCAGTGGGTCATTATATCCTGAGCTGATTCACCATAAAGCCTCTTGTGCCCAAAGAACAAGATAAAGGCTTGGGGTGGGAAAAAGTGATCAAGGTCTGGAGCAATGCATTTGCCTGCTTAAGCAGATCTGCCACAAAAGCAACCCAAGACCTCATTGAAAGAGCACTCCTTTAGTGTGAAGGGCTTTGGCAGGCTTATATGCAAACCTTCAGATCTCAGGTTTTGCTAAGTCAGCGTTTTAGCTAAACCAAACTGTAGCTAAGGGCCTTTGGATAAAACATGGAAGCAAAACAATACAGCAGTAAAAGTGGCAACGAATGATGTTAGATCATTGCAACAGAGTGATGGACAGTACTCACCCTGTAAAATTGGACCCTAAATATTTTGGGTGGGTCCTTTATCAGTTTCTGTTCTCTTACAAGTCTAATTAAAAAGTAAAGTGTAATTCAATCTTGCATATGAGTTGAAGGTGATGCCTGTACTCTTCTGGACTACAAAGTTGATAATATCAGTATCGGGATTTGTAAACAACATCAAGATACAGGAGCAAGGAGAAAAATCTTGCAAACAGAATGGAGGCTGTAAACCTCATATGTGGTCAAAACATATTTACTAATTTAGTAGATGAGGGAGAGCTTTCACCTGAAGATGTTTGCAAGCATATGCCATCTTAAAGGGCAGAAAAAATAATTGGAAGATGTGTTCAGGAAGAAAATCTAAATATTAACACCTTGGAAAAACACTGAAAATGACTACATTACAGCTGAGTCAGAGGCCTTCTACAATTTGCAGGCACTGAAAAATTTGAGGGGAAAACAACCCCCAAAACCAAACTCCTCTGAGTACTGCAGGCTTGTAGACTGGCAAGAGCAATGTCAGACACTTAGAATATTAAGATTGCAATTTCTAAATTTGGAAGTGAAATTGTATTACATAGGCTAACTGAGCTCCCCTTATACCTTAACATTCTTTTTCTCCTTTTTAATACCTAGCCATCACAACTGGGTTACTTCTTATTTTCCAAACCATTAAAAATCTGTAACCTCTCCATACTACCAGAAGATGGAGCTGCTCAGAGAACAGACTTGCCTGGTATTCTGCCTCCCTTCCAAGAAAGAGCAGGTCTGTCATTCCCTGTGCTGGTACTTGGGGGGCTGCTTCTGGCTCCTTGCACAGCAAAGCTGGCATCTGCAGGAAGCAAGAGGCAAGGAAAAAACATGGCACTGGAACAGACCCAGTAAAATTAGATGGCCCTTGCACGTGGCAGATAAATCTTTTATCTTCAGGAGGAAAATCTGCCCCACAAGCTAGTGCTGTGGATTCTCCAGTCCAAGTATCCCTCATTTAATTAGTAAAACGCAGCAGCCCACACTGACTGCCAATAGTAGTGGTGTGTCGGGAACCAGTTAAGACATTTCTGGAGTGAGAATGCAGCAGAACGGTCTCGGTTAGGGGCAAAGTCACAATTCAAAAGAATCACCATTTTTGGGGGAATGAAAGCAACCCTTAGATACACACCTTTGGCCCATACCCCCCATGCTCCCAAGCTGCACTCACCTCTACAGGAGGTAATGCGTGGTGCTTCCTACTTCACATAAGGTGATTTTAGCTCCTATTTTAGCTCCTCCTACACATCTGGACCTTACCTAGCAATTAATTCTTCCTCTGTACACCACCTTTAGAACACAGATTTGTTTAAGTCCCACTGAGCTTGTCTCCATTTTATTTCATAAACCCAAACTCACCTGTGTTCCTCTTTCAGCACTTGCAATGCTCCATATCCTTCACATCAAAAAATTTGGCAAGATTCTTTTCGCATCTTTCCAAACGTAGGGGTTTGTTGGGGGTTTATTTTCTGTTCCTCTACTCTCTCAGACCAGCCATTAAGGCAAAAGGAAAAACGGAACATCTCACTTGGCTTTCTAATCAATTTTTCCACCTCTGATGCAGTAAATTCCCGAGACAGTACTGCTTCAGCACCTGCTCTGATGAGCTGTTGTCTTGAGGGAGGGATGCATTTCCTCTTCCAGACTGGCTCCTGCTGTGGACAAACCTGTCACCCACACAAACATTACTAGAACTAAGGGCACTGGAAGACTGGCCTCCTGGAGGTGACAGATACTTGGCTAGTTTTTAGGTGGTTCTGGTTACTGTGAAATGTAGTTTACCTGCATATTTGATACATACAAAACCAACCAAGTTTTGCCAGATCCTTCAGACTAGTCTGGCAACTTGGAACTCGTATTATTTTTTTCCATTCCAGACAAAGGGGACTTAGCCACCTGTGACAGTTAGTACTTGAGTTCTTACACTTTAGTATTTCTTGTATCACCATTATTTTTGAAGGGACTAATTCAAGCCTTCAGTAAAATGCCTTTATGTACCATACTAAAGCAAAAAATAATGCAAAGTATGATGGAGAGAAAGAAGGATGGAGAAAAAATGGTACAAGAAAGGAAGAAGAAAAAATACCCAGCATGCTAAGGAGTCAGATCTTTCAACATCTCAAATTCATTGTGTAGTTAACTTGTTTCTCACATTTCCAGCATCAAAATAAATTGTTCCAAAACCTTCAATTCTCACCCAAGTAAGAGGAGACGCTTGGAACATACCACAGTTTTCCTAGAATTTACATCAGATTCTTGAATAGAACTTCATGCTTTTATTTTTTTTTTCTGCACAACACATTTGGCAGCTAAGCTTTATTCAGCAGATATCGAATGTAATTTCTCACTCAAGTCCCCTGTCAATACCATTCTTGACAAGGGCAGGAAAGACATACTGGGACAAGGTGATGTACAAAGTTTCATCAACCTTGCACTCAAATTGCCTTTGTCCAGACCTTAATATAAATATTACTCAGATGAGAAAGGGACTGAAAATTGAGCTCTGAATTCTCATTACTGAAAAACACCTAAACCACTTTTTACACACAAGCTAAGCCATTGCTGTAAGTGTCCTTGTGTTCCATTGTCTCCAGAACATTGTTTTACTGGTGTTTATTAAAAACACTGAGAGCAAACCAAGCAAGTAAAATGCTTATAGCATTTGTTGCTAACTCCTGATGTGCTTAGAACTGATTTTTGTTCTGCTCCTGAACAGTCAAACCAAGGTCTGCAGATAACTTAGAACTTGTTCTGAAGCTGGTTTGTAGATTATGTCGTTCATGAAGACTTTTTTTTTTTAATAAACAAATATCTACTATTATTTATGTTCTAGGATTGAGTGATCCAGTTAGTTACATGTGAGAAAAACAAAACAAGCCTTTTGCCCTGGTCTGTATGTAGATCTAAATATTCATGGAAAACTATTCTCCAAATGTTGGAAACAAATGAAAGGCCAATCAATGCATGTACTGAAAATACAAGGGATAAATTGTGTCAGCATGGCCAAATAAAAGAAAAACCACTCATTCTTCAGTGTTTTGCTCTCTATAGTTAAGATGACCAGCTGATACACTGAAATAAAAGCTCTTGTATACAAGTATTACTAGACTGACTCCCCAGTGCAACACAACTTGCCCACCAAATAGAAGAGTTGATGCTACACAACGAAAAATTTCAACTACTGGAACTCAGGATTTCCTGTCATTACAGTATAATAAGGAACAAATTTTTAGCAGTCTTGTGCCTGTCCAAGATTTTGAACTTCTGGGAGAACAGCTCAGTTCAGGTATTTGACTTCTGATAGGGAAGTGACAAAGTTAGTATTGGATCTGCACAGGAATTTCATCTGTCTCTGGAGAGCAGGGCTGTATTATATGTTGTTATTGACATAAAACATATACAGGTGACTGATATA
This sequence comes from Athene noctua, assembly GCF_965140245.1. Lineage (NCBI taxonomy): Eukaryota > Metazoa > Chordata > Aves > Strigiformes > Strigidae > Athene > Athene noctua. Next base: position 14,467,380 of record NC_134046.1, on the reverse strand, counting down.
ATTGTTTTAGCCAGAAAACAACAATTTTAAAGAATGCCAAAAAGCAAAAAAAGTATTTTTACCTACTCACAATGTCTTAAATGAGTCAGTGCCTTCACAATAGCACAGTTGTACTGTGTTCAGGTAAGACAACTAGCACACAAACTATCCTTTTAGTCAGTTTAAGAAAGCGTCACTGCCCCAGCTAATGAATTTACTGACAGATAGCCGTATTAATGGAATATGATACTGATTTCAACACAGCATGGGATCCTGGTACTAAAAGAGATAAGACAGCATAATAAAAAACCCTCATCAGGACTGTTTGTTCTTGTACTAACAAACAAGCACTAGCTACAAAAGTAGCACTAACTCCCAAAGGAAAAGCAAGCCACCAAGATTTCGGCTCACAGCAACAGCCAGTAAGAACAGACATAAACTATTTCACATTTCTCATCCGAAGACAAGGCAGCTTTCTAGACAAATGCACCAAGCCCAGTTGCTGCTTAGAATCTGGAGTGTACCTTGAAAACCTTGAGAGAATTGAGAACAGTTGATGAGAATATAATAACCTGAGTGGAAGTTTATTTACTTCTGTCAATCGTGACGTTACTCCACGGCCCATCAAGTGTCTTGTCCCTTCCACAGCTTAATATTCGTATGAATAAACTGTGTAACAGACCTTGCTTCCAAGAGTACCACCTTACAGAGTATCAAGAGGCAAGTACCATTTCAGTAACAGAGGTCAAGTGTGATCTTATCTATTTACAGGAAGATTGAAGTACTTGCTTCAGTTCCTCTACGCTCTGATTAACACTACAGCAACTACTCAATTACACCCAAGAGTTACAAGTGACTTACACTTCAGTGAAAGCTGTAGCCTTAACCCCTCATGCAGACTCCACCACTCTTCAATGAGGTTCAAGATCTTTACTACTTTCTGTCTTTGACCTTTGGAAATTACTCATTTTATAGCAGAATTACAACCTACTGGTACACAAAGCCAAGCACGGTGACTCTTTGAAATATGGGCTTCTATACACATACTATAACTCAAAAGCATAGTGGCTAAACAGAGCTCACCTAAACTTGAGTCTTTTGAACTACAGATATATAAGGTGGCAGAAACAGCCAGAGAGTAGCAGTTGCATAGAGCTGAATTTTGGAGTTACTATCACCATTAATAATGATTAAATCCCTGTACAAGTGTTCAAGTTAGCTTCCCAGCTAGTCACCAACAGAATTTCTGTTTCTCCTGCTAGAACCCATGCTGTTTTTTAAAATGTAGATACAACTACAAAACAGACATGCGTGCTTTTCAGTCAGTTCATATTTGTTTCATTACAATTTTTGTAACTGTTAGTATTTTTGTACTTGGACATCTTAAAAGGAATTTCAGAGTTACAACTTCAGAAGACACTTACAGAATTATCTAAGTCTTGATGACAGCTACTCTACTGCACTGTACAGAACTTTGTTGCCCACCTTCCATGTCCTGCTCTGCATAGCTCAAATAAGTGAAAATCTGAGACTGATCTTCATATTCAAGCTGCAGGAAAGCTCACTATATGGAAAAAGAGTAAGTGGTAACTTGCAGTTAAACTATATCAGGAATCAAGAAGATCATACACAGAATTATACATTTTATCATTTTATTAGGAATAATTCCAAGTGGGTTATGAAGAAACTAATCCATTGAGTTTGATGAATTTTCCAAAATTTCTTTATGAAGATATGTTCACCAACAAACAGTAAAACTTCAGCGGAACTATTATACACTGGGCAAAAATAGTCAGGCTGATACCAAAAAGCAACATGCAACATAAAAAAAAAAAAGATACAATATAAAGGAAGACAATCTGCTGAATATTAAAAACAACCTCAACATGAGCTCTTCGCAACCAGCACAGAACTATTCTACCCATCAAATCCAATTCACACAAAGGCAAGTTGGGCTGACAGAACCCAAGGACTAATAACATGTTCCTCAGTGCAGTAGATCTGTATAGTGTTTTAGAGATTTCCTTGGCTGGAACAAGCAGTATTAGGAATTCTTTTTGGCAAGGGAAAGAAATAAATACATACGGAATGCTACATTTTTAAATCAGCAGACTGTCTGAGGAATGAAACAGGGCATCAGTAAACTAAAAGTAGCAGGGAGAAAAAAAAATTAAACCATTAATTTATCGGGGCTCAAAAGAGTATTCAAACCAGATCTTTAAGATGTCACAATAACTATATTCAGGCATTTAGGCTAACAAGGGGAATAAAATCAGAAGATACACTTTTTCCAAGTTAAGGAGGTTTTTACCCAAGCATACTGCTACCTTTGCAACATGTAGCTCGGTAAACGATAATTGGCAACAAAATAAGTTGAAACGCTGTAATATCCTGCCCAAATATCAGTTCCAGATACTGTAATAACCAAGATGCAAACTAATTTTGTTGTAACAAGCCTAGACCACTTATATCAAACATGTCCCTGGTGAAAGAGTCATCCAGTTTGAGTTAGCGTTTTGAGAGTTCATTTGACAGCCAGTCAAGTCCCTCATACAGACCGGTTCCTTGTGTAGCACAGGTAGCCTGGACATACCACTGTTAATGTAGAACACAAACAAAAATAAATTTTAAATACCAATAAAATGCAAACTAAGTTATCACACTATGTGACACTCAGATACACACTCAAATAGTGTTTTTTAGAGAGTGCCATAAGTAGAGTCAATATTGAAGAGATGGTATTTTTTAAAATGTTCAAAAGTATAAATAAAGTAGATGGGTTCAGGCATTATTCAGAAACTCACTGTTGACCTACCAAAAGCTAGAACACCATTTAGGGCATCAGGAAACAAATACAGAACTTACATTTGGTTTATATGTTGAAAACTAGCTTCTTGTTTTTGAAAGACTGCACTCTGGGAAATAGACACAGAATTATCTAAATTAACAGACCTCTAAAACATCTTCTATGGATATGATCTTAATGTATCAACATACAGACATTACTTTCCTTTCCTTTAAAGCAAAACTTATGTTTATGATATATAACAAAGGAAGACAAGAGTTCATCAACCAGGAAGTTCAGCACTTACAGTTCTGTTACGCAGAGACTGAAGACCTAGTTTATCTGTCATTTCACTGATTGCCATGGCATTTGGCAGATCTTGTTTGTTTGCAAACAAAAGCAGCACTGCATCTCGCAGCTCATCCTCTTGAAGCTAACAGAAAAAATGGCTGTGTTATTAAATTAGCTCACTTAAGTACTTCAATTACTTCAACAAGCACTAAAAAAAAAAAATCTTAAATACTGATTTAAAGGTTATAAACATTTTAGTTCTTGCTCCTGAAGTCACTAATAAGCACTGCGTGAAATTTAACTAGTATTCAACAGAACTTCTCCTGTAAGTAAGGAAATATTCTTCAATAGGCAGTTAAAATTTACGAGCACCTTGCTGCTGAAATTCTTATCAGCAATCTGCTTTTCCAACATTCTTTATCTGTGGTGTTTCTATTAAGGTTTTACGAAGGCAAAAAAGGTCCCAATACATTAGCAGTTCTTGAGCTAAAGCTCTTGACAGAGCTGTAGTTACAACTCAGTGCACCACGTGACCCAGAATTACCAGGTGAATGCAATATGCACTCTACAAACTCCCTAAAATTTTAAAATCCTAAATGTCTTAGGGAAGCCAACAAACATCCAAAAATATAGCAAAGTATAACAATCATATTTCAGAAGGTATCAATATTTACCATTTTCTGCAGCTCTTCTGCTGCTTCCTGGATTCTCTCTCTGTCGTTGCTGTCTACCACAAAAATGAGGCCCTGTAAGAAGTCAAGCAGTTTTGAAAAACCAATGTAAACATGCAGTATTATTTTAAAAACCAAAAAGCCCCATATTGAGTATTGTATTGTCCTCTCTCTTACGTAAGCAAATTTGACAGAAATGTCTGTTTAAGCAATGCAAGACATACGTCTGAGCAACCACATAGTAAGTTTCAACTGCAAAATAAAGTCAGGCCTTCGAAATCAAAAGTTAAACCACACAAATATTGGTTTACAGATTAATGTGGGATTCATGTGGGGTGGGGGGAGCAGGGAGACAGCAGCAAAATTTCAGAAGCTACCTCTCCCTCCGCCATTTTCACTCGCTACTATCATGTTAAATGCAGGAGGAAAATCACAAGTGCTTCGCCATTTCATGTTTCACTGAAAAAACCCACATGCTTAAAGTAAGGCCTGAATTTGTTTAAGAAAAGTTTGTACTAAATAGCATTTCTAATGGCATCTCTGTTATTCAAGTGTCCTCCCTATACACACACACACACATTTATTTTCAGTATGAAAAACCTTAAATTTTGTCACTCTTTAAGAAAAGAGAAGCGCCTTTTAAAAATATTTAGTAGCAGGGCTGAATAAGGAACTGAAATTAAATATTACTCTATTCACAACAGTACTTTGCTAGCTCCTTTTTGCCAATCCAGACTTCTCTATTTTTCTGCACCAATTGCATGCATTATGCTCCACAGAAGTTTCTTGGAAACAATTTTATATTCAACACAGAAAAAAACTCCAAACCAATGACCACTCCCAAAGTTTCCTGATACTAATAAGCAACTTACCTTACTACTTGTAAACCAAAGGAATCACATTTATGTAACCAAAAATGACAGATATGAAGCTGACACTTACAATCAATTGGTAACAAGACCTTTTACTAAATACACTGATATAACACAGTACAAGCTGTATATTTTAAGGATGATTATTAAATTTTAAGGATGATTATTAAAAAAGAGTGTATAGAAGAGAGTTTAAGCAATAGCGGGTTCTATGTATAAGCCAACACCAGTTCGAACACATCAAAGCATGGATATAGCGAAGTTGAAGTGTTCCTCACAAACAAACCCACTGCTCTGGCACATGACAGAACACTGGTAGATCCTGAAGGACTTTACCCTTGCCAGGCTACACTCATGACTAGACCCGAAGCCTTCAAGGTAACAAACTAGCTTCAACTAGAATAGAATCTGGATATCTCTCTGAACTTGCAGGAAGTAGTAAGGAGCCTTTTTGAAAGGAAGAGACAGAAAACAACTTCCCATATAAACTCTACAGAACGTGAGACTTCACAAAACTATTGCCATCTCAGAGCTCTTACCTGTGTATTTTGGAAATAATGCCTCCAAAGAGGTCTGATTTTATCTTGACCACCAACATCCCAAACTGTGAAACAAATGTTTTTATATTCTACCGTTTCCACATTAAAGCCTAAAAATAAAAAAGTAATTAGGAATAGTTAATGGTAGTGTTAAAATGTAATTCTATACATGTTAAAGATAGCTACTTCTTAAGTTATACTTCTCCCAAATATACATATATATATAAAAAACATGGCTTATCAGAATTGAATTGCTAGATCAAGAAGAAAATTAACTGAAAGGGGAAAAAAAATTAATCACTTAAATCCAAGTGCATGACCTTCGGTTCAGCAAATATTTCAGCCACAAACTGCTAGAGGCTCACGGTATTTTGGGGGAAGTACTGCTCCTGTACTCCTGAGCACCTGCTATTGGCCACTGTCAGACACAGGATTCTGGTCTAGATGTATCTTTAGTCTGACACAGTTATGCTACACCAGTACCAGAAAGCCCATGTTTGTCTTGATTCTTATACTAACAGCAAAGATAGCAAATCCCTACGCTCTTCAGAAGCCAGTCTCTACAACACAAATTTAGAGTAACCAGAGTGAAGACATGAGAATTGGTTATCTTACCAATAGTTGGAATTGTGGTGACAATTTCTCCGAGTTTCAGTTTATACAGGATAGTTGTCTTACCAGCAGCATCCAAACCAACTAGAATGAACAGAAAATTTAATTTAGTTCACAGTACAAACTGCAACCTGCTAGTGTAAAAATATGACTTTTACATGCACAGTATTAGGGTTTTTCTTGTGAGAAGAAACACTTTTAAGTCATTGTTGATATACTACTGTATGTTTCTTCCCATCTCCTTTACCCAGCATTGAGAGAGAGAACAAGCAATGAAAAACACCATCTCAATAACACACTTCCGTCTACAGCCTACAAGTTCCCAAGTTTCTAGTCATCTTCTTGTGTTTCTTAATTAAGGTTTGTCATTCACTTTGAAAGTTTCTTCTGCGTAAGTCAGGATAGTTTTAAATGCCTAGCAACAATCTACAAGCAGCACATAGTTTCTAACTGATCATGTGTGCTACTTCACACTCAAGCTGGGGAAGGTCTCACTCAAACCTTTAGTTAAGGCCATGCACCTGTACCACCAGGAGCTGGCACGATCAATGGAAGCCACTTCAATCTCCCTCATTACAGTGTTCTGTCCCTTGGCTAAAACATTTCTTCTGCATTGATAAAACCACATACATTAGGAAACTCCTGTCATCCCTCTGCATATACCCTAAGGGCTGTAACTTTTCAGGATATCACTTTGATTCATTGAGATCCACTAGAATGCTGTCACTAGGAGTCTCCACTTCTGCTCCTTATAGAAGGCCTTCTGCACTGAAATTTACTTTTCTGTTTCTGCAACAAAACTTACCCTTGCCTTTTTTCAATGTAACCTATGCAGTAAATATGTGATTTGATTAAAAAACAAAACCAAACACAAAACCCCAACAAAACTGGAGCTTCAAAGACATTTTTTGAGAAGCATTACCAACATTGCAGGCATATACTGTCTAAAACGGTCTGTGCAACTGCTTATTGTTAGGCATTTCAAAACACATGAGAACAACTCAAAATACAGTTCTTTACATTAGAACCCAATGCCTAGTACATAAGCACCTAAATAAACAGTAGGTACTAAACACCACAACAACAGTTTGAATGTCTATTTGTGAAACTTAAAATAGTCAGTAAGATCTTACACAAACAAAAATACCACACACACACACACCCCCCCGAATTAATTAAATAATACTTGCACAAAAACCCAAATGTTATCTTTGTCTGTTAACATTAAGTGTTCCAAGTTAATTTCCTACTTGGTGACTGCGATATATTAAGCTTTAAGGGGTTTGATGACTTGACTATTAATAATACAACTGTTTCCTTAGCATTGCAATAAAATGGAATTCAAAATTACCTACTTATTCAGAATGAAACTAAACTATTTAAAAACCTCCTCCTTCTCAAGACACAAACTGCTGTTACAGCAATCTAATTAAAAAACCTATCTATAATTGTCCTATATTCTGATACTGGGAGCAGGATTATACATGTCAATGCAGTTTCTCTGGTATTGTCATTGCATGTTAAAAAAAAAAAAGTTGTTCTAACTGGTAATGTCATGAAGGGGGGGGGAAGTCTGCCATCAAAACCAAAGCTCCTTGAGGGGTAATAAACTCCCTAAATGCTCAAATTAAAAAGTCAACAGTTTTAAGTTTGCTATTGTCTTAAGTGTTGGTCTCTTTTAGAACCACACACAAACATGAATAAAGACCTGCTGCAGTGTAAGTTTCACAAGAGCCTGCAAGTCATGAAACCTGTAAATGTTAGCATTTTCCCTACACCCACAAAGTGTCAGGTAGCCTCAGAATACCCTTTAAGTGAACTCTGAAACCTTCAAATACTCAATCTATGCTGAGAAACAATGCTTTTACCAGCACAATGCTTGAAGCTCAACACTATTCTCATGCAACTCAGCTTCAAGTGAGCATTTGTAGGATTCCTACATCTTTGCAAGAAAACATAATGCACGTACATGATATATATGTGACAGTTTTCCAGTAAATTAAGATCGCTTAGTGAACGACCAATTAAAGCTACACATACTCACAAACTCTTCTCCTCCCCAACAACTGCAAACAGTTATCTACACAAATGGTTTTAGTGTATTTAGGGGTTATACTAAAGATACAGGTAAAGGCAAAGAAAAAAGCTAATCTCATTTCAAAAAATGTATATACCCAGGGTACCAAGAATCATTTGAAGATATGACTCAGTTAAGAAATTAGGAACTAGTCAAGAATTTTAAACTATTTGATAAATTTAAGAACTTCTTGCCCCAGTGATCCACTCTGTTCTTGTCCAAGGACCCACCAACAACACCTCAATGGCACTGGCAGAAGGCTACATTAGCTATGTAAGCACAAAGCCCAGAGCCTTTACTTATATCCACTCTTATCCACAATTCTAATTAAGCTGTTGGACTTTGCACTGAGGCAAGTCCTGAGTTATGGATACGTGTTTTGTTTTAACTCCACACTTGAGAGAGCAGCTTTTAATCAAGAGAAGGCAACCTCTGCAATTCACCATGACCTGATTTGCAAGAACAGCCTCTCTTAGCCAAACTGCAAATGTTATGAAGTTCAAACAAATAACAACCATCAAGAGCACAGCCTCTGTTCATATTTCTTACTCCAATTTGCCATTTACCACCTCTTTTTAGAACAAGACATTTCAGAGTTCTGAATCATATTTAATCTTCTGAGCTGCTAGGAAGTGTAACAATTGCTTTTAGTAGTCCAAGAATAAACAGATTTACATTCGCACTGGAACACGCCATGTACATCAATGATCTATTTCCATGTCAAAGTTTAAGTTAATTCAACTATCAAGATTAAAACCTAAGTCTTAAATACCCAAATAATGTGAAGTAAATTTGTGATTCTACATTTTCACTCTGATTCCCCCAGAGCCCAGGGTGCAAGAATCTCAATGTAGGGTATGACATGCAGCAGTTGTACCACAAAGCCCTAAGATTACAATAAAGTACAAATGGGAAGCACAGACTTGCACTTGCAAGCATTTATCTTTAAACTGAGTCAAACATCCTTTTCCTCTAGCTGGAGAAAAAATATCTACAATGCTTTCAGTTGCTGTTAAACACACTGTAGTTCTAAGCCCTTTACTCCTCTTAAGAGTGTTTTATACAGCTTGTCAGTCGTGTTTCTGAATCTCAAGCTTGTAGTTCACTTGTCCCTGGGAACACCATGCCTGTGACTACATCACATTTCTCCTTTACCAACTCTCTACTTTGATCACTGGTGGCTGAATATCAAGCTGCCTCAGTTACCACAGCACAGAACTTCATATAAACTACAGATGCAGAAAAAATGAGAAAAGACTTTTTAAGTGGAACCTCCATCAAGACCAACAGATCTTGGATGACTGAGAATTCCAAAGTTTCCTGTAGAATACAGTGTGTTGCTGCTTTCAACATGAGTGTTTCCTATAATTAGAGAAGGAAAAAGAAAAAACTTCTACTGTATTTAACTGATTCATGACATTCATGTTACAATCAAAAGCAGCTTAAAAAATTAAAATTAATGAAACCCAATCTACTACAGGTTTGTATTCTTTTTCTTTTACCTTTATACCAGTTCTCTCAAAACTTTTCTTATTTATCTTTTACATACTATTCCTCTTCCAGGTTTCATTTCAATTGGGTAAGTCTTTGGGGGACACGAAGGGGCAATTCTCAATACAGCTTTCTCAAGAAAACACACACACATATGGAAAAAACCCCAACAGCATGCAAACAAACAGTGGTGAAAAAAAAAACCCACAACAAATAAAAACCAGCTAAATGGTTCTGTGATGTAATGGCACAATCCCAAAGAATCTGACAATTTTTTTCCCCCCAATCTATTTAATCATTACCTTTGTATTTGAAGCTCTTGAGGAGCTATTATCTCAGTTAACACTTGCACAACTACACCAAGACACAGAATACTAAATGATGATAGGGAAAGGTGCACAAGGAATCAGTAACTTTTATTTTTTAAGCACAATGAACTATCCATACAGAGTCTTACCGACAGGTAGGTATAGGGTTAGGACAAGGTTTTTCCACTCTAATGCCCCAGTCGCCTAGTCTAACTAAGTCATTCAATCCCATCCTACAGCTATTTCTTTTCTCTCATGTTACTTCCATATCTAAAGAGGAATTATTTTACCTGCTTTTCCTCAGAATGTTAATCTAATTCTTCTAAAAAATACTTAATTATGTGCAATTTTTTAAAAACAAGATTTCAGTAACAGTATACCATTAAATGTCCACCTTTTATCACAGATATAGTTTGAGAATATAAAAAGATAGTGTGTTATGCTTGCTGTTGATAATAGTACCTGATGAGAAACTCTCAAATTCTGCAGAACTCAGTAACACAAAGTCTGTCTTAAGAAATTAATTCTACTTAGCTTGAATTCTGCAGAAACAGAAGAAAGCTGTGAAAGGGAAGCTTGAATTATAAATGAATCATCTACTCATTATCAACTCACCATATAGTATTTTTCCCCTAAATAATCTCTCCATAGACACCTCACCCCTGAAGTTACCTCCTTGGTATACTACATGCAAAAAACTTAAATGTCTAGCCTTGTACAGGTCATTTTCAAACCATAAACTGAATATTATCACCTAGAGAAAAAGTTTAATTCAGTCCCAGTATTCATTCAGACATCTCTCCTCAAAGTGCTGATACATAATGTAGAATGATATGAAGAGCTGCTTTTCCATGTTACGGGTATATACAAATTAGGTCATATCCAATATAACATATTCTGCTTGTAAACATCCCGTTTCAGTCCTACGATTCACTCTCATCACAACATCGCCAAAATTTTACCCTTATACTACCTAACAAATATGGTACAGTCTCATGCTTGCACCCAGTCCTGTATTTGAATAAAGCTTTTTTTTCTTTAAAAAAGATGCATTTAAACCTACTGCTGGAAAGTGCCGCTCCCTAACTCATATCTAACCTACATTTGAACTGATTACCTACCAGTAAAGCCTTACAAGCTGTTTTGATCTGCAAGACATTGCTTTCCTGTTTTCATTATTACACAGAATGCAACAGAACTACAAATACCACAGACACTATCTCATCCAACAGCCAAGCTCATTTGAAGATTTTACTTCATTCATTTAGAGTCCTCATATGAAGAGTTTGGCTGCTAGGGAGACAGTCAAATCACTTCTTTGAAACCAACAGATGTACCTAAGTTGTCTCAAAGACAAAAATTACTCACGTTATTTTGAAATGGATGAGTCTCTAATTTCAAACAGAGAAGATACAGTAAAAATTACTGTGCATGCAATAAAGAACTCTGTCATCAAAAAACGTATGGAGAACATGGAAAACAACAATTAAAAAAACCCTACATCACTGTGTCTGCTGTGCATACCCAGGCAGTGTTAAGGATGGGTAGGGTGCCAAGAAGTCGCACAGTTAGGACCCAGTCCCGCTGTACTGAAACGAGCACTTCATATAATTTCTCAGGACAAGTTACTTCAGTCAATGGCGACGAACCAAGTTCCATTCACTTTGGTAACAAAATTTGATGAAAATTAGGGGGTTTAGATCTGTTTGTACAGAAAGCTTGTGGGGGTGGGTAGGTGGGTGGAAGAAGTCAGGCAAGAGATAGAGGAGGAAATACTGAATTCAGTGTGTACTTGCTTTGACCTTTTGAACCGTAATCTTAAAGTGAGAATCTTCAAGAGCCACTGGCTTCAACTCTTACACAGTCTGTGTCAAGAGAAACACAATCTAATTCCAAGTAAACAGTTACAGGCAGACAGTAAAACTAAGTAAGCACCGAAAGAGCAACCTCCAGGTTTTTTTGGTTTTGTACATGAGGTAGAGGAGAATTCAAGTGCAGACACTATACCAAAACGTCCTTTCACAGAAGTCGGAGATACGAACACCTCAGTTAGCGAAACCCGGCCATTATACGGCAATTTCTTCAGCTCTTGCTGTTAAACGCGCCAGGCTTTGTCCGACATCCTGCTCCAACAGCCACGCTGCTCGGGCGGCATCGGCGTCTCCAGGCCGAGAGCACCTCGGCACCGGCAGCGCGGGGGCGCAGGGAGCAAACGTCCCTCACCTCCTCGGAAAAGGGGGTCCCCCCTCGGCCCAGGGGCACCCCCGTCGGCCCGACGGCCTCTGCCAAGCAGGCGGGCACCGGCTTCACCCACTGCAATCCGATCTTTGTTCTACATTTCGCTCGGGCTCAACGCAAGCGGAAACGCAGGTGCAAGGCGCAGGGCTGAAGCCTCTCCCTGCCCCGCTGCCAGCCCGGGGGGAGCGGGGCGCTGCCTCTCCCTGCCCCGCTGCCAGCCGCGGCCGCCGACAGCGGGATTGGGGCGGGGGGGCACAAGAGAAGAGAGAACGTGAACACGGAGGAAGAAAGGAAGGACAGGCATAGCCCGATCCCCACCCCTTCCCCCACCGCTCCTTCACTTCCCAACAACCCCATAAGCCCCGAGGAAAGGCGACAGAGAAGCGTCCCGTCCCCCACGCCCGGGGACGGGGCAAGCCCCCCCCGCCTGGAGCCCGCAGCCCGCTCCACCGGCCTCCCCTCCCCCACCGCCAGCGGGACGCGTCCGTGAGGGAAAGAGGGAGGGAAGGAGGGAGGGAGCGGGCGGACGGGCCTGGCGTCGGCCGCGGCCCGGGCAGGGCGCAACGGCTGCGGCGGCGCGGCTGGTGGGGGGGGGGGGGGGGGGCGGCGTAGTCAGGCGCCTCTGTCGCCCCTTACCCATGAGAATGCGCATCTGCTTCTTGCCAAAGAGGCGGGAGAAGAGCGAGGAGATGGTGAGGCCCATGGCGGCTCCGGCGCGGGGCTGGGCGGCGGCGCAGGCAGCGGGAGGAGAGCGGCGAGAGCGGGCGGGGGAGCGCGGCCCGGCGCCCGTCTGCGCTCACGGATCCCTCCGCGGGCGGGGAGGCGGGCTGCGGGGCTCGCCCGGCGGCGCCGACTTATAAAGCGCAGGCGGCAGCGGCTGCTCTGTGACCGGGGGAAACTCGCTCGCTCGCTCTCTGCCACGTCACGGCCGCCCCGGCTCCAACGCGGACAAAATCACGTCACCGTCGCCACATCCCCCGGCCGCGGGACCGCCCCCCGCCACACGGCCCAGCGGCGGCGGGGACTGCGCCTCCCGGCAGGCGCCGCGCCCGCCCCGCGCCTCGCTCCCGCTGCCCGCGCCCGCCAGCGCATGCCGGGGGATGGAGTCGGGGTTCGCCCCCCCCGCCGCGGGCGGGGCAGAGCGCGGCACGCCGGGAAGCGGAGGCCGCCGCCGCCCAGCCGCTGCTCAGGCCCAGGCCGAGGCCCAGCTGCTCGCCGGGGCCAGAGCGCCCCGGGCTCGCCCCCAGCCCGCGTAGTTCATCTCCCCGCAGCTCCTGCCCCCGCCGCATTGAGGCGCGACAGCCGCCAGGCCGCCTCCTCCGGCGGCGCAGGACAGCGGGGAGCAAGAGAGGCGCAGGGCTTTCACAGGGAAACACAAATCCTCACAGAGCCCTCACATGCACCCTAGTAGCAACAGGGCTAGGTCATTTATAGATATATAAAAAAAGGCAAACCATCACACCCTCCGTCACAGGAACACCGATTACGGCAGGATCTTTCTTGCATTGTTTCTATGACCTGGACCCTCCGCAGCGTCCCGGAGGCTGCAGAGCCAAGGCACAACACAGCGTGATCCTGGCACCACAGCAGCGTGCTGCTGCTTGGCCGGGAAGCAGCTGACAGATACAGGGAAGTAATACAGGAATAAAACTGAAACATGCCGGGTTTTGAGAAGTGTATTTAATTTCATGATCAGCTGAGTCAGCTTCTTTCACAGCTACTGTAAAAAGGCCATGGTATGGCGATAGTTGAATTTGAGACAAGATGAGCTGCATTTAATGCTTAAGTGTCTGAGCTCCCTACCCCAAGGAATCACTGGTTTTAAAAACATTTAGTTTAAGTCAGATGAAGACCAAGGCAAAGTTACTGAAACTTAAATAGTTTTTTACACTGTCCTTCAGCTGTCACACCTCGAATGAATGACGTTTAGTACAAGCTCTTTATCTATGGTTTAAGCACATCAAGTTAAAAACAAAACAAAAAAAAACAGGGGTGGGAAAGTTCCAGCTCGCCAAGCTGGCAACTACTTTCTGCAACTGATAAAATCCCTCTGCTGCAACACTATGAATAGCTAAACCATCCCTAGTCAAATTATGCATGCTCAGTGGAAAAGGACTGTCAAGGGAGAAAGGACAAGACCAGAAACCTGCAATGAGGAAAGACTGTTCCTGTTTCAGTGACTATATTTTGCCTAGACTTACAGTGTAAGGGCCTCTTGGAAACGCCATTAAAAGCATTACAAGTCACTGATGAAGACTGCAAACATCCCAGAACAAATTGTCTTTTTGTCCCTCTTTTGAACAAGATTCTAAATCTGTTTAAGTATCTGGTAATTCAGAGATTTAAACTAATACCAACTCCATTCAAGAAACCTGAACTGACCTTTGCTCGCAGTCTAGTTCCCACTACCATGTTTCTCAAGGGCCTCTCAAATGTGTACAGGAAATAGACTGACGATTGGATAAGTTTTGCTTGGAAGCCAGTCCCTGCTATTTGCTTTCTTGATCATCATGGTTGTAATACGGTAGCACTTCAGGATCCTCATCAAACTACAACACCACTCCATCACATCAGTCTTTCTGGTCACCTATGGCAGCTATACAGCTTCATCAAGTCAGCAGCCTCTACAAGCTGCTCAACCTCTTTGCTTACACAGGAGAGGGGAAAAGCAAACAAATAGACCACACCCATCATGTAAGTCACATAACTTCCAAAGAAAAAAAAAAATTAAAACTCCTTTATTTTCTTTTACAAAAATACATATTTGCAGTCATGTGATAGTTATCATAGTAGTTACCAGTTTACATGGTTCCAAGAAACTATACAGTGCTCCAGGTTAAATATTTAAAATGATTTAGTATAAGAATGGCCACTTATTAACTTCTGGATCAAAAATGCTATTCATCAGGGTGTGCAAAAAAAAAAAATTGCACGTTAGAAATTAATGCTGAAGTGGTGTAGTTTAAGTAACATAATAGATACATTAAACTTCTGGTCATGAGTAATTGTATACAAACCATAGCAGTATTAAAATACATTATTTTCATAAAAATACCATTGTGACACTTTATATCTAAATAAGACATTTTTAGAAAGATGGTATGAAATATTTATCATACAAAAGCATATTCTTATAACAGGATTATGTTGTAAGTTTTTAAAAATTCTATTTAAGCACTTAAAAGCAGAAGGTTTTTTATAACTGTGATTCACTTGTCATATAAAAGCATATGCCGTGTGTACACTGTAGCATTAAGTTTATTCTACTTGAAATTCAAAGTACAACACTGCATGTGGAGCAGCTGAGTTCTTATATACCACTGAAACTTGTTCAAGAAGATAAACATCACATTCTTGTTGCTTAATATGCAAGAGGAAATTACTCTTTATGCATGTCTGCTATATGCATATACTGAGAATAATTTCATGCTACAATCTTTTCTTGCCACAGTTTGACCTTTCCATAGGCTTTTTTCAGCTGAAGCCAACATCATCTTCCTCCAGCCCCATCACCTCCTCAAACACCCTACTGGTATAAGTAAAAAAATATCAAGTAAAAAAAAAAAATTAAAACCAGAGCTAACTGCTATGATCTCCAAGTGAAATAGATTGTGTATCAGCTAACTCTACTGAAATCACCGATTTTAAAATCCATATTAGAACACCAATGTGTTTATTTCCTGTGATGAATACTGCATGCTTACATTTACAGTAGTGATCCACTTGAAATCCTGAATGTCAGCAGTTTAAAACCACCAATTAGTATAACATTACTTTATATTTAAGGCATGTGAGTAAGAGCACCCTAATTAACTGACATTGAATGGAAAAGACTTCAGGAAATTTTTGTCAGCTGCCTTCTCTTATTTAAAGATGCTAAATTAATATGGTTTTGGAAAGATGGTAAGGAGGACCAAGGAAGAAAGTTAGGAATTGATCTGATTATTTCAGCTGTCCCTAAAACACTTTTGAAAGCAATGATTTACCAGTAAAATGCCTCAATTATAATGTATTCTGACTAAGTCACATAATGTCAGTTGGACTTCTCACTAGAAGAAAACTAAAAGGAAAAAAAAAAAAACCAAGAAAAGCAACCAGATATTACATCAACAGGACAGTACAGGAACAATATTGCTTACCCCTGAGTTAACAGGATTGGGTATAGCAGCACCAATTGGAAAACATTCTGCAATGCCAGCACTGCACTGTGGTCCCATACTGTGGTATAGTTTCATATACCCACAGATTTATTTCTTTTTAAGAGCACTTCTTTCAAACATCATTAAACACAGGAATTGCTTTAGTTGCATTGGTATTTAGGTGGAAAAAACAGTGAAAATAGTATAGTGGGCTATACTATTAGTACAATCCATTTGTAGTGTTAATATACTGCTTAGAGCTGTGTTCCCAACTGGGTAAGCCACTGTCTTCTGTGAAACTACATTTGCCTTTTGTTTTCTGCACAAAAAAAGCCCAGCAGAAATCATGTTGTGCCAGTTTTGAGCAATATGTCCTGTAAGTCATCTGGAAGTGCTAATATAATATCATTGATGTGGGTCTCCAGCTTTTTCAGTGTGTCAGTTTTCACAGGAAGATGTTCTCTGTCAGCCTGCAACTGCAAAGGTACAATAAAATATGATTTCTACTAAAAAATGCAAGTAAAAAATGCAACATTATTGAATCTGGAAAATGAATTCCTCATTTACCAACTGAATAGGAATTTGGACAATAGCAGGTTTCCTCAATAACCACACAACAGCATGAGCTAACACTGATCTGGACTTTCAGTAATTACAAGAGAGTTTGGTTTTCTTCTTCCCTGAGGATTCAGCCTTTTTTCCCCTCAGGTCAGTCACAAAGTTCCAACTAATTTTTAAAAAAACAAGATCAGTGCAATGCTTCCAACACAGGTGGATGATGTTGGGAAGCTAGCTAACTTTTCAGTCATGGCTGAAATGAACCGGTTTTGTTTTAAAAACCTGAATGACTGAAAGTATATTTTCATTTATGTACTGTAAACACAACTATATATTACTTTCATCTAGTTAAGTCATGTAAATTTGAGCCATGTTCAATTCATTTGCTTACCAGTTTATTCTTTAACTTTAAGACAAGATCCACCGTTTCCACTTCAGTATGCTTCTGACTCCAGAAAACCAAGTTCTAAAAGAATAAGATTAAGCATTGAAATATTTATGGCAACATAAATCATTTTCAGAAGAAATATTAATTTAACACCTACTCTTTAGAATGGGTCTTTTCCTTATTCTCATGCCATTTACTAAACTAATTTTACTCATGTACTGTTTCTACTTTGAACTGCAAAATCTGCTTTATTTGCATGTTTGCCCAGGACTTAGCATAACAGGAGACTAACACAAAAACACAATACAGACAAATACAAAAAACTTTTTTTAAAAATGCCAAACAGGCTTAGTTTCAAAAATAGCATCTACAATGCAAAATGGCACCGAATGTTTACCAAATCAGACCTGCCAGCACAATGAAATATTAAAATAGTGCCAGGCAGCACTTCTTGTTTCTAGGGCATTAAAGGAGATTGCATAGTTGATAACTAGTAAAATACACTCATTAAGTGCATTTTCTTATGGAAGCTGTGTTTCCTATTCACTTAAAGGCATTTACTCATGTACAGAAAGATGTTAACACTTGGATCAAAAGAAAAAGCTAATAAGGAGCAGAATTAGTAATAAATTTGTGACACATTTCCTTTTCTTTGCAATGAGCTAATGTCAGATATAGTTGGATAGATGCTAGGTGATGTAATTGACCTAGCTATTGCCCTGCAAATTATCTGGGCTGCTCTATTTGAACAATTTATCTGGGTTGCTACAACGTGCTGTTTGGGAATTGACAAGACAAGGAATAAAAATCAATGGCTTTTTAAAAATAACTAGTGTGATTTTTTGTTTGTTTTAAAGCTGTGGTGTTGACTTACTTTTTTTTGTTCTTCCTATTCCCTCTTTAGCTGTACCATCTCTTCTCCTCCCACAATACCCTTCTTTATCAGTTGTTCAGACTCAAATTACAGTGATACTCACTTCAGCTTCTTAGGTAAAGAATGGATCTTACAAGGTAAGATCACTTATGTAGCATTTTGTTATATAGCAATAAACACATTTCACTTCTCAGCTTCCAATAACTATGGATCAGTTGTAGACTTATTTCCTATCCATATCTAATTAGTTTTCGATTTTCTATGGTACTCCCTGAGTTTATACCTTCAAAGCTGTATCATAAGTAAAACTGTGTTGTCAAATGAAATGCCAAGGAAGCAAGCTGAATGAAATAACATTATTGAATAAGAGGAAAAACCTTACTTTGCGGTGTGTGTGTTATTCTTTCAAAATACACAACAAAAAAGTACTAAAGATACATTTTACCAACAATGACAGTTGTTATAACAAGTGAACAGTATTTCAAATTTTCCTCTTTTGCTGTTAGTTCTAGCTTGTAATTGGTTAACAAAATCATGTTTTGTTAGATCAGACTTGACAAAATTGTCAATATTTTTATATTCAACCAATGAAAACAGCAGGAATAAAACTACCTTAAGGGAGAATATGTTTTAATACAAGATGATAAGTATAATCATAAGGACACATTTTTCTAACCTCATTACAGAGTGCTTCTAAATGAAGGGCCTCCAACTTCTGTGTCATTTCTTTCTGCCGGCTCCTAAACCAACCATCGAAGTTTGGTGATTTTAAAAAATGCCTGGTAAAACACCAAAGCAAAATACATTTTGTATTTTAATTACAGTTTTGATAAAACTGTTTTCTATGTCATCAAATGCAAAGTAATTATGTTTGAGGTTGAAGAAGATATTAGGACCCATTCTCTGTTTACTTTCAAAAAAATGTTATATTCTTAAGTGGAGTATAACAGGTGCTTCTATTAATCAAGACAAAGATTGAGAAAATGATGTAAAGAAAAGGTGGCTGAAAGAGTAAAGATTAGTAATTTTGTCAGGAAAAAAAGCAAACCTCAGTTCATAATATCCTCATTTTAATCTTTGTGTTCGATTGGAAGGAAAAATCAAGTTAAAACCAGAAATAAACCTACAAATACTGGTATACAGAGACCTGTAGTGGTAGTAGTGTCTTATGAAAACCATTAACAGGTTACAGAGAAACAGATTTAAGTGAGTAAAGTATACTAAGCACTATCAATTCCTATTAAAGCATATATTTTAAAATTAAGTCTTATTCAAATCGATACTAAGTCTGCTCAAGACAAGAGCATCCCTGTTACTGATCTATATCTTCATTTATATAATTTAATTTTTTATGCTGATAAAAAAAATGACCTGTAAAGTCCTATCCAGTCTCCTTTTAAACCTGATGTGAGCTGTGGTCCTGCTTTTTCCAGTGTCTTCATGAAGTCATCTTGGCTAAACTGCCTAAGCTGTGGTGGACTCTATGGAAAGAAAAAAAAAATCATTAGCATGACCTAACTGTTTTCTCTTATCACCAATTTCCAGCCCACCTGAATTGTATTTCCTTACTTTCCATGGCGATATGCACTTTTGCAAAGGCATTAGGCTTGCCACATAACGTTCCTAGGGAAAGGAAAAAGAAAGGGTGTTTGTATAACCAGTATTAAAGATATACAGTCCACGTGTATGTTTACTTATCACTTGTGACCACAGCATTTTCTCTTCTAAGTATTGGTACAGGGTGGGGTCATGCATATTTACCACATGAGAGCATAAGGAGCTTATCTAATACCATTTGTATTTTCCCAACTACAGAACTTCATGTCAGCAAGGTTCAAGAAGAACATGAGGGAAAGGAGGAGAGGAAGAAAACATATACATGGAATATATATATATCCTGAACTCCAGCCACTAGCAAATAATCTGTCTTTTCTTTGGTGACAGTCCACAGGTACTTCCATATCATGGGTGATTACAGACAGTAATCCCCCTTTGTATCAAGTATTTGTAAGTGACTTTCAGAGTCCCTCATACAAATATTAAATATAGAACCTACAAAATGCTCTATCAGCTGTGAGCATCTCTGCAGTAGCAATTCTTGGCAAAGGCATAGCTAAAGCCCCTGCAGGCTATCTACTGTATGAGTAGTGGAGACATTTCCCAGCAAGGCCACTGCTGAAGCTTAAGGTCTGACAACAGGAGGCAGCTCCGCCTTGCCAATTCACACAAGCATATCGATACAAGCTGCTATACATTTTGAACGTGTTTGTACACGAATGGCCACACATTTTCATCTGTCAACATAATCAGCTTTGATAACATTATGAAAAGTCTTGTTATATCTTCTGAAGAAAAAAAGGACCTCCCCATATACTTCTCTTGTGGCAGTGAATGTAAAGGGTTATCTTAACCTGTAAACTAAGTTATGTGACAGAAAACATATTAAGTTTTTCACTTGAAGTGAAAGTTTGAGCAAAAAGGGGGGGGGGGGGGGGAAATGCCAGGGAAATGTTTCAAATTCATCTTATATGTCCATCCTGTCTCAAAAGAACAGGAGAGAAGGACAAGTTTTGAGGAAAAACTCCTCTAATCATTAACAGTGAAAGACAAATGAGTTTCTAGGGATGTTCCAATTCTTGCAGACAGAAATTGGACCTGATCAAACATGCTCTAAAATGATGAAAAGTTCAGGTCATCCACAAAGTGTTCAGGTAGCTCAGAGTGGGACAGCTGATATGTAAACATCCTATGACTGAGGAATTAACTTCTCCTAGAACTTTTTGGGTTAGTGAAGTCCATCATTACTTGGACTTCAAACATCCAAATGCTAGGTAAAAGTGTATCAGAACTATTTATCATTATCTTCATGCACAAGTTAGAAAACAGAAAGCAAATTCTCTAGCCCCTGCTACATGGTGTTGGCCATTAGCATTTCCTGACAGGAAGTGAGGCAGAGGTAAAGCTGAGTTTCATATTAATCCTTTTGCCAGTTCTAGATGCTCTGAATCTAACTAGAGACATTGCCTTTTTCTCAAAAATCTCTTGTAACTTTTGTTTATACTTGACATAGGTGCCAGATCTGAAAATCCTGCAAATACTGCAGTAATCTGAGGAAACAGCTGCCTTGAGGCCATAAAACAACTGCCCAGGGAGGTCTGACTGCTGAAATTTGTCTACTGCAGGTAATCCAATGGCAAAAACCCTCTAGAATCAACAAACAAAAAAATAAAACCAGAACAAAACCCAAACTGTCTACCTCTGGAGAAAGACATTGTTCTTTGAAAGTCAGATAGAATATAGGTAAAAATGGAGTTGCAAAGATAAGTCTGTGAAGAAGTAAGAGAAGTAAATTAATTGCCTGGATGACAAGAACTGAAATGCTTTGTCTGGACAAGACAGATGAAAGGAACCGAGATGTGCTAGATACAGTTTCTTATGCCACTCATAACAGCAGTGAGTGCACAAATACGACTAGAAAAGGGAAAACTTCTCTAAACTGGAATGATTTGCATGGAAAAGCACTACCACTAGAAGACAGAATAAATATTTAAAGGAAAAAATAAAGCCAGTCTAATTTACCAGTTGAATTGGTTGATCTTCCACATAATAATAAAAAATTACCTTGTAGTATCCACTCAGCTATCACAGCAAATACTAATTTATATACACTTACAGAGCTCTTCTCATTACAAAGTACCTCCTTCCAACTCTACCTTTTCAATACTAACATTTCTCAAGGTCAAGGGAAACACCCTTACAATTAAAAGGGAAAAAAACCACACAAACTTCAACACTGGACAGGGGTTCCAAGTGTTGAGGAAAGATTAAATAAATTTCCTTCTTATTCCATGTTAAAATACACACACAGAGTTTTGCTTTGCACAAATGCTACACAATAAACTGCAAGTAAACATCTGAAAATACTGTCTAGCAATACATGCAAAGAAGCATTCCTTTTTGAGATGTGAACCCTTTGTCTAGATATATGGTTCATTTTTGACATTAAGCTACTGTCTTCATAATTTTTATGCTAAGTATGCTAATTAAAGAATTGTAAGACTATAGTATTTTAGAAAAGTCAAGACATAGCTTAATGGTTAATTTCTGTAGCTCAAATATTATTCACAGAATCACAAAATGGTTCAGGTTGGAAGGGACATCTGGAGGTCATCTGGTCCAACTCCACTCCTTTCCCCACTGTTCAACCATACCTGCAGGCTGCCCAGGACTATGCCCAGACAGGTTTTTACTATCTTCAAGGATGGAGACTCCACAATCTCTCTGGGCAACCTAATTGTGCCAGTGCTCAGTCATCCTCACAGTAAAGAAGTGTTTCCTGATGTCTGACAGACTCTCCTGTGTTTCAATGCGTGCCCGTTGCCTCTCATTCCATCACTGGACACCACTGAACAGAGCCTGGATCCATCTTCTTTATATCCTCCCTTCAGATTTATATACATTGATGAGATCCCCCCCAAACCTTCTCTTCCCTAGGCCAAACAGTCCCAGCTCTCTCAGGCTTTCCTCATATGAAAGAAGCCCCAGTCCCTCAATCATTTTAGTGGCCCCTCACTGTTTTTTCCAGTACTTCCATCTCTCTCTGGTCCCGGAGAGCCCAGAATTGGACATGATACTCCAGGAGTGGCCTCACCAGTGCTGAACAGAGAGGAAGGATCACTTCCCTCAGCCTGCTGGCAACACCTCTCCTAATGCAGCCCAGAACACCGTTGGCCTTCTGTGCTTCAAGGTCACATCGCTGGCTGATGTTCAACTTCATGTCTATTAGGACCCCCAGATCGTTTTCTGCACAGCTGCCTTCCAGCCTGCGTCCAGTACATACCACTGCATCAGTTTATTCCTCCCCAGGCGCAGGACATTTCCTTTTCCTGAGCTGCATGAGGTTCCTGTCAGCCCATTTCTCCAGCCTGCTGAGGTCCCTCTGAAGAGCAGCATGACCCTCTGGTGTATCAGCTGCTCTTCTCAGTTTTGTACCATCAGCAAACCTGCTGAGGCTACACACTGCCCAATCATTCAGATCAGTAATGAGGATGCTGAACACAACTGGACCCAGTGTTGACCTCAGGGGTACACTGCTACTTACTGGACTTATTCAGTCAGGCTAATGCCAAAAAAGCTACTCCATATTACAGAAGTAAAAAACCCATTAGTCTAAGAACTCACTAATGGAATAATGAAACTTTCTGTCAACTCCAAAAAGTATCGCCGAAGAATCACACTCTGTGCTTCTGTAGGTCGTTTCTGTTGCACACCCTTTAAAAAAAAGAAATAAAATACCACAATAAGTCTGTTACCTCCAAGTATATAAGTAGCTATGGGTTTTTTTAAAATTAATATTTATTCCAGTGTTTCTGTATTCATTTGCCATAAGCCTACACATTGCACCCTTACCCTGAACCATGAAAGGAAAGTCATACTATCAAGTCCTTTTGCACAGATACTAATCCCTTCAAGTGCTGATTTTTTATTTTCATGTAAAGAAATTAAAGGGGAACAAAAAATTTCTAATAACAAACTTGTGCAAATCAGTTCAAGTTTGGAAACTCTGATTCTTACACACCTCATGCAGAAGATTTCTAGACCAAAGGGTCTAGACCAGGATGGCAGACAGTGGAAAACTCAAACCAGATGAACAGATGATCACTTCAGTTCTCTAAATGCTTGAGCTAACTTCTTGAGTTCTACCATTCATGTTACTATAAAAACTGCTAACAAATCAGCAGCCCTTCTACAATGAAGGTGTATATCTATCTATGCAGTTATGAGCTGGGGCAAAGGAATCAGAATCCAGCTTCCCTTCAGTTACGTAGACAGCGCTCAGCTTTAAATGAAAACACTGTACAACAGTACACAAAATTTCCATTAAGAAGAGACTTGCAGTATTACCTTTTGTAACTGTTTAACGATTTCTTCATCTTTGTTCAAGTATGGCTTGTAAGAGGTATAAACACCTAAAGAAAAAAAGCAGCATATAGCCAAAGGAAAAATGAGGTATGATTTTAAAAAATTAAAATATTGTTAACTGAACTGTGAAGCAACTTATTACCAGGTTTGGAGTCCAAAGTTTTCAGGTTCTTCAGTTTTTTCACTTTCACCTGCTTTGGAACTTCACCTGCCAAAACATTTAAAGGAACCTTACTTGAAATCTCCCTCTCTGTTATTAGATACTACAGTTGATGTGGTATACATTGCACTAATTTTTAGAAACAGATACTTTCATTTAGAAGATAGTCTAATATTGTAAGAAGCATTAGAAAATCAACAAGCATCCAAGTATGTCCAGAAACATCCAGTAAGCATGAACAACAGCATACAGGCTTTTCATTTTATAAGGGTTCCCCGTTGAAAAGAAAAAAACCCAAAAAACCCAAACCAAAATAATGAAAAGATGACCTTCTGAATCAAAGCAGCCAAAGAAAAAAAACCTGACTATATAGCAATGAATGACTGTTTCATTAACTTCAAATTTTATTCCTTCTTCCTTTGTTCCCCTTAGGATGAATGTTTTCAAGAGAAAAGATCTTTAGTACCTTGGCCAAAATAAAAACTGTACACAAGAAATTAAAATAGTAGTCATGGATTAAGTGTTGTAAGAAAATTAATTTAAGTCTCATTTTCCTTAGGCCAAACTAAGTTTTTTCAGTTTGTTTTTCAAATATACCCTTCTCCAGCCAGAAGACCCTAAGCCCTGTTAATAGTCTTGCAGCCCCAGCAGAACCTTCCTCTTGAATCTAGCTGGATGCTCAACTTCAGAAAAGATAAAAGTATAAACTGCTACTGAAGATGCAGAATGAGGAAACAAGGGGAAAAACACCCCAACACCCCCAAAAATCACCCCAAACCACAAGCCCTCTCTTTGTCCCTAAAGAAATAAAATGTAATTTTTTAAAGGCAGGTCAGACTGATACATCTTCAGAACTCCCTGACAAAGTTTTCACATAGCTGCATCAAAACTTGTAGAATTTCATGCTTAAAACTGTGTATCAAATTTGAAAGCAACCTGTATATATGCCTTTGCAGATATTTAATAGTTTACATAAGATTCTATTTTCCAAACGTTAACTACACAGCAGCTAGCTAACTCCTCCTCACAGCCCCCCAAACCCACACAGGTATTCTGAAGCATGGACAGGCATGATAAAGCAAAACCTTGCCTAATTATATTGAACACAGTACACAATCCTTAATTAACTTGCTGTATTCAGAAATTGAATGTAATTTATTCTACAAAAATTAATTTCATGGTGTATAATCCTAACTGGATATTTATGCATTCCCGCTTTCAGAACAGAACAGTGAACCTGTCACAGCAAACAGCTACATTCAGGAATTTTATATAATAGAGTACTGCAGTACTTTACTACAGGCTAGCAATTGACATGTTATTCAAAGATTACATTAAAACTCTTACTCAACCTTGTAAGGAAATCATCCAACTTGAACAATTAACAGTTACCAGAATATTGCTAGATTAGAAATACATTATTAAAATACTGTTTACAAACAACTTATTATATATTCTAACATTCAAGTTTAGCTTTCACATAGGTCTTATTATCTGTGCACTTGCTGTGACTGATTTACTATATTCTACTCATCCTAAAATTAGTATGTAATAAATAATGTTTCACATTTTAATAATTTATTGGTAGAAATACAAAAACAGGGTTGTGTGAAAGGTAAAACATTATTACTAATGAGCATTACCACTTTCTGCATTTAATATACTAGATGTGACAGTACAAGACATACAGTACTCAAGAGCCTAATTTCACTTGACAGATTTACATCCCTGAGGATATGGTTAGTATTAAACTCAACTATTAAACTAAGTTACACATGTTTGTAAATAAATAAGCACACAGTTAGATCTTGTCATGCAGGATTGTAGAAAATATTTGTACTTTACCTGGAAGTTTAATATCTCCAATTCGGATAATGTGAGGCCAGTGCTGAAGTGTTTTAGCAAAAAAAGGATTTGTCACCCCTAGAATGACAGATGGTCTATAAAATAATAACAGTGTTTAAATATGACAGTAAGAGCTTCGGTTTTAATAAATACAAAAGGTCAAATTTAATTCCTAACTTGAAATAATTTTCCTTTTGTATTTAAGAGTTACATTTTAAGTTTGCATGTTAAGAGCACAGTATGTTTATCAAAGTTTTTAAGTTTTAGAAAATAGCAAGACAGATGTATCTTAGAATCCAAATGGTAATGGAGAATAAAAGTGACATCACCTGCTTAGACTCTTGGCTAAATTCTGCCTGTTTGCAATGATGAGAATAGGTTATTATATGAATTATTATATCAAATTTTTTTTCTTTATCGAGCAGGAATCTGACCCATATTTGAAAT
The DNA here is from genome assembly GCF_965140245.1 of Athene noctua. Taxonomy (NCBI): domain Eukaryota; kingdom Metazoa; phylum Chordata; class Aves; order Strigiformes; family Strigidae; genus Athene; species Athene noctua. The sequence continues at coordinate 14,441,184 of NC_134046.1, read as the reverse complement.
TGCTACTTTTCAAGGTTTGATTATAAAAAACTTCCAGTACTTGAATGCGCACATCAACATGACTGCTATTTGCATAAGACTTCTCAGTAGAGCTACTGCTCAGATGACATGATTAAGAGACACGTAATATCCTACTTCCTTTTCAACACTTTAACATTCTTTGTTAAAAAGCAGTTATCAAGTACAAGCACATTAACAGCATTGTGCCCAAGCTCACTAACTATCAGATTTTTCTGGCTACTCTGTGCTTAGATTCTGCCTTCAAGGATATATAGGGGCACCCAGAGAACAGGAAGCAGTAAGAGCATAAGGCTGCTGCTACAGCACAGGCCTGGAGAATTTGGGATTTACAGCACTAATATGATGAAATATCAACATATTTTTCAGTATAGTGCCTGCCATCCATTTTACAGCCAAACGTTAGCTAAGGAGAGAGTATAACTGCAAGTCTCATTGGAACTGCCATATTAAAAATAGGTTATCATCACTTCTTCCCATTAAACATCCCAAATTTTAACACTAAGTTTCCTGTATCTCAAGGCAAGATGGGGAGAAAAAACAAGTAATCTTTCTTTAAATTTTTATTCAATTCTTCCAGCTATATCATGATGGCAACTGGGTATCGATTCCTGTGTGAACCTACAAACATTTCTGACTTTCATTCCTCCCTCCACTTGCTAATTATAAATATATATATATATATATATATAAAAAACCTCATTAGGCATTCACAGACGGGACAAAAATCACCCAGCTCTGTAGCCTAGTATAATGTCTGGGTTGTGGAAATAGCAATTTTCATCTTTGCATTCCATCTTAGAATGAGCAGCACCAAATTCTCAGAAGTCTTTGCTTGCTTGTCACTGACACAATCTTCATCAGAAAAATCACTTCTTCCTAGTCCTATTTCTGTTCAGCTATGCTCACCTGAAAACATTTTATTCGAGGTATTATATATTCTTCCCCACTCATTTGAATTCAGTATCATTATTTTTTGCTGTTTCTATAATCCTGTTAAAATTCATTTGCATTATTGATTTGAATTAATTGTGATTTACAAATATTGTTCATGATTTTTCAGTGTTATCATACATGATTTACAATCTCTCTTCCAAAATGGTAAAGACCAGTGCCCATAAAAAGGTCTCAACAGATTCCTTTGTTGGACTCTGAAAAATCAATTTATGACGTTTTATCTTCTGTTCTTTCCATGGTCATGTAATAAAACTCAACCTAGGAAACAAACTGAGGCTCAAAAGAACCCAAACAACAGGCATTCTCCTTCTCCCTAGGAATTCAACAATTCTAACCTAACTTCACTCAACTATTAAATCTTCTCATGCCTATTTTGTGGAAACCAAAAAGCAAGTTTCACACAGAATTGGTTTGGATCAATGTATATAAATTGACATTCTTTTACTAACTGGAGAGTTAAAGACTTAGGGTTACAGTCAAGTAAGGCTTCATTTATACACACGGACAAAAATAATAATTCTCCAAGTCAAGATAAAGTGATAGCAAACCATGAGGAATCTTGTTTCACTGCTACTGGTGATATAATAGCAAGACTTGGTAAACTACTTGGTCACTTTTAGGAGCCTTGATCTATCATATCTACCAGAATCAATTCTGATTTCAAACCACTTAAGTAATTTCCGAAAAGGCAGGATAAATCAGAACATCAAGATGAAAAATAGCCCCTCACTCCCCTCTCACTAAAGATAATATACAGAATCTGCATCTATTTCTCCCCTTCTTAGAGCCACTGCTTTAAAAGCCTCATTTCAATCTTCCCTTTTTTTTTGTTTTCTGTAAGAAAGCCAGAGCAATTTTAGCTCTATTTCAAATACTAACACACATACTGAACAACCTTTCTATTTTGCTACAGAGGACTTTTGCTACAGAGGATGCAATTTTTAAACATGGGTTATTCAAGTTTAACTGAATTCTTCCTGGAATTATTTTTAGAAAGTAAATTACATACTGCATAACCATTCCCACGGAATACAATCTGAAACACAGTGCTTATGTTTGTATGTTTTCCCACTACTGTATCTCTGGCAATACTTTCGCTGAGAGGAAAAATACAGTAAAAAAACCAATGAAACAAACAAAAAACCCAACACAACAACCACTCCCTGTTCAGACATTAGAAAATATTTATTTACAAGATCGGTGAATCTAACACAGGCACTCCATCCCCAAATCAAACTGCATTTAAATAACATATAATAAGAAATATTGGAGGTGTATACTTTCAAAATAGAATTAGGATTAAAAAAAAAATGAAGGGGAAAAGTGTGAAACTGCTTTAAGGACAAACAGAATTGTCTTTGTAGACTCACAGTCTTAAAAAGAATCTTAATTTCTGCTAAATTTGTTAGAAAAATGTTGTAAATAATTCAAAGAGATATTTACTTTTAAAATTGTCTCAACTAGGACACAGACTGGATTAACTTTACAAAACAGCTGTATGGATGCTGAACTCTAGAAGTCACTTTGTTTATTAATTACTTAAAAATAAAAACAATTACAGAACAATTGCCCAAGACGCTACTACAGAGCTGGTGTTGCACAGACAAACCCTTGCAGAAAAGCAAAACTTACCTTGCTTTTATATGCGCAGTTTTACTTATTCTGCACACAAGTATCCTATCAAGTTCAAATGTAGTTTCATTATGACATTGTTTCGTAACTTCTTTATCTAACTGGAATGAAAACTTAAAACTGCTAATTACTGCACTCCCTAAGATAAATCTTATAAATAAGGAGCCTAAATATAATTCTCTAGTGACAGAAATTCAGAACAGTTAAGCAGTATCTTAAAACAAATTTATGGTTATGAGTGGTTTTGAGCAACACCTTCACAACAAAGTTTGATCTACTTACGGTGCTTGTGTGCGAGTTGTATATTCTTTGAATTCACTGTCATGTATAGTAAAGTACGGCCTGAAATCACTGCAGTACTTCAATGGTGAAATACAACTGGAAGGTAGAAAGAAGAGAAGCTGCTTGTATGTGTACAGTGCAAATTTTCATGAAAGAAACAAGCAAATCTAAAATTTGTAATGCTTTATTATATTCCGATCAAATGAAGTTGCACTCAGCTGCAATCTACAGTGACACAGGTACTAGTTAGGAAGCACTGCTACATTTACCTAACAAGTGCCAACACGGTTTCTGAAGATTCTGATGGTGATGGTGCCATCACGACAAGTGGTTCTCCTAGTAGTACTAGTTCCCAAAGCATCTGAATGTGAAAGAACACTGGACAGAAACACCTAAAACCAGATTGAGGTATTTTAATACACTTAACATAGCCAGAAGAAATACATATTTGATCATTAAATATTACTGCAATATTATCTAGTTCTTAATAATTTGAAAAATATAAAATACTCTTGTAAAATACAACATTTAATGAACTTCCCTCTTTATAGCAGTTTCAGCCTGAATGTTGTCTGAATTGCCTTTTAGCCAACTTTACAGAGAAAGACTATTAAAAACACCACTGATAAATCTTAGCTTGCAAGCTATGAGATATGTGTTGTGGAACCATCATAAATCTTTGACTTGTGGAAATTCACAGCTAGGAATAAGTCAACTCCTACCTGAAAAGATCTACTTCATGAACAGTTGGTAAAGCCATGGAGATCTGAGCATCTGCCTAAAAGACATCGCAATGCTTGGTTTTTTAGTCATCAGAATACCTAGGTATTAAATGAAATAGTTTCCCTTAAATGCTTACAGACAGTAGATGGTATATACCCTGATTATTTACCACTACTGTACTACTGCAGTATGTACTGCATTACCTCCACAAGTAACTATTTTTGTGTGCTAAAATCAAGATTTCCCCCAACATGCACACCACTTTCAGGCATGCAACTTTCAATCCAGAAAAGACATAAAATACTGAAGCAGTTTTAAGCAACAGTCATGCAGTACAGGAAGGTACAGATTTGTTTTATATCCATGCTCTATGGCTAAATATTTTTTTATTAGGTTTTCATCCTCAAAAAAATGTTAGTTTAGTACTGTTTCACTGATTAAAAGGATGTTCAAGTTCAGTAATTTTGTCAGCCAATGATCTTCTTCCAGAAGCTGGACAACCCTCTTCTGAAGTACTTGGAGTAATTGAGTTAGAATACCTCTAAGAAAGGACTCTAGATTCCTCCATTCAAAGTTTCAAAGACTGTGGGGATTTTATTAACATCAAAATATGAGAATTTGCTACCAATCTTTTACAAAAAAAAAAGGTTAAAAAATGAAAGCAGGTATTTATCTTTATCTGGGGGTTATATACAACAGAAGTATCTAATCTCTACCTGGTGCATATTCTGTACTACTGGTGTCGTTCCAGGCTTGTCACGATATGTCGGAATCCGCAACTTGAAAGAAAAAGAAAGATTTTTTTTTTTTCCCTAGTATTGAATTCAGCAGAGACATAAAATGCTGACTTAGAGACAAGATTAACATTTAAAGAGGATATACTACAGTATGATGCTTAATTTCCTCTACAGAACATGCACATAACAATGAATACATAGCTGAAGACTACAAATCATTGCTACAGGAATGAATATGTAAGACTATGTAGTACTATATAGTAAATGGAGTATTAGAATATGAAAATTATACTTGTTAAAAAAGACTATTGATAACACTCACCACTATTACAATAATTTCAATAAAAATACATTTAAATGTCAGACAGAATTATCTGAAATAAGGTTATAGGGTTTTAAGGTGATACAGGATTATTTTTAGAAAAAACCCTCTCAAAAAACATCAGACATAACAATGGGTATTAGGTAGAACCCAAATAGACAGAACAACAAACATATTTTTCTGACCTCACAGTCTGCATCTCTAAGTCCCGAGTAACAAATTTAGTCATACTGGAAGCTGGTGTGCACAAATGGATGTAATTTATACACAATTAAAACTGACTGGCCAAGCAGTGTAAAAAAACCAGGGATAATATCAGAGAAGACAGTAATTATGGCTTCATTCAGCTTAGGACCACAATTTCAGCCCTCACGGATAAGAATTACTGATGAGATAAATGCAGGCAATACCCAAACAAGACATATCTGACACTCATGCTTGCAGAACAGCTTCAGAAACTTCTCCTTCCTCTCCCTGGTGATGCACATGCATCTAGCCATAAACTTGAGAGTATCTGCTACGAACATCTTCTGACTGTAACCTCTGGATCCATCAATTCCATTTAATTGCATTTCATACAAAGATGCTATGGCTCCCAGAGGCCCAGTTCTTAGCCACCATTTAAACTCCACAGTTCCTCCCCCTGCACTAGATACTACTTCTTTAATAGCTTTCTTCAGATGCATTTCACTTTCATTGAAAATTATCAACAGACCAAGAAATTAATTTCTGGTGCATAGGCCAAAAAAGATTCTTACTTGTCAAACTTCAGGAACAAGAATTATTTTCATCAATATATTTAATTTGCTTGATTGAAACTTAATTCTCAGTATTTTGAAGTGTTACTTAATGTTTGATTTGACAAATATATTTAGCATTAAAGTCTCCTAGAATGCATATTCCAGAAGGATAAAACAGACACTGCAATTTGTAGCTGTATTAAAACATTGCTTTTTTAACATCTACAAAAACTACATGTTAACCTATGCACCATAAATGATCCTCCCCTCCTCAACCTAATCAAGGAACCTAATAAAGATCTCCCAGACCTTCACCAAGTGGAGTATACATCTATTCCTGTTCTGAAGTATGAGACAATGAAAACAGAGCACAGTACACTGAGTGTCTATCCAGTAAATGGAGGGGAAAACACCCTCAGAGAAAAGTAAGTGCAGGAGTATTTACCTTCATTATAATACCCATAATAGGCAAATGCAGTATTTTCCCTGGAATTGGTGGTGGCCAACGATCAACATCGTTACAAACTTAAAGAAAAACAAGGTATAAATTATAACTAGTTTATATATGTTATAACCCATGATACTGTAATCACCTTTGTGCACATGGCAATTTTACATTAGTGCTAATAGCCCACAACAGTTCTACTTATGTCTTGAACACTCGAAACTCTAAAGCAGTTTCACAGCCTTTTTGACATTCATGTATTATTTCATCAGAACTATAAAGTTTTTCATTTCAAGAAAACAGTATCCTCGTCTTCCATTTTTGTAGCAACTAGACTCACAGTTAATTGAAGAAATGTTGTATGAGAAGCCATGAAACTACATATTAAGAAACTGAAAAGAACACACAATTGATGTACATTAGCTACTGTAGAACAGATAAACATAAGTAGTTAGGAAAAAATCTAGCTTTATAGTATGACTATACATTTTTTTCAGCATTTTGTTGTAAATTATGAGTATCATTACTAACTCTAGTAGTTTCTGCAGAGCTTATTTTGTTTGTAATACAACCTGTCAAAAAAACTGTTCATCAACAGGTGATTAAAAAAATAAAATTCCTTCATCAAGAATGATTTCCACAAATTGCTGCTCAAAGACATAAATGTATAGGGCAGACACAGTACAAAACAGCACTTCTATGCAAAAGCAAGTAACTTTCCCATTTGGCCGACTCTGGATGCTAAAGTTCTACAGTAAGGCAGACACACCTGATATCAATGCTTTTTCCTGTTGGACAAAACCAGAAAGACCCCAACCAAGTTAGAAAAAAAACCCCAACCACCAAACCCACACAAAAACCCATCATGCAAGATGACATTTCTACAGTTCCCTATCAGAATCCCCAGAAGGACTCAGTGTGTGGAGTGCAAAGTAACGATTGGCATCAGCTCTTTGTGCTGAACAGCTGGTCCCGAAATGTACAACAAAACCCTAAATATTTTTTAGAGGGGATCTGCAACTCCCCCATGGAGGATCCAAAATTAGATTAGCTCTATTCAATGATCTAGATATCAAGCAAGTTTGCTAACATTTCAACCCTCTACCATGAAGGAAGACAGAAACACAAGCTAGAATGTGACAGGTACTGTTACAGCACCACAAACATTTTTTTGAGAAATAAGAGCTCTTCCAAGACATAATAGTAACACTACCTGCTTCCAAGAAGGCTTCACTTTTTTCAAAATATTCTGGTGCTATTTGCCTAAGCATGGTGCGGAAGAGATGGACATAAGGTAGCTTGCTGATGAGGACCAGTGACTGAAATAAAGAATAACAAAACAAAAACATAATTTTAAGGTAGGCCTTTCCCTTGGTTCTACTGCAGTTCTTCTATTATCCTCAGAGAATGTCAAGCATGATTTTTCTCAGACATGCAAGCCAACCACACACTTGACTACAGGCAACAGCAAACAAACTCCTCCCAAAAGTTCCCAACGTTTTGTTTTTAAACACAAAAAAAAATTCTGCTCTAACAGTGCAGCTGGAACAGAGCATAGCTGATGCAAAATTAGACCAATTTACTATAAATCAACAATTAATTTAGTTGAGAGATACTCTTCCTGCTCCTCTAAGGTCCTGAAAAAATTTTAATTTCCAAATGAATATTTTCCTAAAAGAACAGAAATTACCTTCTGGAAATACCCTCTTTTTAATGATTTGTCTCGAACTTGTCTGAAATATACATAGCCATAGTAATATGCTGTATCTTTCTGCAAAAGAAAGGAAAAAATTTAATACAGCAACCTGATACTGTCCTCCATTCTGAAGCATTTGATATGCACTTTAAAAGCTTATTTCCCTGCAAGCTCAAAAGTTGATTGGATACAATAAACTAGAAGGATTGCTCTTGTTTATTTGCATTATTTTTTAAATAAGTACTTCAAAGAGAAAACACCAGTATTTGGAAACAGCTGTGCTTTCTGGCTTTACTATTTTTATATCTACATTCTCCTGACACAACACAAAAGCAAAAATAGAATGAACTTCCTGAGGAATAAATCAATGCTCATAATTTTGCAGAGTAGCACTAAAAAGATTTTAGCAGTTAAAAACCTTAAAGCTCTGACTTGAAAAACATAAAAAATAGTCTTTCAATGTATTAGTTTTAGAAAACAACCTTGGAATATTAAGGAAGCATGTTCTCTCATTTCAAAGACAAAGCATCATCTTCATCCTTTCTACAAAGAGGAATTCAAGTATTTGACACAAACAGATCTAAACTGAGTTTGAGAGTCAGACTCCCGCTAACATAGCTGAAGGCCTCAATATTCCATAAGGACGTGCTGAGAACAACTTTTTCGGCTACTACCTCTTTTGTGTAATTGCTCCGTCTTCAAAAAACGAAGGGTGGAAACAGAAAGAGACACCTCAACTTTTTTTTTTTTTTTTTTAAAGTTATAAAGCACTTTAGATTTCCAAAAAAGTAATGGTTTTCACAACTTGATCTACAGGTTTCTAGTAAGTGACAAAATAGGTCTCATCTTCCATTTTATTCCTTACAGTCTAGAACCCATAGTAATAACACTTAAAGAACAGTAAGCAGAAGTAATTATTAGTTAATTATTACGATAATGATAGAAAACATTTGCTGAGCTTTGTCTTCTAGGACATCCAGTTCAGATTTCATTTTTCAAGCATTAAATTTAAGCATGAAGACCCATAAATTAACATTACCCAGAAGAAATTAACTTCATTTTTAATTATTTCCAACCTTTAAGTAAACTGGTAGGTCTCTATCCAATTGGTCCAAAAAACAACATAATGAGACTTTCCTTCCAGGAGACCGTCGAAATCTAAAACAAAACTGTGTGTCCCCAAGACAACCTACATAGGGGAAAAAGATAAACAACAAATAGACAGTAGTCTGAGTTTGAGCCTTGTTTAACATGAGGACTTGCCTACAGCCAAAGAGGTGTAAGAGTTTTGATTCATTTATCTTGCACTGCTATTTTGACCATTTATGTATTTATATTTTTATAAGTGAACAATTTGGCATCTTTAGCAACAATAAATACCCTACCTTCAACAAGGAAAAAAAAGTCACTGTCTCACAGTGAGTTTATCAGACTGTCATGTCCTTAAACAGCTCTACTAATAGCTGTCCTACTACTGCTCTTACACATTTTATGGGTCGGCCTGTATAGTTCTGATCATCTTAACCACATGACATTTCTCTGTTGAAAGACTGCACTTAGCCTTTTTTTACCACCAAACAGCTCATACATAACTCACACTGTAAGAGTGTATTATGCTGCTCTCTTATAACTCCATGTGCAGGCCTAGGACTTAGTATTTTTGAAGGTCGCAAAACTAACTGCAGAAAACTATGTGAAACTGAGTACTCTGAAGAAGTGAAGCTTCCCTTCATTTGTATCAAAATTGATTTCTCAAAGAAAAACGTTACTATATTGACTATCTGCAGTCTGAAAAAAAATTGGGGCTCATTTTGTATCAGATATCAAAGAAGCTTTCTCCAGGTGGAACATGAGAACTGCAGTATCAGAACTTGTATCACTGATACTCTTGTTTGCAGTGGCAACAACACAGCCACATCTGCTGTTAAAACAGACGCAGCTCCAAAAAACCTTTACTTCACGTAGAAGCTATATAAACTGAACAGAACATGCTGCTCACGGGAACAGTGGTAAGGGGGACTGCTAGAATCTGAAGAACATGCAGGTACGTTACTCATTCTAGTAAACCTGTAAAAAAAGTCCCTTTGGAATGCAGTGTTATAAACACACTCAGTTGAAAGACATGCCAATGTCATGCACATGCCAATGCCACAGCGCTAAATATTTGCTCCAAGGTTTCATAGCTAGTTCCCTTCATCCAAAGAAAAAACCCAAACTAATATAAAAAGCTATACACAGAAGACCTGATTTACCCCTAATCATTAACATGTTGAAATATCATTCAGTATATGATGGCTTCTTATTTAACAAGCTCTTCCAGCATGTAGAATTTGACAGGATTGGTAAAAATCTATTCTTTCTTTTACTGTCCATGCAGAAAAGGCAAAAGCATTATTTTTACAGATAACTCTACTAGGGAACATAGCTTGAAAACCCCCAAAAGTGTCATCTAGTACCTTATTAAATCCATTTTCCCCCTAAATTCATAGCCACTAGAAGCCCTAGAATATCTATTTGTAGTTGTAAAATAAAAGAAAAAGCTCAATTAGTCTTTGAAACATGAAAACCTAGGAAAGATTGACCTCAAATTTAGCTGCAAGTGAAAAGCTTCCTTCACTGCTATATTACACAAAGCTTTTATTTTTATGTTACAGCCTACAATAAAAAAATAAATTCTAACAGATAGAATACACTCCCAGCTAATTTCTAAAACACAAGTTCTACGTAGGTAATGCCTCTACATCATTTGAAACTTCAGTCTACCAAGAACAATCAAGAACCTAAAGGTTCTTAATAGGGATATTATAAAAAGCAAAAAGGTGGGACTTTTTCTTCCTGCTGAAAGTAAACCCTCCTTACATATACCTACTCTGCCTAAAATAACTTTACTACCACTCTTATTTGAAAAAAAAAAAAAAAAACCCAAACAAAATAACCCCAAATATCTGGTTTTGTTCCTAACATGTTATTTTGTACCTTCAACATATCTGAAGATTGGACAGATTTATAACCATTAATGAGAGTAATAACAAGATACAGTTAACTCATCCTCTCTTTCAAAAATAGAAAGCAGCTCTTCCTCTAGTTACATACAGGCTACGAAAACCAGAGAAAATACCTTAATTTTAATGACATTAAGACAAAGGGGAAAAATTAGCCAAGATATTTTGTAAAATTACGTAAGAAAGAGCTCTCACACATCCTAAGAGCACACACCTGCATCACCCTATACCAGAGTTGTTATGCTGCAGAGCAACCAAAAGCACAAAGCAAGAGCAGTTATAGGGACAAGTTTGTTACTAAAGGTTTTGACTTCTGTAAAGAAATAAACGTGAAAGGAAGTGTCTGTACTTCTGCCATATCTTTTTTCCAGGTGGTCCAAGTCATCTGCCACATGCTTTCCATTTCTCTTTGGCAGCAGAACAAAAGTTTAGATTAAAGATTTATTTAGCAAGCAGGACCACACACAACAATACAATCATCAAGAATAGAGAAGATATAAGATAGCCTTGGTTTTCCCTTCACAAAGGGAACATTCTTTCTAAATGCTTAGCTTCACTATTATGAATTTAGAACACATGCATTCACTCCTTTACGAGAAGAGGGTTCCATATCCCTTTCATTTGCTTTATCAAACTCTACAAATCCTGTGCCTACACTCCTCTTTACAATGACAGTATTATTTTGTTTAAAAGCAATATTAAGATATTATTTACTTGCAAAGTATTCTGTAATATCTGCATGTGTGTCATCTAGAAGGTCTTACACATTCACAATCCTGATATTTCATGTACATAAAATAAAAAAAATTCTCAGAGCTTACTGCAATACAATTACAGTTTTATATTTAACCTTATTTGAAATTTTTCTGTAATATTAAGATATTCATATAAGTATTTAATCTAAAACCATGACTGTATACTGACAAATTTTATCTTTTTAACGTAACTTAGTCCAACAACAGACAACTACAGAGTGAAGGAAGCACTTACCTGAATTAGAATCTGGAAAAGACAAATAGCAAATATTGGTTTTCTAAAGGGTGGAGAAAAGAAAAGGGAGCCATTATAGTTCCTGAAATTACTAAACTTAAAACAAATTATATACTTATACAGCAACCATGACTTACCTCTTTATCTGTGAGTTTTGAATGTGGAGGATATATTACCTACAGGAAAAGAGTATTATTTTATTTGAAATATATTGGGTATAAGCAGTATGCTTTTATTAAATATTTTTATTATACAACCCTCAAATACCTGCCTAGCTTTAGGCTATTTTCACATTAAGCTAGAAATATTACGTCTGCACTCTTAATTTTCATATGCTTTTAAGCTAACTTGATCATCCATCTTTACAAGGTATTTTAGATGCCAGTTGGGAGACCATACAGACACATTAAAAAAAACACAGAGTACTTGAGATTTTTGGTGCAACAGGTCTCAAAGGAGACCAAGATTGTATCCTTTAGATTTAACTTGTACATATGAAATGCAGTAGATGATTCTATAGAGGGCCAACACATTAACTGTCAAAAATCCCTTGCAATGGATAGTCAGGTGGGAATACTCAAAATTCAATCCCTAAACACCCTCTACATTAATACTGACTCTTGGAGGATGAACATTGGCCCAAAATGAGAGCTGAAAATTGTGAAAGCTCAAGTAATACACTCAAAAAGTCATGGCTTTCGTACTGACAGAAAAAAAAAAAGTAAATTTATTGAATATGTTTTTATAATGCAAAAATCAAAACCAATGCAACACAATGTAAGATATGGAAGCACCATCATTTAAGAAAACCAGGATGTACAAAATCAGTGATCATGCAAGTGAGAATAGAATGTACTGGAAAGAGAACAAACCTGAGATATTTAAGTTTCAACAAAAAAGTTCCTGAAAAAAAAACCCAAAACTACTGAAATGGGTGGTGAGCTTGTAAGCAAAGGAGATTAAACAGAAATTCAAAGATTACATTTCAAAGAAGGTTTCATGGCTTCCATAGAACTTCTCCAAGGACAGAAGTTCAATTCAAGAACACTAACTTAGTTTAGTGTCCTCCTCTCACTCTACTGCCAACATCCAGTTACCTAATTTAATCTTGTTCAACAAAACGTAAGTAAATGCATTTCCTGATAATGTAACCCTGTCCCACTCTATAGAAAACAACAAATACAACCACTGGTTGGTCTCTGACTAAGCAGGCTTTCTGTCTCCTGGCAGTAAAGTCTCCATTTCTCTTTCCCTCAGTCTTCTATCCAATGATACTAATAGTGCATTGCACAGCTGGACATAACTAAAACTAAAAGGAGACTTGAGGGGAACACCTGCATACTGCACTTAGTAAACTTATAATCTTTTTGTAATCTCTTAACGTTTTCCTATGTTATTTTACACTGATACACTCAAATGTAACTCTTTCAGCAGCTGAATGATGCTCAAATGATCTGCATCTTGTCAGATGACTGGAATAGACCAAACTTGAGTTCATATTCCTGTTCCTCACTTGACAGTGTATCCTGTTAGAATTCCAGTCGAAACGAAAAGCTAATTACTCTTCCTACAGCAACATAACTGAAAAAACTCAATCCTTAGTTATGTAGACATTTTAAGTTTCATTTTATGAATACATTCAACTAAAATTGATGGGACTGTTAACAGGGTTGTTAGCATACACGACAGAGGCTACTCTGTGCTTCCCTCAGCCACGGAGCACATTAGCTGCTTAAGTCAACAGATTATGCAGAAATACTTGTCTTTGTTAACAACACTTTATAACATCAAGTGAATACAACTTAAGTAATTAGCACAGTATGATGGGTTTTTATTTGCATTTTTCTTGCAGCCAAGAATGCATATCAATTACGTGTTTTAAAATATTGTAATAGCTACCTTGGTTGAATTGTATACGCTAGCACCAATTTAACAACAACAAAAAAAGAAGACACTGTGCCCTACAGGCCACTGTTTGCTGCACAGTCCTATGGTGAAAATGGTAAACCAGGATGTGAAACTGATACAAATGATAATTCTTCTTTCCAGTTTATTTTTCAGCCCGATCAGTTGCCCAGTGCAGTTTCATACACAAATTCATAGATATGTGCCTGTTGCTCAAAATGGCAAAGAGCAGCGGGGAGTCAAAAACCCCGCAGCTTATGGCAGCACCACTAACGCATCATCACAGTCTGACATTCATTTAATGGTGCACGGAAAATGCTTCAAACGTTTAGAGATTTGCACACCTCAGCGATCTGGAGAAAACGGTTAATTACGAAGACTACTTGCACTCACGTTATTACTAAACTCTTTTAAACCTTTAACATCTAGCTGTCATGGAAATCAGTGCTATTCGTACATAAAAAAGGCGATGCATTTAATACAAATCTTGGCATGAGATGAAAACCCTTCACGAAGGCACACTGACATGACAACCGGCATAATGAAAACAGTTGCTTGAAAATAATTAAACTCACCTCAGGCTCCGTGACAGCTGTCACTGCCTGCCCCCAGCGCACTCCCTCCCGCTCGCTCCGCCAGACTCGCCGCAGCACGCTCCCTCCCCGCAGCGGGATTTTGCACAATCACGTTTCTCCCACCACGCCGCCCAGCTTCCCCCGCCGCTGGGCAACACGGGCACCAGAGGAAGTGCCCGATTCCGGCGGGGCCCCGCGGCGGAGCCGCCCGCCGCCGGAGGGAGCGGCGCCCGCCAGCCCACCGAGGCGCGCCCCGCCGAAGCCCGGCGGCCACCGCGCGCCCGCCGCCTCACGTACCTCCACGGCCTGGCCCAGCTCCAGGTCGAAGCCCACCACACACACGCAGTGCAGCCAGGCCGAGAAACGGTCCCAGGGCAGCAGCGACAGGCACCGCTCCGGCCCATCGGGCTCCGCCAGCGCTGCCGCCGCCGCCGCGTCCTCCCCGGCCTCGACGGCGCCGCTCGGGCTCCGCTCCCGCAGCGACATGGCGGTGCCGGCCCCGCGCCGCCCGGCCCCCGCCGCGGGGAGTCACGTGACTGCGGGGCCCCGCCCCCTCCGCGCTCCCCGGGGGAGCGGAGCCGCCCGAAGTGGGAGAGTCCACGCGGGCCCCAGCGGAGAGGGGCCGGGCCGGGCCGCGCCGACGGGGGTGCGTGGTGTCTGTACGCGCAGAGCTCCCCCCGCGGACCGCACGGGGCGGGCGGACTCACGGCCCTCGGCGCGCCCGCCCCGCGGGGAAGCGCCGCTCGCTCCTCCGCCGCGCCCGCGCACTGCGCGCCCCGCGCAGGGACCGCCCGCGCCCGCTGCGGGTCCGAGCTGTGCAGGCAAGGGCCGGGGCGGGCGGTGAGGGGACACGCCACGCTCCCTCGCAGGGGCTTGGGACAGAGCTGCCTTGGCCCGGGGAGCGGGTGAGCCCCTGCACCGGGGCTTCACGTGCCGGCAGCGCGGGGGCTGCAGCGGGCAGCACCCCCCAGGCAGGGGCTTGTCCCCCTGCTCGGCCTCTCGGTCAGCAGCGTCTGCACAAGGGTGCCGGTCAGGAATTAACTGGCATCATTTATGCAGGCATCATGTCCTGCACAGCACCGAGCATCACCCAGGAGTCAGAGGGAAATATCCCACAGGCTGGGGGTTGGACAACTGGACCCTGCACAGGATTTTTATTATTCCCAGGCAATGGGAATAATAAAAGTGAAAGCATCCAAATCCCTTAAAACCTATTTTAGTGCCTTAGCCAAAAGCCAAGCTCTTTATTTAATAATGTAAGAGCTTTCAAATACTCTCGTAGCACAGTCCGTTTCCCACTGATGTCTCAGTAGGAAGCATTCTCTTGAGTTCAAAGTGCTAAATAGCTACTTTATTTAAAAAAAAAAAAATAAAAAAAAAAATCACACCCTCCCCCCCCCCGACCGGAAACTGTTATTACAAAGTTATTCACACAAGACTTTTGGCTGACTGCTACTAGAACAGCTTCACCGTAGTAGATGCAGATAGGTCAGGTGCCTGAATTACTACATGCTGTTTTTTCCCACTAGAACTTGCAAATATTAAACCCAAGATACCACATCTTACATAACAGAAAATTTACAACTCTTTAGGTGCACCGTTTCTTTAAGACCCATTAACATTTGTTTATCAAAACTAGAATGGCTAGAAATTATAAGTATGCTTTGATCATTGCAGTAATTTCCTAGACAAAGGAGGAACAAACATATAACTCAGTCAAAATTGTAATACACAAAATTATCTTTGTAATAATTTAAGATATAGCAGCCTTCAGTTATCATAAACCATTAGTGGCAAAGTGAATTTCAGATACAAACTAAGATAGGAACAGTGTTACGCAGCGTACAACAGGAGCAGTTGTACAGAAAGGCTCCTGCTGTCTCTAATTGCTTCAGGTATTTTACCACAATGCCATGTAAGATGCGCAAACTTTTCCAGTAGTTAACTCCTGAGTTCTGTAAAAGATTACTATCCAAACTAAGACATGATTAAGACTTAGCTTCATCAGGGTAAACTCAGAGCAATGATTCTGC
Organism: Athene noctua; assembly: GCF_965140245.1. Classification (NCBI taxonomy): domain Eukaryota; kingdom Metazoa; phylum Chordata; class Aves; order Strigiformes; family Strigidae; genus Athene; species Athene noctua. The sequence goes on along the minus strand of NC_134046.1, from coordinate 14,425,127 downwards.
AGTGGTATTTCTTTTGCCGTTTCCATTTAAATGCTGAAACAGGGCTTGGCCAAAAGCTTTCATCTCTTGGTTTAAGAAAAGGTATCACCTCACGGCTTCTTACAAGCCTTCCTGTGTTTATATTTTTATACCTTCCCTTGTTTACATTCTTGCTATCATGGTGTTTATATTTTTATACCTTCCCTTGTTTACATTCTTGCTATCATGGGCAGAACAAAATGTTAAGTACTATCATGCACTCCCAGCTTTTGCTGGCCCTCTATTTGTAAGTTTTCATGTGAATAAAAAGTATGAATATATACAAGTAAAATAAGAAGAATAAAGTTCTTACTAAGACTGATACTCTCTGCTCATTTTGTTAAACAAATGATAACCAATAACTTAATTCCACTTGAAGCTTAACAGAAATTTTCTTTTGGCAGAAGAAAGTTGAGAGAATAGAGACATGATCTTTGAGAAAGAAGTCACCAAAAAAAAAAAAAAAAAGAGAGAAGATACCCATCTACCGGAGATATTCCTAATTACTAGGGAAACATTAGTTCAGTAAGATTTTCACCTGGCCATTTCAAATACATTTTAGTTTTGGTAAAATGTAATGACCTTCCTCAGTTGAGAAAGGATGTCAACTGTTTAAAAAAATGAATATTTCTGCATACATTTTAATTATTGTAACATTTTGCACAACTGAGACCAACTGCTTTCTCTTTCAAGAAACCTATCAGTGCAGGACAAAATACAGACTTCAAAGTTGGGAATCTATTAACTGGGAATGCTCTGCTACAATCTGAAATACAGCATAATGAAACAGTAGGGCTCTGCATATGGAATTTGCCCTTACAAAGCTCTATGAACTTTGTCTTATTTTGCAGAAAGACAGCAACCTGGTCATATAAATATTTGGCAGGGTTTGGACAAGATATCTTCTAGAAAAAGCACCCCCTGTGATGTCAGTTGCTGGAATAAAAATGAGTAAAGGCTGTGCGGGACAGCTGGCTTCTAAAGAGCCAAAACCATTAAGCATTTGAGCCTACCTTCTTCCTCCCTCTATCTTTCTCCTACAGCTGCTATCTCTACCATTCCATCCCACCTCTCTCAGCAGGATGCTTTCTATCAGGTAGCAGCAAATGTTGTGTTGGCTGCTGGCTGGCCAATTTCCATCAGCTTCAGTAGTGACTGTGCAGGCTGCTCCTATCCACTGAGTAACACCAAGGAACTGGATAAACATCTGCTCATCACACTTTCCCCCTTTACCCCCCACATTGAGATTTCAGTTTAGAGCAATACGTTATTTACATTTGAAAATTAGGTCTGGTCTAATATATACATTCATTTAAAACAAACAAACCCCAGAAATGTCATACCTCTTTTTAAACCACTTCTCATTATTTTTCAAACAGCCACTGAAAACATCAAACATTTCAAAACATCAACCTCATATTAACAGAAACTAAGAGCTGGTTACATGCTGACTACGTTCTACTAAAATCATAAAGCAGTGAAAATGCCAGATATGCCAACTTAGCTAATTTACTTAGAAATGAAGAAACATTCTATGTAAAATTAGCATAATACTGTTGTCCAGGTTTCAGCTGCAATAACTTTCTTCCTAGTAGCTGGTACAGTGTTATGTTTTGGATTTAATATGAGAATAACGTTGATGACACACTGATGTTTCAAGCTGTTGCTAAGTTGTGTTGATACTAAGTCAAGGATTTTTCAGCTTCTCGTGCTGCCCTGCTGGCAAGAACGCTGGAAGGGCACAAGAAGATTGGAGGAGACACAGCCAGGCACCTGACCCAAACTGGCCAAGGGAATATTCCATACCATATGATGTCGTGCTCAGTATCTAAACGGGGGGTTGGGGGGGGAAGGAGTTGGCTGGGAGGGGCAGACTGATGCTCAGGGACTGGCTGAGTATCAGTCAGCAGGTGGTAAGCAAGTGCATTGTGTATCACTTGTGCTTCTTCGGTTTTATTTCACTCTCTTTTTGTTATCTCCCTTTTCATTATTACATTTTAATTTCAATTATTAAACTGTTCTTATCTCAACCCATGCGTTTTACTTGTTTTCAACCCTCTTCTCCATCTCACTGGGGACAGAGAGGGTAGCAGGGGAGAAGTGAGTGAGTGGCTGTGTGGTGCTTAGCTGCCAGCTGGGGTTAAACCATGACAACTGTATTAATGGTATGCAGGTTACATTATACTTATTTTTATATATCATATACATATATTATCAACATACTATACAAAGCATATTGAATATATAAAATAGATAGGATAGAGTATAAATAATGTATTTTTATATAAAAGTATAAAGATAACATGCATATGTTGAATATATAATGTAAATTAAATAGTATGTTCAATATATGCTTACTATTTCTATTACATGAATATAATTGTCTGCTATGTTAGTAAGATACTAATTTGTATACTGGTTATGGGTATCTTTTAATAAGCTTAATGCAAACTAGACAAAGGAGCAGGGAAGGGTCTGAACAAAACCAACATCAATGGAAAACCTACCTCACAAGATATGATTAAACTAGCTGAATTCCTTCTTTCAAAATTAATGCTGAAAGATAATGCAATTGTTCTTTATATAATCAGAGACTGAAAAGATCAGGAACAGAAAATAAATCTGAAACTAAAGAACAATGATAAAGCCACAATAGAAAAAAAATGTAATCTCCATTCAATAAATCCAGGCTGGTAATTAGAAAAAATTTTCTAATTACTGGTGAAATAAGGTTTTGAACAAAATTTTTCAACAAGAAGAGTAGGGAGTAAAGTCCTAGTAAGTTTTAAGGAGGAGCTTGGTGAGCTTATAAAAAGGATTTGGTGTGATCACTGCCAGCAGAAGCAGAGGGACTCAGTGGTCAGACACACACATATCAGTGTCTGTATCTGTGCAGAATCTTTTACAAAGTGGTTTACATACAGTCCTCCCCCCAGTCCTCTAGTGGACACGAAGCGATTGCTGTGAACTACCTTTCTGTAGTGTTAACATTCAAACTGACACATCTCTAGATCCCGGAAAATGAACCTATTGCTTTGAAACAGTTCCTTACTTTTTGACAGTTGAGCTTGATTCTGAAAGTCTCAGAAGCTACTTCTGAGGTGTTTGTTTTGCAAAAGATACATTAGGATGTAAATAACAGTTCAAACTTTGCTATACATGTCCACGTTGCTCTGTGTAGCAGTAAATGGCTCTACAGAATGTCGTATTTTAAAAGTTAGTATGGCTTAAAAGAGTGCATATAATTGGGTGTATTACTAAAAATCAATGAGAAACTGATTTAGTAAATTGCTGATGAATGAGTTTCAGGGATGAGAACTCTGTAGGAAACTCTGCATCTCCAACTTTCTCCTTATCTGTTCTGCTTTCATCATCAGTTGGCATGTTAATTTTTGTACTACAAACTGAACCTCTGCTATACAACATGCCTCATTCATTCCAAATGTTCCAATCTCTCTTGAATCAGGATCTCCCACTAAGCAACTGGTTCACAACACCTCTCCACTGACAATCTTAATCTGATGTACATTAATATTTTGGTAGCCTTTTAGATCATCATTGCACAATACTCAGAAATCTGGCACTGAGTTGCTTATAATGATGCTCAGTGTTTTTCTTCTCTAGTGAGTTACAGTTAACTTAAAATTCACTACAGGCTTCCTTCAGCAAAAGATCTTAGTTTCATCAAGTCATCAAGACCAAAGAATCTCTCCTGCACTTTGACACACTCAAGACAAAATCCAAATATTTGGCAGGTATGCACATAAACTACCTCTGCTGCATTTCATCATCCTGAAACAGACATTAGTTCTTTAGGGGAGAAATGTGACAATCACCTCCCTCCATTTCCCTTATCCAAGATGGCTGTAGAGCAGGCTGTTTCTGCCCTCAGCTATGATGGCTATCACAAAATTTTTATGGACTTCCTGCCCAGAAAAAGGATGGCCACCTAAGTGACATCTTGCTGCCCTTACCTAACATGGCTGCTAAAGCTCACTGCCTTTTTTGGTTGTGTGGCAAGCAGTGGTTTGCAGAAACTGTGCATGAGCTTACACGTCCTCCTGTCTCCTGCTGAGCACAGTATAGTGGCCGAGCATTTCATACTGAACTCTCTTCATCCACCTGTTGCTTTTCACAGTTCCAAGATGAACACTTTCTGGTATGCATCGAATACCTCATAAAATAGCCATACAATAATTGTATCCTCACTTCAGAATGCAACCACTTTCTATATTTTTAACTTAGTCTATAAGTCTACCTAATGAGTTCAAAAGTTATCGGGGCAATTTGAAATAGGAGTAAAAAAAGTCTGAGAGATAACCCATCTAACTTCTCTGCAAGCGGGCACTCATGCAGAAAAGGAAGGCTCAAATTAATGCCCTCGATGAAAAGTAGGTAGAACTGTTGTTATATAAGCCACTTGGCAGTGCCAAAAAGTATTAGAAAGGCAGCTGGCACGTACCATTGCTTCCCTTGAGGGACTGTCAAAATGGGATTTCTCCAGGGTATGGAGAAGGGTTCAGGATACCATAATACGGCAGCGTCCTACACTTCAAGGACACGGATACTTAAGAGTATTAGTTCATTCTACTGGTCACAGAAGGACTTGAGATACTTTACAGACAAGACAGTATGAAATTTCTTTGAATCCCATTAGCAATATCTAAAAATTATAAATACTTAGACAGAAAATCAGAAGAAGATATCCACTGGTCAGTTTATCTTTACTTGATTCTCTTAGGTCCTATAGATGGTAAAGAGTCTTCTTCAATTTTACTTTCAGACACCTTTCTCCATTAAACACTCATACAAAAATAGAAAGAATGCTCTCATACATTATTTTCATTCCAACACCTGTAGTACCCTTTGTTCCCACTTTTTATGCCTTTGCAATTCCAAAATGTTCTCAATTATTTCTACTTTTGAAAGTCTTTCCCACAAATCTAACTCCTGATGGACTTAAATGTATTGATTTCCCCAATATTTTTATACCCCTTTCCTTCCCCCTTTTGATTACTTATGGCACCTTGTGTGCTAGAAGCAACAGCCATACTGAATTTCCATTTATTTAAAAAATTAGTAAATTAGGAATATATGACAATAGTATAATCTCATAAACAAGCTGATGAAAACCATCAAATGGTGTGCTAGATATTTCTTTGGTTTTCTCCTGTCAGGAAAACTGAAAACTACAGACATATGGTCCTAAAGCTTTCACCTATTAGTCTTGCTTTTTTTGCTTTCAGAAAAAACAGACTTGTCTCTCACCTCAGATTTCATTTCTTTGCTTGAAGCACAAATATTGCAGCCTAGTTTTGCTTTTTCTCATTGGATAAAAGCAGAAGAAACTAGACTGTAATGAATCCCTCTCCAACTCAAATCACAGTACAATCAGATAAGGGAAAAATAATGAAGACAGCCTTGAAATTTTACTGTGCTGTAACTAACAACACACCAGTCATGCTTTCTCTCGTACACTGCACTGCCTTACCTCAATCGTTGCTTGTTTCTGTCATATACTGTTGGCCCCTGTCATTACATGCCTGGCCCACCTCCACTTCTCTCCTCCATGGCTGCATGGCCTTTCTGGCACCAGCGAACCCTCCCATAGCCCTAATCCTAACACCTTGTCACAGGGTAATTATAGTGCTGGCACGTCTCCAACATCTATCTTGTATCAAACAATCTCCACTTGTTTGCTTTATAGGGTATGACTTAAAAATGAATTTGGACCGGAGAGACCTGTTTAGCACTAGCCTTACCGTATGACCTTGAAAAAGTAACCACCTTTCCTTGGCTTCTAGAAAACGGGGATAAATATGATCACGGATGACGCTCCAAGACCTACTGAGGGAAAACCCTGGAGCAGTGACCCCAGCTCTGTCCCGCCCTGCCCTGGCCCTTCCCTGTCACGCCGCCCTGTGCCTGCGGTTCCCACTTCAGGGGTTCCCCCGCTCCAGCTGCCAGCCTGTAACTCGAGACGGCGAACACGGGCAGCATCCCTCCCTCTGCCAGACAGCCAGGTGACACTGCGGCTTCCAAAATGTTCAACCTGGGATCGTGAAACGACAAGCAGAGCACGGGGAAAGCTGGAGGGTGTCGAGGAGACTCCTGCGCTCTCTCCCCAGAGCTCTGCTAGTAATGGGTGACCCCCTTTCTCCTCAGGGCTCCCCTACAGAACAGCGAGGGGGCCACGCTCGCTCCCTGCCTCCCCCCCCGCCCAGGGCAGAGCCGAGGAGAACGGGGGAGAGGGAGGAGACGGCCCCGGGAGCTCACTCACCTCGGAGACCTGCCCCCGTCCCCACCTGCTAACACGTCCCAGCTGGGCCCTTCCGCAGCAGCCCCTCTCCCCCTCCTCCCGCTTCACAGGAGAGCGAAGGCCGCGCACTCGCCCGGCCCCTCGCCCCTCACGGCTCGGTACCTCGCCGGTCCCTCACCGGTACCCCCCCTGCCCCAGCGCCCCCGGAAGAGGGCGGCAGCGGCACCGGGGCGGGACCTCGGCCGGTGCCGCAGCTTCACCGGGCGCAGCGCGCAGGCGCAGCCGCCCCTTCCCGCGCCGGCGCAGCCGCCCGCGCGGAGGCTGGAGGCGGCCGCCGCGCTTTCCCTTTGGTCAGGCCCCGCCGAGGACGGCTCCTCCCTCCGCCACCGCCTGCCCTCCCCCCGACCCCCGCCCCTCCCCGGCAGCGCCGCGGCTGCTACACCGGGTAGGTTTCCAGTCACTATGGCGGCCGCTGCGCTGAAGGTAAGGGAGGGAGCGCAGCCCTGGGGCGGCCCGCGCCTCGCCGGGGGCCGGGCAGCCCTAGGCCGGGGGGGGGCGCGGGGCCGCGCCGGGCGAGGGGCGCGTCTGACCCGGTTTGTTTTCGCCTCTGCAGGTCGGAGGAAAGTTTTCGTGGTCGGCGGCTGCCTGAGAGGCAGAGCTACCGAGCGGGAGGCATCCGGGCCCGGCCGCCAGGCCTCTCTCGCCGTCGCCGCCGCAGGGCCGGCCGCCGCCGGGCCAGCGGAGCCGCGCTCGGCGGGCGGAGAGCGCGGGGGGCTGAGGAGCGGGGCCCTCATGCGCAGCCACCTGCGGAGGGGCTGAGCGGAGGGGACGCCGCCTCTCCCGGCCCGCCGGTCCCCGCGCCGGGGGCTTCTGGCGGAGACTTCCTGAAGCAGCCCCCTGCTCGCCGGCCCCCGCGCCCCCGCCCGCCGCCAGCAGACCCCGCCGCGGAGGGACGCTCGCCCGCTGCTGCCGGCCAGGGCCATCGCGGGCACCGCCTGGGAGCAACCTGTCAGTGCACCTCGTAGGCCGCCCCCGAAGGACCCTCCCCACGCGTTAGCTTGTCCCCGAGAGAAGGAGAGTTTGAAGCCCTCTCCATGCCTTATCAAGTTCCTTATCTGAGTGGCTGCCTGAAACCGTAGACCAGTTCAGCTTCATCTGGTGTAGGGGCGGAAAGCGGTATAGCTCTCGTACCCCATCCTCAGTCAAGGACCACCTATTCGGGTTTAATGTAAGAAGATGGTGAGATGCGGCTTGCTGTGGGAAGCGACTAGATCCCTGTTGCGGAGTGAGGGCTTCGCATTCACCTTCCAACTCCTGATCTGTGCGCTCTGAGAGAGAACGCTCACCCTTCTCCCTCAGCCCCCTTCCCTAAATCTTTCCTTGCTTCCATGTTGCATTGGTCAGAATTTTGGTCAGTGTTGTTTACGGAAGGGGGGGGGAAAGAAGGCAGTTGAGGTCACAAACAAAAGTACTTGTATGACTCATCTACTTGGATTTAAGACATTCTATCCTTCTTTCAAGGAGCCTTTGCATCTCTTTGAAGGAATCAGATGCTTGTTCCTATTCTTCCAGAGGAGGATGGATTGAGAGTTGTACATTTTAGACTTTTTTTGGGCCACTGCTGGTATTATTAAAAGACATAATGGGGCTTTTCCACTGGATTATTGCCAGAATTAGTTTACACACTGAAACAATGAGTTTTTAGGCCTCTCTTATGATAATGTTTGTCCTGCTTTAATATAAAGTTGCTGTGGAGGTTTGGTTTAAAAATTGTGGAGGACAGACAGCATCAGAAGAGGCTCTCTTCATCTCTGGTTGGTGTGGCAACCCCAATCTGTCCTCGATGCCTTCAGCCTTGGCCATCTTCACTTGCCGCCCGAACTCTCATCCATTTCAGGAGCGTCATGTCTACCTGGATGAGCCCGTCAAGATCGGCCGCTCAGTGGCTCGCTGCCGGCCAGCTCAGAATAATGCAACTTTTGACTGTAAGGTGCTGTCCAGGAACCATGCTCTTGTCTGGTTTGATCACAAGACAGGCAAGGTAAGTTGATTTTTTTTATTTAAAAACAGAGAACTGCATATTTGTTTTATCAAGTCCCTGTAGATTGCAGATCACTTTGGTTTTCCTGTAATATGGTTGCATGTGGAAGGAGTAAGATCAGCATTACAGTTAAAATTAACGCTTTTCAGGTAAGTTGGTAATTTCTTACTAGGCAGAAACTTTAAATGTTATTAAAAGCACATAAAGCTAAACAGTTGAAAATGGTGATAAGTACTGAAAAGTTTGCATGTGTATTATTCATTGCTGGAAGTAGGTGATTTTGAGGTGAGTAATACAAATCTGAAAGCACAGGCTTATATGAGTATAATGGTGCAATAGTATTTTTTCAAATGCTGAGAAATTATTTTACCTGAGCATGTAAATAAATCCATTGCAAGGAGAGTCCAAAAACGGATTTTTAAAAAAGCCTGCTAGGTTTGTTTGGCCCTCTTCCTACTTCCTTTTTTGGAATTTTGTAAAGAGTATTTTGTTGTTTGGGTCTGATAGAAGGTTCATTACTGGCAGCAGGAGTGTAACAAATGACATACAGGATATTTTCTCGTTGGTGGTGAAAATGGTTTTAGAATATATCCTTTGTTGTCTAACTGTTGCTCTCAAAAGGTTAACTATCTTGTGAAGTCTGTAGTGCATGTTTTGTCCACTAGGGATTGAACTGGGACAAGTAAAGTTATTTTACTTAATGACTGTCAAGTTAATTTTAAATATCCAGCAAGAAATGAACAAAGTGCACGTTGCAGTTGCTCAGCACTGTATTTTTTTAATATATTGTTATGCCCTTGAACTTCATGTGCTCTAAATCAGTTTTAGCTCTCTGTTTTAGCTCCACAGCATGCCCTTCTACGAAATGCAGTTAGCATAGGTCTTGATTTTAAGAATAATATGGTCTGCAATTAATGCAGCATTTTTTAGTAGTATGACACAGCATGAGGAACAGTACAATGCAGTCAAAGTTCTTAAACCTTCCATTGTTAACTATCCTATGTTATGCAATACCTGGGCATGATGGGACAAGACAAGCGTTTTAATTTCTTAAGGCTGGGTTATGGCATGGCTTTCAAGTTACCTGCACGTAATTGTGCAAACTGCTATCTGTATTAGTGTTTCATTAAGCATATTGTTTTGACTCTGTGTATGTGATGTGCATTCTTGGACACTTTAGAAGACTCAAGTGCATAAAATATTTTCTGTTTAGGTTTAGTTTTTAACCTTTCTTGTTTGACTCAACAAAGTAAAATATTCAATCTCTTCTGTACTGTTTTTAAAGTGCTCTGCATATGGCTTTTTATCAACATTTCCCATTATTTATAGAGATTTTGAGACCCCCCCCATGTGCTCTTTTGTGCTTACAAATAGTCTAGCCATATTAAAGATGTTTAATTTGACAAAATGTTGAGTGTTGAACAAGTCTGCTAGGTAATAGATGAGCTTAAAAGATAGCCAGTTGTGAGTTTTTTTGTTTGTTTTTAAATTTCAACTAGCTTTGGCTTTTCTAATACAGGTAAAAAAAATTACATGCTTACTTGTTTCATCTAGCTGATATAAAATAGCAACTTAGTAGCAGTAAATAAGTGGATAGTATGTGGTAGTTCTTGAGATACTGTCATGTGAGGATTTGATGGGGGTCTTGATGAAAATTGCCCGGGTGTGGGTATCTGGATCAGGAGCTGTAGTGATCAACTAGAGAGGGGGTTTAAGATCATGCATAGAAATACATGACTCTGAATTCTGTACATCAGATGTTGTGGTACTGTAGAAGGTTTAAAGCAGTGATACAGCAGTATGGAAAATTTTGGATTGTGTGTGTTTCTTGGCAATATGGTCTGTTTTTTCAGCTGGTTCAGTATCTGGATGGTAGATTATGAGATGGAGGAGAGAGATAAATGCATCGTTAGAGGTAATAGATATAAAATGCTGTTTTGAAAAGGCAGGTAGATGATGTTGATAAATAGTCTTAATATTGAATCCCTAAAACTACTTTAAAGAATTCTGTGGTGTTTTCAAAGTACAAACAAAAATGTAAAACTATGCCAGAACATTTGCATGCAGGAACATTTATTATCACTGTTTACAGAACTTCTAATAAGTACGTCTCATTCTGTAATGTCATTATCCTATCAATGACCTATATTTAAACCTGCACAATTTTTTTTTGCCACAGTATTTGTAAACATTTCTTAAAAGCTTATATATAGGACTTTTATAAATTCTGGGGTTTATGAAAGATAAAAGACCTTGAAATGTTAGTTTAATAACAGAAAGAAGCCTTCAAATAATTGAGAATAGTTCATGAATGATCTGGGGCTGCAGTTTACTAAGTTGTAGACTTTGGCAATACTGGTTTCTGGCGTTCCCAGTCATTCAGTCCTGTCTCTGTGCTGTCTCTTGAGCTGCCTTTGAATTATACTCTAATAATTTTTTTTTTTTTAGGTTTTGGAGTTTGTTTGTTTTGTTTTAGTGAACCCTATGAGTGATCCTGTTTACTACGTAGTCTGTAAACAATTGTATCAGCATAATCGGTAAAGAAGGGAGGGAGCATCAGTAAGCAGTGGCAAGGAAACTGGTATATAATTTTTTCTTGAGGCACAGGTAGGCTTAAGATGAAGTATGCCACATAAATAGATCAAGTTGAAGATGACCTGTTACTTGCAGTTGGAAGATGTGAATGTTTGCTTTTTATAATGGCACTTTAATTATGCATGGAAGAAGCTATGTGCCCAAAGGAGATAATGTCTATGTCCCACCAGCATTATTAAGTATAAAAGCAGGATGAGTCTTCAAGATCACCAGTAAATAGCAATTAAAAGCAGATTTAAAGTCGGATTTGCTTTTTAAAATATTGTTAACATAATACGTAAGCCCAAAAATGTGTAAGCTAAAGGTGGAAGAAGGTGGGGTGGGGAAGTATCTGTACTCAGACTTTTTCTGTTCTTAGTAATACTTCTACAAACAACGAGTGCAGTGCTTCCTTTTGCTTGACAGTGTAATACCTTCTTGTGGATTTTTCATATAGCAGTAGCATTAGAAGCTTATGCCTAGAATTGATTTTGATTTCTTTTTTGAGTAATTACAAGGTAATGAATCTTTTTGAGAGATGCCTGAAAAAGTGAGTCACTAGTTATGTAGGAAGTGGATGTTGTGCTGAGCATGGAGTGTTCCAAAAAGTGTGAATCAAAGCAAAACAAAAAGTGGGCTATAGTTCAGAAAATCTAAATAAGTTTGTTCAGCTCCTATCACTGCATATGGGCAGAAAACTCTGTAAAAACTGAAATAGTCTTAAACTTATTTTTGGTGGATTGTGTTTTCTTTTGGGTTTTTCTTGATTGTTTTTCAAAATAAGCAAGTTGAAAACCCTTGAGAATTTGTATGTGACTTCTCCCAGGCTGAAATGCTTCTGGCAGATGTGGTAGAAACTTTTAGTAGAAACCTGAAGTTTCTGACAGATATCCAGGCTTTCAAAAATGGGAATTATTCAGTGCCTTAGGTTGTTGTGAGTGGCTATTATAAGTACCTTTTATAGAGAATCCATTGCCCCAGTTTACTAAAGGTGCTGAGGAATTGTGTGGAGACTGTAAGGGCTCCAAATAACTGGTCATTTTTAGCAACTGAAAAAAAATGTGTAGGAACAAGATTCTGCATTAGGGTAGTAGCTAATGCTACTGCTTTCACTTAATTCGAAGGTATGGATGGAATTGAGCACATTTGCAGTGTCTTGGTCACGGAAATGCTAACTAGTAAATTGAAAGCCAGATAGTCCACATGATGGCAACATAATTTATTGAGGCTGTGCTTTATGGCTTCTAGGCTTAAAATAATGTGAGATGAAAATATTACAGAATGCTTCCTGCAGGGAGTGCCCCCTTTAAAGAAAACAAAGAAACCCTGCCTCCCCTTCCCCCCTCCCTAACAAGCAAATAAACCCTGCTCCCCTTCCCCCCCCCCCCCCCCCCCCCCCCAACTGTCAAACAAACCTAAAACCAACACCTAAAAAGGTACAACCAGGGAATTACTGACTGGGTAGTTTTAAGTCCCTGGAAAAATTGTGGAACAAGTTTTGGAACAGTTTTCTGGGCACATGAAGAAGGTGATTTGATCATGGTCAGTATGGATTTAGCAGGGATAAATTGCATCTGATGAGTATGATTGCTTTGTATGATTCAATGACTAGATTTGTGGGCAAGGGAGAGCAGTGTGTGCTGTTTCCGTTAGCAGGGCTTCTGGCTGCTTCCCATAATAGTCTTCTGCCTAAGTTGGGGCACTGCGGTCTGGATGTATGAACAACTAGATGAGTAGAACAAAACTGGTTTGAGGATCAAGCTAAGTGGTAGTGCTTAATAGGTGGTGCTCTACCTGGATGCTGGTAACAAGCAGAATACTGCAGGAGTCTCTATTATGACCTGTCCCATTTAACATTTGTATCAGTGACCTGAAGGACATGGTGAAGTACACTCTAGTCAAGTTTGAAGATGACACCAAATCTAGGAGTAAAGGTGTGATAGGGGACGAGTTGACATGCTCAAGGGTAGGGCTGCCATCCAGAGGGATCTGACCTCGCTGAAGGTGTGGGCAGACAGAAACCTTGGGAGTCTGAGCAAGTTGTGCACTTGGAAAGAAAGAACTCCTTGCAGCTTGTTAGACTGTGTAGAGGATACTGCATCTAATTTTGGACCACCAATGCAAGAAACACATTGATAAACAGGAGTTGAAAGATTAGATGCTCTCTTTTCTTGCTGTGTTGTACTAGGGATAAAGTATGTGGACCATGAAAGAAAGGAGAGAAAGAAATTGTAAAAAGGAAATACGTTGTTCACTTACCGTTAACATAGAATGTTATGTGGAGATCAATAATTTGGCAAGATTCAAGAAGTATAGGACATCTTCTCTGGACATCCTGTTTGTTCAGAAGTATTTTAGTAAATCTATCTTTAAAAGTTTGGTGGGATATGAAAAAAGGTATTTGAGGTTGCAAGATTTTAATGGGAGATTTTTTTGTTTTCTGCTGCTTCCTATAGACATTTCTATATGATACTCTGGGCTATTTGGTGCTGATCTATGTAAGGGATATTTAATATCTCATGTATCAATAGGATTTCTTTCAGTAGCTATCATGTCTGTTTGTTATTTCTTTGTCTATTATATCTTTTCAGCTTTCTGTTATGATTGTAGTCTTTGAGAGCTGAACAAATGTTTTATTTCTCAGTACTTTTGATGTTGCTGTATGCTTACAGTCTGCAGTGTCTGTAGAGGAGACACTTTATCTTCCAAACATTGAATGTTTATTCGAAGTGCCCTGGGAGACTGACCTGGGTTCTGCTATAATGCACACTAAGGTGAAATTTCAGTGCTTAGACGCTTTTGGGAAGAGGCTAATGTCAGCCAGCCCTTACATACACCTGTTAATATCTTTATGTAAGTGCTTTTCACCCTGAATGAACTATCCAATTTTATGCTGCTATGGTCATAAGAGTAGTATGGGGTAGGGAACATTTGGTTTCAGCAAACTTTACCAGCATACTTTTAGAACCCAGTGTAGGAGTGGTGGCAGCCGTTTGTAGTAGAGGTAAGTTACTGCTGACAAGGATTTCCCTGCAGAGATACCATCTAGAGCCACTGCTGCAGAGCTAATACTGTAGTTCTTGGAGCTGATCCATTGCAGTCATGATGCATCTATCCTGAGCCAGGAACACCAACACGTTGATTTGGTTTTAAAAACAAACAAAAATCCCTCTTGTATTTACAATGAAGTTTTACAAACCTCAAATGAATCCGGTTACTTAGCAGTAATGAAGGCCAGTAAATGTGTGTTTTCCTTAGGTCTCTAATGGGATGGTTAGGGTTTACTCCTGGTCCCATGCTTATAAATATAAAAGCTTCCTTCCCTAATACACTTTCATGATATAAAATTCTTTTTGACACTCACTTTCTTTCACATGTTAGTTGAGGCAATCCATTGATCATTTGCATGTGAATTTATGTTACGCTGGAGAAATACTTTTGATTTGTCTTTGCCCTCTCATTTTCCTACTGAATTTGAACAGTTTTGGTTGCTTATATATCTAATTAATGTAATTAAATTTATATAGGCTATAAAGGGCCATGTGGGTTAGTAGTGTCTGTCAGTGTACTGCTTAAGTTGTGTTGATTTTTATCTGATCTAGCTGAAATTCTGCAAAGTGTAGACAAATACTCAGCTGACTTGTTGCATTTTGTGTTTTGTAACTTCTTTTAATAGATAATATAAAGTGAAAATTATTATTTGTGTAACCTGGCAAGTGGAAGGGAGGGTACAATACTGTCTCCATCCCTAAAACTAGCAATTTTACAGGCTATTGCTACTAAATTATATGATAGTTTGTTGTCTCCGGATTTTCTTTAGAATCATGTTGCTCACTTGCTGAGAGTTTGGATTGTCTGGGCTCTGAGTTTTGTTAAATCTTGCTGTGACAATGCATTAATGTTCCCAACTTGTCTGTCTTTCCAGAAACATTTCTGTTTGTAGCAGAACTGTTGAAAGAAGGCTTACAGTATTGTCACATTTTTGTTGAATATAGACAAGCGTTTTTTCAGTCTGCTTTAGGAATGGGAACTTCAGGCAGAGAGATGAATTGGACTGTACCATCTTAAGCCCCTGCAAGAAAACATATCTGTCTGCCAGAGGCCCAGAACAGTTTCCTTTTTGCAAATGAAAATAATTGTGCTGGAGCCAGACGCTTAATCGGTTACAATTTTTGTGTTATGTTGTACTGAACACGCATGTATGTGATTGAGCGATGTCTTAGAGTTTATTTCAGTCTTGAGAAAGTGTAAATAAATTATGAACTTCCAGCAGGCTTATAATAGAAAGTCCAAAATCATGTAGTAACACTGTAGTTGAGTGGAAAAGCACAGAAAATGATAGCAGCAGTTTGACTTTTTTTTTCACTTCTGTAAAAATGTAAAAAGTAAATGTGAAGTACTGGGATTAGTCAAGGGTAGTTAAGGGCGTGAGGCATCTATAATATCTTTGCAAAGCTAAGGAACATTTCAGTATTGATAGTTGAACTATTGTGCATACTGGAGGAAAATATGTGTTATTCTTAGACCTTTTTAAGTTGTAAAATAACAGTAACCAACCATTGAAAAGACTGAAGAATTTATGGTGAGATGTAACTAAATACAAAAATACTGATCATTATTGTGCTACTGTTAAAGTAAGTTTGTCCCTGGTTGCAACTTCTTGGTCAGTTTTGGTTTTCATATGATAATTCAAATATGTTGAAAATATTTGTTGTCAGAAATACTTCAATACAGGAAACATGCAATGTCTGAGATAGATACAGAAGCTACAGATAAGTGACCTTTTGTTCTTATTAAGAGACTATTGAAAGTAAGAACAAGCTATTAAATGCTGTATATTCTCATAATTACAGTTGTAATAGTTCTTCTATAAAAATAAAAAAAATGTAAGAACTCGAGATACAGGAGTTGTGGATGCTTGTAGCTGTGTATTGAGTAATAACCTTTTTAAAGGAAGGAATGGAAATGCTTATGTTTCAAATCAAAGAAGAAAAGCTCTGTTATGGGCCACATAGATATTTGTACAGCAGGTTCTTTTGAAGACATTTGGTACTGGCTGCTACTGTTTGCATATGCCATTAGTCTTATCTGATGTGGCAAGTTTTGCTCTTACCTGGCACTTTGTCAGAGTTGTTCCTTTTCTGGATGTTGAGCAAGATTAAGTTCAAACATAGATTTTTCTAAAACTTTGATGTCTTTGATGCAGTATTATTAATGTTCTACAAGAGGTTTTTTGCTTTTTTTAACCTCTCCAGCAGATTTTGATGATTCTGCTTTGCTTTCTATTTTTTAAATTGTTTTTCTTGAAGTGTAATAGTTAACTATATAGTATAGAAGCCAGGTGTCTTGATTTTGCAAAGCTGTATTTTTAGTCTGCCTACCTGTTTGGCTTTTAAATTCCTAATGACCTTTCCCAGTAATTCCTGGCACAATTAACTGTCTTCTCTTTTTTTGGTTGTTAGCTATAATAGTTGAATAGATTTATGCGCAATAGCATTGCAAATCAGTTTTGGTGGTATTACTTATGATTTTATTCTGGCATTGCTGTTTTCTGCCCTTACACTTACTGTTTTCAGCTGCTTGAAGAATGTGAAAGCTTTTGGGAGGCATAATGAATTATCTGTAATTTTTCACATTTTTAATTTTGTTATTAAAAGCTGTGTTGTTTTATATCTGGTTGTGAAAGAATCCATTCTGCAGCCAAATTATTTTTTTCAGGTCTTTGATCTCTGAAGGTAACTGCAATACCTTTTTTCCTTGCTGTCATTACAGGGATTCCTCTTGGTGAATGCCAGAGGATTTTAAGGCTATGTGGAGTTAGTATAGTCACATTTTATTAAGGGACAAAGAGTAAGTTTGATGAAGTTTCTTTTGTTTTTGTGGATTCCAAACTCTTAAGTCATTATGTATACTTAGGGTGGTAGCTACTTCATGGGAAGTTACAATACTATGGTCAAGGACAGCCAAATTCTGTGACGTGGATGTACTATCAGAGGGTAAGTTAGGTTGGTATGGACCTCTTGGAGGTCATCCAGTCCAATCCTCAGCTCTATAGCAGGTCTAATTAGTTTAGGTTGCTTGGGGACTTGGGATGTAATGTTGGGTACCAAATCAATCCCTACCAACAAATAAGCTTCTGAGGACAGGGTCAGGCATATTTGCTGTGTTGACTAGCTTGGTCTTAAGTTATGTTCTGAACTTTCAGCACGCATGTGTGTGTGTATATATATATATATAATTATGAAATACCTGGAGTACTTATTTTATAGTGTAACTTAGTTACCACCAAAATGTGTCGGATAGAAGTTATTTATAAAATTTACCTTGAGGAAAAGAAACACTAAATGAAAGCCCTAAGAATGTTCATAGTTCCACCCCTAATTCCATAAGGGTGGAAATAATACAACACTTTCACTTACAGCTCTCAACCACTACTTCCTTTTTAAGAACTCAAAGGGGAAACTAAATTTTTTTTTTTTCAGTCTTCCTCTTTGAGAACTTTTCCTAGACTGCATATTCCAGCAGTTGTAAGAGAAAGCCAGGAATACAAATTGTCATAAGAAGGGCATATTTGTTTTTGCAGTCTGTGTAACTTGTTGACATTAGGTGAAGCTATTGGTTGTGCTGTTCAAGCAGGGCTTTTGGTAGGTATGTAAGTACTGTCTGTCACTGAAGACCAGTGATTTGGTCTATGAACAGGGGCCTTCCTATGTATCTAAAGGAAGAACTGATAGACTGCTACTATATTAATAATATTTGTTATCTATAACATAGAAAGGCATGTGAATATTCTAAGTCAGTTTGAATGCTTTTTACCCATGGTATCATCCTGATTTTTAGTTATATTTATGAATATGTTGATTAGGAAGTTAAAAGTATGTATCCTGTGTTTGGATGACTTAACTTTCATGTAAGCAGACGGGAAAATGTTTTTGTTTGTTTCTGCGCTTGAAATGTATTGCATTGACACGTATGGACTACTTTCTCCCAAAACTTGCTTTTTGTTTTGGAATCTGTATACACATGCTACCTCACCTACTGAAATCAGTACCATGGTTTGTGGTGGTTTGACCTTGGCTAATTGCCAGGTACCCACCAAGTTGCTCTATCACTTCCCCCCTTCCCCCTTTTTTTCTCAACAGGGCAAAAAGGGGAAAGAAAATAAGATAGAAAAAAACCCAACCCTTGTGGGTAAACCAAAATCAGTTTTAATGTAAGCAAAGCGAAGCAAAGGTCTGCATGCGGAAGCAAAAAGAAAACAGATTTATTCTCTACTTCACATTAACAGGCAATGTCGGGCCTTCTCAGGAGACAGGGCTCCAATACACGTAGTGATTGCTTTGGAGGACTGAGGGTGACACCCCCACCCCCCCTTCCTCCTTTCTCCCAGCTTTATACTCGAGCAGATGTCATATGGTCTGGAATATCCCTTTGGTCAGTTCGGGGAAGCTGTCCTGGTTGTGTCCCCTCCCAAGATCTTGCCCACCCCGTCCCGCTGAGAGGGGAGAATGTCAGAAAGAGCCTTGGTGCTGTGTAAGCACTGCTCAGCAGCAGCCACAACACCAGGGTGCTGCCAACACCCTGCCAGCTCCCAGCATAAACCACAGCACCGTGAGGGCTGCGGTAGGGGAAAACCCATTCCAGCTCAGCCAGACCCAGTACAAGGTTATACATACATCCTATTGCAGAATACTGCCTCCTGATAAATTTAATGCAGATCTACATTTTGGCTGCAGATTGACTTGCTCTGACCCCATGTTCCAGAAATTGGCTTGGGAAGGGTTAGTTTGGCAAAACACTGCACCACCACAGCTGTCCTGTTTTCTTTGAGCTGTTCTGGGACATCCAGGTTGTGTTCCTGTGGGCTCTTTAGGTTGTCCTGTTCTGGGATTTTGCCTGCTTCACAGCCTGGTGTCTGCAGTTGACAATTTTATATGCTGTTATGCAGATAGGTGGGTTTCTTTGGTCTCCCTTGGTTGATCAAATTAAAATGTGCTCAGTTTTCTTCTTCCCTTCCCACATTGCTTTGAATCTTTCTAGCATATGTGTCGCTGGATGAACTTTAGATGATGGTGTAAGTTTTATAAACTAATATTAAAGGATCTTGATGACTAGTCTTTCTTTTGAGATCTGTGACTTGTACTCTCTGATGTGTTTTATAGTTTAAACTTTCTGTACGCATCTTCCTTTATAATTGCCATTTTGTATTTCCAAAAGATTTACAAAAATAATTGCTTTGTAGTATTCTTTAAAAACCTTTTATGAAAATGTAGTTTTGAGTCTAATGTTGGGGTACCTGTAATCTCGTAACATTATTTTAGTGACTAGATCTGCTTGATGGTGTTGTGCCTCAAATTATGTCTAGTTCTACTTTAAATATTGCTTTAGACAGTTTTTATGCAGGTGAGCAAAGCTTAGTGGAAACTATGCAGTCCTATCCAGTGCAAAAGTTCTCAGACAATAGAAGGATTTAAGAAATAGTAAGTGTTCACTTATACTTGTGGACACTTGAGAAAGGTAGTAATTTTGACTGCTGCACTCATGCTGAGGTGTCCCAAGTATTGTTTTTCATGGAACAGTTGTAGTTGTGGACCAGGTCTTAGTTGTGCTACATGAAAGTGCTGTTTAATCGTTGTCAGTGCTCAAAGTTGTAACTTGTATAGTATTTTAGTGGTCTAAAAATGAGAGGTCTGTTATCTACATCCCAAAGGGAGCAGTTGCCTGTTGATGTTTAATGAGGTAATTGTTGATAGGACTAAGGATACTTTTTTGATACCGTCAGGAATAAAGCTGTTTGCTGAGACATGGTGCAACTGTGACTTCTTCATTTGTGCTAAAACTACAAGTTACTTTGCAATTACAGAAAAAATATCTGGTGATGTGAATGTCTTTTGCCTTTTCTTGAGCTGGAATAAAACCTGAGAAATTGTATCATGAACATTAGCATGCTTGATGGCATATTAAAAAGAAAAAAAGAGTAACAGAATATGAAACAACTGACCTTCCAGAATTGAGTCATTTGCATCTGTTGCTTTTTTTTGGATGAAAAAACCTGTTGAACTTTTTCATTTGAAATTTCTGTTCCTAGTCTGTGCAGGAATTCTTAGAGCTGGTAAGGATTCAGTGGCTTAACAAGTGACTTGGAGCAGCAGTAAGTTCACGTCCATGGCAAACACTAAGTACTTTGGTTTAGTGTGTAACTGAAAGTGAAGGATGCATGTATAGGTAGGTATCTGTTATGTATCTGAGTCCCAAGCTGTTGATTAGAATTAGTGATACGACAGCACAGTCCGTTTGGGGGCTGTGCTATTAGCATTTACCAACAAAACAGTAAATGCTGTTTTAGTGGAGAATTGTATCAGAGTAAGGTGCTTTTATAGCAGGATCTGGTTTAGACTGAATCTGTTATTATATATGGACAGAAAATGGTTTTTATCTTAAAACTTAATTATTACTTTTACAGACACAGTCAACTTGCATTTTTATTTTAAAACTGGTTATATTTAATGGATGAAAGAGTAAGAAGCCAAAAAAAAGAGGCAAATCAGTTTTCTAGGATCAGTCTCTTCAATCTGAGAGAGGTTGCAACTTTTGCAAAGTTATGATTGAAGTCTGAACTAACAAATAAAATGGTGAAAAGAACACACAAGCAAAACAAATATTTTGAAATATAGGAAGGGGCCAGCTTTTTGCAGTTTTAATATTACCAATGGCTGTGTAATTGCTAGGACATTAAAAAGGATTTTAGTGAGTGTACTGAGTCAAATATGAAAAATGGGCCAATTCAGTCTTTGATCTTCCGATTTGTGACGATTTGTGTAATTCATGCTCTGGGGTTTCCTTTCTGTGAAGCTAGAGATGCAGCAGTGAATGGAGAGGACGAACCTGCTACTGATCTTTCAGTTGTGTTTTTTTTTTCCCATCATTGTTCCTTTCATGGTCTTTTAACTTCATAGTGCTTGTTAAATACTAGAATAGTTATTAACAAAACTTCTCATTGCAGTAGAATTTCTTACTGTTAGTACATTTTATAATTATTGATGAAATGACCCATTTCAGTGGAAGAAAAGAACACCAGTAATAAATTACCACAAAATCAGGTAGGTGCTAGATGCACTGCATGGGCTTATACAGCTGGCCCGGAGTGCAGATTTTTTAGCTGTGTCCAGAAGTAGGTCTGAGAGCCTTTTTAAAAACTTAACAAGGTGGGGTGTTTTTTTGTTTATGCATATGATATGTGGATTTAGGCTGGTGGAGATTAGCTCCTTATTTTCCTGATGCATTGTATTTTTGAGCAACTGGAAGAGTTCGAGCTGTACTAGAGCTTACCTTTTTAATGCAGCATTTGAAGTATAAGCTATGTTTGCTGGCATCTTACAAGAGGGAGGAGAAAGTTTATCTGCTTTGATGAACAAGCTTTTAGAAAGAACTCCATGTTCTCTTCTTGAAGAATTGTGATGGGAGGAATGTCTTGTATATTTATTTTATATAATCAGAAGTGGTAAATTAAGTTAAATGGAGCTTGTTTAAAGTGTAAGGCACTTTTGATACCAGCCTACACTTGTGTCCTGGTTTCGACCAGGACGGAGTTAATTTTCGCTGGGGCATTTCATACCGTGTGATGAGGTGGGCGGGCTCTCTCCGGTGAGGGCTGTTCCTGCCCCCTGCTCCGCGGGACTGTTGTTGCTGTTGGGGGGCGATCGACGCGCTCTGTAAGCCACTGCTGTATTTTACCCGTTTCTTTTTGGACTCACTATTGTAACTGTTGTTCTCTTGTTAAATTTAGTATTTTTTTTCTTTTTATTCAACCTACAAATACTCCTCTTTTTGTCCCTCCCCTGTTTCACCAGAAGGGGGAGGGGGAGGTGAACGCCGGCCACGGCCACGTGGGGTCTGGCTGCGGCTGAGTTCAAACCTCCATAACTTGAGGCATAGTAAGGGTATTATCATTTAAATGTATGAATTAAAATTATTAGCATGTTAAATATGTTAATTGTGTATTAAGCCAAACTTAGGAGTTTTTAAAACATTCTCATTTCAATACTTGAGTTTTTCTCAAGTCTTACAGCTTCAAGTTCTGGAAAATAGACATGGATGACTGTTCTTTATAAAATAAAGTGTTAACAATTTTTTTTCAGACGTATTGCTATTACACTTGGGTCAAACTGTTAAAAAGGTCCCATACCAGGAAGCTTGTATGTCTTGTGTCTTCCCACAATGCTGATGAGAAATTGCCTTATGAACGCTGTGGTAGAATATGTAGTCTTTTGTTACTTTCTGACAGACTCAGTGCTGCAATTGAGAGAGCAATCATGCTTGTTAGTTTCCCGTTCTACTCTCCTACAGGATATCATCCCAACTCAGAAGGTACTTTTCCGATATTTATTTGCATGTTCCTCTGTGCTTTCTGGCTCCCTTGACAAAACAACTAAAGCAAATAGCATGAAACAAAATCTTGTCAACTTGTTCTGCATTATCTTGTGAAAATGTCTTTTAGAAAATCCAAGGTCACTGAACCTGCACATTTCTAAAAATGTGGGTCATAAGGCTTATTTAGAAGATGCTCTTGCCAGCGTTAGGGCAGTAATCTAGTAAGTTAACAGGAAGAGTGAAACAGAGTAGGCAGCACAGTGAACCACAGCATGAGAGTTAGAGTGTTCCTTATTTCATTTGTCTAATCCTCTTGAGACCTAAAGCCTACGTACCAGCTAGTACCTCTCTGTGTTGTGTTTATTTGTGGATTTTTTTGGTAGGAACTTCCTTTTACTTGTAATGTGTATATATTGCCATTAGAAAATATGGTACTTCCAAGTTTTGGATAAGTTACACTCTATTTTTTTTTTCTATCAAGAAGGTAAAAAATAAAATGTTCTGTAAAATACTGATTCTTAGCAAGGTATATGACAAAACTGAAGAAATGAGAACAAATCTGTGGCAGAAAAGGTGGGTGCACAGAATTTTCCCAAACCAGTTCTCAAATGTCAGGTGAGCCCTTCTGCATAACTGGTCTTTCATCCATCCTGTGCTCCACATGCTAACTCTCACACTTGGGCCACTCTTAAGACAGCTAGACCTCAGACTTCAGCTCCCTTGTCTGTGCTTTATATTGTTGGTCCTGTCTTCTTTCCACTCACTGAGAGAAAAAGAATTCCAAGCTTTCATAAGGAGAGCTGCCTTATTTACCCTCTCTGGTTTTGAGCACTGTTTCCCTATTGGAGTCCATAAGCCTATCTTCCTGAAAGCCATTGTTATTCTAGCTGCCACCTTCCTCTTACTTTGCAGAAAGGGACAGCAGTAAGAAAGGTTCCCAACAATCTGTGGTAGCATCCCATCTCAGCTGCACCTTTGATTCCTCTCCTTTTTTGTCCAGGTGAGTTCAAGTGTCACTTAGGGGCTGGAGAGAGGAAAATTAGGGGGAAAAGGAGTGTGATGAAAGGCTGGAAGAAACTTTTCTGGTTCTGTCTCATTCCTTCTGAATAAAAACAACTACTTCTTGAGGTCACTTCCTCTGATTTGAGTCTGCTAGCCATACAGAAAGGTGCAAGTGCTTAGGCGCCGTGGGGGGCAGGAAGCAGATCTATATGGTCAGGTTGGAGAACTGTAGTGATGAGCTTCATGTCAGCACTGAGGCGTAAATCACTTCTCAGTATTAAGGATAAACAATCACGTGAAAACAGCACTGAGTTGTGAAGATACCAGAGAGTTTGATTGCATTGGAAATTCTATGAGGATGGGATAGAGACAAGGTGAATGATCTTGCAAGTGGATAAAGTGATGCAAAAAGCAATATTGAAACTTAAGAACAATTGAAGTCATGATTACACACTTTAGATTGCAAGTTGCTCTCTTTTAAAAAAAAAAAAAAAAAAACCAACAGGAAGCATGTATTACCACTTCTCCTTTTAAAATTTACTTATGCCATTAAGCATAGGTGCTTGAAGAGCAGAGTTCTGTGCTGTTGAAAAAAATCATCATAAAGATTAAAATTCTCATTTAAGGTAACAAAAGTTTTTTTTGAACATTTTCTATGTTGTCTGCTGTTTGAATGTTTCATTTTTGAAAACACATATTTTTCTCAGCTTAATTTCTTAAGTTCTATCAAAATAGTCTTAACATATTAAAAATAAATATTTTTTTTAAACATGTTTAAAAGTTGAGCAATGCAGAAATGGTGGTTGTGATGAGCTTCACTTATAGCAGAATAAATACTCCTTGATCAGACTTTTTTCTTTTTTCATTGAACTACTCATACTGTTGGAAGATAGGTCATCTTCCATGAAAGATTTCAGGGAAAATAGTTTAATCTCTTGATTTGCTAATGAGAGCATTGGATGTTAAGAGTTTGCTTCAGTTGTTTTGGTTTGTTTTAAATAGCAGCATGGAACTACTTAATGTTCATTTCCATGGTACTGACACAGCTGAAATAGTTGGGGTTTTTCATACTTAATGTTGTTTTGAATGTGTTGCTTCATGAAAAAATCTAGTAATTGAGTTTGTGTTGTAGTTGATACTAAGTAGAGATTAGTGTTTGTATCCTTGAACTGACACAATGGTTGCTTTTCATATCTGCAGCATGTAAAAGTTCTAGCAGTTTTCTTTAAAAATCCATGGTAATTGTTTTTTTTTGTGAGACTGTCACGGTAAATAATCATTTCTATCACCTAACAATTTGAACTTCTCTATAATACAGTATATAAAGTGAATTAAAAATAAAAATTCATGTGAAGTGTGAGGAGTAAAATAAGGTCACTTAAGTGAAAAGTCTTTATTTGCTCTGATAGTTATGTATTTGCAGAATTATTCTTAATGTAAGGAGGATTAAATATTGCTTGAGAAGAAATTTTGTGTTTACCAAAATGAGCGGTCTTAGAAGCTCTTTATTGAATTCATTATTTGGTTGAATCAAGTTGGTGGGTTTTTTATTGTTTGGGGTTTTTTTGCGTGTTGTTTTTGTTTCTGATTGTTGTTTGTTTGTTTTTTATTTGGTATAGTTTAGGGACTGAATTCTTCTAATATGCATTGAATTTTCAGTTGAAATTATGTCTACCCATAAATCTGAGAGAAGATAAAACAGTAGTCTATTGCAGTTTAAGTGGTATTGAGGTTCCAGCTGACTGGCTCACCGGGAGCACACTTCTTTCTGGATTGCAGAGCAAGATGTTTGTAAATCATGCACAGTTGGTAAACCTTTAAGAGGGGAATGAAGGAATAAAATAACTTCTGACTGAAGTTCTAGAATGATTATTGTCTAACTGGAAAAGTAAATGTGTTGCATTCTATTATAAGGCCCAGTGCAAGAATACTTCTATTGTAACTTATAGAATATTACTGTTGAGTGACTTGCTTTGTGTAGATGATTATAGTCTTCTCTTAATGTAATAAGTGGAATCTGGATTAACAATTTGCAAATTGGTTATTGTATGTATCAATGACTGATAAAATGGCAGCGATTTATATTTGTAAATTATTTTATACAAAATTGGTATTGGTAGGCTAGTTAGGAATAAAGGGTTAAGTTCAGCTGGTTTGAAATGCCTGCCATTTTTCTTTCAAAGTAGTATCTGTGTGAGTTGTCTTGGGATTTTTCTCCTCTGTTACTCTGAACTATTGATGTGGTTTACACATTTTTGTTTACTAGTTTACTGTTTCTGGTATTTTAGTTTTCAAGCTAAACCTTTCAAAAGGAAGTGAAGAAAAAACATCAGCGTTCCTGATGTGCCTATTAAGAAACACTGAGGTTATAAAACTGTTGAGAAACAGAGAAGGTCAACGCTGTTGGGTGGTGCTTGCTTTGTGTCATGCGTCATGCTTCGAATTAGTTCTTGTTGGTGTTGCTTGAGTGGATGCTATTGGAAGTCTAGAGACATTCAGCTGCTGAGTCTGGAAGTTGTCAGGCCATCCATTTTGTGCAGTGAGTAGATAGATAAACTGCTCAAGTTGTCTGACTTTGAATTAAGTTTGAAAAGTGCAAATTAACAAGCTAAGTGAGGGACCTTGGTTAACAGAACATATTTATTGTATTTGACTTGAGCCTAATTTTAAGAGACAGAAAAGCAAGCCATTGAATAAACAAATAATAATAAAAATACATTTTTTTTGTCCTATGAGAACTTAATAAGAATGAAGGTATGTATTTGTGTTTCTCCAGAAGTGCGGCACCTCTTTGTTTTTAAGGTACCTTCTCTTGAATGTTGAAACTATAGTACAGGATATTCTGTGGTGTGCTTCTTAGTTGCTTATGTGCTTTGCACATGTTGCTGTTGCATGATAGGAGGGGAACCAGTCTACAGTTAATTCCTTCACGTGGCCAGTTCTTTTTTTCTTTTCCAGAAGAAACCAGCATATATAAAGAGGGAGGAAGCTGGAGAAGTGCTTGGTGCAACTTTTAAAGCAGATGTGTGGGAGAGTAGAACATCTGTGTGTACTGCACAGTATGTCTTCCCTGCAGTTGGTTGCACTGTGAAACGTTACTGCTCCACAGCACTGAGCTTGTGCAAAAGAAGGAACTTGTTAGGATAAAAATTAGTTAAAATACATAGAGAAAAAAGCAGGGAGCTGACTCTTGACACTTTCCTGAGAACTTAGATGGGACATACTGAGTGCTGCTGAGGAACATGCTGTACAGTAAATCCAAGAGATACGTAAAGACTGAGGCTGTGTGTACATTACTTTAAAGGAACTGCCAGGGAGTTTCTCGTTTAAGAATATCTAAAATACAGCTACTTCTTCAGCCCCTAGGAGCTACTGTCATGTGGCAACAGAGGAAGGAGGTAATTTTAAGATCAAGTAGGAGGATGTGCTTCCTTCTTTTGAAGTCCATGATAGACACACTAATTCCTGTCTACTAAGAGGAGCAGTGTGAAAAGGTGCTTTCATGTAAGAGGGTCTTACCTTTTATTTGTTACCTGTATCTGCTAGGTTGAGTAGCTTCAGTGGATATTCACATGGATTTGTGTATAAGCAATCAGGAGAACTGTTACTGATCTGTGTATAAATTCAAGGTCCTACACGTGGGTTGGGGCAATCTCAAGCACAAATCCAGGCTGGGCAAAGAGAGAATTGAGAGCAGCCCTGTGGAGAAGGACTTGGGAGTAGTAGTGGATGGAAGACTGACTGTGACCCTTCGCAGCCCAGAAAGCCAACCATGTCCTGGTCTGCATCAAGAGAAGTGTGGCCAGCAGGCCGAGGAGAGGGGGTTCTCCCCCTCTACTGTTCTCTCATTGAGACCCCTGCAGTGCTGTGTCCAGCTCTGGGGGCACCAACATCAGAAGGACACAGACCTGCTCCAGTGGGTCCAGAGGAGGCCACAAGGATGATGGGGGGGCTGGAGCACCTCCCTGTGAGGACAGGCTGAGAGAATTGGGGGTGTTCAGCCTGGAGAAGAGAAGGCTCCGGGGAGACCTTAGAGCGGCCTCCCAGTACTGAAAGGGGCTACAGGAAAGGGGGAGGGACTCTGCATCAGGGGTGTAGGGATAAGCCAAAGGGTAACGCTTTTAAGGTGGAGGAGGGTAAATGTAGATTAGATGTAAGGAAGAAATTCTTCCCTGTGAGGGGGGTGAGGCCCTGGCACAGGTTGCCCAGAGAAGCTGTGGCTGCCCCCTCCCTGGAAGGGTTCAAGGCCAGGTTGGATGGGGCTTTGGGCAACCTGGGCTAGTGGAAGGTGTCCCTGCCCAGGGCAGGGAGGTTGGAACTAGATGATCTTTAAGGACCCTTCCAACTCAAACCATTCTGTGATTCTTTGATACAAACTTTGTGTTCTGCTTTTATTCTATCAGTAACATCTTAATTAAGACTGGCTGGGCAGACTTTGAAGTATTTTTCCTGGTTTTGAGTGGTAAACACTACTTTAAAGTTGTTCTATGAAAAGACACAAATTTTGGGCTTGGTTTTGTTTTTTTAATGACACTGTTGAAATAATGCAAAGCTGTAATAATCCAATGATACATTCTGTCAGCCTGTGTCATCTATAGGACTTGATATGCCTGGTATTTGCATAGGACCTCAGTATACTATTTGTCTGCAAAAGAAATCTACTTTCCAAAGAAGTTTAGAAGAGAGAAGCAATGGGGACATGCACATGTTTCTCTTGAATTTGTATGTAACCATGTTGCTCTTAATGCTGCCAGTTCCCAGTGGCCCAACCTATTTTCCTTTGAAACAAGCTATGGATAGCATCTGATCCTAATTAAAGTTTATTAAAACTTCATACTAATACTAGACTAATTATAGGTAATGTAAAAGTCTCACTGATTTTTCTTTAATCAAAGTATAGTCTTGTCTACAGCCATATTAAATTTAAGCTTGGATGACAAATCTCTTGGTATGTCAAAGCTTATTACTTAACAGCAAACATGTTTTTTGTGGGAAGGCTATGTTTGTACTGGGAGTGCAGTTTGAATTTTATGTGAACTTAATTTGAGGGTTCATCTGTTTCGGTGACATACAGTACAGATTTTGTTTTCATACAGTAGATGGGCCAGTGTAGATGGGCCTGATTTGATCCACAGTACCAGTGCATTGCCACTCTTATTAAATGTCATTATAATTTTTAATGACTAGAGAAACCAAACTTGCTGAGCTTTCTTCTGTGTTTTGTTGGGACTGTAGATTTTGAAATAATTCTTTAAATGTTTTTGTTTTGAGTTACCAGTGCATATCCTTCTGCCAGTTGTTTTTGTTCTTGTTCTTTTAGTAAATGACTCATTCTCCTGGTTTGCTTTAGTTTCTGGGCTTTCTCCTTTGTTCTTCTAAGAGCCTAGATAATGAATTGTAGCAGAACTTGGTATGTTAAATGTCAAGAATACATTTCAAGAAATTTCAACCTTTATAAAGAAAAAGCCTAACTGTTCGCAGAACAGAAATATTTATGAACTTCTGATCAGACATCGAAGACATTTGTATGTTAGTTCCAGTTCTTTTGAAGCATATGGCAAATTTCTAGCTAGCTATTCTTTACCATTGATTAGGAAGTTCAATTTCTAGATTTAATGGGAAAATACTTTGACAGCATTCTGATTTTTATACATGCTTGCTTATTTTGGGTAGAATTTCAGTAACTTGCATCATTTCAGTAGCAGGAACACTGAAGTTGAGAAATCTAATTTTAAAATCTGAGAAGTGGGAGAATTGTTAGTATGGATATTGTAGCTTAAAAGTATCTTGTGTTTGAGGGTCTAGACTGTAAACACAGTATTAATAGTTCAGACAACCCAGAGTATACGTGCTATAATTAATGGAAACTTCACCATTAAAAAAAAAAAACAAACAAAACAACCTTCTTAATATAAACAGTCTTCAACATAAGTACTTTTTTTAGCAAATCTGGGCGAGAGTGTGTATAATCATGTTGCCCTCTAGTGGTTGCAATTCAGGTTTAAATAGTAGAAAGAATGCATTTACACGCTTGGGGAAGGGATTCAGTGATTCTTGCTTGCAAATGATTAGGTCTTGTGTTTTCTACATTAGCAATGTGTTCACTTGTCTGTGGAACACCATGCCACTTCCATGACAACTGCATAGCACCAGGATTGTACAAAAAAATCATAATACACTGCATATAATTTGTTAGCAGGGAATATCACCCATAACTATTATGATGGAAATTTTTAAAAATCTTAATGGATTTATTGTATAATTTAGCTTTTTTTAATCTTATAAGATTATTATTAGTGCCAACTGCTGGTTGCAGTGTTTGGGAATGTGCCTTTTGCTACTGCATGGAAAAAGTATAGTGGCACGTGTAACCTTTTGAGGTTTTGGATTCAACTTTTAGGTGAGTGGATGTATTCAAGTCCTTCAGGCCATCTACATCAATTTGTTCTTTTGTCATTCTTGGTAGGCAGAATGATTTTTTTTTTCCTTCATATTTTCTCTATAACTACCCATTTTTTGTCTAGTTCAAAGCATAACAGCTGAATTAATGAGAAAAATAACTTGATGATCATTCATTATTGGGTGAACAATATACCAGATTTCTACTTTGAGTGGGACAAGTTCCTTGAATTGGTAGCTGCATGGAAAAGCTTGGTAGTCAGAGGGAATAGTCATCTTTCTAGAATTTTCATATGCTTTTCAGGATTGAAACTATCTTTACTTGGGTCATCTTTCCTTCTCATACTCCCTCTTTTTTTTAATTAAATAGCTTGGAATAAAAACTATCACACCCTAACTGCTTTGGTTGTTTTTTTTTTTAAAAAAAAGGTGGGGGAAATGAAAATAACTTTTGTGATGATGATACTGCAGTAGGAAGAATAACCTAATCGATTCAATGTACAGAGTATCAGCAATGTAATATTGCTTCTCTAAGGAGGAAAACTGAAAAATTTCACTGTGTGTTTCTAGCCGTTAAAAATGCATATCATCTTGGTAAGAAAAATGTTATATTGTGTTTTGTCAGTTGGACAGTGTGATCTGAAATCTGCATATAGATGGTTGGAGGTGTCTCAGGCTTTCATACCTGGAAGGATCTGCTATTTTGAAAATGATTCGATAGCTGTTCAAAGAATTAAAACGTTGATGGAGAATATTTATTCTTAGACTGACAATATAGAACCACTGGTGCTAGAAAGAGATTCTTTTTGTACTTCAATAAATGTTTTCCATGTTTTAGAGGGAAATACGGCACATTTAGTCCAAAAAAATCACAAGGCTTGATAATGTATTTGAGAGGTGTGGATGACTACTCTCAGGCTTTACAGCTGAACGTCTGTGAGATTGCCAGCAGTACTTTGCAATACCCTTGCCTCTGCTTCTCATGGCCACTGGCAGATTGGTCATGGGCACTCATCATGTGTTTCAAGTACTTTTTTATCAACAAAGAGATTTTTAAAAGGCATTGAGGTAGGTTTGATTTTTTTAGCTTGTATGACAGAATTCATGGGCACAGTGTTATCAGTGTAATGCACCTGATTTTGTGGGTATGATGGAAAATCGCTGGAAAAAATACATCAAAATATTTTTGTCTGTGTAGAAAGCTGTACTGGAAGAATTACCTCAGCAAGTTTTGCCACGTTAGCAAACCATTTAATCTGCAAATCCAAGGTACTGTGTAGGTGATTTTTGCCCTCAACTAAGACCGGTATGAATCGTGAGTCACTGTGTTTGAAACTGTGATTACCATGTCCTTGAACATCTTATCTGTGCTTTGCCCATTCCTCTCTGTCTGCTGGGGTGGTTCTGATATTCCAAACCGGTGAGAAGCCTACAGTACCTGCCCCTTGTTCTGAAGCCACTAGGACACAGCTAAAGCAACAGCTGACTAATACTCTCTGAGATCACCTATCAAAAATCAGCTCATACAATCTCTTGCATTGCTGGCAGACTTGTCTCAGTATGTGGATGAATGCTATAGATATTTCTTCCCTTAAGTTTAAAAAAAAAAATATCTTTTTTTAAAATTGTAAAGTAGTCCATCTCGGAGGAACACCAGAATAATCTGCCTTTGTTTGTGAATACCAGCATTCAGTTATTGCTTGCGTTGAAAGTCTTGACCCAGGAATGAGTTGCAAATAAATACAGCCTCCTCCCGGACAATTTTCACTCTCACTTTGTTGGAGATATGGCTCCGCAGTGCCTTGAGTACAAATATTAAATGCCCAATTGTCAAATTTCTCCTCTGTGCTGGAAAATTACTTTACTGTCTTTGGATGGAGCCACACTCTTCTCTGACTTTGTTTGGTTCCAGTTATTTGCATTTGCTCTCTGTTTGGAATGCTGAAGTTCAAAACACAGAATGAAAATAAATATAATATAGTATTTTTTTTTTAAAAAAAGCTTTGATCGTTATTTGATGTAGAGAAGTCTTCAGGAAGACATGGAGAATGTATTGCTCTGGTGACCCCTTGTTTTCAGTATGAGGAAGTGTGCAGTGAACTCTCATTACACTACGTTTTGGTAATGTTTGTGGTTTGGACCTGTTACAAAAATATCTAGTTTGACATGATTAAAATTAGTACAGTGTCATTTGTACTTAGGGGAGATCTTTTGAATTAGAACTTGTAATTCTGCATCTGTTGGCTGAATTGAGTTTATACAATCTCCTCAGTATGGTCATCTTTAGCTGTAGTTTAGGAATATGATGTACATTATTCTTGTGACACCTGTTTGTTCAGGATCAGGTGATGTCAGAAAGCAAGAAATCTTTACCTTGTGCAAAGTAGAGATTAATTAACTAGACCTGCTGCAGATGTTTGTTTTTTAAAAAATAAACATTGTAGTTGCATTACAAAAGTCTGTTCAGGTGAAATATCTTCCTTGCTAAAAAGGGAGTTTTCTTAGTAAAATTTTCAGAATATTTTTAGAGTTCTTATGTAGTGTGTTGTGATGATACCAAACCACTACTGCATTTTAAAGTGTTTGAAATCTGATTTTTTTTTTTTTTCCTTCGTCTGAATGTGTGATCACTGGGGAGTTTTCTCTGTTGTAAAATAGCAGTAGTACGGAACTAATGATAGTAGGTAAACACAGAAATGAGAAGAGGTTGAAATAGTTTCAACAACTTGTCCCTTTAGTCTATACAGTTGGAAGAGTGAACATGTGAGAAGAGATCCTTCTTTGAAAGGAGTAGAGGAGCTTTGATGTAATGATTAACTAATTGGAGAAACTTAGCAGTGTGTAACAAGATAGTTAAGCAGCTTTTGCAGTATTGCACCTGCCTTGAAATGTCTGGGATTAAGTTTGAGAGTTGAAGTTTCCTGATATATTAACGAGCTGCCTCATACTTTTTGCTTTCATATAAATAGATCTTCTCTTCTGGCTCTTCATCTGGTGGAGTATCTGGTAATCTTGTCTTGAATTTGCTTGCAAATGAAAAATGTAATTGCTGATAGAAGTTTAATAATGCAAATTTCTGAAGGAAAATTTCAATTTCAGTTAACTTTTTGCTAATCACTTAGGTATCTCATTAATTCAAGAGTTCTGAGGAAGCGGAAGCAATAGATAATGTTAGTATTGTATTTCTGTGCCAGATCCTGATAGTATTCAAAGATGTCCTTATTTTTGCCTTTTTCAATTCTGACTATTCTCCAGTTTTCCCCACTAAAATGATTTAGTGTATATTTGCTGTAGAACTTTGATTTTAGTTTATTCAAGGTTTAAATAAGATCAATCTCTTAAAATTTAAAGACCAGGAGAGATTTATGCCTTCCCTTTGGTCTTAGGACAAATCTAAGTCCAAACGTGACAAATCTCCCTTTTTATGTCATACTTTTCATTGCAGTAGGCGGAGACAATACCACAGTTTAGTTTGGTCTTGCACTTTATGAAGATGGCCAAAGAACGTAACTATCAAGTTTAACCACTTCTTGATCATTAAATTAAGAATAAAAATTTTAGCATTTTTTCCCTAGTGCAGAATATCAGTACAGGTGCTTTTGCCACCTGAAGGTAAGAGCAGATACCAGTGATAAATTGCAAGCCTTTAGAAACCTATATCTGAAAGGAAATTAGCATTATGTATGGAAACCTGCTCTTTGCAGAGCTCAATTCTTTATTTTATCCGGATACATGCATCCGACAAATACAGTCTTTGGGACTTCGTACACTTCAGGATAATGTTTACTACCATTATTGCAAAGTTTGAATATGTCATGTTGCCAAACTCATTAAATTATAGTAAACAACAGTATTTAGTTTTCAGTCTAGTTTTGGAGGAAAGTATTCTGTAAGGGCATCAAGATTGAGTATTTCAGTAATATTTTACAGTTAAGTTATCTTAAATGATTATTCTGAAGAAGCCTGGATCTCTGAGTAATGACCTATTAAGGCATTTTCTTTATTTTAAGACCATATTAAGTTGCAGTATATTTCCATAATTGATTAATGTAGAGAACACAGTAACATTAAGCAAAACCTCAGAAAGTCACCTTGGCCCGATGTTTTCCCCAGGGTAAATGTTTGATGTGGTGATAGAAGTTGATGTAAATTATACAAAGTAATCACTGGTATCACTGTGATACATGATACATAGCTGTATAAATACTTTGTGTAACAAGAGGCTGAGCTTCCTTAATGAAATAGAGCAGAACAACTGTGCAACAAGTACAATATCCTTCTAGAAACCTGTTTTTAATCTAGTTTTGAGTCCATCCCACTAGCCAGGTTTTTAATATGGAGCAGGAAAGGTTTTTTTGAAGTCTCTGTATGTTGTGCAAGATATTGTCATCTATGACAGCAGTAATACAAAATAAGTCTCTTCATTATTACTTTTTATATTCTAATGAATCAATTTGAGCATTTTGGGACCATATGTGAGTAATAATTTCTTAGGAATCTTTCCCTTGATTGCACTTCATTGTTAATATATTTTAGCTTAGCACTTAAAGCAGCAGTTTACCTTAAAAATCTCTCAGCATTTTCTGGATGAGAATTTCACATAGAAATAAAATTGTACTTGAGAATTTTCACATAGGCTGAAAATTCAAGTAATTATTTATTTTCCTCAAGAAAATTGTATATAATTAGTACTGAGTTGGGGAATTTTTTGTAGGAAACTCTTCTGCTTTGTCTATTTCAGAATTAAGTTTTATCTCCTTTTCTGAGGCTGTTAATGTTCTTAATGTATTTTGTGGTTTACTTACAAAAAGGAAGTTTTAAGGCATAGCATATGTGAAGGGGACAGACTGATTCAGCTGTGAAAAGAATAAATATCAAATTTTTCTAGTTGTCCTGAAACCATTCAGCATTTGTAGCAGAAGGCTGATTTTCAGGAATTCTTGTGAACTGTGAGGACAAAAGTAAAGTAAAAAAGGTATTCTAAAGAGTAGTAATTAGTAACTATGGTGACAGATGTCTCACTGTAGCAAGTCAGTCGGCTATATATAAACCAAATTACTTGTAAATTAGAACTCTTCTTCTAGATATCCTTTTAAAAATAGCTTTTTGCATCAAAACTAGTGACACTGATGTGGAGAGAGATCTATTTTTGTATAGTGCTGTCACATTTTGTGGTAAAACATTTTATCTAGAGATTTTTTTGGTGTGTATCTTGTCATCCTGCTCCTTTTGACAGTGAATGTATTTCTGGATTATTTGAATAATCTGCGCATAGATCAGTGCAGTGCTCATGAGTAATTTTTACCTTTTTTAACTACTCTAATCCACACCTGTTTACCACAAAAAAACTCAGTTCAGTAAGAGGAATGAGTATTGTGAACCGTGCTAGGATTGCTTCAGGTTACAATCCTTCAGCATGTATCTTCTACATGAATGTATTTATTAGGTTTTGGGGGATGTGGTGTTACATTCAAGTCAGGACTTGTTTTCCTATGACTGGGCATATTGCTGCATTTTGCCGTTACAGAATGTGATTATTGGGAGGAGTTAACTCCACAAGTGTTAAATTCTGTGCGAATCGTTGTTTCTAGAAAACAGAGTTTGAGGTTACTTGAATGCCACCAGATCTGCCAGAGGAGGCAGGGTGGGGGCAAACAGGTTAGCAAGGGGAACCATCGTTTCTGATATTCTATTCATGTTGGTTGGTTCCAGGTTTGGTGGTTTTTCGTTTTAAAAAAGAAAGAGGTCTTGGGCACCTTTTGTGCAAAGTTTTGGATGGGTGTACAATCATAGAGTAAAAGTACTGTTTTCAGTGTAAGCTATTACTTTAATATTGGTATCCTATGATGATTATCTCATATGAAAGAATAATGAAAATTACCATCGCCATAATACTACTGCATTTTTTCCAGAAGTTTTGCTGTTCTAGGTGTTTGGAGTGTTGATAGTTCCTTTTAGAGCTAAAGTAAGTAAAATAAATCTCAAAGTGAGTTAGTGATTTTTATACAGTTCTGTACTGACCATTGGGATGTTGGGGGTTTCACGAATTGCAATGCAGTTTGTTTATTTATATTTTATGAAAGCAAACATGATGCATTTACTCCAACTTCAGAGAGCTGTTTCCTAATACAGAGGAGTCAGAATTCTGAAAGTACATTTTGGAGTGTACTTCAAGGTCTTAAGATTTTGACATATAGCAATTGATAGAAATCAGGTGGTTGACATTGTAAATACAACCTGGGCTCTGCTGTTCTCACCCTGAATGCTGCAGCTGTGTGAGGTGTGGGTGTATGGTTTAGGAACCAGCTTCTAAAGTATGCTCATTTTTAGCCCGGGTCATTGTTATATACCAACCAAATTAAGCAAACAGAAAATGATAGGAGTTCTGAAACCGTGCTGAGTTGTTCAGCTGTCACTGCCATGGAGCCAACTTTGCTTCCTGTGATGAGTAAGGAGCAGATAACTGGGATGGTGGTGTGCTCATCTGCCTTACTTTTCTTTCATCCATTATCACACCTGAGTTGAAGACCTCAGTCTTGAATGGTGCAGTGATTGTGAAAGATATGTGAACTATGGTTTGAAGTTGAAGGCCACAGTTAATAATTAGATGAAACTTTTGGAGATATGTGGTAGAGATCTTCATCCTCATTCTTTTATATATATGCCCAAGCACAACTGTGGTCATGGGTTTTTGCTTATGTTTTAAACTAGAGAACTTGGATTGTGATATGGTTTGAGTTCCTAAACTTAAACTTTTAGCCATTCTCCGCCAATCTCTTTAATATGCATTGCTTTAAAAAATGCAACCATACTGCTCAAGAATTTTATGTGATAATAGCCCAAACCATTTAAATTGGATGTTTTTAAGCTCCGCATAGCTAGTTCTAAAACTGATTTAAAAGTATTGCTTAATCTTTTTAGTAGCCTTTCTGTTAATAATGAGCCCTTCCTAATATAAATCAAAAAATCATTGTAAAGTAAATGTCTGACATCCTGTTTCTGAATTTTCCTGATATAGATTATCTGGATAACTGCAAATACTGAAATATAGTATAGAGTTACTCTCTAATAGTAACCTTGAGTCCTGAGTTTTTCACCTTGAGACCAGTAAGTTCAGTTACTGGGTGGGGTTTGAATAGTGGTTTAGAAAGTAAATGCTTTTGCCTAATGGGCACAACAGGTAGGAGATGGTATTAACTCTGCAAACATGCTTTCATGTTTTTCCTTTTTGTGAATGTTTTTAATATGCCATAATTTAAAATTATGATAGGTGTTAAATGTGTCTGTAGAACTCGCCAGTTAAAATAATCATTTCAATGTTGTATGTCAAAAGAAAGGTCTGTGCTGAAATGTTTGCAGGTACAGCACACCTGGAAATGTTTGCTCTGTTTTATTGAGGAAGGTGGCATTTAGCTACTGAGGAAACAGTAGAGCAATTTAAGGCTGTAGACAAATGTAAGTTTTGTGCACAGTTTAAGCTGTTAGTGCCTCTTGATGTTTGGCATTCCCCCTTTACCTAAGGTGGTTCCTCCTTCTTCCCAGAAATCTGACCTGTCTTCCCTTCCCATCCCTGTCATAGCCCCTGTGTCCTTTTCAGGCAAAATCTGCTGATTTAGTTTAGGCAAAAATGAAGCTGAATGAGAGGGCCTGTAGGGAGCTTCAAAGCACTTGAACTATCAGGATGTGGCAAGCAGCAAAGGGATTAATACTTTACAGCACTTCAGATACATCCAAAAAAGGCAGAACTGTGTTTATACCCAGACTCAGTTATGCTGGCACAAAACTGCTTATAATGACACAGTTTATTTTGCTTGACAACAGGTATGAGCAACCAGCAGGGTTGTCCTGGCAGTACAGTCAACAAAACTTCAAGGTGTAAACAGACACGGAACAACTTGGTCAGCAGAAGAGCATATTCCCTGCTGTCCTTTTTCTCTGCCCCTTGGAGTTACAGTGAGGTTTGGAAGGATAGCACTGAATTCTTGGGGGTAGCTGAGGATTTTAACCTTTTTCATCAGGAGTAACTGGATTTACATTAGGCTTACACTTTCAGTTGAAAACTTATGGTGAATGTTTTTGCTTTTCTTTTTTTCTTTACTGAATATAAAGACTGCTTATTATTTTCCAAAGAAGTTACTGAAAACTACTAGCAACTTGTTCTTCTCTCTGGGGACCTTCAATACTTAGGATCCCTGAATAGCCAGCTGCCACTCCTTCAGTCTGTTCAATCTGACTGTGGAAAAATCCCTTTCTTCCCAGCTGGTCTCTTTTAGTTTCATAGTGTGTGCCTGCTTTAGGTAGCTAGAATAAATTTTAAAAGGAGATCTGCTAAGAACTCAAAAGTTAATGCACTAGTTGTGCTTCTGAGTTGAAGGAGCTGGAGTTTAGGAAACAAAGAGCTACTAGATTCATGTGTAAAACTAAATATAAAAGCAATTTTGCTTGATGTACCCCACCCTGTGAATTATGCTTGCTTATGGAGACAAATACTTCTACTTCCTTGATAGGTGGGTGGAGTTAGGCAAGTGAGAGGAAAGGAATTTAGGATGTGTCTAAGCAGACCAGAATGAGGAACTCAATCAATTGGATCTGGAAGTAATTTAGCATTTGAACTTCTTTGTCTTACAGCCAAAGGACTGACCTGGAATTCAGGATGGTTTGCAGAGTGTACTCTGCTAGCAGAAGTGCTGCTCCCAAAATGAGAAAACTGTGTTAATGCTTCAAGGAAGATAAAATGATCTTCTAATTGTATGGGAGAAAAAGCTTTTTGGCTGCAGTGTGATAAATGTTTGCCATATTGGTTTGACCCCATTATGTATTGTTTTAAAATCTTTGTGCACAATTCAGATTGTGCAAAGTCAATGTATTTTGCCTCCCAGTAGAATACTCAGTGTGAAACAAGTAAATGAACACGGTTGTACTACTACTCAGTCCAGTTTTGAACTGAAGTATTAATCCAGGGCAAGTACTCTTAATTTCTAGATCCCTATTTACTTGTTCTATTTGAGTATTAACTTTAGTATTCAGGGGGTGCATTTGTAATGCCAGCATTAATTTTCAGTGATTGATCATGTAGCTTGTTTCACGAGTAGGGGAAGAATCTGCAGCATTTTATGACTTAACTGCTCTAGCTGACAGCCTTGCTGCCTGTTTGTGGTAGTGAACATGGCAAAAATGAAGCTGTCATCGCCTTAGTGGCTATAGTTCAAAATTTGAAAAATTAATTTAAATCTTTCTGGTTTAAACTAATGCCTCAGAGTCTGTATAACAGCGCTCTGAAGTACATGGGAGCTGTGTGTAGTTCTTTAATGAAGGAAATAAGAGATGCGGAAAAGAAAGGTAAGCTAGTAGGCGACCCCTGAAATAGGGGTTCTTTCTCTACATTGTCTAGTCAGTGAAAATACATTCAATGAATAAAATATATTAATGATTGACTTTCAGTAAAAGGCAATGGCCTACGTTTTGGTGCCTTTTATTAATTCAGCAATGGAATAAGGCTGAAATATGTTTAATTACATGCTGTGGTCTATGTCTGCATTTTTAGATGTAGAATTTGTTACTCTTTATGAAGTGAATCTCACATCTCTTCAGACAAACTTAGTTCTCCAGTAATTCTCCTCACTGATTCTCAGCATAGTTGCCCTGAACTGCAGTTTCAAGCTGGGTTAGATGGAATAGCAGTAATGTGCTCTTAAAATGGAAAAGGATGGCTATACATAGTGATAGAAAATGTTATGTAAGTCTGTCTTGATCGCTGTTCTTGATTTACTGCCTTACTGCAGTACTGGTACAGTTCTACTCTAGAGGAGACTTGAAGTTCTTTTGTTCATTATATTGTACTTAGGGTAGTAAAGTCATAAAGAGTTTTTGAAAAAACACTATTTAAATGGTCAAGAACTCATTAATAGAGCACTTACTCTTTAAACATTGATTTTTCAGTTGTCCTGTTTGTGAAGAACTTACTCTCCATCTTTACCTTGTACCTTATAATGAACAGTTATACAACAAAAAGATCTCTGATATCACAGAATCACAGAATTTGATTTCTAAGTGTGTGTGTGATGAATTAGTATGCGCTGCTGTTGAGATTAACATTTTAGCTTTCTCAGAACAAAATTTAAAACTAGCAAGTTAATTAGAAGTTAATTTTCAATGTTGCATTTATCTGCACTTTAGGCTAATTCTAGAACTTCATGTTAAATTTCTAGTTTGATCCTCACTGAAAAAAGGCAGTGCTAAAAGTGAGTCTTGTGGTAAGATACTAAAACAAAAGCTCATCAGTTGTTTGATCTAGCATTGTGTTGTACTGTAATTAAATCCAGATAATTAAATACACTGAAAGCATGCTACTTTCTTGTTGAGATTTTCTGATCTTCCTTGATGCAATTTCTAAAGAAGATGGACTCTACTGGAGAAGTTTGAATGTACTGATGAACTGCAAGTTTTACTTTAGAATAAAATCTCCATGAATTTTGTGGAAGCAGCATGGTGGAGTGTCTGCAATTAACTGAGTTTTGCTAATGGTGTATAAATGAGAGAGGGTGCAGTCATGAGAACATAAACTAATATTAAGGAAGAGATGTGGGCTAGGTTTTCTTTTTCTGTCTGAGAAGGTGTTACAATACTGGAGGGTA
The DNA here is from genome assembly GCF_965140245.1 of Athene noctua. Taxonomy (NCBI): domain Eukaryota; kingdom Metazoa; phylum Chordata; class Aves; order Strigiformes; family Strigidae; genus Athene; species Athene noctua. The sequence goes on along the minus strand of NC_134046.1, from coordinate 14,384,830 downwards.
AGTTTCTTAAATAAGTGTATGTTACCTTGTATTTTAAGAAAGAGGGGAAGCTACCACTTTAAACATATATATAGTTACCTGAATTAAGTATGTGATAATTCTTTAACAGTCCTCAAAAGCTGAGTTGTTTTGGATGTGTATGAGCTACCATCTCTGCTCTGAATTGGATTAGTTGTTAATATGAGGCACAAAAGGGCTGGGACTCTAGTTTGATCTGAAGAGAGGTGTGGATTATAAAAGCAAGTATAATTAGGTCAGTATATGCTGCCCTTTTTTCTGGCAATACTGGCTTAAGCACCTCCTCATATAATTTGCATCAGCTCTCAAAACTGGTTTGCAGTGACTAAACAAATGCCTCAGCCAGTACAACTGAAGAGGTGGTGCTGCAGCTCAGCAATGAGCATTGGGAAAGGGAAAGATTTATAGTTACTCTTTAAGCTGGCACTGCTGCTGAAGTTAGTTGGTTTGCACTGGAAGGCAGGAAGAACAAACAGTGCTGGTTTCACAGAAGGTGCTGTGTTATGTAGCTGCTGGTTTGGGAATTGGAGAACCCACCAAGGATAATTCATAATTAATAGTATATTAAATACCAGGATACTACTATAAATACTAGTTAACATATACATGTGTTTTTCAGTGCTGGTGCTTGATTTTCTGAAAGTAACTTTTAGTAATAATACAAAAGTGATGGAGAGATTGACCTTTGAAAAAGATCATCTGAACTAGTGAAAACTAGTACGGAAGTAACATTTGAATTTGCTGTGCGAAAAGCACCAGCTCTGTGAGTTCCTGACCAACTGCTACATTAAAGACAACCGAATCTTTTTTACTAAGTGTTGAAGTCAGTGAGTTTCTCCTTAGACATCAGCTTGTTAACATGCTGCTGGTATTACTTACATCTTTACTAGATGCAGGAAGATGACTTTTTTCTTGTTTGTAAAGATTTAAAGAGCACCACTTTTCTAAAATTTATGTATCATGCAGTTAAACGTCATCAGTAATAATTTTTAATGTATATTTTCTATGGCCATTTGTTTACAATTTCTTTTCTTCAGTTTGAATTTTGTCTGGTATTTTGTAAGTTTTGTGTTGCTGATGCTGTGTTGCACTTCCTTTCCTGTGGTCACTCTTCTGTATTTCTTTGTGCTGTCTCATCTGTGCCCTATCTGCAGATTCTGCAGAGGTGTGCTTACAAGGGGCAGTGATTAATCAAAAAGTTGGAGGGATAAAAGGCAGATGATATGCATGGGAAAGAAAAGGGTGGGGAAAAAAATTAAGCACAAGCGTGTTTGTTTCTCATTGCTTGTGACTCACTTTTTCATAACAGAGGATTTTCAAATGGAGCAGGAGGCTAATTGAGAACAAACAGGAAGTAAAAAAAATAATTATCTCTGCACTGGACTGTGAGAGGGCTCAATACTTTCAGATTCGTAAATTAATAAGCTAATTTGATAGGCTTTTTAACTTCTGTTACAAAAGCTATACTATATACTACAATATTATTGTATATTAATAGATAGTAATTAATAATATAGAGAGTATTATTTAGAGTAAGGTGGGTCTAATTATTAATGTGGTGAGTGTAGCCATAATTTCTTGATCTATCTGTAATTTGTGTTTACATGCATGTTTATGAACATACGTCTGATTATTATTTTCTTTTTCTTCAATTTAAGATCAAAGCCATATCTGTTGGGGAAAAAAAAAACCCAAACCTTTCATGTGCTGCTTTTCATTCTGTCACTACATATGCCCAGCTGAACTTTCCTGTGCAGATGTTCCCCTTCATTACTGTATTGAGTCCCGTCTTTTGGATGCAGGGGTTTTTAAGCTCTCAGGTTAGGGCCACTGCTTTGTGCTACTTGGGATGAGCATGTAAGATACATATCGTATGCTTGCTGTCATTTTCCGATATGAGATCTGAAGAGCCCTAGTGCTGGTGTCTTGCTCCATAGTAAACCCACCTTTTCCTTCAACACTGTGATTTTGAACTATATATCACTTTTTCTGAGGAGTGTGATAATAAAGGCAAATAAAAGCATGGAAAATTTTGCATGGAGTCCTGAAAAAAAATCGTCAATTGCTTTTATAGGGAAAAACATGGGAATATACTCATTCCTCTGGAGGCAACATCTCTTCCCCAGCCTTATGCTTGCTTTGAAACTTGATGAGATTCCTGTGAGTGCAGGAAGCCAGGGATTTCTACCATCCCATCAGGTTCCTGCAATAACTACTGTCATCTTGAACTACTGAAAGTGACTCAGTTATACCTGGCTGGTTAGTAACATTCCAGTCCCCTCTTTAATGCTGTCTGCTGATCAGGTCTTAGCCAGTGACTGGTCTTCTGTCAGGTGACTCACTCATAACCTCTTCTCAGATGCAGCAATTTTTGACTAGAAATGTGTGTCATAAGCACCTTCAGATTCAATAAGTTGCTATTAAAATTTAATTAACTCTACAAATGGATATTTAGAAAAGTACTTGGTGATGCAGCAATCTTGAGATTAACAATGCTATGAACTAGTATCGCTGAGAGGTAAAAGCATTCTAATTTTTTTTTTTTCCTTAGTTTTGCTATGGTCTTACATTACAATTCCTGAAGTCTCTCTTCAGGACAAAGCTTTTCCTTGTGCCCTCAGTGCTATTCTTCCCTACAGTGTGTTTCTGTCATGGAACATTGGCACCTTAAATGTACGAGCAGTTAAGAGTTTTTGTGTGTTGACCAACATAAGTATAAATTCTTGCATATGTGTGGCAAAGGTGTTGTTGCTAACCATGTCTGATCCTTTCCATGCAAGCAGTAGGTTAAGTACAGTTTATAGCAATTACTTGTGTAGTGTCTGTGCTAGAGTTCAATCACGTTAAACAACTAGAAATCAATAACAAGTATTTCTTGGTAATGTCAAGGTGTTGCATCCTGAGGAGGGTGTTTTGAGTTTGATACATTTGTTCTCTATGTTGGGAGGTCAAGCTATATTTTATAGCAAATAAAATTTTACTGGAGCTTGTTTCATCATACTTGTTTTTTTCCAGATGCTTTACTATTTTTTTGGTTTTGTTTTTACAGTTCTATCTTCAAGACACTAAAAGTAGCAATGGTACCTTTATTAATAGTCAGAGACTGAGTAGAGGATCTGAAGAAAGCCCACCATGTGAAATTATGTCAGGTGATATCATCCAGTTTGGTGTAGATGTGACGGAGAACACGCGGAAAGGTAAGGGTATGGATCATTTTTTGTTTCTTTAAAGTATATTTATTTAGAAAATCTTCCTACAATCCAATTTTTAGGAGTGAAAGGTATTCTTCTTGTAAGAAAAGAGGTTTGGGGTTTTTTTCTGACTCCCTCTTCCCTCCCTTGTGCTGGCAGTGAGTCTTATGGCAACACAGTAAACTGGATCAAGAAAGTGAGCTGCTGGAAACACGGACTCTTATTTCCCTTGCGTCCCCCCACCTCCCTTTTTCTCTCTGTGACTGCTACTGATTTTGGTTTCTGCAGGTACTTTAAAAGGAGGGTAGAAAAAACCCTGGTAGCTGAAAAATGAGATGATGAGATTTTGGTTTGGTTTAATGGTCTTGCAGTCCTCTCCCCAGTATGCATGCTCAGGAGATCTTGTATTATGGTCATAGCTATATATCGGTGTTAATCAATAAAAATGCAGCCTCAATCTCTTTTCTTACACATTTAGGTACAGTTTTTCAGGAGCCATTTCTCTCTCTTTCTGAGGACTGGTCTGTAAGTGAATTATTAGATCGTAATCAATACTGTCAAGACTTTTTAAAGTTACCTAATGGGTCTGTTACTTTCTGTAAGCATTGAATTTCTAGCCATCTCCTGAAGAATCCTAATCCAGTAACACAGATTGGGCCATAATACAGCAGAACTGCCATGACTACTCTTCCACTTCAGTACTTTTCTGAACAAGACCTTCATAGACCTTATCCTTAGAGGGGTATATGAGGAAATAATGAAATGAATGAATAATATTAAATTTAAATGCTGATGGTAAAGTTGTTATTAAAAAAACCACCCCAAAACCAAAAAGAACCCAAACAAAACCCCACAAACACACCCCATCCTCTCAAAACCAACACCCCTGCCCAAACCCAACAAACCAACCCCCAGTACAGCACTAGAATTTTTAAAGGGTATTAAGTGAAAAACAAAAAGATGAAGCCTGCTCTATATGTTAATTGTGAATGCTAATCTTCTTTAGCCAGGTAGGTTACAGTTCTCAAAGTTTGAAGTGTCAGAAGAAGGTTAATGAATACATCTTCAAAGAAAACATTGTTAAGCAATGGCAGTGGTTAAGTATTTTATCATGGAGAGCTTCTGGAGCTGTATTATTTTTGAGTGATTCATTGTAGTGAAGGTCACATCACATTGTTTCAATTTTCTAAAAAATTACATTGCAAAGGTTTAACTCCCCTATGTCTAGTTGGAATTGTCAGGGAGTTTACTTAAAATGTTAGTTCATGTGAAGTTCTTGCAAATACTTATGAATACTGGCAGGATATATGGAATAAATCAAAGAAATACATTGCATCTAATGAACCTGGAACTGTTCATTTGATGAGATGCTGCGCTTGTTAAAAAGAAGCTGAATTTCTTCATGTGTATTTAGACCTAAAAGAATTTTTATTTTAATATTGAGTTGGAAGAAAAATTGGAGTGTTTTGTTGTTTGTTTTTTTTTTTTTAATCAGCAATTATCTGCAATTAATTTATGTGAAAGCTTGTGAAAAGTTCATCGTAAGCAAATTCTTGCCAGGAATTCTCACCAGTAGTAGTTCTTCCCAACAGATTTATGTTAGTTTTATAAAACATGATTCCAGCAACCTGGCATTTGTGTAATGAGTGATTAGGTTGTGCAGCCTTCGTTTTCCTCTTCTCTAGCTTTAAACAGTTACTCATGAATGTGTTGAGGTAGCTAATGAGGAAGAGCATAAAAGTTTGCTTTCCTCGTTCTCCATGCTCCCCCAAGCAATGAATGAAGATTGTTTCGCCATGCTGGGGCATGAAGCAGCTGCAGCACAGTTGAAGTGTTTACCTGTGAATTCAACTGGAATGCATATAAATACACCAGGGTTTTTTTACCAGTCATTTCAGTAGTGTTAGATGTTACTGTTAATCTAATCTAGTAGTGAAAGAGACATGAAAGTAGTTTTTAAATTAGTGATTCCCTTTAAAACTGTTTTGCATTCTGATATTTACATAATGCCTTACTTGCACAAGATATTTCAGCATTTTGCTGTGTGTAATTACAAGGTAGTGACAGGATAGGCAGAGTTCACTTGCCTATGTAAATTCTAAATTGTTTAAATATTGCTCAAATACATCTATTTTTATTTTATTGTTCAGGCAGTGTCTTAGTCATTTCCTTGCAAATATGATCTTGATTTGGTTCATTAAAATAGTGGCAGGTTCAGTATGTGAACTTTTAGGACACCTTAGAGGAGCACTGATTCCTCCTCTGCTGTTTGAGCTGAAGTCACTAACAGGTCCCAGAGAAGTATTTCCAACCCTCGCGCTTCCTTGCTTGTCCACTTGTACTACTAACAAGCACACAGGCCTGCTCATTTCTCTCTCTTTAAGAGATAAGTACTGTATTAATCATCTTACTTTGCTTTTCTCTGTGTTAGTGTGATTTATATTCTTGTAGCTCTTCCCAAGTTTCCCAGGCAGTGCCTGAGCATTCCAGGAGCTGGGGACTGCACAGAGTGGAAAGAAGCAGCAGGCTTTCAAGTAGGGTCAGATAATACCAGATGATTTAGTTCAAATACGGTTTATGCACATTTTTTCTCGTCGAGTTTGGACTCTTCTTTTTAATACTACTTTTCTCTTGTGTGGTGTTTGAAGGCTGTGCGGCTGAGGAAACCCGGTGGGTGCTGCTTGTCAAGTACCTAGAGATCTCGGCGGGGGGTAGGGGAGGCAGTTCCCGAGTGCTGTTTTCATTATTGTCACATTAACAAGTGGAAATGAAAATGAGAGCATTATTTGCAAACTGTGTCTCTGTGAAGCAAAAATTTTGGGACAAACAAAACCGATTTCTTTATTCCCGTTTTTAGGCTCCCTTGCAGCATGATCCCCTTTGTCAGAGTTCAGGGCAGCTCTCGCTGTTTTTTTGGAGTCGGGCGGTGAAGCGTGTGACAGTTACGTGTTCCAGAATGATGCAGCAAGCTTGTGACTAAAGTTTCGCAGAGCAAATCGAGCAGGAATAGGGTTTTTTTTCCCTTGCGGTTAGCGGGGAGCCGGGCCCGGGGCCCCGCGGCCGTGTCCCCTCAGCGCCTGCGGCCTGGGGCGCCCCCTGGCGGCGCCGCAGCCCGGCTGCCGGCCGCGCGCCCGCCCGTCCTGCGGGGGATGTTTCCCCGGGGGAGGATTTCCTCAGTCCCCTCTGGCAACCAGGGCTTGCTCTGCTGCTTTGTTGTTTCGCTGTTTTTTGGGTTTTGGGGATGATGTTTTTTGTTTGGGGTTTGTTGGTTGTTTTTTTTTTTTTTTGTTCTCCCAAAGGAATGATATAGACTGGGATTTAAACAATTACTACTATCCTGTCCAGTCATCACTCTAATAATGTTTTATATGTTGCTTTACCTTTCCCTTAGGCTTTCTCATTATTCTTTCAATTAGAATGAACTGTCAGCTAAAGGACAGAGTGCAGTTTTTTTCTTTTTAAAATTATTTTTATTTACCAAAACTATAATCTATCAAAATGCTTGGTATCCTTTCACAGTCACTGTCTATTTGAGACTCTCTGCTCTTCCCTGATATTCCTTGTATCTCTAAATTTTTTACACAAATAAAGCTCCTTTAGCCTTTAGGAGATTTTTTTTTTCAGTCTGAGTGCTGATGGAAAAACTTCAGTATTATATAATCTCACAGCAGACCTGCCTGATATATAACCCAAAGGTAGAGCTGTCTGCTAGTCTTCAATTTCACATAGCCTAACACATTCTTCTTGAAATCACTAACTTCCTCTTTATGCCTTAAAGGAAAGATTCTTCATTATGAAAGCTGTGGGAGTATTACATGTTACAGCTAATATTGCTAATATATTATTTTTAAAAATTTCTTTGCAAGAACAAATTTGTGAATCTGGGAACCTAAGTCTAAAGCCAAAAAAGACCCCAAAATCCATGGCTTAATCAGTTTTGAGAATGAGGTCCTGTCTCTTCTTCCCTGGCATGCAAATTTAATACTTTGCCAGGTGACCTTTAAAAAACAAGGTGCTGTAGCCAAGAGGATACTTCTCCAAAGCGTTAGCTTTTAGCACTGAATAAAAGTTAAGAATATCTCTGTTTACTTGGATCATTTCTCCTGTATTTTTAGATTCTATTGAAGTAGCTTGCTCAAAGACCTGTCTTGTTTCCCTGGAGTATTACTGATGTCCTAAAACACCCATTGCCTTTTTTTTTTTTTTTTTCTCAAAGCCAGATTAATTGTTTTGCTGATATTAATAACCATGAAAGTAGAGCAACTATTTGTCTTTGTATGTTGGTGGGTGCTATAGATACAGTGGTAGATGATAGATGACCATATACTTATGTGTATCTAGCTTGCGGTAGTATTTTGTGAACAATGTCTGTCTGCCTTTCCATGTAACTGGAAAGAATTTCTGCTTCCCAATTCATAGAACCATGCAAGAAAAAACACCGAACAAGCAAACAGACATAATTTGACTGTTTGTAATGTCATTGAAAATGGTATCAGTAACATTTTTGGGAAATATTGTGATGAGAGGTTGAACTTGATGTAAGAATCAAACATTGCATCTCCTCCTCTTATTCCTTAGGGTATTTCTTGAGCTCAAAGAATCTTGAGTTTAGTCCTGGAGAAGCAAGCTTTCTCCTTCTGAAATGACAGGCCACTTGTTTAGGGTTGTGCATTAGATCTCTACTACAGGCATAGCAAAATAGAGATGTATTGACTTGAATGATTCTGCTTGTAGTGTTCAGGAGGGATGTACTTCTCAGTGGTTCCTATACTCTATGTTCCCTTTTTGATCCTTGTGTTCATAAATAACAATCATTTGGCAAGTTCCAGATGGTGAAATGCATCTGGCAACACAGGTTGGGTGTGTTACCTTTTAAGTCCCTGGATATGCTCATAGGAATACCGATAAAAATGTAGCTCCATATTTTGTTTATACTTCTGCGTTCTTGTTACTTAGGTAAGATGCATTCATTTTCCCTTGTTTTACGATCAAAACATAAAGTTAACTTTTTTAACTTGCTGCAGTAAAGACAGCTTGCAGGTATGGCTGCACGTGGAAGAATTGGAACTGGAACTGCTTCACAGCCAGGATTAAGTACTCAGCATAACCTCTTCAGTTTTCGAATGATAAAATTTCCTGTCTTCAGAGGAGGTACAAGAAGCAGACCCAGGCACTGGTGCTTGAAAATAGTCATGCCTTTTCTTGTTTGCCTGCCTCAGAGTTTCTTACAAGAGTTTGCTCAGTTACTATAACATTAGCCATTGAACTTATAATTAAATAGTAATGAATCATGATGATTTAGTATTTGTTTCTTTTCAGTTACCCATGGATGTATAGTCTCCACAATCAAACTATTTCTTCCAGATGGAATGGAAGCTCGATTGCGATCAGAGTAAGAATAACTATCTATTCATGTGTAGCAAAATTAAACTACTGTATGATGAGAATTTGATGGATATTATGTTTAAAATCAGCATAGGAACAGTTTATTTTCCTGTGATGTTGGAAAGAAAGTGACTAAGAGCATGGTTGCTTTGCGGGCATTATGAAGAAGAAATATCATTTACTTGTCGCTTTTAGAAATGAAGACATCTATGAAAGAACAAAAAAGGTCTTACCAAGTTGGGCTTTTCTGACTGGCTGTGGTTTAGTGTACTGGAATGAGTATTATAAACACAAGAATATAGGAAAAAAAGCAAATGAGCAAATTCTCCTTTGCTGTTTTTTTAATTTTGGATTATTATTTTTGCTTCTTTAAATGCATGTAGACTCTACTAAAGTGGGGTTAATGGTGTCTCTCTCTGTACATGTGTACACAGAACACTGTTTATATTCTTCAGATAAGTAATACAGTGATGTGTCCTTGTCTAGCTGCTGTTTGGTGTCACAATGAAATAAAGCTTTGCCTGGCATAAGGAGGAAAAATATAATGAAATATGTTGGGTGGAATAATGTTTGAAAACTCAGATGAATATTGATAGGGTCTTCTGTGTATATGTGCACATTTTGGAGAAAATTTCAGAGTAGTAGAAACAAAAAATTTAAACATTTTGTTTGCAGTAACTGAGTGCTTATTACAGATGACATAATTTTAATCATCTTTCATTCTCAGCATTTGTATGGTTTTGATTGCATATTTAAATATCCTTTTATTACAAGTATCTGAAAATATTTGCATGAAGCTTTAGGGTATCTTTGCTTGTGGGAAGATAAGAAAATAAATTATTATGGGAAATTTTCCATGTAATTGCACATCTTAATAAATAGTAGAAATGTATGGCATTAAATTTTTAGTTTTGATGAATTTGTGCAAGTATAATATTTGTTCTAGTGCAGTGTACAAAATTCTATAAGTAAACAAATATTTTACTGTTTGTTTGAATTTGTGAGTATATCTTTTCATATAATTTTGTGCATGCAAGTAATCAAATTATTACATAACTACTGAAATATGTTGGTAAAGAGAGCTTTTAGAATGAACCTTGGATTTATAATTTTAAAATAGTTCAGTAATTTTGAAAGCATTGCTCAGTGTAGTTTTAATTGGTTTTGCACATTTGTATATTAACTCTTCATTTTTATCTGACGAATAAACTTACACAAAGCATCTTGATTACATGCACAGTACCAGGGATCTTCTGGATTTTTGAATTGCTGTTCTGCACTTTACATTCACCTTCTTTTTAATTTTTTTTTAGTGTTATCCATGCTCCATTACCAAGTCCTGTTGACAAGGTAATTCAGTAATTTGCCATTTTCCGCCTTATTCAGCCGCATGCTGTTTTCTGACTTGTTATAAAGATGAAGAAATGGTGAAGTCCAGTTATATTAGATGTTTTCCACTGCCTGTTTTTATGTAGTTTAATATTCTGAGTGACATTTAAGGTAGAGAAGGCAATGCAGTATCGCATAAGGTAGCTTGACTTCTTACACTATGGCACCTGAAACATGGCTTTGAAAAAAAAAATAATAAAAATTGATGTTAAGATAGTTAAATTTCCAGGTATAGGTTGACTGACTGACAGGTCATGAGTATTGCATAATTTGATACTTGATCTGTTCTGTGAAACCCAAGAGTAGCTCATGATTTGGTGTTTGGGTGAGGTCTGTTGTCCTTGGTGGGTTTTTTTTTGGTGGTTTTTTTTTGTGGAGGAGAAGCTGCACTGTACAGGCTGGTAAGTGCTCCAGGATGTTCCAGAGGAAGACTAAGACTAGATCTCTCTCTCCTCTTGTATAGCTTGAGTCACTCACTGTAGAGTCATGGAGTCAGTAATGCCTAGTGTAATTTTTAAGCAATTTTGGAAATACAGGGAACTTGTAGAAAAGCTGTTAATACAGCTGTTAGATACACCTTTGAGACAAGTGATCAGAAATTGATTGTGTCTCTAGCCTCTAAAAAGAAGGATTAACTTAAAGGGGTTTGAATCAAAGTTTCCAAACGTGAAGAACAACATTTCAAGAAACTAAGGAAACTTATTTGTGAAGTCAGCAGCCCATGGAGTTCACAGACTTTGCATTTCAGTTGAGGTTTCAAAACAGCTTCTGGAACTTGAATCCAGGGCAAGGGCAGAAATTCCGAGGAGGGACTGCAGATATAACTGTGTGAAAAAGAGCTTCAAAATTATGTCAGTGTAGGAAGACCCTACAAGAATTAGTAAATAAATAAATTTGCCAAAAAAACCCACAGAACAACCCCTCTCTTCCTGCCAAGTCCAGAACATTTTCAGTTACGATTAAAGACAATATAGGTATTCCCCAGATCTGAAATAGATACTTATAAAGGGGAATGATGAAGATAATGGTTACTAGGTGAACAGGAAGTGTGTGATTGAAATGTGTGTGAGATGATGATATCGAGTTGGAATATGAGAGACTTTATTTTCAATTCCAGAAGTCCCCAGTTTCTGTTTGTCCTTAAGTTGAATGGTGGCTTCACCTTTGTGCACCTTTTTTCTTTTTTGTCAGTTTAATCTCAACTGAAACAAAAGCCTTAAACTCTTTGGTGCGTTGGTGGTTCAAGAACTTGTGAAGACATGAACACAGGGGGGATTTGGGAAGTTCTGTGATAAAACAAAGAATAAATAGTAGCACAACAATAAATGATTAGAAATGCCATTATTAGATTAATCTTAAGTTTACATTCATGACTAGAATTAAATGATGAATTCTGCATTATGTGAGTTTAATGAAAAATCAAAAACCATTTTGTGTCTTATTTTTCAGGTTGCTGCTAACACTCCCAGTATGTATTCTCAGGAATTGTTTCAGCTTTCACAGTATCTACAGGTGGGTTTTCACTGGTTTGGCTGAATACTTAATCTTTATTCAAAACACAAATCTTGTGCTCCATATGTCTTCGGCTTGCATTTTGTATACTGGAACATGCTAAGCATTTATCTACATTTTCTGTAGTAAAATAATGTAAAACATGTTGTAATTGGACATAGTCTAGTACTATGTAAAATTTTGGGGTTTGCATGAATAGTATTTTATTAAAAAAACATGAGCACCCTGTTTTATAGAAGGTTCCCTGAATGCTGTGTACCTGCTTTTCCTGGCCTTTCTTCTCTCCTACCTCGCTGTTCTGAATTTTCTTCTCTCAATGTTTTTGTCGTCCTCTGTTGCTGTGGATGTACTGCGTATGTGTATAAAATTTTTGGTAGAACAAAATAAAGGCAAAACAAGAGATCATTTCATGTGTCAAGAACTAGTTTTTTGCTGTGAATATAATTTCTTAGTGTGAATATTTCTGTACCTGTGTCTATTGGAAAGTAGAAAGGATAGGACAGTGATGGCTGCTCTTCTTCCTCATTGGCATCACCAGCCTTTCTGTGCCTGCTTTGGTGTCAATTTTAGTAGGTGTGGCTTGTCTTAAGATACCATGTCACAAGAGTTAGACTGCAAAATGGCAGCACATTGAAGTATGTGCTAACATAAATAAATTCTTTAGAAAGGATCATAAAATCAGCTTTCTGGAAAAGATATGAAAACATTCTTAGAGGAAGATTCTGTCTAGGTTTAATTTATGTGTAGTTCTGCTGATTTATTTTGCCTGCTTTTGTTTGGTAATGGCAATTTTTATTCACGTCAGTGAGGTGGCTTTTGAGACAGATACTAATTTTATATTTATTTGCTGACATAGCAGGAAGCAGCTCAGGCAGATGCTCTTTCTTGGAAGGCCAAATATGTACTTGCTCACCAATCTGTTCACTCCCTGTATCTTGGAATTGTACACAAAGATACTTTTCTATCTTACTGTCAAACAAAAATAGTAGCTCTTGCTTGGCATTTTTCTTTTGTGACCTGACTTGAGAATGAACAGCTCGTTGCATGGGAGTTACCAAGCTGCCTTTTGGTGTTCACAGTTTTGTTACTTGAATAATTGACAAATGTCGAAGAGTCTTTATATCTTGGAAAGAATAACTAGTTACAATGTGTATTCAGCATATGCAACATATGCATGAAGAACTAAGGTTTTCAGGAGCCTGAGGTTATAGGATAACATTTTTCTAAATAAAATACCCATATTTTACTCATACTTCCTTTTTTTCTTGTCTTTTGATATCTACTCTTTTGCTTCTGTTTTTCTGAGTTCTAGCTGAAGTGACTGGTGCTCTGCTCTCTTCATAGGAAGCCTTACATCGGGAACAAATGTTGGAACAGAAGCTGGCAACCCTTCAGCGACTACTTGCTGTCACGCAAGAGGCTTCAGATACTAGTTGGCAGGTATCTGCAGGCATTCTTTTTCTTTATGGACTCAAATATGCAACGGCATATAAATTTTAGCTATTAATTTACAAACAATAGGGGGAAAAGCAGCCAAAGGAATAAAAAGCTTATGGTGGTTCTTTTATGCTGTACAAAAGATAACGTTTAATAAATTTAATGATTATGTACCAGTTTGAAATAACTATTAGTAATAAGTACTCCAACAAAATTGAAGTCTTTAAAGCAGCACTCTACTGGAACTGCATAAAGCACACGTTAATACTGAGGTGATACTTCTTTTCTGCTAGGCTTTAATAGATGAAGACAGGCTGCTATCAAGATTAGAGGTTATGGGAAATCAGTTACAGGCATGTTCAAAGGTAAGTAGTTCACTTAAAGTTGAATGCTAGGAATGCTGAAAGATATCTCTTTTGAAGTGTTTTGAAATTAGCTAGTTATAGGAAAGCAGTTGGAACATAAACATTCTGAAATGAGCCAGTGAATTTTGATAATCTGAATAGCATGAAAACTGTAATCTATTCTGTATTTCATGGTATTACTTCAAATCTACATACATGGCTATTTTTCAGCCTTTTTTCAGTAAACTGATTTCTTTTGTATATGCATATAAACACATATGTAGCAAAATGCAGAAAGGAATTTTTGTCATCGGTGAGAAGCAACCATCCTGTCCTGTTTCCTATGCATGCTTCTTTCCAAATAGGGATTTGAAAAAAGACATTATCCATGTGCCTTCTGACATTGAGACAGACTGACGTGTATGCCCTGCCTTGATTGTTGTTTAGGCCACCTATGTCTGCTTTAAATTTTTTTAAAATGTTATTTTATTTTTAATTCCTCTCAACTACCTACATTGTTATAAGAACTGTTTTTGCAGGTGCTGTTCATGGAGGCCTTTCAGATAGGACCTCATAGGTTTCTGGTTTGTCAAATTGTAGGTCTCCTAGGCTTGATGTTGTCTTTGCAGCATCCAAAAAAACCCCCATAGTTACTCCTATAATCAGAACTAATCATTGAATGTGTGCTGTCATACATACACTTAAAAAAATAACTGGTTTACATCCAATCATGTCAAGAACCTTTGATCACTGATTTGTCCATAACATTTTCCCATCTATCAGAAATTGCTAAACATTTTGGAATAGAACAGGTCTTATCACAGTCTAATATTATAATCAGCAAGATATTAATTTATATTCTATCTTTGTATCTGAATTATCTTATATGTACAGAATCAAACAGAAGACAGTATACGAAAAGAGCTTATAGCATTACAAGAAGATAAACACAACTATGAGACAACAGCCAAAGAGTCCCTGAGGCGGGTCCTTCAGGAGAAAATTGAAGTGGTCAGAAAACTGTCTGAAGTGGAGGTATTGAAGCTTCATGCCTAGTCTTCCAGAAATGCTGAAATAGTTGAAACTGCTGCTACTTAGATTCCTGTTTTGTTGCCTGTAATACACCAGTATCTGTTGTATTGTGACACTTGCAGTATAATAAGTAGTAGTGTTTATTTCTCCTATTGAACAATACTTAGGTTGTTAAACAGTGAGAAACTATTCTTTAAACTCCTTTTTCTGCCAGATTTCAAAATTCATAAAGCTGTCTTACAGAAGTTACTATGTGTGGGAAATAAGTGAGTGGGAAATGACATGCATGCATTAGTAAAAATGCTGTTAGACCTTGTTTAAACTGTAAAATTTATGGAAGCATAAGCTTAACTACTCATACAGATTGCACTTCAGAATGAGATTTTAAGATTACAGAGTTTTGGATACCTTCTTCAAATAAAATATCTCTCATTACTGTCTCTTCCTTTATTTTCTCTTTCCATTATCATTGTTTGCTATGTTCCCTTAGGTCAAGAAATATTGTGAGACAAAATTAAGTGTACCAAGTCTCTACCCTCATCATGCTTTTTAAAGAATGCAGTGCATATAGTGCTCTAAGAAATAACCTTATGGAGATTAAGTTAAATACATCTCTTTATATTGTAATAGTTCTTGACAGGTTTGTTAAGGCTTAGACTTTTAAGTTTACTTTTAGCTTTCTTCTCCTTTCCAATCCTGTACTAAGAGAAGAATGTTCTGACCTATTTATTCTACTTTTTATTTTGACTCATGGGGGAGAAATATTAATTTAACTTCAGTAAGAGATTTGTTTGAGTGCTTGCTGCCACATAGTTTTCTCTCCACACAGAACAATCATTGGCTCCTGGTTGAAAGTTATCTTTTAATAATTATTATATAATATGGTTTTGAAAGCACTTTTGTACAAAGGTGTTTTGGTCTGTTATGGTGGTGAAGTCAGTCAGAGCTTGTTACCAGTAAAAGAAAAAAGTATGGCTGTAGAAACAAATCTTGAGTAAGGGGATCTTAGTTTAGATGCCTTGCCACATTACAGAGTACAGAAAAAGATTTAGAGTGCTTCCTTGGAGCCATTTGGCTTTTATAATGTGTTAAATCTTCTTTTGGGTGAAAGGTTTGGTGAAATCTATATGTTACATGGAGTTACAAAATATTATAAAATTTTCCCAGTTTAGCATAAAACAGAAGAGAATGAGAGATGGACCATGTGTTTCAGTTCTTTATTCCTATTAATCACAATAAATTATGTAACCTCTTGTGGGTTTTTGGTTTGGGGTTTTTTTACACATGTGTGAAGCCAATATATTATCACATAATCTGTTCTTGAAGCAGAACATTTACAACGGTTTGTATAGATAGTGTTTTTACCAGGGCTTGATTTGTTTGGTTAGTCTTAATGATTAGGATCAAAGCAATTAAATATGATTAGTTACATACCCTGTTTTGAAAAAACAGACCAACTTCAGCATTTGGTGGATTATTGGTCTTTGGTTTTTATTTATTGTATAATAATACTATCTTACAGCGGAGTTTAAGTAATACAGAAGATGAATGTACTCACCTGAAAGAAATGAATGAGCGGACTCAGGAAGAATTAAGAGAATTAGCTAATAAGTACAATGGAGCTGTAAATGAAATTAAAGATCTTTCTGACAAGCTAAAGGTAATGACAGGACTTCATCTGACTTACAATGATATTATAATGCATGGAACAAATAAATATAATTTACTTTCTAATGTAGCAATCAAAGATTAAGAAACTTTTCAAACAAGAGGTTAATGAAAGATGCATATCATCTTTTGCAGATTCTTTTGCTTTATGTTTAATATACTTGAAACTGTCATCATGAAGTTGCTATAAAGGTTCCCTTTTCATTCACTTTGAAAGTTACCATGTTTTTAGAGCTGCAGTGTATTTCTATATAAAATTATGGTATAAAACTTCATATTCAGCTGCTTTTATCTAGACAAATAATGTTTCAACCTAAAAGATTGGATCAAGACAAAAAAGATCAAGACAAAAAGATGTTTCAACCTAAACATCTTGGAGTTAATGGGAATGAAAACTAGACATAGAAATAAATTTGCATTTCATGTTTGCCTCTTTGTGTAGTTAAAAACATAACTAGTCTACCACGTAGCAATAATATGGGTCAGCTTCCAGGGCAAAGGAGTGTGCTCTGAGGTTTGTTATTAAACTAAACATCTAAGTATATTAATATTTAAAGGTACTTTATGCTAGAGAATAGAAAAATCACTGTATGATAAAGCCTGTTCCCAAAGAGACTTCAATCTAGAAAAGCAGAAGATGTGGAAGAGGAAGGTTGTAGTTTCTCCTTGTAGGCCTGAGATAGTTGTTGCATTTGTCTTGGATGAATACTAGAGTTTGAACTTCGGTTCTTCAAGTCCCCGTTCAGCTCCTCAGACCAAAGACTTTTCCTTCCAAATTAAAATGTTAAAGTGCTTGAAAAGAAATTTATAGAAAAATAACAATAGAAAAATTTTGCATTGTTTCCATTTTCTTTATCTGACTAGCAAAGAAAGCTACTTATATACATTTAGTTATACAAAAATCAAGGAAATATATTTCTTTACATGTTCATTTTGATTTGTTTGGGGATTTTTTTTAATCTTTTGGAGCAGGTAGCAGAAGGAAGACAAGAAGAAATCCAACAGAAAGGACTGGCTGAGAAAAAAGAATTGCAGCATAAAATAGATGAAATGGAAGAGAGAGAGCAAGAGCTTCAAGCAAAAATAGAAGCGTTGCAGGCTGATAATGACTTCACCAATGAGCGGCTAACTGCTTTACAAGGTTAGTCACTAGTGGGGAAGAAACTTTGGATTATTTGTTTTTCTTTTAATCTGTGAAATATCTTTTTCTTGGACTTCTGTTTGCAGTACGGTTAGAACATCTTCAAGAGAAAACTCTTAAAGAACACAACAGCTTAGGTAGGTGTGATCAGTTTTTTGTTTCAAGCGAGTTTCCAGATTTTCTGATCAAATACTTTTATTATAATAATTTTGTAGTCTAGGTGTCTGGCAAAATAATAATACTTCTCCCAGTAATGCATTCTTCTTGAAGAGTATCACTTGTTAACATGGACAGACATGTGGCCCCAATAGAATGCCAGCAGAGGGCACTGCTGTTGTGAGTGTTCAGGCAGTGAGGGTTCATTGCTCAATTTAGAGCTTTGTCTGTGCCCCTGCAGCTCCAAGATTTTGAAGGGTTTTGTATGTGTATATATATATATATAAAAAATGATTTTTATATATATGTAACAGGCAGTAGTTCTTTGGGTGCTAGTAACCTGTTATGTGTTTGAACAAACTGCAACATGATCTGTAGCATAGGAAAGCACATTGAATTTTGCCTATTTTGTTTCATTAGATTGGGTACTTAAAAGGAAGACGTAGTATGAAAAGTCAGATACATTCCACAGTGCTGTATTTATTAAGAAACAAAACCCCAAACATGTTGCTTGGTTCCAGAAATAATACCCTTTCTTAATCCTAGGCATACAAGTTGACGACTTCATACCTAAAATTAATGGGAGCACAGAGAAAGGTAGTGTATCTTAAGGCTACCTTTTGTCTTATGGTTGATGTTTGAAGTTGAACAAATTCAAAATGTTGTTATCTGAAGTTTTACTTTGAATAATATTTTCTTTAAAAAGGAAATTAAATTTGTCCACTCCTCTGACCAGCATTTTTGCTTAGACTTTCAGTCTAGGTGTTCTTAGAAAGTTCTGTAGAATGTATTGAACCAACTTGAAAGTCGTCTTTTTTGGCTTGTGTTTTGATGGGCTCTCACTGGAATCAGTAGGAGTCTACTGAATGATGTCAGGCTTGTGACACAAGAAAGTGGAAAACTCATTGACTTTTTTCCTCTTAATTTTGTTTTCCCTTGCAACACAGACATACACCATTTTTCTAGTAAATTGGGTATGGTAAGTAAAGTCAGTAAAACATTTTTTTTCTAACTATAACATGAAAAATGTGAGTATATGAAGTATATAAAAAGTGGAAACTAACTTCTTAAAACTTAGGACTTCTTTATGTAAACCAGGAATGAGTACAGATTGAACTAACTGATGGGCTTTTATAAAGACCAATTAGTTAAAGCTAAGTATTTTAACTAATTACTCAACATACACTTTAAGTTTTTTGAATAAAATTGTCTGGTAAGAATATGCCCAATATCACACATAGCAAAGGTTATTCCATTTATGATACTAAATTCACTAAAGTGTTCAATTGGCTAAGATATATTTGTCCCGTTATGTTAATTTTAAATTTTTCCTTGATGTAGCTTTCTTCAGCATTTGCTGTGTCTTGCTGGATAGCAAAAGCTCTGAGGAATGGTGGTAACAGTAGTTGGAAGTTTAGGCCACCTATATAGAGAACTTATGGTTTTAGTTAATATTTAGAGTGGTTAAGGATTACTGTATACATTTTTGAAACAAAACTTTAAAACTTTCTATGCGCTTAGCTTGTTACCTTTTTTTGTGTGTTACAAATAAAGAGCTTCTTAACTAGGGAGACCAGTAGCAAAGTAAAAGAAGATAATCATGGCATAACTTCACATCGAGTTCTTATTTGGAGCAGGAGGAGAGATCCGTTAAATGCTGACAGGAACTGTACATAAACCTCCTCTTAATCTAATTACTAGTTATCCCTTAATGTTTTAGCATTTTAGGCACTTAGCTGTGATGCATGCTGAGATTAGCAAGCAGGGGATTTAATGTCTGTTCCCAGTTCTCTGGACTGCCATACTTTGTGTTTAGATAGATTGATCCATCTTGCTGATGCATAATTTTTGTCTGGTAATACTCTTAATGCTTGATAGAATGGTTAAAAAATAAATTTCCTTTAAATTGTTTAAAAGTCTTCCACCCCACAAAATAGTTAATTTTTTTACAAAGCAAAACTGAGGTACTGTGTAGGGATTGTGATTATTCATTCTAATCATGTAAACTGTAAAAAGACTGAAAGTTAGGTTGTTGGAGATTATTAGAAAAACATGGAATGCTGTGAACAAAAGTAGCCTGGAACTAAACTGAAACATTTAGTAAAAGCTTTCAAGCTTCAAGTGCAAATACGTACTGTTTTATAGAGAAATGATGGATAACATCACACTAAATATGATTCTTTTTTAAACAAACATCTTTTGGTTTTAAAATTGTTGGTAGGAATGTCTTGTTTTTAAAATACTGCTACCTCCTACTAGTCTGAGTTTTAAAATTGTCTCAAGTATTATTTAAAAATTGAATTAATTATTACGTAATTATAACATATTATTGTGTCATTGATATTCACCTTTTGTCAAAGTTGAAGCAGCAATCCCTTTTTGACTTATTTTGGATTGCACGAGAGTCAAAATGTTATCTGGATGGATTCATGAGAATATAGATTCCTCCATCCTATGAGTAGCAGTAGAACTTGTGTTTAAACCTGGGAGTTTAGGAAGCTGTCTGCCAATTTCTTTTTCTTTATGAATATAGACAACATACAGCTACTCAATCAAGTTGTCTTTTTCTGTGTTTATACAGTCTGTCACCTTTTTCTTTCATGTACCTACCATGCTATTTTATTATTCTGTATTTTAGCATAGTTTTCCATTATTCTCTGTGTTGTACCACATTCTTTTGCATCTCTGTTATACTAGGTCCATCCACATTTCTCTGGCATTTTACAGTTTGCTGGCCTGTGTTCTCTTCATGACAGCCTGTGCCTTTCTGTATCTTCCTGTCCTTTATCAAGCCCTCTTATGATGACAGATGGGCAGTAATTTTCTCTGCCAGATTTTGGGTTTTGTTCTTTTGAAAGCAGCAGGAGGCAGTTCCTGGGTTTTTTTGCTGAGTAGTCTTGCATTATTTTAGAAGAGCTAAGAATTTAGGGTTTATAATGTAAATTAGGCAACTTTGGCAGTGAAAGAGGTTGTAGATACTTTGCATAAGGAAAAGACTTCACAGTTGAATGTAGAAGTCAGAAATTAATTTTTTTTTGGTGCTAAATAAATAGCATGTAGGGAATAAAAAACGGTTTCCTCTGTTTGTATACCAATGTATACACACCTTCCCCTGTCAGAGGAAAGTGGTAAACCCATGTAAAATGAGTATGCTTTTTAAGATTCCTTTTGAGTGTGTCTCAAAACTTCAGGTCAAGTCCTCAAGGGTATATTTATAGGCATACTACTTAACCATTGCAAGAATAAGGATTTTACATTACTTTTTCTGTGGTTGTCCATAACATTAAAAGAACTGTACTCTGAATAGAGGAACTAAGAACTCATGTTATAGTCTCTCTAGAGGCTTTTTATAACAAAGTGTATTAAGATGATAATGGTTAGGCATTCATTTTCTCTCATTGCACATATGAAAATTCTGGTGCAGAGGAGAGTAACTTTCTTACACATCAAGCCACTGATAAAGGCTGTGTACAGCTGAGTTACTGAAATAAGTGGTATGATTCTTGGTGAGTTGCATCACATCTGGCTTTCATATTTAAGTTTTGTGAGCCATATATTATATAAAGAAGCACAAGAGAAATCTGCATACAGTTACAGGATCATGTAAAAAAAAGCTCAAAAAAAAGTTTAAATTTGGAAAATAAATGTTATAGCCATAGTGCTGTCTTTTTAAAAGCCCTGTCCTTGTGGGTTAGAAAAAAGTTTACTTTTTAGAGTAACTTTGAGATGTAGTAAAGCTTAGTATTACATATTGGATCCTAACAGCTAAGAGCTGCTGCTATTAGAAGCTAAGGGTGGAATAATTTTGTTAAAATGTAATACATTTTGCTGGTTTGTGTACTTAACAGCCTTTTCAGATTGCTAGACTCTTAAGGTCAAAGGTTCTTTAGAAAGAAAGTGTTAGCACCTTTTAACTTGAAGAGATGCAAGATTTTAGTGGGGTTGGGAGCTGAACGTGGTCAGATAGAAGGACTTGGTTAAACCTGGGAATTGAGCGTAGTTTTAGGATCTCTACTGTAGAACTGTCCTTTCAAAAACTGTTTCTGTGCAGGGAAACTTTGTTTAAAAATTAAAGGGAGATATTCAGCAACAGTTCTAAAATAAATGTTTTTCATTTCAAGAGGGTTTTAGATATGAAGAATAAACACATAAAGACTAAAGAAAAACTTACTAAATGCCCTTTTAAAACTATTAAATAAGTGCTGAAGAATATAGGTTAAGTACATGTTTTTTATTTCTTCAGTGCTTAGATTTGGAATGTCCACTTATCTGTGTCTTATTATGAATGAACAAATGGGAGGAACTAGAGGCATCAGTGCTATGGAATTGCATGTTTCAGTAGTGTATCATCTTATGTATTCTGAACTTACTATGATTTTAAATATCACTTACATGTATTAATTTTTTTTACCAAAAATATGAAGCTCTCAATGGAAATTTAGTGGAAGTCATTTGTCACCACCTAACCTGAAAGAGCAATACAGCAAATGCCAAATGCAGAATGTTTGGACTTTTAATGATTAGTTCTTACTAAATTTTGTTAAAAAAAGGTGGTTTTTATAAATAGCTTCTGTTGAGGTAAGGGGCTTTTTGTTATGCTTAAGAACTGCTATTAGATTTTAATATTTAAAAGTACCCTTTGAAAATACAGTTAAAGTACTTCTTTCTTCTGAGCAGTTCAAAAGAGTAATCTATTTTCTAATACCACTCAGACATCATTTCAATTACATCTTGTCTAATTGCTTATTAACTCAGATCTCAAAAGTTCACTGTAAATACACAATTACAAATATTGTTAATATACCTTTCAAATTCTTTGTTGCATCAATTTGAAAATGATAAGAAGATGTAAACTTAAGTGTTTCTTTCTTTACTAGAGCACTTTCTTTCAAAGAGTGGAGGGGACTGCACTTTTATTCATCAGTTCATAGAATGTCAGAGTGAGTACAAGAGTGTTCATCACATTTGCTTTAAAAACAACAAAAAACCTCAGAAAAGATGGATAAAAAAATCAGAATTTGTCACTACTATTTGAGAGTTCTGTATTAGCAGAAATTTTCTAAGCATAGAATTGTGGCATTGTGATATTAAGCAGATGCCTGTAGTAGTAAGAGGATATCTTTGCTCTTGCAAAGCAATGATCACATTGTCTCTTCTTAGCAGTTAATTCATTATTGTCCTCTGACCAGTAGAAGGGTGGTAATGTTGCCACATGATGTTTAAAACTGAGTATAATTTTTCAAGAAGTTGAAAGCCTAACATGGTCAGTTTAAGCAAACATCACAGGCAGCACTAGGACAGAGATAAGGTAGTGATGTCTTTCTTCATTTCACATATCTATAATTTATCTGATAATTAAAGGTCTTACACATTCTTCAAATTAGTTATTACAAAGAACAAAAAGGAAAGCAGAACCATAACTTTTATGTGGAAATCTATGAGATTTTTTTAAAGAAAAATCAAATATAGATATGCAATACCAATCTTTAGAAAGATGTGTTCTTCTCAAATGAAAAACATGTTTTTCAAAGCAAATGACTTATGAAAAGGAGTAACGAAACTGTGCAGCCTGCATATCTATGCTTAAAAAAACCCTGAAAATATTAATACTTTTTGTCCAGTGAAACAAATATTGTTAGGATGAAGAGAGAAAAATGCTATTAAGCTTCAAAGAGAACGCCTTAGTAGCATAAAGAATTATTTTTTGTCTTAAGAGTTTACAGAAATTATGTACCTAAAGTTGATCAAAGAGAAATATTTATAAGCCGAAATAATACGGTATCTTTTTTTGACATTATGCCCATTGCACTCTTCCCTTTTAAATATCAATAGGGAAGTGTAACAGACTTGTTTGACTTTACTCCTTGTGTTATGGACTGCAGTGCTGTAAACTGAATGACAGGATATTGCTAATATTTGTCTAAGAAAATTTAAACTATTTACTTGAAAAATGTTTCTTTTTAAAAGTGAATGACTGGTAGCTGTCTTCTGTCAGGCTGAAATTTAATTTTTGTAGAATCTTCTTTATTCAGTACATTAAAATGAACTGAGGTTAAATGTTTGAGTAAAAATTTTTTGTCAAGTGAAAATGAAGAGCACACTGAGTGATGTTCAAATACAAATTGGTTGCCTGTTTGCACTGTTTGGATGTGAGCTTAACCTATTTTAACAATGTGTATTTAGTATCACCTCTGCAAGCTAAATGTGACCAGTCTTGTCACTACTGCGAACCTAAAGTGACCATCAGGATCTAGTAAAAGATTGTAACATTCAGCTGAAGTAGTAATAAGAGAGTAAAATAAAGATCAATATACTTATGCCTCCCCTTTCTTGAGAGAATGAAAGCTAGAATATAGACACTGTAAAACCTCAATTGTCTCATTTTTAAAAGAATGAATATGAGTTCAAAGGGTTCATTATTCTGCATTTTTTGCAGTAGTGTGTTTACTCTCTGGTCAAGAACAAAAAAGATTCCAAGTCACCAGCTCATGTATTTATCCCGGGACTGAAAGTTTGCCTTTCCCAAATTCAAATATGTTTAGTCAGGCCCCACAAAATCATGAGGTTAAACTGTAAAATGCAGGATCTATTATTTTAATTTTGGATGGAAGTGCTACCCTCCAGTCCTACTCCTGCTCTTTGCTCTCTGCAATCGTGAGGGTTGGGAACTAGCTGGGGGAAAAATTACAGTTCCAGAAATCACTGGGAACTGCAGTTTTGAGATATGCAGCAAATACTGAAGGGTATCATAAATATCGTGAAGATTGGCAATATTGAGAAAGTTCATCATGTGATACTATGCGTTTATTTTTTTTTCCCCAGAGGTTTAGGTATTGGGAACAGAGTACGTTCATTATTTAAAAAAATAATAATCCAGTAAAAATCCCATAAATAGGAGTCACTCATGGAAATTGTGTTACATAGGGTTTGCTGTTTTGTAATAGAAGCGGAGGAGTTGAAACTATAGGATCTGCAAACCATAAAAGAAATCTAAAAGGAAAGGGGAATTGAAACAACTGTACAGTTTGTCTAGAAGAAGGGGTTCTGAATTGTGTTGGTGCAGTGGGGATAGTGTGCATCTCCATGGTTATGGGGAAGAACCACCTAAATTGGGAATGCAGAAGCAGAGAAGTGAGGAAAACCAGCCTGAGTCAAGGAAGTGGAGTATGTAAGATAGCACAAAAAGGAAAATCAGATGATTAAACAATCTGTAGGTTGTTTAATCATCTGCATCAGGCTGCAGAGGTATAAGGCAATTGAAAGTGCTTACCAGTTAAGAGCAATCAAGACCTCTCAAGGTACTAAAGGTAGAATTTTTCTGATGGGGGAGAAGCAACAGGACACTAAAATCTTGGTTGCAATGCAGCTTGAATGCTTAATTTAGGTAGCATTGTTTGTAAGATCTGGCTTCTATAGGTTCCTAAACATATTTTTTATTCATTTTTATTTTTTAAACAGAATATGGCTCACAATATCATCCAGTAACCTGTCCTGATCTACAACATCTGTAGAATGTTATGAAATCTTACTCTGGATGATCTGGGAAGTCTGTTACTTTCTGATCATTACATTCAGTTGCTCATTTCATAACTTTTTTTTAGCAATCACTGGTGAAAACCAGTGACACCAGCAGCAAAAGTCATGTTGCTTCTTTTTGATTACTACATGAGTTATTACGAAAAAAGGTGATGATGTATAGACAAAAGAGAGATTTGGTGCCCTGCTAGCATCCTGTCTTTTGCCCCAATCCAACTCTCCTTTATTTGTGTCCTTTTTTTTTTTTGTCGCATTTCGTGATTTTTGCATTTATAATTTTAAATGCAAGTGGATTTTTTTGCTTTTTTTACTAAGTTTTTTTATTTTAAAAAAATTACTTAAAATTGAGTAGTTTTTGGATGGATTGAATGGCTATTTTCAGCTTTTTCATGAATTTATGACCTGCAGGTGACAAGTAAAGTGAAAGCTCTTTAGTATCACTTTTTTTCAGATGGCTCGAAATTTATATGTTGAGAGCCAGGTTTACATTCATCAGGGAAAAAAAAAAAAAAAAAAAATCTTAAAGATGAACCAAAACCTTAACTTCAGAGCAGATTGTGGCAGTAAAAATAATTTAAGATATGTATCAGTAACTCAAGTAGTGACTGAATAGCATGAAAGAAAAATTATTTGTACCAGAAATTAAAGTTAGAATCCTCACCCTAATTTATATTTTGGTAGCCAGAAATTCACATCTTAATTCAGGGAAAATGTAGACTGACTTATTAAAAAATAAAAAAAAATCAAGTTTATGAAGTTTTCTGAAATAGTAATATGGAAAGACAGATTTGGAAAAGGCAGTTTTTAAAGATATAGGTATTTCTGCTTCTACTTTGTGATTGTTGTCTGATTTCTGCTATTTTTTGGTGACTAGAGTGGTAACAGTGCAGAATAAGATTCTATGTAGTTTAATGCCATCTACATCTAATTTTCTGTTTATTATCGAAATATACACAGACATGCTGAAATTAACCATTTTTTGTTGTCTTTAATGCTAGCATTTTTAAAACACAGAATGCTTGTTTTGTAAGTTAAGATTTGTCAGCCACCAAGTGACAAGTACTGGCTGTACCAGCTTTGGGTCACACTGGGCAAGGGGACTTGTATCTTACTACTGAAGTTCTTTGGTGAAGAAATAGCATTAGGAAGAAAACTTTTTTACAAATTTTGAAATCCATAATGGACATTAGAAAACAGTAAGCCACCATGGAAAAGAAAAAAAAAAAAAAATGCAGCGGGTTTTTTTTTAGTCATAGGAATTGAGAATTCTTAAAAGTGTAAAAGAGCTGCTGCAAAGAATTCAGTTTGCAAAAACATCTGGGTCCAGAAGACTAGTTTCTCTTTGTACTGTGATTATTCTGGTTTTAACAGCTACTGAACTGTGAAAACTCCCAAGATCCATCAATTCGCAATGCTAAGTTTTTTTCTGTAAACTGATTATGGAAGCCTATTTTCAGCTAACAGTCTAGCATGGATGAGGTGTTACCCCTTCAGATCAAGCAGTTTGAGCGTATGGTTTTTGCGTTCAGCTCATTTTTTCAGACACGGGCAGAATTTCTCAGCTGCTTTCTTGCTGTCTTCCTCCCCACTCCACTTGCAGCCTCAGCTGAGTCCTGCAATAATCACATATGAAGACTTCCGTTTTTTTTTTTTTAATGTAAGAGGTCTCATAATATCACTCAGTACCTCTTCACTTGTGGCTGCAGTAACTTGATTCCCTCTGCAGTGCCTTCTCCAGTCAAGGCACAGTGACTCTCTTCAGCTCTGAGGAACTCGAGACTGATCTGAACTTGGATGATCAGTGATCTCCTACAGTTTGAGTCCTGAAGCCAATCCTGAAAATCCAGTGTGCTGTTCAGTGTATTTCTGAAGCAATATTTGTAAAAAGTTATAGCAATGCATGCCAATACTTGTAGATAAAAGTATAGATAGAGGGATTATCTCTTTGGAGTGGTTTGTCTGTCTGTGGGGGAGGGAGGGGGACAGGGTGAACTTTTGGCCATGTATACCCTTCTTCAGACCTCAGGGGTTTTTTTGTCTCAAAGCTTCTCTATCTTGAGAAAGATACTTCCCCAGAAATGTTGTCCTGCCTCTGTCTTTGGATTGTTATGGTTACAGCAACATACCATCAGAGGAGTACAGAGACTTCTTAATCTTCAGAGCTACTTGAAGCTGGAAATGCTGACTGAAGCTCGCTATTTTTTTAATTAAGAATTTGAAAAGTATTTACTGTCATCCATCTTCCTTAATCTGAACTCCCCTGTATGTGCTGTTCATCAGTCTTCTCTGTATCTCAGTAACCTGTTAATAGCACACAGGGTAACCAGAAAACTCAGTTCCCTGCCTGCCTGTCAGGGATCCAGCAGAGGCAGCTTCAAGCCTGGTGTTTCAGTGGGTGTTAATAGCTTTCAACATTGTCCAAATTGCAAGATTCACTGCATAGAAATTGATGATGTGATCTGTAAGATGTGTGACCCTCAATAATTTTGCATGTAGGCGTTGCTAGCTGGTTCTTAAGGAATTTGAAACAATAAAATCTCCTCAAAAAAGGAAATTAGTTAATTAATGGTTCAATAGTTCTTTTAGTGTCTGATTAATCCAGACCTGTTCTTCCCTGTTTTACCGTTTGGCTTTTTGTGTCCTAGCTGGAGTTAGGGTGAAGTTAGCAATCTAGTCTCAAATTCTGTGTTTTAGGTTTTTATGACCTGATGTACATGAATAGACTTCCCTGTCAATGCTATATGTAAACTTTTTATTTTTGTGAACCTGTATGTGATGCATGCACAATTTTTTGGAATTCCATGCAGCTCTCTGAAGGTTTTAAGCTAAGAAAGGATATTTATGTGTACCTTTTGTAAGGCACTGTTAAAACAGTTGTGATGTGGAGGTGGCTTCTCAGTTGCTGTTTTACTGTGGTGAATTTCTAGGTTTCTGCTGTAACAAGTTCACGTCTATTTCAGGCAACCAGCTCTTAGAATTCCTTTTTTGAGAACTATAACTTGAGAAATGTATTAATTATTTATTGCTCCCAGTTAGATTTTTAAAAGTTCGTAAAAATTTTCCTAACTTCTCATTAGTGAACTGAAGCATTAATAATGCAAGCTACTAAACTGCAGAAGAAAGAATTATGCATTTTATCACAAAGTTCCAATAGACTTGTGTGCTTTCATTATTCCATGCCAGAATAAAGTTTTTGTTCAAGCCTGAGTAGGAAGTAATATTATCAGCTTTTAATTTGGTCATGGAATGTAGTCTACGTAGATGCGTGCAGGGAAAAGCTTGCTTAATTTGAGCTTGGAAAGTAACACTTATTTTGTTTGGCAGACAAGATCATAGATGAAGGACATCTAACCAAAGTGGAAGAAACAAAGCTTTTGAAAGGTTAGACTTCTGGATTATTTAACTGTTTTTGGAGCATGTTTTTTATGTGACTTCAATGCATGTTCTATCTTAAATTAGCAGGTTTTGTTGAATACTCAAGAAAAAAAATCAATAAAGGGGAGGTATATTGTTTACTGAACTCTGCTTCAAATACTATTGTAGAGTAAAAAGATTTAAAAGAAACAATTTTTGAAGATGCTAGTCTCAGTTTTGTTGGAATTCTTACTTTAATGTACGCTGTTAGAAAAAATTAAAATATTACATCAATTTACAAAAATTATTAATCTTTAGTGCATAAATTTCTAACAGGGGTTTCTTTTTATTACAGGACTGAATAGAAATAATATTTGGTCTCATTTTAAGTTTGAAATAAAAGTGTATCTTAATTTGACTGTTTTCTAACTTCTACCCTTATAACTTTAAAATAGCTGTTAACCTCCTAAATTTGCCTTTTCCAAGTAAAATATATGTGTGTATCTCTAACTCTTTTCTGTATAAAACATGTAAAATACAAGAAGCTAATTAGAAAATATTTACCCTGTCAAGAAACAGTCATCCTCATCTTGCAGTGCCAAAATCAGGAATGTTATAAAGTGTGTAAAGCAATATTTCCTATGTGTCTAATAATGTAATATTGTTTGGACTTGTGGACTGACTCTACTTCTGTAGCTTTTTGTTAATGTCTAGACATACCAACTCATTTCTTTACCCTCTATCCTTCTGCAGAGTCTTGTCATGTTGAATGAATGTTAGGCTGTTAAAAGTTCTGGTATTTTAGAGACTTTTCAGCTTATCTTCTCTTACTTTAATGTATGAAATTGCACCTTTAATTTGTTTCTGTATATAAGCTATAGACAACATGCCATATTTGGCAAAAGAATGCATACAATAACTGTAACGTAACACTTGCATGCCAGTTATCTTGCAAAGCCGTGAGCTATTTTTAGTGTTTGTTAATATATTCTAACTCATCAAGTAAGTATGATGTCAACACATTTTAATATACTTCATCATTTTGGCTATATTTATTCAGCTCAATTCCATTATGGGAGATAGGGACAACTGCTGTGAAATAATATAGTACAGGAAAGAGTGTTTATGACTCTGATTCCAGAATAGGAAGCAGCTTTCTAAATCACTGCTCTTTTTGACTTCTGTTTCAGATGTAGACACTGATGCATCTTTCCTCTGGTGCCTAATCTTGTTCCGTGTTTCAGGGGGAGGAGGATAGGAGGGAGGAAGTAGCTGTTTGCACCAGAGAGTGGGTGGGAGGGAGTATGAGGGGGAGGTGGGGGAAGAGAGAATTAATTTGGCAGTTGGAACTTGCATTGTTCATCCCATTTTGCACAGAGCAAGAAAGCTGTGTTTCCATGTATGACCAGATATGGTAAAGTTAGTTGGATACAGATATTGCTCAATTTAGTGCTTCTGGATTGGCCACTAATACAAACAACATGGGTGAGGCTTTTAGGATATACTTTTCTCAATACTTTAAAAAGAATGTATTACTTGGTTAAGTAGTTATTACAGTTTTAATGGCAGTCTTGTGAGATTGATTACATATGATCCATGTAAAATGCTTTGTGTCATAACATCTTTAGATATTAATTAAAAACTTTATTCCTAAAAATAGGGAAATACCCCTTTTCTTTTAGCAAAGAACCACCCCCAGACATCAAGTTTATAACTACTCCAGTTATTTATGTGCTTTGAAGTCTGCTGAAGTCATGAGAGAGATGTTTGGAATAGCTGCCAGGTGCAAACCCCTAATGTTCTTTAAGTGTGTGGGTGCTTCCCCCTTCTTCAATGATTTCAGTTGCATTAGACTAGGAAGAGCCTGGCACTTGATCAGCTGCTTTGTTTGTACTTGCCACCCTCTGTTTCATGTATGAATGTTTTTCTGGCACAGAGAAATAGAAAACTTTTCATGTTAGATGAAGAAAAAAATTTTTTCCTGTTAACCTGTCTGTGTTTTGTCATCTTGCTAATCTCCCCATGTAGGTGCACAGGTTGTCTTCAGTTTCCACCTAACTTCTTTCATTTTGGGGGTGTTTATTTCTATTTGTTCTTACTATTTGAAAAAAAAAAAATTACTCCTTTGGTTTTTACATATTTTCATATACTAGCCCTGTTGCTATAACACACTTGATTTATTTATTGCTGTGCATCTTTCTTGCCATGTCCTGGTACGTTTTTGTTGCGTCTACAGTATCTATATGTGAAGAAATTATTTGTGTTTGGTGTGCTTTTCTGCATGTATGGTAGAAGTAAAGTCTGTATACTGGGAATGTTGTAATGATGCCTTTTTATATGTATCTCTCTACCTGGGACTTGAGACTTGGAGGAAACCTCTATTAATCTGTGGGTGGGCAGCAATGCTGTCAAACCAAGACTCTGCATAGTCAGCCAAGAAAGATTCCATTATGTGTAATCGCACCTGCATGTTGGTGACATAGTTTCTTGCTGACAGCCTTAACTGGGTTTGCCCACATCAGCGATGATGTGCTTTTCTTTAGTTCTGATGGGTCTGTTAAACTAGAATGGTTAGGTTAAAAAAAAAAAAAAAAAAAGATTAGCCTCAAAGTATTTAAACTCTGAGTCAGGGATAATTCTGTGTGGGAACAGGATGCACTAGTATAATTATGTCCCCTCACCTTTTGAAAGTATCTGGTCTTCCTTCAAAATCTAGAACTGGTAAAAAAACAACAGAAAAAACCCCAAACAAACAACTGTGTGGCTTCACTAAGCTACATGTATAATGTAATAATGTGGTGAATTGTGTATGAACAGATATTTCTTACAGGTATTTTTTGGTGGAAAGGATATAGACTGCCTTCTCTTTATACAAATTGAATGGAAATTTCTAGAAAATATGTATTAATTTATATTGCTGTCATCCTTTACCAGTTCATACTATGCTTCTTTTTAACAGTACAGTATATACAAGACTTGTTGCTGCTATTTTATTTGTCCAAAATACTGAAGCACAGTTTTATTCCTGACAGCAATTTCTTTCTGACTTGTTACAATGTCTGCATTGTTCTAGTTTTGTTTTCTTATTTGTTCCCTCATTGAATCAGCTTTTGCACAGAGATCCAACTGGCAAGAGTACAGCTTTAACAAAAGTTCAAGCTGTGCATGAGGCAGTTGCATCCCCTGTTAGATACTAGACTAGATTAATGACTTGAGTGATGCTGAATCCATTTTAGCCCAGACTTACAAAGAAAAAAGCAACCACCAGGTTTTTAAGTGTTTTTTTCAAATAAGTTGCTTTCTGTTGGCATTTAGCAGTAGTTAATTAGATGTATAGAAGAAATTATGATTAAGAGATTGAACAAAGCATTTACTGATTGTCATTGATTTTCCTTGTTTCTAACAGACAATCAAGCAAGAGTCAAAGAATCTGATTTGTCGGATACTCTTAGTCCAAGCAAGGAGAAAAGCAGCGACGACACTACAGGTAAGCATTTAATTGAGGTTTCTGTAACATCTATTTAGCTTGAATTACATAATCACAAGCATTTTCGAAAAGAGCAGAGAATGTGTGTGTTATGCAGAGCCAGATACAAGCTTAGAGCAGTATTGCCTATTTATGATTTCTTAATTAACTGTTGTAAAGTTGGAAGAACTTAAAAGCCTTATCTTCGCTTAAAGAATGCACATATGAAACCCATCTGCAGTCTGCCTGCTTTCTGAAAGGTGTGGGGTGTTTTTTTTAGATGCCCAAATGGATGACCAAGATCTGAATGAACCTATTGCTAAAGTAGCTCTTCTAAAAGGTAAACGAATTAATTTTGTAACTTTAGATGCATAATCTCTGTATGTGTGTGTATATATCTTTTTGTCTGCTTGTTTTTTATCAAATGTGCATTCAAGTGGAGTGCTGAAATTCAAATGTTTTAGTCATGGTAGTATGGAAGAGTTGCGTTTACGTATCAGTAATGATTCCTTTGGGCAATGCAATATAAAAGTATACTTATGAATGTTAGTATGTAAATAATTTGTGCATAAAGCTAGTTTCTGCACTCACCAACACTGTTCTAGGAATTTACATGTTATAACTTCAAATAGAGTTGAGAAATAGTTACAGCATACACTCAAGTTAGGGCTAATAGCTGTGGGGAGGAGCGATTCTTCCATCACTGACATGTTTTAAGCATTACAAAAATTTACTTGTATAGTTTCCACCACTGTCAAAAATGCTTCTGTTAGTTTGCACCGGCTGGATTAAAAAGAAAACCTAAAATATTTTTTTGATTAACACAACCAAGATTTTACTTTCCTGTTGTAACTGTATTTAGATGATTGCTGAGCTTTAGCTTTGAGCTTCATAGCTATAAATTAAGTTTTTTACTGCTATTTTCACTGAGGGCATGTACTTAAAACTTGATTAGCAAGTTAATATTTACATATTCATGAGCTGAAAAATTTGTGGGGTATTATTACATTTAGCGTACTGAAAATTAATTTTATGCTTTATGTGTGACTAGACATTTGGTAGGATCTGTAAAATGATGCTTATATTGGGATCACAAGTAAAAGAAATGTCAGTTCTGCATAATTCAGGAAGACCTGAAACAATAATAATATGTAGGAGATCTGTAAAATAACTTTCTTCTGTAATTGTTTACACTTCTCTAATTCTATGACAGCAAGACTTCCAAAAATTATGTCTATTATATGTTTCTAAACAGTGAAACTAAACATGAATTTGGTATTTTCCAGTGTATATCAGTTTAAAAAGGAGTGTTTAAGATACTGAGGGTGTTTCATTTGGGTTTTGCATGATGTTCATTAAGTATCAGAACTTTTAAGTCCAGAATGGGATACACATTAAGGAGTTTGTTTCCTGTGAGCATTGTCACACACACAGAATTCATAGACAGAGCAACCCTTTGTATTTAAACAGTACGGTAGAGAAATTTAATTCAGGTCATGTCAAAATTATTTTAATTCTAATTCTTATAATTTTAAGATAGCCAACTGAAGACTACTCCTAATTGGCTGGATTTCTTAGTTATCTTCTGCAGACCTATTAAAAGTAGTCCATGGACCTCTCAGGCTGAAAACCACTGATTCCTGAATTCTCCTTATATGCAAGTGAAGTCTTCCTAAGTTCTGTCAGAAAGGTTTGTTTAACAGCCCAAGACCAAGATAAGGCTGCTGTGAGCATGCTGCTTCCTGGATTAGAACAGTCTTGTGTCATGGCAAGGGTTAGGTGTAGTCATACTTTCTCTGTCTAGGGTATATTAAACTAACAGGAAGGGTTTAGTGAAATATAGAAATCAACTTTTCTATAGTAACATGGCAGCAGTCTTTTCCTAATGTGGATCTTTTCATTGCTTCATCAGTTGAAGACTTAGACCATAGCTGTTACTGGACTTTTAAGTGAATAAGTAAAAAAATACCTGTTTACATAGACTGCCTTGCTATTGAATAGCATATTGCAATTAACTGAAATAATTGGAAAAATTCTCTTTCTCTTGAGGCTATTTATGGGCATTCCTTTTTTGTTCTTATGAAACCATTAAAAAAATATCTGTACAATGAATCATTTGCCTTGTAATTTTTATGAAGAGCCTATAAACCCACAGTTTTGTTTGAGGTTTTGTCAGAGAGCTACTTCATATGCCTGACTTTGCCCTAAAAAGGTTCTTATTTGCCACAGAAAGACTTTCAAGTGGATTTGTTTTGCAGTCATATAATTAAGGAAGAGTGAGAACATTTCTGATCTGGCTGCTGTTTGGAATGCGGAAATGGCTGCTGGAAAAGGCAGTGTTCCTTTTTGTTTAACTGTTGGAATTTACAAAACAAATTAATGGAACAAGAAAATGATGAGACTTTTAATTGCTGTAGTTTCCTCCAAGTGTATTTTCCATCAGTAAATTCTGAGTGCATTCAGAATTTGTTTCAACTTTCTACAAGTCAGAATCTGGCAGAGAGGGGAAGGGGAAAAGCTGTCACAGTTTAGAACTGCTTTTTTTTTTTTTTTCCCCACGAGGTAAATGACTTCATTAGCCACTAATAACAATTCCCTGGACAATTCTATTTAGACAGGCTGTTTGTGACTACTTATTGCAAAGTTAAAAACGGTTAAATGTCAAACAGATGGAAAGAAGCAATAAATGTCATTGGAAGGTTAGTAATCTTGTTCTTATCAACTTCATTACATTTTCATAGTAACTACAAGACTGATTAATGGAATCTTAATGAGGATTTTCAGTTGAGGGTTTGCTGTATAGTGATAGTTTACATTAAGAAATTGTTAAAATCAGCAATGCCTACTGATTCAGAAAGTTTGGGAGCCATTGCTTTATGTTGCAATAGCCAGACACTTTATTTCAAATAAATGATACAGTTTCCTTTACATGGATGTTATGAAGCTAAAGAAAACATGAGGTTTTAATTGTTTATCTGGCTTCACCTGAGTACTCTGAAAATAATTATCTGCATAACCTGAGAAATCCTACAAAATTCTGCAAGTGAACTACTATGAGACTTGGAGAAATACCAGCCTACTCACGAAGTTGCTTCCACAGACCAGGCACATATAGATGAGGGATCAATTAAGACCATAGCCTATGTGTTCTGTATAATCTCTGTTATCAAAACAAAAGTGTAAAGGCGAACATACAAGCAGAGGTCTGTTAATATCTTTCTGTTTGTAAACCTTTACTTAATCTGAGTTTTTATTCTGGTTTTATTGATATTTTATTTTATAGATCCTAAAATTCCAAAATATTCTTTCACACACCATCATATTCTTAATGGGTTGGAAATGGTAATTTTTCTCCAAAACTGACCCATAGGTTAGACTCCTTTCCTTGAGCTAGATTGAAGGAGGAGAAATTTTCATGTGCTTTGGGAATGATTTGTACAGGTCATGCTAATTTTTTTAACAATTTAAAATCTACCAGTGGAGTTGATGTTAAGGGAAGCCTCATTGTGTGTGTGAGTGAAACAAAGTGGTGTTAATTAAGAACAGTTCTTGTACCATGGCAAACAATCTGATCTCAGATTAAAATTTTCTGTGAGCTAGAATAAATGAATGAGGGTTTTCAGACTATTATTTTTGACTTGTTTGTTGAGGTTGGGTTTTTTTGGCACCTTTTTGTAATTAATGGTAGAATTCCTTAGACTTCTCTGTGAGCAGTTAGTGTAATGTGGAATACTTCTAGAGATTGCTCAGATACTTTTTTTGATTGCAGCCTTTTACATTGGTTCTCAAAACAGGCTATTGTGATGTGGGTTTGCTTATTGAGGGAACTAATTCTAAGCCTGATGATATTTAGTAGTTTTATTATTTATAAATAGAGCAATCCTACTTACTATAGATTTTTTTTTTTCAAAACTAGAGTTAGCACAAAAATAATGTATGCTTTGAACTAAAAGACGTTAAAGAAATTTTCAGTTTGGGTAAGACTTGAAAAGCTGTTACATTCTCATGCTTGTATTTCTTGGCTTTTGGTTTAGAAGCATGTCAGGCATATGGAAATTCCCCTATTGCATTTGAGTAGGAAAGAGTGCTTACCTTGATTGTGCTTTTGGTAAACTGATTATGTTGTCCCATAAATTGCATTCCTCATCTCCTTTGAAGCAGTATTATCTCTTATGATGCGTGCTTTCATTGACTGGGAAATATTGTCCACCAGAAAGTTCATTTAAGGTGTCTGTTGTTGGATTTGGGACACTGCTGCTTTATCAGGCATGATTTGAGCATAATTTGTCAACTTCCTCATCTATTTCTTCTGAACTGTCTCATTAAGGAGGGTTGGAAGACTAATTGCCTCAAGCCTTTATCCATGAGAAGCTAAGAACAAAACATGTTCAGTAAAGAGAAACTTGGATTTGGAACTCTAATAAATGATAAAAGAAAGTGTTTGGATGAAATAGTCCTCTTTGTTCTTTCTGCTCTCATAATTTTGTTCTGAAAAAGTCTAAAAGCAGACGTGTGTCCTCAGCTCTACTTGATCCCACCAATTCATTACTGTGAGAATGGAAAAACCACAGCCTCTTTTCTTAGAGGGATGCAGTATGAATACTTAAGCATTTTTTTAATGAAGAAAACAGAAAGAAAAAAAATCTATAGTGACTTTATTGGTGACATAGTCAAATATGAATGTCAAAAGTATAATGACAAACTAAACTATAGTTTGTATTTGTTTTTTTTACTAATGAAAGGTCCATACAACCAAAATAATTTGTATTTCAGGGTTGTCTAAACAGTGTGCCTTTATCTTAAAATCCATATCGTCTATAGTGATAGCTCTTCATTAACCGGCCAGCAGTGTAACAACACATCCACCTTTTTGTTCTCCCTCTCCCATGATGCACAGCTGGACCTTTTTCACTGACTTCCCTCCTTTAGCTTTCTCACCTGACAGACTTTATATAAAGTTTCAGCCTTCTACCTATACAGGTTATTGGTGCTGTTTGTGTGAACATCTGTTTCCGCACGGATGCTACTTAAGGAAAATTTAGCCGATGAGTTTCCTGTATCCAGTTCCTGGCATTGCAGATGCCTGCAGGCTAGACTGTTGTCTTCCTCTTCGTTACTGCATCTAGATTCTAGTGTGTGTCCATTAGAGGACACTACTCTAAGTAACAAATACTTATTTCTCTCTTTTAAATGTCCCCCAAAACTTCAGTTTTAGAAGTATTTGTCTGTGAGTGCAAGTCTTCTCTTATAAGCCCAAGAAGTATTTAACTGCATTTTTAGCTAATACAAAACTTGTGGGGAAGAGCAACTGGTTTGGTTTTGTTTGGTTTTTTTTTTTGGGGGGGTGGTGTTAGAGTTTAAATAACACATTAGATATCTGATTGTGTTAAAGATATACCTAGTATTTTAAGACATAGTGAAAAGAATTTTAAGGGCAGAATTTAACTTAGTATTTACTAGGCCACTGAATGAAATCAGGAGGATGGACTTTTCTTTTTTTTTTAGATAATTTCCCTACATTTTTCCTTTCCTTGTAGTTGCAGTCCACAGAGGAAGAAGGGGAGGCTTAAGCCTAGCATTGTAACAAGCCGATTGGCAGTAGCAAACCACTTAATAGCAATTCTTTGCATAATCTCTTGCAGCTGACTGGCATTAACCAGCCTCAGTACAAGGCTGGGTCTGTACGTGTGCTGGTATGCTGCCTGCCAGGGCTGGTACGTGCTGCTAGGAGCAGGGCGGTGGGAGGGTGGGCTTGGGATGTGGGGGATGCAGCGTCATTGCTGATAAGTGTGTGCTAGGAGAGAGAGGGTTAGAGTAGCTTCCTTTTAAAAATAGACAAGTTGTAAACACAGTCAAGGATTGTCTTACATGTGTTGTTCATTCTTTTTTGTCAGTGCAGGAATCCTTGCCAGTCTATACGGTGTTTTTAAAAAGTCTAATTCTTGTTTGTTATTTTGTTTTATACTGCATGTTATATGTAATGAATGCTTCAGTTTGCCTGTGTTTTCCTCCTATAAAAACTGTATTAATATTTTTGCTAATATTTACCTAATGCAATTTTGAGTTTAACTAACGTTGGATGATTTGAATAAAAAGTCGTCAGTCATCACATGGCAGTGCAAATTAAACTGTTGTACAGATTTATGATTTAAAGAAAATGTTCTTTTATCAGATGAATTGCAGGGTGCACAATCAGAGACTGAGGCTAAGCAAGAAATTCAGCAGCTGCACAAGGAGCTGATTGAAGCCCAAGAGCTAGCTAGGACAAGTAAACAAAAATGCTTTGAACTTCAAGGTGAGACCCAGATCAACTTGGTTGTGTAGGGTATCCATTAAAATTGTATTTATCAGGTAGTCTTGAAAGGGGGTCCAGTTTCGCTGACTGTCTCTTAGATAAATTTATTTCCTAGCATTTACATCTGCACAGAATGTCTGAAAGTTTTTTGCTTTTTTTCTAAACTCTCTCTATATATATAGTCCAACTCAGCTCTGACTTTTTGGTTCAAGATAAATGAACATCTTTTCATAGTACTGAAGACCTACTTGAACTCCATATGTTTAATCCTTATAAAATATATTCATTTACAGATACTGGTTAATCTATATTTCAGTCAGATAATGTACATAATTTAATAGATACACAGTGGTGGTTCTTTGTTTAGATCATCCTATCGGATACATAGCTGTATCATTATCTTCAGCAACTGTGGGTTGGTTTTGGCAGGTAATAATTTAGTGCAGTTTAATTGCATATTGTTCAGGGTTCTTTATGGGGTATATTTACAGCTTTTTTTTTTTTTCTTCTTCTTCCACACCAGTTTGCATTTAGCACACATGGAGTTTTTGGATCAGGCAACATACTATATTGATTTTGAATTAATTGTGATACTACCAGAATAATGGAATGGTGTCTTAATATTAACTTTTTAATTAAACTACTTACACAATTACTAGCTCTGATAACTTACTGAAATAATATGATTGGTTTAAACTTTTCAGTTAAGGGGAAGTTGTGACTAAAATTAATTACACAGCTGAAATACATCTCACTAACAAACATTTGGGCACACTTTCACTTTCATTTATAGCGCTATTGGAAGAAGAGAGAAAAGCATATCGAGTGCAAGTTGAAGAATCTAACAAGCAAATAAATGTTCTGCAAGGTAGGAAATTTTTGTTTTCACCCTACGCTTTAGGGAAAAAATACATCTTGGGATCTTTCCATGGCATCATAAGCCACTAACAAAGGAAAATGTTAATTGAGTTTATGTTTTAAATCTGATTTCTTTCACCATGTCTTTGAATTTTATTGTGAAATGTTTCCTGTCAGTTCCTACGGTTCTACTCATAACCTGGAAAATGCAGAAGAGGTGATTTGCAACAGATACCTCTTCTCCTTCCTCTATCTCCAGTCTTTCTCAGCTTTGAATGATCCAGGGTTCTTACTGTGACTATTTTATCTTCAGAGCATTCAGAAGGTTTAGTCTCTTCTGTGCTAATTGGTCACTTCATTGGTAGGATCCTCTTAAAGAAATTTTTAATCCGGATCTACATTCAATTTCAGAGCATGCAGTAAAATTTTAGTAATAGAGGCATAGTCTATGATTTGTGGAAAAAAATAGTATGACCAGTCATGCTCTTTTCAGCCCAAAATAATTATAGCAGAATGGAATGCCATGAATTACATAACTTCTGCGTCACGTAATCTGTATCATGTTAACTTTTAGCCTGTGCATGCGAGTGAGCTCATTGGTCAAGAGGCTGTCTAGTCTTAAAATCAGTAAGTGTTATACTATGACTTCCTAAGAGGAAGCATTAGTTTGAACATTTACACAGCCATTGATTGTTATGAAACTTACAGGAGCTCCATATGTTGGCATCTTTGTCAACATATCATTTGGTTTACACAAAAAAATGGCTGGAAGGCAGATGAGCAGACAGGCAGATGGGTTGAGAGTCCTCACATTCTTAGGAACTCAAAATAGCTTTAGCAGATTACTTTATGGGCAGTAGTTTGTGGAATGTGGTACTTAACATGTACCAATTACACTGAGAAGCTTATATAATAGCCCTGTTTTATGTGAATGTCAGCAAAGAATATTTACATTTTTTGCTGTTGCTTCTGTAAGAAAGAGGATCTTGCATAATACTCTTCTGAACAAGAGGAGCAATTTAATTTTGAATCTTATCCTGATAACGAAAATTTTCCAAGTAAAAAATACTGAGTAAAAGTTAGAAATTAGTTGATAGTTATTTCTATGCAGAAGAAAGAAATATCTCTTTTTTCCTCTCAGAAAAAGAGAATCAAAGTAGAAGCTTGACAGAGCCAAACAACTGCAAGGTGCCTCTTGTCAGTTCAGTACTTTTTTGTTTCCTGAACCTTTCTCAAATGAGGTCTTGGTAACGTTTCCTCCTCTCTCCATTGTAGTTCAGAAGATTCTGATGTTTGTTGTATG
Organism: Athene noctua; assembly: GCF_965140245.1. NCBI lineage: Eukaryota > Metazoa > Chordata > Aves > Strigiformes > Strigidae > Athene > Athene noctua. Next base: position 14,344,745 of record NC_134046.1, on the reverse strand, counting down.
CTTGCTGCTTCCCAAACTTCTAGGGTGTGACACATCTCAACTTGGGGAAGAGTTGTCAGGATGTTAGGATTTTCATTTGGCAGCCTCTGTCAACTGTAGTGGAGAAAAAAATCCTGGCAGCTTCATGCAGTAACATTTCTTGAAGTATTTCCATGGAATCAATGTTTTAGGCCAGCCAGTGCTACATGGTTTTGTGTTTGTTATAGAGAAGAGAAGGTGCCACAGAGATAATTAAGAATCCTGTCTCTACGTATGAAGTTCTTTAGATGAACAGATAGGTGAAGCAAGGAAATTCATGTAAGTTGTTATTACTTATTAAAAAAAAAGTTAAGTGCTCAGCTTACATGAGGTAATGGCTTAAATAAGAGATGTAATGGAAGTTTTCTTTCTAACTGCACTTTCAAATTATATCCAGTGCTTCAGAAACCATTCTAATATCCTTGGTAGTAATTATCCTGTGTAATTATTTCTACAACTCCACCAAACTTTGTGGCTTGTATGTGTTTGAATTTTCAGTTATACCATGCTTGTTTTCACACCTGAACATTTAATAGGAGAATTTTCATCCACAGTGCATGCATAAGCAAAAAAACAAATTTCTTTGACATACTGCCATTACCGAGAAGCAGGAATTTAGCTTGGCTTGATAAAGAAAATATCAGAAGGACATGGTTTGAAAAAAATCATTCCTTTTCTCATTAATGGGCACCTGCTCTATTAGCAAGTTGCAATTGCTGGTGTAACATGGGGTTTCCTAGCATGTGGGTTTGGTAGGTTCAAGGCTCCTAATGCAAGGCAATTGTTAGTGTGTAATGTGTTTTGTTGTATTACTGTCAGGTTGTTCTCATCTACTACTATGTTTGCTATTCTCTTAGTGCAAGCCTGTAGAAACTATTACCAAACACATGAGGTTGTAGTAAGCTTCATGTTGCTCACGTATTTAAAACCCTATCATACTGCAGATGTCTTTGTTCTGGAACAGATAGACTGTTTCATTTATACAGAATTGCTGTGAAATATTACTGTTGTCTATAATAGCTCCTTATGTATTACAGCATATAGTAACTATGGTATTTTTTCCCATACTGTCTTTTTCCTCTGGAGTGTGGAACTGGGCAACTCATAGGCTCTTTAGTTTATGTAATGAGCTAAATGTCTTGCTGGAGCCTGTTCGGAGGAGGGGAGGAAAAAGTTGCTTTTTTCTTCTTCTCTTACACCAACTAACAGCAAAGTTTCTAGACTGTACCTGTATATGAATTCTGCTTATATTACTATATATGTAGCTACTGCAAAACATCATGTACGGTTGTCATGAAAGTGCAGGTCTCTCTTGAGTAGTTTTATGCTGTGTCAGTTTATAAGCGAGACTCATTCGCATTCTCCGTATAATCTTCTGTAATGGTTTGAGAGAATAAAAATAAATACAAGTAATCTATGAAGGTTACTCAGCCTTGGTAATTTTCCCTATGCTTTCTGCTGTCCCCTTTTTTCCCTTTGCTCCTGAACCATGTAACTTTAAATGTCTAATTCTGATCCTCTAGAATATCTTATATTAGGTTTTCAAGTTATGTTAAGAACTTAGCACTTTTCTTCTCAGAGCAGTTCTTCATAAATTCAGTAATTGCTTTTTCCCAAGTTGAAAATAAATAAAATGTGAACTCTTGATATGTGTTCTTTAAAAAGCAAAACAGAAACACAGAGCAAATTAAACACTTCCATCATTGAGGGTTTTAACTGTAATTTTGCATTTTCTTTCATACTTCCCTTTTCTCTGTGCTTTTTTTTTTGTTTTTTCAACTACACTGGATTCTGTTTGCATGTGTGCTTATGGAAAATAGTTGTGCTCAGAGGAGGGATGTGTTTAGTAATGAAACAGTTTTGAATGGGAGTAATTTATAAGGTTAGCTTCATGCAGAAATATAAAATAGCCTAGTGGGCATGTGACTGCTGCATACTTACAGTAAACCGTAAATGCTAAAGGACTTCTTACACTTCAATATATTTGGGCAACTGTCCCTTTTAACTCAAAATTCATACTATGAAAAATGCTTTTTGCAAAGAAATAATTTTTATTTCCTTTACTACATGTTGAGACTGCAGTAGAAATTAGACTCTGTGCCTTGAATATTTATAGACATTGCAAGTTAACTGTTGAACAAGCAAACATTTCCAGTGTAGCTTTACAAATGTTTGCCTTGTCACAGAAGCTTTCTTGCTTTTCCTCTTGTCCCTGAACCCTCCAGTGTCCTTGTTCTATAATACCTGGTTTACTTACAGTGATGTTGGATCTAAATCTTGGTTTCAGATTTTGGAGCGTTGCTTTAATGTCACACATATAACACAATCCTGTCTAAAAAAGTTTTGGCCAGCCATAATCCGTGCTTCTTTTTACTCTAATACATGACCCCAAATACGTGTCTCTTTAAGGGTACAGCATTTGACAAGAATAATATCTTTTTCGATTGCATTAGGATTCTTTAGTCCTATCAGACATCAAGTTAAGAAAGGGAGTTGTGCTTTTTAGATTTTCTGTAAATACAGTTTTTAAAAGTATTAACATTATTGTATGTTTTCCAGCTCAGTTGCGAAGGTTACAGGAAGATATTGAGAATCTTCGTGAGGAAAAGGAGAATGAAATTTCAAGCACTCGAAATGAACTAGTCAGTGCTCAAAATGAGATTCTGTCACTTCAACAAGTAGCAGAAAAAGCAGCATCAGAACGAGATACAGATATTTCTGCACTGCAAGATGAGCTGCAAACGGTGCGAGTGGAACTTGAACGGTGGCGGAAAGATGCCTCAGATTATGAAAAAGAAATTGTCAATCTGCAAGCAAGTTTTCAGCTGAGATGCCAGCAGTGTGAGGATCAGCAGAAGGAAGAGGCTACTCGCTTAAAAGGTACTTGTTTAAAAGAATGTCACAGACCAGTGCTAACAGCAGCATCTTTCTCACTCTGATGAACATCAGTTATTCAATCACTATTTGTCTGTGTGTCTGTTGTCATTTACTATGTCTATATATACACACATATGTGTGTATTTATATATGTATTAAGGCTTGTAGTGTTACAAAAGCTGTGTTCTGTACTGCATTAACCCTATTTTGGCAAAATTGACAATTACTATTTAGGTACCCTTTGATATCAAGAGTAGACCAAGTATAATTCCACTTAGAAAAGATGGAAAACTTGTACTGTTTGAGGGATTTGATACTGCCACCGATTTCCAAAAGGGCTTATGTAACTTCGGTGTAATTTAAGTCCATAAATGGGTAGCTTCTGACCTTTTAATTTTTTTCAACAAAGCTTCACTTGAGACAAATAACTGTATCTTATGGCTTAAAACTGTTGATAGAATCTCATTTTTAACATTAAAATGTTAAAACAAATTTAAATTTAAAGCTTTGTTCTAGATGCATGATGTAGAGATATAACAATATGTTGTGCTGAGCCAGCATAGGGCTTGCTTTAGGCTTGTTCACGTTTCACGTTACGTGTAATGCACCCATATCTCACGAAGACTGGTCGAGAACCACTAGTCCAGGCCTATAGCTTCAGGTCTTGATGAATCTGCTAATAGAGTTCAAAAGCTTCTGCTGAAACTTTGTACGTGCCACAGAGAAACTGGCATATGCAAATATGCTTTAAATTCTGAATCAGTTAATCTTTGTGAAGTTGTCAGAAAAGTCTTTTTCCAGTTCATACTCCAGTCTCTGTATTATTAAGACTTGTGTAACATTAATTTTTATCTATTTTACCAGAGGCTGACTTATTTCAAAGGTCTCATTTTCACCATTAGTTATTGCTTTAAACATTCTGTTCCTTGTAGCAGAGGCATGGTATCTAGTGATTCTAGTTGTCTGCTATTTTCAAGTCTAGGGAATTCCAAATATGCTTTTCTGTGACTGTTTCTAAAATACTAGAATAGACTTCTAACCAGACTGTCTTTTACTCCTTTGTGCCGTAGAAAAAGCTTGCATAAAAAAGCCCCAACCACTATCTTGTTTAATGGCTCACAAACCTCATAACAGTAGAAGGTATTGTAATGTTTTATAGGTGCTTGTGAGAGAATTCATGTGACATGATTATAATCAAGTATATTTGAGATTTATGACTAATACCAGCTTTTCTTCCATTTATTAGCTGGTGATACTTGAAGCATTCATGAAATAATTTTACTTAATTCAATTAAATTTTATTAATTGCAGGTGAACTTGAAAAGTTGAAGGCAGAGTGGAGCGCTCTGGAAGCTGAATGTGTTACACTAAGAAAGGAAAATACTCTGCTTACGTCTGAACTTCAGCGACAAGAGAAGGAGCTTTCTAGGTAAAGGCACAATGGATTTTTTTAGAGAGGTATCACAGTAACTGAAGAGGTTTTGGGGTTTTTTTGTGTGTTTTCTTCCCAAGAGTGGCACTAAATATGTGATGATGTTTCAGTAAATGTATTGAAATTTTATTTATATTGTAGTATTGGGCTGAACACACTTCATGCCAAATTGTTACACCAAGCTATTTTTTTCTGTTTTACAAGTGCTTCTGTAATTCACTTAGCAGTGATCTTATATTATCATGAGGTAACCTGACTGATTTTGCTGCTTTTAATGAGGACTTGGAAGTGTGTTTTGTGGACGTATTTAGACTTAACAGTTAATCCTTCTACTTAAAAGATAATAAACCACATAGATTTTCTAACCTAAAATTTTCTCAGCATTTGGGTTTGGCAAATGGTTCTCAGATAGTATGGTGTCTCATGGAAACCTGTCATGTTATGGATAGTAATGATGGGCAGAAACAATACTCTATATCATGTTTTGCTTAACAGAAAAATATTAATTTTTTTTCTCATAAGTGCCATAATATCTTTTAGGAGGGATTTTAGAGTGCTGCAGGAGTGTTTGTATTTTACTGAATTTCGTTTGCTATTCGAGCACCTGACGTTGCTAAATGATATCTAAATCTTCTGCCTGGAAGTAACTTCCCCTCTTATCCTTCCATCTGCCATTGTTATGTTGGTTTTCAGATTCAGATATTGGAATTTAATTCACAAAGTAAATATGGGACAGCAACTTTTGTTGTGAATCTAAATTTTAGCATCATGCTTAGATATCTGTTTTTTCTTCTGACTTCCTTGCTGTTGTAGGATATAATGGAAAAAAATGAAATTTCCAACCGTAAAACATTTCTAGAAAAGCGATGTGTTACTTACAGGCCTCAAACCTTCCTTTTTCATTCCCTCATGCCCTGATTTTCATTCGTTGTTTTTTTTTCATATGGAAGGTCACATGAGCAAATACAGGATTTGCATAATAGCAATATACAAGATCTTGCCCTTATTTTTCTTCTGTCTTGGACAGGCACAAGTTAACGCTACTTGGTTATTACACTAAAGTTTGTAATGCTTTAAGTTAGAGCTTTAGAGCTTTCTATGTCTGTTACACAATTGTACTAAACAGTGGAAGAATATACCAGCTGTTAGGCTTATGCAACTGGAGTAAGCAGGAGCGTGTATGCAAGTATGTGAAATACTTCTAAGAACCTTGGACAGACTTCTCGTTACAGATTTGTTTCCAAATACTTTGGAGTGTATAATAAATTCTTAATTAATAATAAAAAGTAAAATAAACTAAAAATTATAAATGATGAATTGTTTAAATTGTAGATTAATTATACATGCTAAACTGCACACAAATATTTAAAAGCAAGACTATGGGCAGCCTTTTGTGTCAGTACTTTGTATAGAGAGACAATAATGATCTGTGCTTCTATGATTGCTCTAAGCTGATGTATCCATATTAAGTAGAAGTAATGTGTGAAGCTTTGGAGGATGAAAAGTGTTTTAAAACAGTCTTGTTTGTTTAAATTTAAAACACATGAGGAATCTATTGGATTTTGTTTTTCAGCTCTCAGAAACAGAGTTTAGCACTAACCAGTGATATAAGTGTTCTTGAAATGTCTCGAAAGGAACTTGAAAATCAGATGGGATCTTTGAGAGAAAAGCATCAACAGGATGCAGCTACTCTAAAAAGCCAACTCAGTGAAGCTGAGAGTCAAGCAAAAGATGTTCAGAAAGAGGTAACACGAGACATTGTTTCTGTTTTGAGATAATATAATGCCCAATGACTTTGACTTATAAGCTACAGCAAAAGTAAAAATATAAGATTTCTAGTAATGAAAAATTTTTATACTTTTATTGCAAGTACTTTTATGTTAGCTAACAATATGTAAACTGGGGGTTAAATTTAAAAAGGAAGATTTCAGATAAAATGACTTGCATGTGTTCTGGGAATTACCTGAAGTTTACTTTCATGCGTGACCTTAGTGAATCTACTTCTAAGCTATTCAGATGGGTAAACCCTTATTCAGAGTATTCTGAATATCGTGGTTTAGAGTTTCATTAGCTGTTACGAGTCAAATTAGTTCTTGTAAGTCAGTATGATCTTCCTAGCTAGATGTAAGCTCTTTTATTTAACAATGGGACTACACATTCTTTATAAAGGTCTCCTTTCATCTTACTGGGTCACTAGGCTGCTGAACATGATTAGCAAGTGCTTAGGGAAAAACTAGCATTTTGAGCATATATTTCATCTGCCTAGCCTCTAAAGATTGTGTCTTGAAGAAGGCCATAGTATCCAACAGTTACTTGCTTTCTCTCATGAGTGTTTTGAGTGAAGTTTTCCCCAGTCACGGCTTTTAGTTTCTTTTGCAGTCCTTTGCTTTGTCATCTACTCATCCATGTTGCATTCCTTGCCGCTTTTCAGAGTTTGGAAAACCCAGTCTTGTTAGTCTATGGGTTTTTTTGTAATCAGATGTATTTTAAAGATCCCTAATATTTTAAATCTGTGGTGAACGCCAGTGACTGAAAGTCACTGTTTCTGTCCTTACTAATCCCTGTCATGAGGACTACTAGAAAGCTTGTGATCTATAGAAAAAACAGAATGTGAGTTTGAGAAAGAAGCTGCCCATACTGTAGGAGCACAAGACATGCTCACCCAGTATTGTTTGTACTTGACCCACAGTGAGGATATGGCAAAATAGTAATAACGCATAACATTTTTAAATGCCTTTCTCACTCTTATGTTTGAGTTTGCTATGTGGGAAGAGGGTTTGATTTACTTCAAACAGGGTGTACTGGTCCAAGGCAAGTTACTCTAAGCAGATGACAGGAACAGAAGCTGTGTGCTAAGCAAATGTAAGTGTGTGTTGGGTGTCCAGGGGTCTGCAGACTGTTTTTTCTTTGTCTTTAGTATGAAAGAACACAGACTGTGCTCTCAGAGCTGAAGGCAAAGTATGAGATTGCTGAACAAGAAAACCAGTCACTTGCAGAAGAGCTCAAACAGTGTAAAGAAAATCTGAAGCTGCTACAAGAAAAAGGAAACAACGTAAGTCTGTACAAAATACGTGGGGAAGTTGGGTTATGATACTGACAGTTCTGTTGATTGAGGGAATATGTAAGTGTCAAACAGAAAAAGACAGACTTTTTTTTTTTTAAAAAAAAGTCTGTGTAACATATTATATGCAAAATTCAATTCTGGTACTACCTGTGCAAATTTGCAGGCCATTACACTGTCTGAATTCAACTTGCATGTGTAATTGTCAGTTGTGTGACGATTTAAAATATGGCCTTAGATATCTGCTCTCTTGAAAACATCTGGCTTCAATACTAGTGAACCAGAACTAAGTAAAACTTTAATTTCAGAGAATGATATGTGGATAAAATTTCAGAAACCTGTATCTAAATGAATTAAGCAATCTTTTTCAAGATGCTTTTATTAGTATTTATTACAACAGATGTTCCCTCCTTACTCTTGCTCGTGCTTCTTAACAGTGGTTATCCTTGATCGGCTCATGCTTTAAATGGTGTAGTTGAACTGTCCTTTCTATTCACTAATGAAAATATTCCTTTCTGTTGCAATTAATTTGAGAGGTTGTATCATTAGAATCAGTTCACAGCTAGGGACAACTTTTTTTTATACTGAGACTTCTGAAATCCTCCAAACATTAAGGGTGTGGCAGACACATTATAAGGTGATCATAGCCTTATTTTAGAAGCCTTACTATCCTGTGATAGCTGGTTTATTGTCTTCTTGTACTGCCTCTATGATCAGTTCAGGGTGAGCAACTCCTGTAGTGGACAATACAAACCAGGAGAATAATGGGTGCTCTCTTAATATCCTTTTAGAAAACTTGTTTTTTGACTACAAAGAAAGTTTCACAGGTCCCATCCTCTAAAAGAAGCTGACTGCTAGATGCCCAAAGTTCATATGAATAATCTTGCCATAGCCAATTACTGAATGTAAGCCTCTAACATAGTAGGGCTGTCAAAGATGTAATGAACTCAAAGCCCTTCTCACTTTTTTTCAGCCATTTTTTCAGGAATATGATGTTACAATTCTCTTGGAACCTACTTCTTGCTTAGAATTCTTCTGCAGTCCTCAGATAATATTCAGTTACTAAATTAGGCAGAAGTCAAAAACAACCAACTGAACAAACCCCATTCTAATAGAAGAGATCACACTGAATAAATAATTGTGAGATTTTCTGCTCTGTTAGAAATATTAACCTTAGGATTAAAATGATCAGTGGAAAAAGGGGGATAGTCGAGGGAAAGAAGTGCTGTGAAGGGAATTGGAGCACCTGATGAAAGTGGAAAATCTTGCAAGGTAAGGGGAATTTTAGGAAGAATTTGAGGTGAGTATTTAAATGAAATCAGGAACCATTGGAAGCTGCCAAAATCTGCTTCCGGAGGAGGAGGTATGACAGTTGAAATATGGAGGTCAGGGTGTGATGAAGAGCATCTAACCATGTAAGGACTTGCAGGACAAGCTTGCTGTTAAAGCAAGCATAACTCGCAATCAGTAATGTAAAACATGTCCTTCTTTTGGATTATTTGAAGCATCATGGATACTGGGCTGAGTTCCAAGTACCGTTGTCCCCTTATGCTGGAATCATTATCTGCTACTTCATTTCCAAGGACAGTGTCCCACAGAAAGTGACTGTGGGATTTGCTCCTTTTTGTGTCCCATCTGTATCTGAGTTTGTATATCTTCATATTCTAATACAAGATGCACGTTTTTGATGAAACACCTAGTTAAATGCTCCTTGACAATAAGGAGATTTTGTAAGGGGGGAAAACTTAATTGTTTGGAGGCAATTCCATTTAATGTGGTGGATATTTATTGTCTATTATATTTGTCAAGATTCAACAGCCATGAATGTGTATAACTTTAAAAAAAAAAATCCATAAAATTGTTCAGTGAACTAACAAATGTTAGAAAAGACAAGGCTTCTGTATTCCATTTGGGATATCATTTAAATATTGAGGTTTTATACTTTTTACTTAAGAAAAAAAAATTGCAGTGTTGTGTTCTGAAATGCTTAGCAGTGTGGTGTACTACTTGTGCTTGCATGCTTGTGGTCACTGATTATTTCCTGATGTGCTTTATATGACAGATTTATTTATGTGAATGGTTTGAGAACATTAGCTGCTCTGGATGACTTAAATTTCTGGCACTTTTTTGAACACTGCTGTGATTATTTCTACCAACATGCTTTCTGTGGGAAGGTGGCACTCTGATTTGTGGCACCAATGACACAAAAATAATCCTGCATGAAAATTACTTCAGTAGTTATACATAATTTTTCTATTAAATACTTGCCGTGATTAAAAAAAAAAAAATTGAATGGCAGAGATTAGAATTCTAAGATTCCTGCATTCTGAACCATATTGGAGGCCCTATGATTAAGTGACTTCTACAAATTCATAACAGGATGAGATTTTTATTTATGAATCACAATGTTTTCGAAGATCTTCAAACTTTAATTTATTATTTGAACAAAATCAAGGTGGCTTCAGCACAAAAAAGTTCTTAAAATAATTAGCGTGGTTTTAACTTAACCTCTGTGTGTCTTTCTGTGTGCATGAATATATAGGATAGGATGTAGAGAAATCAGATGTCTTCCAAGGACAGCTTAAGAAGAATTTAGGTCCATTTTTGCTTTTAATTTATCATATTTAAGAATAGAGGCTCTCCATCCAGAATGTGAAGTAGTTTATAGGTAGTTAAACATAGCTGAGAAAATGTGTAGGTGGTTCTAATGAGGCCATAAGCTAAGTGAACCCTCCAATCTTGCCAGCTGGCAGTTTGGCCCAGCTGCAACATTTGATTGATTTTCAGAATTGCATTAGGTCACAAGGCTGCTGACCTGCCAGAGATGCTGATCTTCATGATATCTCTAGTCGAAATTTACTTCCCTGCTTTATAGTAAACTTGGTGTTGATTGTACAGTCATGTTACAATCTCACAGAAACATCAGAACTAGTGGGTTTGCCTGTACATGGTTGTAATTGATTCACTAACGGAAGAAAATGATTGTTTATCCTGGAGGCTGGTGATGGAAAATGGGAAAGGATAACTAGCAAGGAATGCAGAAGTAACTGAAAAAATTGATATCTGGTGTGAGAGTCTTTCTACCTTAAGAAATCCAGACGGGATTTCCTATCACTTAGAAAAACTAAAACCACCTATAAATAAGATACAGGCAAATCAGTTTAAGCTTTGTATTATTTTAAAGTGCTAAATTCCAAGTTGTGACAAGAGGTATCTTAGAACATTTTCTGCTTACTTCCCTTTATTTTTAAACATCCCTGTTCATTTGAGTAGAATGGTGTACTAACTTTGTATACCAGATTAGATAATGCTGTATTGTGTTAGATGTCTTTAATACATTTCAATTAAAAAAAAACCTCACTGACTTATTTTCCCCCCTCTCTAAATCATCTTTACTTGATTGATTTATAGCACAAAGTGATTTTTAATATCCCTTCCCTTCTTTAGCCTTCCATATTACAACCCGTCCCAGCCGTATTCATCGGCCTAATCCTGGCTTTCCTGTATTGGTGTTACGGCCCATTGTGGTAGCGAAAGGTACAAGCACTACTGTTCAGTCAATGTATGTTTGTCCCTCTCACCTGTTCGTGCCATTTCTGTATAAAATAGTGCATGGTGAAATGCTCACAGGTATTTCTTTACCTGAAGCAAACCCTTCATTTAATATGCCATTCTGTTGATACTGATGAGCTGAGCAGTCAACTAATCATTTAACATCTGTGTGATTTATTTAATTCTAACAATGAATTTTGTTCTAACTGGTTCTGAATGTGCCTCTTCTAACTCGGTCTCAGTTTGTCTTTAGCAAATGGGCTACCTTTTGCACAATGCTGCGATGCTAGGGCCTGTAAGAGAACTTAATTGCTTAATTAACGATGAAAAATGAAGAGTTTGCCTCTAAATAATAATAAAATTCGACAAGCTTTGGTTCCTATTCATGGACTAAGAAATTTCTCTCTGGCTCTAAACACTATTTTTTCTCACTATTGCATTGAAGAAGATGGAAAAAAAGACAAGATGCGAAATAGGTGGTTGGTTTGTATTCTGAACTCTCAGCTTGCATTTTCTCTAACGTCTCTCAGTGTGTCCTCCTCTTAAAATGCTATTGTTGTCATGAAATGTTGTGACAATCCGTTAGAAATGATGTTGTTAGGATCTGCTACAAAGTAACTTCATACATCTGGATTTAAACATTCAAAAGCGAATTTAAAGATGTCAGTACTGCATAAACCTGTGTCTAGCGATTACTTGGCACAAGTGATGTTTTAAACATCTTAAGCCCTCACATATTTAATAGCATATTTATTTGAGGTGCGTACAGTAATGAAGCTGGAAATATGGAACTGCCAAAAGTTCTTCTGATGATCCTCAGTCGTGAAGAGTTGTGGAGTTCCCTTTGCTAGAGGACCACGGTTTACTGTGATGCTCTAAGTTAGGACTAGCCTGCAGTAGGGCTCATGGGTAACATTTTAGTGATGCCTATCAACAGGTACTCGAGGCTTTCAGGAACCACGGGGTGAACTGATTAGTATGAATTAGAACAAATATGATATTGATTTTTTTTTTCTCTCCACACAGAGACAATGGCCTTGGATGCCTGTGATGGCAGCTTTGGTTGCTGTAACAGCCGTGGTGCTGTACCCAGGCCTAACCAGAGCTTCTCCATGAGAACTGTTGTTGAATCCATACACCGTCCTCCCTTTAGAAGCTGGCAACATTCATATACTGAGGGAAAACAGATTAATTCTCTTCCTTTTTACCTCTTAATACAGCACAGCTCTGCGTGAGAACAGCAGTAGGGTCATTTGCTTTAAACTGTATAAATGTATCTGTCTATAAAGAGGGAATAAAATTGTGATTCATCATACTGTGAGCAATATTTTTGCTTACAATTTCATGCAAGTTTTAAATTAGTATGTTGGGATTCTGAATACTATAATGGTGGCCTAAAGTAGGCTTCTTGGTACCAAATTATTTATAATGGCTAGGGTTGTGGACATTTACTTTAGAATCTGATTGCCGGATTAAAAGGAAAAACACACTTCTGATTTGGACACACAAGCCAATTAACCTTGCAGATATTTGGAAAACAGATGCAGTGTGCTCAGTGCCTTTCAGTATGTTTGTTTTTTTTTTAAAACAAACAAACAAACAGACAACCTAGTATACCATTTTACTTGCTGTTAGTCACTGAGCTGTTGGGAACAAGACTTAAGAATACTTCTCTTACCACGCCTTTTGAAGGAAACATATTTTTCTTTGATAAGGATTGCTTTATTAATGATTTTTGGGAATAAACACAATTCATGTCCAGCCTTAAAGAGATAGAGAGTTTGATGGTGAAGACCAGCCTAAAGTATTTAGTGTGTGCGAGTGTAAGCATGTGTGTGTTCTTGAGTGAACTAAGGTATTTCTGGGAGCAAGTACTCGGTCATTTGATGGACATAGTGCAGTGATTCAATTTGCGTTAACTTTAGTTTGAATGTAATTTATTAAATTTCATATATTTAAAGAGACACATTCTTTAAAAGTATGAATACTTTCTCACATATGTATCAATTTTTTCAGTCATTTGATACTTTCTGACTTGAGCTGGAGAAGCTCTTTAGATAAGCTTATGTTGGCATAAATTTAAGAGAACAGCTACAGTATGTCTGATCAGCTGAAAAAAAAAAATCTAAGATACATAAAATACTACAAAATTGGAATCATGTACCTGATGAAGTATTGTCAGGTGAAGATGATTTCAATTTGGTAGTAAAATTTTGTGCATCCTTATCACATGGCTGTAAGTATGATGCAGTGGTCCCCATTACAAAGTTTCTTTTCCTTATCGAAGTACTATAAGTATTGCTATTTGCTAACTTTTGGTGGGAATCACTGTAGTTAGTGCTGAATTAAATGTAGACTGTAGTTGTCTCGTTCAGCTCAACAGTTCTGTCAAAAAAGTTTATTAAAGACTTAATACGCTAAAGAATGGTAAAATAAAATGGCTCTGCTAAAGGAAACTTCAAAATAGGGAGGTAATCTCAGCAATTCAATTGGCTTTAAGGAATGTTATGGCAATCAACAGATAGTTTAAATATTTAAATAGAAATTTAGCATATAATTTACTTTGTGAGGTTTTAAGGGTCATTGTCCTTTAATTAAAGGTTCTAGCTTACGTTACATGGGATTTGGTAATGGGAGGATTATTAGTTGAAAAAATAGTCCACAAGTGACTCGTAGAACATAAATATTGTCATTTAGTTCATTCATTTCATCCTTTTCAGTTGCAGGAAGCCACCCAACCACAGAACACTCGTATGCCAGTGGTACTTAGTACCTCTTGTATATAGGTTATTGCAAATATTGTTCTGAAATGCTTAACTTCAGAATTACATTTTTTAAAGTAAATAATTGTTTTAAATCTATTTTGTAAAGATATAAAAATACAATAGAATTTCTGGAGTACAGATTAAACTATTTGCACTAACACACGTGATGTGCATGATTTAATAAAATAACTTTACTCTCCCTATGCATGTTTGAGTTGAATGTCATTTGAAAACAAAAAGATTAATGCTAAGTTTCTTTTGCGCTAGATGTTGCCACAGTTACTAGGTGCAATGTCTGCAGCATGTCCAGTAATAGCAAAAGACTTTTTTCCCCTTGTATTTCACATCTGCACCGGTTTAAGTAATTTGTCTAGCTGATCTCTCTCCTGTCTGTGGTTTTCAGAAAGAAGGTGGGGAGGAGAGAGCCATGGAAGGCTTGGGGGCATATTGCCATGGGAGGGAAAAAAAGTGTTCACAGCTGAATGGTGGTGTTCCTGTGGCAGGGGTTGGGAGATTGGAGGAGCAGTGCCTGCAGATAGCGGGGCAGTAGTGGAAAGCCCTTCTAGGGGAAGGGAGCCTGATGCTGCCTACTCTCTTCATTAGCATCTTGAACTACCTATCTGTCCCTCTTTCAGCTACTGCTTCTTTTCCAATGGATTCTGTTCCCTCCTCCCTGCTGGTAGCATGTAGATGTGGTGTGAGGAGGTGGAGTGGAGCCTGGTGGAGCAGTGGTCCCCCCTGGCTGGCAGCGGGAAGGTGCCAGGTTCCCTGGGACCAACCTCGGGGTGGGCCTGCACTGCCAGTTACTGCCCCATGCTGAGCAACACTGCTGGTGACAGAAGTTTGTTCTTGTATGAAAGACAATGTTGTGTTTTCAGAAATATTTAGAGCATCAGAAAGCTGAAATTTGAGACCCAATATGGTCATATGGAAGGAGAAAGTTTTCTAATTTAATTATGTGCATGTGTGCGTATTTGTATCATATACACAGGTGCATAGTACACATTGCATGGGGGTTTGTGCTTACAAGTGTACCTGTGGTTCCCTAATATAGTGCCTTTCCCAGGAGTTCCTGACATTTGCATGTTCAAAACGATTAGGAATGAGCTAAAACGCACAGTTCACTTTTTGGTTGTGAGAATCCTCGGAGAAGGGTTGGGTAACTGGGAAACTGCTGTTCTTCAGTGCTTTGATACTAAAGCAGCAAGTGGAGTTATTTTGCAAGCACTCTATGCACAGACCTTTTTGGCTTTTTGTTGCATTTATGGTAAATGTGTGTGCTCTTCTACATTCATATTTACATTTATTTTTTTTTTAGTTGTGAGGCTTGATTAGCTAAGCCTTGGAGTTACTGTAACAAGAGCAGCTTTTCACAAATGTGTAAGGTTCTCTACTTGTAAAATAAGTGCTCTGAGAGCGCACTGACGTTTGAGGTTTTAAAAAGGTTCCTCATACTAGGAAAAGTAGTCTTGTGAGTTGTGTTATCAGTTGCTAGTTCAATCTGGAAAACTCAATATAAACAAATATCTGAATGCTTTTTCAGTTTTGTCCTGGTGTCCTGACTGAGGCACCGTTTTTTAAATTCTAAAAGAGTTCTACCTACATGGGGACTACAACAGCAGGCCTTTCATTTAAAAATATAAACATTCAATATATAAAAAAGTGTCATTTTCCTGTTCTTTGTAGCTGAATTAAATGCATTCTTCCAGAGTCTTAGCCTCATCCTTCCTGCAGAATCTCTGGTTTTATTTGGTGCTAAATGGAGAATTGTGAGTGTGCACAATATACTGCAAAGTTTTCTTATAAAATAGTATCAGTGAGACTTAGTATCAAATGACTGATAACTGAAGCAAAGGTGATCATCTGGGCATGTATTTTGGGGGTATATTCCTAAGTTACTTTCCTTTTTTCTAATCGAGTCTTCTGAAGTATGTTACCTGTTCAAATCTTCCATGTGCTTTATGTAAGATTTTTAATGTCTCCTGCCTTAATCTGTAGGGTTCTGCCACTTGCAAGAATTATTTCTTCAGCTTGAATCTTCTCCATGACAAATCCACTGTCAAGATTCATTCCACCAGCAGCATCAGAGTGCTTTAAAATACCAGGTCCCCCATCGGCTTTTGGGAAGCCACTGTAGTTTGCATTAGCTCTACAGCTGGGACTGGCTGGTTTTCATCAAGGGCCTTTTATCCCCTCTGGCTTTTCATCCACCATTAGTGTTTCATTAGCAACTTTCTCAAGGTTTTGAGTCTCCACTAATGTAGCAGTTGATCATATGAAAGAATTAGAAGCCATATTTTCTCCGTCTCTGGCACACACATATACCTCTGGATCAGTTTGAAGGATGATTGCTTCCAACAAAAAGCTGTATTGAATTCCCCAGAACCAGCTGACTTACTCATCCCAGTCCCTCTTAGCATGTGCTTCTTGGACACAGAATTCCTTTCTCCTATGATGGGGAATTGGGCTGCAGTATGGGTTTCCCAGTCCTTCCTGCCTCCCTGGGTTTTTAGTTTGTTCCAACTGTTTTGAATTAATGACCAAATTCTGCTTGGGGAGAGGGTTGCACCCATTACTGCTTTAAAAACAGTATATGCTACCAGTACTTGACTGATAGAAAGCAAATCAGCAACTGAAACTGGTACCACCCCAGCCCTGTGGTATCTGACTTCGCAGTATTGTTCGGTAAAAACCACTGTAGGCAAGCAGTCCAGGGCAACAACCTGTTCTGTTACGGTTCAGCACTTCATTGATGTTTGGGTTTTTTTCCCCTCCAGGTTTTAACAGGCATGACTACTGAAGCTTTTCTAGATTATTGATCATACACTGTTGAACTGTAGTGAGCTGAAACCAGATCGCTGCAGGACAGTAGGAAAAACATTCACAGAATAATTTCTTCACGTAGTTACTATAATCTGTCAGATGGTTTTTAATCTGGAGCGTTAGTTCCAGTGATAGTAGTGATCACTTTTATTGGCATGTCACATGATTTACAGAAGCTTTGATAAGTGTAAATTACGTTCTTGAATTTTGTACTGATTTCTTCCCATAGATTACTTTGGGATTTGCTTAGATCTTAAGGTGAAGTAAAGCCAATCCTTTTCCCAAGATCATACATTTTATTCTCTTTCCTCAACCCCATCATGTTGTTGCCTGTTATTGCTGCTTCCCTCTCTAAGGTGTTTCTAATTCTGAATTATTCGCTCTTTCAATTTTTCAGTCTACTCAGTTTGGCTCAGCATTATTCCCAGTGCTGGAAGTGTAACAGTTCTAACGCACCGAGGGTGTGTGTGCATGTGTATACATTGTTGTTCTGCAATTGCGCTTGCATGTGGTACGATACATCATGATTAATTGCATTTAGCAACCATGAGACTGGAGATATAATTGAGATTCTCAGTTAAATAATTCTCAACTGTGGGAATGGAGACATCAGTATGGTGATGTAGTTCTTTTATTATGTCAGGTGATATATTTAAAATGCAGATGTTCTTCCAAGCTTGTCATCTCTTCATTGTATCTGATGAACAAATCCAAAGCTTGGGTTAAACTAAAAGTAACTTTCCTTACCTGATCATACTAATCAGTAATTTGAGAGAAAAGGATCAAGTGAGAAATTCATTATGTTCTATTGGAATAAAATTTATCCAAAAGCTAGCCTGTATTTGTTTCGGTAGCCTCTGTTAGGAAATTGGTTTTGTGTTTTTAGAAGCACCACATACACACGATGAGTGGTGAAGTACTGCCTTCAGTATGGAATGGATTTACTATTTTAATCTTTTCATGCTAGATAATTTATGAAGTTTATATTCTATTAAGATTTCTTGTAAGGAGTTCTTGCTCTGGAAAATACTTCTATTGGGTATGTCATTAGTTTTGATGTGACAAAACTACTTGTCTTGAATAATACAGTGTCTCTTATTTAAAAATGTTCGAAATATGCAATATGTCTTTTGGGATGAATAAATGGTAAAAATGACAAGAATAAATTTACAACACAACAGAAAGCTGATTTGTATTGTACATAGTCTTTCATTCAGCCAAAGTCCAAATTTCAGCACTCCACAACTTCTGAATAACCTGCTACACTCTGCTTTATTGCAATAGAAAGCAAGTTACTAGTTAATTAGATCAGTTAAAACTTATTTTAAAATTGGAATCTATTTACCTGCTTACTTTGTATAAGTGGGTTTTACAGCCCTCACAGTCCTATGACCTTTCCTCCTCTGTGTAATGTGGTAAAGCAGTGCTCCAGCAGGTCTGCATGCAACCCCAGGGAGAGATGGGCTGGAACACAGCATGTGAGTGCAACCTCGGTTTCTGCAAGGCTCCCGTGTTTTTTATAGTGACCAGACATCCTCAGGGTATCATTCACAGATCATCCTTTAAGAAAACCAACAATCCTACAGTCTGTAAATCAGATGCAGTTATAGAGCTGTGTTTCAGTGCTGACTCAGGAGAAGGACATTTGCAAAGTCATTTATGTAGTTTTCAGCAAGTTTGAACAGTTTGAGGAAGGGAACTCTCCTCCCTGTTGGCTGTGCAGTTTGGATCCACCCCAGGGTGAAGTGTAAGCAAGCATGGTTCCGTTCCAGGCTGTGGTTAAGTCCTGGTGAAAGAGTCTACGTAGCTTGCCCCTCTATTCTGTTTATCTGTTTAAAAAGTTAAAATCAGAGTTAACATTAAAACCTTCTACCAGATGCATTAGATGTTGGGGGGGGGGGGGGGGGGGGGGGAAGGTGTTAAACATGTATGACTAGCTGTCCTTCATGGAATTCTGTTGGTAGCACCTAATATCTACCAGTAACTTTGTCTCAGATTGCTGTCTCCTAAACTCTGGTGCAGAGCACTCTTCCTTTGTCTGAGGAGTCAAACACTGAATTAGTTTAGTTCCGAGTAATGCTATAGGTGAAAAGTGGTGATAAAGTTTGCTCATTTTTAAGGATTCAGTATCAATATTACAGGCTTGTTAGGTGTGATATTAAAGGTGTTTGGTTTTTCTATTGTATGTGTAGCAGTTGCAGTTGATTGACAGGTTTTCTGTTGCAGAACTTGACTGTAATCCAACTGTGGCTGGGCATTGTAATATACATTTATTGCTCAGTTTTTTCCACTTCATAATTATTGTGATGGCATGTAAGTGAAAACGTAGCCTGCAGCAACTTCACAGTGATTTTTAAATTGCACTTAGGTGCAGACTTGGGTTGGCCAGGTGTTGGTGTCTTTGTGCTACATGTTGCAGCAATAGTAGGTCCTTCTTTTGCAGACTTCTCTGAGTTGTAATTTTTTCCTTAGTTTTCAATACTTTTAAATTTAAAGGGCCCTCATCCATCTGTTTAAACAGTAAATTTGAAGTTCATGGTGCACCTGCAGAGTAGTATCTTGTTTATACATTCCTTAATTATGTTCCAGCCAGTAGAAAATTATGAACAATCTCCCTTATTATTACTTTACGTGGAAGACTGCTTTTGCAGTTAGTGAAGGTGTTCCTTAGCACATCCATGCCTCTGTTCAGGAGGAGACTTCATAGACAAGTAGCAAAAAAATCATTAGTGACTTACACTTGAAATGACTTCTCATTTCAAATCTAGAGAGGGTGGTAAAGAGTTATTTGCCCCAAACTGATGCTTCCCCCAGTAATTAAGAAACACACACTGGAATAATTCCAGCAGAATGGGATATTTCTTTGAGAACTGAATTGCTTTGTCATATGTGTGGAATGTTGCATCTGCTTGGAATGTGGGTCTGCTGGGCGTCTGTGCTACAGACTGCCCTTAGATGGGCGAGGAAATCCATCAGAAGCCTTTGATGCAGTGTATATCAAGACGGAAGATGAGACTACTGTACTGGCAAAGATCTTTCTCAACTGAGGCATCTCAGTTCTACTCATGCAGACGAACTCATGTAACAGCGGTGTTCATGTAATGTAAATGGTTTCTAGTTCCCATGAAATACATTTCACTGGAGAATATTAAAACATGGTAAGTTTTTTATTCTGAAATAAAGAATAATTGGGTGCTCAGTAATATTCTGCAGCTGTATGGGTTAACTTTATAATTTCTTAAACTGTAAGTAGGGCTTTAACTAGATCCTTCTGGCTCAGATACTTAAGCAGAAAACTTCTCTTTTCAGATTTTGAGCACATATTGGAGGTCTTCAGTCCTTTTGGTTGTCCCTTTGGTTGTCAAGATACTGTGAAAATACAAAGTTATAACTGTTTAATGTGAAGGTTGTTACCTGCAGCCTCTGAAGAGCAAGCTTGGAAAGCAGTCTGTCTTGATGAGTATTACTGTAGGTGCCCAGGGATCCAGGCAGGAACAGCCATCTCCAGTTGAGGAGAAAGAGGATGACGACTCTTGGTAGAGTCACGTTCTGTTAATGCTGGTTAGGGACACCAGTACTTCACCCTTCCTGGTTCTGACTAGTGAAGCTGAAAAAATCAGTAAAAAGAGGACCCTTGAAATGTGAAAAAGGGAAAGCCAGTCCTTCAGAGGTCTGTGGCTACCCAGATGGTGTACGCAGGTAGCTTACCTGTTCAAATACAGCTCAAGCTAAGCGCTGCATTTATGGAGGTCTTGGAGTCTTGGACTGGTTTCCTAGGTTGTAGCTGTTGCTGTTTGAACATTTCCCCATCAGTGAGAAGTGCTGTCTTGCTCTTGCATACTATAGTCTACTTTGTGGGGCTGGCTTTCAGTGGAGTCCAGCATTTATGTTAAGTGTATTTATGCAACTCCTATTTTACAAGTACATGTTCAGTGAGCTAGCAAAGCCGTGTGTTTGCCCGGCTTCTTGAATCAAGTGAGCACTGGCAAAAACAACTTGGTATAGCAGAGCATTGCATAAAACTCACCTATGCACTCTCTTAGCAGAATGAAGCTTTGTGCTTCTCAATACAGTTTTAATGGGGTAGGTTCAGGTAGAACTAAAACTATTTCAAGCTTTTAAAATTCAGCATGCTGAAAAGGTGAAGTTTAGATATGTGGCATTTGCTGTGCACACAGGCCTCCATTGAGGCATCTCTTAGTTTACAAGAGGGAGTTTGAAAAGCTCCCTAAATATAATGGCTGCCTCCCAGTAACTTCTAAACTGTCATTGAAGCTGGAAGGGATTTTTTTTTCTTTTGTTTCTGTGCTGCCTTCCTTATTGCATGCAAAACTGACTCTCTTAAGCAAGGAGATTCTACTAAGAGTTTGAGATGTCAAAAGACAAATTTCAAATAAATTTCACTACACCTTTCATGATGGAAAATACTTCCCCTACAGCTTTCTGGAATGAGTCTTTGCTGGTAGTTGTGGCTTCTGTTTTTCTTCAGATATGTCAGGCTATTTTTGCTGAAATAAGTTACTTGTCATCTCCAGTATGTAAAAGCCTTTGTATCTGTAGTTGTGTTGTCTCTGAATGTGTCACGCCAGCGGCCCTGTGCTGTGTGTGTGATTGTTTTGGTTTCATAGACAATAAGCTGCTGCCCTGGGAAGTGTGGCCTGGCCCCTGTCACAGTGGATGTCACGGGATGGCAGGAGCCTGCAGGAGGAAGTTCCAGGTGTCTCGAGAGGAAGGAAATGAGGGGAAACAGTATTTTGGGGAAAGTTACCACACAATACAAAGGAGAGGCTTGGGGTTGGGGGGGCACCAGGAAGGGAAGGTCAAAGTGAGCAGATCTGAGAAGGATGGGGGTGTTCCTGGGTTTTACCTCAGAGAAGAAAAGTATTTTTCAGGCCCTGAGGGAGCATCCCCATCTCCTCTGTCCCTTCCTGCTGCCTCTCGCCCTCAGCCAGCGTGGAGGTGGGTAGCCTCTGTGCAGGGAGGAGCTGGCCCTGTATGGCTTGGGATGCAGTGAAGTGGAAGGTGCTGTTTAATGCCCTGTGAAAGAGAGGGGCCTTAGAGACAACATCTGCGTTCCTGCCCTGTGCCTGAACCTCATGGGAAGCCTACTCCATTCTTTTCCCGTTCCTGGCATTGACCTGCGGGTTCGCTGTGACCCGAGGCTTCCTCTTGCCAGTGTGAGGCCAGCACCTTCCATCACTGCGTGAGAGCTGGGCCTGTGGGCTTCCCTCCTTCCCAGTGCAGAAGACTTCTGCTTTTTGCAAAAACATGGAGATGATGTGGAGCTTTGCTTGCAGCATTAAGCAGATGAACAGTCAAGTAGCTGCCAGTTACGTCCAGGTTTAATTAGAGACACCCTTCTGAGGTCCCCAGGAAGCAAAGACTTTTGTCATGGCAATCACTGCTGCAGGAAATTTTTGGGTGAGATTTGGTGGAGATCATCTTGCAGAGTACAGATGTGTATGCTGCCGTGGTGGCACAGTGCCATTGCAGGTGTGAGCACAGCCCTTGGTAACAGCAGCTCTACTGGTCAAAGTGCCAGAACTTGTCGTAGGGCACAATGAAGGACGGATCTGTGCCTGACTACGTCAGGAGAAGGTAAGATCTGTGGACCTCTTCTGCAGTAGGAAGAATGATGTTGATGTCAGCACGTCCTCTGCGTAGTCTTAGTATTGCTTTGGTTAAATTGTGTATTATGAGTGCGATGCCTTTGACGCATCTGTCGTTTCATTCATTGCCTCATCCGTGCAGCTTTGCTTAAGCCATCCCTATGGCTAAGATAGACAAAGATTCTTTTGAAAATTCAAAGAATCTTTGTTCTAGTTTTGTTTTGTCTAATTCTCTCTTGTATATAACAATGTACATAATATATATGGAAAAAATTATCTTCACTTAAATGTTTTCTTCTCTATACATAGGCAAGTGGAAAATGCTTCACAGATACTTCCTACAATCCCACAGATTCAGACAATGCAGTTCACAGTACTGTTTTAATCTGTGTTTCATGTTAAATAAAATGAGAGAGTTTGTTAATTTTACCAGAAGCAGATGTCAAGTATAGCAGCCTCAAAGCAAAAATCCCCCACAAACCAACAAAGCCCCCCAAGACAAAAGAGAAAAAAATTTAGGCAGCCCTCAGTGTGTGGCCTAAATTCAGCAGTCCATTTGACTACGCAGCCCCCAGCTGCACTGCTAATTGGGCCCTGCTTTTCACCCTCCTAGCCCTTGGGATTGTGTACACTGCTCAGAAGGAACCCCCCATTACAAGGCACTATAATACTTAGTTGTTAGGACGATGTATCTCTGTGGGAAGAAAAATTCAGTTCACACCCTGTAAGTCCAAACTATAAGGTAAAAATAATCCCTTTCTATTCTCTCCTAAACAGAACTGCTCCTGGAAAGCAGAAACAAACCCTAGTAATTGCTCTATGTCCCTGGAGTCCTTAACAGAGCATCTGCAGACATGACAGGAACAAGACCTGCTACGGGATCCCTGCAGTTTTCAGCAATGGCAGAGATCAGTTCATGCATTACTCTTTAAGTGCTGTGTGTGAGCTCAGTGCTGTGGCATTACAAAGAAGATGACTTTATTTTCCTGCTGCAAGGAGGTTGAAATCTTAACATCCTGAACATATGGAAGGAGAGTTTTCTCTGACTGTCCAAAATCTCATAAAATGTAAGCTGGGGGGGAGAGGGGAGGCCACGTGCATGCTTGGTGTTCAAGAAAAAACTATTTGTGCTTAGCATAATGGCAATACTTTTCAGTTGCAGTTCTCCTATGTGGAAGTTTAATCTCCCTAATATGGACAGAGTGAGAGCAATGAGAACTACATCACTTCTAACTTAGACAGTTTTCTAAGAACAAAAGAAATGTGTCGAGTATGTGTTTTGGGTCACTTCTGCACCTTTTTCCTCTTTCTCTGTTTCTATTTATACTGTGGCCAGTTCTTACCCTCTCTGACCTGGTAAGAAAGTTAAAGTGGTTACTAAACTTTAAGAGGGAAGAAATTGGTTTCCTGGGTTTGATCTGAGCACTATTACCTTCTATTAATTTAAATAATGACATCATCTTTTATTGCAGAATGGGAACCTTAAACAGTTATGGGAGAGCAAATTTTAGGAACAGTGTCCTTACGAGTCATATGTGATTCATCTTCAAATATTTAAGAAAGATGCTATATACTGAGTGAAATCAGCTCTTTGAATCTGACTTTAGTCCATTTCAAACTGTTATTTATTAGCAAAAATTAATAACTTTTTTTTCTTTTAAACTGTGTGAAAATTGGTGCTTGCAGCCTGCTGGGGAGTGCTAGGTGAAGCACAAGCAGCTCTTTTGTCCTCTTCCAGCTTCCTCCAGAAATCTGCTTTTTCACTCCTCCAAAAGCCTTTTGTAAATGATGCCTGAACCATGAAGTAACAGTAATCGCTGTCTCATTTCTGGGATTCAATGTGTTAGTCATTCAGAGTGGTGGTGTTCATGGCACTCGTGAACTGCCAGTAAAGCGCTTGGTTTCCTACCAGAGAAGTTTACTGATGTCTATTAGAAAAATATCACCACATTCAAGTTCAGTCTCTTCTACATAACGCAGTGTGGAGGAAATGTGCATCCTTTTTGGCCAGAGCTGAAAAAGCAAAATGATACGCCACAGTATGGCTGTAGCTGCTGCCAAGGGTGAACATCTGCTCTACAGCTTGTTATTCAGCTTTATTCAGCTTTTAAAGACATCCTGTGAGCAGCCAGGAGCATGGCCTGGCAGAGTTCTTGCATTAGTGTTGTACCTGAATGGGAGATAACTTGCTCCGAAGGGGAAAGCTGCAGACTGGCAGGCTCTGCCTCTGTGCCAGTTGCACATTGGCAGCAACACACTGATCTGTACTGCTTGCTGGAGAGAGAAACCCTGTTTTCTCCTCACCTGGATTTTCTATGCCATATTTACTAAAAAGAATTGGTGCTGTAGTGAACTGCCATGAGGAAAATAGATGGATGCTTCCCATTTCCTAGCACCTGCCTTTGTGCAAGGACATGGTCTCAGTGTGCCTCTCTCCTCACTGTCAGTAAGCAACTTCATCTGTGCTAGCCATGCAAGGACAGAAGTCTGAAAGTTGTTTGGGTTTGTTTGAAAAAAAAAAAAAGGGGGGGGGGGGGGAAGGAAAAGTGTTAGTGGTTGTTTTCAGTGAGTTTGTTTTCAAACCTATGCTCGTGCCATGTGAACAGCCAGTGTTACAGTGCTCCTGGGGAGGACAGTGTTTGGAGTAAGGCTCATTCATCCTTAAGCCCCTTCCTTTATCTTTCTTCTTTCCTGAAGTCTGGGATAAAGCTCTTCTGCCACCTTCTCTGCCCCATCCTCAGGGCCCTTCCCTCCTCAACACAGGACTTTACTCAATGCTGTTAATGAGGAGCAGGAGCCCTGCCTGCTAGCTAACTGCAGCCAACTGTGCTAGCACACAAATGGGGGTGCTGTGGTCCTGATATCCTCCAGCTGTGTCCTAAGCCTGTGTACCTGGTGTCCTCTGAATTGTTTCTTCGCTAAAAGATGACAAATGTTGCATTATTCCAGAGGCAGAACAGTGTTTCCCAAACTTCTCTTGTGTAGTGGCTGTTGCCACTTCTCCCTGGCTTTAAGCCAGGGCTGGGTCAGCAAACTTCTGGGTCAGATTCCTGATTTCTCTCATCTGGTTGTTGCCTTTTCCCACTGCTTCTTTCAGTGCTGCCAAGCTGTCAGCTGGAGCAGGGGAAGTGCTCCTGAACTGACCCATCTGCCTGGTGCTTGGCCCTGTGAAGGGCTCCAGTGCTGCCAAGATGGTTTGGAGGAGGCCACCAACTTGCTTTTTATGGCTCTTGCCATATTTCACTTGCTCTAATGCCTGAGTCTCACACTAAAATCTGAGGAACAGTACATCTGAAGATGTTATGTCTTTTCAGTTCCCTGTGGGAGGAGTAACTCCCTGATGGCACTTCATGCCTTATTTTGAGCTTATCAAGTGTCTTCACCCTCATCCCAAAACAGCAGTTTTTATGAAAGCAGATGAGCCCACCTGGCATGGGGGCAGAAGTGAGATATTTTCGGGACATCTCACAAACATACATCAGCTCCTCACTGCGTCCAGGATTGTCAGCAGTGCCCTAAAACAAATCCTCCCCAAAGGGCTCAGAGTGCCCCTCCATTGGCATGGGTCTGCCCAGGGCTATGGGCTGATGTCCTCGATGACATATAGGGCAAGAAGCAGTTTTCATTCCTCCTGCTTTCGGGAAGGTGAGGAGATTTTGACCAGTTTTGGAGAGGCTGGCCCTCATTTGGAGAAGATTATGGGTGCCACCTTAACATGACAATTCTCAGGAGTACCATTGAGATACCATTTATCTAGAAGATTTGATGTGCCTGGTAACTTCAGGGATGTGTGTTTCTTCTGTGGTCTTACTAAGATCCTGGTTAGCCATCTGGAAATCTCATCCTGTGATTACTCCCGAATCTGGAAGACCTTTTGTAACTACTAATCCCAGAAACAGATTTTCCCTTCATCCTGTCTGTCAACACCGTCTTTAACTTATTTTTATGGGCTTCAGCACATGTTTGAAGCATCACTGCCTTAGAATATGGTGTATGTTTTCCGGACTACTTCAGTGTCCTTATATCTACATATAGCACTTCCTGAAGAAGGGCTATTTAGTGGGTATTTAGTAGGATCTTCTGTGTCCTTCAAAACTCAACACATCCCCATTTGCATATCTAGAACAGAAATCAACATGACTCAGCGTGCCATAAGCATGAAAACCTAGGAAATACTTTGCAATGCAATCTTCTGTTTCAACAGAATTGAGTAATATTTTCATTAATAAGATGTGATAAAGATTGTATTAAAAAGTACTGATCCAATTGAAGCAAGGGGGTTAAAGCAAAAAGAATATTCTAAGCTAACTGGTGCCATACTAGGCTCTTAAATTTTTGCCTTTTTTTTTTTTTTTTTTTGTCTCTTGTCCACTAGTTGTTGTTTACCCACCAAAACAACTTGCGTATGAAGTTTGCTGTATGTATCTTAACTGCTTTATGGAGGCATCAGGATATAGCAGGTGGGAATTGATCCCAAGTGGAGCAAAAGCTGTCTGATAGTGCCATCTGCACTGGGGTAGTTTAGGAGGGTCTGTGTTGTGATCTTGCCTTGAATCATGGCCCCATGTTCCTGCAAGAACATAAGGTCTCAGGCAGAGATTCAGAGAAACTCGCTGGCTGAGATCTGTAGGACATCTTCTCTGGGGCTGGAGCATGCCTACATGGTGGAGAGGGCAGGAAAGATGGTTTTGTGTGTGTGCAGTCTACAGTAGTGGGCTCATCAAGTCCACAGTGATTCCAGGCTTGTTGGCATGTGCTTCTTTGTAAGAGTGGGCCCTGGACTACATGTGCTTCTTGAGCCCATCCTTGTGCATTTGTAGAGCATCATGCAAAGTCACCCTCTACAAGTCAGGAGCAAAATAGGAAGAGCTCCTCCTTTTTCTCTCTTGTTAAGGAATAATTCTCAAGAAATGTAGAAATATTTCTTGAGAATGACAGAAGATCTTGACCTAATTGCTGCTCTAAATATATGCCTATGGCCACTGAAAGGCCCAGCAGGATATAAAGCCACCAGTTCTAGTTGTCGTTTTTGCCAGAACTTTCAAAGTGTTTCCGTAAATGCAGTAATCTTAAAACTAGTCCAAGAAAACACTCACACGATTACTTAGATATTCCAGTTATGCCACCAATATGGAAACTTAAATGATGATATTTTCCACAGGCAAGGCTTCCATCATTAGTTAAACACAATGGTCTTCTGCTTGCTTGCAGGGAAGATACAACCTCCTTTCCATGGTCCGAGAAATGGTTGCTGCTCATAAGCTGAGCCAAGAGTGATGACTGATGGACTAAGAAAATGGGACCATAACAGAGTCACCAAAGTCCTTTTTAGGCTTTAAATGTTTTTTTAATCATAGTCATAACCTTCTCTGTAAGAGAAGCTTTGTATAGACTAGCATTTTATTAAACACTTTGCTATTTTAGTATTTGAGATTACAGTTACCATCTTTATCAGTTGTGTATCATGTCCAAACTTTAAGTAGAGATAAAAGCTCATGTACCTCCATTGATTAAAAGCAAAATTAATCGGGCAGGACCCAATTCTATCCCCCAAATCTTAGTCTGTTCTTGAAAATGTAAGCAGTAGTTCACCTACTTCTGCCAGTCTGGCAACATGTAGTCTAGCAATGTGTTTATTTTGTTTGCAAGGCCATTGTGTAGGTTTCATCTGTGCATACTCTGAGCCACAGCTGGTCTGTTCCAGAGATTGTAACTATATAATATAATATATATTATAAAATTGAGAGGGATATGGGGTTTTTTTGGTTGGGTTGTTCGGGGGGTTTCTTGGTAAATGCAGTTATGCGGCCACCTTCTGAGACTTTTTCTGCTAGAATGACCTTGCAGTAGCACTTGCCCTTGCTGTCAAGCTGAGGTAGATTCATCCCTTGGCTGCTGAGCCCAGGAGAGCTGCAGCAGATGCTCCAGGTTCTGATCAGAAAGAATTCCTGGAACACCAGCCAGGGTCAGCAGAGACCTGTCGTACTTGAAGTGGTTTCAAGGACTACAGGAAGCGTGGTCAAAAATGAAGAGATCATTCAAGGATCATTTAGATGTAGAGAGTTCCTCCTGGTCAAGCAAATATCCTGCTGAGTTTCTCCTGGAAGAGATTTCATTCTGTAAGGCTGTATCTTTTCCAGATTACGAGGAATGGGATGCAAAGGACAGTTTCTATTTCTACAAACTTAGAAAGCATGTGGGCCTCAAACTCTTTTCCCAGTTGGAAAGTTTGCTGTTAAGAAAGGGAATTAGATTTTTATAAGCAATATTTAAGTGAAGTATTTGGCTAATTTTCCTGCTGTAAAGGTTTTAGGTCAAAGTCTAATTCACTGATGTGGAACTTGAATGAAAGGGATTAGGAGAGGAAGTAGGCTCTGAAGTTGGGAAGACTCTCTGGTTTCTTACCCACTAACCATTTTTTCCTATCCATCAAGTGTATATTTGACCTATGTTTCTAATTTAAGTGTTGTAGAGAAACTTATTCCGACATGCCTTCCTTTGCTCTTTTTCTGCCCATTGTCATTGGCTCTGCTCTGGGTGTGTTTGATTTTGCTCTTTCAGGAAGGGATCCTGATCTTTCCATATTTGGGGAAGTTTCTGGACATGACATTGTTGTACAGATGCTGTGAATTTATACATTTATTCCATTAGGTTAGAGAATGGAAAATGGGTTGTTTATTATTCTTATAACTCATTAAAAATATTTGTTAAAATAGTGCCCTGTTCACAATGGGATATTCTGCAGTAACATAGGTGCTGGGGGAAGCCGTAGCCAATACCTTCATTTTGTTGCTACGTGTATTTGCATAGGTGTGTGTGTTTCATTCAGGATTCCTACAGGTATCACTTTGGGAATCCATCTGAAAACCTTTTTTCTGGCAGTAAGGTCAGTCTCCCTCTGTGTCTCTCCTTGCAAACTCCCTGTTGTGTGTGGCCCCCCAACTCCTGGCAGGTCCTGCTATCCACCACCTCTACTCTCTCCCAGCCTCCAAAACCTCCCTTTTCCCCCTTGTCGGTACTCTAATTGCTAGGTCTTAGAGACCTGGCAGTTATCAGTCTAACGTCACTTACCGTGTCCTGTAGTATCATGAAAGGTGGTTGTGAGTGCTTTTCCTAGCTGTGTTCATAAAACAGCTACAAAAAGAGACTATCAGAGGAGACAGGTCTGCATCCTGCTCTGGCTCTGTTACTGTGGAGCTGTGATGGATTTACTGCTTTCATAAATGCAGCAAACAGCATTGCCAAACCCAGCGGTTTATCTCGGGCCACCCATGTGCTATGCAAAAAATAGCTCATCCTTGGAGAAAAGAATGAGGTGGGGTTTTTTCCCTGAGTTTGCAGTAATTACTTTGGGAATAATTACGTTGCTCAAAAGGAAGAGAGCTGCTTTTTGTTTTGTGAAAAAATGGAGATAAGAACAAGGGAAGGTTAAATGCGACAAGTCCTCAGGCTGGTTGCAGGGTTGGGCAGTGAGGGCGGGCAGGCAGCAGTGGGGCTCCAGCCCTGCCCATGCTCTGGAGAGGAGGGGAGTGCATTGGTGGTGAGCCAGGTTCACCTTGGGACCAGTAATTAGTCAGGTGGGAGTTTCCCAGTAAATTCAGGGTGTCCTGGGAGGTCATCAAATAGGGAGAAAACAAGGGGCTTGGCAGTGCAGGGGATCTCATCATTTTTCTCCTATTTTTTACCATGTAATTCATGCTTTGCTCTGTAAAGCACTGTGATATAGTTTGTATACATTATGTAAAATAAGTTGTATTCTATTATATTGAAGAAATATGAATATAAAATAAAGTCAAAGGATGGAGTAAAGTAGCTGTGTGGTAACTGGACCCCTGGTTGCACTGGTTGTCCCATTCCCCAAGGCTGCAAAGCCTCTGGGGCAAAGAGTGCAGTTGCAGATCTTTGCCATCCTTGGAATGATTTAGGAGTTTTCCACGTATGATGTTAAATACAGCCTGCCCTGGATGAAAATGGAAGCACAGATCAAACTGTTGTACATTGCTCACCAGTAGAGCCTGTCTGCGAGATCTCAGGTTTTCCTACTGTTTGTGACACTGTGCAGCTCTTGTGTCTTGGGAGTTTTAAGAAACAATTTTTAACTGTGCTTCAGTTTTTTGAGGCTGGAAAAGCTCTGTTATTGCTCCAGGCACAACAGATATGTGGGCCCTTTAGGGGTAGTACATGTTGGTAATGGGACAGCATGTGGCAATTCAATGTAGGGAAAGCAAAACCCCAAATCTCCAGGGTTTGTACGGGGGTGAGGATGGCTACGAGTACTTCAGGTAGGCAACTTGCTGTTGCAGAAGGTAGAGTCTGCCAAAAAATGCCAAGGTGAATCTTTTATGGGAGCAAAGATGTCGTTGTGAGCTGCTGGACCACAGGACGAGACCCTGCTTCTGAATTTCATCCCTGAGATGTGAGTTGCAGCCCAAACCCCCATCACCCAGCATGTGTTGCAGGAGACCTGGCCTCCAAGGGCAGTCAGGAGGAAGAGCCATAAATCCCAGCGGCTCCCGAGCACGGCTGCGGGGCCGGAGGAGTCGGATGTTTTGCTCTGCAACGGCTGCCAAGGAGGTCGGTGCGGAGGGGCTTCCAGCACAAATCCTTCTGCTCTGTGGGAATTTCCCCCTTGAGCGACTGCTGCGCTTTTTAACCAGAAGATTAATGGAAGGGGGCCGTGGAAAGGGCCAGAGTGCCGGGTATTAGTTCATTAGTCTCCGAGCAAGCATGCAGCCGGTGAGTCACCAGCACCGCTTCCTGCACGCTGACGCCGTGCCTGGAGCTCTCCCAGCGCCGGCGACCCGGCCCAGCCCTGGGAAGGCTGGGAACTCGCAGGACCAGATCACTGCAGGCTGTTAATGCTATAAAATAAAAACTAATCTAGATTAATTACACTGCACATGTTATTCATCTATAGTCCTGCTCCTTGGCCTCTTTCCTTCCCAGCACAGCTCCATGTTGTTTTCTGTTCTTCTCTTAAGGGGTCCTTGACTCCTTCTGGGTTTCACCATTTCTCCCAAGGGTTGGGAAGAAGGTGCCTGCTGCTGGTAGCAGTGTGCCTCCTCTGCCCATTCTGCTGGGGCAGACCTCTATCAGTGTATGTGGAGACATAAATTAGCTGGTCAGAGCTGTCAGTTGGCTTTGATGTGTCACCAGCCACAGCAAGGGCTTGTGAGGCCTGTGAAGTGCTGTGGTACAGCAGGACGGGTGGCTGGAAGGGCTTCTGCTCTCTTGCCACCAGCAGCGATAGTTGTGCGCAGGGATGCATGCAGGGTGTGTCTGCTTCCGTGGTTTTACAAAAAATCACTACTCCATCCTACAGAAACCAGTTGAAAACTAAATTCCACCATGCAGGGAACCAGCCTGTAGCTGCCAATACCTCTTACTCAGAAACAGAATGTTGTGTCAAACCAGTTGTCTTTCTCCCATAAAAGCAGTGTTGCTAGTGTGCAAACTCGTGTGTTGTCACGGGCCTTCGCAGTCCCAGCTGCAGCGCTCTGGGGTGAGCCAGCCCTTCGCTGTGCTGCCAGGGCTGGGAGGGAGAGCGGGAGAGCTGGAGCAAAACACATATTTACACCTGTGGTGCTGCCCCGTGGCCAGGGAAGAGAAACCCCAACCACAGGTTCAGGGCTGGGGGCATCCCAGGTGGCCCCTCCAGCTCAGCCCCCACGCGGGGGGGGGTCCCAGCACACTGTTTAGCAGCGGGTGGGGGGAGGTTGTGCTCAGAGGGACCCACAGCAGCTGTGACTGAGCTGTATCACCTGCCTGTGCTGCAGCAGAAAGCTGTTGCCTGTCCTGCTTGCAAGCAGTGCTCAGCTCTAGCAAATTTATTGTTACGATAGGCACTAGGAAATGACAAGGTGTCAACTCAACAGATAAGCGTGTAGGATAAGGTCTGACTGCTGTCTGGAGCTTGTGGCAACGTTCCCAGTGATTGAGTGGGAGAAGCACCAAGACCCTGATCTCCTGAGATGATGAAGAGCCAAGACTTGCTAAGTCTGGACAAAATAAGCCGTACTTTTGTTTAGCTGTGAGTTGTTTCAGGCAAGAAGAGATTTTTGAAAGGATTTTTTGTACCTCACAGAGGATTGTTGCACTTTCATGTGATGCCAGGGAATCAGTGGAGGCTCTGGTGGGGTTCCAGCGTGAAGTGCCTGGAGGACCCCAGCCTCCACAGGAGCAGTGGTGGCTTATGGGCATCATCCATGTCTTTTCCAAAATGCTGTGTACTATTTTTGGCTGAGGTGACTTCCAGCAGGTGTTTTTAAATGTGGCCCATTGATTCTTTTTCCAGCCTTTGTTTTTCTGAGCTCTTCACCTGTTTGAGCACTGCTGCCACAGGGGAGCACACCAGCAAGGTTGAACCACTGAGCTGGAACTTTTTTCTTTTTCTGATATTTTTTTCGAACAACTGCAGTTTTAAATGACATGTTTATAGATATGGACCTTATTTTCAAAACAAAGGACACCACTAACTTTGTAAACAGCTGTTACTAAAGAAAGCCCAGAGTAGAGACCTTTCACATCCATAACTCTGACTGTGTCCCTGCAAAAGCAGGAGTTGGTGCAGAGGACTTTGTTCTTGGGGTACGTACAGGAGAGGCTCATGAGCTCGAGCAGTCACTTGACCTGAAACTGGTGAAAATGCTGAACCCCTGGAGAGGGAAGGACCCCCTCGGGAGAAGCCCCCGGGGACCCCCTTAGCAGGGAAGGGGGTCCCCAGGAGAGGAGCTGACAGTGCTGGTGGTGGCTGGGGTGGCGAGAGCCAGCATGGGATGGCCGCATGGTGCTGGGTATCTTTGCATGACCTGGTGCTGGGGATGTTCCCTGGCACCAGTTGCAGAGGAGGTCTCCACTCCTGGTCCCTGTATGGGGTCAAACTCTTCCACCAACTCAGTCATTCCCAGCACCACTCTTCCTCAAGAAAGCATGCAATTCCTTAAATGGTTTAAATACTGTAATTTGGGGAATCTGCATGTGGTCTTTGCAAAACAGACCCTGTCAGCACCTGAACCCCTTCACACTGTGCCTGTTCCCCAGCAAAAACCAGCCTTGTCTGCCCATGCCAGGAGGTCACGGATGCGCCTGGCCTGTACCAGCAAAAATAACAACACGTGTGCAGGTATATTTTCAGTGGCGCTTTGTGCGTCTGCTTTAAATTGCTTTAAATTATAGCAAGGGGTCAGCTATGTTCAAGTGGGCTCAGAGGTGAGACTGAAGAAATGAGGCTTAAAATTCAAAGCAGTCCAACCTGCCCCACTATGGCATAACTGTCTGAGTAACTTGCTGGCATTGAGCCATCGCCCTGACTCCTGGGAGAGATGCTTTAAAAGCTCCTCACATGGGCAGTTCAAATGATGTGCACATGGGGGAAAAGAAAATAGTGTTTAATTGAAGTGCTGCAAATGTATATATGTTTTTAGGATAAACAAAACAGATTGGGCAAATATTTATTTCTGCCCCTACTGCTACAAAGCAAACTTTCCCAGAGCTTTTGACTGAGATAATCTGTTTTTTAGCCGCGATGGTGAATTTGTAATGACAAGTTTTCATTTTGAATGTTTCAGGATTTCCTGATTGGTTCTCAGGCAATTATTTTGATTAACAGTGAGGTTTTCAGACCAACTTGAAAGGGTCTCAGAGGCTTAGGAAGAACCTGGCGCTCTGTCACTCCTCTCTCACTGGGATTATTTTCCACAGCTTTCTAACACTTGAATCAAATTCTTTCGAAATCAAAGAAAACTGCATCTTAGAAATAGTTCATATCTCCACCCCTTCTGAGAAGGATTTCTTTAAGTTTAGCAAAATGCTTGTTCCCATATATTAAAAAAAGAAAAACGTATGGCTGTAATAAGAATGAAAAAACCAACATACCTTATTTTAATGAAAAGGTGTATTTTTAACAAAAAGATGAATGCTTTAGATGGTCATTTCTGTGTGAAGGCAACATCTGAAAAGAGATGAGAAATGTTGAGGGTGTTTCTGATTAACAAGCAAATGAGATCCCAACTAGGAACCTGGATGTTTCTCTTTCAGTTATGAACATAGGGAGGTGGCATAAGAAATGAGAAAAAAATCCATTAATGTTGTTTGCTCAGATTTCATTGTTCTATTCTTATAATTTCTATTTTTTACCCTTTTTTTCTTTAAGATGATGTGGAAATCTCAGACTAATTTTAGAATTTACACACCAGCAGATCCCCACTGCACTGCTTGTCTCTGTACCCCAGCCAATGGCATCTTTCTGCAGATGGGAATAGTCCTCTGAAGCTCCTGCTCCCCCCACAAAATGCACAAAGGCACGTAACTGTAAGCAAAAGCAGTGTATAATGTGCTTGGACCTAGGCAAGGTCCAAATCAGCTGGGACCACACCTCCTGTGTGTGTCCCCCCCCCAAACACCCACTGCCCACTGGGCTCCTCCTCATGGGGAGCTTCTGCTCACAAGAGATGCATGTGGAGGTAACCCAATCTCTCTGCCTTCAGCTTGAGCAGTCACCAGCATTTAATGGAACTGCTTAATTAACATCAGCAAGGGCTAAGCCGGGGTGTCCTGGGTGCTGGAGCTGCCTTGTGCGGGTGCCGGGCGGAGGGCAGGGTCCCACAGGGTGGCTGGCACAGCTCCACACTGCCCACCCCGACACCTTTCCTGGCCACTGGCATCTCCATCCCTCGCCTAACTGGGGGGGAAGGTGGAAGGTCGCTCTCAACCATGTGAGCCTAAGCGTCTGTGCTCCAACGCTGTGAGATGACTGCTGGAACAGGTCCTGCGTTCACTATTCATGTCCTAGATTAATTTGTCACCTTATAATAGTTTAAATATAACAGTGGATTTAAGCATCATAGTGGCAGAACCCCATAAGGACTGAGAAGGGTGGATTTGATACAAGCCGAGAAGTCTGTAAATGAAAAAAAAAAACCCAAACAAAACAGTTTTAGCTTTCTGTGAAAGTGAAGCTTTCTGAGTTCAAGCAATTACACAACCAAACTATCCAAGTTTAGCAAACATATTAACTAAAGGTAAGTACATTTAGCGGTGTATTTTCTTTCACACCGCGGGAAGTGGAAACATAAGCTGTGCGTCTGATGTGATCTCTGTACAGATGGGTTTGAAACGCTGGCTCCGTTCTGAAACATCATTACTTTTACAGTGGACTTTTAAAAAGTATATTATTGTGCTAATATTATGTGTATGTATTTTAAAAGTAATTTCCCTGGACTCCAATAAAATGTTCTAACAGAGTTTTGTTCTCTAAACAATTTTAAGTTGTGTTTCGCCTTTTGGGGTGTACTTTTGGCCCCCAGGCAACGCAGAAGAAAAATTGCTGGCTAAGTAACACCAGATGCAGGAGAGACTGCTGGCCACTAGAGAGCTCCCAGATGAGAAGACTTTTCAGGCTGAAATACAAATATGTTTTGTAATGAAAGCAGAACCCTCTTTTGCTTTAGGACACAGGGACCAGCCATGAAACAGAGAAAGGTTTCTTGCTTGTGCTACAGCAAGAGGCATCGTTATCTGTAATTACATTTTTCATAGTTGAAATCAAAAGCCCCAAAGCTGCCCTCCTTCCAGAGAAGGTTTGAAAAATTCTCTTAAATATTGTGCTTTGAGTCAAGTCACATAGCAGGGCTGATCTCAGGGATGAATGAAAAGCTGCTGCAGCCCTTTGATAAGGGTGTCTGCGCAGGGATTATATGTTGGCTGTCGTCTCGTGTGCTGTCGACGGCGAAGCCCTTGGGGATGCCGTGTGTCACCTGGAATTACAGTGCTTCAGTCAGAACCTCCTGCTTTGGGGAAAAGGGGTAGGGAGAAACCTTTCCCCTCCCTTGCTCAGGCTCCTCTTTCATCGAGGCTCCTATTTATTGGGGACAAAAGTCACCATTTGAGTAACTCGGGGTGCCTGGGTGCTCGAGGGGACTGGCCATGGCATGCACTGATGCTCCTTTGGGAATCACCTAGGCAGGAAGAGATGCTGATGAGTGTGTCCACCCTGCGGGGCTGGCTGAGGCTCGTGTTATTTGTAGAGGCTAAAATGCACTGGATTCATTCAAGGGTCCAGGCAAAGCCTGTGGCCTGGGGAGCTCGCAAATGAAACCCAGACACAGGGTATGGGGTGGGATGGGCTGGTGTTGGAGACATGAGTTGCAGGAGTCCTGTGTTTTTCATTTGCTCTGAGCACTTGAGCAGCAGCAAGGAGGACCCACGCAGACTCCTGCAGATGTGTGGGCTGATGCACTGGAAAGGATGCGGCGGTTTAACAGGGATGGGCAGCAGCCGGGCTCACACAGCGAGTGTCTACAAACTTACACTTGCATCGGGTCTACAAAAAACCCTCCACCACAGCTTGGCCCTGTTACCTTCCTGCCAGCCCCATGAAATTCTCCTGTCCCTGCCACGGGTGGCCTTCCCTGTGCTGACCTTCAGTCTGCTCACCCAGCACATCCTCCTGTGGCGGAGGCTGGTAAGGGTTCACCCCTGTCCCTTTTCTCTGACTGCCACCACAGCCAGGCAAGAGGGCAGCCCATGTTTCACAGCAACTCTGAGAGCAGGGTTTCATACCGAGCTATGATTTCATGCCTAACAAGTGGTATTTGAAGAAACCTTTATCAAGGTGAGACTTAGCTCAGTTTCCTGGGGGGCAGAAGCCTAAAAATTCCCATCTGGCAACTCTAAACAGTCTTGGTGATGCACATGTGGTAGCTAAAGGTGAGCATGAGCCTGCAGCAGGGGACAGGAAGCAGCACCTTGAAATACAGAAAGTGTTTCCATCTCTCAACAGTTGTACAGCAGAGAAGATGTCAGTCTTGACCTCCATGTTCCTCTTGCATGTCATGTAACTTTCATCCATCTTGCTGCAAATCACAGTATTTTCAGTTCCTGGTGACTGGCCCTACCATGTCCTATGCGTTATGGTAGTACCACGTGCAGGGGCTGGTGCTGGCACCCAGGGAGCTGGAAATCCAGTGGGCTGCGAGTTCCTTCTCCTCTTGCATGACCAAACATCCTTTCATCCTGGCCCCAGGAACTCTCTCTGATCAAAGCAGGAGGGAGGTGGTTGCCCAGGAATGGTCACAGCCAGGCTGGGTCTGGCTGGGGGCTCCTGACAGCAGGTCTGGGACTGGGATCTTCTAGGGCCACGTCCCAGTGTGCCCTCACAGATCTGGGTTTCTCTTCTGCCAGAAGTGATTTCCAGCCTCTGGAATTTCCCAGGGGCTTGGTGAGAAAGGGAAAAAAGTGTTGTCAAAGGTTTTCCCCTTCCCTTCCCTTCCCAAGTGTAAGCCCCCAGTGTCTCCGGCAGGGATCTGGCAGCCACAGGAATGCATGGGAATGCGGGAGCCTTTGGGATGGGGCTTTGAGGGGTGTAAATTGTTAAGAGGAAAGATCTCACCATCAGCTTCTCTGCAGCAAACTCACCCCCTAGTCTCAGAGCAACACTGCCCATGCCGATCCCCCACGTCCTGGTTCTGCTCAGGTGTGTGTCCTCGTTTTTGGCAGCCTGATGCAAGGGTGTGCTCAGCGTCCCCGGCGAGGGACGAGCGTGGTGCTGCAGCCAGCTCTGCTGATACTTCACCTTCCAGGGCGTGAAAGAGTTAAACTTTTCAGATGGAAAATGAACTGAAGATCAAACCAGCAGCCTGATGACCTCCCGCTGCTGGGACAGCAGCAGCTCCCCAGCTCCAGCCTGGCAGTTCCATCCATCGCTCGGCGGGGCCGGCGGGGAGCGGCAGCCGGTAGGTGCGAGGGGCAGCGTGGATGGTGGGGCAGCGGGTGTGTGCCCTCGGCTCCGGCGGGACCCCGGGGCTGGAGGGCGATGGCGGGCGTGATGGTCTGAGGGATGGAGGGAGTGCCGGGAGGGTTGTCCCTGACAGTTTCAGAAGAGGGATTGCTCAAAGCAAGCTTGTCCTAACAACACCCGAGGAAGTGTGATTTCTTGCCTTCTGGGACGCCCAGCTGGCAGATCCTGAGGCTTTGGGAACAACGTGGTTTTGTAATTGAACTCCTTGCATGCAGCGAGAGGATGTTGCGGGTTTATTTCTCTCTGATGAGGAAGGAATGATGGCCATATTCTATAATCCTGTCCTCTGATGATGGGCATCTATTTACCAATAAATGCAAAAAACATGGGATGTCAGTTTGCAGTTTCTGAACAATGAAAGATCTTCTTAGTATAAATGGAAATTTGGTTTTTTTTTTTTCCTTCAGCTGAAAATGTCATGTGGTCTGATTCTAAGTAATATCAGGCATAGCCTGTTGTGCTAAGTCTGTGCTGTCTCCCTGGCTCTTTGGTTTACTGAATAATAGCAAACACTGGTTCAAAGACACCATCATTGATTTGGATGTTTATTTTGCAGTAATGAAGTGGTGTAGTTTTACCTAAGGATTTGCTTAAACATTTATCTTAGCATTTACACTGTAAAATGTAATCATTTTACATAATAGTAATAATTCCTCTTGTTCAGAAATCAAGGCTGAAACAAAAGTCACAATCATTTCTGGTGAAGGAACAAGGATTACACTTTGTTCAAAGAAAAATGAGTAGAACCACATCCCTGTAAAATTAAAACCAAAGTAGTATATCTTTACCCTTGCCCCAAGAATAGCCTCAACAACCCTTACGGTATTCCCTGTTTTTCCTTAGCAAGAAACCAGAAAATATATTTCCCTAAAATCTGAGACTTTTTTTTTTAATTGAAATGATCCTGGCATGGTGTCCAAAGAAGGCTGCCAGGCGGATGGCAGCAAAGTGGTAGTTTCTAACCAGGCAAATGGAATTGCAGTCACTGTGTTTCAGAGTCGGAAAAGCTCAGATTGTTCTTTACTGGCCTCCCAGTTGCTACAATCCAATTACCACAAGGTACTTTCTGGCCAGAGATGAGGGTCTTGATTAAAGAAATGCAGATCTCCTGGTAACTGTGCTTGATTTATTCTTCCATATCACGGTGAACAAGTCAGTGTTATTCTCTGGAAGCATGAACTCTTCCAAATGCTAATGTGTGGGGAGAAAGAAAATAGCAATTTTTATTATCTTCTTCACAAGGGCCTGTAGGAATGTGCTTTGCAGGGAGTGCAGCCTGTGAGTCCTCCTGCCTTGGCCCCGGCACTTTTCCCAGGGGCTGCTGGCACAGTCCAGGACCCCTTCGCCAGCCAGCCGAAAACGGAACAGGGAAAGCAATAATTCAAGCAGGGGGAAAGGAGACTGTGAGATATGTTAAGAGAGGAGCTCTGAAAAGTCATTAGTAGAAATGCACTGGGGAGCCCTGCTCCTGAGGGCACCCCAGAAACAGCCTGTGGCTGCTCAGCAAGGCTGACGGGGGACTTGGGGACATCTCCCGGGACCAAGCAGCATCTGATGTGGGTTATATCAGATGGGTCCCTTGTGTTTTGTCTCTTCAGACAGCTGGGAAGGGGTGCTGGGTGCTACGGCTATTACCAAGCCGCTTGTTGGCTCAACGGCTTTCCACAACAGTGGGGTTTGTGCTTCAGACACCCCCACCTGCCCTCATTGTCCATAACTGAGGTCGCAGGGGAAAATGCCTGTAGGCATTGCAGATGGTAATGTGTCCAAGGGGAGCAGGACCTGCCCAGGCTGGTGGGCCTTATTCTGTAGGGACTTGATGCTACTCCCATTCAAGTGGATAATAAAACTCCCACTGATGTTTTTCATCTACTTACGACTTTCAATGGACTCACAATTACCACTGCAACCGTGGCCGGAGTGTGCGAGTGCGCGGGGGGTGCACAGTGCTGCAGTGCAGAGGAGTCTGCTGTATCCTGTTTTTGTAAAGGGCTTTTCCTCTTAGTAGTTGTAGTGAAAACAAACATGTGAGAGAACAATGGGATTTTTTTTTTCTGTTTTCCTCTACATTTTTAAATACAGAAAAAAAAAAGCTTATTAAAATTAAATAAAGTGTGTTAACAAAAAAGGGATACCTATATGTTAATGAGGAAAGTATGCATAACCGTGTGAACATGCAATCACAAGCACAAAGGTCATTTGCCTTCCCGATCTCAGCCTGTATTTTTGCAGTTGAAAGTCTATTCATTAAATACCTTGTGAAAACAGGGCACTGGTAAAGCAGAACAATGCCTGTGCCATAAAGCTGTTATCTGTAATAAAGGAGGGTCAGCTTCACACCCCAGAGAAACACCCTCGTACGCTGCTGCAGGACTTCACAGTCTTCTGAGTCGTCATCTCAGCAGGGAGCAAAGGGGAGTCTGCAGAAAAGATTTCCTTTCTTCGGATAAACCTGGAGGTATTTTATTTGTTGTGTCTAAAATATTTTGCAATAACCAAATAAGAATAATTATAGTTCCTATAAAAATTGAAGTAATAGTAAGATATTAATTCTTTCTAGGAGTAAAAATCAGGATCACTGTTCATAGGACAAGTTACCCCCAGGGAAACAGAGACTGTGAAATCAGGGATGAGGTACAATATAATAGACGGGACAGCCACCTAAAATTGTTCCTATTTAAATTATATGTGTTTTAGAGAAACATCTGATGTTGATTTTCCCATATGAGAGGTGGAAGATCTACTGTGATAGGTGGGTAAGGGGACAATTAGTTGTTCACATGGTCAAGTTGCTCCTGTTTGTAAATATATTTCCCTGGTACAGCTTTCTGCCAGTGAATCCTTTTCCCTCTGAGGAGAGAGGATCTCTCGCCTCTGACATTGCTCTTCCCTGTGCAGGTGCTGCAGATTGTTACCACCTCTGGCCTCAACCTTCTCAGCAGCAGATCGGGCTCCTGAAGACCTTCGCTGCAAGGTGGGTTTCTTGTGCTGTAGCCATCCTCCTAGCTGCTCTCCCTTTTCTCATCTTTTCTGAGTGGCAAATACCACACCTGGATGCAGGTTTCCAGTATGTTTATGTGGGATGAGGTTACTCATGCTGAAGTCCAATATTCTTCTGACCGAGAAATTTGCACTGAACCCAGGAAAGTATGAGATAAAATTTACTTTTAAAAGAGATCACATCCAGGGCTCTCTAGATATTACAGACTTAGGTTTGCTTTGTGTTTGGGTGTCACCAGTTTATTAATAAATAGTGTCTGCTTGTCACTGCTGCTGCCAGCGTGGCTGTGTGTGGGCATCAAGGTGGGGGCACCTTCCTGGCCCCATCAGTCAATGGGCAGCTGAGAAAGGCTGAGGATGTACTGGTGGGACCAGACTTCACCCCAGTGTGTTTTGTTTCTGTTGAGATCAAAGTGCTTTGTGAAATCAATATGAATTTGAAGAGATTATTTTAAGGGTGGGAAAAAGGAGTAAGGTGCAATAATGTCAAAATACTGCATTCAACATTATTTGGAGTGTAACATTTTGGATTTATTTTGAAACAGTGTATTCTTTCCAGAATTTGTTTGCTTTTATTCTGTTCTAACACATAATACAAAGTCAAGAAGAACAGTTCTGAAGTGCCTGAAATTGAGGGGAGCAGCTTTTTACCATCCTCCTCCTGAGAACTGTATACATCAGGGTTTTGGCTCCAACTCTTAGCAATGCTAAATTTAAAAATCCTTTCAAAATAGGGCTCAACCTTTCTCACAGCTCTCTTCATAAAAAGCTGAATGTTGAAGTGATAATGTTCACAACAAAGAACGCTTATTATAAACATTTAGTTTGTACTATATAAATTACACTCGGTCTTACAGTCACGTTATTGGTGACAGCTGATACAGCCTGCACCCTTCCCCTGTAACGCACCAGAATGAAGCAAATATACATCGTTGAGAAAAATTCCTTGTCTTTTGTCAAAGAGCCCAACTGCTGTCAGCAAACATATTGTGGGAATATGAATCTGGAAACAGACAGATCATTAGAGGGTGAGTTAAGGTTTTGTGATTTAATTCTAAACATGTTGAGTGAGGGATCTAGAGACGTGCAGTGCCAGGAAAACTGTGCACCAGAAGGTTTTTTTTTCTCTAATGAAAGCTGGTATTTTTATTGAATACAAAGTGCTTTGGGTGACAAAGATGGTTACATATGGAAAATATGAAGTTACGTTTGTTCTGGGGAATTATGAAGATCACTTGATTAGAAGTAACGTTGTGCTGATGCAAGTTTTACATTCTTTCCTTTGTGGAAATTATTCATCCATTTACAGAACTTTATTAACAAGGTACAATAATTTTCTCATGTTAAAAAGAGAATGTATATGGAGGACCTCTGCCTGCACAGAAAGCAGTGACCTGAGCTTCAGCACTCACATCTCTGGTTGGATTACATCTGTGCTTTGCCCTGTTGCAACTATATCAGTGTTGTGAAAATAAAATTACTTCCCTGTTCAGAGCATCCTTGGTGTGAAAAACCTGCACCAGGGTATCAGTGCTGCTCAGCCCACTCTGACTGCTGCAGCCACTTGGGCTGAGGACTGTCGGGAAGCCAGGGAGTCAGAGGAGCTCTATGGAAGTCTCCTGAGAGGACTTGGAAATCATCTGTGGAGTCCTGAGAGAGCCCTGCTGTTCCCAGCATTTTAGAGAAAAGCAGTCTGAAGTGGTGGGGCAGTGGGAATGTCCTAGAGTGAGGGAGTGAGGGAGGGAGGGATGGAGCCAGGCCCTGTCCCCCAGCGCAAGGCTCAGCATCCCCTGGGGTGGACTGAGAGCCTGTGACCAGGCTTGTGCCTCTTCTGGGATTTCATTCTTCAGCTGCATGTCAAAGGTCAT
Source organism: Athene noctua (assembly GCF_965140245.1). Taxonomy (NCBI): domain Eukaryota; kingdom Metazoa; phylum Chordata; class Aves; order Strigiformes; family Strigidae; genus Athene; species Athene noctua. The sequence continues at coordinate 14,301,944 of NC_134046.1, read as the reverse complement.
CCCCCCCTCCGTGTCTAGACACATCACTGTAGAACGGATATCCCGATCTGCCCCAGCCCCTGCTCTGCAGGGACTGTCACAAGGCAGTCTGTGTCCTTGTGTATTTTGGCAAATGCTGGAGCTTTGCTCTCTTAGGAAAAAGCTGCTTTGGTCTCTCCCCTTCCTATAGCCAGACAGCTACTGTCTTGGCCCTACAGCTATTCTCATGGTAGCCAGAGCTGCTCCATTGTGCTGAAGAGGAGAAGGCTGGGGTGCAGGAGCAGCAGGACATCTCCACCTCAGAGTGCACCACCAAGCCCACACAGACCTGGAAGTCTTCTAAGGCTGCTCCTCTGTCCGACACCTATCCCCAGAGCCCTTTCTTCAGGCAGTAGCAGCTCTGAATGCCTCTGCCTTTAATGGTTTCCTGCACGGTGCCACACTGATGAAAATTGAAAATCCCCTGAGGTGGTCAACCTTGTTCACCTGTTACTTCCCCTCCAACACTGCCCAAGCACATCCTGGGTTTCTCTAAAATCCAAGGATCTGCTTTCTGCGATGCTCTGAGGATGAGTATTCTGCCTGCAATGTTAATCTGAACACAAATAGGATATGAGAAGAGGAAGGAGAAAAGCATTAATTTCCTAAAGTCTTTGACAAGATAGCAAAACACTTCTCTCCTCAGAAGCAGAAAGATTCTTTTATTGGAGTAAATGCCCCCACAAAGCTGGCCACAGCCTCTTGAGCTGCTCGTGGCTGGAGACACCCTCCCTGGTGGGACGATGGAGCTCAAACTTGAAGGTGGCTTCAGCTGCTCCCACTGCTCATGATCCCTTCATGTGCCGGAATCTTTCCCTGTGCCGAGAGCTTCTCTTGCCCGTCCCTTCCTCTATGCCGTCTACAGTGCGGTCAGGCTTCCCATTATTTCAATACTGAGTTTTATATGCTGTTAATTTTATAGTGAAGCAGAGGTTGATCAATACTTTCTGCTATTTCCTGCCTTCTCTCACAATGCTGGTTCAAATTGTTATTAACAAACCAACTCCTTCCTCAATAAACCCCTGCCAGCTCTGTGAATCCAGCCCAGCACTCCGAGTAGTGGTTATGGGGGATGCATGGGATGCACGATGCTCATTGCAGGGTGAAGGAGCAGATTTTTGCTGACCTTCTTTTCTGCCTAGGAGAGAGCACCAGTGCAGGGGTAGGCTGCAAGAGCATAGGAGCACTGCCTGGAGATGTTGGGCTGTAGCGAGAAGACACCAGATGATAGTTTAAGAAATTCTGCCTGTCAGGATCTGAGGCTGCGTTCAGAAGTGGTAATGGCTAGGATAATGTGTTGTTTATTGTAACCAGGCATCTGCAGTGACCTTGAAGGTCTAGCTGTCTGACCGCCCTGCTACATGCATCTAAACCCCTGTTAAGAGTTTCGACCCCAAATTCAGCCTCCAAAGCCAAACGGTGATGGTATCCCATTCGCTTTTCATTTCTGTGTGGGCACTGTGCCCATGCAGTTATAACACAGCTGATTCTGATTTTCATATAGTTCATTGTTTACTTATGACTTACTATAAAGTTGAGCCTGTCTTATTTATGAGCAGCCATGAAGATATGGGATTTCATCCACTGGGTGATGACTCATTCATTGGGTTGGACTCTTTAGCTCCTAATACGTGACATATTTTGGACTGTTGGATGAACAGCATTTCTGCATGAGCCCAAATTAAATGCAGTGAATGGAAATAATTCTTTATTTGTTTTTAAAATCATGTTTGTAGCTGGTTTTGTGCTGGTTCAGCTCCCAGCTTGTTCCACCGATGTGCACAAGGGCAGGATGAGTGGCCATATGGCTACGGTGGAGAGGTGATGAACAGCATTTCAGGGTCAGGCGTCTAAACATGTCAGGGGTGACTTTGCTTTGTTTCTGTTGCACAAGGACAAGGTTTGCAGCATAGGAGCATTCACTTGTTTCTATGAGCTTTAATGACGGTAACATTTCTCGTGCTGCTGCAAACAATTTGAAAAACTAATTTGTAAAATCTCTCATAAAAATCTCATGTTCTTTCTGTAATAATAAAGCTTCTCGCCTGGAAAAAGAAATACAAATCTTCAGAAAGAGCAGCTCAGCAGGAGAGTACTTTAGCTGCTCTTGTCTCGGGCATGCTTTCCCCTCCCGTGGGTGCGTCATGCCCAGAAGGTTCAGCAGGAAGGATTCACGCACAGAAATATCGCCCCGGGTAACGCTCGGCTACGTAAGGAAAATGAAAAGTTTTTCGAAATTTTTTCGCCCTCCTCCTGCCCGCAGCTCTCTCGGGTGGGACAGGTACCATGGGAAATGTCGGAGTAACTTTGTGGCGAGGAGCGGCTGTCAGGGCTCACAAGTTTTGGCAGCCAGGAGCCCTGCCAGCAGAAATTTCTGCCTCCATGTCAGCGGTAACGCCGCTTCGCCGCGCTTCGGGCCGGCGGATGGCCGGGAGGCAGTGGCAGGGCGTGTGGGGGACTCGCCATGACATAACCGCATTCCTGCGGCATTAGCGGATATTCCCCGGCCGCGGCAGGGGCTGCGCATCCCCTGCCCTGCCTCCCACCCCACCGCGCGGGGCTCGGGGCGGGCCAGACACCCCTGCGCCTGCCGCGGGGCGAGGGCCTCCCCGCTGCGCCTTTGCGGGGATTTCCATCCGATTACACGCAGAACTCGTTTCGCCGGGGGCTGTGCGTGCTGCCCCGGGCGGGTGGGCTGCGCCGAGCGGGGCGAGGAGCGGCCGTGGGGGCCGCGTTGGTGCCCGCAGTGGCGGGGCCAGCCGGGGCCCCGCGGGGAGCGGCCCCCGCCGCGGGTGGGGCCGCGGGGCCGGCGGCGGTAGGTGGCAGCATTGTAAAATGTTTGCGGGGGGGAGGGCGCGGAGCGGGGGGGGGGCCGCGCTGCCCCCTGCCCGCCGCCGGCCCCAGGCACCGCACCCGGCCCGCGCCCTGCCCAGCGTCGCTCCGCAGGCTCGGTCCTGCGCGGGGCACCCACTCGTGGGGGCCCTCGCCTCGCCCCGTCCCGCCCGGCCGTGGCGGAGCGGCGGCCCGTGGCTCCAACTCTCAGACCATTTACAGGCCCTCATCCAGCCCTGGGTGGAAGCGCCCCCCGGGGCAGTGGCTGCCTTTTCCCTACGCCCCCCCCGCGCCCGCCCAGGCCGGCAGCCAAGCGGACTTTGTGCTAATCGGAGTTTCTAAGAGCTGTCAGAGGCGCTGGGGTTTGCCGGGAAGGGAAACTGAACTGCACCAGCCGCTGCTCTCCTGCCTTGAGCCTTCGAGGCTGGAGTACAACTGACGAAGCCATTTTCCAGTTGCACTTCACCAGTTTGCAACCACCTCATCACAGCCCCCTCCCCCCCTTTGCTACTGGAAACTTGCTGCTGTCAAGGAACCAGGGAGAGGAGTTCTGCTTTGCAGAAGGAAAATTTGCTGTTGCTGTGAGGACTACAGAAAACACAGCGGGCCAGGGCCTCCCCGGGTTTGCATGTGGCCGGGCACACCACCACCGAGGCTGGTGACGGAGCAGGAGGAAGGCTTCTGGGGGGCTGAACTGGCCTGTCACAGGGCAGGGCACAGCTCATCCGTCCGTGCAGAGCTCCCGGGCCCTGGGCTGTGGCTGCACTGCAGCACTACCCGTGCCAGCCGGCACCGGCAGCACCAGTGTCTTAACAGCTGGATTCGTGCTTTTCTTACAGGAGTGAAGGCTCTCGCTGCAGAGTCTTCCCAGCTACTGCTCCCAGAGAGATGTAGATAACGCAGGTGTGCTGGTGTGTGCCCCGCTCAGCCCAGTGGTTTAAAACAGAGTCATAGCAGGAGCTTGCCAGCCAGCAATATGGTGCCAAAAGGACCAAAGTCTGTGCAGAATGAGGGAAAAGTTTTACATATACAGTTCAACAAAAAGGAGATATATATCCAGAAGATCATTGCCAGAAGTGCAGAAAGTAGGAGAAGGGGGCTTCTTGTGGCTACGCCTGGCCCTGCTGATGTGTGCTGCAAACTGGGGGGGGGGGGGGGGGGGGGTGTTCTGGTCCCCAGAGGATCTGCTGCCACCTCCCTCCCCAGAGAGGCCAAAAGCAAACAAAAGCCATCAGAGGCACCTGGGTGGCCACTGGGGCAGCAGTGATAACCCAGAGCTTTGCACGGCTCCTGCAGCCCTGCCCAGGCACCAGTGGGATCTCTACTGCCAGCCCCTGCAGGGGTCCCCACAAAGCACAACTGGCCCCAGCTGGATTGCCTCCATCTTGCTGCAACCCACGTTATCACCATGGCTCGGAAGATAAAACCACTTACCTGAGGCTGTATCTTTATCTCACTATTCCCCCTCTTGTCTTCAACAAAACCATTGCAGCAATGGGGCAGCTGGGACTGAGGCACAGTGACCACCCTCAAAAAAGGTTCTCAGGTCAGGTGCCAGCCCTGCTCCCCTGTTACATTTTGCTCTTGTTCACTCAGATAAGCAGGACTGGCCTTGGTAGGGCTCTTTTTTCCCCGCCCTGTGTCACACCAGCCTCTGTTGGTGTTTTAACCTGTAGGGAAGCCACAACGTGTACAGCTTACAAAGAGAAGGTTCCTCGCTGGGAGCACCGTACCAGATGGTTGATGTGAAGTGCAGTGCCAACTACTGCAGTATGGATGAATTGCCCCTTGAAATACACCGTTCTTTGATTGAAAAGGATCTATTTTTACTTTTTGGTCCTTTTCAATCAGACAGTGTGTGACCAGGCTCATTCTTGATGTTATCTCCTCTTTCAGGTCTCTGACAGGCACACAAGGAGCAAGAGGCACCAGCTCCCTGGCTAGTGCCACCAGTACACCTTTCTGATGCCTTCTTCTCCCAGTAGCATACCTTTTATTGCCTTTTATTTTAGCTGGCAATTTTGGAGCTTCTTCACAAAATCCAGAAATCACATTGCGAGACAAGCAGGAACATGGGAATTGCAGGTTTTGCTCTGCAAGACAAGAGCAGAGCCAGTGTAGAACAGGGGTCCCCACAAGCAAATCTCACAGTTTTTGGGTAAAGTTTACACCCAGAAAAGCTCCTGGGAATAGGTGAGGCACAGACTGTGCTACGGGGATGCATCTGCTCAGCTTTCTTCCTGCTCTGTTTTCCCCTGCCTGGGGGCTCTGGTTTCTCTGAACAAAGCCCATGGCGACATCCCTAGACACCCAGCTCCCCAGTTCCTGCTGGGGGCTGTGCCAGCATGCACAGCCCAGGCTTTCCCCAGCTCCCGCCTTCCTCTCACCCACCCCCGGGGTGGCGTCGCCCATTATTTCCTGGGACAGAGGCAACACCCTGCCCTTTTCCCCCGAATGGTGCTTCTTTACACCCGCGCAACCCGCCTCCACCTTTCCTCCTTGCAGGGTGTTGCTGGGCTGAGCTCAGCCACGGGACATTGTTATGCTGCAATATATTAACAGCAGAACTGACTAACAACTCCACAAGGGGAACAGTGGCTTGAGGCTGGTGACGGCTGGCCAGGTCCAAGCACTTCCATCCTTTATTGTTCCTAATTCTCCCCCAAACCAATGTGATGCTGCCCACAGAGGCCTCTGCCATTCGTTCTAGTTCTGCAACATGTTTAAAAGGTTAGCTCCCTTTTAAGCAGAGAAATGCCCCCAAATATATGGCCTCACACATGCAACCGTTTATGGAGGAAGTTAAATACTCTAATGGCTTGTCTGGATCAAGACTAGGCTGCTGGCACTGCACCGGGCTGAGCGGTAGAACAGTGCATGGCCCCTGTGTCCTTATGCGCCAGCCAAGGCTTATCAGCCTGTGCAGGGGCTAATAAAGTAGCTTTCAAAATGAGTCAGTAGGCTTAAGGCTTCTTATGCAAGATTTCTGTCTGGGAATAGTTTTGTGAGAAATGTTTCAAAAAAAAGAAAGAGGAGTGACTTCAGCCTTTTGCAGAAAGCAAATCCACTTGAAGCATTTTTTTGGTTGATTATTCACCATCATGAGAACACTGCAATGGGGACAGGAGATATGAGCGCTGCGCAGCATCGTGCCTTTCTTCTGAAATAGCTGGGATGTGTGTGTTCTCACTCACTCGTTGCCCTGACATTCTCATCCGTGAGGCTGCCACAGCCCGGGGCGTGCACCAGGAGAGCTGAACGACCTCCCTCTTTGGCTGCACGTACGTCAACAGTTTTGTTTATGTCACACAGAAGGGCTTTGGTTTGTTTAAAAAATATACACTGTTCCCCTGGAAAGCGTTTCTTCCTACGCTTCATCCAGCTGTCCCAAGGAGGAGCTTGGCTGCTCCTCCATAGTCAAACACAACTATTCATCTGTACCCCAGGTTAAAATAACTCCCAAAGACTAACCAGGGAACACCTGAAATTGTGTGCAGTCCATAAACTCTGGCAGATGTGAGATGCTTTATTCTGATTTTACACCATCACTCCTGAGAACTCCAACTCATGGAGTAAAAGCACAAGAAAAGAAGCTCAAACCCTGAGAAAAGTGGGCATACCATCTCAGGAAGACAGCCCTGGTTACTCTGAATGCAAACAAGCAGTAGGTAAAGCTGGGAGTAAGCACTGAAAATGTCTAATGAGTCCTGTGCCTGCGGTATCTGATACGGGCAGGAAGCTGTGATTAGCTGCACACTGGAGCATTGTGTGGTTTTGTATAGGGTCTGACTTCCCAGGTCATGAAATCAGATCCTGAGTTATTTTAAAAATGAGTTGCTATTTCAAATTATTTTTCAACTTTGTGTTTGATATGTCAAGTCACATTTATTTGGGTAAGCTGTGTTTCGCTCGGACACCCACAGCGTGGCCAGCGCAGCATTCCTGGTGCTCGGTGGGGGTTCTGGCTGAGAGCAGACACTGCCATGGGGATGTTTGCACTGCCAGGCATTGTCCTCAGGTACCAGCACAATTTTTATTTGGTTTTTGCAAAGAAAGAGGTGCCTATCCATGGCTGTGAGTATACATTTTTTCACTTAAAACCATCTTCACGAATTAGAAGTAAACTTAAACACCCTGCAGCAGTTTAGCAATTAGAAAAACAGATGAACCTAGAAAAAAATACACAAACTTTGCAGCACTTCCATAGGAACAAGCAGCAAGGGTATTTTGGACAAAGAAACGAGGTGAATTCCTCCATGAGACACACTCTCAGGGAATCCCCTGTCCTTGCTCTTCCAGTATGTGCTAAATGGGTCCCAGTTTGGTTGCATCCCCTGGTTTCAGCTGCCACAGGATAGCAAAAAGCATGAGCAGCCTTGCTCTTCGGCCATTTACAGCCTGTGTCAAAACCAGAACTTTAATTTCCAGCTGTGAGTCTCCCTGGGACCCAAAGCAAGAGCAGCACTGTAAGTTCTGTCAAAGCACTGTGTTTGCCAGATGGATGGCTGCTTTTGGCACCAGTTTCAGCTTCTGGATACATATATAATGCAGCAGGACCTCTATGTACAGATGAAAAATCATAGTCTTCCAGACACAGAGAGATGAAAATAATGCCCCAGACACAACTGCTACTACAAGCAACTGTTGCCTAAATAGACTTTCAAATTATAAATTTCGATACAAATTCCATGATGACTCTTATATTTTTCAGCATATTTCTAGACATTTCTCTGCCTAAAGACTTCCCTCTGTCCAATTTGGACTGAACTGTGCTGTGTGCTCTCATATTGCTGTCTTCCCTGGAAAACAGCAGTAGGAGGAGAAGGAATATGGAAAAACTCAGAACAAGTTGTATCAAATGTCCTAGCCAATATTTGTATAATGCAGAACTTCTTTGCCTTCCATAGAGCTGCTGAATAAGGAAAATGCAATCCATGATGCAATCCATTTAATTCATGCTTTGACTTGAACAACTTGTCTCGGTTTTGCTTCGCTTGGTAGAGATCATGGTAACGAAAGGAGAGGCTTAATGACTACTTCATCAATTGAGAAGAAACACTTCTATTGTCTTTTAAAACCCAGTAAATGGCATACCGGCTGAATAAAATGTGCGGTGTGTCCGGAAACCTTTGATGCAGGAGGTTGGGTGCTGCTCCCGGGGCCCTGGCTGTGAGTGCTGAGCCAGGATCAGTGCTGCTGGCTGTGTGGCAACACCATTTATGGTCACTTAGTCATGAAATCCCATCAAGTTACGGTGTCTGTGGCTTCTGAAAAACCAAACCTCTAACTGCTTTGAGCTTCAGCTTCTCTATCTTTAACATTACTGGCTGAGTGCTGGATTAGCGGATGAGTCTCCCTGCGGCGCTGCAAGGATTAGCAGCATCTGCACAGTGTTTTGAATATTATTTTGAAGCATTTGTTGCCCGTGGCTTTTATTGCAATGCACAATGCTGTTCTATGTTTGGGTAAGGCTATTATGTGCCAAAAACTTACGAATATTTAAAATTTCCCAGTAAATTTCTAAAGCTACCTAGGTGCTACAGCCCATGGCCCAGTTACTCCTTTTCCAAGCCATTGGCCTGACAACTCCCAGGCTTCGACCACCCTGGGGGTACAAACCCTCAGGGTTTTGCAGATTTGACAGAAGCCTTTGGAAAGGAGGGAGGCATCTTGCTAGCTTTTCACCACATGTTTCTGCTGAGATATGATGCATCTTCAAAGTCATTTGTGTAGGGTTAGTTGTAGTGTGGGAAAAAATACATGAGTGCTCCTCATGTATTAGCAGCGCCACTGAAGTCTTTAAGAGATGATGTTTCTAGTTGCACAGATCCTCAGAGAGGTGATAACTGAACCGCAGTCTGCCAGTGGTAGAGGAAAGCCCTTCCACCTGCAAAGACACAGCCCTGAATGCTTGGCCACAGCTAATTCCTGCTCTAAGCAAACTATTAATATAATCGGAATATTAATTCCAATTCTTGTCCCCTTACAATCAAAGCAAGCTGTTCCTAAATAATGTGTCAATCGGAGAGCACACACAGTGTCCCAAATGGCTGGGGTCTCTCATAAATAGCCCATGATTTGGAGGAATCCAAGAACATATCATCACATGAGACCATGATAAAGTTGATTACCCTGAAGGAGACCTCAGACTTTATTAGTCACCCCATCATGCGCTGCCTGTCCACTGATGTCAGCGAGGGCCTGCGCCACTGCTCCCCACACCCTTCTGCTTTTGCAAGCCAGGCTTAAACAGACCTTTCCTGAACGAAGCAGTCAGTGGTCAGAGCTGTTATTTCCCCCTGCTATTAGGATGCTCCAAAAAACTAATGGCAAGTGTCCACCGCAGAGTCCCACTGCATGCTTCCAGGGCCCCCAAAAATGTGATAAATAATCTGTGCTGAGATTAAAGTTCCATTAAGGATTATCACTGATCCCAACAAGAGCAGCAGCAGACCTGTAAAGGCCAGCCAACTTTTGTTTACCTTCACAGTTTAAACTATGCTCCTATTTTTTTTATTCCTGTCTATTCCCTGTAAATTCACTGAGCCTAATGCCATATTCTGATTTGAGAGACATTCTTCAATGTCATTTTGCTAAAAATAGAGAAACCAAATGCCATTACAATTAATTCCATTTGTCAACGCTGCATTTTCAAATGCAAAATATTCTGAGCTAAGATAAAACAGTAAGTATGTGGCAGTGGAAGACCTCTGCTGCTGAATAAACAGGGTCTTTTTAAATCCAGCCTTGCAATGAATTATCATAAAGAAGGAGGAAGAGTGTTTTTAAAACAGTGGAAAAAATTCAAAGCTGTGTTTTTGCAAGTGCTTAAAGAGAACGAAAAAAGCAATGACAGTGTTCTTCCTTCCTTATATCTGCATCTAGTGAGCAAAGGAAGAGCCAGGATGGAAAGATCCGCGTCATACAGGACAAAGCAAAAGAAAAAAGTATCTGCCCCAGAGCGTACTGTTGAAATCTCCCTCCCGCTCAGCATATATACACACGTCCACACAAACGTCTACCCATATAAATATACACATATTTCTGCAAGGCATACATTAGTTCATTTGTAATAATATACAGTACCAAGATGGTATTCCGGCAAGTATGGATTCCTGGGTTAGCTTGTTTTTATTTCTCTGCCTCCTGATGAAACTTGAAACGCATGTTCATTTGTGTTAGTGTCTTCCAACTTCGTTTCAAAAGAAATCCAGTTTTTCAGGCCAAACATGACTCCAAGAACAACCCGATCACAGAGCAGCACAGGGCAACTCTCTCACTGGTAGAGGAGGACAAGGCATTGGTGCCAGAGGAACTACTGGCACAGCAGTCACTGCCACAGCTGGTGCCATGCTTGTGGCCAGGCAGCTCTCAGCTATAGTGCCTCTCCTGATCTCAAGCACGCAGGGGCTGCCCCCTCCACTGCAATGTTGCTCAGACCATGGCTGGGAGGGTCATCTGTGAATGGGAGGGAAGGAAGGAAGGAAGGAAACAAGATCTATTCCTCAGAGCAGAAATTATTTTGCCTTTTTTCATTCTCTTCCCATAAAGCAGTCTTTGTTTCCCAATAGTCGTGAAAGTAATCAGGATGCAAAAGGCTGATTTCTGTTCAAAAGCCCTGTGATGTGCAGGGAAGGGCAGCTGTGACATGGGCTACTGCAGCCAGACCACCGGCATCCTGCCGACCCTGCGTGGTTCTGAGCAGCAACAGCCCTGCTTGGGCTGCTGCCCTTCTCCCAGGGCTGATGGGATGATCTTACAGCTCCACAACAGCGGTTTGCTGCGCTCTTCATATCTGGTTTTGTGCCTCAATGCTGATGGTGGCATGCATGCATGGATGGATGGATGGATTGGATGGATTGGATTGGATGGATGGATGAGTGGAGCGGTGCAAAACCACTCGAAGAAACTGCTGTACTTCTGTGTGCAGAACATTTCGTTGCACAATATGTCATTGGGATGAAAATTTTCTGTGCAAGGTCTATGGAAAAAATTATCTTTTTAAAAAATTTTAGCTAGATATTTAAGTTAGAAATTAAGGTCCTGATACTGATTCTGCCTTTTCCCTGTCTAATTTTTATTCACTTCGTTATAGAAAAAAATGGCTAAAGCTTAAACTTTGACTGTGGCATGAGCACAAAACGGTATTAAAGGGAGTGTGCATTATTAAGTGTGGGAGTGGAAGGGAACTGAAATTAAATGTTATAAGCAATCAGCTAATCCGGATGTGGAACGGTTGCTAAGGAGTCCCAACCCAGGCCAAAGTGAATAAGCAATTAGCATCTGTTAAAAGATGAAGTATAGGATGATGGGATAAAAGCCCTTGAAAAAAGGCTCAGCTCCATCTTCCCAGCCTGCTTTCCCCAGGGCTGGACCAGTTTGTGCCGATGGCAGAGCTGCTCACAGGCACAACCTGCCCTGGCTGGGGCAACTCTATGGCCTGTCGCCAGTTTGGCTCTGTAAATAAAATCCCTCAGTTAAAAGTCAGTTTTCATTCAAATTCTTCTTGCTGCTTGGCTCAATAATTTGAGGAAAGGGCAGTGGCTGCTGTGCTATGAGATGCACCTCATCATTTCAGTGTATTAAATCTGATCTCTGATTTCTTTGATAGCTTTAAAACAGGAGGTGATGGTGGCTGGGGAGCAATGGAAGTTTAGGCGTAACTTCCACTTCCCCTCACCTTCATCTTTGCTTCCTTCTTACTTGTGAACAGATTTATGTAATATAACTCACATAGTCTGGGGGAAGGAGCTGTTAGGTCACTGGAGAGAAACTACAGTGCTACAGTTCAGTAAAGGAATTAGAATAAAACCTTTGAAAGAAAATAATTGGAAACCTTACTCTAATTTTAGCCGAGAGCAGCTATGCTCATTTAATTAAATTAGACTTTACTGGTTGTGTTTTAACGGGTTTGTTTTCTCTAACAGACTCCCGCACCTGGGACGGCCCTGGTGTAAATAGGTGCGCACGCACACACTGTGCTTGGAATCGGCGGAGCAGCTCCCGGTAGCAAAGCCACTGTAAGTGTGTGCGGGATCAGCCCCCGGGCGGAGGGCGACGGGTGGGCGCGGGCTTCCCGCGGGGCAGGGACACGCAGGGACGCCTCGCTCCAGCTGTCGCTGACCCGGTGTCAGGAGAGGTCTCGGCACCGGCACAAAGGCCGCAGGTAGCAACGGCAGATGGGCAGTTCTGTTGACTGCTGTCATCAAATGAGTCAGCGGCAAGTCACGGTCTTGTCTGTCGGCAGGGAGTGGCATGCCAGGAAATCAGTCACAAAAGTGGGGAAAAAAAGGAGAGGTCCCCCTCGAGAATTCAGGCCTTACTTGATTGCCTTTTGCAGTTTCTATTTTCTTTAAATGGTCGATTAAGTCCTGTGTACCCGCACCGATGTACCCCTAGCAGCGGGCTGCACCTTGTGCCAGCTCTCGCCCCTCCTGCCCCGGGCTGTCCCCGCACAGCCCGCCCGCGGCCCGCAGAGCTCCCCGGGCTCCCCGGGCCGCCGGTCAGGCTCTGCGGGACCCCGCCACGCAGGTCCGGCCGCCGCTCGCCCACCCGTGTCTGCCCTCGCCCCCAGCCGCCGCCCGCCCGGCGGCGTTACCTCTGCTGCACCGCGGGCGCGGCGCTGGCGGAACGGGGGCAGCGCTCCCGCTTGCGCCGCGGATTTCGGTCGTGTTCGTGCTGTGAGGGGGCCAGCAGGCCGGGCGGGGGGCTGACGCCGGGCGGGGGGCTGACGCCGGGTGAGCTGCACGCCCGCGTGTGCCCCGGTGCCCACCCCCGGGCGCCAAGGCCAGGGAAGGGCCGGCCCAGCGGGGGCCCCCGGGGGAGGGAGAGCCCCCCCGCTCCCGGCCCCGCCCGGCTCCCCCCGCCCCGGTGCGGCGGGGCGCGGGAGGCTGATGCGGCCGAGGGCGGGCCGCTCCCGGCGGATAAAGGCCGGGCGGCGGCGCGGGGCCCGCGCAGAGCCGGGGAGCGGAGGAGCGGCGCGGAGCGGGGCCGCCGCTGACCGCCGCGCTCACTCCCCGCAGGCGGGCGGGCGCGGCCGGGCGGGGCGCGGGCGGAGCGGACTGAGGAGGCGGCGGGGGCGGGGCCGTGCCGCGCCATGAGCACGCAGGCGCGGGGCCAGGGCGGGCGCAGAGCGGCCGATCCCGACGGCGAGATGCCGGCCACCGAGAAGGACCTGGCGGAGGACGCGCCCTGGAAGCGGATCCAGCAGAACACCTTCACCCGCTGGTGCAACGAGCACCTGCGCTGCGTCAACAAGCGCATCGGCAACCTGCAGCACGACCTGAGCGACGGGCTGCGCCTCATCGCCCTCCTGGAGGTGCTCAGCCAGAAGCGCATGTACCGCAAGTACCACCAGCGGCCCACCTTCCGCCAGATGCAGCTGGAGAACGTCTCGGTGGCCCTCGAGTTCCTGGAGCGGGAGAGCATCAAGCTGGTCTCCATCGGTGAGCGCATTTCTAGCGGGTGATGGGTTTTGTTGTTTGTTTGGCGCTTTTTTCCCCCCCTTCGTTTTATTGTGTGTGTATTTTGTTTTGGTTTTCCCGTGCCGGACCTTTGCCTCGCAGAGCGTGGATGGGCTCGGGGCAGCGGGTGGCCGTGGGGTGCTGCCGGCCAGGCTCCCTGGGGCTGCAGGGTCGGATGCTGAGGCATTGTTGCTTTTTCTGTCTTTAAAGAGCACGCTCTGGGGGCGCAACATAGCGTTGGTCTAAAGCTGGGTGTGCAGCGTGTCCCACAGCTCGGCTGTCGGCACTGGCAGTACTCTCCTCTCCTCCTGAGCCTTCCCTCTTAGTCGCAATTTCATAGGTGAGGCTTTTCTTCCAAGTCTTCTCCTGAAAAAAACCCGGTGCCAGAGCATGTTCTCTCCCGGTGCAGCCCTTTTTCCCGGGCGCTGACCCCTTGGACAGCCCTGGCAGGAGGTACAGCCGGGACGATGCTTGGCCGGGGGTACCGGGGCTCAGGCAGGGTGCTGGAGCCTGGCTCCCGTGGGGCGGGGGAAGCTGTGCGGAGATCGGTGCTGCCGTAGGTGGTACAGGAGAGTGAGGAGACTTTTCTTGCTCGCCGGAACCCAGTAGATGATGCCAGTGTTCAGATGAACATGGATGCTTGCCTAAGTGCAGTTGCAGCTTTTGAACAGGATTGCGCTTTCTCCTTGAACTTTCTCCTGTGGTAGGTCATGGGTGGAAAATGTACCTTTGCAAACTCCAGGAGAAGTGGTTTGAGCTAATGCCTGCCCTGGCTGGCGCTAGTTTTGACTGTCCATGCCATAGTGGAGGATGCAATTGCTAGATAACGGGTGGGCTGCTCAGGAAATGAAAGCTGTTGCTATGCATGTTAAATTCCAGATGATCCCTCAGGAATGCATGTGGTGACCATTCTGGGAATAGCTCAGGTGTGGCCACAACACAGTCTGTAAAGCAATAGTTTGAATGCCTGGGAGATCTCTGGGAAGGAATGCGAATGCCTTTTCTAGCTCTTTGCCAGATAACTCTTAATTACTGCCTTCTGATGACTCTGGCCTCAGTGAATTGCACAGCTGAATCTGGGTGAGTGAAGCTCTCCTCAGTTATCTAAAACTCTTGGCCAAGGTGAAAGCTGTTTCCCTTCAGAGGCTTTAGCTACAACAGCAAGAAAATATAAACTTCTCCAGTTTGGGAGAGACCTGGCCCTCTCTGGAAACCTGTGGCTGGGTGCAGTAGGGGGGTACCCTGTTGTTCCTCTCTACTAATGTGTAAAAAGCAGCTTTGGACAAATGGGGACTGTTGGGTCCCGAATGGCTAATTATCCTCTTGGGGGAAAACAGCTATTGTACTTGCAGCTGGGAACAGAGCTGGTGCTAATTATTTACTTGGAGATGCATTCCCTTTGCACGCAGTGGGGTTCAAGTTGCAGCTGCTGATTCCTGGGCTGAGCTTGCTTTTGCTAATGTCGGAGCTCACCTTTCCTCTTCAGCCACTGGAATCGCTTCTTACCAGCCACAAGGCTAACAACAGGCCAGTACTCCCCTTCTATTGTATTGTTTGCCCTGGAAAAATGTTGTTTGTGGGATTTCCTGAGGGCTGTGGGTTTGGGAGATCAAGGTTAGTCTCGTCAGGCCTGGCTTCCAGCAACTTCCTTTCTAGAAGCGCTGCTGCAGCAGTACAGCTCCCTTACAGGATTAGACTGAGCTGCAGGGTGGCCATAATCATTTAAGACATGACTGTGTTGCAGCTTACTTGTCTTGTGTTGGCTATTAAAAAAAATAAATCAAAGTAACAAAGAACCCTGAAAAAACTTGTAGTCAAAGCTCTGGGAGAATAAAATGGCAATGGGTGCCAGTGCCTTTGCCATATCCCAGCCTCTGTATGAAGGGGGTTACAGCTCCATCCATGCTGTGCCATTGTAGCTGGAGACAGGTGGTAGCACAGGAGCCCTAATGTACAGTGCTGGTCAACTGAGCCACTCCTGAAAAAACACCCTGAACTTGCTTTCCAAAAAGATGTCCAAAGCAAGCCTTGTGCTGACCCACTTGGTTGAAGGGGCTGAAGCCCATGGTACCTCTCCCGCAGGTGCAGTATCTGCTGGGATCACTCCCTGCCCCTAATGTGTTTTTCCATGCAGGTTCTGAAGAACCTGGGGCTTTCTTTTTGCTTCTAGTCTTTTCCTTTGTGTTACTGAACAAAACCAGGGCCATTACAGGGCCTGGAGCTATGTACCAGTAAAGGCTTTTAGGTGGAGAACTTTTATGACCAGGTTGCTCTTTAGGGCCTGGGGTGTTTAGGGCCAGCTCTGAGCCAAATCAGCTGGCAAAACCTGACAGCTGCAGCTGCTGGGTTTCTGGCATTAATAATGCCATCAGACCTCTGCTAAGTGGATGCAGTGTCTGTTCTAGTTATTATTTAACTTCCAGGAATGTTTTGGAAGCCATGTATTATGGCTCAGCTACTGCTGCTATACTACAACTGCACTTTCAAACTTTTTCAGTAGCAAGCTTTTGGCATTCAAATTGTGTCCATTTAAAATAAGTCTGCCTATACAGAGAAATCAGTTACATTTACAGTATTTGGCCACAGCCCTTTTTGGATGCACAGTTAGGAGTCCAGCCTCTTCTGCTGCAGTTACACCTTGTTTAGTCTCTGCTCAGAGCCTTTTGGTAGTTTCAGTATGCTTTTCTTCTAGGCATGAAGTGCCTTCACTTCAGTGCAGATTTGTCTTACTGTAAAAATGGTCATAAAGCACATAGGTGCTTTGTGCCATCCAGCAAAGGGTGGATTGAAAGCTCTGAGAAAGCTGCCGTGAGGGCGGGTGACTTCATGGAGTCTTCTGCTCAGTGCGATGTAGCTGCTGTGTTACTCAAGTGTTAACAAGTGTTAAGTCTAGCTTTCTTTATGTCTGCTAGACTGAGATAATTGTAGATTCCTGGGTGCTGAGTGGCGTGTGGCGTGACAGGCGCAGGGGAGTAGGATGCCAGGAATGCAGAGCACAAGGGCTTTGCTCTTGGCTGAAGGAGCTGATCGACTCTGCAGATTACTTTGTACGGGAGCCACATTGTGCCTTGGTAACAGCCGTAGCAAGTGGCAGAGGAAGGGGGGTTGAAGCTTATTTGGCACTGAGCTTGTCCTTAGAAACCCTGATACTTGGCAATAGGAGTCAACTGATTTAGCTTAGAAACAGAGGAGTTCGGTGTCTGAAGCCTGGCAGGTGGTTTCGGGCTGTGGCCTCCCAAGTTACCCCCAAGCTTGCAGCCAGCAGGTTCTAGGTGTGTGCTCTGGTGTTGTTTGGTGCCTCTTGGCCATGCCCTCATGGCCAGTGCTCACAGGGCAGCCCTGTGTCGCTGGCAGAGGCAAGATGGGTGCTGAGCCACTGGCTAATTTTTTTGGTAAAACTGCAGCCTTAGACTGCAGCAGTCTAATCAGACTGAAAAATGTGTAGTTTCTCTTTGTGGGGTTGTGCTTTCACCAGGTAAATGAGCTGATCTGTCTTGCCTTGCAACTGCAGGGTGTCAAGTGCCAATGCAAGTAAATGAATGGGCAGGGGCAGCTAGGGCTGTGTCGCAGCTCTGCTGCCATGGCACTGGGATCCAGTGCCAGCCTGGGCTACAGTTGGTTAGGTGGTTTTCAGGTTTGCCTTTGTGGTGGTCCTGTGAGGACCTGGAGGCAGTTGAGCCATGCCAGGCTGAGGAGATGATGGGGTTATAATCATGGTCTGTGGGTACTTGCCTTGTGGACACTTTGGAGGTCTTGGGATGTCCCAGTGCAGTACTTCTGAAAGGGCTATCAGGTGGGTTTTTTGGTTAATGACGAAGTACTTGATGCATGCACTGCGCTCTGTAGCACAGACCTCCTGCATGCTCTAAAGATGAAAGTATCTTGACCTGTGAGTCTGAGTACCTCATGGAAATTTCGTTTTAGGAAAACAGTTAAAAGTCAACTTTATTCCCTAGGCTGTTGATACACTGAAAAAGCAAAGCAAAACTTAAATGTCTAGAGGAAGACTCATCTCTTTTAAAACTTGGTAAATGTGTTGTCCTGTAATGCCTAGAACTAGGTGCTTGAAAACTGAAAAAAGAAAAATGTATTTTCAGCCTGTATACACTTATGTCTCACTGTCTCACTTCAGGTGCTATTAACACATCATAAGGAGGTAGTCAAAATACACTTGCATTTTGTCTACCACTTACCTGTGACTTCCCTGAAGACTGTTTTCTGAAAAATATCCAGTGTGTCTTGGAAGCAGGTTTCTGCTTCTTGGAAATGTGACACTTAATCCTTCCCCTCAAATTATTTTTGGTAGACTGGCAGTGGACCTCACTGCTGCAGACGGCTTCAGTTTCTGAAGGTGGTTGGTCTCCTCAGGACCTTCTGTTGTGATAGTTGGACTGCTGGTCTAAAGAAAAAGTAGCTTTGTATGAGCTATTTTCTCCAAGTTACAGGAAACTTTAAGGTAGCTTACACAGACTGTTCTTGCATTCTTTTACATATGAGCGGAAACTTGTAAAGTGATCAAACTTCAGTAAAATTACTTGGGACCAGTTAGACTAATGTGCTAAACAGCTTTTTCATTTAAGGCATTGAACACTATGCCAGCTATTCAAGAAGGACTGAAGTCTTAACTGCTCCATATTCTAATGCCATGTCTTGTATTGACTTACAGTGGGGATGTTTAAATCTAAATGGGTCAGGATAACTCTTTTCCTGGCCTACAACTGTAATCTAAGAACATGGTTAGCCTTGTGTGTGGCCATGCTTCTGCATTGCCAGTATTGTTCCACATCTGCTCCAAGTGATGAGAAGTAAAACAATGATCTCTGAATCCCCAGGCTGTAGAGGAATTCTGTTTCTCTCTGCCCTTGAGAAACAGACTTTGATGTGCAGTTAGTCTGGGACCTGAAGAAGGGCCTGTCAAGTTTAGACCACTAATACATGCTAAACAAGCAAAACGGTGCGTTGCGGGTGATGCTGGTGTAAATAGACTTCTGCTGTACTGTGACACTTGCCAGGTCTGCCACCAGCATCAGGCAGACCTGCCTGTGGACCTGTGTTCCTTTACTGCCTGGTGTGGTACACAGCTCACAAATATGGCACCTGACCTGTAAGTCCTTATGATAATGATGATGCAAAGCTCAGTGACCTAGGGTTTGGCTCTCTTAGCTCTTGGTACCAGTGTGCCTGAAGCGCTTGACCCAGCAGCTGTTGCTTACAAAGCATCAAGCCTGAATTTGGCTCTGGGTCAGGTATCCAGGCCTTCTGCACAGAAACCTGTAGGTTCCTGTGAGGTTTTCCTGCTCTTTGGGTGTGTACTCTAATAGTACTGTGGGTCCTGTTCCAGAGCACCCCCCCATGGGCAGGGGGGGTCATCTCTGTGCAGGTGCACCAAGGTAGTGATGGGCACGCATGGTAAGTGGAAGTAGGTGAGGATGTGTTCCTGCAGTCTGCTGGAGGAAGGAAATGCTGTGTAGCTGAGTATTAACTGTTGAGGGAAGAATCCAAAACAAAATATACATAGAAAAGGCTAAGGGAAGGCACTGCCCGTCCTTGTAAGGAGATCTGAGCAGTCTTTGCTACAGCCTTCATGATATGGCACTGCTCATAAGGCTTAGTTTGTTCAGGCTGAATTTGTGCTAGTGATGGGAGGGCACAGATATGTACCTTCATGTTGCGTTCGGAGAAGTAAGAGTAGCAGTTTTCATGAAAATACTTTGTCAGTGAAACCTGTGCTAGCTGTTCCTGTATCTTTTCTTGATTGCTCTGGTAGTGTGTGTGTGGCAGAGGTGGATACTCACCCTTCTTGCAACCACCTCGTGGGTGGGGTGAGCAGAGCTACCCTTGCTCTTCCTGGGAGGTTGACCTCGGGTTCAGAGTTGAGTCAACTGATATTTGAGGTTTTCTCTTCAATGGGCTGAGTGCTGCCTGTTGATATGAATTAATGCAATGAAGCTTGAGTGAGTTTGTTTTTTTTTCCTCTAGGTCTTGCTTCTGGGAACTTGGTGCAGATTTTTTTTCCCTCATAAGACAGAGGCTCACACTCCTGCCTGTGTTCCTCCTGAGGAAGGACCAGGGTTCTAATCTAATAGGGAAAACATTTTCTTCCAGGTCATTATTAGGAGGTAAATCCTAGTTCCTGTATTTGAAAGCCTTGTAGTGAGTGTATGTTGTATCATAACCAGATGGTCCTTCAGGCTTTGACATGGTCTCTAATCTGTGAGCCTCTCTAAGTTTTCTGTCCCTCCTGCAACTAATCTTGAATTTTGGAGGTGTCTGCACAATATCTGGTACATCATAGTGAGGACTGGATCTACTGCGGTGGGCTTTGGGTTCAGCTAATGGATTCCAATTCCTTGTGTAAACACTATTCTGCTGTAAGCAGTTGAAGTCTAACATCCGTAGTGAGATGTATGCAATGTCTAGTTCCTACTGTGCTGGTACATGGCAACTGTAATACAACCACTGCAAGAATAAACTGGATTTTTATTGTGTTAGCGAAACCAAGCTAGGCCACTTCAAACAACAGCCAAATGAAGCTTTGTCCAAGTTCCTGGGGAAGCAAGGGTTGCTTTGCATGTCCTTCCTTGTGCTGAGTAACACAGCAGGCACTGCCCTGGAGCTGCCTGGGGGTGGGCAGAGGATGGAGCAGCTGAATCCTGTCTCCCCTGGTGTGATGGGTTGGGGCAGTTTGGACCTCCTCCTGATGCTGCCCTTGTGGGAAATGGCTCTCTAATAAACTGTCTGAGTGGCCACACAGCTGGTTGCTAATGGAATGTTTCTCTGAGTCAGATAGGTGATGGTACTCTGCTGTTCCTTGCAATTTACAGAAGTAGATACCTAATCTAATGGGAAGGAACCAATGAATACTGAAGGCAATCTCTGAAGCATAAATTCAGCTGATAATTCTGGGTCACTGAAATATGGCAAATTTTACTGATCACACTGCCAGGTTGGTAGTAGCAGAGCTTTGAAGATCCAGGCTGGAATCTTTCATGCAAAGGGGCAAGCTATTTTCATCTAACAGCAACAGGTTGCATGAACTCTTCTGCTAATGTTAAACAGCAATAGCACAAAACTGTCTGTGGGCTGCAATGACATCATGGGCTGTGGCTCCTTCTCCCTTGCTTCAGGGTATGCCGTAAATCATGACGCATTTATTTGTCAGAGCACTAAATTACTCCAGCATGAGCTGGCCAGGCTGCGTGGCAGCACAGCTCCCAAACCCTGGGTCCTCTGAGGGTGAGGTGGGCACAGACAGACTGCCGTGCTGACACCCTGCCTGCCTGCTGTGAGGGAAAAACTGGGCAAGGGCTGTTGCAGCAGCACATCCTGGTGTCACCCAGGTGCACGCTAGCAGGCAGTGCATTGCTACAGGTGGTGCTTGCATGGCGTGGGTGCTGTGCTGAGCAACTGGCCAGAGGCTGTGAGTAACCCTCTGCTCCCGCCGTGCTGTTGGGGAGGCTCTTGCTGTCTTCTGCAGGCCTGGGTGGGGTCCAAGTGTTTGCAACGCTGGCCACAGGCACTCTGTGCTGCTGCCCTGCTGCGGAGCAGTAACTGAAAGCGATGGAGACACCCTTCCTGCTAGCCCATGGCTGGGACATTTCCACCCGCTTTTTGTGCTGAAATCTGTGGGGCACTTCAGACTGCCTGCAAGACGAGCTCTGGGTGCTGAGCTCTTGGATGCTGCTTTGAAATGCCAACTCCTCCTGTGCCTTGTGTATATGCTGTGAGCACATCTGGACCCTGGGACTGCTCCACCCTGACTGGGGGTGGGATGCTGGTGGCCAGCTCTCCATGGCTCGCAGCCTCTGGCGATTTTGGGCTGCCCTGGGTGCTTGTGGCTGCCTACTGGTTTTGATTAGTCTGTGGCCACTCTTGTGAGGAGACAATGTATGTGTCTGTGTTTCTGAGCCTACATTAAAGGGCACTGTCGTGGTTGGTGGGCCTAAAATGAGCTGTAGGTGGCAACTAGTGAGCTATGTTACGTAAACAAGCGTTGAAAGGTCTCCTCTGGAACCCTGCTGCAGAAGGCGAAGCGCACGGAACTTCTCTGAGCAAACACCCATGATATGTGCATCTGAAGGTTATTCAAACACAGGAGAGGAAATTCTGTTCCCCTTGGCTAGATACTAACGTGCTCTATCTCTGCTTCCTCTAATTGGTATAATTAACTGGTTTACATTCCCTTTTCTCACAACAGCCTTGCAGCAGTTGGTGCAGCATGGTTTTAGTGGACTTCCCACAGGCAAATACTGGCAAGCCAGGTCTCTTTAGCTCTCAAGGCTAAAACGCTGATGAGTGTCTTGGAGGTGACCTTTACTTTTGTGCAGATGCTTTCTTTATTATAAGGTGAGTGGTAACAGAAGGTCTCTTTGGGCTTGAACTGTAGGAGTGAAGAGCCTGAGTTGTGGGGCATTTGTCCTGTGTGTCTCTGATACATCTCCCTGGCTGGGATAATGAATGGGCAGTGTAACAAATACACCTAGTATCTGTCCTGGTGTGAGACTCAAATCTTGGATTAACCTGGCTGCTTTTGATGCTTGCTACAGAATGGGGAACACTACCTTGCTAAACAAAGTTGGTGTTAAACTGTTGCTTTGATGGTGCAAGATACCACGTGTTGCTTCACCTTCATAGCTAGACAGTGAAATTCTGCAGGGTTTCCCTCTCTCTGTGAGGTTCAGGTAATTCTGCTTGTTGGTCTCCCGAATAATCTAAAGCCTGGGCACTTTTGAGCCTGCTCCAACACCTGGATGCTCCTGCAGAGCTGCTGTTTTCTGGAGCCCCTGCTGGTTGCTGCTGTGCTCTGAGCAGTTGTCACTTGCTCAGACGTTGCTTGTTATCAAATTCCCCTGTGGGGGAAGAGTTGGTGTCTGAGCAGATTTAACATACCGGCTGTGGGAAGACTTAGGATGCTAATCGTATTGTTTCAGCTTTCTTCCGGCTGTTGATTAGCAGTGTGGCTGCATGCAGATATCTGATAGCTTATGTAACTGCTTGAACAAGATCGATGATCTAATTAAAAGTCAAATAGAAACAGCTTTAGTTGTCTGTGAGGATTATTTCTTTTGGTAACTTGTTCAGGCTTGTGGTAAAAATTCTGCTATGAAGAAATAGAAAAACTAGGCTGGTGACTGCTAGGAAAATTTGTGGTGACTCTTGAAAGATTGGGGTCTTCCAGTGCCACAGCCTGAGGTCAGCAGTGCTGGACATTGGCTGTCAGGTGTCAGGGCAAAGACATGGATGCTTTTAAACTGGAACCACAGGACTGTCTGTAATGGTGCTATCTTAATGCTCTCTTAATGCTTTGTGGTTAGGTAGCCCCATGATATCCACTGCTGGCTGAAGTGATTTGACACTCTTAACAGCAGATGCAGCATGTGTGCTGGGCAACTGAACTGCTACATCAAATACAGATGGCCAAAGGGAAGAGTGTAACTCTTTGCACAAATCCAGTATAGCTGCTGTTAGAGAAGACCTGGCTGGCAGAGGTTGGCTATGTGTTGATAAACCAGCTCCTGTATTAATAGTACTTTTCTGACCTAACCTGAGTAGTGAGCAAGAGTGAGGATTGCCAGCTCAGTCAAGCTGCCAAAGACCAAGTGAAATGTCTACTTGAGGAGCTGCAGAATCAGGCTATTGAGGAGTGCCTGCTTATCCCCCCAGCACAGAGCTGCAGCGTGCCCCAGGGCTCCCCAGAGCTGTGCAGAAGCAGGCACAGCTCACAGGTAGCCAGTTATATTTTTTGCATCCAGAAAAGTTACAAAAGCCTGAGAGTCTTCCAGTAGTTCAGATTCTCCCTCTAAATATGAGTGAAAAAGCACTAACTGCATTCAGCTCGCTGCCACTGTGAAGCAGAGCTGGCTCAGCCCTGCCCTTGGTGCGGTCCCACCGGATGGCTGGTGGCTGCTAAGGGAGCATTACTGAGTAGGCTAATGACTTGTGGGCATCTGCAGTTACAGAGATAGAAGCTTGTGGGACTCTTGGAAAAGGGTATTGCAAAGACCTTGTCCCAGAGAATTAACCGTATCACCACCAGGATCCTCATGAGTATATCCCAGTATACTGCGTTCTGGGAGGAAACAGTTGGAGCAATTCTCTGAGGGTCAGCCTGTGGAGATGGCTTGCCAGTTGGAGCAATTCTCTGAGGGTCAGCCTGTGGAGATGGCTTGCTCTGCTATGAAAGCACCAGGAACAGCAGCCTCCAGTGAGGATCTGCTAGTTTAGGCCCTGGAAACAGCAGAGATGTCTGGGGTTTCCTCAACCAGGGAAGCCCCCTAAAGTTAGTGGCATAAAACTCTACTTCAACAAATCTACTTCAAATTAGCTCTGCTCTTGTAGTCTAGCTGTGAGTCCAGTGTTTAAAACTAAAGCAATACCTATTCTGATGTAAATAACTGAAGGAAACTATGTACCTTTCACAGGTTTTTAATTGCAAGGAGGAAAAATTAACTGCTTGACATGAAGTGTTGCAGCTATTTGTTGAAAACACTGCCTGAGGCAGAGGAAGCCTAAATATTTTAATTAACCAGGATTATTACTTAAACATAGGCTTTAACAAGCTGCAGAATACTTCATACTCTACCTGTAAGAAATGTAGCTCAAGCTTCTGGAGCAGTACCTGGACAGTAGAAGTATTTAAGCTCAAATGTAGAAGCTAAAAGGAGCAGCCTAGTCTTCATCTAGGAGTAGGATGAACGCTGTGTGGCACTTTGTTCAGTCTGGATGGAGGTAATAGAATGTTACTAAACGTTTTTCATGGTGAAATAGAGGACTTGATAACAATTGAGATGGCCTTATGCTGTACATAACCTGTTAGGTAACTGGAAGGCATGTGGGAGATGAGGCAGAGCAGAGTAGCTTGCAATGTTGCTGTGACTATTCCAGCTCTAGCAAAATTGCCCCTCTATAAAATACAGTAGACTTGCAAATGTGAACAATGTGAGACTGCAGATTAAAAATGAGATTTTCTAGCTGGTGAGGATTTGGGTAATTGCCTGCATCCTGCTCAGTCAGCTTGTGTGTGGTGGAGTGCTGTCCCTGAAGACTAGGGAGAGAGCTGTGAGCTTGTGAAGTTTGGAAAGACTTGTATAAAGCCTTTAGTTTGAAGACTTTAAATTCAGCCTCCAGAGGGGGAAGGTGGTATCCCTCTGAGCACTGGCTAGCATGGAAACGCTGTTAGCAGCCAGAGCCTGTTATGTCTGAAGAGCTCCTGACAAAGTTTGATTACGCTGATGGTGTCAACTGAGAAGAGTTATCTCTTACCTCTTTCAAGAAGCAGCCTGCCAGAGGAAGAGTGGGAGGATGGCCCCTGAGCAGAACTCAAGCATTGCACAGGACCCGTGGTGTGGGAGAGCAGCTCTGGGGGCTGGGGCCAGCCAGCTCATGGCAGCTGGTGTCAGCTGGGGGGGGTCCATCAGGCTGCTTGAAGTGATGCAAAGCTTCACTGTGCAGCGAGTGAGTTTGGGTGGGAGGTGCAGGTATGTGGTCCACACAAGTGTGCGTCACACAGCTGTGGCAAATATGTGCTCAAGCTGTACCATTAATCCCATATGGTCCTCTTTAAGGTGCTCGAGACCACCCGTGCAGACTGTGCCTCTGCAGATCCACCACCATGCTCCTGTTGGTGAAGGCTCTTCTCAAAAGAGGTCTGTCTGATAGTTGCTGCCACTGTCAGATGAATTACCTGGGCCTCAAGCCAAGCGTCTATTCCTTATGTTAGCAGCTTGTAGCTGAAACTGTGTAAACACAGGGCTGTCCTATGTGGGATGTTAAACACACAGGGCTTAGATCTTGACTGTGCAGGGGTGAGCCTTGTGCTGTGTGCAGATGGAAGCATGTTTGCTGCTGGGTTGCACAAATATACAAAAATATGTTCAAATAACTTCACTGCTTTCTTCAGAAAGAAAGGAAAGCTGCTTCCTTCAAGAAGCAGCTGCACAACACAATATTTTTTATTTAAGAATTGATGTTCCAGGAAGAAAGTGGCCTTCTTCCTTTTTGGACAAGGATGGTCATGGTTTCCAGTGGAGAGGAAAATAAGTGTCTGTACGTGAAAGCTCATGAAAAAATAACATCTAGCTGGCTTACACACAAAAGCCGTAAGACATCTTCATATTGGTCATGGAAAAGCAGCAGCGCCTGCTGGGACGTGCAGTGGATGCATGTGTTTGTAGTGACTGTGTGGCTGCCCCAAGCATCCTCAGGTGGTGCACAGCTGCAGGCTGCTGCAGATGTGTCATCCCCCTCCTGATGCATTACAGCAGCACTGAACTGCAGTGTTGTGGCAAGACATGTTCTGGTG
The DNA here is from genome assembly GCF_965140245.1 of Athene noctua. Classification (NCBI taxonomy): domain Eukaryota; kingdom Metazoa; phylum Chordata; class Aves; order Strigiformes; family Strigidae; genus Athene; species Athene noctua. The sequence goes on along the minus strand of NC_134046.1, from coordinate 14,276,330 downwards.
GACACTGTATAGGGCTGCTTTTGGTCCTGTGTGTTTAAGAGTGCATACTTATGTCTGAATGTCAGAATAAATTGTTGAAATGGCTCAGATGTTGGAGGGAGATTTTCAAAGTGACTGTTCCTATCTGCAGTGGAGGTACAATTCCATGTTAGACATTAATCACATTTCCTATTGCTTCTCAGGGAAATGGTAGGACAGATAGCTGACCTGCTGATAAATTCAGGAATAACTTTGTCACTAAGCTACGGAGGGCTACAGAGCATCGGTAGCAGGGTATCTGTGCTTAAGTGCTTCAAAACAAACCTGTGTGGAACTGTTAGGTGATTAGAATCAGAAACTATCAAAATTGAGACAAACCACAAATCTTTTGCACAGCTAAAGTAACTTGGCAGAGTATTTTCTGATGCGTCAGCAATCCTGGACCACAAAGTATGCTCCAATCCTGAGCTCTTTGGTGCTGTAGCATGGGGTGGAGATGGGTTGAGCCATGCAGGGCTGTATGAATGGGGATTTCCTTCAAACAGCATTATGCACAGTGAATCACAGTCACTACAGCAATTTGGGTTTCGGATGGAAAAATTGAATCTTGGTGTATGTTGTGGCCAAGGATTTCCCCAAACAGTAATCACTTCTGATAATTTCCTATGTGTTGGTTTTGGCTTCAGAAACTCCATCCATTGCAGCTTTCGTGCCTGGCGTCTGCCGCACAGAAGATGTTAGACAGCCTGATCTGAATGGGCTCATTTATCTCGGCAGGATTTTACATGCTGTTTCTTTCAGCTGTCTTGACCTACCCACAGTGTGAGTAAACACACTCTTCAGTAATCCAGAGGTCACTCTGGCGTCTGGAAACCTCTGGATTACTTGTAGCTCTTTGGCCTTGCCAAGGCATTTTTTTGCAGCTGCATCTTTTGCACCTTTTCCATCTCCAGTGCATGCTGGTGCCTGAGGATGGACCTCCCTGTTGGTCCCCTGCACTGAAGCTTGGTAACCTTCCTTCATCAATGTAAGATGCATCGCAGCACTTGTGACTTGTCACCTAATGCCTCTGCCAGCCCCAGGAGGTTTTTGCAAGAACTATCCAGGTTTTTAACCTTGATGCAACCTACAGTGACCTGGTGAGATTTAGGATTACTTTAATCCTGCAGACATGGTTACAGCAGACATGCTTCAGAGACAATTCTTAGATTTGTTGTGTTACACTTGCAGAAATCTGACTCTACAGCCATGTTTATCAGCTCAGCCTTGCTGATCAAGGCTTGGCTTTCTAGTTGTGTAAGCACATTATGTGTTGCAAGGGGGTGCTTTTTTTGTTTGCATGTGTGCATGAAATAACAATCTCCAGTTTATTAGACTCCTAGACAAGTATTTCTTGCTAAGGTTAGACAATTTTGCATTTGACTAAAATTTTCATGTCTTAGTGGAACTTGTTTCCTGTGAATTGGGTAGTGGTGTTGCTGACTCAGGCGTAGCAGCCCGCTCTGGTGGGATGGCAAAACCCTGCACTGCTGTGGCAACAAATGTACTGACCCCTGGGAGCAGAGACCTGGCACAGGATCATTCCCCTGTCACTCTTGTCCCATGCCCAGAGGCGGGAGGTGTAGTTTAGGCGGTGTCACTTGGTTTTGAAAGCTGAGTCAAACATTTATCAGCAGAGCACGGCAAAGGCAGAAGGATTCCTTTCTTCCCCCCTCCTTCCATCATTTAGCAGAAATCCACTTTCTGGCATGTTCACTCCCCACTGCAGGGACTTTCCTTCACAAGTCATTCCCGAATGACTAATCAGTACCCGGACAGCTTGCGTTGCCCTGTCCCCACGGCTTCCTGGTGCTTCCCTCCTCCGGCGCCTGACCCTGGGGCAGTGGGGGTGAGCAGCGGTGTGGGTGCAATCCTGCGTCCCTTCCCGCGGCCCGATCCCACACTGCCTGGCCCTGTCTGGGGGCTTTCCCAAGCTGCCTGTTGCCCATGGGGTCAACGCAACCTATCTTTGGGGTGCTGCTAGCCATGCTGTCCTGGGGGATGGGGGGCTGCTGTGTCACGCCAAACCGAGGTGAGGCACGCAGGGGGGTTGCAAGCCTGTTCCTGCCCCTGCCACCCTCCTGCTGCTCGCTCCTCCCCTGAAATGCAGCGTTTTGCAGTCGAGGGTCCTGGACTTGAACCGTTGTGTTCAGCAGCGGCGTGGGCCACTTCTACCGTCTCCAGCAGAGGCAACCGGGAGCCACGGTGTCCCGGCCGCTCCCGGGGCCGGCACCGGAGGGGCGGTGGGATGAGCTCAGCAGCGGGGAATGCGCTTTGCTGGGCGCGAGGGGGGCCGCGCTCACAGGGCCCATTGTCGGGCGGTTTTGGCAGTGATGTCATGGACGGCGGCGTGTCGCAGCAGGCCCCACGCGCTCGGGACGGCGGCCAGAGCCCGCTTCCCCGTCAGCGGGACACGGGGAGCCGCAGGTGGGGCGCAGGGGGTTTATGAGAGCGGGGAGCATTATGGTACCCCCCACCCCATGGCCGCTGGGCGCTCGGCCGCGCCAGTTAACGAGCCGAGATGGGGTTTTGGGGTCAGCGTGGCAGTGGCACGCTGGCGGGCTGCCCCGCGGAGCTGGCGAGGGGCGCGCTTGCTGTGAACAAAGCAGCACTCATGGAAACTTGCTGCTGTACAAAGTCTGAACATTTGGAGTCCTTTTTGTTTTCTTCCTTCTCCTCCCCACCACCCAAAAAAAGACCTTGAATTATTAACACAGCATTCCTGTATGCAGTTTGGCTGGGTATCTGCACCGCTGTCCTGCAGCTGCATGCGGGGACCTGCTTAGCAGCGAGTGACGGAGTCTGAAATACCCGGTGTGAACGGCAGCTCTTACTCTTCTGTGTTGCATCCTTGCTTGCTGCTAATCCTGTTCCACCAGTGTGCAGGCAGCGTGGAGCCCTCCCTGTGCTTGTGGTGGAGATGCTCCCCAGGAGCACTCACAGCAAGAGTCGGATGTGCACTAACACCTCCTGCCTGGGGTTTTTCCTGAACATAAGATCAACACACTTACCTTCTCATATCCATAACTTGGTATATGGCTCTTAAGGCAACAAAAATCCTAGGTGTATTCAGACTGAAAGCATTAAGGAATTTGATCATCAGCCACCCGCAGTTTGCCTTTTTTCCCCACCCACCCGAACAATTCCTAATTTTGAAATTCTTCACTTCTTCCAGCCCCCTTGGGCGTTTTCAGTTTCTCTTGGAGAAGCTGGGTTGGTTGCTGTTGCTGTTATACGGCTGGCTTAAACTTGCTTCATGCTATGCCTTTCTCCTCTGGATGTGAGATGTAAGTGGTCTCTGGGTGCCCATTAAGAAGTTGGGCAGAGCTATTTTAATCTGTATTTCACTCCTGTGAGCTCCCCTAGTTTGGTTCTTTTTATTCTTTTTGAAATTAAAAGTCTGTTTTGTGTTTTTTCTCTTTGCCAAACCTACACTGAAAGGGCTGGATTTGAACTTGTTTTTACAGTTGCCTATTCTCTCTCATGGGAGATCCTTTCCAGAGGCCCAATGCACCAGTGGACAGTACAGGGTGATGGATGCAATAGTGGCCTGAAATTCTCTAACTGATCTGAATGGTTTCAAATCCAGTTAAAGTGAAAACTATTGAAAACCTCTGAATTGTATTGTTTAATCTACAATACCAAAATGAGTCTTACAAAGGAATCTTACTTTTTTTTAATAACCAGACACCCTGATAGCATAGGGGAAAATGGTTTCTGTCCCATTGTGGGGAAAAAAACCCAAAACCAAACCAAACCAACAGCTTTTTTTTTTTCCATCCTCCTGTCTGTACTGAGATCAGCACTCACTGTTCTTACAACCCTCCAGGGAAATGGCATTCCTCCTCTGAAAAACTCACCTTGTAAAAAGCTTAGTGGATCTGCTGTGTACATGGTGTATCACTTACACTTCCTGAAGATACACTTCCTCAGGTAACAAATGCCCTGAGGCTCGATAGTGACACTGACCACTGGCTGTGCCTTGGCAGGGTGCAGGACCTCAGCTGGGAGCCAGTGACCGGAAAGCCGGCTGGTATTTGGCTAAGCTGGATGCTGAGGAACGGCTCCCCTCAGGTCACAACACTGACTGCAAACGCTGCTGAGAAGCAGAGGTGCAGTGGGGCCAGAGCATGTTGCCATTAGAGGCTAGTGGGTCACAGCTAGGAATCCACGATCGTGGCTGCGTTCCACCGCCCCGGTGCCCGCCCTGCGCGATGGGCGCAGCCTGTGCTCTCGCGGGGTGTGCCAGCTGCACGCCGCCAGCAGCGAGCCGTGTGCCCAGCCCCAGGAACCTCTGAGGTGGACCTGGGCTTAAGGGTCACTGGGGGAAATAGTTGCAGTATGCTCTCAAAGCACAGAGGAACCCCAGTAATTGATTTAAAGACATATTACCCTTACAGAGGATGTTGCTAATGTCTTTAGCAGGCACAGTAAGCCTGTGAACACATACTGTATGCTTCAGCAAAGAATGTCCCTAGCTTGCTCAGCTCCATCTCATCTGCATATTTCTGTTTGGCATGCGTGCAGTGCAGAGCAGGGCTTTGGAAGAGTTTGGTTCAATGTGGAGTTTTCACTGTTGCAGAAGATCAAGCCCTAATGAATGATTAATTTTGCTGTTCCCCAATTGCTATAACTTTTTAACAATAGGTGAGAATAATTAGAGGAGGGAAAGTACTCAAACTTCAAGGTTTAAAATTCCTACAGTGTCTACATAAATGATCCATAACTGAGATGAACTTTGTGTGTTATGCAAAGTTCCTTCTGTGTCTGGAAATAGGGAGTAAGGGCTGTTGAGACAGCTCTTTTGTTTTGTATTAAGGACCACGCGTTTTGGGTTCTTCCTCCATACAATGCATAAAACAAAATTGTAAATGGGGAAGATGTAAGATTAGAGACGGTGACCACTTTTCAGAAAAGCTGGATGCAGAAATCAGTGCTGGTTGTGGCAGAACTTCCACATGTGAAAATCAAAACTTCTGAGATGACTCCGTTCAGACCATGAACAACCTGTGTTGACTGTAGCCTCAGCCAAGAAACTTTTTAAACAATAAATTCACTACTCAAAAGTTGCTTTTTCTGTCCTTCATTCGTTTCACAAGACTGCTAGCTTGATTTAGTAAGGAAGCTGTCTGCTGCTGTAGCTTATCTTGTTTCCACTAATTGTCCAACAGAAAATGACTTGCAGCTCTGCTGTAGGGCAGAGTTCAGAGAGCATTGCCACAGTTTGGGTAATAATTGTGCTTAATCTGAATGTAAAGCAGGCTTGCACATAAGCAAAAGGTACCAGTCCCAAAGATGTTTATAACAGTGCATTTTTTTTAAATTGTAGAACAGTTTAGTTTTTCAGAGACCTCATGAAGGTCATTTAGTTCAATCCATGTACGCAGAGCAGACCCAACTTGATCGGGTTACTCAAGGGTCTATTCAGTTAAATTTGAGTATCTCAGAGGATGGAGACCTCATGGGCTTTCTGGGCTTCTGTTCCTGTATGTGACAGCCCTCACGGAGAAGACTTTTTCCCTTTTTCCCAAAAATCTGCTTGGAATTTTCCATGTTGCAACTTGGAAATCCTTTTGAGCAGACAAGTGACAGGACTCCCAACACTCAGTCTGCAAGATCTTATTTTGATTTTTTTTTTTTTCCTTTGGAAACAGTGCTTTTTCCATTATAGAGCTGACTGAAATAAAGAGTGTACACTGGGCTGGGAAGAAGCCCAAGAAGGACAAGTGAAGCAGTTCTGAAAAATGCACGAGGTCACAGGGATTTCTTTTGCAGCGCCAGCTCTTGAAATTAAGCGATGATGGATTATAAGTCTAATAAATATTCTTACAGCTCTGAAGATGCTAAAACTAAATTGTAATGTGCCCTAGGTGCTAGATTAAAGGCAAAAGATGCTGAATTTACTTAGTCATAGGCACCAAGACAGCCCTATTGAAAGACCCATTGTCAAGTGAGATCTTACCGTTGCTGCTGGCTATGGCACAACACTCCAAGTAGAGTTTAGGGATCTCTTCTGGAGTAGATGAATTGGCAAGCTTCAAATCAATGCCAGGTTTCAGTTCTGGCACTTGCCCGTGGGGCAGCTGCAAGCACAAATACAGAGGACCAAGCTCTGCAGCATTGGCAGTTTTCCACTTGGTAGTTTGGGTTGGGAAGTCTTTTGTGGCCCAAGCTGTAAAAGTGACATGTTTGTCTTGAGATGGTCACATTGCTGGCTCAGGCTAGTCACACTGCAGCCTAAAGGCTAGGCACTGTAATGTCTATCTTTGTGCTTTGAGGAGTGTGATATTAACAGTCCAAGTGTAACATATCATATTAATATTTAGTGTAGAGCAACAATTATAAATCAGCTTGAGCAGTTAAAACTTGGTTCCTTTTCAAGCCTGAGACTGGTGGTGTGTACTGCTGGGCTATGGAATTGCCATAATCCATTTTTTGGGCTGGTTGCCACTTAGTTAATAGGATAATAAAAGGGTAAGAATTATAATCTAGACTCAGAGGTGTGATGGGGGAAGCAAATGAGCTCTGGTTCAATCTGTTTTCCTCTTCACCCTACCAAGCAGCCACTTAAATCCTAATAACTGACTAAGAAGCAGGATACTCCTACATAAAACTTAATGTTGTAGGCTATATATAGGCGCTTTTTTTATTATTTTACAGAAGAGAGAGTGCTCGCTTGTTCAATGCTAGTGTTGATTCTGCAGAACAGCTTAAGTCTCGTTGGCAGGTTTTTCCCAGCAGTCATCGTGCGGGTCCTGTCGAGCTGCATCCTGATGCCAGGACCTCTCGGTGGCAGGCTGACCGCGGTGCAGCTGAATGAGGGCTGCATCTTGCTTCACGGCCGTTGCTATTTTATCTACATTGAATTGCCATTGGGTACTTTTAAAGGAGGAAAGCAAGTTAGAGTGGAGTAACTGAAGTTAAAATACACATTGAGCAGTGTACGTGGGAATGAAGGTTCCTGTTAACGCCAAACTTGAGTGTTTCTACTTCTTTCTGGTTCTGGACCATTTGCAGACTGACTAAAAGTGATAACCTAACAGCATTCACAAATTTGGAGTCTGCAGCTGAGTATCAGTAGGACTTGCATTTAACAACCGAAAACCTCTGAGTTTTAATGAGGGGGGAAAAAACCCTCCAAACGCCTCACCCTTTGGCTGTTCTAGATGGTGCTTCTGAAGTTGGTTGCCTGTGTTTCCAGCTGAGCTGAAGTCATCCTCCTAAATACTGGTGTGGGGCAGGTGAGAGGTCCTGTGGCACTCCAGCCATGGATTCCGGCTTCATGCCTGGGCTCCCCATAAAAATGTGTCCTTTGAAAGTAGAAGTCAAATGGCTGTCAGAAGGTATCCTGCTCTGCTACTGGTGTGGTGGTGTGACTCAGCTGTGCAGGAACTTTGATCTCCAAAGCACACTTCTACCAGTTACAACGAAACAGTGAGCGAGTGTGCTCTGGCATATGTGTAAGTACATTTGCAGGTGTTAACGCAGGCATTGTAACATGAATAAAGGAAATTATGCAGATGACCAAGCTTTCTCCAAAAAAAGTTACACTAAAGCTGTCTACAATGGTGCTGTAAATAATTTGTTTCAGCCCTGCTAAATTGTCTTGACGGATGAGATGCCACAGCTCGCTCGCTTCCTCCAAGCTGTGGGAAGGCGGGGACTGGTGACTGTCGCCTGTGTGGAGAGGGCTCCTTTAATCTGCAGAAACTCGCCTAGTGCCATGGAGTAAACACGCTCTCCGTTTCAGCTGAAAGCAGGCAATTTGTTCCCATCTACCTAATTCATCAAAACTGAAAGCCAAATGCTCACGCTGCTGGTGGTGGAGGCGCATCCTTGAGGGGCCAGACCCTTGCACTGTGGTTCTGAAGCCCCGACCACAAGTGTGTGTCTTTATGCTGTACATTTACTATAAGCTCTAGAGGAGTAATTGAAAAATGTAGCTTGAAAGGATCTGCAAAGCTTCAGAGCACAGACTGTGAGAATAATAACTATGCCTACAAGTAATGTTCATAGTAAGAAAGCAATGTTACAAGATCTACTGTTCATATAATCTGTTTCCCAGCCGGGGGTGGCCAGAAAATGTGTCTTGAAGCAGACCAGGGAAAGGGAGGAATCCAGTGGAAAGCTGTCTGAGCTGTGGTACATGATAGTGCCTGCAGTAACGATTGTTGGTGCTTAAATGTCATTGGAAACACATCTTTTTTTCACTGTCCCTAAACCTTGGCAGTATTACATTGGTAGTGTGCACTTGGAGCTGGGGGATGCCTGTGCACTTGGTTGTACTAAGAGGGTTTCAGGGTTCTCTGGGCCAGCTCTGTGCGCCTTGTACAGGACCAGTTAACAGATGCTTGTCTTGCTGCTTGCATCTCAATGCCTGAGAGACCTCAAGGAGAACACACTGAGTGTTTTTATGCAGTTAATTAAAAAGGCAGCACTAAAGCAGAGGCTTTTCTGGAGTGTCTGAATGCTCACATGGAGCTGAGTCTTACACTGGCGCTTGGAAACCAAGCCTGCTTTGGCCTGGACTCTCATCTCTTCTTGAACATGAAGGGTCCTTTTATATTGTGATAGAGATTGTGAGCCAGGGCTGAGCTGCTGGTGGGATTCCTGTAGCTGGGAGCAGGGTGCCTGTGGGAAGGGCATGTAGGGTGGCTCTGCTGGGTGCTGATAAGGTCTCCTGTCCTGCCCAGGAGTTCTTCTACCTCCCTCTTCCCCACCCCAAATGAAAGCAGACAAACCCTCCTACAAGCAGGCTTGGAAAAAACTGCGTCATGAGATCCTTATGCCTGTCAGGAAGCTGTGAGGCTGTAAGAGCTTGCTGACTTCGCTAACCAAGTGCAGTCGTGGGGATGGCACCAGCCCTGGGGAGGAAGAGCCATCCTGTTCCTGTGGTGACCTTTTCCTGTCACTGGGGCAGCGGCCCCATGCCGGGCCTCTCTGGACAAGGCTCATGAAACAGGATATTCTTGCCTTTGATGTGAAGCTGTCTTTTTCCCCAGGTCAAGGACGACTGCAGCCATGCCCCAGGGATGTCAATGGGGTGCTTGAAGGAAGCTCTGAGTATGTGGCTGGTTGCTGCAGTAACTGCAGCACATCTACATACAGACATTATTTATCGTAAATATGAAATGGGCTATATCTCAATTAACATGTGTGGAGCAGTGTGCTCAAGGTGATGCTGTCCCACTGCCTTTCCTCCCTGGGAATGCTGGATGGCTTTCTAAAGTGAGCTTACTTGTAGCGTACTAAATCATCACTGTGTTCACCCTAGTAAAAATGCCAATGTCAGTATAAATCTGAAACTGAAGCTTGGAGGCATTTCTGGTGCAGGGATACGATGGCCAGCAATGTGCTCCAGCGCCATGGTGTGACTGGGTGGTTCTGCTATGGGGCACATGATAGAGGTGCTGGAGCCATGGGGAGTGGGCAGGCACTGCGGGCTTGCACTGATGGTCTGGGTCTTGCACACTGTAAATCTTCATTCCAGTTTGCGGAGCTCAGGCACTGTAATGAGCCTGCCAGCAGGGCTTTGGGTCTCTTTCATGTAAAATGCATCTCTTCCTTCTGCTCCGATATGATTTCTTTCAAGAAAACCCTAATAGGTTGTAAGGGAGCATCTTCTCTCCACTGACCAGTTTGCAGCTCACCTGGAAAGAGGGGGGAAAAATGAGTAACAGCAGTGATTGTTTAGTTGTTGCTAGGAGACTCACTGCTTATGTGATGCAGACTTTTACCTTGGAACCTGTAATTAAAACCCAGTGGGGCTTAATCACCTCATAGCTATTTATTGTATATCTCAGACTGGAAGTGACATCAGTAGTGAGCAGTCAAGTGGCAGACATTTATCATAATCCTGTAAGATTAGTCAAAACTGATATTAAAATAATCCAATACAAATAAAATCTGAGTAGAAACCAGACATTAACTGTCCAGGAAGCCAAATGCCACTCAGGGTCTGAAGTTACAGTGTTATCTGTTCAGGACATACCGCCCTATTGTGAAACCATGTAAATATTAACCACTTTGCCTGAGCATTGGGTTAAAGGGAACACCCTGGTGCTCACTTTTCTTGGTCGCTATTCTGTATAATCACTTGTTTTGAAAGGCGGTCTTTTTGTATTGGTAAGATGGTATTGGGTTGCTGCTGCAGTCTCTGTAGCCGAAGAGGAGCAAGGAAGGCATGCCTAGTGGATGTTGGGCATGGCTTGGAGGACTCTACATGTTAACACTCTGAATTTGAACTGGAGAACTGAACGCTTCTCCTTTGCTAGGTAGGACTCAGTGAGATCCCTGTAAAATTATTCTGGGGCTGTGAAAGTGAGTTTGTACTGCTGTAGTTGTCTTTACTCCACCATCTGCTCTGGGAGCTAGAGAGCAGACAAAAGCTCCCAGGTCACTTGTAACTTCTGTTGACTAAAAAGGAATTTGTGTAACAGTTTGCACTGAAATGGAGGAAAGAACAGAAAATGCTTTGCTGTAACATGCTGCTGTGAATGAAAGGATCAGTCAGGTGGAGGGCATCCTGCGGCATTGCTGGTTTGGGTGAGCTTGGACAAACTGGAGCTGTTAAAATACAACCTGAGTAGCAGCTACAAGCTCAGAGGGAGTGCATCCAACCTGTGACTCACTAAAATCAAAGTAAATTGTGAGAGTATTCACAAAACTGTAGAGGTCTCTTCATAAGGCCAAACTGATGCAGATACCTAGCAGCCTTAAACTTAACTGCATGGTGTGTCTTAAAGTAGAGCTGTGGCATGGCCACCGTGATAAACATTCACTAAGCTAGAGCATGACATGGAAAAGCCAGAGCTGGCTTTTCCTTTTCTTTTAAGTCTGAATTTGTAGCTTGAGGAGATGACTTCTTGTGCAGGCAGGAGTGTGTTGGTGCAAAAGATGCCCAATGGACCTTCACTCCCCGCTTTGTCATTTGTACCCAGATTGTGATGTATCTGGATGTTGTTCTAATTTCAAACTCTGGCTTTGCTGGACTTCATCATATAGTACGTTTTTTTGCTGCCATTTTTAATGCAAATTATTACTCTGTGTATGAAGGCATGTTACTGTATTATAAATGCAGTTTCCTAAACGGTGCTTTTAGGTGTGCCCTAGGGTATTTAACCCCTGTTGGGATGCTGTTCTTGTGAACACCATCAGATGCTATTTGACCTCTTCCATAAGATACAAATGCCATTAAAAATCCTAGGTGGCCCTTATCATCCAAATGCACAATAGCAGAGATCGTAAACTGCCAGTTCTCCTAAGCTTAAGACTGTAAAACTTCAAGGGCAAGTCACAGCACCCTTGGAGAGCACCGAGTCCTTGGATTCTTTTCTTTCCTCCTGTCTAATGCCAGGCATGAAGAATGGTGTCTCTGCCTGAATACTGCCTGCAGTGACCTGGGTTGCTTCTCTTGTCCTTGGTTACCTGGGCATGAGGGCAGGCACAGTATTTTAAAAACATGCCTCTTTCCTTTAAGGTGGGAAATAATCAGTTGTATGTCTTTTGTCTTCCAGATAGTAAAGCCATAGTTGATGGAAACTTGAAGTTGATCCTTGGCCTGATATGGACCCTTATCCTCCACTACTCCATTTCCATGCCAGTGTGGGAGGATGAAGGTGATGATGATGCAAAGAAGCAGACCCCTAAGCAGAGGCTGCTGGGCTGGATCCAGAACAAAATTCCTTACTTGCCCATCACAAACTTCAATCAAAACTGGCAGGATGGCAAAGCGCTGGGGGCTCTTGTTGACAGCTGTGCTCCAGGTAAATTCTTTGCTCTGATGGTCAGTGTTTTCCTTGCTTGCTGTCCTCATGGCTGCTCTGCTGCTCCTATGGGAGCAGGTTTTCACTGCTGAGCTGGAGATGGGAATGAGGCTGTCAAGAAAACCTGAGTCCAAAGAGGCCAGCTGTGGGAAACAGCAAGTTGTAAACGACTTGGCCAAGAGAAATACTGGCGTAAAGCAGGATTTGTGATTGCATTATTGGAGGCGCCACGTCTAAGCTTTGTATGGGATGCAAGGGACAAAGGCGCAAATGCTGGCTCCTAAATGCAAGAAAGACTTGTTCCCACAGCAAGTGCCAACAACCTTTCAACTTCAGGGCGCAGCAGGAGGCTTCATGTGTTCTCCTGAAATAGGATTGGAGAGAGAGCACAGAGCAGCCAGAAGCTGCACTTCACCTGAAACTTCAGTGTTCAGCAAGCTGAGGCTGTGCTACTTAAAGCAAGTAATGTGATGAAGTGTGAAAAAAGCACAGTTTCCTCACTGTCTTGTAAAACAGCCTTGCTAGTGTGATTGCTAGTGTTCATCTAATGTAGTCTGGGATGCTATGGCAAGCAGCTGAATTTTTTTTTCCAAATTTGCTGTAGGAGAGCCAGTGAAACATAAAGGATGGCTAGATGGATTCATGCTGAATTTGGAGGGTGTCTTGCCCAGCTTAAATTTAAAGCAGTATTAGTTGCATGTCTGACTGGAAAGCTATCCATCTTTTTTAGGCAAGGTGGGTGGGGAGTCTCTCTGAAATGGCTGTTACTGTCTGTGCCATAAAGGCCCGTGGAGGTGCTGGTGGTTGTCTCAGAAGCATTTCAGTGAGCAACACACGCTCATCTTGTTTTGGTTACTTCTACAAAGCTCTGAATGTCTTTCTGTATGAAAGCATAATACAAGTGGCTGTGGAGTTTTTTACTTGGTTTCTTTGGCTGGGGAAGCTCCTTTGCAGATAACACCTAACAACTGAAATGTTCTTGCAGGCTTGTGCCCTGACTGGGAGACCTGGGACCCAAAGAAACCCGTTGACAATGCTCGGGAAGCCATGCAGCAGGCGGACGACTGGCTGGGTGTGCCGCAGGTGAGGCTGTGCAGGCTGCCTGCCGGGAGCGCAGCGCTTCGCTTTGTACTTGCAGCCAGCTTGAATTTAGGTTGAGGAAAGCAGGTGAAGTCGCTTGGACACTTCAAAAGTTATAGTTTACTTATGAAATTGCCTGAGAAAAGGAAAATTGTAATACAATGCACTACTACATATCAGAACTCCGGTTGTGAGATTTTGTGTAGGTGTCTCTGCTGAAGACAGTGTGTAGGTGGGGTAGGAGAAAAAATGCTCCTGCAGTGGTGCCTGCTTTGTTAGTCCATGGAGTGAGTTTGTTTTACTGCATTGAATTCCACAGAAGAAAAACTCACTGGTTTAGGAACTCACCTGCAAAGGTGACTTTCAGATAGAGAACACTGTATTTGCAAACCAGATTGCTTTCATGATGATAAAGCTGGACAGAATTACTGAAGTCTCCAAAGTTGTTGCAGTAGCTTGTATTGTGGTAGCAGGAGAGGAGACTGAGCACAAGTTTCACTTTGCAAGTGCTGCAGTTCAGAGCTGTAGCACACAGGATTATGAATTGCTAAGTCTTTCAGTTTGTTATCCCCATATTGCTTTTCAAGGGGAACATAGCTACCATTGTGCCTTTCTGCTGTTTAATTTGTCACAGTCTCCTGAGAACCCTTAATAATCAAATCACAAAAAACCCGCAAACCACACTGGGAACACAATGAGCTTCTTGATTTTTCTTGCCATGAGATAATAAATGGTGTTGTGCGTATCAAAGGGAAAATAAATGTAAGAAATCACATTAGCATGTGGGAGTTTTGAAATGTAAGACTCTGTCTCATAGCTCTGTTTCTGTGTTGACATGCAGTAACCAAGGACTGGTACAATATATTTAATTGTGCTGTCTTTCAGGTTATTACCCCTGAAGAAATTATCCACCCTGATGTGGATGAGCACTCTGTAATGACTTACCTGTCCCAGTTCCCCAAAGCCAAGCTGAAACCAGGAGCTCCTTTAAAACCCAAACTGAATCCAAAGAAAGCAAGGGCTTATGGCAAAGGTAAGGACTTGGTGAGCTTAAGCTGCACGGAGTATTTAACTCTTCAGAAAGCTGGGTGGGGTTTTTTGCTTGTGTTGAACTCCAGACCTACTGTAACTGACTTCAAAGTTTCACTTGTGTACTCTTGGTGTGGTGCCTAGTTTCAGAAATACATGGATATAGTCCAGAAGACACTCCTAGTTCTAACATGTAAATTCCCCAAAGTCTCTGAACCTGTTCTGCAAGCTGCCAGCCTTGCAGTCCACAGCTGGAAGAAGTAGCATGATATGGGGCTCAAACAACCTTGGTGTGAAATTTAAACTAGCAGTATTGCTGCTGATGGTCATTGATCTAGCAGTGAATACTTCTCATTATAAAGCCCTTCTAAAGAGGAAAAATCTCTTTACATCTGTCTCTGAGCAGGCTCTCTGTAGAGGCAGTCTCCAGTTTCCCAGGCTTGATGGCATATGTGTATTAGGGTAGGTTAATTCTAAATAAATTATTTGAATTGATCAGTAGGTGTGAATACTTTGTTTGCACATGCACAAAGGTGGGTTGGTAACCCTTCAAACGCTAAATAGTGCCAAGCCTTTGCTGTAAAGGCTGTATTTGATAATTGGATAGACTTGTCCATAGATGTTTATGCCACTGTAGATCTACATAGGCATTCTTTTTTTTAACTTACCTTTTAAATGGATAATTTCCTGTAACTTCTGATGTGGTTCTACTCTAGATTGGAATTGTCACAACTAAATGAATAACAGATTTTTACTTTTAATATGCTTGGGATGTAGGAAGACATCACTTAAGCATTACACTTTGTTCTCCATTCCTTTTTTTTTTTTTTTTTTTTTTAGATCTGGGGGCTGCTGTCAGTCCTTCAAGATTTTTAGAATTAGTGGGTGTACAAGAGTGTTATGGAAAGAAACAAAACTTCACTTATTTTTTTTCTGTTGTGCGCTTTTTTTTTCCTAACTTGATTTTCCAGTGAAACCTAACTAGTGAAATGAATGGACGTGGACACTATCTGTGCACTGAAGAGCAGTCATTATAGTTGGAAGTGGGTTTAGCACTTACCCTACTTGGGGTTTATGTCCTGTGTTGGTGCCTTCCACAGCAAGCCATGATACGTAGACATACTTGTCAGACCCCAGATGCGTAGACTACACACCCCTTACTGTCTAAATGACTGATCAACCTGCCTCAGTCTGTCAAGTCTGGCTTTAGTCATGTTCTTATTCTTTCAAAAACTGGAATTATTTTGTTGTCTGCTTTCATGTGTACAGTGCTCTGGAGCCATTGTATGGAAATTATAAAGGGTGAGCAGCTCTTCTTGAAAGATTGATGTTTTCCTGAAGTTAATTGCCAAAACAGAGACACTAAATATAATTGACAATTCTGACTGCTGATGTGTGTCAGAACTAAAAGGTGACTTCGGCAGCAAGGGACTGACTATGAAACTGGGTAGGGTCTTTTGGACAAATGAGTAACAGGTCTTTATGCTTCCAAAAAAAAGGTGACTGTCAGGTGTGAAGTGGGTCAGTCTTAGCTTTTTTTTTTGTATTATTGTTTTTCCATGTAAGTTCTCATAACCTCCCAATGTGAGTCTTAGCTGTAGTACACCACAGTGGACACTGTGGGTTTTGCTTCAAGGGCAGCTGTGTGTAGACCTGATGTGAAATGAGCCTGCAGAGGTGCTGTACAGAATCGTGGAGATCATCAGTGATATACTATGGGTTCTTGTTTAACCAGCCAAAGCAGATCTCTGATAAGAGAGTAAAATCTAGAAGATGAAATGTGAGAAAGTGCTGTGACTAATGCTGTCCTGGCTGAGGCTGGCTTCTGAGGATAAGCAGTCCTTCTCGTTGTACTTGCAGAAGAAGGGAATCTGAACTCAAATACCAAATCCTAATTCTTGTGTGGTGGACTGAAGATCCATGGAACAAATGTATAGCTGTTTAAACCACAGAGGATAGTCTGAGGCTTAGTTTGAAAGAATGAATATGTCAATTGTTAACACCTTATCAGAATGCTCAGATTTCCTAGTAAAAACAAGATCTTCCTTGCATTGCTCTCAAGTTATTGTTTTCTGAAGATAAACAAGTTCAGGAATTCTGTTGTTCACAACCACTTCCTTTATAATCTATCAGACGATGCACTTTCCACTAATTGTGCTATGGAGCAGTAGTGCCCACGGTTTTATGAATAAGCTGAGGAGTAATTCCCTTGGACGGAAGGGTATATGTGTTTGGGCTAGTCTGGAACCAGCAACTTTGGGAAGTTCTTCCACCCACTCAGTCTGACACCACCATGACAGGTGTCATGACCTGGGGCTACATGCAGGGAGATGATGAAACCGTGCTGGTAAATGCGTGCTGTAGCAGGCCCTGTGCTGAGGAATAAGGAAACTGATTAAAAGTTAAGTGGAAGTGGCACTGAATTATAGAATTTTCATGGTTTAAAGAGGTTCCTGCATGCCATTTGTACAGTGTTTGCTCTGGCAAAGCAGTTTGAGCAGCTTTCAGAGAATAATAAATTTGAGCAGTGTCTGTACAGCTGAGTTCTGAAAATGGAGTAAAATGGGACAGTTTAGGTAAGAACCGTGTTGTTTAAATAAGTCTTTCACCCTTGGCTCTAGGGTAATGCCTTTACCAAAAGGCTTCCCCAGGATTTCTCTCCTGCCTCCCTGGTTGCCCTTCCTGCATGATTGCAGCATTTAGCTGTGTGAAGCAGAGCAGCTCCTGAAGAGCAACTGATACACATACCCTGCTCGCTGCCAGCATCGGCGGGGCACTCGGCGGCTGTGGGGGCGAACAGTGACTTTCACCCAAAGTCAAATGCCAGCTGGGTTCCTGACTCAGCCAGAGATCCTGAGATGAGTTGAGTGCCATGATTCAACCAATTTTTAAAAATGGTTGTATTGTAAGCGCAGGGGTTATTGTGAGCATGGTGCTCTGGGCAGCTGGTGAAGAGGTGTCATGCAGTGGCCTGGAGAAGCTGGTGCTGGGGGTCTGTGTGGGAGAATGGCTTGGACAACTTATGGGTAGCCTCCAAACTACCTTTTTGGGTTTGTAGCAACAGCTGATGTGCTGCTCTGCCTCACAGGGGTTGAGCCTCATGGGAACATGGTGAAGCAGCCTGCCATCTTCACGGTAGACACCATCAGTGCTGGGCAGGGAGACCTCATGGTCTTCATAGAGGATCCAGAAGGAAACAGAGAGGAGGTATGTCTGTCAAATATATTGTGTGGAAAAGTAAAGCTGGTCTGAAAACTGAAGTTTTTGCAGTAACCCTCATCTTTCACAAGTGAGGTCTT
Organism: Athene noctua; assembly: GCF_965140245.1. Taxonomy (NCBI): domain Eukaryota; kingdom Metazoa; phylum Chordata; class Aves; order Strigiformes; family Strigidae; genus Athene; species Athene noctua. The sequence goes on along the minus strand of NC_134046.1, from coordinate 14,259,139 downwards.
AACAGATAAATAATCTAAAAAGAAGTTGCAAAATACCATCTGTCAAAAGTGCAAGCCTCAAGCTTTTTCTCATAATTGCCTTACTGGATGAACTTGAAAAAAAGTCACTATCTGCAACTAAGCAACACAGTTCTGATGTCCAGTAGTTACAGTGCTTTAGCTTGACTGGCCAAGTACATTCTGACATGCTTTTAGATAACACACATCACTAAATCACTGTCTGCCCTTACTCATTCTGCAGGAATGGCTAAAGCAGCTATTTAGATGCCATGAATCATTTTGAGTTAAAATGCTGGTTTTAATGTTTATAGAAACTTCTCATCCAAGTGCTCCACTTGATCATGTTACAACATTCCAGAAAAATACAGCTGTACGTTGGACTTAATGTCTCCTCAGTTTTGGCCTGGCTTAGTAGAGCAATTAACAGCAAGGGAAAGGGTTCGGGTGGGGAGAAGGTAGCTTGCTTCGTCTCATGGAAAGACAAAACCAAAGGGGATTTTTCCATATGAGAAGAGAGGGTAGCAAGGACCCCTTTTCCCACAGCAATGTGTCGCTGGCATTGCTGACTCTGGAAATAGCTTGCAGTATCAAGCGCTACCCAGAAAAGTCTCAGGCACGCGTGCGTAGGCACAGCTCAACTTTGGATGTGTTTTCTCTCCCAGGCAAAGATAACGCCATCCAGTGACAAAAACAAGACCTATTCAGTTCAGTATATGCCAAGGGTTACTGGACCTCACAAGGTACGTTGTGTGTCAGTAACCAGTATTCTCTTGTTAAACGCACTGGTCTGCTGGTTGTTAATTTGAGCCTCTGAGGGCTGACTGTTTACAGACCATGTAATAGCCACTCTGGGCATCCTGAAGGACAGGCAACGTGGTGTGGCCTTAATTCTCCATCTGGGGTATTGGGCTGCTCCCTTCTCAAGGGGGAAGGGGGTGTGTGTTGGGAGAAAGCGTGTGGGTGTTTGGGTATCAGGTGCTAACAGCTGGCTCTTCTCTCACGCCGCGCCACTTCTCACAGCTCATGAAGCCAGTTTTGTGGGTTGTCACAGGGACACAGAGGAAAGTACCAGGTTGTTTCTATAAGGCGTTTCTTTGCTGATATGGTATACAGAAGGGTTTTTGCAGAGAATGTTTTCTGCCTAGCCCTGTCCCCAGACACCTGCAGAAGCAGGTTTATGATGGGTAATCCCATTGCTTGGCACTTGCCTGATTTGCTGGTCCCCACAGCCAGCCTGAAAAGATAAAGACAACTTCTGTGGCCACTTCATTGCTGGATGGTGATCTGCTTCATATTGGTGCATCCAGATTCAAGCATCCTCACTGGTGCGGCTGACCCTGTGATAAGTAGCACTTTAAGGAGGTAGCCAGAAGTTACGCTGCATGGACAAGATGAACATTGTGGGATGGATGGCCTCTCTCATCTCTGAGATATAGGCTCTCAGTGCTAGGAACACAGGCACTTACCCCACGCTTGGCTACGTGGTGGTGACACTGAACTCTGCCTCTGCCCAGTGGGTTGGAGCTGACACTGTCTGTCTCTAGGTTTCAGTGCTGTTTGCCGGGCAACACATCTCAAAGAGCCCTTTTGAAGTGAATGTTGACAAAGCCCAGGGAGATGCGAGCAAAGTAACAGCAAAGGGACCGGGACTGGAGGCGACAGGCAACATTGCCAATAAGCCTACCTACTTTGACCTCTACACAGCAGGTAAGCAGGATGAATGAGTGTCAAAATCCTGTAGCTTCCCCAAGTGTGAGGAGAACCTAAGACTTGGAGGAATAAGCAAACTGAAAAATGAATGAGGATGTGCAGCCCCATCAACTTCAGAGGTGAAATAATAGCCAAGGTGCTCTGGAGACTTCAGCTATGTGTGAAACATTTGAAGCATGGAGCTAAGCTGGGGAAGGAAAGCATTAAGCATTACCCAGAAATTTGCTATGAACTTGCTGAATGGCAGCAGGCAAGTTCCTGGCTGGTTTCTTTCTCCAGCTCATTTTAAAAAGGAATGTGAAATGCCCACCTCTGAAGGATGAACTATGAGTAAACTGTAAATGCTTAATGTGTTCTGTATTTAGCATTACAGAAAGAGTTTGTTGCAGTGCTACTTTGGTTCGTACTTCAATGATGAACTGGTTTCAACCTCTATTGTAATTATTAGAGGGCTACTATCTTCATGAGGGCATCTCCATCACATGACTTATTGCCTGTTAGGCCAATGCTGTAGCCTAGAGGAACGAGTCAATAAGATGCTACAAATGCTAATTCATTTAGAACAATGAGAAACTACTTAGGGCAGTTACTTGAAGTATTTAAACACCAAAATATGCTGAGTAGCGTATATTAAATTGCCTTCTGCCTGAGGGTGCTTAGAAATAAAATTAAATGTGGTTATAGTGAGGGGAAGTGTTATGTTCAGCCTCTAATTGGGAGAGGGAGTAGTCTGAATCATGTAAAGACATGTCTGGCCTCTGAAAGTGTCTGGAAGACTGTTTTTGTTGCATGATGAGTTGAATAAAATGTGAGAAGAGCAGGTGTCTGAACAAAAGTGAATACATGTAGTCCAGCAGAGAAGGATCCCTGTCCAGACCAGCATGCACGTTGAGCAAGCTCTTAATCTAAACCCCTTCAAAGCTTGAGAGATTGAATGGACTGATAAAGTTGTGGGCTAGTCTGTGATAGAAGTGCTGCAGAGTGGTAGCAGTAGGGTAATCAGGCTATATGTGTGTTCAGTACTGTAATACCCTGTGGCTGGAGCAGCAGAGCCCTGTCAGTTTGATGGCTTCATGGAGTTGCCACCATCCTGTCTTGCCCTCTCCCCTCTTGAATGACTGGTTGCTGTCAGCAGAAGCTGAACGTTTAGGCTGTGCCTAGAAATGGTAGCAGAGGACAGCTGGCTGAGATCCAAGATGTAGTGCATGTTGCTGTGGGGAAGCCAAGGTTTAGCTGGTCTTGTTTCCTTTGCAGGTGCTGGTGTGGGTGACGTGAATGTGGAAGTGGAGGATCCTCAGGGGAGAAGCCTTGCTGAAGTTGCAGTAGAAGACAAAGGCAACCAAGTCTACCGTTGCACCTACAAACCTGTTCAAGCTGGTCCTCACATTGTCAAAGTGACTTTTGCTGGGGAGACAATTCCCAAAACTCCTTGCGCTGTTCTTGTCGGAGAGGGTATGCTTTTTAAAAATGCACCTAAATGTAGATGGCCACTTTTCTTTTTGATGTGATCACAGAATATGCTTGGATCTTTCCTTGGGCATTCTCTGTACCTTTCAACATCTTGCACCTGATTCGGTGGGTCACTTGAGGATTCACAGGGTAAAACAGTGCTCTCTAACAGTAATATGGCTTTTGTTGCTAGAGTTTTCTTTCTGCCTAGACCTCCGAATGTTAAGCTTCCCTTTGTATTTTTTTGAAGTGTTTTATGCAGCTATGCAGTGTCTTGCAGTTTTCCACCTTTGTTCCTCAAATGACTATATTTACTGTTTTCCTCCTTAACTGACACCTAACTTGCTTTCTGTTCCATCCTTACGTGCTCCTATGCTTTTAGATCTCTGCTCATCTCTCCTGAGCTACCCTCCATTTGTGGAATTTTGGACTTCACTGCTAATGGCTTCATAGTTGGTAAGAGGTGTGCAGGATGCTTCGTCATGTTTGCTTTTTGTAAGCTTCTAGCCTGCAGCTTGTTCTGGCCGAAAGGGTTTTAGGTTTTGTTGGGGTTGGGGAAGAAGGTTGCAAGCAAACTGAAGCGGTGTCTGACCTAGTCAGTGAAACTGGCTTAACCACAAGCTGCCTGACTCAGTTGTGTAAGGGCACTGCGAGCCATTCCCACCCCACGTTGGGCACGCTCCTGTATTGTGCCACCGAGTTTTTGGAGCTAGCAGATGGCACGCAATCTTTGCTTACACCCTGTGGTGTAGGATGTGGAGCAATGCTGGCTGTTGCAGGGGTAAGGGTAAAACTTTTAAGCTATTGAAATGAGTTAAAACCTAATGAGCTGCTTGGCAGACGTGCTCCTGCTGTCAGCACAGCGTGTTTTGGGGAAATGCATGTTGGGTTTACACTGCCGGGAAGCTGTGGTTATTTGTAAGTCTCTTCAAACCCTTCAGGTCTCTGGAGTTGAAGACCACGTGATAACTGGGATTGTGTAACGAAAACTGTTCATAAGTGCACGTTACTTATGTATGTAGCCACTCTGCAGGCCTGGAGAAGCACTTTGAGTAAAAATGTAACCTACTGCCCCTACCCGTGGCTGCTTTGGTCTGCAGAGGGCTTGGTGGCTTTGCTTCTGAAAATATGAACTGTGACAAGCAGGGGGGGTTTGATGTGACATCTCTTAGCAAAGCGCGTGCAGAACTTGGCTTTGCTAATAGTCATTATTCCAGTCATGTGCTTCTGAAAGAACAGCTAAATAATACCGTTCACTGGGGCTTATGTGCAAAGGGAAACTTCACCCCATGCTGCAGTGTGCCTTTCAGTATGAAAGGCACAGCATGAAGATTGTGCCCAGTATGGTGAATATCTACGTGATAGCCGTGTAAAAGTTTTCTGTTGATAACTGGCATCAAATTGGAAAGCAACAGGGCTTCAGCATTTGCTTTCATTCTAAAAGATGGCCCTTGTAGGGGGTCAGCATTGCCTGTGTGCACCAAAGAGTACTGCCCGAAAGCCATGGGACATAGACAACGGCTGGGCAGACTCCTGTCTGTCTGCCTTAATGCTGTAACATTGAAACTTGTGCTGAAAGCTAAGCTGTGGTCGCCCTGAGTCAACATTAAACTAAAGGTTGTTCTGGACTGGCTAGGCTATGTGTTTGTTGAGAATCAAAGAAGATATTGATGTCTGAAATTCCCTTGCAGCCTGCAATCCGAATGCGTGTCGTGCCACTGGAAGAGGTCTGCAGCCCAAGGGCGTCCGCATGAGGGAAACGGCTGACTTCAAGGTTGATACAAGAGCAGCAGGGAGCGGAGATCTCGGAGTGACTATAAAGGGACCAAGTGAGTGTTTGGGTGAATTTGTGCTGTGGATGTATTTTGGAGAAGAGGGGGAAGTGAAGACTGAAAAAGAGGACTGGTAAGGAGATGGTGGCCTGATGGAACTGCTGGGATTTGTATCACCATATAAAGCCAAATTTCAGATGGATGTTCTGATGCTTTGTATCTAGTGAGAAGGTTTCAGTCTGCAGGGTGGGGTAAGATTACACCTGGTTTTAGGTCTCTCCATTATAATGCATATCAGTTAGCAAAACAGAAAATCTGTCTGCCTGCCATGGCCTCCAAGCTTTATGGATTTGCATTGCATCTTCATCTGATCTGTGGGAGCAAGTCATGCTCCAGTTGTTGGCAGGGTGAAAATCCTTTTCTTGTCAAGCTAGAAATGGCTCAGTGCAGCCCTCCTGGCGGTACTAGATGTTGGGCACAGAGCAGGGGAGAAGAGGGTCGAGAGAACCTGTAGGCTTACATGGAGACCTTCGGCCAGGAGCCGTCCCCAGGTCCTTTGCCGTGTCCTGAGCCCTGGATGTGGCCCCCTGTCTGGACCGTGGCAGGTTGGGGCGATGGCAGGGCCGGCAGCCGCTGGCCCTTGCAGCAGGCTCCTGAGGCTGCCAGCACAAGTGGCTGGGCTGCTGCTCTCGGGGAGCTGCTGTGCTCATGTGGTACTTGTGATCCAGTCACCTCCCCCCGGGCTGGGACGGTATTAAAAGGTGCATTGTATTGCCTTCACCTCCTCCACACGCACAGTGCTCTGACTGTGTGGCTTAATGCGGTTAGAGGGGGAAAAAAAGCAACAGATGTATCGATGTAAATTTTAGCGTATTAAGCTTTTCTCCCTAAATTCTTCATCTTGAAGAAAATGAAAAGTAGGCATTCCCTGCATATTTGTGGTTGCAAAGTCTGACAAATGTTAAGCTTTTTTGTTTTAACATATGACATGCATCATACTGCAGACTAAGAAAATAAAACACAAGGGAACCTATTAAGTCTGGTAACTTAAAATACTTTCTGCTGTATTTCTTCTGGAAGTGTTTGCTGTCTTTGTCCTAGAGGGCAACTAGAGCTAACTTTCCTTATAACATGACCTTTTTTCTTTTTTTTTTTCTGGTGGAAGAAATTTATTCTTGCAAGCTAAAATAAATACTAGAAAACATGAACTTGTCTTGAGTAATTGACGGCAGGATGGAAGCTGTTAAGTTTAATGCTGAACTGATCTTTCAACAGAGGGCTTGGAGGAGTTGGTGAAACAAAAAGGCTTTATGGATGGTGTATACGCATTTGAATATTATCCAGCTACCCCGGGGAAGTATGTTGTCATGATTACATGGGGTGGGCACAACATCCCCAAAAGGTGAGTTAGAAGTAGCTTTTCTGGATTTTTTGTGCCCTTCAGTGGGTTGTGTAGTTGGTGGGCTTTTAAAGCAGTGCTGACCTTTGAAGAAACTCTGTGGGGGACAAAGTTAGTGGCAAGCACTTGCTGTGACAGTTTACCTACAGCCTCTTTTAGGGCTGCAGTGGCTTATATTGAGAAAGCTTTGAAGGGTGGTTTGCATCAGTCTTGCTAAACCTGAAATGATGAGTACAAAACCCAATAAACCTTGGTGGATCATGCAGCTTGGACTTCTCTGTGACTTTTTGAATGAATCTGTTATTTTAGTGTCCAGAGCTACAGCAAGCAGTGCAGGCCAAGTATTTGACACTGGGGATTTGTGGTGCAAGATATAAGCATGTGATGTGTTGGATGACCTCTGTGCTAGAAAGACAGGCTGCTGGGCACTGTGCCACCACATGATAGCATCTATTAATTTGGGAAACCCAATGTAAAGCCTCATTAAAATGCCTGGGGAAAAACATGGATGCTGTATTTATCCTCATTTCTAATCCAATGCTTTGTTTTTCTCTTGTAGCCCTTTTGAAGTTCAAGTGGGTCATGAAGCAGGTCCTCAGAAAGTGCGAGCCTGGGGGCCAGGACTGCATGAGGGGATTGTGGGCAAATCGGCTGACTTCGTGGTAGAATCCATTGGCACAGAAGTTGGCTCTCTTGGTATGTTACTTTGCTTAGTTTGCCTGAAATATTTATATGTTGCAATGGTAGCAAGAACTCATGAGAAACAATAGCTTTCCCAGCAGTATAGAAACTTGTCTGTAAGATGGTTTTGGTCTAAACACAAACTTATATCAAAGGCAATTCCTAGAGACGGGAATGTGTGTGACTGGGGAGTGTTAATCTGTGGCTTTGTGGGATGAGATCCAGAAGAGAATGGTAGATTCTCTCCTATATTGCTGGAGAAGGGTGATAGAGAGCATCAGACATAGTTATGGCTAATAAAAAGCAGTTTGGGGAAGTGATGTTGAATTAGCAGCCACCACAAACCTAACATGAGGAACCCACTTGTTCCTTTTTCAGGCTTTGCCATAGAAGGCCCTTCTCAGGCCAAAATTGAGTGTGATGACAAGAACGATGGCTCATGTGATGTGAAGTATTGGCCCAAAGAGCCTGGTGAATATGCTGTGCACATCATGTGTGATGATGAGGACATAAAAGACAGCCCTTACATGGCCTTCATCCGACCGGCTTCAGGAGACTTCAATGCAGATAAGGTAGTGTGTGAGAGTTCACCCATATAACTACAATAGAAATGTTTCTGAAGGCTTCTGGTAACAGACTTGACTCTTCAGCTGCCTCTACTTAAAGCTCTCAATTTGCCATGCTCCAGTCAGGTATTACTCAGCTTTTTCTAATAACACTGTTGTGGTTTTGATTTAATGTAATGAAAACTTGCTGAATTAGTTCAAATTCTCAGCTTTCACACTAGCCTCTGCTTGTATTCCATGCTTCATGGGTTTTGTGGGAAGGGGAAGGTCTTTAGAAATAAATCACTTAATTTTACTTCTCTTTCTGAACTGCAAGCTAAGACTCTTGGGGTGTTTTTTTAGGTGAAGGCTTATGGCCCGGGCTTGGAGAGGACTGGCTGTATAGTGAACAATCCTGCTGAGTTCACAGTTGAAACCAAGGACGCTGGGAAAGCACCTCTGAAGATGTATGCACAGGTAAAAAGCCAAAGGCAGCTATGTGAAACTTCAGCAGAAGGGCTTTAATACTGATGAGAAAAATGCCTTAAGTATTTCTACTCAGTTATACACCACATAATTCTGGACATGTGTAATTCTCTCAAAGCTCTGTGCTTTGATCTGCGTAATATAGTCAGGCAACAAACCTAATTCAAGACAAGGTGACTTCTCCCTGCCGTATGAAATACATGGCTTTGCTTCCTTACTTGGAGTGTCCTCAGCAAAGCAAGCTGTAATTTCCTGGAGTTGTTGTTTGGAAGCACCTCAAGTGTCTCTGACTTTGAATTTCAAGCAAGCTTGTTAAAATGTGTTGTAGGATGGTGTTAGCATGAACAAGTGTTAGATGAGGAAGACTTGCCAGGAGTGTAATTTGCATATTTCTTCAGTATTTCTGAGCTGCAGTTTCTAGGGGAAAAAAACCCTCACATTTTGGAACAGTCTTGGGCTGTTCAAACTATACAAAGATTTTTAAAGTATCTGAACCTTCTGCTTGTATTACTGCTTTTTAGGATGGAGAAGGAAACCCTATCGATATCCAGATGAAAAGCAAGCCTGATGGTGTGTTTGCTTGTTCCTATGTGCCAGTTAAACCAATCAAACATACAATTTCTGTTGTCTGGGGAGGAGCCAATGTACCCCATAGCCCATTTAGGGTAAGTACAGAGACAGATATTACTAGTCCTAACCAAGTAGGACATTCATGCTCGCAACTACTTGTCATTACAACTAGATGATAAAACCCTTCTGTGAGCTTCGAGGAGGTGTGCCGTTCTCCTCCCTTTTTTTTAAGAATCTGTCCACTTGAAAAAAGCTTTCTGTTTTTACAAGTTCACATGTCGGAGGTCTCCTATCAGTCCAACTGCAATTGGGGGAGTTGGGGCAATTGACTCTTACCTTGATACTGTTTTCCTGTAGCCTCTGTCCAAGCAACACACTGACTTGACTGATCTTGAGCATGACATACATGTGTGATTCTGACCCTTGTGAATCTGTGTAGGTCCTTATAGGTCAAGGGAGTCATCCTCAGAAAGTGAAAGTGTTTGGACCTGGTGTTGAGAGAACTGGCCTGAAAGCAAACGAGCCGACCCACTTCACTGTTGACTGCACAGATGCAGGAGAAGGTAAAGGCAGGCTGGGCTGTTGCTGTGGTATCAGAACCATAGGTCATGCAAGGGTGGGGGATTCTGTACTGTTTCATGCTGGTTTTTCTTGTTTCATTGAAACACCTTGGAAGCAGAACATTGCAAGGAATTGCAGTGTGATCTGTTACATCAATTAATGTGGTGACCTGAACAACTACTGGAAATGGGAATATGCTGACTGTGTGGCTAGCAATGTCTCTACCATCCAGTAGCAAAACCTCCATCTGCTGTTCTTAGGTGATGTCAGTGTTGGAATTAAATGTGATGCTCGTGTGGTCAGCGATGAGGAAGAAGACATAGATTTTGACATCATCCACAATGCTAATGATACGTTCACAGTGAAATATGCACCACCTGCTGCTGGGCGCTACACGATTAAAGTGCTTTTTGCAGGAGAGGTTTGTAATCTTCATTTTACAGCCTGATGTTTCTAGAATCTGTTTCTGCTCTTTGATCATTGAGCACGTGCCGGTTGACAGCTGGTTGTGGCAGTTTACAGCTGGCTCCTTCCGTTTCAGCTCATGTGCACTACGTCTGGTCACTGTTTCTAAAAACACTTTTGTAGTACTTGAAGGTACACAAATGAGAGGGGTTGGCTGGAGACACTGAAGTTTAAGTATGTGATGTTTTGAGCTGACATAAAGAGTGTGGTCTCAGTGATGGGCCAAAGCTGCTTTCTAAAGGATAGAAGACCAAGGAAAATGGGAATAAAAATAAATTTTCCTTAAAAAGAAAAAAAAAGAGAGGGCCCTGCAAACTGTCCAACTCTTAACTTTGCCCTAGGCTTTGAGTGATACTATTTGATAAGGCAGGGCAGAGTGTTTGAGGTGAAATTTTATTCAAGATGGTGCTGGAGTTAAAGCAGAAGTATCTTAAAATTATTATCTGTCTAGTTTTGGCTAGTGACAAGTGAAGTGGTTATGTTTAGAGCTGTGTTTCTGTTGCAGGAAATTCCTGCCAGCCCCTTCAGAGTTAAAGTGGACCCCTCACATGATGCCAGCAAAGTGAAAGCTGAAGGACCTGGGCTGAACAAAACTGGTGAGAGCTGGGTTGAGGTGGTGTGGACAGTGCTGGACCATGAGGAGCTGTTGTGGGGTAGCCACTGCCTGGCTGAGCATTGCTGGGATGCAACAATCCAGTCCTGGGTACAGTGGGGTGGGATGCCAGGCTATTGGGAATGACACATTTCCCTTGGCATTTTGCTTGACTGGGCTTTGTAGGTACCGAATGCTTCTTGGGAAGAGTTTCTGTGTGAGCTCTGCATCAATTAGAATTAACATTTTTCTTCAGGTGTGGAAAATGGCAAACCAACGCACTTCACAGTGTTCACCAAGGGAGCTGGTAAAGCACCACTGGATGTGCAGTTCAGCAGCCCAGTGCCAGGAGAGGTGGTGGCAGATCTGGATATCATTGACAACTATGACTATTCCCACACTGTTAGGTACACTCCAATACAGCAGGTAGGTCCAACTCCTGTAGGAGTACAAGGGTGAATGGCTTGTGTTGCTGTAGTGCCATGACCTCCCTCCCTGGTACCCATGCACAAAGGAATGAGCAGATAAAACTTGCCAGGGTGTCCTGTTCCCCAGAATCCCTAAAGCCTGCAGGACAGTTGGGATTGGAAAGCAGCAATGCAGTTTTCTGGTGTAGTTATTGATAGCTTGTCACTGTTTTCTGGGAACCAGTGAGATACCAAAACAGTAATGCACAGCTCATGTTGTTATTCCACACCTTATCAGTTGAAGAGAAAAGGTGATGAACTTTCCCAGCATCTGAAATAGAGCTGGCTGCTGCACCAGCTGCTCTGGGCTGCCACGGACCTGCAGGGTCAGGGCTGTGGTCTGTCACCTCTCAGCAAGCTGCTGATGTCAAAGGAACTTTAGTGCAAACCAGAGCAGGGACAGAAAGCACAACGTTTGGGTGGTGGTGCAGCAGCTCCCTAGTAGGAAGGTGAGTGAGTTGGTGCTGAGGAGGGAAGCTGGGCTGCAGATTAAACGTCAAAGGGTTTTTCTGTATTTGAGGTTTACCCCTGGGTTGGGAAGAAATTCAGTCTAACTCGTTTTGGTTCACAGACGGATGCTTCTTAGCAACACTGTTAAAGAGCTGAATGTGGAAACTGCTAATAACCAGAAATATTTTTCCTTATACTGTGCTTGCATGTTTGTAAAGGGCCATTAAATGCCACAACGCAAAAATCTCATGTATTTCTGAAGACATCAGTGCTGTAGTGCTGAGATGAAAGCATGTTGTTGCTATTGTCCTGCTGAACAAACACATAAGCTACTCAATCGTCTGCACCAGCTTCCTTGAATGTAGCTCTATAAAAGCAGACTGATATGGAGGACTGCAGCATTATTTATCTGATAATGCTGGATTAGTGTTCTTGGAAGCACCACAGAGCTAACGTTTGGTTTTGGGTAAGGCAGTTGCATGATCAGGATGTGGCTGGCATGCCTGTTTGGAGAAGCTTTTGCTTGTTCAGTCAAGGTTGGTGTGCAGGAGGGAGGAAAGTCATCTGAACTCCATGCATGTGCGTGTGAGCCGTACCAGGTTGCTGTGTTTCACAAGAAAAGCAGTGATGAAACAAGCCAGGATGCCCAAAACAGGTTTCTTCCTTGGATCTCCCATCTGGAGAAGATGTTCACAGATAGCAGTGACAGGAAAGCAATGGTTAAAAAGAGGGGATAAAAATAGACTGCTCAATAATTAGAGTAACCTTGTTGTCCCTCCAGGCTGTGAGCACTTAGGTCGTTCCTGGACCCTGTCATTCTTGGGTTTGTAAGCAGTAGTGTACAAATGAGTGTCTGGACTCTTCAGAGATGGGGGAGGATGGACTAGGTAGTTAAATTCTTGAGGGGCCGCGTCAGCAGCAGAGGAGCCTTGGTTTAATGCTGTTTACTCAGCCTTATCTATCTCATGGTGTTGCTACAGCTACCCATGTATGTGTTTTCTAAAAACAACCAAGAATAATCATGGAAGCTATTCACTAGCTTGTGTGAAACATCCATGATTATTTCACTTGGGAGCTGAACTGGCCAAGAATGAAAAGTAAGCAAACAGTGAATATAGTTAAAATATGGACTGCGGTAGGAGAGAATAAAAGGAGCACACATCGTGGGCTGGAACTTGCCATGGCTGTGCAGTATTCCAGCCAAAATACACAAGAGCATTAATCTTTCTGACTTGTAGAGCTTAAAACCCTGGTATTTCAGATGCTGTAATAATACTGCCTCTTTGCAGGCTTGGCTTTGGCCTGGCCTCTCTGTGCAGTGGAAGGGGATACCTGGTCTGGAGCACTGGGACATTCATTCAGCTGTCAGGCCTGAGCCGGAGGTTTTGCCAGGCGGCTTGAATATAGTCTAATTAAATTCTGGAAAGAACTGTCTTTTTCTCTCTTCCTGCATTAAATAAAAAACATCTAATACTTAGAAGGGCTGCAGTGAGATGGGAGCTTGAGTCCATAAACCAGTAAGTTTGGCTGTGGTCAGCTAAAATGGATTAGGTGAAGTGGTTATGTACTGCTCGGATGTTAGTGTGTCTGTATGAAGTGAGGAACTGAGCTAACTTGTAAATTCTCTAACTAGGGTCCAATGAAGGTTTTGGTAACTTACGGTGGTGATCCTATCCCTAAAAGCCCTTTCACTGTGGGCGTTGCTGCTCCGCTAGACCTAAGCAAAGTTAAAGTCAATGGACTTGAAAACAGTAAGTACCTCTGGGCTGCAAGGCCCATAGCCTGCCTCCAGAAGCGGGCAAAACAGTCGTCTTTTTAACTTGCTTCAGTTGTAGATCAACCAGTGCCAACTTTTGTAGCTTGACTGCTCTGACTTAGCTGGTCTTCTTGAGGATTAAATTTCAATTTAGATTTTTTTTAATGCAAAATTACATAGCAATTTGGATAAAGCATATGTTGAGGTTTAGTCCCTTGTGGTGAACAGAGCTGGACTCTTCACCAAGCGGGGCACCTGCTGATGAAATCTGGTTTCCTTGGGACTGGATAACTGTTCAAATACACGTAACTGCTACAGTGCAGAAGTCATTCACAGTCTCTTGTTTTCTAAAAGTGGAAGAACTTAAGGCTGTGAAATATTGTTGCATTCCTGAAATGAGCCACTGATACTGTGACAAGGCTGTGTCTTACAGGCTTGTTTAGCACTGTAACTTTGTAGCTCCAATTAACCGAAGCACTTGTTTGTTGTTTGGTTTGGCAGGTTGTTTTGCATGCAGAGGGATGCAGACTGAGCAGGGTCTGCCAGTGCTTGCTCCCTCGGTGGTATGTGCCTGAGAGATTCTTGGAGCAATGTCTGGTGTTGAGTACTTAATGTAGTAATATGGGGTTTGTCTTTTTCAGGAGTGGAAGTAGGGAAGGATCAGGAATTTCTAATTGACACCAAAGGAGCTGGTGGGCAAGGTAAACTAGATGTTAATATTTCCAGTCCTGTGAGGAAAGCTGTGCCATGTCTGGTGGAACCAGTTCTGGGTAAGGAGTGCAGCACTGCAAAATACATCCCAAGGGAAGAAGGGCTGTACATGGTGGATGTGAGTTATGATGGCAACCCAATCCCAGGGAGCCCCTATACTGTGGAGGCCACGCTACCTCCAGACCCCTCCAAGGTGAGTGAATTGTTTAGGGCTATAACAGCAACTGATATCTGAAAACTGACTTGTGGGCTATTGCATGAGACTTTAGTTTTGGCCAAACCAGACCCAGGAACATCCTTACTCAGAGCTCTGAGTCATTCCTGTTGGAAGCCCCATGACACATGGAAGTCATTCTTATAACACTGTATTTGAAAAAACACTGAACTAATTAAGAATATTTTAGGCATCCTGAATAGTGTGGCAAATAAAAGTATTGCTCCTGATTTAATAGAAGTTGGCCTCATGAGCATCTCAACTGTATTAATTGAGATGCTTCTTTCTAAGGAAATAGATTTAAAGAAAAATGTGTGTACAGCCATCAAATATTTTACCATTTCTATCTTTTCTATCCCATGGCTATATAAAAACAGCTATGGTGAGAATATGAATATCCTTGCCTAGAAACCTCTTTGGAGGAGATATACCAACTTTACAGTAGAACTGGGAGGAGTGGCAAAGGAGACATTGCTTTCTTTGTATTTTTAAGAGCTTATTGAGTCCCACGTACAAACAAGTCTAACTAGACATTCTGCTCTGGCAATAACATGAAAAAATGAGTTTAGTCCAACTGCATATCCTCTTCTAGGTAAAAGCTCACGGTCCAGGTCTTCGAGGGGGTCTTGTTGGAAAACCAGCCCAATTCGTAATAGATACCAAAGGGGCAGGAACTGGAGGTTTGGGTTTGACAGTAGAAGGCCCGTGTGAAGCTAAAATTGAGTGCTCAGACAACGGTGATGGAACCTGCTCCGTCTCCTACCTGCCAACAAAGCCTGGAGAGTATTTTGTAAACATCCTCTTCGAAGAAGTTCACATTCCTGGTTCGCCGTTTAAGGCAGACATAGAAATGCCGTTTGATGTCTCTAAAGTCATTGCCACTGGCCCAGGTCTGGAACGTGGAAAAGTAGGTGAAGCAGGACTGCTGAACGTCGACTGCACGGAAGCAGGTCCTGGGGACCTGCGGGTGGACATGGTGTCGGATGCTGGTTCTAAAGCTGAGGTCCAGATCGACGATAACAAAGATGGTACTTATGTTGTAACGTACGTGCCGCTCTCGGCTGGCATGTACACAATCAAGATGAGATATGGAGGAGAGCAAGTGCCTAAATTCCCAGCCCGAGTCAAAGTGGAGCCAGCTGTGGACACAAGCAGAATTAAAGTGTTTGGGCCAGGAGTGGAAGGGAAAGGTGAGAATAACTGTTGTTATCAGAGTTTGTAAGACCTGTGGTCCTTTATCCTGCACACAGTATTCTGAGCATTGAAAGTTGTAATAGCCTTGCGTGTTCCCCTGGTGACCCTTAGACGGGGGTGTTTCATGATGTTCCCAAATGAGTTGTTTATCATGCTGGTTCACAAAATGTTTTGTCGTTGGAAATACGTGCGGTTGTTGAAGTGACTCTTCAAAATGTATCCTGCAGATGTCTTCCGAGAAGCTACAACTGAGTTCACTGTGGATGCTCGACCTCTAACAAAGGCTGGTGGTGACCACATCAGGACACAGGTCACAAGCCCATCTGGCTCCCCCACAGACTGTCTTATCCAAGACAATGCTGATGGAACATACTCTTTAGAGTACACGCCATTTGAAAAGGGTAACCTCTGGGTTTGGATTTTTTTTTTTTTTTTTACTTGAGATGGGGAAAACCAAGAGCAAGCAACTCTTCTAACACTTTCATTGGGCAAACTGCTGAGTTCTGCCAGTAAACTGTTGGCATCTTAGCAAGATTTTTGCCAGTGGAGGAGCTAGTTCTGCAGGAAGTAAGCTATATTTTAACTTGAAGAACTGACTTTTATGGTAACTTGGCTTCAGAAGAATGGTGTGTAGACACTGTCTTGGTTGTGAAACACTGGTGAAGTCCTGTAAAATGCAGGAGGAAGCTCTTACCCATATACTGACATTTAAGTCTGTAGCATGTTGTAGAAGTGATGTTAAGTGATGAGAATATTTAGGGAATTTGGGACATGTTTTCCTCCTCAGGTCCACACACAGTCAGTGTAACGTACGATGGTGTACCTGTGCCAAACAGTCCCTTCAGAGTGAACGTGACAGAGGGCTGCCATCCATCACGTGTGAAGGCACAAGGACCTGGACTCAAAGAAGCTTTCACAAATCAGCCAAATGCCTTTTCAGTTGTCACCAGGTAACTGGGCCTATTTTATCTTGAGGGAATATCTGAGGGAGGAACGAGTGTAGTGGGCTGTGTGATGCAGAATGCGAAAGCCAGTACAAATATTTATAAAAAAACAGACTGTGCCCTAATTACTGTGTGTGCTACCTCATGACATACTGAGCACTCCGCTAAGATTAGGGGTTGATAGTGACTGAGGATAAAATTCTAGGAAAACGCAAGTGAGGTTATGCTGAACAGTTTTGCATGGCAGAGCGTGCTGAAGGCTGGACATGAGAAGTTGGATTCCTCCTTTTCCAGCAAGGATAAAATTGCAGCCAGAGAGTGTGAAGGCTACAAATGTGCTGTTACAAGCAGGTAATTCTAACAATGTACATTTCTGTCTTGCAGAGGAGCAGGAATTGGTGGCCTTGGAATAACTGTTGAAGGACCTTCAGAGTCTAAAATTAGCTGTAAAGATAACAAGGATGGGAGCTGCAGTGCCGAGTACGTTCCTTATGTTCCAGGAGACTATGATGTTAACATCACGTACGGGGGAGAACATATTCCTGGTAAGAGCTCTTGCTCAGTGGCTTTCAGAAGAGGAAAGACCTTGAGCTAAGGACTCGGTGCCTTGGCTGCATTTCACTCGTGCTGGGGGATGTTGAGGTTTTGACTCTCTACTTTTCCTGGGAATTCAGGCAGAAACAGTGATGGCGATTATTCTTCCCACCTGGCAGAGAGAGCAGTGTGGAGTGCTTTGTGCTGTGGTGCGGTAGTTTTGAGGAAGGGCTGCAGTCTCTTCTAGTTTCTGAAACAGCCTCTGTGGGGATGTGGGGGAATCTCACCAAGACTGTAGCACCCACAGCGGAGACGGATGGGTGGGGCAGGGAAAGGGACACTAGCCCTTGCCTAATAACTGGTATGCAGAAGTGGTGAGTAATACATTAGGTCAAGAAAACAGCTCTTTGGTCTGTGGATGCCTTCAAGACTGTTCTGCGGTAAGATGGTCTAATGGGTGAGCTTGTCATGGAGATTATATTAAACACTGCAAGTTTTGGTCACTGCAAAAAGCATGATAACTGTTTCCTAAACCAGATGTTTACCTGTGTATGCGTTTGCACTGGATGTTAAACTGAGATGAAGTAGGTTTAAGGAATGTTCTAGATACATCTGACATCCAGCAGTTCACAATTAAAAGGATATTTTGCTTGATACCAAGAATTAAATGCCCCTAAATGCCAGACACATTTTGCTGAAATGTTTGAGTTCTTAAGTGCTGTCCTACAGTGTACATCTAGGTATTAATTCCTAGACATTGTGAGTGAGTCAGTTCCTTCCCGTGGTCCCATTTTATTTCTCAACATACTGAACTTG
The DNA here is from genome assembly GCF_965140245.1 of Athene noctua. Classification (NCBI taxonomy): domain Eukaryota; kingdom Metazoa; phylum Chordata; class Aves; order Strigiformes; family Strigidae; genus Athene; species Athene noctua. The sequence continues at coordinate 14,241,823 of NC_134046.1, read as the reverse complement.
GTAAAATATGAAGGAAACAAGTGCCTGCGTGACGCTTCACTTCCTTCAGGTTTCTTTCATGCATTTTTTTCTCTGAGGTGTGAGAAGCACATGGATTGCAATTGAATTGTTGAGTAGACAGTGAAAATATAGATGCACCATCATTATACTTCTGGCTTTTGCAGGAGCAGAGGAGTATGGAGGTCGTGGGGTTGTTATTCCTGCCTGAGGTTGAGGGATAGTAGTAACAAAGCCCAAGGAAAAGTAGGGAAAAAGATCTTTCGTTTCCTGTAACTGTTAAGTTTGTGGTGTTTAACTCTTGCTGCATTAACTTCCAGGCAGTCCTTTCAAGGTTCCTGTGAAGGATGTTGTGGATCCCAGCAAGGTGAAGATAGCAGGACCAGGTCTGGGAACAGCTGTTCGAGCCAAAATCCCACAGTCCTTCACTGTAGACACCAGCAAGGCAGGAATAGCACCCCTCGAGGTGGTGGTGGCAGGACCCAGAGGTAAGAACCAAAGTACTCCATCCAGCTGGGCCCCATCTCTGCGTTTGGGTGGGTAACATGGTCCTGGCCTTGCTTGCAAAGGTGGTGATACCACTTCAATATACATTTCCCTCTGTTCCTCTTCATCTGGCATGTGCGCCTTGACGGCTGACCCATGTGTGTCGTGCTGTATAAGGATGAGAACTGTCCTAGGTAGTGCTGCTTTGGGCTGTGTCTTTATCCTAATCTTCAGAGCTGGGATAAGTGATGTCAGTAACCATCACTGGTGAACAATTGTGGCTTAGATTTAGACATCAAAAAGTAAATGCAAAGTCTTACGTGTGAATGGTGACTTGGGAAACCTGTGTCACTGGGCTGCAGGAGTCTCTGAAACATGGTGGAACCCCTCAGTGGTTCCCAGAGAGTGGCAAGGCCCTCAAGCGATAGTGTTAATGATGTTTGCATTAACCTAGGAAGCTGTATCTCGGTGGCACAGTATCTCACCACCTTGCTAGGAGGTGAGAGCTGCTTCCCCACTCGAGTGTCAGGTCACGGTGCTGCAGGTGCCCCTCAGGTAACCCTTCTTTAATTTTAGCGGATGAGACGGATTCCCAGGGATGGCGCTCCCCATTGAAAGCAATTTCGGATTTCTTTAAAGGTGATCCAAAGGGTGGCACTGAGACAGGTTTGAACTCTCACTAACTACTGGCAACTCTGGCTCTTGGAAATCCAATTGGCAATAGCAATAATTATCTGGAGGAGGGAGTGGGAACCAACAGTGTTGCTTTTAAGCCTTGCATGGCAACTATACGTTTCTTTTATGCTTGCTTTACTGCTAATCCTTCCTGTGTTTTAAAGCCAACTTGTAATTGTAGGCTGCTTTGTGTGTTGATCTGAACTGATATGTCCTGTAATCTGCTGTAGATTTAGCTTAATGCAAATTGAAATAATTGATCCTGCTTTCTTAGGACTTTGGCAGCTTGCAGGGCTCTCCTGCCTAGGCAGTGAGCCTGCCTTTCCAAGTACCTGATTGTGAAAGACTCAGTTGGTGAATGCTACACACCAACTGGCTTTAGGGCTCAATTTTGTGCAGTGAATCCCAGTAACAGTATGTAATCTTGTAAATGACAGTTCAAGCAATTATAACCATTACTCATTTTCTTTCTCAAAAGATCTTCAGTGTATTTTGAACAATTGCTTTTGACCTGTACTGTACAGAAAGGCAGATTTTTTTTCCAGTATTTTCATGCTAGTTTTTGTTTACAGTGAGAAGATGGGAGTCTGAGGAGTGGTGGATAACAAATTTATCTCAAGTCAATGGCTCTTGAATATAAAATAAGGGAAACTAATCACTGATCCATGCCTTCATTGCCTTCATTCAAAAAAAAAAAAAATTAGCTTGTTGCAAACTGTAAATAAGCAGTGCATCTTGGAGCTTCGTGCAGCAAATGCCTGGAATTAAGTTTTAATAGCACAGCTGAGAAAATGGTCTGTTGTTTTTTTAGGAGTTGTGGAGCCTGTTAATGTGGTAGACAATGGAGATGGCACCCACACAGTGGTGTACACCCCGACGCAGGAGGGACCCTATATGATCTCTGTCAAATATGCTGATGAAGAGATTCCTCGCAGGTAAGGTGATGAAGATAAATTTAAATGAACTATAGATTTAATGACTTGATTGTGCTCTCCCTGCCCATGAGCACCACTTAAGGGCTATCTGTGGCCTTTTCTACTTAACCAGTGCAGCTCCCTGTATGACTTCAGGGTTCAGCGGTGGTTTGAGCCTGCTGTACCTACAGGAGAGACTCTGTAGGGGAGGTGTAACCACACCCCAGCATGCACTGCAGTAACTATCAGCCATTGACTTAAGAGGAGGGGTCAATAACAGGTTTCCCTTTAAGTCCCTTCAAGGTGAAGGTGCTTCCTACGTATGATGCCAGTAAAGTGACGGCGAGCGGACCAGGCCTCAGTTCCTATGGCATACCAGCCAGCCTACCTGTGGAGTTCGCTGTGGATGCTAAGGATGCTGGGCAGGGACTTCTGGCTGTACAGATCACTGTAAGTAACTATAAAACCAAACAGGAGCGGAAACACATTGTCCTAGGTGGGCACGAGTCGCTCCTATTAGAAGTGTCTACAGCTGTACCCTGCCATACCCAGTGTCCTAGAGACTGGGCTGCTGGCTGGACCTTGAGCTCTGGTACAGGAAGGTCTTGTATTCTGCATTTGTAAAGCTTCTGATGCTGCTTTTGTGAGACTTCTGTCTTAAAGTCATCACCCATGCTATATTTGGTTCTTGGTTAACCTCACATTCTGCAAATGCCCAAAATGAGGTAAACAGTTTCTTGTAAGATTATGAAATTGCTGGAATTTTAAATGGAGACAGCCTTCGGGCAGTGTAGTGCAGCAAGGCCATGAGATAACATCCGCCCTGAGCATTATGTGATGATAAATTAACAAACAAGTCTCCTTCAAGGTTGCCAGAAGTCATAAGCTGCTTAAGAAGATACTACAGGAATGTTTTTATTTTACTTTGTTATTTCTATTCCTGAAATTTCTGGTGCCTGGACTCTGTGGCCACAGCAAAAAGGCCTCTGGTTAGTGGGCCATAAAGTGCATTTCTCAGCTCTGGCATGCCTAGGTCATGGCATGGCCGGTTGTACTTGCCCTTCTGCATTCTTGCTCCCTTGCTATCCCGCTGTCTTCTCAGGTGCAGCAAAGCAGTTGCCTTTATTCTGGCATGCAAGTGTGCTCTTAAAGGATCCAAAATGCTTATTAGAGCTCCCAGCCTGGCCATGGCTTTGAAGTTCAAGTTCCACAAGTCCTGCATGGTGGGAGTGCATAGGTGATCCTCCTCACAGCATTTGTGTAAGCAGGCCTGGAAGACTTTCTAAAATGCTTCATGCTTTGAAGCTGATGAGTTACCCTGAAAGCTGAGGCTGGGAGCAGCTTTGTTGGGAACATTATGCACAGTGCTGTTCTTGGTGGTAGGTACGAAAGCTTGATGCTGAAGCTCAGATCTGTGTTGTTTATGCATCTCTTTAATTCTTGTTTTCAGCATAGAAATGGTAGTTGAAGGGATTACATAGACCTGCTCTTAACTGTAGACCTTGCAGTGTGTCAGGAGCTGGATGCTTCATCCAGGAGGGTTGGCAGCAGAACCCAGTAATGCTTCCCTCTGAAATTAAACCCTTTCTGGGAGCAGCTGGCTACCCAGTGCTTTGTTGGGACAGAGCTGCACAGTCTGACTCCCATTAGGTGCCTCAGGGACCTGGGAAGTGTTCTTTATTTCCAGTAGTGATACTACAGTGAAGCTTAAAGCTTCTTACAATTACTATAAAGTTCATTAAAATGGCTTGCTGCATGTCATAAACATTCATGTATCAAAGGGTCGTTAATGATAGCACTGATTGTTCTATAGTGGTCTGGTACCTTTTTTCTCCCAATAGTCTATTTCTGGTACTAGTCCTTGAGTGAAATGTATTTAACCCTCAAAAAGATGCAGTTCTGAATCTGTTTGAGACTATCTGAATATAGTTGGGAACAGATTTTCTGCCCTGCTGAAGGAATTCATAACTTACTTCATAGTGCCTAAATCTTCTGTTTTGCTTTCCTCAGGACCAAGAGGGCAAACCCAAGAGAGTAGACATTCATGACAACAAGGATGGTACTTACACAGTCACCTATGTCCCCGACAAAACGGGCCGCTATACGATTGGTGTGAAGTATGGTGGAGATGATATCCCATCCTCTCCCTATCGGATCCGGGCATCTCCAGCTGGGGATGCCAGCAAGTGTTTGGCCACAGGTGAGTGTTGGCTCCTCTCTGTTGCTGTAGTTTGTATTTGGTGTAAAGCTGCCTTCTGAACATGAGCCAGTTGATGTAATGGGTGTCGAAGATACTAGAGACTTGTGTAATCTGGCTGCTCTTACAAGAGAAGTTTTCCTAAAGGTAATGAAGTGTCCACTCTGCGGGTGAGCCGGAATTTCTTGCAGTCTCTAGCAGAATCTTTCAAACTGCCTGGATCGTTATAAACAGCCAGATGCAACTAAAGTCTGATGCTTATTTTGGCCTAGATAAATCCTGCTGAGAACTGCAGTGAGGTTGATTTAAAAATAACACATCTGCACACATTGACTGTATCATGCTCCTTGCTCTGTGAGTGTTGCAAGAAGCTTTTCATTCCGAGCAAGGACAGAATTAATTCTGAGGAAGTAAATAGCTGGCCATGTGCTTCTGCATTAGCAAAGCTTGTTTAGGCTAGGTGTTATTAGTGGAGGTTTCTGATGCTTTTCTCCCTGGTCAAGGTTGGCAAGGGTCTGAACAGACTTTTGGAAGGTGTGAGTAGAAGGAGAATCTGAAGATAAGATGTTCCTACAACTCAAAAAAATCACTGCCTCAAAAATCAGTGCCTTGGTGTAGAGAAGGGACTCCAAATTTGTTGCTGTACACACTTACAGCTTCAGCCCTTACCTGTTTTTAGGGTGGGTGGTCATCATGCAGCTTTGGGCTGCCCACCATGGCACACTGCGACTTCCCAGCCAGCTGGAGGCTGTGGCAAGGAGCAGAAATGACAGGAGCTAGTTACAAGAATGCCACTGAATGTTAAATCCCCTGATGTTAAAACAAGTAAATCAGACAAGACCAGATTGAACAGGGAAACAATCTGCGGTCGTAGACCTGTAAGAGTGTCTGGGGATTGTGCTGACCTGCATGGTGCAGTTAACGCATACCTGGTGGCCATCTGGCAGCTGGTTGCTTTCAAGCCTGCTTAAACAGAAATAGATTCCTGACACAATGGAAAACACAGAGTGGCAGATATGCTCTTTGCTTCAAAATTTGTTTAAAAGAGGCCTTAATGGCTGAATCTGATACTCTTCCAAGTAACTCAAGTCGCTAACTATTCAAAATAACTGTGATGGAGATTACTCTCAGATGCCAGCTTAAATTTCCCCTTTCCATCAAGCGCCTCTGACTCTCCACTGTAAAGCTGAAATACAATCGCAGTAGGAGTAGATGCTGGAATACCATCAAGGTATTAAAATAGTAGGTTTGTTGCCACTTGAAAACAAGCCATTTATCTGGTAAGAAGTGCTGGTCAAAAAGTAAGAGTATTAAATATGTACTGCAAATGAGACTTAATAGTTCTCATTTAAACACTGTTCTTTAGGCTGGATCTGATTGCTACAATTTGGGCATTGTTTCATGATTTTCTTTTTTTGGGGGCATGTGCGGCAGAACAGTGGAAAATCATTTGTGGGTAATATAGGAGGAAACAGCCATGGCTGCTACTGTGCCCTTTTATAGCTGCTTACACAGGGAGGTTTATGTTAAAGCAGTAACAACAGAGTCGCTGGCCAGGGCTGAAGATAGTGCCTTTGGCTCTGCATAAAGGAGTATGATGATAAGAGTATGGGTTAAGGCATTTCTTTCTTCCAGTATAGGGTTCTTTTTTTTCCCCCCCATTCTGTTCTCATCCAGCCTCTGATTACAGAGGAGAAGGAAAGCTGGTAGCCAACTCTTGTGTGCAACTGTGCTGACCAGCGTGATGAACGTCCCTTGTACATCTGCTCCTAAAACCACATCTGTGGGTCCCTGGGATCGACATTTTGGTGCTGTGCTTCCCAGGTGCCTCGTGGGCGGCCTGCCTGGGAAAACTGTCCTCTGAATGCTTTCTGTAATGAAAATTGCCTTGTAGGTCCTGGAATTGCACCCACTGTGAAGACTGGTGAGGAGGTTGGTTTTGTGGTAGATGCCAAATCCGCAGGGAAGGGAAAAGTGACGTGCACCGTCCTGACGCCAGATGGGACAGAAGCTGAAGCAGATGTTGTTGAAAACGAGGATGGGACTTATGATATCTTCTATACTGCTGCTAAACCAGGAACCTATGTGATTTATGTCCGCTTTGGTGGGGTGGACATTCCCAACAGTCCTTTCACCGTCATGGTAAGCCAGCTCTGCTCCGAAAATACCTCCCACTCAGATTCCTGCTACCACGTTTTATTTAGTGATAGGTTAACTCTGTGTATAAACATTTGTTTAGGCATCTATTAGACTAGGAGGAGCTAATGAATCCTTGTTACTTGCAGAGATTTTTTTGAGCAGGTAATACAGTTAAGTGAAGAGGGATAGAAACCATCAGAGGATGAAGACTTGGCTTCTCTGAACAAATTAATTTTTCATTTCCTGACCATGTAGTTATTTTTCTAAATTATATAAGAGTGGTTGTAATCAGATTCTACAACTAATTACTTCAGCTGTTGTCAGATATGGTGCTCTGATTTGTCCATCTCTCTCACTTTATAATGTCAACTCCAAATTAAGGAATGGTCTGCTGACAGATCCCAGGGAAGCAGGCTGTTAGCTCACACTTAAAAAATGATTTGAAAGTGCTAGTTAAACTGTTACAGCCAAATCCCCCTCCTAATTACGTTCCTTCCAACATGCAGTACTTCAGCATGTTTAGGTTTAAAAAGCAAACAAAAACCCCAGCTTCCCAGAGGAGCAGACTAGGTGCCTTGCAAGGCTCACAAAAGCCCTTCACGTGAAGAACAGCTCTCAGTGTTGGCAAAATGAGCCTTGGTCTTGTAATCTCAGCTGAGGCGGCCTCCAGCGCATCTTGGTCCATGAAACTACACAGCCATACTTGCGCGGAGTCTGGCCAGAGCCTGTGGGCCAGGCACACTGGCTCTTCCTACCTGCCACCCTGGCAGATCACGACCAGTGTCTCTGAAGATTTCCGTGAGAAAAATGACTCCCTTGGTCACCACTCAAAGCTCACTGCAGGAAATGCCTCTCAAGGTCAGGGAGCCTGCTCCCAGCCAGCCAAAGTTCCCACTTCCTAGCTGACTGATACAGTACGTGTTTGACTTGGATGTCTCAGCTGGAGACAGAAGACAGTGAAAGAGCAAGTAGTTCTGTTTTGCATTGGGTTTCTTAGTGGAGTCTTCCCATGCGTAGATTTCCAGTGGGTTGTTTTAAGGTATTTTGCAGTGGTGTAAATGGGCAGGAGGAGTTGGCGTGGCTGAGCCCGGTGGAGTTCTGTGTGTGGGTGTCAGCCCCGGCCATTCTTCTTGGGTTAAGTGGGGAGATGGGAATTTGCAAGTCATCGTCTTGGCATGCCTGGTGGGAAGGGAGGCTGCACTGGGGGAAAACACATTTGGTGTCTTGACAACACTATCCCAGCTATGAATCAGAATAATAGCTTTGCAGCTATGACTGGTCGTGGGCTGGGTCATTCACCCAAGTGCATGAGCCGGGAGCAGCCTTCCCATGGCAGCAGGCTCCCCTGCCTCCCAGCCTGCACACCATGCTGCACAGCATGTGGGGACTTGCATCTTAGGTTTAAACCTCTCACCTCCCTCCCTGCACCAGTCCCATAAAAAAGCAACTCTGAAATTCAGTTCCACCAGCGTTTAAGCACTGCTTTCCAGCTTTGCTCCCAACAATGGCATGTACAGGCTTTGTCCCTTTGCTGCACTGCTGGTGGCTTCCTTCAGTGTCCAGTGCCTGTGGATACAGGCAGTTTCCCAGCTCCATTGGCTGGAACCAGGTCTTTGCAATGGCAAGAGGACTGGGAGGGCTCCACAGTGGGAGGAAGGTGTCAAGGAGCTGGAAGGAGCGATGTGTCTGTACTGTGAAAGGTGGGAATGCCTCCATGCCAGAATAACACCTAACCTGCCTCTACCCCTGCCCAGGCTGTAGATGCAGATGATGTTGCCGTGCAGTCGCAGGAGCCAGTGGGCGCCTCCCCCCCCGGATTCCGCCCTTGGGTACACAATTTTTACGTTTTTCAGCTGGTTTTCCCCCATCTGTGTTCCATTTCAGAAGACAGCCTGCTTCTTGGGACTGCTTGAATCTCTCTGGTCATTGTGTTCATTCTTTCTGTTTGATCAATTGTTCTTGGGATCCAGACCTTGTTTTTTCTTTGCTGCTTGAAGGGAGTCTCCAAATAAATTCTCATTTAAACACAAAGAGGATCATTACACCTACAGCTTCTACTTCTGCAATGTTTCCTGTTGGCAAAAGCAACCTGAGTTCATTGCTTTGTTTTCTCAGTAAAACAGCACAGTGTCTTGAGTCCAGAGTTGCATTGTGAAACTTGTTTCTTTTGTCCGTTTTGTGTTGCAATCACTCTGCCCCATTCAAAAATCACTTTCTCTTCCAGGCCTTAAGCAACTAAATCCTTTCAGATGGAGCCACTTTGGGTCTTGCGTGCTCTACATTGTCTTCCATCCCTTTGTGTTCCATTTTTATCTCTTAACTTTTTTCCAGCATGTCTTCCATGCACACCATGTTTGATTCGCTCTGCTCTGCAGTGTGGTGGTGTCATGAAGGAGAGCTTGGCTGGACATTGCTCTGGTTGAGCCCAGTCCCAGGGCTGGCTGTGATAATCACCACATGCTCTCTTCTGCTTGTGCTCACAGTGGAGTTGCTCCGTGCTCATTTGGGTCTACTATCCTTTTTGAAGTGTCCCATCCTTTTGCTTACTTTAGGTCACAGAAGAAGCTTATGTCCCAGTTGGAGACATGAATGGCATGGGATTCAGGCCCTTCGATATGGTTATTCCTTTTGCCGTAAGGAAAGGAGAAATAACAGGTACCTGGAGTATGTGTAGTCTCTCAGGGAGGTTTTGCTTTTTTGTTAGCATGTTTATCCATTTGCAGCTAACAGTCTGGGTGGTCTAGACCACAGTGTGTGGGGGAGTGTTGTATCCTGCCAGCAACTTAATTGTTTAATTTCATATCAAGTGGCACCCGCTGAGGGTGAGCAGGATACACCCTGTCAATGGTTTTGAGTTAAATGAGGGGATTCTTGGTGCTGCTGTGGTCATTGGTGCTAGACTGTTGCTGTAGGACATGTTGCTGCTTTTTCCCCCCTAGAGCAGCTACGTGCATCCCTGATGAGCTCCATTACTTACTTTGTGCAGATGCTGCAAAAGAGTCTAATCCTGCATTCCTGTCACACACCTCCAAAAGAGGCACCTCTTCCCCAGGTCTGGCAGCTGAGAGCATCACCCCAGTAATATCTTGGTTGCACTAAGCTCCTGCACACAGGGTCTGTGTCCCCTTCTGCCCTCTAGCCCAGCAATTCCACCCCAAACCCTGGTCTGTCCCTGTTGAAGAGTCAGTCGATCTTTCCTTTTCAAAAGAGCTGCAGGAGAGGAGGGAGCATCTTGCAGTGAGGTAGATCGGTGCCTTTCCTGGAGTTTGCCGTGGAAATTTTAGTGACTGAAGCCCTGCCTCTGTAGAGTTTGTAAGGTCACAGGACTGTTTGCCAGATGTCTACTGCTGCATTGTATTCATGTAGCTTAAGTAGAAAACATGTCTGGTTAGTGTTCCCATTAGCTTCCTATTTGTCCCTGTGGGTAAGGGGTTTAACAATTTAAAATGCTTGTTTAAAATGGCTAGACAATTCTTTGTGGGTAAGCAGGCAGCTTCTCCTTCTGTAACTCCCATGGTGGCTTTTTGCAGGTGAAGTACACATGCCCTCTGGAAAGACAGATACGCCTGATATTGTGGATAACAAAGACGGCACAGTAACAGTGAGATATGCTCCCACTGAGGTTGGGCTGCATGAAATGCACATAAAATACATGGGAAAGCACATCCCAGGTGAGTCTGACAAAGCAGGTGACACAAATCCGAGTGCAGTGTCCTGCTGATGCATCTGCTCCGTGTTTGAGTTTCTATAGCTTAGTTGTGTGTGCTGCAGTAAGAATTGCCCTGGACATCTTAACCGTTCAGCAGCAGTTCATCTGCAAGCAGTCCAGAGAGCAGCTAAAGCAAAGGAGTAAGTGCCGGCACATGTGAGCTTCCATTGTGGTTTAATAGTACCAGCCATGCTTAAAATGGATTTTGGTTTGGGAAACTGGCTTTTCTGGCATTTTATTATGAAGAAGAAACATACAATTTTCGAACTACCATTTTTTTCAGGTTGAAATACACTGCTGTGGTGCTTGACAAAACTAGTGGTTACAGTATATGTTTATCCTTAAAACTGCATTGGCATAAAATCTCCAATCTGTGGGGAAGACTAAGTGGTTAAAACACTATAGTTACTCTTCCCATCTCACTGCAATAAAATAAAACACATATGCACACTGTGCTGTAATCTTTCTTTCTTCTTGGCTGCTTCTTAACAAACAGAAACCACTGCTTTTCATTCTTTTTCTCTCCTCTTCTTTGTCCTTACTTCACCAGCTCCTGCACCTCCCCAGCCAAAGCTCTGCCTCACCTGGGGGCTGGGGCTATCCCACGGTTCTCCGAGCATGCCGGCTGTATGGGGCTGGGGCAAAAAGGGGCAGATCTGTAGAAGAATGTGTAGACATGAAACAGAAATACCTTCAACACTGCCTGGACTGGGCTGCTGGTTCTAATGTTGTACAGAAACACAGGATAACTTTGGTTGAAGTAGGGAGCTCATTAATGAGATGGATGGTGCTACTTCAATATCTTTGGCCCTTTGTATGGATATAGCACCTCTGTAAGTGCCAAACTGTCAAATCTGTCAGTTCACTAACAGCATTACCTGGTGCCTGTGCAGAAGGATGGTGTGCCGTAATATTCCCTTCTTGAAGGCTATCATGAATCAAGCTTGCTACTGTCTTGACTGCAAAATCTATCTTTGGATTTAAGAGCTATCAGTGAATTTTTTTTAAACCATTATTGGCTGTTGGTGACTGTACTTTTTGTTCTTGTGCACCAGCTTAGCTAATCTGAGGCTGGCAAATATGTTTTTGGATACCCTTCAAATTTGCTAGTTCAGGTCCATTGAGTCAGATAATGTGCTGTGCTAATTCCTAATTCTGAGCTACCAAAATTCAGGATCTGTGCCTGAACTGAAAGCCTCCTTCTGAGTCATGTTCTGATTTAACGTGCTAAAAATAAACTTGTAATGAGTAAGATCCTTTACAACATCATTGAAGCTTATCTCTGGTACTTTGAGTAGCACTTACTTTGTCACGACTGAATGTGAAACAAATAGTGGAGAAGTATCTTTTGAAGATAAAAGAGGAGGCTTATTCATTTTAAGTGCATTACAGTCCCATAAAGGTTCCTGAAATATCTAGTGAGAATGGCACTGAAGAACATACGTATCAGTAAGCATAAGATCCTCTTGGTTTGGAGCAGCTTGATGTCTATTTTGTTCTCATAGTTCAGGCCCACTCATCCTTAAAAGTGCTGCTTTTGGTTTTATTTTGCCTTTAGAGAGCCCTCTGCAGTTCTATGTGAATTATCCAAACAGCGGCAGTGTGTCTGCTTATGGGCCTGGCCTCATTTATGGCGTTGCCAATAAACCAGCAACTTTCACCATTGTCACAGAAGACGCAGGAGAGGGTAAGTCTGTTCTTTAAACCCATCCTACCCTAAGCTAGGAAGTTTCTGGAAGTGTAATGCACATCATCATTAATTTGCCTTCATCTATCCAACTATGAATCTCTGGTGTGATACAAATGACTTGTGTAAATATCAGGCTGTAACTTGCAGTAAAAACTGTTTTATTACCTCTTCCCGAGAGCAGTAGATGTATCCTGTGGTACAGGGTGCAAATGATTCATTTCATTAAAAATAGACTGAAGGTAGCTTAGATCTAGTGGATGGTGACTGGATGTGAAATCACTGTTAGCTAAAAAGCTGAATAGAGTTGTGGTCTTAGTGGATTGGCCTGAGCTATTTTTGCTGCTGTTCTTTGAAAACATGTATCTAACCTGCATTTTCAGTACCAAGTACTGGATCTTTAGACTTGATGTACACGAAGGTTTATAGAAGTGCTGTTCTCCTTGTTTCCTAGGTGGGCTGGACTTGGCTATTGAAGGACCTTCAAAAGCAGAGATCAGCTGCATTGATAACAAAGATGGGACATGCACAGTCACATACCTGCCTACTCTACCTGGGAACTACAGCATCCTGGTCAAGTACAATGACAAGCACATCCCGGGCAGTCCGTTTACGGCCAAGATCACAGGTATAAAGTTTAGACTTCTGGAAGCACTTCATAATGAAAACTAACCTGTGATAGCATGGGGGACCTGACTTGTGGCGGGAACATGAAGTCCTCCAACTTGTTCTGCACTTAACCTTGTAGTATTTTCTGACTTGTTTCTCTTTATATTCAGATGATAACAGAAGACGGTCCCAGGTTAAGCTCGGTTCTGCTGCTGACTTTCTGTTGGACATCAATGAGACTGATCTCAGTCTCCTAACAGCCAGCATTAAAGCCCCATCAGGTCGTGATGAGCCTTGTCTTCTGAAAAGGCTACCCAATAACCACATTGGTAAGCTCTGACAGTCTTGACCTGAAAGAGTAGTATAGTAGTGGCCTCTACTCCAGTTTGCTTTGCTATGTAAAATGACTGGCTTCTTTAATCCTTCCAAGAAGAGCGTTGTTAAACCAGGTGTTGATACTGTTTGGTACAGTTGGCCAAAGACAGAAGAGTATGAAGAATGACTTCTTATATTAGCTTGCATGTGATGTGCCAGGTTGTGACTGAAGTGCTGTTTGTCAACATATATGAATGGCTTTGTGGCCCATTTGAGAGCAACACTTAACATGTGTAAAGAGAGTACTCCTTCAGTATTCCATTTCTTGGTGTAGTTAAGGCATTTAAATCAAGTATAACATGCATAAAAAGTGAATAAGTTTGTCACATTTCTCTGCTTTGTAGGCATCTCATTCATTCCACGGGAAGTGGGAGAACATCTGGTTAGCATTAAGAAAAATGGGAGCCATGTACCAAACAGCCCTGTAACAATCATGGTGGTCCAGTCTGAGATAGGAGATGCCAGACGAGCGAGAGTTTTTGGACGTGGCTTGGTAGAAGGACGAACTTTTGAAATGTGTGACTTCATTGTAGACACAAGAGATGCAGGTTAGTTCCATTGCAAAGGGACTGTGGGATGCTGTGAGATATGTATCCTCCGTAAATGAGTGTTGTCTCCCTCAGTGTGACCACCAGGTCACAAGCCACAAAGCAGCAGATGCAAATAGTGTATTAAGCATGCATGATCATTGCTGTCAGTTATTAACTACAGACAATGCTATTATCAGCCAAGAAAGCAAAGCATTTTAGAAGTTGTCTTCCATTACAGCCAACAAGGACTGTCAGTGAGGCACTGATGAAGCTTTTCTTTCATTTGATGGTGCTGGTTATAGCATTGTGTACAGCAAGAAGGAAATGAGGAAGATATTTCCCTGTTGGTTTAATGTGGAGCCTTGGCCACAGTCTTTGAAGCTGACTTTTGAACTTTAATGAAATAAAAGGGATATGGCCAAAGCATTTTAGGAGCTGAATACATGCTGTGCCTTCAATACCTGACTGATGAGGACTACAAAAATGTCATTAAGGCATGATGCAACTTCCATGTGCCCATTATGATGCAAAGCTACTGACTAGCTACTGCTATGGGTTTGGACTATTTTACATCAAATTTATAATAGCACTATGGAAATGTATGGCTAACTTAGCTATATTGTAGGTTATGGTGGGATCTCACTGGCAGTTGAAGGACCCAGCAAGGTAGATATCCAAACCGAAGACCTAGAAGATGGAACTTGCAAAGTGTCCTATTTTCCAACTGTACCTGGCGTGTACATTGTGTCTACTAAATTTGCAGATGAACATATTCCAGGTAAGCAGAGGTGTTGAGCAACTTTTTGGTTAGCACGACAGAAGTCTTGCTGTGGATGGGCAGTGTGATCTGGTTCGGACTGCAAGTCCCAAAGATTCAAGGAGGTCCTACCAGTACCCTCCACAAGCAGCAAGCATCCAAAACTGTTCTGGTTACACAGATGTATTTCACTTGGACCTGACTGTTAGCTGACTCTAAAACTTCCCCTATGATCAATCCACTACATGGGAGAGGAGGCTTTCACTCCTCCCCTCAATGCAGTGTGTAATGAGTGGAGGAGGAATGACTTGCTGTGGTACCTACAGGCAGCCCATTTACTGTGAAGATAAGTGGGGAAGGAAGAGTTAAGGAGAGCATCACACGAACAAGACGGGCTCCCTCTGTTGCAACAGTAGGAAGTATATGTGATCTGAACTTAAAAATTCCAGGTAAGTAATGTCCTTATTCCCATAACCATAACTTGCATTTGTATAGCCTGGGTGTACCTGAAGCAGTGTAAATAGAAACTTAAGTCTTGTTAAGACATCCTCACATTAAGATAGTTAAAGGAGGAAATGCTGGTAGTGTGGTCTCTTTGAACGGTTAAAAATAAGCATAACCATGGTCAGCATATGGAGAAATAAATACCAGGGAGGCCTTAATCTATCCTGTGTACAGCAGACTGGAGAACGGGCTGCACAGCTCATCCTGTCTCCAGGGTTTTAAGATCGTCATGTTGACTGTTAAGTGTTTGTACTGCTGTCTGGCATATGTGGATCACACAGACCAGTCTTAGCTGGCTGCACTTATCCAGCCTTTTCATTTGCCTTCCATAGCACCTGGTAAGCTGTAATTGGCTGGGCTTGCTGCTTGGCAGCACACATCTAGTTGAGCATACAAACTGGCACCTACATGCCTCTTCTGTCATTTGTACTGTGTAATCACTTGAGCTCAGGTCCTAATTGCACAAACAAAATACCAAAACCCTTTGTCACTTTCTAATCTGCATTTTTTTAATTCTCTTCTGGTTAGAAATTGATTGTGGGGATATGACAGCCCAGGTAACTAGTCCCTCTGGAAGAAACTTTGATGCTGAAATCGTAGAAGCTGACAAAAACACCTATTGCGTCCGCTTTGTGCCACAAGAAATGGGGGTCCACACTGTGGATGTCAAATACAGAGGGCAGCCGGTGCCAGGCAGCCCCTTCCAGTTCACCGTGGGGCCGTTGGGTGAGGGAGGAGCCCATAAAGTGAGAGCTGGAGGCCCAGGGCTGGAGCGTGGAGAGACAGGTGTCCCAGGTGAGTCCTCTGCTCTCGCTAGGCTCCAGTGCCCACCATGCACAGCAGGTCTGCAGCACAGTGCTATGGTTTCTGTTGGCCTCTTCTCTGAGAGCTTGAACCATAGGTTGCCCCAAGCCAAGGGTGATCAGTGGAAGAACATGAAGAAATTATATTGCTGCATCATGCAGATGGAGAAGTCTGGAAATCCACGTTTAGGAAACTGACTGCTCTCACAAGATGAGCTTAAGGTTGTAAAGGATGTTATATGGGGCTGATAGGCTAATTCAAGACTAATAGGAGCCTATTGGAGAAACTGCTAAGTGTTACCACCCAGGATGATGGGACGAGGTACCATTCCTCATAGACATAAGTATGAGATGCTGCACAGTCTGTTAGAAAGAAACTGTAACCTAGCAGCCCCAAACTTACTCTTATGTGTGCTCTCATGTTCTTCAACAGCCGAGTTCAGTATATGGACACGGGAAGCTGGAGCTGGAGGACTATCTATTGCTGTAGAAGGCCCAAGTAAAGCAGAAATTGCCTTTGAGGACCATAAAGATGGATCTTGTGGTGTATCATACATAGTTCAAGAGCCAGGTATGTACCAAGACCAAATCATACTGAAAAAACACTGAATGCTACGCTCAAAGAAACTAAGGACGCTCACTGCTTCTTTTCTCCCTGCAGGCAACTATGAGGTGTCCATAAAGTTCAATGATGAGCACATTCCTGAAAGCCCCTACCTGGTTCCTGTCATCGCCCCATCCGATGATGCTCGCAGGCTCACTGTCACTAGCCTTCAGGTGAGACATGAGGAAACATCTCCATAACTTGCCACACAGACTGATTTCGTCCTTGTTCTCCAAGACCAAAATGGTTGTCCTTTCTTCTTAGTAATAGCCTGGCCTTGTTTGGTGCTTGTTTCCAAGCTCAGTGTGCAGCCAGAGAGGTTTTTGGCAGCGGCCCCCTTGGTAACTTGGGCCAGTAGAGCTGGCCCAGCTCTGCCTAGCCAGAATTTGAAGGCAGAAGGCTCAACTGAGTGTATTACGGGTGGTAACACTTGGGAATTAAGAATAAGAGGCTATAGAAGTAGCATTGAAGGAGCTAAAACTTGCTTTTCATCCCATTAGCTAGGGGAGTGCCAGGGAGAACTGAAACATGAACATGAACCACCGGTGATTGTGCTGGTACCAAGTTACTCAGCTGGTATGTGGGCTGAAGAGCTGGGTTTCCACAGGTGAAGCAGTGTAGGGCCACACGGCTGGGACATTGCTGCAGCCTTGCTGGAGCATTTGCATGGGCAGATGGAGGGGGCCCCACCGTGAGGTCAGAGCACAGATTTACTCTGGCTGACATCACAAAACCACACAGTTGCAGCTCAGATGATTCACAAACAGTAGCCAATCTCAGAGTGAATCACAGCTTTGTACTTGGTCTGGGCTCATCTGTTAACCTCACCATATCATTTTTGTGTGTGTGTGGTTACGTGCATTAAAATACATGCAACATTAAAGGCCTGACTTAAATCTCCAAAGCCAGAAACTTGGATATGAGACTGAGAATCTGTGTCTAAATATACCGTACCTCAGTCCTCATCAAGTTGTGATAAGCAATTAGTACTTCAGTTGAGGCTTTTTTTTGGGTATGTCCCAGCTGTGGTCCCCAGGAATTTGCCTGGGCTGCAGGACTCCTCTACCTTGGCTGTGTAAATGAATCGTGACAGCCTGATCCAATAGTATCTCTTCTAAGCAGGAGTTACAAGGGCGTTAATTAGTCACTGTGGTATTGATGTTTCTCTTGTGTTTCATTTAAAGACTCTTTGACAGGAATACTCGCTTCAATTAAGTCCTGCAGAGGCAGATAAAGCTGAGTATTCGGTAACGGAGCGCAGTGTGCAACATCAGCCTCCACTAAACCTGCATCAGGGACTTTCTTTATACATTGTATCTCAGTTCTACTCAGTTGCATTTATTTCCCTCTTCAGGATTTAATTGATAACAAGATCAGGTAAAGTATGTTCAGCATAAAATATTACTGCTGGATAGCTGCATGGGCTGCTCTGGTTGAGGACCATTGCAGCATGGATGCTGAGCTGCCTCGCCTTCCACCAATGGCCTGACAGCACAGCAACATCTGGTTTCATGTTTTAAATTACTTTCTCATGTTAAGACATCTTGTGGTGGCGTTCTAAATGCAGCCTCTTGTGGCAAATATAAACATGCATATTGCTCTTTCAGAAAACTGGATGATCAGAGGGAGGCTTTTCCCCTGAATGAACCTGGAATGAATGAACACACTGAAAATGGAGCTATAGCTTAAACATCCTTTAGATCAAGTGCCTGAATACTGGAGACTGACCTGAGTGATAACAAGTGACTAGTCTCTTAAATCTGCCTCTGCCTGATTTGGCTGAGTTGTCTGACTTCCAAAAACGACCTGTTACCATGGGAAGAATCAGCCTAGCCAATGTGGGTGACTGCTAAATCAGCCACCCCCCTAAGAGGGAGAGAGCTTCTAATTTGACAGTTAATGCAAGTCACAACTTTATGCCTTTTGTTGAAATCTTTAAAAAAAGAAAATTGTGCTGAAGTTGTTATTTCCTTGCCACAAATCTTGTGCTGTCTGAAACGAGAAGTTTAAATTTGATAATCTGACTGTTGCATTCTCAGGAGTCTGGATTAAAAGTTAATCAGCCGGCATCCTTTGCTATAAGACTAAATGGGGCAAAGGGCAAGATTGATGCTAAAGTCCACAGCCCCTCCGGAGCTGTAGAAGAGTGTCACGTGTCTGAGCTGGAGCCAGGTGAGCATGGCTTTATGTTGGTCAAAACAAACTGGGTGACCTCCAAAGCACACTCACTGACACATAGCGAGGGGCTTTTGTCGCTTTGGTTTGTGAGCAGTGTACCCGAGGGACGAGCACCTTGCTTGGAGAATGACTTCCTGGTGTCAAGAGTCCATGCTTTTCCTAGATAGCTCTTGAAATGACTGAGCCTGACTTGTGTAAGATACAGATATTTAAGTCTTGGCTTGCCAGTGAAGGTACAGTGAAACTAGTCATAAATGAAATATGATGTGGTTGTTGAATTTAGCAAGAGAAGTAGTTTATTTTTCAAAGCTATGCTTCCATCTTTGACTAATAGTTTATTTTTAACTCGCAGTCAGTCCTTCATACTAAATGTCAAGAAAGTTGAATATAAGCAAACACTACAGAAAGCTCAACACCTGTTTCAGCAATGAGCTTTTCTTTTTCACTTGAAGTCTGAATGAGTTATAGTCTGTACTGTGGACAGATAGCAGCTGTCCGGCTGGGGAACATCAGTCCCTCCTCTGGGTTAACATGCAATCAAAAATGTTAAATACCAGCAAATTGCTAAATTACTTTCTTAAACAGAGGTGCTGTGTCTGTAGTGTCAGAGCAGCACACTCAGCCCGCTGGTAAGATTTGGCTTGCTCTTACCAGCTGCTTTTCTTCTCTGCGCTGCTCCCTCGACCACTGACAGGTTGAGCTGTGATTAAGCTGTCACGTTTAGTGCATGTGTGAGGCAAATAACCCTAAAACTCACCCTGCAGACTAGATGACAACTGAGATCGGATCCTAGTAGACAAGGTGAAAATGCAGCCCGTGACACCTCCTGTGATAAATACAGTGTTTTTCTACTTAAATATGAATTTAGCAGCTTGTGTAGCTGAGTTTCCTGAAGCTGGGACCAAAATACGTTGAAGCGTTACAGAAGCCTTGCTTGGGTTGCTAACCAGCCCTGCATGGGGTTTCATTGCTGTTTTATTGTTCTACTGTTGTTATCTCTGATGTATCAGAAAAGCCACTTCTCTCTTGCAGATAAGTATGCCGTTCGGTTCATCCCCCACGAAAATGGCATCCACTCAATTGACGTGAAGTTCAATGGCAGCCACGTTGTGGGCAGCCCTTTCAAAGTGCGTGTTGGAGAGCCCGGGCAGGCGGGCAATCCCGCGCTCGTCACAGCGTACGGATCTGGCCTGGAGAGCGGTACCACGGGTAACCCTTCTTTTACACCTCTGATACGGATGTGTTTGCACTTTGACTTTATGACAGAGACAGAAGCTGTTCTTAGGCATATTTTTACATTACTTTCCCTGCTGAGGCAGCTGAACTAACCCACATTCTCTGCCAACCTGGGCGCAGGCTAATTTTGCTTTCTCGCATGCTCCTCAAGTCTTTTAACTATTGATCAGCGAGTTGCCGGGCTATGCTGAGCCTTAACAAACATAAAACCTCTGCAAACCAGCAACTGCAGTATGAGTTTACTTGAACTGGTTAGCAGCTGAGCTGTGACTCTGCTGGTTAGCTTAGTTCTGCATCGGTGGTCCCTCAGATCTCTGGAATGCTCTGGCTCCCTTCCACATGTGAACACAATGTCTGCAAAGGCCAGAGGCTTTTGTGAATGCACATACTGAGTTGGCTGTCTGGTTGAAGGAGTCTTGTGTAACTTGCATACCCCCGTTAGTTAAATGGGTATGAGGGTGTACCCAGTAACCTTCTCTTCAGTGCCTGCACCTCTAAGAAATTTCAAGTTAAATGTAATACGATGTGTTAACTTTAGGGAGTACAGTGGGTTGTTCTGTTTGTAGTGTGCTATATGTGCTTCAGATGCAGTGTGAATGCTGACTCTTCTTGGAAATCTGACACTCAGTTATTGGCTGTGACTGCCCCATCTGATAGTTCTTATCTCAAGCATGTAGGGTTTAAGTTTTTATTTTTTATTTATATTGATTTACGGCCTTAATAAGAAAGCATGGAAACATTCCAGGATATGTGCTTTGATTTATTTAATTGTGTGCTTTCTTGGGCCACACACACAGGTGAATAGCAGAGAAAAACTGATGTATTTTTTTTCCTTTTAATATGCAAGGTGATAGCTAGGTTCTCTTATCCTACCTACTGCTGTCTTTTGTGAATTCCATTTCATACTTTTTTCTCCCTGGGGAAAAAAAAAAAAAAAGTACTGCAGTTTTTCAGTCAAAGCTTCTGCTGTTCTGGAGAAACCAAGCAGTTGGTTTTGGAAACATGTGGATACACTATGTAAAATAAAGGTATTATAGCCAGTTCTGCTTTAATAGGTGGAAACAAAAGCAGTCATTAATACTAGCCACTGATGCATCAGGGACAGGGGAGTTTTTCTCCATCTATAAAGGTGCTTGGGGTTGTTTTTAATCTAAATAGACTGTTTAACTTCAGCAAAGTTCCTCTGTGCCCCCTTGTTGAATCCTGGCAGCTGCCAAAAGCTCAGTGCCCTGGGAGCTGCTGAGCAGCGTTTCTGAACAATGATCTAGTGTAGAGGTTTCAATAGCCAGTGGCTGAGCACCTGAAACATCCCCCCAGGAGATGTGCGTGTCTGCAGCCTCCAACAATGCGAGCCTTCATTTTGGTCACAGGGAAAAAGCAGTGTCTTCGGAGCAAGAAGTCTTCAGTGAGAAGCTGTGAAGCTTGCTGGCTTTGGAAATTATTTTTCCTCTGGTTGAGTGGTGCACATTGCAGGCTGCCTGCCTTACCTCCCAGGCAGGCGGTGCCAGTGAGATTTACTGCTAAAGCACTGGAAGATGGTACAGTCCCTCTGTGGGAGCTGGGTTCTTCCAGCATTGCAACACAGCAGCCTCTTGTGTGGAGAGGTTAGAAACTCCCTAGTTCATCACCATGCTTGCATGCTTCATTTGCAGCTGTAGTAAACTTTCCCACAACCGTCCTGGTTTTGATTGAGCTCTAACACTTTATTCCTCCTCATCAGTGTCTGATACAACAACCCAAAGATCGTAAATGTTTGAAGCCAGAGTTTGACAGTAAATTATTTGGGGGCTGAAAGCCTTACTTAATGTTTTTCTTGTGTTGCTGGCATTGTGTCATTGGCTTAGTATTAGCAGCAATAATCCAGTTGTGTTAACCAGATGCTGCAATTAAACAAGCTTTTGTTTCCACAAACTGCTTGGAGTGCTGTTGCTGAGCAGTTCAAACACCCATCTCCTCCACATCCCCTGCCCCTCATCTCTCTTGCTTTCTTGTGGGCTCTTTGCTCCTGATTTACAGTCCAGGCAGCGAGATGGCACTGAGCTTTCCTGAGCTTAGCCATGCGGGAGACTGAGCCTGCACAGGCTCTGACGCTGGGTAGAAAGGTTCTTGTTTTAAGAGTTTTCTCTCTAAGCCAGTCTTTTGATGCCAGGATCCTTTCATTTTGGTCCTAGAGAGATCTCTTGACCCCTTTTCCTGCCTGCCTCACAGTCACACAACATGAGCAGAGGAGGGAGCCAGGGTGCCGGCGGGGAGACTGCTGGGGCGTGGAGCCCCTGGTCAGGGCTGGCCTGTGCAAGGATGCTGGGGGGAGGCATGCTGTCCCTCCCTGCCTGCAGCCTTGTGTGACCTCATCCAGCACCAGATTACCTGTTCCCATTTGACAACAGGCTGCTTTTGTAACATCGGGTATGAGGAAGAGTGTGTCTTACTGTGCTACGTCTTTCTAGGATTGCAGTCGGAGTTTTTCATTAACACGACCAAGGCTGGTCCAGGTACCCTCTCTGTTACAATTGAAGGGCCATCAAAGGTGAAAATGGACTGCCAGGAAACTCCAGAAGGTTACAAAGTCATGTACACACCCATGGCTCCAGGAAACTATTTAATTGGAGTTAAATATGGTGGACCTAACCACATAGTGGGCAGCCCCTTCAAGGCAAAGGTTACAGGTAAAAAGCTAACCAGTATTTACTGTGTGCCTGAAGTAGTTTGTGTCATTTAGCAAATATGTCCCTCTGAGATAGTGTGGCATTCAAGTCTAGATGCCTTAAAACATGAGAAGCAAAACTTTTCTCCCCATCGTCTCCAAAGCCTAGATGAGGGATCTCAGGAGAGGCTACAGAAGCATTAGTCACAGAGCTTGCCAGGTTGACTCAGTGGAGGGATGTAACACAGCTTCATGGGGAAATATTAAATCCTGATCTAGCCCTAGGGTGTTGCATTAGCAGTAGGGAAATGTGACTGACGTACCCTTTTTACGCCCCCCCCAAGCCTGAAACTTGGTCGCCTTTAGCATGATGCCCCTCTTGGTCTCCTTTTGGTGCAGGTGTCACCTAACCAAAGGTCAGCAGTGTCTGGGAGGCTTTTAGATGATGTGAGGAAGGGTGGTTTAGGAAGCTCTTTCTCTCTTCAGTGCTGTGTATAAGCACAGACTGGAGTTCATCTCTACTGCTACCCCTGAGCTAGTGAACCCGCTCCTGGTGCCCGTGGCGCGGTGATGTTCTTGGGAGTCGATGGCAGGGACTGAACTCCCCCAGGCTGGGACATGCTCTGCTTTCAAAATGGGTTATTGCAAAATTGCACCTGCTTTTCTGCCAACTCGGGTAATTTTTGGCATTTGGTGATTGGAGCACAATTAACTCTTCTTAAGCAGCCAGCTTTGCTTAATGAATCCTGAAGTTCCTGTGGTCTTTTAACCACTCGAGGGCTCTGGGATGGGATTGTTGCCAGCATTGCTGGAAGATGTCAGCTTAAAAACTGAAGTAGGAGATGGCTCCTCTCCAAAAATGCATTTTGGATGCAGAATGCATGCTAGTCATTAGGAGGGTTTTGACATCTCCTTGTAAATGACTTTCAGATGGGGTGAATCTGAATGTCAGAAATCTCTTCTGTTTCCAGGACAGCGACTGGTTAGCCCAGGCAGCGCCAACGAAACTTCTTCCATCCTGGTAGAGTCAGTGACAAGGTCGTCGACTGAAACTTGCTATAGTGCTATTCCCAAATCCACCTCGGATGCTAGCAAAGTGGTTTCCCGGGGAGCAGGACTCTCAAAGGCTTTTGTGGGTCAGAAAAGCTCCTTCTCCGTGGACTGCAGCAAAGCAGGTATGGGTACAGGAACCAGCTGGATGTCAGGGTGGTTTAGCGGGACATTTTTACTCTAAACTAACTTGCAAAGTTGAAATTCAGAGCTTGTGGTGATGATCTGGTTCTGAAGAAAAACTCTAAATGTTACACAGTGCTCACCAAATCAGTCCTAATACAGAGGATGTAAAGATGCCAGGTGCACCTGAAAGAAACCACAGGGTTATGGCATGAGAACAAACAGGTTGCTGAACTTAAGCAACCCTCATGGTGCATTGCAGCATGTAATGCAAGGTGTTCCCATAAGCCTTGAGCGCTGGTTGTCATAATCCGGGAGCTTTGTGGTGGGTGGATTACAGGCCAGCCATGTTCACTGATCTTAGCTATTAACTTCTAATGAAGTACTTGAAAGGCCGTGCCTGCTCCCTTTCACTAGCAGTGTTAATGTCTCCTGTGCTCTAGTTAGATAGTGGTAGCCTGTCAGGTCCAGCAAAATGCACATATAAACCCTTGTCTCTATGAGGTTGAAGGCTTTTTTAAATAAAATTCCTTCTTAACTTAGCCTAGTCATACCTCAGACTACCCTTCTGTGAATTAAAATAACAAAATCCTTGTGTTATGGAGCTAATATATTATGGTACAGCCATTCTTGTTTATTTAAGCTTAGGAATGCTAACAGTCTCTTATTTTGCTGTAGGTTCAAATATGTTGTTAGTTGGTGTCCATGGACCTACAATACCATGCGAAGAGGTATCCATCAAGCATTTGGGCAGCCATCAGTACAACGTAACTTATGTCGTCAAGGAAAGGGGTGACTATATTCTGGCGGTGAAATGGGGTGATGAGCACATCCCTGGGAGTCCCTTCCATGTCACCGTTCCCTAAACTCGCCAAACGTCAGAGTCGATCTTGTGTTTGTAATTCAGATGCAGAGTTATACTGGATGCAGTCCTGTTGCAAAATGCAGTATCTAGATACACACGGCTCACATTTCAATACAGTCAGAAGTAAACTCTTAACTATTTTTTACAAGCATTTCACTTCTATCCTACTTACCAACCTAATGTCAATCTATTTAATATCCTTCTCAAATTGTACCTTTGCAGTCCTGTCCGAGTCACTGTTAATGTTTGGAGAATCATGTGGATAACTAGACACTAATTTCCCTTGCGGATGTTAAAGACTTTAGATGTTAATTGAAAACTGGAATTTGTCTTTGTAATTGGGTATCTTAACTACTGATTTTATTTGACTGGAGACTTTACATTTTAGTTATGGAATATGACTTGGGCTGTCCCCAGTTCAAATTCTTTTCTGTAAAGAAATGAGGTAAAACTGGTACTATAATAGGTGCCTTTGTATACTTGATCAATTTTAACGCTTAACATTATAAAAAGCTACTAAAAGTGGCTTTACCACTCAAATTTAAAATGTTTCTAAAAATGCTTTGCTAATGGTTTACATTTAGGAAAAGTTTATCGTTTATAGCAAACCAAAAGCAGACTGAAAATGACTTCCTGGGAGCTTTCAGCCTTTCTATGTTAACGCTTTGTGAATCTAGACAAGTAGCTTTTTGGCCATGATGCTAGCAATATGGTTTTTAATTAGCTTGGGATTCCAGTGAAATTTCTGTAACTTTACAGATAACTCCCCACACTTTTTGATTTATTTTAAGAACAACCCCTGGTTTGGCTGTGTTAAATGAAGCCCTTAAATTTGCCGAGCCAGGCGTAGCTCTCACCTGCATGACTGCTCTGACCTGCATCAATTTTGACAGTGGTGTATTGGGAAGATGATCAGTGGTTTCCCTGGAGGCTGCAGGCCAGGCAAGTAGCTGGGATGGTGCAAAGAAGCCAGCCTGCGGCTGGGACCCCACATCTGTAGTTGGGTAGAGGGTGGGAGGGAGGGCGGGTGTGCGAATTTACCCGTAATAGCAATACCAATCAACAAATCTGTCTTTGCAAGTTGTTTTATTATATCTCAGTCCAAGGACATGCCTGAAGCATGCTCTTCTCTCCTGAAATCCCCTTTGCGCTGCAAAAGGCACTCTTGCTGAGGGTCAGGGAATGAAAACTTCCATTATAACTTGTCTGTTTGTCCTGGATTACTCTGTGCTACATCCCAAGTGCATATCTGAATTGCTGTCAGCTGCTGGGGCTTTAGTAAACTCTCCAAATGAGCTTTAACTCTGTGATTAGGAGAAGGTAGGATTTGTTGAAAATCTGTTGAAATGTCGCTCTCTGTCCCTATGGAGAAGTTCATGCTTATGGTTCTGTAGTTACGTGTGGATGCACTACTCTCCAGCACAGTTATTGGGGAAATAAAGGAAGGTTGGGGTTTTTTTACTGTGCTTTTTTTGTGCCTTAATGTGAAATGCTCACTACATTGTAAACTAGGAAGTAAAAACAAAATAAACTGGAATAAAATGCAGGATTGTAAAATTGTATCTTATAACTTATTAAATAGAACTGTTTGCTTCATTAAAATGTGCATGTTAAAAACAACATTGGATTCTTTTCATATAGTTCAAGCTCAAACTACAGCATGCAGCAGTTTCAGACAGACTGAATAACTCCCACCCCATGAGCTGTGCAGGTGGAAATGAAAAACTTGGGTGTAATCTCACTTCCATTCAGTTTTTCTTTAAAACATTTTTTCCTCAACCAAAATATCTGGCAAAAGTTATGTCATGGCATAAATGCACTGGACATCAGCGGGCAGAGTGCAAATGAGCCATGACAGGGCCGTGCTGGTTTTCCCCTGTGTAGACCCCTGGTACTGGGGCAGCATTGCTGGGGAGAGGCATGTCCTGGGCAGGGTCATTGGTCTGATCCCGGGGCACTGCCAGGGGCACCCACCGGCTCTCCGGGGCTCTCTGCAGGGGGTGGTTCCCGGCATGGTGCTGCACCTGGGGCTGGCTGGCTCTGTCCATGACCGTGGAAACCAGCCCATGTTTTCCCAAACACGGCTTGTGCTGGAAGCCTTGGTGAAACCTGAGATGCAGCAGCTGCCAATGACTTTCCTGCCCCAGGTTTATCAGATTATTCCCTTTTATAGTTAACTGTGTTTCATCAGCTTTGTGCTACGTCAGCCTGAACCTCCTATTTAATGTTTTTAAACAAAACAAAAAAACCTGGATACAGCTGTTGGGTTGGGTAGAGAGCGTGTGTAACATCATGCGTGTGTAACTCCTATTTCCCAGTAACCCTGTCTAGCTTTCTCTTGCCTGTTGCCGCTTGGCGTCTTGCTCTAATCATATTAGCTGAAATTAACGGGAGTTGTTGGTGAAGTTGATGGACCATGATTGTTACCTTGTCTGAGGTTACCTCCAGCAAAAGCTGAGCTCTACTTCAAGCGAGCAATTCTGCCTTGTCTGGGCACCAACAGCTGTGGAGTGGCCACAAAAATTAACTTGCTAAGGACAGCAAGGACCTGGTGATGTTGATGAAAAGAGCTTTTGGTGCAACTTGGCTGTGTTGATCTTCTTTAGCAACAACATTCAGCCAACTCTGCTAACTCTCACAGCTGAGGACTGACTTTGGTTGGGCACAAAGCAGCGCTTTTAGTGGCAATGTGCTCTACTTATGGTCTTTGGCACCTTGGCAAAGGTTTCCATTTGCAATGCTTACCTTAGCAGGCAGCTGTGGGGCTGATATGTTGGTGTACTGGGTTACTGGCATCCCAGTGCCTTTCACTGGGTAGACTTGCAATGGTACGAGATGCACTTTCTCAGTTATTTATGGAGGACTGGCATGGGGGTTTTTGCCTCTAGTTGTGGAAGTGTTTTTTTCTGCCAGTTTGATTGAACTTAAATTCTTTTTCTTTGTTTATAGTCTCTTGCCTTGGTGGTAGTTTGCAGTAGGATTTGGCCACCTGTATCTGTGAGTCCCACTGGGAACTCATCCATCCCTCCCGAGCTGGCACAAACTGTCCTGTGAGCACTGGGGGGGGGGCTGGCAGTGCTCTTGGTAGCAAGATGGACCCTTGCCTGCTGGTGGCCAGTGACTCAGGGCAGCCTGTAAGTCAGGGCACCACCACATAAGAAAGCCTGCTGTGACCCATTGCATCTCCAGGAGGTTTACTGGATGTTTTAGTGGATGGTGGAAGGTAAGTCCCTGCAGCACACCAGTTACCTAGGGGTGGTAACTCTCAAGAGCATCCCATCCTCCTGTCTGGTGTTGGTGGGCTTTGATGTCAGAAGCGTTTGTTCATCTCAATGGGCAAGGTGAAGGGGTCCTTGGAGACGATGTCCTTCCTGGAGCTGGAGCTCCTCACATCCTGCATACTCAGCCTGTTCTACATTCCACACTGTTCAGGTCTGTCCTGTAGCAGTCCTGTGCCTGTGCTGTGCTTGTTCCTGCTGTACCTGGGGTCTCGCCTGCATTTGCTGCCCACTGGCCTTCTCCTTTGATATGGGGAGCTGTTGGGAGTTCCTTCTTCAGACCCCTCTGGGTGTCCCTGGCCTTGACTCTGTTTCTGATGGCCATCACTGGAGCCAGCGTAGCAAAGATGTCACATACTTGGGTGTTGCTCAAAGCTGAGACTTGCATTTCATTGTGTGCAGCTCTATTACAGAAATGCAATCAGGAGAGCATCCACCACTTCTCTTCTTAGAGGCTGCTGGAGGGAAGCGAGGTGGTTGATGATCCCTCCACACACATATAGTGTACTTAAACCTGATGACAGCAGGGCTCTTGCATTCTTCACCACTCACAAATGTGAATGGATGCCTTTTGGTTTATTGTGTCTGATACAAAAGATGCAAGAGGTCTTGTGTTAGCTGGGGGAGGTAGCTTGTTACAGACCCAGCTCTGTCAGGCACTCTTGACAGCAGTAAACATCCTGGTTTGCTGTGGGTGACCTTCATGCTGGGCACAAAGCTGCCTTCTGCAGAGCTCCAGAGCCTGGCTGTGCATCATTTTGGGGGGAAAACCCTGGGTATGGGTGCTTCCAGCAGGTGGCTGGTCCAAGGCTGCAGCACACACTTTAACTTTTGCCCGCTCTATCATTTGCCCCAGCATTACCCGGCAGCATGGGGATTTGCTTTTCAAATTAGCTTCAGCCTTTTCGAAATAAAGCATTAAGGTGCAGCTCCTTCCAGAAGCTGTAAGGAGCTGTTTCTGCTCAGCACCTTGCCTCAGGCAAGGGAGAAGGTGATCCATTCAGGGCCAGCCAAGAGCTGGTCATCTCCTGTAGCGTTTATGTGCCTGTAAAGTAGCACCTGATATATTCTTCTTCTTGCAATATAGTAAACTTTGGATGGTATTGTTTGGTGTGTAGCACCAAGTGCCTTGCTTTATTAATGGGCTAAATTGTGTGACTTGTGTGCTGAGATGTGCTTGTGAACTTGCAGTAGCTGGGGCATTTGGTGACCAGCTGGGCTGAGCGTGGCGTGCACAGGCAGACTGGGCCTGATGGTACCCAGTATCAGTGCAAGTGATTATCTTTAATAAATAAGAGATATATATCTTTAAATTATTTTAAAAATTGAAACTATTACATCTTTACATTAGTTCCGATTAATCCTTTATTAAAAAAAAAAATATATATATATACAATAATCCAGTATACTTAATTTTCCTGGCAATGTTACTGCAGCAGTAAGTCTCCAATCCCTGCCAGGCCTGGGACTACACAGAGTACTTTGTGTGTCCAAAATGGATCGCCCTTCACCCACCAAAAAGCACTGAGCTGCTCTGACATATATCGGGTGTATTAGCAATGCGGGGCAGGGCGGGGGAGGCTGTTGCTTAGCAGGACTCTGGTTTTGGTCAGATTATGCAGACCTTGTAATTAGTTCTTCCTTTCATTGTCTGTGGAAAGTGAGGTTGTGGTTTCCAGTCCAGAATCTACTTTTTTCTCTTCTCAGTTTTAACTTCTAAATGTATTTGTTTTAAACTGATTTAATTTTCAATTTTTTTTACCCCACATTGAAATGTACTTGCAGTACAGACAATGCACCTTTCTTACTTGGAAAAAAAAAAGGAAACAAACTATGTATTAATCACATTTAAAAGCCTGGCCAAAGTGGTTACATATAAACAGATATCACTTGACAGAAACTGGGATGGGGTTGCATGAAACTCTTAATTCAGGGAATGGCACAGTGCTTTTTTACACTGTGTTTTTTATTTCTTTGAAGAAAGACTCTTTCCAAAGCATTTGTTATCATGACAGCTGGCTGTGCTGCTCTCTCCCACAGGCCAAATGAAACTGCTTGCTCAGTTTGGCCTCTGCCAGGTCAGGGACAGCTCTGGACACGCTGGGACACAGGGGATGGGGTCTTGCAAAGCTGCTGTCAGCATCCCCAGGTGTTTATTCTGTGCTTTATGCCAGCTGGCTTGAAGGGTCTTATTTTCATTATTTTTCTTGTTTTATACATCTCCTGTCTACATCCAGAGTAGCAGAAAGCAGCGTCTGAAATTTTGCTGCCAGCAGCAGTGGTGCCAGGGCGTGCTGCTGGAGCACCTAGCCCTGTTGGACTGCTGTGGGCCAGGACCAAACCCACCTGGTACCCACACTTTTCAATATCAAACTCCCCAACTCCTGAAAGCAAATGTTTATTTTAAAAAACAATTTTTCCCTGTGTTACAATAACTTAGGGATATTCCCATCCCACCACGAGGTGCCACATCTTCATAGCTCCATCTGAGCTGGAGAGGAAGCAATTTTTTTTCTTCACAGCCTGCAGTAATCGTTAATATTCAGCAGGTCCCTCTCACAGGTTATCAAAACAGCCCTACTGCCAGCTCTCCCTCTTGTGCAGGGCTGTTTCCCCAGGGCCTCCTGGGAAAATGCTTTTAAATGGATTTTCAGAATTTCTCAGACTCTCAGAGTTAATTTTCATAGCTGTGAATTTATATTGCATGCTTAGAAAAAAACCTGTCGCTAAATCAGTCTGGATTTATAGCTCGTGTTGCTATTAATTTGACCAGGATTTAAAGCGCATTCTTTATATAACATGAGCGAAAGGATAATATATCTAATTTGAAAAGAAAAAAAAAAGGCAAAATATGATTTAGCAGGACCCAGAGGTTTGTTAGATGGCTCTTTCCTGTGATTAACTACCTTTCTGCAGGACCTTGGTACTGCAAATATTTACATCCATGCTTAGCTGGAAGCCTGTGAATCCTTTGAGCCCCGTGGAGGACTTGGCTTTGCTAGGAGGGTGTTTCTTTTTGACAGTGATGTTCTGCTAGGGTATTTTTGGGGGGAGGGTGGGATTTTGCATCTGGCTTCACTGCAAATGGCTGGGGTCAGGCCCTCCTTCCAACTGAGACATGCAGAAAGCGGTCACATCTCAATTGCCAGCATTTGCAGAGCTTTTCATGGAAGGTTCCTGGTTCCTTTGCCAATATGGAAATTAATTCCTATAAATCTGTCTCCCAACTAACAGAAAATACCCTGCAAACACTGACAACTGAGGCACTATATTTAAAATGACACATGAAGTATTTAGCCTTGTTTTTCACACTGGCTAGAAAACCAGACTGCATAGAAAGGGCGTTCATAGTTTTATACCAGGTGATAGTAGAGAGGTGGTGTTACTTCGCCCTTGGGACAGCAGAGAGAAATGTGGGCTAAACCCAGCCCCAGGGGTTGCAGAAAGAGCCACTGATCCAGATCGCAGTTTCCCTCAGCACCAGCGAAGGGGGTCGATAGCCTCTGCCTCAGGTGGTCACGGCAGAGAGGGAAGGGTGGTGCCGGTGCCAGAGCAGCCTCACATTGCTCCCAAAACCCAGTACAAACCACCAAAGGGCAGAAGCAGAGTCACTGAGACATCCCGAGAGGCCGGGCAGGCTGGAAAGGCTGTGGTCGCTGCTGGGCTAAGCCAGCCGCCCTGATGCTCTTGGTGCAGGTGCAGCAAGGGACACCAAGGAGTCCCCGGGGTGCATGTGCCCCGTAACCTGCCACCACCTGGTCCTGGGAGCCACTGCCTGCAAGCAGCAGAGTCTTGTAAAGGTCATCGCAGCGTGTTTCCTAGTTAAATAACTGCGGGCAATGAATAAACAGGCCTGGAGCCAAAAAATGTGCTACTTTTTTGTTGCAAAACTCATTTACAGACACAGTGAGACCAGGGACACTTTGGGGTCAGCTGCGGGCCAGCTCTCAACGCTGAATAGAAAAGGTCTGTATAGACACATGAATGCAGATGTATGAGCTCCCAGCTAAGGGTGAAATCATGTTTCCTTGCTGCAGCTGGGTTTGCCGGCTGTGCTGTGGCGTCTGAGTCTAAATGCCATGGGACACCCCGCCAGATACTGGGGTTTATAGCGGTGCCACCAGAGGGTGCCATAATAATATTTAATGCACGTATGGCGCCGCATCACAGGGTGGCCAGACGCCCTCACGGAAGGGAAAAATGTGTGTTATCCTGGGCAAGGGGCTGACAGAGGACGTGGAAATACTTCTAATGACCCATAGGTAGAGAAAAAAAATGTGACTTTTAAAATTGTTTTCCTTTAGAACAAAGGCAGGAAAAAGATGACTGCTGTCTTCACCTCCTGCTCTCCATCTCCTTGGCTTGTGGGCAGAGAAACCCCCCACCAGGGACCAGTGAACACTGTTACAGGGAGATGGGGAATAAGTTCTCCATGGGTGCCATGTGAGCACTGCCCAGTGAGCCCCTGCTCTGCTCTTGGTCCTTTTCTGAAGCAGATGCCCCATCAGTAAGTGGCGAAGTCCAACCTGGGGCACCAAGCAGCACCCCGTGATCCCTTCAGATGCTGAGGGAGCCATGAAGCAGCTCAGCCAGGACCAACTGCTGATTTTGATAGGCTCTCTATATTTTTCTGCCTTTGAAATTGCTATCAGTCCTGCTGTGCACACAGCCTTTCTCTGAGCTGCAGCTTAATTGCTTCTGCACATCTGTATGTGGCTGTACATCTGTACACGTGTACATCTGTATGTCCAGACACTGGATGCATACAGGTCCCAGCCCAAACCCCATCCATGGTGGCTTTGGCACCTGCTCCTGTTCGCCCATCACCCATGTGATGGGGAAGTAGTGGATGCTTTGGAGGGTGTTCAGGCTTGAATTGCTCATGGCTTCGTGCACAGCTAAACTTTCAGGAAAGCAAAAAAAAATGTGGATGTAAACCAAAATATGAGAGGCTGTGTTGTGCACGGGTATTGCCATGACAAAGGGCTTAAGAGCTGGGGACAGTTGCTATGATCCAGAGAGGGGACAGTCCTTGGTCCTGCTGACTCCTTCCTTCTGTGCCATTTGTTAAACAGTATGTCCCAGCATATTTGATTGATGATGGTTTTGGTTTTTTTGGTTGTTTTTTTTTAATGTTCCCCTAATGCTACATGTTCAATCACAGTGCATGCTCCATTGGTCTGTGTTTGGGAATATACAGACCCCAACCAAACAGGCCAGGTGGGTCCCTGTGGGGTTTTGTACCAGCTCTCCTGTATCCTCATTGCTGCCAGTACCTAAAAGGAGGCAAAAGGAGGTTTGCAGAGCCTTGCCCAGGGCCAAAGGGTCTCTCACCTTATGGCACAGGCAGAGAGGTGTTGGGGCCCGCCAGGGTTAGTGGGGAGCAGTGCCAAGGTGATGAAGAGGATGTGAGACCTATTCAGGTGAATCCAAGGTGCAGATGGACAAACCCAGCCAGTGTTGATGATGGAGGCTATGGAGAAAGGACAATCCTGGCTCTGGCTGCTGCTGTGGGTTCCTGGAGGTTTTCCCTGCCAGGGGACTCACTCCCCCAGGGCAGCAGAAACCATGCTCATCTGGGTTTTCAGAGGGCGAGGAGCAGCCCTAGCTCCATCCTGGGGGCAGGGACCTCTCATGGTGCTGGGGAGGGGATCTCTGTGGGGTGGTGGAGACCTCAGGTGGGAAGTGAGGATGACTCCAGCATCACGCATTGGAGAAGGGCTTCCCAATGACCCAAACCTAAGGGATTGGGAGATCTTAGCACTTTTCTTCAGATGAACCCTATCTGCTCTGTGTTCTTGCCTGACCAGGGTGGCTGTGGAGGAAACAGTTTTCAGCTTCTGAAGAGCCTCTTTGTTTCTCTCCCAGCCATGATCTGAGACCTGGCTTGCATGAGACACAGTCTCTCCAGGCCATTTCGGATTCCCAGCATAAATCTTCTATTTGATCATAAATAAGATCAAGAAGCCTTATTCATTGAAAGAGAAACTTTGTTCTGGCTGCAAAATACATCGAGGTTCCTGCAGACTGGAACAACTTAAAAACCCCTTTGCAGGTGGAACAGCTGAGTAAAGATCCCCTGGTCAGGAAAGTCTAAAGATGACATGAACTGTTAAATCTTTTAGGCTCTAATTATAATGTTGTCTAATGAATGTATGGAATAAACACAGGAATATCTATAGACACCAACTGTGCTGACTGTAAGAGCTTTGGACACCTCCTGGCCCCTATCAAACGTTATGAACCAAACACAGATGTTGTCAGTCTGCTTTCAGTCCCACAAAAGTGCATCCCAGGTCTCCTCGGAGGAGCACCATTTTGCATTAAGATGTCTCTCTGCTGGTCAAATGTTCAGCCTCTCTGCAATAGCATCTCCAGACCGACAGCTGCCAACATCATGCCTGAGGCTGCAGCTGCTGCAGCAGCTACTCTCTGGCCACATCTCTTATCTTTAAATGCTGGGTAAAGGATTATATGCAATGTCACAAATAAGGATAAATCTTTTTCAATAAAACTTAATCATATGTAGGTATTTTTTGTGATTGAATTTATCCATTATTGCTTTCCTGGAGTGTGATTTATTCCTTTGTACGTTGCTTCTTTCTGAAAGCCAGAAGAGAGTAGACATTTATGCAGGACTAAGACATGAGGCCAGAGACTTAGTCTGATTTCAGCATTCACATGGACCACCACTGCTGTCAGCCAGACAGTGGCATTTCTATAAAAATCCCAGTGTAAATATTTGTTCTAAATCAGGCTTTTTCTCTCCTTTTGCCTTGGCTGGAGTATAACTGAGGGAGCTTATGAAATGCCGCATCGTTTCTAGATTAATTGCTATTGAAAGTTGAGGGGTTTGTTGTCTGCCCTGCATGACCCCCCCTTGGGATAATCTCCTCTTGATTTAGTTTCTTTCCTCAAATTCTTTCTCCCTAGACAGTGAGTTTTGCAAAGGCCAAACTGTTTTCTTCCCCTGAAAGCCTATCTCATTTGCTAGCCCTCCCTACCCCATCAGCAGACAAAACCAGGGGGTGTTGATGAAGGGAGATGAATATTTTCCTCTACTAACAGTTGGATTATTCCCCCTTTTCAGATGCCATCTGTGTGACAGGGTTTGGTTTGCACTAAATACAGCCTGTGGGCTGAGCTGAGAAAACAGATTTGCTGCACCACTCCGTTAAATAATCATCATTAAAGTCTGGTTCATCAGAGAACTTTAGGCTGCTATGGAGGTTTTTTGGGGGGTGAGATACAACCCACTTCCACTCCAGGATGCTGAAATCAGATTTTAATTTAAGTTCCGTTCATGCTCTCTGTTGGCAGCCCTGTCACCTGGGATCTGCAGGACTTCTCACCTGTGGTTTGCAGGCAAGGTGATGGCAGTTGGCAGGCAGGCAGGGGTGGGAACCACCAGTGCTCTGTTCCTGCAGCTCCCTGGCTGGGTTAGTGCAGAAAAGGGGCTTTCACTTCCTTCTGCTTTTCACTTTCCTTTCCTGTCCTTCTGTGTTTTCCCAAGCCCTCAATGCTGTGAGCAGTTTCAAACTCATACAGAGAAATCCTCTAAGCTCAACAACACTACATTGCAAATCACCAGGCACAGACCTGTGTCCCACCAGTTGCAGCTCAAGCACCCACACACAAACGTGGTACAGGAAGGTCCTTTTATTCCCTTTGCCCCTGCAGAGGAATGGCAGAGTTCCAGAGCCCACATGAATGCATAGAGATCCCTGCCCTTCAGCCCTTACAGATAAAGCACACAAAAGTATTCTATCCTTGCAGTAGCTCTTTACATTTGGGATCAGTACATAAGTCTAGTGTACTGCTTCTAGCTGATTTATTTTCATGTACAATAAGGAAAATAACCTGACAGTTTAATTCACCTTCTTACTCAAAATATTTGAAGTTTAACCAAATATTTGGATTTTTTTTCCACTAAATATTGCACTTGCTGTGAGTATATATACACTAGTCTTCAACAAGCTCTATTGGCATCTGTGTATTTCCACACCATGTGAGAGGACTTAGCATGCTCATGATTTTAAGCGGCGGCTCTTTCTTGGTCTCTTCTTTGAAAACTTCGATTTCAGCCAGTTGAGGAAACCACCTCTTGCTTTTAACTCAAACTCTACAGGGAAGTGGTCACTCACCCCCAGTGCCTGCAAGACAACAGCACAGAGGGGTTGGGAGCTGGCTCCCCATGCTCTTTCCCAACCCTGCCCCAGGGGGTTTCGCTGTGGTGGTTGGGAGGTGGACGTGCAGTGGTGAATGTGGTGCAGAGCAAGTATTGCATCACTTTGGAAGAGTGCAATGGTTTTATGGACCCGACCATGTTCAAAACTGCCTGGATACCATTGGCTTTGCACTCCTCTGTTAGCTGTTGCCCCACTGCTGCAGAGGCCAGGCTGTGCCTACCTGCTCCTCAGTCATCTGAAAGTCCTTCTGGAAATCAAAGATGTTGACAGATTGTGGCACAACGGCATGGATGAGCTTTTGCCCACTGACCACGATCCTGCAAGGAACAAGGGAATGGGGTGCTGTTATGGGGTGCCTGAGCAGTGGCAGCCATGCTGCACTGAGCCAGTGGCCAGAGAGGTGGCTTTGATGGAGTCACAGCTACTTATGGTTTGTCCTTTCCCTTGGGCTGCCTACTGAGAGATGCCAGCACATCCTTTCTGCTGAGTTTGGCTGGTTGCTTTCCTTGGGAGTGAGACACCTAAATACCTTGGCTTATGTTGGCCTTGGAAGCCAATTGTAAATGACTTGTATCTAAACCCACCCCAACAATGCTGCAAAGCTCAAAGATATACTTTGGATAGGACAGCAATGACTGGAGTCTCAGTGAAGTCTGGCTTTGATCCAGAAGCTCGTTCTGCAAGAGGTTTAAGTCTTGACTTTGGGCTCTGATAAGCTGCTGTATTTATTGTCCCTGCTGAGGGAGCTGCAGGTAGCAGCAAGACTCACCACATGTCCAGGGAAGGCAAGGCATGAGCAGAAACAGATTTTGCATTTGTCAATCCAAATTACAAATGCAAGAGCAAAAACCATGGCACAAAGCTGGCATGGAGGAGGCAGCAGCACCTTCCACCTGGATGCCTGCAGAGCTCTGCAGATGAGAACCACTGTTCCTGTCATTTATCTCCACCTAGGCCACAGCAATGGCTGGTTCATGCCTGAAATGTTGCCCTTTCTGCCAAACTGCTTGCCAACAAGCCTGAAAAAGGTCCTTTGTGCTCCTGACTAGAAGTATTCTGATCTCATTTCCCCCTGGATGCTGTTTCATCTTTGAAGACCTCATGCTTTATCTGATGGTCACTGACACCTTTCCATATATTTTTTTTCTCAGAAAGTCATGAACAAAGAATGGTCTGTCAGTGAACCCTTTACCTGTCATATGGGCAGCTTGTGCTTTCCTTCACTGTCGTGTCATTTTTGTCGTTGATTAGCCAGACAAATTCAGAGTAAGTTCTCAGACGGATGTTCTTCCACTGCTTTTGGGGAACGTAGCTACACCCAGCATTAAAGTCCCCCATGAAGATGAAGTTCTGGAACACAGGAGGGTTTCCAAAAATAATCATGAGGGTAGCTCTTCAAAAGAAGACTGGCAAGGACTTCTGTGCTCAACAGATGCTCCTGATAGCCCATACAGCTCAAATAGCAAGTGCTCACTGAGTGCAATAGGACTTCTCCTTTCTGCTGGGCACACCACCAAGGCATGCTGATAAAACAGCAGTTTTATTGGGAGATCAAGTTTACAGATTAAAATGTGGAAAATACATCAAAGAGAGACTCAAAATCTAGGGTTTGTTATCAATGGTTTTAAGGTTATTAGGCTGTGAAAAGTGAATAGTGTGCCAGGTGACTCAATACTGAAGCTGCTGTTAGTAACATAGATGTGTCAACTAACCTCGGTTTTCCAGCGCTGCTTTATGTCTAAATACACATCATAGAGCTCATCAATCTCCCGTACTGCTGTCTCCGGTGTGGTGTGCAGAGGGATTATAGCAAACTCTTTGACAGCTTAAAACCAAAGCAAAAGAACAGGGAAAAATGTAATGGTTAAACACACACTGAATCACAAAGAGACAGAAATTCACTTGGAAGCAAGAAGGTTTTTCTGAAGAGGAAACAAACAGCTTCTGTTCTGGCTGCAGAGGCAATTGCTGTGTAATTGCGGTGTGTTCCCCATGAGCTGCCCTGCTGAGGCTGAGCTGTGACGTGGTGAAGTGCTGTGTGAGGGCAAAGCAAACCCTGCCCCGACACCCGCAGCAGTAGCTGCTCCCACGGCCACGCCAGCGGCATGGAGCACATCCACTGAACCACTGCCCGTGCTGGCAGCAGAGGCTTTCCTAGGACTGCCACCGCGGGGCTGTGGTGTGCACTGAGCTGCAGGCGGTGCTGGAGGCAGCAGCCCCGAAGGCAGATGTTGCTCTTGTAAGGAAATGCAGCATGGGGTCAGGGCACGGCCCCTTTTGCCTGTCCCCACCATGCACTTGGGTCCAGCTGGCACCATCTTGCTCCATGAGACTTGCCAGTGAGAGAACACTTTGTTTCTGAAATGTCTCACCAGTTTTTGGAGCCTGGAACCAGATGGCAAAGGGCTCTCTGGAGAAGGCATCCTCGTCCCCAGGCTGGGTGTCAGGGTACTGGTAGGTTTCTTTCACCGATACCAGATGTTGTCTGCAGCGGAATAAACAGGATAGGGGATGTCATCCTTCCGCCTCGCGTTGACATGTCTAACAATGACTCCGTGCTCTGACCCAGACTCTGGGCCATGGTCTGGGACAGATACAGCCGTGCTGGTGGCTGCGCCTGGGATGATCCCCCACGCCCAAGCACAACCCATCCCATCCGCGCATCCTGCACCTCTCCAGATCCCTTGGAGCCAAGCCACCACCGTGTCCAGCCCATATCTATGGGGCTGTGATCTGGGAGGGCAGGGGAAGGGTCTGGCTCGTTGGTGAGGGGAGCTCACTCACCTGTAGATGAAGGCATACTGCTCCTTGTAGCTCTTCCTTCCCAGCCTCTCACTGACCACACAGCTGTATTCCTCCTCCAGCCCCTTCACCTGACTGAAGGAAAGTGGTGTTCCTGAGTGTATTTCTACTTTCACAAAGGGCCCAGGAGATAATTTTGCCTGTGCCCAAGGGTAGGGGATGTTGCCTGCCTGACCTCAGAAGCGAGTGATAGAGACAATAAACCCTTCTCAGGACCTGTAGTCTGGACCTGTACTTCATCATTGGACCTTTCACTCTACCCCCTCCCTGCTTATTGCAGCCACTGTCCCTCTTTCAGCTCGATCTCACATCCAGCCAGGCATACGCTGCTCTTTCCTGCGGGCTGACAGTCCAGGCAGGCAATCCCCAATCTAAAGCAATTCTTAATCCTGCAGAAAGGCAGCTGCCCTGCCACAGCCCAGTGCTAGCCAGGTGAGGGCCTTTCCCTCCCTTCTGTTTTCCTTTGAGAATTAGTCTTTAAGAAATTTAACCTGATTATTTTGATTTTAAAATACATGTTCTGGAGTGGTCTGGAGCTGGCTTTGCACCTGACCTTCAGCGAGGCTGCCAGAGCCTGGTCCTTCCTCAATGTCTGGGACAGAGCCCAGACCCTGAGCTTTTGCCCAGTAAGGTGGCACTGAGCAGAGCACAGGCTCTTGCCAACCATCTTTCCCAATGTTTGCCTACTTGCTCATGGCCACCCTACCTGCTGAGCTTCTCCACCAGGAGAGGGCAAACCCGGTTCTTGTTCTCCTTTATTTCCATCAGCAACATGATGTCACAGCGAGAAATGATCTACAAGGGGAAGGAGCAAAAGCAAGTTTGCATGTGATGGGTTTTGGAGGATTCGAAAGAGGTTAGAAAGAAGTGGTTACTGATGCAGGGGAAGTCCTTTGTGGAAGAAGTGGTGCCCAGGCTGGAGTCATGGGAAGTGGGCAGTGACTGGAGCAAAACTCTTCTGCTTTCAGAGCTGCTTCACACTCCCAAGGGAGCTGGGAGAGGGAACTCGGAAACAGAGCAGTTTCAGGTTTGTTGAAAACTGTTGCATCTGCCCTTGAGGAGGAAGTGTGGAGGGGAAGGGACAGCAAAAGTCACTCTCCCCCTGCCACTGCTGGGGTGCTGTCCCTGACCCCCCCACACACACCTACAGTCGGTCATGCTTTTCTCTCTTTTCGTGCTTTTCCCCTTGCCACGTAGGTTTTCTTCTCTGCTTCAGACTGGTGCTGCACACAAGCATCCCAGCTCACTGGGTGCACAGATGGATGTCGCAGCAGTATTTGGGGGCATCAGGGAGAGCCTGTTTGCATTTATCATCAATCCACTGAAACAGTTGCCATCCTTTTTCTGGTGCATATACCCCTAAGGTCCTACCGCTATGTTGCGCCTTCCAAAAGCTGTGTGTGCTGTCAGCATTCGCCCATCCCAGTCATCTGTTGCAGAGCTCTCTGAAATAGCCTGTAGAGCTCAAAGCAACCCTCAGTCTGAAAACAGGGTCCCAGCACCACAGAGGAGCTGCAGGGTGCTGGGGAGAGAAGGGGACTGCCCTCGCCTGGTTCAGCTCCCACCACTGCTGCTGGGATTCCCTCACCCCACAGCCTCGAACGTTCAGAGGCTTCCTTCTGCCCCTGGTTTTGTCACGCTTTAAATTTTGTGGGTGATATTCATTGAAAAAAGCCTGGGTTTGCCCCCTGAAACTTGAAAGAAATTAATATATTGCCTATAATTTAGTATATATTGCCCATAGTGCTGACAATACAGGAAGAATGATCCAGAAATGCAAACCCCTCTTCTCCAGCTGATTGCAATGAAAGGACTAAAGCCCAACTAAACAGTGTCACTCCACGCTGCTGCCATTCGGCACATGCAGCCATCCTGCTAACGTTACATCCTCCGTTACTGTGGCGTCTCGGAGGGCACTTGCAAAAACTGTAAGTCCAAAACATGGTTCTTTTATAAAGCTGAGTTATCTTCAGCTGCTGCAGAGGAAGCCTGATGGTGAGGGTTTATTTACATAAATTAGCAATCAGGTTTTTCAATTTCGTACCACACTCTAATATGATACTCTGCTGTCCTGAGAATACATTTAATTAGACAAGAATATTTCAGAATAATTAGCACATAAGCAAGGTAAATAATGTATCACAAAACAAAGCTCTGTGGATTCAAAGTGAAAATTATTTTTACAGTGCACAGAGATTTTCCTCCTTTCCTCACTCCATTTCCAAAGGAAACAGCAAATGTTGTTTCTGTTATATTCCCATGCTGGCTAAAATATGAGCAAACACCTCACTCAGCCACAGGCTGATTTTTACTTTAAGAATATAAAATGATTAAAATTTTTTTTTAATTGAAATTCAACAGTGAAAAATAAATAAAGTGCAAGATTACATAGCTAAGAAATCCTCGGACAGCTCAATGTCTGTCTCATCCAGGCAAATGAACGTACCTTTACCACGGCATCAATGACTTCAGGTCTAGCTATTTTTGTTTCTCCAAAAGACCTCACATTGAAGGAGCAGATTTTTAGGCTCAGAAATGGGTTGAAATTGAGGAGCGAAAGCAAGATGAAGAGCAACATCTTCAGGCACTTGGACAAAATGAGTCGCTGTGAGTGTGGCTATAAATATATATATGTGTGTGTGTTTGTGCATCCGTCCCTCTGCGGCCAGTTGGGAGGTCAAACTGAGCAGTCAGCTGTGTCAATCACAAACATGAACAGGAATCACCATTTCCTCCTTTCCCTCACTTCCATCTCCCAGCACGAAGTAGCACGGGGACTTTGAACTTCTGCCTTGGAAGAAAACCAGCTCTTCCAAGCCAACCTCCCCATCTGGAGGAGCAACTGCATCCCTCCCCACAGGGAAGCACCCACTGTGGGATGCCTGGGCACCAGCTGGGACCACCCCAGGGCAGTGCCAGGCCAGAACTGGGCTCCCTGGGCCACCCTAAGCAAAAGGTCAAGACCAGGAGGTGGAGGGGGTGGATGGTGAAAGGGCCTGGTAAGCAGCAGTGGGGAGAGGGGTTTTTTTGGAGGGCACTGGTAGTGGGCACCAGAAGCCCTGGTGAGAGCTGATGGTGGTGGGACATCCTGGACACAGAGTTTGACCATGTCCATGTTTTGTTTTGTTTTCTCCATGGTCGGAAAGTCACACTGTGAGAAAGTGGTGAACCATCCATCGCCCCAGGCCACACACTCTTACCCACTTCTCCCTTCACCCAGAGCTGTGATGTGCCCTGCTGTGGGACAGCCACATTTGTTTTCCCACAGCTAACAGGGCCCGCTGGCTCAGTCACCACAGTGCAGCTGCAGTAAGGTACGTGATGTCCCCAGCACTTCCCTCCAAACTCCCAGCCAAGTGTCCCCAGCACAGCAGTCTCAGGAGTCTGGCTTGTGCTGCATGGTGGAAGAAGACATGTGCTTTTGGCCAAGATGACACTCAAGTGAGGATGCTGCAGCTGGGACAGCTTGGTCACACTGGGGTGGCTTTTGCAGGGAATCCATTCCCCTGTCCTTCATTACTCCTCTCCATGTGCCAGCCCCAGATCAGGTATAACGGTGGGAGGTATAACAAGAAATCAGGCTAAACGGTGTCTTTAAGTGTCTTGGATTTTTCTCTCTGTGCTTACAGGATGTTTTCACATCCTCCCTCCTTTTCCTAGAACAGCCACGCAGCCTGCTTGCACTCCACTGCCCTGTCTGCATGGTCGCCCATAACAGATCTGGATCCAGAAGCACCAATTCATGGCTCTCGACACTGTCTAAATCAGTTAAACAGGGTCAGATGGAGCTGGCACAAAACACAGCACGTGGGGGGCTCCCAAAAATGCAACATGGCTGACCACAGTGAGATCCCAGCCTTGCTGGGGAGGTGTCTGCAGCTTTCCAGGGCATGTGCTGTGAGTGTGGGAACAGGCACCACAAATCCATTTTGGCTAGACAGGGATTTGGAACAATCACTCCTAGTGAGGGGTGTGCTGCCATGCTGCTCTGGTGCTTGCTAATGAGCACAGCTACTTGGGGAGGAGGTGTAAGACCCTCTGAAATAACAGGGGTTGTACAGTGCTTTCTCTCTGCTGGGTCTCTAATAAACCAGCCTTGGGCAGCACAGGCTCTGGAGGAAACTGATAAAGAGGGAGAGAAAACAACAGCTTCAGGGGTTGTAAATCTCCTGCCTGACCTTGCTAAAAGTGCAGCATGAACCAAGGGCTTTCGGCAACGGCTGCAGCCTCAGGGTCAGAGTCATCAAAACCCAGAGCTCCCCCAAAAAAACCCAAGCTCATTTTGGCTACCCTTTCATCAAAAAGCAAATGTTTGTTGTGGTGCCTATGAGGGCTTCAGCCCTGAACTGCAGAGACCTGCTTTCGTGGATGCCATGTTTGTCCCCAGGACTGCTTGCTTATCAGCCTCCCCTTTCCCCTCCAGCCCAGACGTTATCATCAGGACAGGCAGCAGCGAGGTGACTTGTGAGGGGGGCACGGGAAGCTCATGCTCATTTCTGCACCGCTTTATCTCTCTGTTTACTGCACTTTCTGTGCATGTACCCTTTGCTCTTTATCAGACCATAAATCCCACTCCATGCCAGCTCACAAACTGTGCCAGTTCAGGGCTGTCCTGGTCTTGCACAAGAGGGTGAAGCTGCTGGTGAAACTAACCTGAGTTGAATTTTTGCCCCTACCCTGAGAGATGCTTGGTGAGGGATGCCACTACCAGCCAAGCAGTACCTGTGGAACGTTCCCTAATAAAGCCCCTCCTCAATCTCTCCCTGCTCCCAGTGGGGAAGAGGCAGGTGATGAGGCTCCAGGAAATGCCAAAGTCAGTTTGGGCAAGAGCTTAGTTAGAGCAGTGAGTAGATGCTGCCAGGTCCTGCCTGCTTCTCCTGATGGCCCTTCAGTCAAGGTTTGCTGACAGCCTGTGCTGGGTATGTGGGGGCTGTGGCTGGTGTGTTGCTACCTCTGGAGCAGTGATTCAGCCCTCTGTCACCCTTCTGCTCCCAGGAAGGTGCTGGGGGGATGGATGGGGTGGAATGTGTCCCCATTTTGTATGACTGCTTAGGGTCTCCCTGTGACAGCAGGGGTGCAAGTGTCTGGCAGTGATTTAGGGGTTTCTCCTCTCCCCTCAGGCACAGCCGCCTCCTTCCAGCTGCATCCCCAGCTTCCTCATGGAGCACCCGCAGTTTTGTTTTTGCTGGCAGAGATGGACTGAGAGGATCTCTGATATTTCCTGTGCCTCTCTGGGAGGGCTGCAGGGAGAGACCACATCCCCTTCTGCTTGGGCAGGGGAAGCCTATTCTGGGCTTGAAGGGCAGCATGACTCATGGGGTGCCCTGTGGGGGGAGAATCTGTGGGGCATGAGGTCGCCCTGGGGCTTTGCTTGGTGCCTGAAAATAACACTGAAGTTTTATGTCTTTATGTCTCCTCCCATGGGCAGAATGTGGTGTCTGTGTGCTGGTCGGGGTTTAGTGCTTCTGGGAACACCAGCGCTGCTGTGCACCTTCTTCAAAGGGTGCAGAGGTTGGCCCAGCCTGCCCAAGCCCCAGCCCGTCAGGGTGTCCCTGCTGCCCTGTCCAGCACCCCCATAAGCCTGTCCCCCCAAAGGGGAGCCTGTAGCTCTGGGGAAGCACTGGTAGTGTGAGCAGAGGTGGGGGGGGGGGGTGCAAGAGGGCATTGCAGAGACCAGCACCTCCAGGCTGGTGCTCCCCAGATGCCACCACAGCTCTGTTTTCTGGACAAGGGGCCCATGTGCTCCCTTTCCTATGTGCCAGGCTTTAAGGTGTTGGGTGTTTCTTAATTTTTAACATTTTTAGCCAAATTGCAGCTCTGTCAACATCCACTGTGGCGAGGGGAGGTCTGTGGGAGAAGCAGGAAGAGCCAGCCCCAAAGTCACCAACATCACCATAAAAGTAAGTTCCTTTGGGCAAATGAAATGACCTTTGGGCTCTGAGTGACTTTATCACAAACATTGGGCAGAATATTTTATCGTGCTCTCCTGGAATTTCAAGTTAATAAGTAGCAAAGCACTCGGGTCATTTTGTTTTACTAAAGTTCACAACTGGGCTGCAGACCAAATACGGTCATTTGGGAAGTGGCTT
The DNA here is from genome assembly GCF_965140245.1 of Athene noctua. NCBI lineage: Eukaryota > Metazoa > Chordata > Aves > Strigiformes > Strigidae > Athene > Athene noctua. Next base: position 14,197,383 of record NC_134046.1, on the reverse strand, counting down.
CATTGTCAGTCTAATGATAATAAGTGTCCTGGTATGACCCTTTGGAAATGCAGTATAATTGAGGGTAAAAATATGTGGTGTACAAGATACCCGATATGTTTTGTATCCATAGGGTCTTCTTTGATACTTAATCTTTATTTATAATTCTGGAAGGTAAATGTTCTACTTAATAAGTTACTATTAGGGCATAGCTCCTTTGCTGGTACAGGACTCTGATAGGGTTTTCTTTTTCAACTTAATACATCAGTATCGTTCAAGTAGTGGTTTAAAGTGTGTAAGCCTGCCCATAAAACCAGTTCAAGGAAAAATGTCATATTTTCAGTTTCTTGAACAAGGCCACTTAGCTGAGATGTAGGAGAGCATGCAGTAATCTGAAATAAAGGCTTTGACACATGACCATTAGACAAGGCTTTGAAGTTACCCCTCCAGAAAGATATTGTAGGTTTTTGTGACAATAAGTATGCCCTTACTGTTAGCAGTTAAAGCTGTAATTAAAATGTGTGTAATATATGCATTAACTTTGAGTAGAGTTAAGAAGGTATTCTTTAAAGCTGTTAACAGGCAAGTAGGTCTTGCTTTATAACATTTTAAAAGTCAGGAGCATTTGTTCCTCCGTTTGTCCCAGGTTGTGCAATGAAGACTGTGAAGAGGGACAGGGCAGGTGCCTAGAGCTGTGTCCAGGGATGTTATTTACCCCTGTGCTCACTGAGAGCTGCTCTTTGCAAACTGGGGTGAGATGAGATCTTATCCCTGCCCTGGGGGGTGAATTTTGGCAGCTGTATGTCACTAAAGTTGCCCTCTCTTCGGGCATGGTGAGGTGTTCCTCAACAGCGGGTCCCAGGGATGGGCCAGGGGGCCATGCTGGGTTGGTGGGGCACCTGCCTGCCCCCGTGCTCTCCTGTGCCCATGGTCCCTTGGGGGTTGCTCACAGCATCATGCCATAGGGCCAACACTGCGTGAGTGAGAATAGATGGGGAAAAGTCACCCTGGGAAGATGATTCACTTTGCCAAAGCAGCATGCCGTCACTTGTTATGGTTGCAAACAATCCCGCTGTGCTCACTGGGGAGTCATCACCCAGCAGTGGAAAATAACATGGAAACCTTTCATCTGGTGGAGCATTGTTGCTCCTCGGCTTGGTGAGGTTGAAGCTTCAGTTCTCCCTGGCCTAAATCCAACCAGAGCTTCTACCTTCCTATGGAAAACAAGTCAGTTTATGTGAAAGTCTCACTGCCTTGTTTCTGGGGACATAGGACAGCTAATTCTGATTGTTTTAAATTTTCTTTTTCCTGTGGTTACTCTGATTTAGAAAGACATTTTGTTTCTAACTGGATCATAAGTCATCCTTTTACCTGCTCACAGCATCAAAGCTGTGCTCTGGTGCTGGTGGGAAACCCGGCTCCTGATGCTGGCATTAGGAATGAGAAATTTTCGGCTGAGGGCCAGGATAGCTGGCAGTGGGCTCCGAAATGTCAGCAGCCTCAGGGGGTGACGTGTGGGTGACTCGGTCCTCGCCAACTGCCGCAGCTGTGTGATGAGTTGTGTCTGTGGGCTGAAAGGAGAAACAAAATGCATGGGACAGGTCAGTGCGGGTGCTGGCCTTGACTTTGAGCTTGCTGTGCTTCAGCCACCCCAAAAATGACTTGGCAAGGTCCTCAAGGAGGTGCCCAGGGAGCTGCTGGGGCTCACCCTCAAGCCCAGGGCCTATCTGCTCTCTGCAGGGACAGGGGCCCAGCCGTGCCCTGTGTTCCCTCGCAGCCTCCCATGCCAGCTGGAGAGCCCAAGATCTCCTCTGCTGTGCTGGGACAGAGGAGCAGCCTTGGCTCCCACCCGGCAAAGTCATCACGGTGTTGCCAACCACCTCACCCGGGCTGTGACCTGTTGAAGCCATTGCCTTGTTCTGGCAGTGGCTGGCTCAAGAGAGCCCTGAAAATTCCTCCTTTACCCATCACCACCAAAGGAGACATCTGACTCTTCCCCGTGGCTGCATGCTGGTATTGCGAGAGCGAGTTCCCTGGTTAGCTCATGCTATGTTTCGACATAAAATCACCACAGGTCTCCACTTCAGCTTCTCTATTTTAAGAGCTGTCATTTGCTATGACTATTTCCAGGGGCGTTCCCACCAGGTGGCCTTGCATAAGCACTGGTGGGTAATCTATCCCAGGCCATAGTCAGCCCTGCCCTGTGCCTGTCCCACGGGAGCCTAGGGCTGTGCACGAGAAAGTCTAACAAACAAATACAACTGCAGACAACATTTAAAGGCTTGTGAAATACCTCCCATATCTGCTTAGGTCATCTTAGTGGAAGATCAGCTTTGCTTAGTCTAGCTTGACTGGGAAGATCTTCAAATAAAACCCGAAAAAGCTTCACAAAGATGTTCTTCACCCTCACCAGGCCACCTAAAAACCTCGATTTCAGTTATAAATCTCTTCTGACAGCTCATGTTATCAAAAGCTTTTGGTTATTGTAGTAAACTCTGACCTGGAAAGCCCTTTACACCAGTTCTTCTCTCGGCTCTCCCAGCCTGCCAGACCAAAGGGACATCCTTTATCAAAGCACAGATGTGGTAAGGATTTGACCCAATTTGCTCACATTTACTCAGGAGCTGATCTCATTTCCAATTTAATTAAGTTTTCTCATATTTCTGGGCATATCTTGAAGGTGCATACCACTGATAAATGACCCAGGGGGAATGAAAGTAAATTTGCTTATAGCAAAAGGATTTGGGTGGCAGCTTTAAGAAAAAAACAGAGCAGATTTTAAATGTAGGTTGAAATACAGCTCCTGAGAGCAAACAGTGTTATCTGTTGGGAAGAGAGGGCAAGTAACAGGCTTGTGACCTAAGGCTTAAAAATCCTATTTCAGGTGTAAAAGTATCAATGGGGTGCTCTGATTTCAACCTTTGTGCCCTTTCCGCAGGAAACATGGCAGAGCTCTGTGCTCCCTGGTCACAGCCCCATCCCAGAACCTGGGGAAGGGACAGGTATCTCCCACACCCAGGCTCGCTCCAGGCCTCGCGCAAGGGGGCTGTGTGGTCTCTGTGTGGGGTGCAGTGTTGCATTCCCCTTTGTATCTCTGTGACGGTTGTGTTGCATGCACTTTACATCCCTGTTGCAACCCCTGTCGTATCCACCCTTGTGTCTCCTTGTTGTAACCCTGTTGCAGTCATATCACATTCTCTTTTTTTAATCCTTGTTGCATCCCCATGGCAACCCATTGTACAACATGCTCCTTTTATCCCTGCTGTGTCTCCTTTGCATACCCCCTTACATCCCTCTCGTATCCCTGTTGCAGCTGCACTGCATTCCCCACTTTACCCCTTGCACCCCTGTCACGTCTCTCCTTGCACCTTGTTGTAGTCCCCACCTTGTGCTCCCTGTTGCATTGCCTCTTGCACCCCCAGCTGGAGTGATATTGCACCCCCCCTATGCATTCCCACTGTATCCCCACACACCTGTCTTGCATTACTCTTGCACCCCTGTTGTATCCCCCTTGTACCCGTGTTGCAGCCTCACTGCAGCCCCCTCCCACCCTGTTGTAACCCCTTCACACTCCCTTTGCACGTCATTGCAGCCCCCTTGCACTCCTGTTGTATTTCTGTTGTATCCCCATCGCAGCCACCTTGCATCCCCTTTGCAACCTGCTGTACCCCCCTTGGAGCCTCTTTGTATCGCCCACTGCCCTCCTGTTGCACCCCCCCATTGCAGTGACGCTGTGTCGGCCTTGCAACCCTGTGGAAACCCCATTATGTCCCACAATTATACCCCCGTGACATCCCCCTTGCACCCCTGCTGTGGCTCTAGTGCATCCCTCCCTTGCACCCCCACTGAAGTCCCATCACCCCCCCGTTGCTGCTCCACTGTGACCCCCCATTGCAGCCGGCCTTTCTCCCCTCTTGTATCCCCCATGGAAGCCCCATTGTGGCCTCCATTGGAGTCCCATTACATCTTCCCATTTGCACTGTATCCCCCTCTTGCACACACACACCCTTTCCAGCCCTCTTGTACCTTTATAGAAGCCCCATTATGTCCCCCCCCCAGCACCCCTGTTATATCACATTTGATGCCCCCCTTGCACCCCCACTGAATTCCTGTCACATCTCCCATTACAGCTCCACACATTCTCCCATTGCAGCCCCCCCTTCCACCTCTGGTGTACCCCTCCTTGTACCCTTAGGGAAGTCCATTATGTCCCCCCTTGCACGCCCACTGCAGCCCTTATTGCATCTCTCCGTGCACCCCCATTTCACCACCCGTTGTTCCCTCACACCCCCCACCCCTATTGCATCCCTCTTTCACCCCCTTTTTAACCCAGCTGTACCCTTCTGCACCCTCCCTTTCGCCCCCCGCCCTTCACGGCGCACTGCCTCCCCCATCCCCGCCTCGCCGCCGCGCTCCGCTGCGCCCCCGCGGAGCCGCACCGGCACCGGCACTGCCGCGGAGGGAGGGCGCAGCGGAGCCGCCGCGTTCCGCCGCTCAGCGCTGCCATTGCGGCCCCGCACGGCTCGGCTCGGCTCGGCCCGGCACGGTGAGAGGCGGGGGGGCATGCGGGGCTGACGGTAGCAACGCCGGGACCGGGGGGGACCGGGGAGGGGGGGCAGTTCCCTCCGGTCCCAACCCTGGCATCGCTGGGGGTGGAGAGGGAGGGTGGGCGGGAGAGCTGGAGAAAAGCCAAAACGCAAGAAATATTTTTTTAAAATATATTTTATTAAAATTTAATTAATTTTACTTAAAATCCCGCCTCCCATCATCAGAAAACGGGGCACAAAGGGGAGGAGAGCAGCGTTGCATCTCAGCTGCTGCTGTTTGGACGATGCCATCATTTTGCTGGAGGAGGATGCTTTGGGGAGGGAAGGGGCCGTGTGCTGGGAGAGGGGACCTAGAGGTGGCCCCTGGTACCCTTACCCCATCCCTCTCCACCTCCTTCCCACCCCCCCACGCCAGGAGAGGGCTGAGCCCGGGCGCACTCGTGACACCAGATGTGCTGGGCACCCCGCGCTGCGTGCGTGTGCGGCAGGATGGGGATGGCGACGGGGTGCGGAAGGAGGACGGGCACGTTATGAATTTCTAAACCAGCGGCTGGCTGGCAGCACAGCCGGCTCCGGTCGTGATTTTCAGCCGCCTTGTCCCCAGTCCGGCTGGCGGTGACACTGACGGCTCGTCCCTGTGTTCCCAGCCCGAGGTGCAGCGGTGGGGCTGGGGCCAGCCCAGACTCTCTGGCTCATGTTTACGAGCCGTTTTGCACAGATACAAATGGGTCAGAGATGCACATTTTGTGAGACGACACTGCAGAAATAATGATCTCATTTCTGCCTTCTATAAATAAATGAAGGTGAAAGGGCACATTTCCTACTCCCAGCCCTCCAGAGGCTGGATTAAGACCAAGAGCTGGCTGGCTGATGGACAGAGATCTTTCAAATATTAATAGAACCTAAATTATGACTTCACTGTGACTGGCATCTAAAAGATCATGTTGCAAAATATACCACTGAGGAATCATAATATTAGTTATGTCGTCTATGGTCAGTATTATTATTCTGGCTGTTGAGGATGCCAAGGGGGAGGCGGTTTCCAAGGGAAATGGCTTACTTGAATGTTTTTGGGTTTTCTTCTTACACGGTTAGTGGTGTGAGTCAGGGTTTCTGGGGGCCCCCTCTCAGCCGCTGAGGCCCATCAAAGCCCCCTGTTTGTGCAGTGGGATCCTAAAATTGGTTAATGTTTCTTCTTCTTCAGTTCTTCAAAAATAATTAAAGTATGCCTCAATGTTCTGCTTAGCTTTCAGCTATTCAGAGTTTCAAAATCTATTGTTGGTCGGCCATGGGTGGCTCTGGGTGCAGGGAGCAGTAAGTGAAATGCTGAGTGCAGGCAGCAGCCCTGGTTTTGCAGCCCAGCCCCGATGGGCACAGCCCCATACAACATTTGAGCTTGAATTTTGGCACATCTGGTCAGTGAGCGCACATGAGTGATTCCTGCGTTGTAAAAACCCTCCCTGCCCTTGCATGGGGCTGCTCAGCACGTTGGCTGTCGCTCACCCCTTCCCAACCAAGCCCCTCCACCTTGTGAAGGCTTTTGTGCCACAGCCCCCCCGACATGGTCCCCCCAGGTGCCCCCCTCCAGCTCTTGCCTGGTCAGAGTGCTTGGCTCTTCGAGAGATGCTGATCCTGGTGAAGAGTCTTCTGTCTCCCTGGGTAACAATCCCAGCTGCTTTCACATTTCTGGGATTGCTTTCTTTTTGTCTGAGCTAAGTGCAGGTTTTTTGATCCCACATATTGGAGTGCTGCTGCCGTATCTTATGTGGGGCTTGGAAAAAATCGATATAGACACCTGAGTTGCACTGTTGGGTCTTTTCGAGCCTCCCTAGTGTGACTCACTGAGCTTGAAAGGGAAAAAATAACAATGCAGATTCAAACCTTGCTCACAGTAATTTGTTGTCCCTTTGTGCCAGTGGCCTTGGGGACTGTCATCAACATGCTGTCCTCTGTAGCAACCTGCACCCCTCTCAGCCCTTAGCCCCTTTTTGCAGATGATGAGGCCCCTACTTGAATTTGGCACAGGGGAGGAAGTAGGAGACATGGAGCTTCCCCTTAGCGTCTGTCTGGGGTTCATCCCGTTACCTGGGGTGCCTTGTTTTGGGGGGGACCTCCTAGGTAGGATGCAGGGGCCGTGGTGGTTAGTGCCTGCAGCTCGGCTGCCAACATGGGAACCAGTGCTCCCGGTTTGGCATCTCGTGCCCTGCCAGGTGTGCAGCCCACTTGGCCTTATTGCTGCTGTGATCACATGGCATTTATCAGACTTGCCTAATTGATGTTTGTGAGTTAATTTATGAGGTACTTGGAGATCCTTCCAAGGAGCAGTAGCAATACTTGGGGTCATTTGCTGTGACTCTTGGTCACAGGGCACCTCAAAATGATGGATGAGCTGTGGTCTGAAAACTTACAGCTGTTACAAAGGGGCTCACTTTTATTTTTAAACCCACTATATCTCTCTAGCTGGTAGCAAAGGACTGTGCTGGAGCCCGGGGTGATGCTGCTGGCTCCTGTTCCTTGTACTGGTGGAGCCAGGAGGATGATCATCCCCTGGACATCCCCACCATCGCAGGAGGTTGGCACCACAGGTGCTCCTCTGTGGCTTTGGGGAGCCAGCGTGCCCAAAGCACAACTGGCTGGAGGGGTGGCTTTATGGGCGGGGGGTGCTGGGGCATGATGATCGTGGCTGCCCCTGACCATGGAGCTGGATCTCCTGGCATTTTCCTTCTCACCATCTCCCTCAGTGGAAGCCATGAAAATTGGTGGTGATGCTCTGCCCACACAGAAAAAGGCTTGGCTGTGACGCAGGGCTCCCCAAGCATCCTTCCTCCGGGGCACCCATGGCCAGCAGGGGCCCCGAGCGGGGCTTGCTGGGTGCACATGGCCAGCATTGGGCGCTTGGGTTCACATGGTGAGTGGTGGCTGCCATGGCCCTGACAAAACACTCCTGCACGATGGGTACGGGAGCCCCCCCCGGGTCACCCCCAGCCCTGCAGGCGTGGCAGGGGGGATCTCTTGGGGATTTTCTGGCTTGAGACAGCCCTCAGTGCTCATGTCGGGGGGCTCCAGTGCTCCCGCTGCACGTCAGGTATGAATGTCCACAGCCAAAAGCTGCCGGTGAGTTCAGGCTGATGTTTTCCTTCCTCTCAGTAATTTCCTGCGGCTGTGCTACACTTCAACCGACTCGCACAGGAAAGACTTGTGGGGAGCACTCAGAGCACTTGCAAAATTACATTTAAGTCAAAGAGGAAGCAGCTCCTCTGGAAGATAGCAGCTTAGCTAGCTTTGTTCTAATAGCTGCAATCACCCGAAGCTGAGCCATGCGCCCCGTTTTGTGGGTGCCGTGCAGCCCTGCCACAGCAGGGGCTGCTGGCATCGGCTCTCCCCACTGCGCCAGCTTTTGCTTCATCTCTGATGGCAGCTTGCACTTTGTTCCTGCTTGGAACAAGTGCCCTCATTTGACTTTATTGTACAAAAGACCATATTTACATAAACAGGGGAAAGGTTGGTCAGAAGGTGAAGATGAGGCATCTTGAAGGGAAGCTGGTGGCTTAAATAGTCCAAACTCGCAGTCTGCCCAGCTACTGAGCCTGAAAGGAGGAGAAAAATCAGGACTGTGATTTTGACCTTTCTTTTTTTCCCTCTTCTGACAGTGTTTTCAGACACTGCTGCTACCCACAGCTAGCGGGACCTGTGCCGAGAGGAGGAGGGGACCTCTGCAAAGTAAGCTGGGTTTTTCAAGGGCTTTCTCCTTCTTGTTTTGCTTTCCAAGAGCGGTGGAGGCAGCGGAGGCGGTGACCCCATGCCAGGGAGCACAAGGGCTCCCACCACCCCACACTTTTCCCGTGCTTCAGCCTTCTCATGTTATGGGTCATTGATGGGAATGATGACGATTTTCTGTGCTTAATTTTTCCTTGTTTTAGTGACTTAGTAAAAGGCAGCAAGTGCTCTCGGGTGGGCTCTGTGCAGCCCTGCTCTCACGTACAAGGTTTATCTGTTGCACAAAGTGTTTATCTATGAACAAGCCGTGCAGAGATCAAAGATCTTTTTGCAAAATGTTAATTACACGAATAACAGCGTGTTGTTGAGGCTTGAAGAAGGAAATAAGGTTTAGCTTTGTTAAGGAGGCGCCTGGTGGAAATCTTTACAGTATTCCTCAAATTTCACTTACTCCTATTTTCCCTGGGGGAAGTGGGCAAACCTGGCTGTTGCATCAGAGGTTCTGTAAACTGTTTTTCTTGGTTGCATGAAATGTGGGGGTTTGATGTGATCTAGTGTGATGGCGTCAGAGGGGAAGAGGATGTGACTGCAGCAATTCTGTTCCTGTTTCATGGCATAACATACGACATACCACATACTGCTGTCAGTCTTGCAGGAAGCAAAAATAAATCTGCCTGTCCTGGCACGGAAAAATCTGGTGGTGGTGATGGGGAAGATGGCTGGTGAGAGAGGGGGAGCAGGCATTGAGGATGTTTCATTTTGTAAATGTGTGACAAAAGAGCTAGCACTGAGGAAAGGGTGAGACATAAACTGGTTTGCAGGGGGAATTACAGCAGATGTGTATGCGACAGGGTTTAATCTCTTAATGAGAAAAATATATCCCAGCTGCATCTGGTGGGGTGAGTTCAGGGGTGAGTGCAGCATTGCGTGAGATCTTGCCCTTCTGCCCTGTGTCCTCTGCCTGCTTCCCCTGAGATTTGTCCAGAGGATGCTCGGGAGCCAGGATGGGGACCTGTGATGGGACAGCAAGTGAAAAATGCCCTGTAGGGCAGGAGCGAGGATGTGGGGGAGGGTATAAATTTGTCTGAGATAAGAGCTGGTTGCCAAAGAGTGGCCTGCCAGGTTGTTTCCTTCAGTTCCTGAGCCCATTAATAGCTTCTGCTCCCTCGATTAGTTGATGCCTGTGTGGACCACTAATGAGAGCCAGGCTCAAGCCATCATCAATTCTAGGTCAGTGGTTGTGTGCTGGAGATTTGGGATCGGGCAGGGGGAGGGGAGCTGGAGCTGGATGCCTGCCTCCAAAAAGCAATGTGGAGCCTGCATTAAAGCAGCCCTGCCTGCATCCATAGTGGTGAAAGTCTGCCTGCACCCTGCGGAGAAGGGCTGTGCTTCCCCCGTCAGCAAAGTGCCCCAAGAGCCATGTTGCACCCTGTTGTCACAGACATGATCTGTGCTTGTTTGTGATGTGCTCTCCTGAGAGGATAACACTGCATTAATTAGATCTATTAAGGAGCCAGAAGAAATAATCGAGTTTTAAAACTGAAAGAGGCTTTGCTGTGCTCCTGAGAGGTATCCTTTTCTCTCACAAAGCTTCTTTCCTCTCTCCCTAGCAGCAGAAATCTTGTTTAGCATTGACTTGTCATTGTTTCTGGTGTTTAACTTGTGATCCTTCCCTAAATGCGGGCAGGTGAGGCCAGGTGGTGAAGAGCAGCATGGACCTGGATGTGCTGAACATGTTTGTCATCGCTGGTGGCACCCTGGCCATCCCCATCCTGGCCTTTGTGGCCTCCTTCCTTCTCTGGCCCTCAGCACTCATCCGCATCTATTACTGGTGAGTTCATTCTCATTTTATCACGGGGGTGGAATTACTGCTGGTCTCCATCAGGTCCCTGTGCCCTGGCACACACAGAGGTGCTCTAAGAGCTCACAGGCAGCAAGGTGGTGGACAAAGTTGGGTGTCCCTGCCCGTGATGGTGATATGAGCAGGTGAGGTGGGGTTTTCCACAGGCATACTGGCTGTGTGTAGCTTTAAGCATCTCTAGGAGAAGAAAATGGCATTTTCATATTGCTTTTTTGCTGCTGAGGCTTATGTCTGTCAGGGCTGAGTCAGCTGGGCTGCGGGATGTCTCTGAATGTTTCTGGGTTGTTTCCCTCAAGGACAGGACTGCAGCTGCGAAAGCATTGCCATTGCTGCCCGTCCCCCAGCCTGGCAGCCCTGGCAGGCTGCTGACTTCCCAACTCGTCAAGGCAGCGTGGGTGTCCTCAGCTCTGCCACAGCTGCCTGGGCTCACACTCTCCCTCCTGGTTAACAGCCTGCTCGGCTGGCAGGGACTTTTCTCTTGCTAGTAGTTACAGACAAGGCTTTTCTCATTCTCCCTCTCTCTTCTCGGCTGGAGCATCAGAGAAGATGGAGTGATGCTTTCTCTTACACCTTACATCTCATCCTTTCTGATACTGGGAGGCAGGAACTACATCCTTCAGTCCTCATCCATCCCTGGAAATCAGTGATAAGCACATTGGCAGCTTTCCTGTCTGAATTTGTTGCAGGGGAAAGCTGAAATAACTAACGCTCCCTTCAGAAGCCGGTGCAGTGTCTCATTGCCCGGCGCAGGCAGCAGCAGGCAGCATGGCAGGCTGCCCTCACGTGCTCCTGACAGATGGTGGCTCCCGCAGTTTTGCTCACATCAAAGTGACCTCCTGTAAGAGGAGGACATCGGCCCACCCCAGCACTCGGATGCAGCAGCGTGATGAAGCCTGTTCCTAACGGCACGTTTATTAGCAATCTTTTCATCACAGCATCTGGGGGCTGAGAGAGGAGGGAGAATGGGATGAAAATCCCAGCAACTGGATCAGCATGGGGAGAATTTCTTCCCACTGTGCCTTGTGTGGGGACCTGTGAGGCCAGACATTGCTCTGCAAAAAGGAGCGGGCAGTGGGACGGCAGTGAATATGCACCGTCGGTAGGTCAGTCTGTGTTTGGCTGAGGGAGGGAGTGTGCGAGCAGAGATCAGCAGGGCTGGTTTCTTTTGAAGGGTAAGTGCCCCCATCTCTCCCTCTCTTCCCATGTTTCTGGCAGCATTGGAATCTTGCAACACTCTGTGTTTCATGGGCACCTCTTTTCATGGGGACAGTGGGTGAGGAGAGCAGGTTTGACCTTCACTCTTCCTTTCCCATTTGCTTCTTTCTGAGACAGCTTATTTGGGGTGAAATTGTTGTTTCCCCATCGGCAGAGGCAGGAGAGGGGGCAGGCAGCATGTTCCCCCCTTTCATCCCTGTGCGGCTCCAGCTTTGCAGGAATGCTCCTGGGAAGTCCCCAGGACATCCCTGGGGATGATTCTCCCTTCTCTCACTGCTTGCTGCCCTCTTCCTCTTCCTCACTGCCAGTCTGCTGGTGCAGCCAAGGGTCACGCCAGGCCCCGTTGCTGATGGCTTCTGGCTGCTCTGCTGCCAGGGATTAATCAGTTTAGCCACTGCTGCTAAGAGTGTTAACACCTTGCAAGCGATCGGTTCAGCTTTGCACAGATTATTTTGCCTTCTGCTGAACTGATCCATCAGGATCAGTTGCTAAAAATGTTATCACCTTGACCATTAATAGTTTACACTGATGCCTTTGAGGCGAGGACTCTTAAGACACTTATTCAAGGAGAAATTCACCTCTCCTTGTAGGACCAGCACAGAGCTGAGATGCTGCTTAAATCCCACTAACTCCCTCTAAAAAGGGTTTATGCTAAAAGAGGATTGCACTGTGCATAAGCTTTGAGTGGGCAGAGCGCTAGGACAGCCCAGCATGTTGATGACCTTGCTCTTGTGTCTGAAATAAATTCTGGTATAGCATATAAAAGTATTTTCTGGTATCTTGGCCATCAGAAGTAGCCTGGTAGTTGTACTGGCAAGGGTTATGTCTGAGCATAGGGGAAATGCAGAGAAAGCGTGCCTGCTCCTCTGTCTTGGACTGCACAGACACATCATGTCCAGAGTGTCACTGATAATCTCTGCCCAGGTCCCCTCTGGCCTGCAGTTTCTCTGTATCTCCTTGAGCAGGCTCCAAGCGTGGGCTGGCAGGAGCTGTCTGCCTCCACTTTCAGAGGAATAACCTAGGTTTCCCTTGGGTTAGCCTGGTATATTCTGGGTTGTTTGACCCTATATAAGGATGGCCCCCTCCAGTCCTTTGAGTCTGTATAAATATATTTTTAAAGATCATCCAGTTTGTATATGGTGAATGGGTTCCTGTGGTGCTTGTGGACGACACAGTTGTTTTGTCTGGGATCCAATGCGCTTGTCCGTGGTGTGATGTTGTTTGATGGCTGCAGGGATGTGCCCAAATAAACCTGTGACAAATCCACTTTACCCTCCTGGAATAAGTGCCTCCCTTGGCCTGCCTGCCCTGCATGCTGCCTTGCCATGTGTGCTGCCTTTCTCCCTTGAGCCCCTCTCCTCATGCCAACCTCTGAGTGTTTTCAGTTTCAGAATTGTTATTTTGGCCCATTTCCATTGTCTTGAGAGAATTGTGCAAATTAGTAACTTAGGGTACTTTTTTTAAGTTTTTAGCAAACAGGGCATCTCCACCAGCCATCTGCAGTGCTGCCATGAATAGCCAGCAGCCTGTACTACACCCATAAGGGATCACATGTAAGCACAGGGTCTGGCCAGGGACGAAATGTTCAGAATTAGTCCCAGTTAGGGCCACAACAGCACTAATGTGAGCCAAACCTAACTGGCCTTAGTAAATCTGCAGCTGAGTTTGGACATGTCACCTGGCTTATATTATTGCTGGGCTCTGATCTTGCCTCACTCACTGGTGGTGTTTTCTCCTTGTTTCCAGGTACTGGCGCCGAGCCTTGGGTATGCAGGTTAGATATGCAAACTACGATGACTATCAGTTTTGTTATTCCTATAGAGGGAGACCTGGATACCGACCATCCATCCTGATGTTACATGGGTTCTCAGCCCACAAAGACATGTGGCTGTCTATAGTCAAGGTGGGTCTCCATTTCTACCATTTTGCTACTTAGTGGGAGTCAGTGGTCCTGGGCTTGACGGCAGTGTGGGGACCCAACAAGTTGCATGCATGGGATATGACGATCACTGTAACGTGCTAGAAACACCCTCCTTAGCTCGGTGCTTGTTGGATCCCTGTGAAATGCAGAGCTGCAGGGGGAGAGCACCCCCTCCATGGGAAGCAAGTATTGCCCGTGGTTTCTCATCATGTCATCCTTGGTACGTGAGCTGACTTGTTCTGGTGCATGAGTAACCAGGGGCTACCAGAAGGAGAGCAACCCCCCTGCTCCCACCAATGGTCACTAGTTTCCATCCCTGGGCTCCTCAGTGGTTCCCCTGTGCTGTAACCACCCCGGTTTGTTTCTGCAGTTCCTGCCCAAGAACCTGCATTTGGTGTGTGTTGACATGCCGGGGCATGAGGGCACGACCCGCTCAGCCTTGGACGATTACTCCATTAGTGGACAAGCTAAGCGAATACACCAGGTAATGCCCCAGCGTCGCATCGTCTTTGCAGAGGTATGCAAGGATGTGAGGGATGTGGGGCCATGAGGGATGCTAAGCCCCATGAGCGCTCCCTCATACAGCCCCATTCCCTCCCTTCCCAGGCAGCCACAGCCACTGACCTCAAGCTTTTGAGCTGAATTTCTCTAATGACCCCATGTCATTGCTTCCTCTCCCCTAATAATGCTCTTTCTGCTCCCCTGACAGTTCGTGGAATGCATCAAGCTGAACAGAAGGCCCTTTCATCTGGTTGGCACCTCCATGGGGGGAAACGTTGCCGGTGTCTATGCTGCTCAGTATCCAGAAGACATTTGCAGCCTGACTCTCATCTGTCCCGCAGGTGGGCAAGGCAGGGGAAGCGAGATGGGGAGAGGGCAAGCAGGAGCCAGCGCAAAGCCCAGAGCAGTGCTCGAGGCAAAATAGGCTTTTAGTGCAAAGCTTTTTGAAATAATTTGTATGTATAGTCTGAAAATCTATGGCAGGGCACGCTTCCAGGGCACGGGAGGAAATCACAGCCTTGTCCTGACAGGCTTTTGGAGTCTGCCCTGCTGTGCTGTGGTTAGAGCTGAGACTAGGGCAAATGGGACAAGTCCTGCTCTGGAGGAAAATGTCTTTCTCCTTGGGGTGGCAGCTGTTTTACATGGTAATGACCATAGCCTCTTGGTCTGGAGAAAGAACCCAGGCAGCAATGGGGAAAGTCTCCCCAGTCTGGCTGCTTGAGAGCCCTGGAGAGCTGGGACCCTGGGAGCTGGCGAGCTCGCTCCTCCTGCGTTTGGGTGCTCCAAGCAGGAAGAGTGCCTTGGGGCCAGGCGCAGGTCAGCAGGGTGTCCCTGTGCCGTGCACCACCCCTCTGTCCCCACTGTCCCCTTGGCCGGGGGGCTCGGGGGAGCCTGGGCATGACATGCTGCAGGAGGCAGGGAGTGTTTGCCAGGGACCTTCTCTACCGGGGAGGGCTTTGCTGCATCCCGGTTGTTACAGCAGCTCCTTCCTCTCCCTACGCGAGCAAAGTGCCTCCCAGATAAGTAATGAAGTAAAGCACAAGGTTACCTAGCTACCAGGCTCTGGGGGCGGCAAGGTTCCCCCTCCTCCCTGGGAGAGGTGTCAGCCAACTCTCTGGGTGGTTTTGGATGTGAAACCTCTGTGTGGGGCTGCGGAGGGGTTGGGGTTAAGCTGCTGGGGGCTTCTTCCTCGCAGTGGTGCATGTGGACGGCGCTTCTGAAATACTCTGTCTGACCCTTTGCTGTAGCAGGCTGGGCACAGCCATTAGTATTTGCATCTACTGTCCACATAAAAATAAGCACTACATTTTTTACCAAAGTATTCACGCCTGTGACATGTTGTGTCAGCCTATGGGGCTCAGCGGTGTCAAGCCCTGGAGCAGGAGGGAGGCTGGGGTACCTCTGGGTACATATTAAGGTTGCTGTATGTACAGATTTTATTCTTTTCCTCTATTTTAATTTTCTTTTTAATGGCTGAGGAAGTGGAAGGCCAGAGTCAGGGATGATGGAGGTCAGTACAGAGATGCCCTGTTTCTGTGGCTCTTGGGGTCTCATCCAGGTTTTAGCTTGTTCCCCCCTTCTCATTCAACCCAGGCCTGCCGAGTACCACTGACAGCAAGTTCATTAAGCAGCTCCGGGAGCTGCAAGAGTCTGAACGCATCGACAGGATCCCTTTAATTCCCTCGACTCCTGAGGAGATGGCGGATATGCTGAAGCTTTGCTCCTATGTTCGCTTCAAGGTGCCGCAGCAGGTGAGGAGCCTGGACTGGCTGTGATGGCTGGCAAAGGGGGGCTTAAGGTGGGGGGCAGGTTTACTTCTTCCCAAGCCTGCATGGCAGCAGCCAAAGCGATGCTGGGAGCAAAGCCGGTGCTTCCATCCCCCCATCACCCAGGCAGGACACCCCCAGCCCAGCTCTCAGCACCTTTCTAGCACTCTCCCTTTAAACTCCCTTTTTCCACCACCCTCCATCAGCGCCTGCTGAAATTCCTCCTCCAGCAAGATCTTTGGCAGTGGGCTGGGATGTCAAAGGGCTTTTTAGTAAATATGACTGGCAGGAAGCATTAAATAACTAAGGCAGCTGTTGTCCAGCCTGGAGAGAGCTTGTTTGCTGCTTTTTAATCAAAAGCCATGGAAATGTTCATCACCTCATTGTCAGGCAAGAGGAACTTGGCAAGGGGCTGGCCATTAAGCTAGTTTTCCTTAGGAAGTCTGGGATGACTAGATAGGAGAGTAAGAAAAAAATGTAAGGTAATGCCAAGACCTTTTTTTTTTTTTTTTTTGGCAAAAGAATAAAAGAAGGAAGAAAAGCACAGTCATGGCTGAGGCAGCCTGCTGGCCATGGATAGCTGGCCTGTGGGAGAAATTCGGGTTTGCATCATAAAAGACAAAAATAGTTGTTGCTGAAATACATGTTACTTAAGCATGGTTGTGACAGCCAGATGTGCTTAGGAAGAAGCTGGCGCCGGGGCCAGGCTGCACAGGGCATGGTGGGAGCAGTCCCAGCCGCCTGCCGTGCTTCTGGGCACTCCTGGGCACCCGCAGCCCAGTGTGGGGAGTGGGTTTCCCCCAGCAACTCTCTGCTCTCCCTGCAGATCCTTCAGGGCCTCGTCGACGTTCGCATCCCACACAATGATTTTTACCGGAAACGTAAGTGTGCGGCGGCAGCCCCTCTCACTGGGCTTTCCAGCCAGACCCCTGGGGGTGTGGGGACAGGCTGTCCCCGTCACCATCTCATCTCCCCTGCTGCTGTCTGTTCCCCGTACACCTCTGCTGCCCTGCTGAGGGTGGGAGGGGAGGGGGCAACATCATTAACAGATTTGAGGATGCACCTTGGTCTCAAGGGCAATGGGATGGCTGCTTCACTCTCACCCTCCTAGCTGGGTTAAGTAGTACTCGTAGCTACGGGAAGATGGGCTTGGAGGAGGGTCTCTCTGAAGCGGGGCTTGGTGGCAGTGCCAGGACAGCCAGCTGGGGCTCTGCCCATCAGCCCTGCCTGGGTTTCCCAGTGAGCAGACACTGGCAAGGCTGTCCTGCAGGGACCCCTGTGAAAAGGGAAGGCAAAGCATCCCCCTTGTAGGACTGACTCTCCTCTTTCCCCCACTAGTGTTTTTAGAAATCGTGGATGAAAAGTCCAGGCACTCTCTCCATGAGAATATGAGCAAGATCAAAGCACCAACGCAGGTCATCTGGGGAAAGCAGGACCAGGTATGTGGCCCCCTCTGCCTCCCCCACGGGACCACGTCTCCACCTCCAGCCATGGGGGCACGGCAGGGGCTGTGCTCCCAAGCTGTCTGCTGCTCTGCGGTGAGCCGGCACGTGTGTCCCCAGCCCCAGTGTGTTTGGACACAGGGGCTCGGCAGGGTGATGGGCAGAAAGCTGCCAGCCAGTGTGGGGCTGTAGGGAGGAGAGGGCAGAGCTGGGGCTGGGGAGGGCAAGGGGGCAGGTGGGGGGCAGGTGCCAGCACTGCAGCAGACGTGGGCTGGGAAGAGGAATAAAGTGCCGGCAAAGAGAGTTGTCCTGGCAACTGAGGAGAAATATGCCGTTTGTGGGCAGGCGGCGAGGCAAAGGCAATGGGGCTTTGCAGGGCTGGTTACAGAGGGAGAAAGTGGGAGGAGGAAAGACGTAAGCTGCAGGCATGCAAAGGGCTCTTTAAATGCAAAGATGCAAGAATTTGCTTGCAATGAACCCTTTGTACTGAGCCAGCTGCGAAAAGCATCCAAGACAGCTCCCTGCCACGTGCCAAGACCTGCACCATGCAGCCTCCCTGTCTCGTCCCCAGGCACGGGTACCGTGGGATGGGGCTGGCATCTCAAGGACTGTGTCCACATCCCTGCTCATCATCTCACTTGGACTTGCAAAGGCAGCTCAAATGGGGTTCTACACTGTCCATCAAAACCTATCTCTGCCAATGGGAATGACTATTTTCCCCCTGCCATCCAGGTCCTAGATGTCTCTGGTGCCAGTGTTTTAGCGAGCGCTATCCCGGACTGCCACGTGTACATCCTGGAGAACTGTGGGCACTCGGTGGTGGTGGAGCGGCCCCGCAAGACGGCCAACCTCATCCTGGAATTCTTGGCACTGCTGCACAGCATGGACAACAACAAGAAGCAGGCGTGAGCTTGGCAGGGAGCCAAGTGCCCATGCTGGATGTTTTAAATTGTAAAGTACTGCAGCTTTGATAAGTTCTCAGGGATCTTGTACGAATCGGGGTGAATGTGCCAAAGTCCCTGAGGAAGGCAGAATCACTGATACCTAAACCTATAGCACTGTCGGCACAGCGACCTAGGGGTCATTGAGCAACCTCCATAGATACAGGAACGGAAGCAGAATCTCTCCCTTTTCTACTTAGAGATAAAGTAGAAATGAGCTGATATCACCAAGCGCTAGCCATGCCATGTGCTGCAGCTCCTTACACAGCCACCCATCGTACCCGAGTTACCAGCACGTAGTTGTTAATGGCATTTACCTAAACTATATAAGAAGCGTAGGAAGGAGGAAGCTTCCTGGACTGAGACTTACAATATTTCTACTACTTAGAGTCCGTTGCGTTGCATGCTGCTGTGCTGTAAGAGAACCCCAGTGCTCTAGGCATCTGCTCGAGTGCTCCTTGTGTAGCTCCTTAACTCGTGATTTATCCAGAAAACAACAGAAAACTCCACGTGTGGAAGTCCAATGACTGTATGTGCAAAAATGTTTACACTTTGAGTGGGTTTTTTCAAATCCCCAAACAGCTCCTGCATATATGTAATGCCTTAACATTGCCCAGGGTACAGCATCCGTGCACAGCCCGCCTTGCCCAGGGGATGGTCCCCCCCTGAGGATGAACATAGCGAGTGGGAACTTGGGGTGCTGACAGCAGCTTCACCACCGTTATGTGAACTGGAGGGATGGAAACCACCTGAGGCAATTTGGTCCCCGAGCCTGAGTCAGCAATAAGCCCGGGGACAGGAAAAGGGACAATCAGCAAACTTGGGCAAACTCTTGTCTCACTTCTTACTATGTACGCTGCTGAACACGTTGATGTAAATAATGATTTTCTTAATGAATTCCGTGAATTCTGTGAATGTCGATGTCACCGAAACCAGGTGTGAGGAGTAGGAGTGGGCTCTGTCTTCGAATAGGACAGGGTTGCGGGCTTCTGGGCTTGCTGGGTGCTGAGGAGGGGGATAACTTACCTGTGAGGTGCTTGGGTGGTGGTGTGGAAAGGTACAGTGTGCTCGTGTGTCCTCTCAATGGTTTATAACTCCTGGACGAGTGAAATTATAGATAGAAACAGGCAACCCAGACAAGCTACACTTTGCAGCCTGCAAGGTGATGTACAGGGACAGATCCTGCACCTCCCCTGGTGTGATCCCTCACCATGTGCCCCAGGGGGAGAAGGTTGGTCTTGGTCTCGGGCAGGACCTATGGCTGCTGCAGGGCAAGGGGGTGCGTGGTCCTCTCCAAGGCAAAGCAGCAGGCAGCTGTCACCCCTCCATCACCCCCAGCTCTCCTCAGGGGTTGACACTGGGTGCTGCTAGACCCCCCCACAGACTGGGTACACATGCTTGCGGTGCTGACAGCCCTCTTTTCACCATCTTTCTGAAGTACCCCGATCTGTACATATATGTGAAACTCCCCATCAGCTTCTCTACTCTTTTTAAGAGAAGAAACATTGTTCTTTTAGAAAATTAGAAATTTGCTGTTAATTGCTTGATTATTGTTTCTACTACAGGAGTTGATTTAAAAAAAAAAAAAAAAAAATTGCTGATAGTTTTATGTGGTAAAAGCCAGAAATAGTTGTTGGGTATCTGTATGGTTTCTCATATGTCACAGATTGCTGTATGCAAAGGGTTTATATGGCTATTAAAATCTAGTGATTTAAGGAGTCCACCGTGCAATGATTATTTTTTGCGTTGAGGAAGAAGAGGGCTGCAGTGTGGAATGATGCATGGCACAGGGGACTTGCTCTGCTTCTTCTTTCCTCCCCAGATTTCTGGGAGATGCAGGTTTTGCCTCAAGGAGTATTTAATAATGTCAAGAGAGATGAAGTCTGGGAAGGCTCAAGTCTCATCTCTTCAAAGACAATACGAATTTTGCTTTTTTGTTTTTATTAAGAGGAGGTGAACCTAAACACTCAAGAAGCAAAATAAAAGCCCAGAAGGCAGGGGAGTTAGGTTTTAAGTACCAAGATTCATCTTAAAACTCTTGGAAGTGTGTTAAAAAACAATTTCAGCTGGAAGTACAAGTCTTACTGAATTCATACAGTGTGTTAGGAATAGTGTTACATCAATATCCAGGCAAAATAATTTGCATTTCTCCTTTCCCTGGGTGGCTTTTGAGGCTTGGCAGCTGCTTTGTGTAACAGAGGAGCTGCAGGGAGGGCTGACAGGGGGGGAGCATCCTCCTGTCACCTTGTCCTCCAGCCCTGGCCCTGCCATGGCACCCTGGCCCCACTGCTACAGTGATGCACAGGTCAAGGTGACAGTGGCTGCAGGAGACCTATTAATTATTGCAGCTCAGGGGGCTTGGAGGGGGCCACTTGCATGCAGGCAGGGGCTGGAGCAGCTCAGGGCATCTTCATCATGTGTTGCAGCCTCTTATGGTTCAATAATAAAAATCTCAAGGTCTATTTGGGAGGAGGGGTCTCCAGCTGCACGGCCAAGGGTGGCTGCTGGCTCATTTCAGCTGTGCCCATGCCCAGACTGGCCAGTAGCAGCAGCTGAGCCTGCTGATGAGAGTCAGGGAGGGGAACTGCCTGCACCTGAAACACACCTGAAAGCACACCTGGTAACAGCGGTCACCATTTCCACTATCCCTCATTTCCTGCTGGAAGCCAGAAAAGCCCCATGCCACGCAGAGGCTGCTTCTGTGCTTTTACCTGCTGCCCCCTTGGCACTGAGCCCCCAGTGAGCCCTGGCCACCACCCAGGTAAGGTTCCATCCCCAGGCTGCGTGTGGGGCTTAGGAAGGGGCAGAGGCTCCTGCCCCTCCTGGTGGGTTTGGGTATCCTGTGGGCAGAGCTGGAGGAACAACAAGGAAGCCGGTGGATCCCACTCACAGTGAGTCTGGGCACTGGGAATCTGAACATAGTCTGAGTATGCTGGTATGGCAGGAGGGAGGAGTTTGCATTTTGGTTTGTTGCCTGTTGTTTAAGTGTTGTTTTCCTTGCAATTATGTGAATAAACCAGCTCTGTGCTGGGGCTGGGCTGGGTGGCAAGGCTTATAGAGGTAGAAACTCCTATAAAAACTAAGTAAGGAATTGGCCCTTGGTTGTTATGGGTCTTGACATAGTTGACTCACTGCATCCTGAAAAGAGCTTGCAAAACACAAGGCTGGCTTGCTAATAAATCTAATTATGCCTCTGAGCAAGCTGTTTTGCTGCTGAGTATCCAGGCCTGTGGTGGTACCAGTTGCCCTGCTCCAGGGGTGTTGCTGGGAGCTGGAGGGATGGACCTGGTGGCAGCTGCTCCTGGACACTTGGTATGTGTCCAGCTGCTGCTGAAGGCGAAAATGTGGTCCCTGCAAAACATGGGCACCTGGGGAAACCTGGGCTGGGTCCCGCTCTGCACAGCTGCAGTGTTTGTCTGCAGTGGAGAAGCATTGTTCTCCCTTTTTTCCAGCAAAGGAGAGTAACAGCATTTAATGCCTTGCAGGGGAGTTTTGCCAGTGTGGCCCTCTGCAGAGCATCCTCTGACAGGTGGAGTGATGTTCAGGGTGTCTGGCACTGTGGTTTGGGTGCTGCCATGGGTGTCCCTCACCTCAGGAGCCCATCACCCACCTGAACCTTCCCCTGACTCAATGTGTGTCACAATCCTCTTGGATACAAACTGTGTTTTTCCCACGGAAGCCTGGATAGGAGCACCCTGGTACACGGCCCGTCTCACCCACTGTGGGAGTGGGCACTGCAGTGCCCCCACCCGTGTCCCCGCAGGCCAGGGAGCAGCGGGGGCACACGATCCCCGTTACGCCTGTGGCTGATGGGAGGATGCTTCCCCTGCCTGGACTCTCCAGCTGAGACATATGGCGAACGCAAGGAAAACATACAGGATCTGGTGGGGCTTTTGTTTGTTTTCTGGGAGGCCCTTTTCCGAACACCGGCCTCTTGGGGGCGGTTGGGGATTGTTCATTGAATACTTGCTGGGCCACCAGCACTCGGTGGCTTCTCCCTGCCATTCCCTGCCCGACAGCGCTGCCTGCCTGCTGCCTCCCACCCGCAGCTTGAGATGTGGAGAGGGAATCTTGATTTTCTTTTCTTACAGAAAACCTTTGTCTTCAGCCATCTCAACAGGGTCGCTGCCTTATTTTTATTTTTTTTATAATGCCCATCAAATAGCTGTTAACAGGGTGCTTTGACAAGGGCTTTGGCTGTTGCCTGGAGCCAGGTGCCCAGTAAAGACAATGACATCACTCTGCTTTCTGAACCCCTCTCTTTCCCAGAAAATTCCATTTTGCTCCAGAGGGCAGGACCCATGCACAGCCCTGGTGTGTTGCTCTATTGATTTTATTTGTTTTCTTGCATTCCGGGAAAAGGTGGATGGGAGTACTGAGTGAGCTGGCAAGTTTCGGGTAAAAGCACAGGGATTTGTGCTTCTCCACAAGTTTGCAAGACATTTCCTTGGCCTGGGCTCTGGACTGACTCAGTGCAGGTGACCTGTATTCCTTGGGTGGATAACACAAAGTCCTTGCAAGGCAAATACAGCTGCAGGGGAGGTTTCACACAGGTTTGCCTTGCCCTCTGCCTTTGCCACCCAAGCACTGGGGAAGCCCAGGAGAGCTCAGGCACCAGGTCAGAGCCTGCCTGTGCCCTGAAGGAACAGTCTATGCTTCTTCACAGCCATTTCATGGGATAGTAGTGATGTAGGTCTGTGAGAAACCTTGAGAGATCATCCAGGCCACCACTAGATTGACTCCCGCATCAGCCCTGAATCACCCCACTGGTCTTGGACATTCCACCACAGGTCCCCAGGAGCTGCTGGGTGCACAGGGTGTCCTAATAGGTAGCCTGAATCTCTGATGAAATTTAAGCTTATTACTTCTCCTAACCCCATCGGATGTTGGGAGTGTGTTCATAACTCCCTGCAGCACGCTCATGTGTTTGCAGACTTGTGTGTCCAGAATAAATTCCTGCAGGCTCTGGCAGCTGCTCCTCCTGTACCTGGAGGGCTAATGCAGGCAGCTGAGCACAAATTCTGGGCTCAGATTTTGCTGGCTTCAAACAGCAGGTCTCTTGCTTCATGTGCGTGTTAAGAGCAAACATCCCAGTCAGCTTGACTTTAAAATAAATAAATAGTAACAATAACATCCCCCCAACCCCCCTGAGTGACGTTGCTCAGCCTGTGAGTCACCCTTTCCTGCAATCCTGCCCTCTAGCCTGCCTTTGCACACTGATTATTCATACCTGAGAGCAGAATTCTGTACTGGTCTTTCATGAATTAAATCCTCCTTTCTTTCCATCCCCCTTTTTTTGTCTATTTGCCAAGATCATCTGTATCCTACTCCAGCATACTCCCTTGGGGCCATCTCAGCTATGTGTTCATTAAGAACCCTGTCCTCCAGCTCAATTAGTAAGCTACTGATGGAGCTGTGAAAAACAGTGTGTTTCCTTCCACTTCCACAGGGAACCGCTGGTAACAAGTGAGAATAATTTTGCATGTTTTGCAGCTACCTTGCCGCTTGAGTTAATCTTGAGTTTCCTTATTTTTCCAGTGGAAAGGAACACAGTCTTGCTTGACAAAAACTGTACTAAAGTACAGTCCCTACAGTTCTCTCTTGGCCTTAGGGTCCTATTACTGTATTTCAAAACAAAATTGATTTGGAGTAACATGAATAACTCTTGTTATCTACCACCGTGCCTGTTTCTAGGTGCTTTGCCTCCCTGTTCCCAAGCTGTTCTGGGGCCACCTCCAGATCCGGTGCCTGGAACAATCTGCCTTAGGGGAAATAACCCTTGGTGGCATCCAGGAGGTTGGGAAATATTTGGAGTCCTGGCTTTGACCCCATAGGCAGGAGAGAGGGCACTGGCCTGTTTGGAGAACCGGGTGAAGGTTGTCCTTTGGAGGACAAGTGGGGCTGCTTGGAGTCACGGGTGTTGACGCCTGTGGTATCCCCAGTTTCAGTACCCCAGGTCCCCAGCACTTGTGGCGAGGTGGCACCAGGTGGCAGCAAGTGACCAGCATGGGGCGTTGATGCAGCACCCTGAAGGGGCAGAAGGGAGCCCTGAAGTTGCACCCCGCACAGCCCAGCACGCCCTTGTGGTCCTGCTCCTTGATTTGGGCTGATGTCCAGGCAGGGTCTGGCAGCTTTCACCGTGAGAGCTGGGTGTTCCATTCCTCCCTAACTTGTGTGTCACCCATTCAGGGACAAAGCCCAGCATTCGTCTTTTGTGTTGGGAGCTGGGTACTCTCAGGGTCAAATTCTCTCCTTCCATAAGATGTCCAGACTTTGAAGTTTAAGGGTAGGTCACCCCTGAAAGGAGTTAAATCATTAACTTGTTTTGCAAGAGCCTTGATTTGGCCTGCAAGCAAACCCCCCTGTGTTCCTGGGAATGCTGTCACCAACTCGCAAAGGCTGTTTCTGGGCTCTGGCTCAGAGGAGAGTATGGTGTGAGGGATGCAAAAGGAGAAAACTGAGAGGTGCTGGGCCAGAGCACCCTTGCCAGGAGTGGTGCCAGCATGTGCACCCTATTCCCCAGGGGGGCTGGAGGAGATGGGGGTGATGCATGTGGGATCTAAGCCCCCTGTACCCCTAGAGAAGTGATGCCAGGCCTCCCATCCCACACAGCCTGGGAGAGCCCATGCAACATCCTCCTCTCCACATCTCTCTTCAGCACACACTCCCCTGCCATCATTTCCCATCCATGCAACCTGAGCGCCATGGCCGGGAGGGTTCCTGCAAGTCTCACTGCAGTACTTGGAAGCTACTGAGCTGGATTTGGTTAGTGGGAGACACATCTGGCCACAGACTACCTGGAAATATTACCTGTCTCACTGACTGCCTTTGGGTTTAGCTATGTCTGAAGCCCAAGCAGGTGGCTCCGGGTGGAGGCTAGCACAGTGTTGGCACAGAGCAGATGGGATCAACAGCCTCTTCCTCTTGTGCAATTGCCACACAGCCTATGTAGAGAGAGAGAGAGATCTGGGAGATTTGTCAGGGCTTTTGTGTTTCCAGATAATATTTATTTGTTTGTTTTGGGTCTTGCTTTCACAAGTGACAGGCTGAGAGGGAGCCTCTCAGTCTAGTCTTCCCTAAAGTGCCATATCCTGCCCTGGGGGCTCCCCATGCTCATCCCAGCAGCCCTCACCTGCCCAGCCCCAGCTTTCCCCAGTCCTGCTGGCTCTGGAGCTGGGATTCTGGCACAAACATTATTTACGATTTCACCAGGCAGCCTGCATGTGTTCCTGCTCTTATATAATAGTTCAGCCCGGGGTATGAGCCCACTCATCCATCCCCTGCCTGGGCTTTAGGTACCAACACCCCTGCCCCAGACCTTGTGCTGGGGGCAAGGGACAGCTGAGCTCATCCCAGTTGTGTGCAGGGCCCCAGGTCAGCTCTGCCCATGGGCCTTCAGCCTCCTGCCAGGGCTGAGATGTGAGCCTCTCTCTGCTCCGAAACCTGCTGCTTCCCTGATCCCCAGTTCCAGCTTGGTCCTCCCCTGGTTGATCCTGGGGTACAGCTGGGGCCAGCAGTAAGGTGCAGAGCTGTGTATTCTAACCAACAATTTCTAGCAACACCCATGTTTACTTGATTTCAGGTGTCTGAGCTGTGCACACCCCTGACCTTGCTGTGTTTCTGCTTGCGGTTCCTGGGGCAGGGTGGCTGGGCTGCGGGCAGCGTGCCCCTGGGCACAGGTGGGGGGCAGGAGCGCTGGCTGCCCTGGGCATCGGGCTTCCTGGGGCAAAGCTGCTCATGATGTGTGGGGGGAAAGACAGGGAAAAGTTACAAAAACCAAGGTGGGGGCCAGGGCGTGAGGTGTGCAGCTGACACACAGCGTCCATGGTTCAGGGGGCATCAGGGCATGGGCAGCGTTTAGAAAAACAAACCCTGGAGAGGGTAGTGATGCTGGTGGGAACCTTGTGCCCGCTGGTGTCCTGGCCTCTGTGGAATGAAGCATGGTTGTTCATGGTGCTGTTGGCATGTGTTCTGTCCCTGGGCTGGGATGCTGTCTCAGCAGTGGGGTGCAGGGCAGCTCTCTCCTCATCTCTGTGTGCCAGGCACCGAGAGCTGGTGGCATAAACACCAGCCACTGAGATCATCCCATGGGGGGCAGGTGGTCCTCTCGGCCTCTCACTTTTGGGTGGGTGCTGTGGGGAAGGAGTGCTCCCCTCCCACCGCTTCCAGCCCCCCCACCATGCCAGTGGTCCACCAGTGAAAAGCAGTCAGCTCATGAGAGGTATCCAGGGTTGGGGTGGGAGTGGTGGGTCAGATGAGGCAGGGAGTGGCTGCCTGCAAAAAATTCCTCTGCTTTTTCAGGCTCTTGTTTTAGCTCATCCCCACGGCCCTCAGGAGCTGGGTGACCGTGCCCTTGTGCTGGGCCCACTAGCAACCAAACACTTGTCACTTGACTTCACTGCAGCCCTGGGGCACTGCTCTTGGTGGGTTTGCCTTTAATCGAGTGAGTGAGGCGCCTGCCAAAAGAGCAGTTTGGGGTCAATTCCAACTTTCCTGGGTGAGATCCCATGCCAGGCACGGGAGGAGGGAGGCCAACATCTCACCCTGCTGATTGAGGGAAGATGGTATGTGAAAGGCCACTGAGGGCTGGCAGGCAACATGCCCAGGCAGCACCCTCCTGCCTGCTCTGAGCTGCATTTAAAACTGCATGTGTCAGCATCGGGGTTGTGGATCACTCCTGTAACTGGGAAGGTTGTTGGCTGTTCTGGTGGATTCAGCTGGAGTCATTCATGTTGCTCCAAGAAACTGAGGGATCCCCAGGAAAGGGGGCAAAGCCACCACAGTGGCATTGGCCACCCCTGGGATGGGAGCATCACCCCGCTCTGAGAAGGACAAGCCCTTAGGGAGACGAGCATGAGGATATGGGTGGCATTGGGAAGTGCTGGGACTGGAAGAGCAGCAGAAACCTTTATATGGTCCCAGCTGCTTTCTCCCATTACAAAGAACACGGAAAGCTTTCTTGATAAGAGCTGCTGTAAATCAAAAGCTGAACCACAACCAGGAACTCTCCTGGGATGTGCCCTCAAGTCTCAGACAGCAGGAATGGGATGTAACAGTGGCACTCCTCCACAGCGTGCTCGTGGCCAAAGCTGGCTCCCATCATACTCACACCTCTCCCCGTGCCAGGACCACAGCTGGCATCCTGGCCTTGAATGTCTGGAGGGACAAAGGTTGGTGGGTGGTGGGAACATGGAGGCCTTGTTCCAGATACCAGGAGCAATGAGATTCTCGTAGTTTCTTTGGGGAAATTGGGAGTGATTTGTCTAAGATTTAGTCACTGGGGGTGGGGGTCCCTCTCCTGGGATCATTACTGCCGCTGGAGTGATTCCCCCCACTTTTTCTCCAGCAGGAGCTGGTTCCTCATTTTCAGGCTCTGTGACACCACTTGTCCTTAACAATCCCTGTGTCCTTCCGTAATCTGCCCCAAGGTAATTACAGACCCTGTATCAGCCCATGCGTGGCTGTGGGCATGTCAGAGCTGAGGGCACCCAAGAGCTGGTGCTGGACCCCTGTCCCGCTGCAGCCCTGCAACTGCCTCCTTCAGTGCAGCCAAATTTTGGCCATTAAAACTTGTCTGAGTACTCATGAAGTAATCTGGCTGTCGTAGGCTAGGCTGACCAGCACCACTTAGTGTTAAAATTGCTCAGAAATTCCCTTTTTGAAACTTTATTCACAACTGCTTGCTGCTTTACCCCCATCTTGGCTGTGGGGCTGGCACTGTACAGGACAAATCACCCACCTGAGGCAGCTGTTGCTGAAATACTTTTAGTCACATCATCATCTCTGTGTAATCAGAAAGGAAACATAAAATCTAAAAGAAAATAGAAGATATTATGTCATTACAGGCACTAAGGCCCTGTGGGATGAATTCAGGCACACCTGACCTGACCTAGGGCATCCTTACATTTATTCCTGGACCCCATCACACCGAGATCCTGTGCCCCTGGGTTCATGCAGGGAACTGAAGCAAAGGGGAAATGCAGCCATGAGGAAGCTGTCTTCCCTCCCTCCAAAGACATGGTTTCATTGGAGTGTTTTGGAGGAGCACATGGTGGCTTCATGAGCTTTCCTGATGGGAAAAGCCTCCTGGCGCCACTGGTTTGGTTTCTGTGGTGGCTCCCTCTGCTAAATGTTTCATTACAGGGTGAGTTAGAGATTTTGATATTTTTAGATGCTGCTCAGCACAGCAAACACAAGCACTTTGGGACTTTATAATTAAAGCAACTGTTCTGGCATTTGGAGCTCTTAGTTTGAACACTCCTTCCCAAAGAAGGATGCACAATGCCAGCATCCCATCCCGGTGAGTGCATGGTCGTGCTGGAAGGGACAGAGTCCCCATGGGTACCTGCCTGCCCTGACAGGAGGGATGGAGGGGCTCAGGGGGCACAACCAAGGTGGGCTCTGTTTTTTTGAGACCTGTGAATCTGGAGCCGTGGGCTCCCCATGCCACTGTTACCCCACCAAGAGTGGCAGGAGCAGATGGGGATGAGCATGCTGGGGCTTGTCCTACTGCATCTGATGTGCTCTTGGTGCATCTGAGGTGCATCCCTCCTCCATCCTTACCGTGGGAGTCGCTTGTCCCAGTGCCCAGCCATGTCCTGACAAGTTGGGCAGAGCCTGCCTGAGCCAGCAAAGCCTATTTCCCTTTATGGGTTGAGAGATAAACCTAAGAATAACGTTGTTATCTTCCACTTGATCCAAATCAACATCAGCCCCAGCTATAAATAGCCTTGTGTGTGTCTAGGTGGATCAATGTGGGGAGAAGGGCTGTCCGTGGAGGCTGTGAGGGCGGGTTGCAGGGGACGGGGGTTTGGTGGGGTCACTGTCCCCTGAGGGGGTCTGGCCCCACTGCAGGGGGGCTCTGCACCAGGCTGCAGAGTTGCTGCTTTGTCCCTGCCATGGGGCTAAGGCCCTCGCCGTGCTGGGAAGGGCTATGTCCCCGAAGTAACCGCGTGCTGATGGGTGAGGAGTTTCTATCCAGTTGCAAAACAGGTCCCAAAAATAGTCTAGGATGAGTGCTAAATAAACACTGCCCCATGTACCCTCACTGACGTGGGGCTTTGCGCAACTCATTACCTGAAAAGTCCCCCAGCACCGTTACAGCTGCAGGACTCTGACCCAAGGGGCCACTGTGGGGGTCCTACCCAGTCTCATCCTGCCCATGGTTTCACCCGGTGCTGGCATGCCATGCCGTGCCAGGCTGTGCCACCCAAGGCTTGCTGCAGCCTCTGTGGTGCCCCATGATGGCCAAGGGCAGACTGCTGGCACCCTCTAATTTAATACCTGCACCCCAGGTTTGGCTGTGCCCCTGTGGCCAGCCCCCCCGCCCCAGGTGTGCCTCCTTCCAGCTGCAAACATAGAGGAAGCTTTGGAATGAAGGCAGCAAAAGAAACTTTCTTTGGAGGGAAGAGCGGTGGGGCTGGGTGGGTCTGTGAAGAGGGATAAGCAACCGGCTGGGAAGTGGGAACCCAAGCTGCTTCCCACAGGTTAAAGAGGAGTTACTGCACCAGTTAATCCCTTGGCTCAGCCACTGGGAACAGCCGAACTGGGACAAATCCCTGCTTTCGCAACCATGTGTGCGTGCTGGGAATGGGCTGCTGTTGGCTCACAGCATGGCCATGCGTCCTCATCCCCATCATTGAGGAGCGATATCAGGCTGGCACATTTCACACCAGTCTCGAAGTGTGGTTTTCTCTGGCCTGGCTGCAGGATGCCCAGTGGCAGGGGCAGTCATATGCCTGCCCACCTGTGGCTCTCCCCAGCTGCTCTGAGCTGGGAAACCCTCGCCGTGGCATGTTGGGTGGGGAAAATGATACTGAGATCTGCAGTGTGCCAGCGGGGAGCCTGGCCCTTGTCCTGGCTGCAGCAGGCACAGGCAGCAGGAGGGACGGAGCAGCCTGGCACCGCACCAGCCACTGTGCTACCTGCTAGGGGTTTGGAAACAGGTGCTCTAGGTGCTGCTGTCAGGGTGAGCCCCCAGCGTGGGACTGTTTTGGGGCTTGGGGGCACAAATAGCCTTTTGCAGCAGGGCTGGGCCTGTGCAGGCTTTGCAGCAGTGGCAGGAAGGGCAGAGACCCCACAGCGTTCCCAGTGCTGGGCCCCAGCCAGAACCCTTGCGCTCACTTCTGTGAGCACTGAAATTAGCCACTGACATCAAAGAGGTGTGGGGGGAAAAAAAAAGAGAGGTAGAGGCTTTGTTTACTTGAATCAAAAATAATTTGCGGCAACGCATCTTCTTCCAAAGCAAACAGAGCACAAGCCTGTCCATGCTAATTTGGGAAGCTGAAAGGGAGTTAAATAAAAACGTGAACCTCTGACAGGGAAACAACCGGTCTCTCATGCTAAAATAGAGCCGTGGACGCCGGTTAGCTTGATCTGGGGGAGGGCAGAGAAGGTGGGGTGAAGTCCAGGGCGGTGGGAGGGAAGTGCACCTGCAGCGCTCCAGCGTCAGGCAATAAACGACAAAGTCATCCTGTGCTGAGCCCTGTGATCCCGGGTGGGCAGGGCAGCGCTGGGGTGCTTGTATGCGTGGGGTCTGCTTGTGTTTGTATACAAGGGGGTTGTATATATGTGTATGTCTGTCTGCCCACTCTGCTTTGGACTTATGCTGGGGACCCAAACAGGCTGTTGTATGGGGCACGAAAACCCCAGGAGTTTATGTGTGTGGCCAGGATTGCAGGAGGTGAAGTATCACCTCCTATCACCCTGTCTCTCATGAGACACCTAAATGGCTGTTGGTGTCCCTGGCATGGATGCTGGCACTGGAAACATATGTCACCACCCTTAGTAGCAGGGACTCAGGGGGCGGTGCACCCTGGAGAGTCCATTGCAAAGGCTGTGGGGTGGTGCCACCCCTGGCCTGGCAGCAGATGTGCCGTGGGGAGGGGTCCAGGCGCTGCTGCTGTGGGATGTCCCCTTCAACTGTGTTTCTGCTGTGGGATGTCCCCTTCAACTGTGTTTCTGCTGTGGCTCTCGGCATGCCCTGGGCAGCTGGGGGAAGCCCTGAGTCGGGAAATGCCACTGTGTGATGCAGAGCAGGCAGGCGAGTTGAAGCAGAGGCAGCTCCAGCTCCCCATGCTGCTGGGCAAGGTGACAGAAATCATCACCTCTGAGTGATGCTGAGCATCACCGCGTGGCTATTAAAAGGCCTCTGGCGCATCACCGTGCCGCTGGCATCTGCCACATGCAGAGGTGTGACCATAGGGAGATGGATAAGAAAACCAGCTGCTTTTATGAGTGTGGTGATGCGTGTGTTTGGGCAGCAGGGAGGGGGGGGGGGGGTGACATTCATACAGCACAGTCTGCAAAGACAACCTATTCTGGTGGGTTTCTGTATGCTCCAGGGGGCACCTGGGAAGCATACCCAGTGTCAACTCCACCAGGAGCTGAGGGACTCTCCAATGCTGCAAAGCACCAAAGGAAGCCCTCCGCAGTGTGTCAGAGGGGATGGAACCCCAGTGTGTTTGCTGGGGCAGGATGGGGCATCAGCCAGCAGCCATGCAGCTGCAGGAACGTTCTCCGTTAGGAAGGGCACTGGGCTCAGCCTCGCTCAGCTCTGGCCCCACTGCAGATTTCCTGTGGCCAAAAGCAATTAAAAAGTTGCCCATGGGGTCAGGCACTTAGTAACAGCATCTGACCTCTCCTCCACATCCTCCTGGGAAATGGGCATAGTCCTGCCCGCAGTGCTGGCTGTGGGCAGGACTAAACGATCTGCAGTGGTGGGGCACCAGGGTACGGAGCGCTAGGGGCCTCAGAAACCCCATGTCAGCAGCACTCGAAATTGGTTTTATCCCGAGTTGTCTGAATTAATGGCGGAGCTGAGCCTTGGCTGTGCAGGGATAGGGGTTCAGCTGGTGGAAGGGTTTTGAGCTACAGAGGATGTGTGTCCCCAGGAAGGTGTGAACTTCAGCCCTGTGTTTTCAATCAGAAATGTCCTGCCTCGCCAGCTGCCTTCTCACTCACTCCGGGTTTTTTTCACTTGGTGTGGTTTGGCTTCACCTCCCCACTTGCTCTCCATGGAGTGGGGAAAGTCCCATCTTGCAAAAAGGGATTAATTGATTGTCGGTAATTTTAGCCAGCAAAGCCTGAAATTACCTGAAACTGGAGCAAGGGGGAATGCGGGGGAAGTCAGAACTGCAGGGGTAGCTGTCTGAGCTGGGCTCCTGGGTAAGCTCCCAGCTGGAGCCGCAGGAACAAATACTCAGGAAAACAAGTGCATGTGCAAAATCCAAAGCAAACAAAGCCACCCACACCCCTGAAATTTGCACCTCTGCTAATGACGAGGCTGGCTGGCTCCAGCAGCTGGTGCAGGTCGGTACTCCAAAGAAAGTCCATGTCCATGGCAGCTTCTTTAAATAACTGGAGTGCAAGGAGATTAAACCAAAGGCAGTTTCTCTTCCATGTGATCCTGAAGGGGAGGGCTCCAGGAGTGCTGTGCAGGCGTGCTGTCCAAGCTGCAGCATCGCCTCGCCCACCTCGCCATGCACCGAGATATTTTGCAAGGCTGAAGTACACATGCCACTCCAAGGGATGCCCAAGGGCTCACCTGGGGCAAACGGAGGCTGATGTCATCATTGATGATACTACAGGTGGGTTTTTCCCCCTAAGGGTATTTCTTTAATTTAAAAATCGGGCTGAGGAGAGACCTTCCACCAAGTACAGCTGTTGTCCCACAAGTAGGGTTGTTTACCTGGTGTGCAATACGCCAGTATACACATAGAACAGAGGTATGTTATTTATTTCAAGTTTGCACAAAGATGGGTGCTAGGTGGTAAGTCCACAAAGCTAGCACACCGCGCAAAACAACTTCAGTGTATTTATATACTTCAGACTAAACGAATACACATTTACTGTAATGACCATTGGGTAGTTTCTTATCACTTTGTCCCTCACTGTTTTAACAACATGCCTCTGCTCCCTTTAAAGTTATAGTGTCTTCTAATTATTCTGCACAAAGACCGAGGGGGGGCGGGGGGGCAAGTCTTTTTGGTTTTAAATTGAGTCAGGGGTCACAGTCTCCCTACTGCCTTTACCTTTCCCCCAGTTACCATAGATTTTTGCTGACTTTCTGCTTCTTTGGTAATTACTCAACTTTCAGCACCTTCCCTCTTTATCAGTCTAGTCTTTTAGTTTCTCTTCAAGTTGTTACTAAGGCCTGCATTGTTTGTGCACACAATGAAGCCTTGATTCCCTGTCCTTAGAGGAGTTAAATACAGTATATCTAATTCTAACTTGAATAGTGTCACTATAACCTAGGCTCTTATTCAAACATACTGTTTTGCACAGGTAACACAGTTAATTGCTAACAGAAGCAGGGAGTTTTGGGGGGCCAGGGTAATTCATTTTTCGTTTCCCATTCAGGTAAATTCACAACACTATTAAAAAAAAAAAAAAAAAAAAGAAGAAGAGGATGCTGGATATGCTCTTGGAGAGGCTCTTGAAAGCTGTATCGTGGCCTAATTGAGTAGGGGAATGCTGCAGCTGGAGGTAGGTACCAGGGAAGGGGTAGTGGATATGGCAGAGGGGGCTGCTGAGCCCACCAAATGCTGCTCTGGCCTCCAAGCAGGACTCCTCCCTGCAGCAAGCACTGGCTGCCCTCTCCTCTCTGCCCTACCAGCAGCTGGGCTGAGCCGGACAAGCCTGCAGCCACCCCTGGGGACCCCATCAGCACTTCAGTGCCAACCCCTGGCTGGGTCCGAGCCCTGGGAGCAGCTCCCTATTGGAGCAGGGCACTCCCTCTGATTGTTCTCATGTCCCCATTTGCTTCTGGCCAGTAACTGCTCCTGGGTCAGGAACACTGACAATATTTCACTGTGGGGCACGTTCCCTACCTGATGTCACCAGGACTGTCCCCAGGCCCGTTCCACTGACAAGCCCTGTCTAAATCATCAAATCCACAAGCCACCTATGGCAGTGGCACAGGACCTTGCATGGGGACCTGCCCCTGCCCTGCTGCCAGACTGCTGGTGAGCAAGGGGGACCCGCAGCAACAACAGCCATGCTGGGTGCTCGGCCGTAGGCAGCGGTTTTGAGCCCAGCCACTACCCGCTGAGTGCGCAGCACCCAGGACCCCCTGGGATGCAGGGGGGACCTGACCGTGGTGCAGCCCCTCTCTGTGCCAGGCAGCCTAAGCAGTATGTCTGCCTGTCCCAGGCATGTCCTTGGCAAATTCTGTCACATGTAAGTGTCACTTGGCAGAGAGGGGGACAGCACAGACCCCTGGGGGGATGGCAAAGTTGCAGGCATCCCGGGGAGGACACACTGCAGTGCTTGTCCAGGGCAGTTACTGCAGTCAGCCATGCCGGGGCTCGTACCAGCTGACACAGGTCCATGGCTGGCAGAGAGCTGATGGCAGCAGTTGGAGCAACGATCTCTCCTACAGACCCTGAGAGGAAACTCCCAGCAGCGCAGGGCATGAGGGATCACACCTAGGACCAGGGCTGCCTGGCAGGCGTGAAGGATGGTGATGCATCCTGCAGGATGCTCTGGGGCTGCCACCAAAGTCAGAGCTGGTATAACCCAGAGCTGCTGCCAGGGTGGTGTGGCTCAGCCCTACCCAGCTGCCCAGGACAGAGGGTACCCTGAGGCAGGTGAGTCTCCTAGAGAAGCCACCAGCTGGCTCCAGCATCAGATGGCTGCAGAGAGGGAGCAACAGTTCAGGGCCTTTTCCTGGAAATACATTACACGTTTGACTCAAGTCATTTGCCGAAGGAAACAAGCACAGCCTGGTCCCACTGAGGCTGAGCTGCACAGCAGGGAGGTGATGGCACATCTGTCAGGGTCACACACAGCCCCACCTCCGTGCCGGACACCGCTGCCTTGCGCAGCATCAGCACAGGGGGACGCCTTGTAAACCACGATTAAATGGTCCTTGCAGCTTGCTTAGCTCCCAGCAGACAGGACCCCACGCTGGGAGGAGTTGTGAGTGTGCCGGGCCAGAAGGAAGAGGCTTTGGTCTTCACTCTGTGTGTCACCAGCCTGGGGGGTGACTTCTCTGTGGCTTCTCCCCAGCACACTGGCAGATGATGGCCAATTTTGCCTGTTCCCTACCGCTGTGCCCTGGGTGCTGTGAGGGCAGTGGTGGCTGCCGTGGGAGCCCAGGCAGGGGAGAAGGAGGCCCCATGCCCTGCTCCTCTCAGGATTTCTCCCTGTGTGGTTTCTGCAGAGGGATGCAGGCTTCGAATCACTGAAACTAGAACAGCCAAACCCAGAACTTGCTCCTGCCCAGCTGGGCTGCATGTACAAGTGAATACTAGTGTGGGGGCATGGGCAGTTACCTCCTCCCCCCTCCAAGAGCCCTTGCCACTGGCCTGGGAAAGGTTCATTTTCCCGGACATACTATAATCTATTAATTAGGTAACAGATACCATTGGTCAAGGTTTGGGTTTCATCCACCATGATGTCAGATGGAGGTCAGGTTCTTGGCTTGTCCCCTGCCCTGCCTGTCCTCATTTAAAGGCTGTGCTCCCCGCAGCCACAACGGGGGCAGTGGGGGTATCTCTGCTGCCTGCCCCACGCTTGGCATGGGCATGCCTTGGTATGGTTGGTGGTGGTGCAGAAGCTTCTCCTTGAGATCTTGGAGATGGGGAAGGAGCACAGAAGGTCTCCAGGACTTCCCCCAGCATTCTGGTTCAAGGCATGGGGGACCACACAGAGGCTGGGGTGACCTTAGCATCACCCCATGCTCAGGCTGTTCCCAGTTTTCCCAGGCAAAGGAGGGAGCACGTGCTGCCAGCTGGCGTGGCAGTGGGATGGTAGGACTGGCAGCAGCCCATCCCCATTCCTAGCACGCCCACAGCTATTTTTACAGCTCAGAAACATTGCATTCCCAATGCCATGGGTTAGCAAAGGTACTGGGATGGATCAGATCAATGAGAGCTTCCTCATGACCTGGAAAGGTGCAGGGAGCCAAGAGCTGGTGCTGGGGGGCTCTGAGGACCCTGGTGGGAGGTACCACATCTTCATGAGCTGTTGGGGACCCAGAGCCCATATCTGGAGCAGAGGTGACATGCAGCCAGGCTTTCCCTGGGATGCAACCCAGTGAAATCCTGGCATAGGTGGCTGGGGAAGGCCCACCCCACCCCAGATGGAGGAGAGCCAGCTGCCCTGTGAGGGCTCATTGCGTCACTGCCAGTGCATCCGCTTGCTGCTGTAGCTCTACCCTCTTATCTTAATTTGCTTTTCTCATTTGATGCATTGTTATTTTGTTCTGAAGGAGCTTTAGGAGGTCACTTTGCATCCGACCTGCTGGGAGGAAGCAGGGCCACCCCTCTGGTCTCCCTGCTCCCCAGTGTAAGGAGGCCTTTCTTTCCTCCTTTATTTTAGCACTTTGATGTCCTTATAATTTATTTTTGCAGCAGAGTTGTTTTCATGAAAAAATGGAAATGTTTCCCGTGGGTGGCTTTAAAATGAAAGGCTGAGTGAGGAGGCTAAAAATAGCCCCGTGTGAGCCACTGGCTGCATGAGCAGCTGGGCTAGGCAGGGGCTGCCTGCTCACTGAGCTGGGGAGAGGACTCAGTGGTCCCGGGGCTGTGACCATGGGGACCATTGTCAATGGTTAACCCTCCCTGCACTGGAGCATGTGGGCTGGTTCGTGGGCCAAGCTCTGGATTGCTTTTCTTTGGAGCTAAGCTTGGTTATGTTGTGTTTGAGGCAGAGACACCCCCTTTCCCTTTATGACCTCTTGTTGGCTGGGTGGGGACATAGAGAATCCCCACAGAACCATTTCTTATGGCACAGAGTGCACAAGGCAGCCAGGGCAGTGTCAGCGAGGTATGCCAAAGCCCCCAGCCTCTCCCCACCACCAGGAAGGAAAAAGCCTGGACCTGATGAGCAGGATGAAGCTAAAATGCCATAACCCGGTAGCTGGGTCTGGCCAGTCCCTGCCTGGCTGCCAGCTCCAGCATCTCTCCCCAGGTGTGCACCAAGAGCTGCCTCCATGGGAGCTGGATCTGTCCTGGATAGGACATGGCTGTCAGCCCTTATCCACTGGAAGTGATGCTGCTGGGTAGAGCTCTCCTGGTAACATCTCTCTTTACATGAACCAACTGCTCCGCTAACGGGAAAGTTCAGCCCCACTTTGTTGACTCATCTTCTTCCCTTTCATCTTCTCTCAGAAGTAGCTTATTATATGGGGCTATAAATAGGCTTTGCTCCTGATTACATGTGCCCAGCAATTACCATTTCTTGCCTAGGCGTGACGTGAGCAGATAGCCTCCTGGCAGGGATGCGTAACGCTTCGTTATGACTGTGGGAATGGGAATGGGTGGGTGGGCTTGTCTGGGGCTACCTCTTTATTTTTCATGGCAATAGCTCTGTAGGTGCCTCTGATTGAATCTCACCACAGCATCTCTTTCTGCTACTCGCTCCATCTCTTCTGTCTTCCAAGTGCCGACCCCAAAATCCTGCTGCCATGTGTCAGGGTCCTGCTGACTAGCTCCTAGCCCTGGGGCTGCAGAGCAGAACCATCCAGGCTGTGACCTTGCACTGCAGTAGCTGTGGGTGACTGGGTAGCATGGCATGTCCCTGTCCCTGGGGACAGGGGTCGTGCAGTCACTTGGCATCCCACGCTTCAGTTGCATCTCAGCAGGATCCAACATATTTCCTGAGTGCGGCTTCAGAGCCCTGTAAGTGTGCCAGGGATGGCAGTAAGACCATTACAGTAGCTTTATTCCCTGCGTAGGTGCTCTCAGGCTGTGACTGAGTCACCCCACAGTGATCTCTGACGATGAGGTGCCGGGCAGGCTGGCCCAGCACAGTAACTCTCCCGGGAGTTTGTGGCACATCACTCAAAGGCATTTGATATAAATAGATGGGAGGCTGAAACCGAAAGCTGTAATCGTGTGCGTGCCAGCACGAGACGGGAATGGGTAAACACAGGTGCCTGCTGTGTCGGCCAAAAGGGTCCTTCCTGAAATGCAGCTCAGTGACATGACTGGCATCTCACAAGCATGGCCCGATGACAGAAATATACCCAGCATGGCTGCGAGAGGGATGAAGGTGCCAGCAGAGCCTGCAGCCCTGCTGGGATGGCAGTCAGAGTCAACACATCTAATGCAGACCTTCAGCCTCCTCCATTGAGATCCACCCCCGGGGAGTCACAGACATTGAAAATCCTGACAGGGATCGAGCTAACCCCAACTGCAAGCCTTGTGGTCCCAGGGATGTTTGCTGGGGTAGCAGTCTCTGCAGAGTTTGGAATTTGGGGGCTGGTGTTGCAGCTCACATCCCCTTAGGCACAGTGAAGTCAGCTATTTACTTGGAAATTACTCTCAGCTGAAGGCAGGGAGGTTAAATTGCAAATGAAAGTCAAATATTTACAGCATTGAAATTAGCGCTGTGATCTGCAGGGCTGGAAACCTTTTGCACCAATCCCTACGCTGCACAGAAATGTTTGCAAGTTGGCGGCTTTGTCCTGTTCCAGTCCTGCCACAGAGAGCGTGGACCCGGCTGGCCTTGCTTCCCAGTGCTGCCCTTGAGGGATACCAGTTCCCTGCATGTTTTCAGTGCCAGTCCGCAGTGGGTGAAGGTGCTGGGGTGCGCTGCCAGGTTTACAAGGCTAGGAAGAACAATGATCTCCATTTAGTGGATCTGCTCCATAATAGAGACTATTGTGACTGTCACATTCCTCAGTCACCATTTGGGTGGTTAATTACCCTTGCTCTTAAGTAAACAGATAATTGTGCCTTATTGAAGGGTGGATGTTGAAGAGACAAAAGATGGGTTATGGGCTCTGCTTCCCTCATTTGCAGCAGCTCCTCCTGGCCCTGCCATGCAGGATGAGGATGAATGGCTGGTGCCAAGTATCTTGCATGGGGCTGCATCTACAAACCATGAACCACTGCTGCAGCTCTGCCCTCAGCCTCCTCTGACACTTTGAGGAGCCTGTCTCCATGGATCCAGGGTGATTTTTGATGAATTTTTGTGACTGGGTGAATAGGGAATTGATTGCTTGCCAGCAGGGCTGGCGTCACTGGCCAGCATGAAGGAAGTGTGATGGGAACAACCAGTTTCTATTAAGCAGCTGGCACTTGAAGAGAAGCACCCTAGTGAGAGCCCTGGAGAAGTGGCTGAGACCGGAGAGGCTGGGTTTCCCGGCAGATTTAGGCAGCAGGATCTGGACAGCCTCAAGCTGGTGGAAGCAGAAAACCTTAGTGCTCTGATTACTGCTGTGCCATGTTTTTTTCTTTGCATTGACGGCCAGAGACTTAATGGTTTTAACATCAGAGCTCAGATTCTGGAAACTTCTCCAGTGATAAGGAGCCTGTCAGAGCAGGGATGTGGGAGCTCATGCTGTGATGCCCCCAGTTCTCCCTTTCCAAAGTCCTCAGCGAGGCAGGAAAATGAAAGAACCACAAGCCCACACTTTGAAGAGCTTCTTTGTTCACCTAAAAAGGGAAAAGATCCTGAACACGTTCCCCATCTTCCCCAGGAGAGCCCATAGCAGTGAGGCCACCTTGATGCTGCCTAAGTAGAGATGCAGGATTTGGGACTCTGCAGGCAGCTGAATAAAACTCCTGGATGGGTACCCACACATCACACAGGTGCAGTCTGGCTCTGCCTGCGATGCCCATCAGCTGTGGCTCTCCCATCTGGCACCGGCCATGGCAGGGTAGCACAAGCTCTGTCCTGAAAGCCCCAGATGGGGCAAGCAGGGCTGGAGCTGCTCCGAGGGGGTTGCAGCCCTCACTGAGCAGCACAAAGCGTGTCCCCACAGGGTGATCATGGTAACAAATGACAATAATCCCTGCCAGCTGTCAGCAGAGGTGCTCCATGGGCTTCACAAGCAAGCGTGAAGTGACCCTCTTGTCGCCTTTGGGAGGACGGGAAATCAGCGCCAGCCCAGGTCAGCTCCCTGTGGCTCACGGCACACATGCACGCCTCCAGCCTCGTGCCTGCCTGCCGGCACAAAGCCAAGCCACCAGTGATGGAACCAAAACGCTGTGGCCAGGAGGATTTTGCAGGCTCTTTCATTAACCTTGGCCCAGATACAGTTTGGTTTAATAATCCCTACACAGATTGCCCAGATCAGGGCAGCATTTGCCTCACCTCTAAAATGAGAGACAGAAAATAGGAATAGTTTTTCAGATAACTTCACCAGCTCTGTGACCCCACTGACAGATTTGGCCAAGGAAGATGGGTAGCAGCCTTTGCTCTGTGCCAGACACAGCTCACGTTCCTCCCATCTCTAGTGTGGCTGCTACGCCTGCTCTGCTTGCAAGCCTGCCCTACTTTGGATCAGCCCACAACATCTTTGATTTTGAGGTCAGTGACAGCTGCTGGTGAGTCTGGCCTTACACTGTGTTTACTTTTTAAGCAGCTCAATGCAAATATAAAATGAACAGCTTCCTTGGGCTGCTTTAACTGTTTCATTATTCCTGCTGAGGAACTGAGGATGAATTAGTATGGGGCTCACAGCCTCCACGCAGCTGTGGCTGTTTGCACTGGATGAGGCTTTGGTCCTTCTACTTAATCCTGGGTTTGGTTATTGAGCCCTCACTAATAACTGCTTTATGCTGGGTTCATGTGTAATCTGCAGTGTAACTGTTACTCCTTTTCCCTTGGGGGATGGAGGGGATCTTTGCAGCTCTCTGGTGACCTGCATCCTCTTCCCTCCAGAGGATGCAGGGCTTTTCTGGCGAGGCATTTGCCCTGTGCTGCTGGCAGTGCACCCCCTGCCATCCCTTCCCCGGGCAGAGGCACCATGAATATGCTCTCCAGTCCTTCTCGATCGGCCAAATCCTCCCGCTGCCTCGCTGGGAGAGCCTTGGTCCTGCAGTGACAGGCAGCCAAGTAGCGGCAGGAGGCCAGCAAGACGTCATCTCTGTGCTAGGAGCACATGCTGTTCCCTTCTGCAAATGACTTGGGAGGAAGGAATTTAACTCAGAATTTCCTCGTTAAGAGCTCCAGCCCTTGTTCTGGGCAGAGTCTTCTGGGAGTGGGATTTTGGCCAGTTGGGGTGCAGTGGGAGGGCAGAGGGTGGCTGTGGGGACCGGGGTACTGCTTGGGGAAGGGTGCTCAGCCAGCTTGGATCCCTCTATTTCATCATTTTTCCTAATGGCTCCTGCACAAGTTTCTGTAGCCCTGGCTACCAGGGAGGCTCAGAGATGGAGAGGTGGAGAGGAGAGAGGTTAAAACTCGCCATGGCTCAGGCAGCCCCTGCGGGGCCGTAGAGGTGGTGGTACATGCAGTGCCACTGTCTGGGGCGTGCCTGGGGAGGCAAGTGAAGCATCTGCAGCCTCACAGGCATGCCAAGGGCTCACCGTGGAGATCCCCTGCCTCTCCTTGCTGCCTCAAGGCTGCATCACTTGCCCTGAGCTAGCTGCCCACAGGTCTCCACCCAGGGGCTGCCAGGACTCCCATGCCCAACACACAGCATCTTTGCAGAAGTGCAAGGCGAACTTTACTCTTTGCATGTGGCTGCTTGTGCCATCTCGCAGCCTGAGCCACCCTTCCACGTGGCCAGTCAGCACGTGAGTTGTTCTTGCCCAAAAGCAAGAGCCAGTTGCCAGGCTGGATATCGTGATCTCCTCGCAGGAGCAGCTTTCTCTGTTACTTGCTCCAGAGCCGCAATGTTCTGTTTTTGCTTTCTGCTGTTTTGGCTCCGCAGTGGTCTGGGTACTGGGAACAGCCACCATAATTAGAGCTTTTGGTGCCACTTGCTCGTCATGGACATTGAAGCCCTTTGCACATTTCTCTGTAGGAAGTAGGTCAACATAAACTCTCTCTTTGGAAAGAGGAGAAGCACAGAGGGTTAATTAACTTGCTTGGTATTGCAAGGCAAGGCAATGTCAGTGCTGCTGGAAAGCATCCCCTGGTCCTGGAGAAAATGGGGGCTCTCGTGGCAGGGCCCCCCTCCTCCCCATCAGGCATCAGCACAGTCACGATGCTCCTTGTTTGCTCTCCCAAACCAGGCTCCATCCGTCAGCCCGCAAGTGCAGCTTGATTGTCTGCCGAGTGAGTGATAAAGTTGCGATCCTTACAGCCCTGCGGCTCGTGGTCACTGATGCCTGGATGTTTGCAGACAGTGACTGTTTCAAAGCGGCAGAAGCTGGCAATGATGTAATCCAGCACTAAAAATAGCCCGAGGAAGAGTCCCTGAATCAGCAGGAGAAACTGCAGGGAAGGGATAGATGGGAGGGCTGAATTCACAAGAAACAACATACCCAGTTGATGCTGATTCAGTCTGTCCTCTTGGCATTGCCTGGAGTGCTGGTGTTTCAGGAGTGGTGGGCCAGGAGCGCTGGCTGATGCTGGCTCCCAGCTCCCTGGAGACCTGATGGAGCGTGATCATCCCAGCTGGGAGAGAGCACCACTCGTCCCCATCCTTCCCAACTCTTGGTCTTCTGGTTTGCACCCTTAGCCATGGAGAGCTGGTGGGGAAAACTATAGCTGGGTGGTGGGCTAGCAGGAAGGTGCAGGTCCCAGGCACAGATGCATGTTACAGCACTTTTTGGCAGAAGACAGGTCCGTTATCAAGCGGAGCAATCCGATAGAGCAGTCTTCCATGAAATAACTTAAATCTGCAATAGCCGAGCCCATTCCTCCATGGCACCTATCACATGAGGCTGAGCTTCCCTGCATGGCCGTGGCCCTGAGGGGGCTTGTAGCCCTGGGGTTCGCAGCTGCTTCCAGCCTGCCCCGCAGCACCGTGGGCTCTGCCACGAGCACTATCTGCTCCTCAGTGGGGGCAACTCCAGTGAGGGGAAGGATTTTGCTCTTCCATGAATAAAGAGGATTTATTCTGAGGCAAGCTGGACCTTGTTTAGGAGCACCTGGTAGAATTTTTCCCTTCAAAGTGAAATGAAAGGGCTCACCTGCAAAGCTAAAAGATACATGGGGGTACGTTCTGACTTCTACAGCATCATCTCCTCCCTGATGACGGCTGGAGTAAGGGGCAGACTGGTAGGTGGCTACTCAGAGAAAAGCTACCAGGAGGAGCAGGCAAGGGGAAGGAACAGGGGGAAAAACACATTCAAGCTCCCCCACAGGAGATATAATGAGACAGCAATGGGGGGCTGCCTCCAGGGACAGAGCAGAGGATGAAAAGGAAAGGGAAGGAGGCTTTGGTTCCTGTGGCAGCAGTTTAATGTCGGAGCATCTGCAGCACGAGCCTGTGGCTATTCAATTGCTGGAGGCTTGTCAGGCAGGGAATGGAGCTGCTGGTGAGTCTGTGCTGTCACAAGCCAGAGCCACGCTTGATTTCTGCAAGAAAGCAGGTATCACAGACAGTGCTGGCCCATCTGCAGTGAGATGGATGGCGGTGAGTGAAGCATCACAAGCTCTTTCCTTCCTGTACAAAAGGCACCCTGTGATGTGTGAAATACAGACAGTCCCCTCCCAATCTCTATTTTTGCCAGCATTTATTTCTCTCATTTGACTTACTGGTGCAAAATCTTGCAAGCATTAAATTTGTTGAATGGGGACAAGAAGTTTTCTGTAACCGGTTCTTCACCCAGGGGGACTCGATGAGGGATGTCTGTAGCTGCTGAGCCAAAGCTTCTGACCTTCTCTTGCCTGCAAATGCCTCCCAAAGGGTCTGCTGGGACTGGCCCTGATCCCACAGAAGTGCAGCAGGAGCAGGATTTGTGGTGTATCTCTGAGCAAAACCAGGCTGTGCAAAGCAGCTGCAGAAGTGAAAATGGAAATTGAAGGCTGGGGGTGGCAAGTTTAAAGCAGCTGAAGGACAAGTTGACTTATTTTGATTGATATTTATATCTGAACTGGCTTTTCCCTGCCCTAAATAGTCTGCACAATTGAGCTGAACAGTACCAGTGACATTTTGGCAGTGCCAGGCAGGTAGGTGTGGCGGGGCGTGCGACCACAGGATGCCAGCCAAACCCCAGTATCACCCAGCTTGGGAAGTTCCCAAACTGTTCTCTGGAGGAGTATCAGCTCTGAGTCGTGCTCCTCTTTGCAAGCTGGGGAGGTGAGGCTGTTTCAGTGAAGGCAAAGCCATGAAACTGTGACTATATAGAGGGCAGAGAGCAGTGCCTTGGAGCAAACACATGATCTGCTTTTGGGTGTGTCAACAAAGACCCAGGGTCTCTGGGCAAAGCCTGGAGCAGAAAGCACAATCCCAGACATGGGAGTCTGGCCCTAAGCACTGCCATGATAAATATAATTATTCCAC
The DNA here is from genome assembly GCF_965140245.1 of Athene noctua. NCBI lineage: Eukaryota > Metazoa > Chordata > Aves > Strigiformes > Strigidae > Athene > Athene noctua. The sequence continues at coordinate 14,153,362 of NC_134046.1, read as the reverse complement.
AAATAATATCACAAATAGAGATAATTATTCCAGCCTGCTGGAATGGCCCTTGTGCTGCTGCCCAGCCCTGTGGGATGTGTAAAGGAGTGGGGGGATTTTTTCACCAAGGAGCACCTGAAGGAGGCTCAGAAAAAGGAGAATCGGATAGCAAAGCTGCAGGAGGGCAGGCTCCAGGGGACAGAGCTGCTGCAAGCCTATGAGCACAAGAGGAAACCAAAACTGTCAGCTCTTTCTGGCTTCAGCTGTGGCTAAGATGGTGGCCCACAAAGCACAGCAGCGCTGACACAGAAGGCAGGAGCAAGGGGCTGGCCTAAACCTGTGTATTTGGGTTTCCACTCTGGCTGCAGATTCTACAGCAGGGCTGTGAATTGCTCCAAACACACACCCCACCAGCCTCAGATTCTCAGCACACTCTCCCAGAAGAGCTGGAAGACCACGTGTGGGTGATGCCACCATGCCGGAGAGGCCACGGCTGCATCCCACCAGTGTTGTCAGTGCACACCAGGAGGTGGGGTCCCACGGGAAGCTCTGCCTGTGCATTTAAAGTCTCTGCCTTACCCTGCAGGAAAACTTAGAAAAGACTGCATGGAAAAAACCCTCTGGCCTCTCCTAACCTTTGGGCACTTGCTATCTATGTATTGTTCTTTTCCTGTGTTTTTTGGCAAGTGATTGTTTTATCCTACAATAACACTTGAATTCTGCTGTGGCAGCAGTTCACTAGGTAAGAGTCCTGATGGAGAGTTACAGCCTCAGCAGACAGGACTGATGAAGGGACATAGCACTAATGGGTGTTTTGTTATCAGGAGCCCAAGCCAGGTCTCTATTAGCAGCCCACAGACACCATCTCCAGAGCTCAGTACGGCTGAGTGGGCAAGGCAGGCTTTCTGGGGCTGGGATGCTCATCCAGGATCCCCAGGTGTGGGTCCGGCAAGAGTTCTTGCTCTGTGAAGAGGCTGAAGATCTCCCTGGGACGGGCCAAGGAGTGGTTTGCATCCATTGCTGGCTCAGAGCGCTTTGTTGCTGCCCTCTTTTCTGATTGCTCTCCTGCATCTTCTCTGGGCAGTGGAGCACGCTGCAGCAGGCTGCAGGCATACGCAGTCAGTCCAGGCCTTCAGCAGAAACCCAACAAGCACAGGCGAGCTGGGCTGTGGCATCCAGCCCTTTCCTGGCAGGTAAGCAGCCTGCCTGGCTGGGCACTGCTGCCATCCCCATTTTCAGCACATGGTGGATCATGTGTGCTCTCCACTTGCCTGAAGCATAGCCAACAATTAAATCTTAAACCATGAGTTACAGATATTTTTGCTTGTGTTCCTGGGTCTGTTCAGATCAGTTAAAAGGAACTTGGGGTGGAGAAAAACCTTTCCATTAATCAGCCTTTTGCAGAAAAGCACAGATCCTTCACCTGTGATCCCTCATGCCCTGGCTTGTCGAGCAGCAGCTATCAGTTCTCCATCTCTGCAGCTCTTGAGAAATCCCAGAGCTGAGCTTCCATCCCAGTAAACAAAGTCTAGTTGTGTTTTTCTTCTGTGACATCCATCAATTTGTAGTTGTACAGGAGTAATAGAAAGTGCCTGGCAAGGGACAGGCCTGCCTGGCAGGTGACTTAAATGCTGGGGCTCAGACAGCTGGCTTTGCTGCTGCCCTGTGTGAAAAAAGTCCCATCATTATCCTTCTTCTTTCAGCTCCGTTCTCATAATTATTATTTTTGACCCTGAGAGGACTGAGGATAGAGCATGGAATCTATTTCCGTGCAAGACATCTTTAAAGCATGACATTTCCCTGCTATTTCATTAAATTAAGTGCTGTCCTCCTTCAGTGGCCTGGCTTTTTGAGTCCTGAATCAGACACATTGTCTGATGAAATGTTTTGCAAGTAAATAATAAGTAGAACCATGTGCATTAATTTGAACTACCACAGGCATGGTAAAAATGGCACAGACCACAGTATGCAGACAGAGCACGGGTTTAAGATTGTGGATGAGGACTATGCAGTTAGAAAACTGCATTGGCTTGGAACTGGGCTGATTTGGTGGTAAGTGTCTGAATCTTGGGGGCTTACATTTTTTGATTCAGGGTCATAGTTTTCATAGAAATGAAATTTTGCGACCTTCATTACAGCAAGAATAATATTGAGCTAGGGAACTTCTTAACAGCCCTCTGATCCCTGTAAAAGGAATAATTCCTAGATCCTTAGCAGGGGAGACAAAAAAATGAATATACATGAACTTTATGCTCAAGGGTGTTTCCTCTGGATCATGGATTTGACACAGCCCAAGAGGGAGAAGTTTGCTCTGCTACTTCCTATATTGTACCAGTTCTGTAAATAACGGGAAGTGCTTGTTCCTTTCAACTGTCAGTCTGGCACTTTTCACCAGCTCTTTAAAAATGTATATGTATATACATATATGTATGCATACACAGTGCACACAAGGGAGAGGAAGGTGTTTGTGGAAGCGAGATGTTTATTGCCTGTTTATTTTGTGAATGATTTTGGCAGTGGGAGAAACTGGCGCCTTTCCGACTGCCTGTGTGAGCAGATCCTCACTGGATTAAATGCTGCATCTCCTTTGGCTTGGAGAGGAGGAGGAGGAGGCTTGAGGAGTGTTGGTATTGCAAGCTCCTATCCTAGAGCTAGGCGTCTTATATTCAACAGCCGCACACCATTACTCAGGGTGGAATGTTCTCAAGAAGTGGTATGGGGTTACCTGGAGTGCCAGGCAGCCAAAGGATCAGCCTTGCCTGCGTGTCTTGGGAGCACAGCTAGCTGAAGCTGATGGGATGGGGGCTGGACATTTAGGAAGTGACCACAAGCCATGTGCGGGCAAGGGCAGTGGGGGAGAGAAAGGCTTGCCAAGCTGAGCTCGATGCTGACGTCTTATTACAGGCATGAACTGTATCAGGGAAGCTGATCGCGGGGGAGGTAGGAGATGGCTGAGTGACTTGCATAGCCTGGAATTGCTCCCCCGCTAATTAAAAGGAATGGAAAGAAGCACAGTGAGGAGCAAGGCTTGAGGAAACCTAATGCCATCATGAGCATGTGGGAATATTCCCAGCCTCTGGAGGGATTGTGCAGCCATACGCTGGTGAGGGATCCCATGGGGTGGCACCTGAGCTCCCCTTTCCCTGTGGCTGGGGAACATAAATGAGACATGAGCCCTCAGACGGATCTGGGCTTGCAAACGAAGATTAAAACTAGTAGCATGTGTCAATAATCTCCAGCCATAACTGCCAATCTCTTGAGTGAATTACAGACCTGCTCTCTCATGACAAGCTTCAGCCCAAAGAGGCATGGATTTAAAACAAAATCTTTAAATATCCAAGGAAAGTAACTAGTTTTAAATGGTGAGAGACACATACAAAAACAGATTTTGAAATTAAGATAATCATGAGGGTGCCAGCCAGATAAATGAGGCGGCCCTGCTTGGCTTTGACTGTCAGCCCGATGGACAAGAAACATATTTTAAGCAGTGAGAATCAAAGGGTATAATTGTTTCTTACACAAAACTGTACACGTGCTTGTACTTTAGAACAGGGAGAAATCAGAGATCTCTCACCCTCTGGATTTCTTTGGCAAATCCAATGCTCACCTCTCCAAACCCAGGAGCTGTTCCTGAGCCTGACAGGCCCTGGGCCCACGCAGGGGCCAGCAGTTGGGGAGCGGAGGTGGGGGAGGTTTGAGCGAGATGTTCTGTGCGTGCAGCACTGCCTTGGCAGCCCGTGGACAGAAGGGCTGGGTCCCTACTGGAAACAAAGGATGCCTTTTGATGGGTGTGTTGTACAGCAGAATTGTGGTGGCTTGTGTGGCTTTTAGCTCTCTGACCTTTATTTAAATGAAATGCAGGGTAATTTGTATCTAAGTGGAGTTGTTCTGTCTCATTAGCATGATTAAATAGATGGCAGTGCGTTACTAAGTTCATTGTCAGAGAGACTGTTGCTTAGTAATTTAAACTGCAATAATCTCATTATTCAGTCTTTTTTCCTTACAACGGTGGTGGCTCTGTTGTTACAGGCACATTCACAGGCTTGCATGCAAAGCCCAACAACTGCAATGGCATTTAAAACATTCAGTCACGGGCTCTGAGAAGTCATTCAGGGTAAAGCTGAGTAGGGGGAGCATGCGGAACTTGTGGTTACATATGCCTGAATGAGATTTTTGGTGGTATAGAAACAAAAATGCGGACCTAACGGATGAGCTCGGGCATACGGCCCTATGAGCCTCCCCTGCTTCAGGGACTTGACAGATGCTCTTCTGCTTCCTCAGTGACGCGAGTGGCCAAAGTGCCCCTGTGGCCAGTCCCCAGTCACGTCCAAAATAATGGCATGTGTTGCACACAGCAGGCACTGAGGCAAAGTTAACGAGAGCCCTGTCGATGGCTGCTGCAGCAAGTCAAGGAGATGCTACTCTCGGTTAGGGGCACAGAAAGAAGAAACCCAACCCACTCCGCACAGGGCCAGCACCAGGCTGAGGGCGCCCGGGTGGATGCTCGAAGCCTGGGGACAAGACAGGGGACAAGGCGGGGGAGGCTGCGGCAAGGAGCCACAGAGGGGCTGTTTCTCCCCGCAGTCCTGCTCCCCAGGCCCCGTGGCTTCCGTGGAAGGGCTGCGCAGCCAGGCGGGGCTGCGGAGCGGGGACAGGGCGGCCCTGCGGGGCCGAGCACTGCCGGGGACGGCGGCTCCTCCGCGCGCCCCCAGCCCGCCGGGGCGCCCCTGCCCCGCGCCCGGCGCCCCTAGCAACAGCGGCGCTGGCGGCCGCCCAATCAGCGCGCGGCGGTACGGGCCGAGCCAATAGGGAGGCAGGCGGGAGGGCGGGGCGTGTTGTGCGGTTGGGGGTGGAGGGGGGGCCGGCGCCGCGCCGCCATTTTGACGTCTGAGGAACAAAAGAGGCGAAGCCGCCGCCGGCGCTGGCCTAACAGCAGGTAACGGGCGCGTTCCGCCGCTCCCCGGGCCCGCCGGCTGGCCCGCCCGGTGCCGCGGGCTCTTGGCGAACCTGCTGGCGGCCTCCCCTTCCCCTGAGGCGGTCGGCTCTGAGGGGGCGGCCGGGGGCTGCCGCTGGCGTGTGAGGCGCGGCGGGGCCCTGCCTCTGCAGGCCCCAGCCCCGCCCGCCGCGGGAGGTAGGTGCCTGGCCCGACGGAGGCGGGGGGTGGGCGGCTGCCCGGCTAACCGCTGGGGATGCTCGGCAGCAGCCTCGGGCGTGTGGCGGCGGCAGGGGGAGGGGCGTTGCCCGGGCTCAGCGGGAAGGGGGGGGGGGGGGGCCTGTCCTGGTTTCCCCCCCCCGGGCGGAGAGGGAACAGGGCTCTGGCCTGGCATCACCCCGGGAGATGCGGGTTTGTTCCGGGTTCGGGGAAGGTGGGGAGACAACGGCAACGGCGTTCACGGAGCATCCCCGTTGGCACACCGCATCGCGCTCCCTGCCGAGCCGTGCCCTCCCCCGCGACGCGGCGGGGGGGTTACCGGGGCGGGAGGCTTTCCGCAGCGCCGGCCCGCGCTCAGCGCGGAGGGGCCGCAGTTATGCGGGCTTACGTGGCTAGGTGACCCCGGAGCTGGTTGTCGCCCCTTGCTGTTACTCAGCAGTTCTCATCTGTGAATCATAAGACGTTGGTTTTCCGTTTTGCCCGAGTGATGGATGTGCTGCCAGTTTGACGACTGTTTCATACATTTGGTAATATTACAGAATGAAAAAAGGGTCCTTCGGGATGTGGTGCATAATTGGACGTGCTGCTCACCAATAACCTTTTTCTGTGTAAAACGGAAATACTGGGTGATGTCTTGTTACCAGCTGGTTTGAGCATCACAGATTTATATATAATACATTGTTAACGCGGCTTGCGGCCCTCGGGCTCTTAAACAAAAACACAGTTGAGGCTTTGGAAATCGGCATTCCACTTAAGAAAATAACTGTTATCGTTGTTGATAGAATAACAGCCTGTTGGTAGTTACACCCTGATATGTCCTTGGCCTTAATTCCACTGTGAAAAGTATGCTTGTTTAACACTGATATCTTTCCTGATATATGCTGGAATTTAATTGCCCTCTACTTCTAGCCTGTCGTTTTATTTTTTTGACACAGTGCCTTTATGTGTCCCATATACTCAGGTGTTTTGGAAATGCATCCAGTGCCCTGCCCATATGCTTTTTTAGACTCATGAATATATAAGGGGGCAGTTCTGTGTCAAATTCTGTAATTAGAATTTTGCTTTAATGTTTAGCTCTGGAACATAAAAGCTAATGTGAGTTTGTTTTAACTTCTCAGTCAGATGATGTGTTATTGGTCATTACTTAACATGCAGCAGTGAAACAATAGCAGAACAGGTCAAATATGACACTTGAGAATAACAAGGTCAGGGTTATTTTGGCTTTTAAACGCATAAGTATTGTCATCTTTCCTCATATCTTTGCTTATAGATAAGATAAAAGCTATTTGTAAAATGTGAAATTGTCTTTAAGTTGAAATTAACTTGTCTATTTTCAGGATTTATGATAACATTAAGGAATGGAAATTGGGTTTATTTACACATGCATCCACACACAAATATGTGTATTTTTTAAATGGACTGATTCATTTGTTTACCTTTGGCCTGTTTAGCATCTTCCAGCTTATTATAATTTTTTCTTGATTATGTTACTAAATGAGGAAGAACTTAATAATTTAGCTTCCAGAATTCGGGAAAATTTCTTCAGAAAAGAATAATCTTAAGTGCTCTGTCTCCTGGGATTTCAGGGAAGGATTACAGCCATTCATATTTACTGGTTTGTAAAAATTTCAGACCTTAAACTTGGCCAGGTAGCTTTTCATGAATTTATATTAATTCATTTAATTAAAAAGCTTATTTTCCTACCTTTTCTGTCCTTGCTGTTTATACCTTTCTGAAGTAATAATCTGTTATCTTGTCTGTGGTACTTTCATCATACAAGTAAGGTAAGCTTTACGTTGCTGTTTCTTCTTGAGAAAAGGTAGATCAGAGTCATTGTAACCATGTCATATGGTAATTTCAGAAGGAGCTGGAAAACTGGGTAGTGGTCAGTCATATGAATGATGGGTTTTATGCTCTCAAAAGTTCTTTCCCTACCAGTTGCTTGCAAGAAGGCTTTGGATTTGTCAGGCCTGCAGTTTTGGAAAAACAGGATGAGAAAAGATGTTAAAGAAAGAAACTTATTGCTGCCTGTCAGTGGATGGCCTTCCAGCCAGGTCGCTGGTATGGTGGTACTTTAATTGTTCTCTGATGAGCTAGGGAGTGGATGGGGTTTTTTTTCAAAGGATAAGAAAAGACCACTAAAAGGGTGTCTCAGTCTGTCAGCTGTGGTGCTAGGAACACAAATTTCTGCCCCTTTGGTTTAGGAATAGGTGGAGGCAGGCAAGTGCATGCTGTCAGGTTGATGGTGGAAGACCTACTTCATTAGCAACATAAATCCCACAAGGATGTTGTATCTAAAGGGATAAATTAAATAGAAGCCACTCTTAAAAATCTTAAATTCTTTACTATCTGAATACTTCCAGTGAATTGAATTTGATATGGTCTGGGGAAATTCTGGAGTAGCTGGTATTAAAAGTCAGTTACTTTTGACCATTCTCATCTGATGGTGTTTGGAAATCTGGAGACAGCCGAGGTGTTTCTCTGGGGGGGTCAAGAGCACTGCTCCCACAGCCAAGTCAGTGCCTGCCCGAGGTTGGGAGCAGATCCACAATAGGTAAAACAAGTGTCTCCTTGGTAACACCTCTGATGCTGTCCTGCCTGGGGAGCTGCACTTTGGATGGGAACGGCTAGGGGCAAAGGCAGGGTTTTGAAGTGAAACATGATTTGATGTGGTTTTTAATACCAAGCTGAGGTGTAGCTTCTTCCTTTTTGATGTAGTTCATTGGTTTCCTTAATATTTCTGCACCAGTGCTTAAACACAGAACTTGTTTAATGGGTAGGAACATATTCCAAAAGTTTAGATACTGCATCAAAAAGATTGAAAGCACAGAAATCGAGTTGTGACTAAAAATTTTGACTTGAATGCGCTCCTCTGCTCTAGCTGTACCAAGAAGTGTGGGGAGGTAAGAGCTAAGCACAGTGGAGTTTGAAGCTTTATTAGGCTAACATTTTACATTCATAATAATTGTTGTGTATCTAGTGAACATGAGCTAGAACCATTATCTGAGAGCTATCAGGTTTTTACACTGGTGTGTGGAAAAAACTTGCTACCTCTCATTCAGTTCATCCACTTATCAGTTGTTGAATTTGCTGATGCTTAGCTTGTCCCTGTTGGCAAGAAGCTGCGGTTGGTCTCCAGGCAACGCAGGTCCGGCTGAGCATCTCTTTGCCTTGCTTGAAGAGATGAAAATTTTCCATTGCGGGGAGAGGATTTTTCCTCTCACCATTTCTTTCATCTGGCTTTCTCTCTTGCCCAAGGTTATTGTATCTTTGAAACAATATAGAGATAGTTTTCAAATATTAAGAGGCCACAGTTTAGGGTTTTAAGATATATCTGCAGATGTGCATTTCCATAGCTTTTGTTAGACATATCTCATTAGAATGTCATTTTTGGGCCTTTCATAATAACGATATTGTTTCAAAATAATTCTTTCTTCCTGCCTTTTGCATAAAAGCTGTATGACACAATATGATGTGCAGTAAGTAGCTAGAAATTTCTCCTCCTGCAAAGTCTGAAATACTGGAAGACAAAATGCAAGCAAAATAGTTTCTTCAAATGAAGGTCTAACATTGGTTGTGTTTAATCAGATGTTTAGGAGCTTGAAATCATCACTGAAATCTTTTGCAGTAGTCTTTGGAGTCCTGACTCTGTCTCAGAAAGGTGGGCAGTGTTAATGTAAAGTAATGATAATCTTTGCAATAGATACAGAAAAGTACTCATTCACTCTACTGGTTATCAGATACTTAACCTGCTGTCTTTGCTGACCCTGCATCTGGATTGCTGGTGTGTATATATGGAGGATTGTCTATTTGAGATAGTTGGAACCAATTAGTGCCCGGTTTTGCATTGTTTTACTGGAAAAGGAAAGGCTTGTGCATAAAATGGCTTTGTCCACTGAGGTCTTGCTTTATGAAGACAAACTGTGCATGTGCCGTGATGAATGGTTGAGCAAGAGACAGGACAGGTGGTGGCTGGTTTGGAGCTGTGTACACACTCATCAGCCAGTTAATAGCCAAACAGAGCAGGTTAGTACTGAATTCATGGAGTAGCCTTTTAGTTGTACTACCTCACTTGGTCTCTGTCTTCTGTACTGCTGTGTTGACATCCAAAAAGTTGAAAGGAACAGAAAAAAAAAAATTTGAATGACTTCCTGAAACTGGTTAGTGATGACCCATGTTGTTGAGATTTATAGTGAACAAGCTCAAGACAGAAGATACAATTATTTAGGCTATTATTCCCTAGAAAATCATGCTTAGAAGTTTGAGGAGTTTATGACAATCTCTGTTATAATGAACGCAGCAAAAATGTTGAATTTATTTTCTTGATGCACAGAGGGCTTTGAGTGTACCCAAATAGCTGTGCAGTGCTGTGATGCAGAAATTTTCTGCAGTGCCTGAAACCTGATCAGGAATTGTGAGTGCTGTCTAAGTTCATGCTTATTGAAGATGACCTCTTTCTTTTAACATTTGCTCTTTTCCTTTTTCATATATTTTTCCAAAAGAACAGTAATTTATTTGCCTTGTGTTATGGATAGATGGGGATAATGTGATGGCAGTTGATTTTTTTTAATGGTGACGTCAATTAGATTAATGTAGTTCTTTGGAACAAAGATGAGAAGTGAAACTGCTGATAGGCATCATTTTGATGTCTCTGAGGTGTTAGCTATTTCAGAAGGTTGATTCAGTTTAACTGGAGTTAAATTGGTGGGTTCATATGGCTATAACTAGCACTGTAACTGGGAATCTGTTCAAGCTAACTTAAGGAGAAAAATTTGATTCTAGCTTAACAGATCCAGTCAGTTTTTGAAGATACATCTATGAATATTGAAGTTGAGGGTACAGTTCTAGATGGGGATGGAACAAAATGGTTTGGAGAATCATTTCGGAATTCATGGAAATAAGTAGTCTCAAGGGTGAGGGGTAAATGAAGTAAATGCTGATTGAACTGCAGAGAGTTGTGTGGTGAGAGGAGGACTGTCTTCCAGTTGTTCTGTTGAAACAAAACCTTTCATTTATTTAAACATAAATTCTGAATGGTTATTTCTTGTTTTAAAGTGCAAATAATGATTTAACTTCACTACACACAGTTTGCTTCCAAAAAATAAAATGATCTTTCATAAGCTTGTCTTCTTGGTTTATTTTTTTTCCTGACACTATGCTGTTTTTCAGAAATACAGATTTGGAACGTGAGCACAGTGTGAATGGTGGTGCTATATTGCAGGTTTTTGAAGAGAAAATAGGTTTTTGGCAATCATCCTGTCTGAGTCTTCCCTTTTTGGTTAGTTGTGCAGACTACACTTGCTTGTGCTGTAGAGTCACTGGCTGGTATAAAAATTGCCTGTACATCAACAGATGTATTTAAGGGAATAAACTTCTTAGCTTACTAACTTACTATAGTTGTTTCCCATTACCAGGGCTAATAAGACTAGCTGGTTCTTTTGCATCATTAAATGTATTTCAGCCTGTGGGGGATGAGAGCAATACAGCCAAGCTCCTGCGAAAGCTTCCTTTTATAGATTGCTGAAATTGATAAGAATTTTTTCAAGTGGTTTCTACTGCTGTTTGAATATGTAAACTGTATGAGATTAAAATGGATTAGTTCTTTGACAGTGATTATTATGGTGAGCCTGTAATTGGCCCCAGATGGTGTACTATGAGATCACTGAAAGATAAAACATGAAATACGTAAATAATAATTTTTTAAAAAAGGCATTTTGAAGTACTGTGCAGGTGTGCTTGTACAAAATGTCCTTGTCCCTTTTACTGGGGAGAAACTGTGCTTGTAATGAGTTACATTTACCAGGAGAAGCATTCACAACCTTCCCTTTGGTTTTGTTGTGCCACATCAGAGTCTGTCTTGTAAGACTCCTCTCTTGTTCTTACTTGCTCAAGTCCAGTCTGCTGCAGTTTAGCAAGAAGCACAGTGAAATTATTTTTTTAATGTTTTGGGGGTTTAAACTTCTGTAGTTGCTCAGTCATCTTGGAACGAGCTATACGGTCAAGGTTTTAGGAAAATAACTGGATCCTAACTCTTTCTAGGGAAAGAGCATGCAGAAGTCACTGAATCATACAAACTTTTCCTTTTAAGATGCAAGTCTGTGTTGTGTTACCTGATTTAAGATGTGTTTTCAGTAGTTTGAAAAGTTTTGAAACAGAAATACAATTTTAAAAGATATGTTAAATGCATCTTATGAACTTGAGCTATCCTGGAGCAAAAACTTCATCTATCATGATCATCAGAAGTAAAGTTTCAGAACCTGCACTTGAAGAATTAGTTAAAAATGTGAATGGATGGGCATGTCAACTCTGACTCTCTCCTTCTGGGCTACTTTTTAACTATTTTCTACAAAAAGTTAGTAAATATCTTCATTTGCAGTATGTTGATGGTATAGATGAATATACACATAAATGGGATGCACAAAATATATAACTGCATTTTGGGCACCATTCTTCCTGTAATAGTTTGTTTATAGATTATCTTTACTTTGTGCTCCTCTGGAAATTTTTGCTTAAGGAGTTAGACTGGATTGTAGGATTTTGGCATCTAAGCTTAAATTTAACAATCTTGTCCTGTAGGCCACTAGCGCTTATGGTTTAAAAAGTATTAGGGACTAGGATTTCTGAAGGGAATACAGATAGAGAAGAGCTTTGTGTAGTTAATTTAATGTGATCTTTGAACAAGACTTGAGAGTTGTCCTCTTGAGCAACTTCTTGTATATGGCAAATTGGTCACAAATCAAGGGCCAGTTCACAAAGATACCATGTTCTTTTATTGAGTGCCTAGAAATATCATTCCCAGACTGCTAAATTCATGGTAATGTGAAATGCATGGCCTTGGATTTATTTTGATCTTAATGTTGGAATTTCTGGGGGTTTTGGTATCTTGAATAACACTTTCATGTGTGTAATCCACACAATTTAGCTCTTGCTGTCATATTTTCAGAAGATTAAAAGCTGAGTGCTCTTTTGGTTTCTCAACAACAAAGAGCAGTATTGTCTTTTTGTAGCAACTGGTCTTTTTAGCTGCTGGTGCCAGATACTGTTTTAAGATGGATCAGTTTCTAAATAGGAAGTTTAAGTAGCTTAGTTTTGGTGGTTCGGGTTTCTTAAGTTTCCATGGCATTTTTACTTGGAAAAGAGGCTAGTTCTTAAATTACACAATCCCAGGAAAAAACTGCATGGGACAGAACTGCATGCTCTTTTCTGGCTGAATATGCTTAGTAACCTGTAACTTGGCTTTATTTTAGTTCTAGGCAGATAAAATAGCTTTACTTGAGAAGTAAAACGCTGGCATTTCTCCAGTGCTTTGTGTAGGTGGCTCTTAAATTTACAGATGACGAATAGTGTAGGGAAAGCTGTTTGTCTTTGGAATCTTGAAATATTAGTTGTACTGAGTACATAACCTCCTCACTGAGGTTTAAGAAATTGCAACTGAGGGTCTGCTCTGCATGCTTCTGTTAAGAGAAAGCTAGAAGCTCTTGGAGACCACCTTGGTTACTTGCCTGGCTTTCCCGGACAAAAGGATTAGGGAACTGGGTTTCTCCTGGTAATGTAGAGCTGGTTTAAGGAAGATAGGGGTAATGACTGTGTATGAAGAACAATAACAGAACATAACACAACTTCAGATTTTTTTGTTTATAGTTTGCTCCCTTGATATGTTGTGCTTAATGTTCTGTATTTCTCAGTTTAATCTGTAAAACTTGTATTCAAAAGTCTTTTTGGTATTTGCTACAAGAGGTGGCTCTTCAGCTGTAGTGTTAAATTTACAGGTGTAAATAAATGTCTTAACCTGTATGATAGTGTTTATTTCTCATAGTAACTACTGGTCTCTTTGAGTTATATTTAAAGGAAGACAAAACTATTAACTCCATGTTTAGCAAGTAAAAGGAGATAGCATAAACATGTTGCTAGTTTTAAAAAAAAAGGTTTGTGCTGAGAGTGCATCTTTCTATACATTTTTGAGCATCTCAGTGCATAGTATTCATTTCTATATTATAGACAAAATTCTTACTAGATAGAAAAGGCCTGATGCTCTTTTTACAAAGAAAAGGATTTCTAAGGGTGCTGGCTTACAGTCTTGAGAAGTTCATAGCAGAACAGGACCTTAAATGTAGCACTTGGGAGTCCTTTGCCATTGTAGCCAGTGTTGCACTGTCCTTCCTCTCTTTCAGTGGAGGGGAAAAAAGATCTGGAGAAGTTGTACCTTTAGGTGTAACATCTCTGACCTGAGGCCCTCAGAATAACCTAGGGCATTTCAGAATGTTTTTTCTGTAGTTTTAAACTGCCTAAGAATTTTTAAAAAATTATTTAGTGGTTTTGAAGAGATGTTAAATGTTTACCAAAATGTTGGGAACATTTTAAAAAAACCCTAAATACTATTTCAGCTCTGTTTGGCTTGTCATGTGCCAGTGATAAATGAGCTCTGGCACAGAGCATAGAATTTTCTTAAAATCTAATCCCAGTGGATGTTACTCAATTTTATTGTCAAATTCCTCCAATAATACAGCAAGGAAAATGTATACAACTTGATACAGGGAGTTCCTGTAATGGGTGTGGAGGAGGATAAGGGCTGTTGCTTTAATTTATTGAACTGATGAATAGATACTTTCTACCCAATAATAAGCATGTGTTCTTTCTTGCTGGGAATCTTTTGTTCACAGTCTAATGTTAAAAATAGGATTAGCATTCTACCTTGATGGGCCAAGACTGCTATCCAGTTAGCTCTGTCACATTCCCAAAGAGTTTTGCAAACATGTTTTGTAGAAACTTTGTGCATGAGTTCATGTGTTATTCAGGGTTCCTAGAGTCAGTCTGTTTTTTGTGATTAAGTAAATTCATTCAAGGATTTTTTTTTTCCTTCTTAACTGGAGAAGTTATGTGGTGCTGCAATTACCAGCCATTTAATAAGGACAGAGAGAATATCAGCACTTTTAACAAGCACAGGTGGTTTCTTTTATTGGTCTAGCCAAGGCACCCTACATTCACCAAGAAGAATGTACTCTTTTTAGGCTTGTTGTATCTGTAGGTGGTTATGATAGACTCATAACTACTGTGCCTGACTCCCATCACCCTCATGATTTACCAGTGAAGGCTATAGCAAAAGTATTTCTCCTTGGAAAAGAAATGCACGTGTAGTCTCAATATGTAGGTGTGGAGGAGTTGGTATTTTACTCTTGGATTTGCAAGTCTTCCTGCTGGGTATTTTTACAAAACCTCATGCTTACTCATATCTGAGTACAAGTCATGTGGAGATAACTTAATAATGATCATTACATTGATTTGCTGTAGAAGAGCTTAAATAACCTTGACTTGTGTAGAAACTTACAGCTCAGCATCTTTTTTTTTTCTATCACAGCCACTTGGTTTACAGTTATACTTAACAAAAAAGAAGGGCTTTCTTCCTACTCTTTTCTTTTCAAGTATGTTCAATACTTTATGGGTCTGTGTATTTCTAGACAATAGCCAACTTTGTTAGTGAATGTTGCAAAGAGCTACAGCATGTTGCTACCTTGTGTCGTATTTTGTTCCTACATTTAGAGAAAACCAAAAATCAGAGGACTAAAAAGCAATATGCTTACCTGTGTGATGTCCTTCCCCCACTTGATGCTGTGGAACTGCCCCTCTTCTCTCCATGATGTTGAAAGCTATTAAGTCTCCTGTATGAAATTTGCTTTACTTACTGTTTAGGGGACTGTTTTAAGCTGAAGATCAACAATGTCAATGTACTCTTGTACTGAAGATAAACTTTTTCTTTAAAATTAGTTATCAGAATAAAGTAAGTGTTTGCTTCCTTCAATCATGTAGAATTTCAGGCTTCTCTTAGGCTTTTTCCAAAACCATAGGATTCATGTGAGTACATTATTACACATGTTCTGCATTTCTACCTTAATGAGAGAAAAAGTTAGAAACTATAGCTTTTATTGCTTAAATTTAGTTAAGTTGTTACTACTGAAGATATAGGAGGCTTCAGAAGCATCCTAGTGTGGGACTTGCATTTCATTTAGATGTATAATACATCCTCCAAGTAAGGAATCAATTAAAACAGTTGTGATAAATTAATGCAGTGGTCTTTTGTCCATTAAGAATGAGAAACATCCATTGTAGAGGGTTTCCTCCCTAATCTATATGCAGTTCATCTTTAAAAATGTAATTATATATCTCTGATACTCTTTGAAGGCAGCTGACTAGACACTAGAGGATTTAGTATCTCCATTCTAGTCTCAAGGACTTCTGGAGCAGAGCACACCAGAGTAACTTTACTTCATCAGCCAAGCAGCAGCTGAAGTGAGTGTTAGAAGCAGTTTGTTTACAATGTTAGACTGGGCAAATTTGCTAATAAAATAGTGTTATGTGTGGAGGAATGGCATTGGTTTTTATCAAAAGGCATCACAAGTTTTGCAAGAACTTTGAGCCTGGGCCTATTTAACATATCTAATATTTTTAATATTCTGATGTTGGATCCTCTGCTTTGTAGTTCCTTGATTCAAGGAATGTAACTTGCTATTTGTAAAGTAACAGAATACTAGTAACAGAACATGTAGCTTGGTCATGTAAGTACATATAAAATTCCCATAACTATTCCAGTTTGATAGGTGTACTGTAGGTTCTTAAAGTGTGTTTATTCTGCTGCAGTTGTGAAGGGTTGTTCTTTGTGAGCATTGTAATGACTTACCAACTCAGACCTGATGTACCTTTTCAATTTGTGCATGAAACAGGTGGTGGGCTCTCACAATCATGCCACTTTCCACATTGATATTAGTCCTTTCTCAGCTGTTACTCATTTCTTCCTATTTTTTGTGTTGAAGTGGCTTTCTTTTTGACTTCTCCACTGGGTCACTAATACTCTTTATTTTTTCTCCTGTTGGCTGACTGTGCCATTCCTCTGTTTCCTTGGAACCTTGGGAAGGAGCTTAGTTTCGATTCAGGAGGGTTATGGAGTCCTGGAGCAGGTCTGCAGGTAGCTATCCCACCCATCAGCTTCCTCTTCGCACTACCCAGTGAACTGAGAAAAGGACAGGCAGAAAGCTTTTCTGCCTTGCTATTTCTGTCACTCTAAAGCTGATTTATGGCTATTTGGAGCTACAGTTATTGACCACCCAAAGTAAAAGCCTACACTTGACAGAACCCAGTTTTAACAGATTGGTTAGTAGGGCAGCTCTGTATCAGTAATTCTACTATTAACAAAGTTTTGGAAAGGTGTTATTTTTGAGATTGTTATGAAGGAATGAGCTGCTGTTTAATTGAGAGCTGTGCTCTCTAGAGGATGTGTTCGTTAATGCAATTATGTGTGGGACTAAGTCGAGAATTGGTAATGACATGAAATGCCTTCCAAAGAACGCTGTCACCTGAGATTAATATTAAAAGTCTGAATACATGAGTGCATTGCAGTATTCTTTTGATGGTCACTGTCACATGTGAATGCCAATAAAATGTCTGAAGTGCCACTTCTCTTTTACAGATTTGGATTTTAAACATCATCTGCTGTTTACTGTAAGAATGACATTGCTTAAGCTATTGTTATTATGTCTAGACAAGTTTTTACTTGTTTCCATGTCAGATTTTTCTTTTAAAATGCTTGACACGTGAAGGAATAGTACATCTACTTTTTTTGGCTGATGTGTCCTTTGAAAAAAAGATCTTGGCTAAAGGCACTTAAAAGCACGTAGGAGGAAAAGGGCAGGGTACACTGAGCCTGTGTTTGGTATCTGGGAAAACTGCCTAAAAACAGCTGTTTTGTGCTTTTTCTTGCTCAAGAACATTGAAAACAAACCGAGTGTAGGATCAGAGGATAGGCAGTGAAGAACTGCATTGTGCTTACGCTGGTCAACAACAGTGCCACTTGAAGCTGTTGGTCTTAGGTCAAAGTTTTTATTTCTGAGAAAGTGCAACCATACTTATGAGGTTGTTTATGGAAGTAAGGTGTTTATGGAAGTAAGCTATTTATAAATGAAACAGTGCAAAGCATTTCTGATGGGCAGGGCAGTTGTGCTTTGGATCCTGTTAATCTAAGTGGCAAGATTCGCAATATTAAGTAGAGCCAGAATGACAAACAAATCCTGATTGTTTGTAGTGGTAATGTTAAAGCATGCAGCAAAAAAACCATTAAGATCTTACTCAGATTTTTTTTTTTTATGAGTGAGAACAACTCCATTGGCTGAAAGCAAACAATATACTAGGTAAATAAGCGCTGTTTATCTTGACAGGCTAAAACACATTAATTGTTCAAAGTGCAAACTAAAACCTGGATTCATTAAAATATAAATTACTGACAAGATTGTGTGGGCTTGCTGCTGCCTTCTTGAGCACTGTTGCTCTATTCAAATCATATATGCATTATAGGTTTATAAGAATGCAGTAAATTGCTTTGCACAATGAAAGAGCTTGGTTAAAGGCTTTATAGCAAGGAACTCCTTGCTGACACTTTTCAGCAGTCCTCTTGCACACAGCTCTACACTACATAGCTGTATTACAGCCTTTTCAGCAGGACCACATACTACAGAAATCTCATAGTAGGAGCAGAACGTGTGGGAGTTGTGCTGTGGTTTTGGAAGATAGAAACAGGAGGGGAGCTTAGTGTAATGCAGGCACAGTAAACTCGATCTTCACTTGCGTGAGTTTCCCCTTTTATCTCTGGCAGATTCACATTTGCCTTGTGGTCATGCAGACTGGATACACTGTGTTCGACTAGGTATAGACGTTTCTAATATTTCTCTCTTTAAAAACCCCTAACAACCTAAACATTTAATAACTGATACTTTTATAATATCAGAGCTATGAAAACCTTGCTTTGTTATCCCTCCAATGGGAAATTAGACTGTGTGATGTGCTGCCAGATCTTACTTTTTCAGGAAACAGTAGTGTGAGTAGTCTTGTCCAATTGTGCTTTGGCATTTCCATTGATGAGTGAATGTGGTGCACCACATGCAAGTATTGTCCAGACCACTTGGGTATATATGAAAGCAAACAAGTTGAGCTGCTACTAATGAGCTCCCTGGAGATGTGTTGGGTAAACAAGGTGTTGGGCACTGTCTGTGTTGGAGGTTCTTTTTGCTAGTCATTTCTATAGCGTAAACATTTGTAGGTTTAACTCCTGATGCAACTGATGCAGTAGGACTAGGACTAATGAGGTGTTTGAGGTTAAGGGATGTTGCAAGGTGCTTTCTCAGTTTCAAATGCTGCAGCTCCCAGTCAGTGTCTCTGCATCAGTGTAATTAGGAAGGCAGCCACGGGATGGTAATGCTGTTTTGGAAAGGGTGACTCCTGTAATGCTGATGTACTGTGATGCTGTTAAAAGTGGCTGTGCCAGTGCAAAGCTTTGTCACCACAAGATCATGTCCCTATGTAACTGTGCCTCCCAGTGAAAGTCAGCACTCTTCTAGTTTTTCCTGGGAAATTCCAGAAGACTGGAGACATTGTTGGCTCTGGGAAATCCAGATGAAAACTTTTGAGACTTGTAAAATTACTGGTGCGTTATACAGACTTAAGATTTCTCTAATAGGAAATGGAAGGAACAACTTACCCGGGAGCTGATGTTGCTTGCTAGGTGTGCGTTTGGGGAAAGGTGGAGGTATGTTACATACCTGCTGGTAAGCCGCCTTACAGTCGAGCCTTACGTGAGGAGTAGCATGGCCCTGAGTGGTGTGGGTGGTACTGTGGGGAGCCGTCGAACCGATCTGTGACTAAAGCACTAACAGTGCCACCTTCTGCCGGCGGCGGTTGCGGGACGGGTTGTGCCGCCCTGTGCTCCAGGTCAGGCCTGGGCACCACAGCGCGGCTCTGCTTGGTCGTAGTTAAATAGGCTTTTGGAACTGGCTTGTGTCCTGCGTGGAACAGGCAGCGGTTTACCTGTGTGTCTTCACGTTGTCAAGCTGTTGATGTTGAGGTCGATGAGAAACTTCTCTGGGGATGCAGTAGCTGCATTGTGAAAAATACTAGGAAAGTAGTGCAAATAGAGATGGAAAGTTTACTGGTTTTACTCTAATCTTAAAATAGAATATCAGAAGAGAGTATTGTTTGTGGGAAATATTATTCCAGATTCAATTTTACATATTCTTGCAGAGAGAGCCTGAGTATTGTTTTCTGTATTAAATAATGCACTTAAAAAAAAAGCTGGTAACTTTCTGTCAGCTAAGGCTCTGGAAAGAAAGGAGAGTGGAAAAAAGCCAACTGATGTGTAGTGAGTAAAAACCTCTATCGATCTATTATCCTTAGGTGCAGGTAAACATTACAGGAGATGGAGTTCAGTTGATCGATATGTTGTTTCTTTAAACACTTTAGTTTAATTCAATCAATGCCATTACGTACAGGGCATGCTGTAGGTGTCTGTAGTTGTTAGAGCCGCTGCTTTAAGCCCGTGGGTCTCTGCTTTTCCAGTTAATGTAAAGCTGTTAAATATCTAAGGAGGACAAATAAAAATAGACCTGTGACCTAGAACACTTTGTAGTCTCTTTGAATTAAGTGCATTATTGTTCGTGTAATGATCTTGAACCAAAATAAGTATGAGGTTGATTTTGGCTGCAAAATGTTAATCATTAAAGCTCAGGTCTAAAATTAGAGCAACTCGTCTTAAAAATTTACCGGAAGGTAGAGAGCAAGAGAGTCATGTTTTGTGTTTTAGCTTTGCTCCTTTAATTGTAAATTCAAGTGCAAGTTGCATGAAACTGGAGACTGGCCAAAACTGAGCAGTGTGTAGTCACAGGGGTACGGCAGCAGATCCTCTGGATGCAGATGGCATGAAACACTTGGCCTTCTGCTGTATTTACGCAAAAGTTCGTTCTTGGAAAACGGCTTCAGCGTTGTTTTTCATCTGAAAAGTTAGTATCTGTGTAATATTTTAAATATCTGACATGTTGTGGTGAGTAAACCAGTGAAATAAGTGTTCAGTCTGGACCTCGGCAGGTTTCTGTGATTGCTGCCCTTGACTGGAAGGGGGGAATTGTAAACTTGGTTTTAATTAGGAATTTCTGTGGCCGGCCTGGGCAGTGTGCTGGTAACCTTCAGCGCGGGGGCGGGAGGGATCGCTGGGAACGCTGGTGCGTCTGGCTCTGAACGGACGCTGGAGGGCGTTAGGTGTAACTTGCGGTAGAACTCGCCAGGACTTACCATCAATAATTTTTAATTTAAAAAGGAAAAAAAAAAAGTCAGGAGTTTTAGCGGTACTCGCCCTCTGCCCAGCGCCGCCGGTGCGCATGCGCGAGCGGGCGCCCTGCGGGGCTGTCCGTCCCGCCGCGCGGAGGCTCCTATTGGTTGTGGCGCGCCGGAGGGCGTGTCCGCGGCGTGCTTGCCTGGCTGCGCTCTGCGCGCGTCCGCAGTCGGCCGCCTCCGTGAAGCGAGCGGCGTCCGCTCCGCTCCCCCCTCCGCTCCCCCCGGCTCGGCTCCCCCCAGCTCGGCTCCCCGCGGCGGAGCCTTCGCGGCCGGCTGTGTTAGCGACACCGCGCGACAGCGGCTCTCGGCCTTGCTCACCCAGGCCCCAGCGTGCGGGGGCACTGACGGCCCGGCGCTCTCTTGTGTTTGTTTTAACAGACTTTTGAATCGAATAAACACCTTCAGGACTCGGAGGCTTCTGGCTCTAAACTGCCTACACTACTGTCGCCGCCCTCTGTCTAATGTGCTACAAGGATGAGCCCAGCATTTGGAGCTATGGAAGTGGAGCACTATTCCAAGGGAGTCCTGCTCGAGCCTTTTGTCCACCAGGTTGGAGGACACTCCTGTGTCCTCCGGTTTAATGACAAGACCATTTGTAAACCCCTTATTCAGAGGGAACACCAGTTCTATGAGACTCTCCCAACAGAAATGCGTAAATTCACTCCGCAATATGAGGGTAAGTTGCCAAACCTTAGGATGGGGTTGGGCTTTTTCCTTCTGTAAATACAAGTGTGCTGTGCTCTCTGTTATCTCTGAAATCTCTTCTGTGTGGAAGAGATTTTAGGGTTTTCTTTTCATGTATTTTGATGTTGTCTGAGGCAGGCTGTGGAGATGCAGGGTGGAAATGCTTGCCAAGTTGGTGTTTGGGCTGACTAACAGCATTAGAGTAGAGCAGCTCTGCTGGTGATAGCCCATGTATCTCCCTTAGGCACGGTAAGTAGCTAAGAGCGTATGAATGTTTTCAGTAATTCTCTGCTGCTTTTTTTTTTTTTTGGATTTCTACTTTTTTTGCCATTTGTTTAATGTTTGTTTACAGGGATTTGTTAAGATTGGTTGACAGTGTTTTGTGTAAGCTTAGTTGTGGTTGCTCTTGTTGTTGGATTTCTCTCTGACTCTCTCATTTTGATCACAATAAATACATGCCAGTAAGGTGTCTTGTTGAATATTTCCAGTGTTGTTTTTGCCATTAAGGAAATGAAAATTCATGGCATTTAGGTAGGCAAGGATCAAGTAACCGTGATGAGGCTGAGTCAGATGTTATGTAGGAGTGGAAATTCCAGTTCTCCTAAAAATTGCACTAGTTAACAGAAACACTTTTTCTCTTCACTATTCCATCCAACTGCTGACTGGTGATTAATAAATAATATGTCTGAAGCACTTTTTAAAATGGAGTTGCTTTTTTAAAGCACATTGATTTTAACGACCATAAGGGTGATGAAGTTTTGCATATTGTTTGTGAAACTGGCAGAAGACTTCAGAGGAGATGGTTCAAAAGTTAATACTCCCTGCACCCTTACAGAGACTTTTTGACACATCTAACTGCAAGTTCTGTTGGACTGGAAGAAAATGTCATCTTTGAATGATACTACTCACAATGTAATAGAACAATTGTACTAGTGTATGTGGCTTTTTGGGGAGTGTGGGGAGGGATTTAGGGGTAAGGGGCCTCACTTGGTCCATCTCTGTTATTTTTTTCCAGGATAAATCCAAAGGTCACTTGCTAGCCGGCTCCCCCCTTTTTTCCTGTTGTCCTTTCCTTTGTGGCAGCAGGACTGTCAGGCAGAGCTGCTTTGCTCCCTGCCCCAGCAGGTCTCGGAGCCGCCTGCCCAGCTCAGAAGTGCTAATCTCTCGACGAGACCTCTCCCCTCTGGCCTAGTGATGAGCTGCAAGAACTGTGCAGACTGATTGATTTGAGAATAAAGAGAGAGGACTGAAAATAAAAATTAAATTATGACTTCTTCATTAAACACTGAAACTTGCTAATGTAGCATTGAGTGCTCCACTAAGACTCTTAAATGCAGTGCTCTAAAGATTCTTGAGGGGAGGATGAGAAAAAAAAATGCTTTCAAGGTTCACCATGTTTCTGTACCACAAACAGATTTGTTTTGTATTGCATTTTTGTTATTTCACAAGATTGCTGCATAACCAATATCAATAAAATATATTCCAGAAAGGAGAAGAAAATGTATAATTAAACGTGGTGATTCTAAGTGGAAGCTTTTGGACTAGTTTCTGTTGTAATGTGACATTTTCCTTGTTTTGCTCTACTGGCAAATCTTTCCTTTCCCCTGGGGATCTATTAACCAAGTCTTGTTTGGATAAGTGCTTTTTGCTTTGCTGTCATGCAAAACTTAAAGCTTTTGGTGTGAGGGGTTTTTTTGTGCAGGTCACTTTTCACTGCAAGATGTTAACAAATGTTTTACATCTCACTTAGGGTCAGACCAGTCAGGTTTTTTAAAATTAATAAAAACCTTTATTAATTGAAATTGTCTCCTGTTATTATTTGATTCTTACTTGACTGCATCAGAGAGAGAAAAAAAACTTTTGTATTGTTGTTTTGTCAATATGATAAATTGTCTTTTGTGAGGTGTCATTTTTGTCTAGGTCTTTTGATATTTGTTAGGTTGGCAGATGAGGTTTGGCCTGTGGCAAGATAGAAACTAAGGACCAGGGTAAGAGAAAAAAACAAAAGTTGCTATATTCTTAGTGTAAAATCATGCATTCTAAAAGGCTTGCTTGTCACTTCAGCAATTCATAACTGTCTGCATCCTCTCTCTCTCTTTAGGTGTGGTGTCGGTGAGCTTTGAAGAGGATGAAGATGGAAACTTATGTCTAATAGCATATCCATTAAATGGGGACCACGATAACCTAGAAAACTTAGATAATTCTGACTGTGAACCCAAAAGTAAGCTGTTGCGATGGACTAACAAAAAGACAATGTTGTTAGAAAATGAGAAGATATCTAAGGAATGGGTCCGACAGCACAGGAAAGAGGAAAAAATGAAAAGGTAAGTTTAATAGGAGGAACTGGAATGTGGAGTGTTGATGCATAACATTTTTTACTGCCAGATTAGGATCTGGTCTCCAGAATTCCAGAGAATTCTCTAGAACTCAACTTTCATTTTCTTTTCTTCTCTTGTTTCTTTTGTTTTTCCTGACCTCTGCAGTGCAGACAGGTTCAGTAGTGAAACTAGTATGTCCTCAGCCCAGTAACATGTTAAGTGGGTGTTTTTTTTTCCCTCTCTGGTCAATTGAAAAATGTTTCCCAATGTTATTTTTGAAGGCTCTGAAAAAAAACCCCAAAACAACCCAACCAAAACCAACCTAAACCCCACCTGCAAAAGCACAATAGTTGAAAAAAACCCCAGAACCAAAACAAACCCAAAAAATTATTTCAGTGTTTCTATGTATGGCATACTTATATAGGAATCCTGCTTTATCCTTTTTAGTGACATTTTTCCCCTCATTCATTTGTTAATTGTGCCCACTGTAAACTGTGAGCTGTGATGTATTGTGCTAAAAACAGTGACCTTAGCAAAGGATAAATCTTAAAGCATATTGCTGCTTCTTGCATTACTTCTGTGAAAGTAATTCACACAGGCAAAGAATATATAATTATTAAATGTTTTGTGACATACTTGGCTATATGCTAATTTATATTAGTATATGGAAGTAGCTTTTTAAAAGTTGAAATATTACTGATGGGCAACTTGTTCATTTGTACAGAAAGCAAAATAAAGCTTATGCTTGCTGTTAGTGAAGCTCAGCAAAATAATTCGTAAAGTTAAATCCACTGACAACCCCTTTAAAGTGCTTATTTTTCTACTTGGCTTCTAATTTGCTGCTTTGTTCTGTTTACTAGTCACAAATTGGAGGAAGAATTTGAGTGGCTGAAGAAATCTGAAGTCTTGTATTATACTGTAGAGAAAAAAGGAAATGTCAGTTCACAGTTTAAACACCATAATCCGTGGAGCATGAAGTGTCACCAGCAGCAGTTACAGCGGATGAAGGAAAATGCAAAACACCGGAATCAATATAGTATCCTTTCCTGAAAATACCTCATAACAATGGAATGAGTAGGGCTCTGCTTTTTTTATTTCTTGAACGTGCCAGATAAAAGTACATAACAGGCTTAACTGCAATCCAGAGAGACTCTGAAGCCATGATTTATATGGTGACTTTGAAGGGATTGCCAGCACTTTCCAGAATATGGGCTTTTCCGGCATGTCATAAAGTTGTTAGGCTAGGAAATTCACATAACTTAATTCCAGTCTACAAATTGTGGATTAGTTAGTGGACAGGTTTTACAACATAATGTGTTTGGGATTCACCACAAAAAAAAAAAAAAGGTTTACTAAGGAAAGCTTTCAAAGGAGAAGGGTTCTGTCACTTTGTTACTGGTTTTGATATTGGTGATCTTAAAAACTAGGGTAATCTTCGCCTCTTCAGTAACTTTCTAAATATAGAGGATCTTCCACTGCCTGGAGTTGTCTGCTTCTTGTAGTCTCTTTGTAGGGAACCTTTTTGATAAAGAAAAGCCGAATATAAACTGTTGTGTAGGATTGGAGCATGAGAAATGCAAGAAGTGACCAAATCCATGAGAGTGCAGCACACTGCTTTTGGGCTATGGAACTGTAGGCAAACATCATCCACCCTGGGCATTCTGTGGAAAAAATCTTAACTGTATGCAGGCTTGGATGCAACTGATATATCCTGCAAAAATATGAAGATCTGTATACTAAACAAATTCCTCGTGAGAGGAGTTTTGGTGAATGGATTGCTAGAGTATCACTGACTAATAAACTGTTTAAAACAACAGAAAGCATTTCATGCCTGGTATCCTCACCATTTCACTGTAGATGATTATTAAATTACCTAAGTAAAAGTGTGTGATATCTCTGGAACAGTATTACTACAAATGTTCTGAAGAGCTTTTTAACTTCTGTGTTACAGAGATGCTATGAAAATCGTTCACTGGTTTTGAATGGTAACTGAAGCACACAAAGTCTTAACTTCCTGGAAAAAAAAAAAATCCTCTTGCTAGGCAGGAAATACTTCATAATTCCCAAGTCAACCATCAGTTTATATTTCTATATGATGCTGGTTGGGTTTTTTTCCTCTTAATGAGGAAATTCACTTGTCTTGTCTAGAGCCCAGTGAAACTAGAACTAGATATCCACTCTGCTTTATGCCAGGTTTATGTAGCTGCAGTTTTCGTTAGGCTGCTGTATAGCGGGCATGTTTGGGGTATGCTTAAAGTTAAGACTGTAGCACTATAAAATCCGTGATAATGGTTTTAAAACCTGTATTCCTCATGATGAAGCTTGTTCCTTAACTAACCAGAATTCATTTTGCTGGAAAACCTAACCTCTCGGTATGAAGTACCATGTGTGTTGGACCTTAAGATGGGAACCCGACAGCATGGAGATGATGCATCCGAAGAGAAGAAGGCTAATCAGATCCGCAAGTGTCAGCAGAGTACATCAGCTGTTATTGGAGTCCGAGTTTGTGGCATGCAGGTGAGAGGAGAACTAATTATGTGTAGGGCACCAGACTTGCACCCATTTCTGTTATTGGCATTTTTGGCTTACATAGTCGTCCCATGTGCTGCTGCCCTTGAGATGCTGTGCTTCATTTCCTTCAGTATGGGGAACGAGGCTTTTGGCTATCACTGGTTGGCACCATCTGCAGGAGCAACCTGCGGCATGTGTTCTGCATCAGTGAATCACTCTCTGAGCACAAAAACAGTCTCCTGCACAATAACAGCAAAGCAAAACTGTGTAGTAAAAATACTGATTTGATTAAGATTTCAAGATACTGTAGGAAACAGTTGAAAGGAAGGTCTGCCAGTACATGTGTTCTGAATAAAGCATGTGGAAATTTGCCAGAATATTAAGAAGCAATCAGTTCTGTCTTACAGATGCTGAAAAGCTACAAATCTTCCACTGCTTAAAGGAGACTTGTTGCAAAGTGCAGACAAGAAGTGGCTTGGTAAATGTGATAAGACTCATGGTCAAATAAGGAGATAGAGTTGCGTGGACTTTCACCTGAATTTTTTGTTTACTTGTTTCTGTATTCCTGGAGTAACAAATGAGAAACAACTTGTTTGTATTTGAGTCTTTTCCGAAGCCTCTCTCCTCCCATCCAGTAGATTCCAGGAATGCCAGCAGTGTTTGCTAGGACTTGTTCCACAACATGACTATTGGCATGTTCGGTGTTTGGCTCACTCTTTAACTTCGGAGAAAAGCACAAGGCAGAAATGGAAGTGTGGGAGCTGCATTTCTAACCAGAGTGTGCTGGGATTTGAGCAGGGCCTGTTCATTGTTCACCTTCCAGTATAGACCTGTGCTGGAAAACCAGGAGGAACTTTGGAGGCATCTGTAGTCCTTACTTGACCCAGATGTCTAAGCATTATCAAGCTGTGTGGTGTATAGGCTCCTCTCCTATAGGAAGGAATCATCCTGCAGGAGCACCTCTGACTTCTTTAAGTACAGAGGATTATGGGGCACACCTTAGTTTTATATAGGAATGTTTGCTGTCAGTTAGAGCTCAGCATTCTGGGAGTCAACTGGTATGCCAGAGAGCAGAGACAGGTAATGAGCTGGATGAGTGGCTGTGGTACAAGTTGTAGCTTGACTTTTGAGGCAGCAGCTTTCCTAATCTCACTTAAACTCCTCATTATTACATTCCCGGTGGGAAAGCTCAAATCTAAACTGAAGGAATTTTCCATTTCCTCCGTGCTTGTGAGTTCCACAGACACTGCTGGATCTGTTGTTCACAGTTTCTGTAACTGTGCAAAAGCAATTTTAAGAGAGTAGTATGTTGTCTTGTAAAAGCTTTCTGTAGCATGTCTTTTTTTGTTGTTCTTCAAGGTTTTGAGTCAGTATTACTAGCAATTTTAACTATTCCTTTTGTCTTGTGTGTTTGTATATGCAGGTCTACCAGGCAGGCACTGGCCAGCTGATGTTCATGAATAAATACCATGGAAGAAAACTCTCAGTTCAAGGATTTAAAGAAGCACTTTACCAGTTCTTTCATAATGGCAAATACCTGCGCAGGGAACTCTTTGAATCTGTTATTAAAAAACTGACTGAACTCAAGTCTGTCCTAGAGAAACAGGAGTCTTACCGCTTCTATTCAAGCTCCTTGCTGATCATTTATGATGGAAAGGAAAGGCAGGAAGTTTCTGTCGACTCAGACCCAGAGGACTTAGAGGACCTTTCAGAGGAGTCTTCAGATGAGTCAGCAGGAGCATATGCCTACAAACCAACTGCTAGTACTGTGGATGTCCGTATGATAGACTTTGCCCACACAACATGCAAGTACTATGGAGAAGATAGTGTGGTGCATGAGGGCCAAGACACGGGTTATGTTTTTGGACTTCAGAATTTAATAGATATTATTAAAGAAATAAGAGACGAAAGTAGTGAATAAACAGTGTGAATGCATATCAGTAGAAGGCACTATTGTGACTCTTTGTATTCCAAAATTATTGGCCACTTTCTGGTGGTAGGAATCTTTACAGGCTCTGCAGGGATGGTCCTGTCAGAGTCAGACTTGTTCAGAGGGCATTTACTTATATTGGTGCTGGACCTAGCACTGACAAAACTTGGTATCCTTATTTATTTTAACTTTCTTAAACATTCCATATTTGATTACTCAGATACCTCTGTTATCCCTGTGTGTATACGTTCCAATAAAATTCTTTTTGTTCATTGTAAGTGATGCTGCTTTTGTTGCTGGTGACTGAGGAAGAGCTGAAGTTCAGGTTTTTCTGGCGGTGCAGTGCAGAAGCAGTGTATGAACAGCAGCAAGGCTCACCTGCCTCGGGAGTCTGCCAGTGGGACAGCAGTTCTGTGCTGGGCCTCCCGTTAAGAGCAACCAGCGAGTCCAGCAGAGAGCCCCCAGCACCTGCCCTTTGAGGAGAGGCTTGGGTAGGTGGGGGAAAAGACTGACACAGAGGGACCAAACGGCAGAAAGTTGGATGAGATACCTGTAGCGGTCCCTTCCAGCCAGTATGATGTGACTTTCATAAGGGAGCACTTGTCTCTCAGAATCTCCCAACAACCTATTTCCTCTTTCAGGATCTTGTAAACTAGATCTCTTGCTGCGTAACCCATTTGTAGAGAGCTATTGACGTTTTTTAATCTAAGCTGAGCCAAAACATGCGTAAGAAACTCCTACAGGATTAGCTGCAGTGGCAGCAACTAGGGGAGAGCTGCAGAGCCTGAAAAAGTATCCTAAGAGGCTTAAAATCTTACTTGGGACAAAGACAAGAAGGAAGTGTCAGAAGGTGAGAGGACAGTGAATAACTGAAAGATAACAGAGTAACTCTAAACCACAGTTTCTTCTTTCAAAAGGAACATTGCTTTGTCAAACCATTTTTAGATAAATGACTTCAGCTTTTGTGAAGCTTGTAAGTCATCATGATAGGGCAAAAGAAAATCGGGTGTGGAAGTGTTGAGGTAAGTGTGGGGGATGTTGCTTGTTACAGTTGTTCAGGGTAAGGCAGCCAGTTTATGCAGAATTGAAAGTTTGGGGAGGCGGGTGATGGCGGGATCATCTCCCCAGCCCATCATTCGGCTTCCTGAGGAGAGGAGAGGTGGGATGGGACCAGAAAGCTGCAGGTTGCTGGTGGAAGGTCACCCTCTTCAATCCGCTGTAGCCCTGCAGCTTTAGTTGCAGCTTTAGTTTCATATTCCCCAGCTGTTGCTATCAAGTTCTCCTGATCAAAGTCTCTCTGATGGCTGTCCTGTGCTCTTTTGTACTTTTTGAAGAGGTTTTTTACCTTTGCTCTTAGAACATTAGTTTGTGGTTGCTTTTTTTGTTTGTTCCATAGTGTTCAGGCACAAACTGATATCAGTTCTAAACATGTATTTTTACATCTTGCAGTCACCTCACATGGGGGATTTCCCTCTGAGGTGGGTTTTACCATCCTTAACCTGATCATTCTTGCTGCCTCATGAGTCTCCGGTGCTGGGTGCCACTGAAAAGGGCCCCAAGTGCTGCCCCTGAGCTGGCACAGGCACTGGCTGTAAAAAGCCTTGGGGCGAGGATGGGGCTGTTTATTCTTGGCGCTTTCAATTGCAAGATGCTATGTGCAGGGGTCAGGGCCCTTCCTGCCTGCTGGCCCGACATGTGCCGTAGGTGTGAGTGTCAGTGCCCTGCACAGGGAGAGGGGCTGCAGCTCCAAGGTGATGTTTACTTTTCTGTCCTGTTGCTTAGGATGCGATGCCCTCTGCTAATGAGCTAATAACGAGCCTCTTGGCTGGCGCTACCCTACCGTCTTCTGTCACTGGTGCTGCATATGAATAAGCCTGCCTGTGCAGATTCTTCTGATACACGGTTTGACTTTGTAGTCTGAAATTAGCAGGGATAAAGTCCTCTAATGCATTAGTGTTACGTAGGAACTCTGGAGGGAATTCATAAAATCCGATGAGAACAATCGCATTTGTTCTGATGCAAGCTGCCTCCAGAACAAGTCCTCTTTGTTTTGCTGCCTGCAGACAGGGTGCTGGGTACAGGCAGGGAGCTGCCCTCTCAGAAATGCTGCTAGCAGTGTAAGCTTGGGTTTAAACCTGTTCTCAGCTCAGTATGGTGCCAGCAGCCTGGCCTGGAGCACTTTGGGGTGCATCTATAATAATAATAAATCAACAGGTGGAATTGGTGCTGTTGTAGGAAGTCAGGGGGACGTACCTGGCCCCTGTGGGCTCTGGTCTGTGCTACTAAAATCCTTTTGCCAACATTGTCTGAGGATTAACAGAGGCTGTGCCAGCGCTGCAAAGCGACTACAAGGTGGTTGGGAGCTTCCTGGGCCTGTGACAGTGTGATGCGGGGGGCGTGGGGTGGGTGGGCTGGGACAGAGATGACCTTTTTCATTAGTTGCTTGAAAAGCTGCAAGAGGAAAATGTCAGCAGGAAAAACCTCCCTCACCTGCATGCTGATTTAAACTGCAGGTATCCTGGCCCAGACCATGATCTCAAGGGTTAAAGAGGGGGCGACCCAGATGGCAAGTCCCTCAGAATGACATACTGTCTTGCGGAGTTCAAGAGCAGGTTTGTTTTCCTTCCATGCTGTTATGCACAAATCCCTCGGAGCAGTTCCTTGTGTTTGTGGAAAGGCAATTGCGTAACTGCCAGCCTGGGACACGCTGGGGTGGGAGCAGGGCTCCCACGGCCCCTGCCTGTGAACTGCCACGCTGCCTGTCACCCCTGCGCCTGGGCTTCTCAGAGGACAGGACTGAGGCGAGCAGGTTATGGGTCTAGGGAGGGTGCCTGTGGTTGCTGAGGGACCTGGGGGTCGCCTGCCTTTCGGATGCAGCGAAAGATAGAGTGATGGAATAATGGGAAAGCAGCAGCCTGGCTGGGGAAGAGGCTTGAGGGCTTTTCTGTTCCTGTTTTTCCTCCATCGGTGTTGGGCAGCTGCTGTTAGGCGGCACCAGGCTGATCTCGTTGACAGATGCTCTGGAGATGCCGCTGCTGGCCAGGGCTGGCAGCGGGGCAGTGATGAAGCAGCTCGGCCTCTGTGCCCCTGTGAGAGAAAACATCCAGCAAGCTCCAGGGCATCCGTGCCAGGGGTACCCGTGCTTCTGCCTCTGCAGAAAGCACTTTCCCCTCCAGGGACATATTCTGCCCTCACTGTGTGTGCTCTGAGCATGGCTCCCTGCAGCTCTGCTCCTCCCTGGGCAGTAAGCTCCCTGCGGGCACTGGCAGGAGTGCAGGGAAGGGGCAGCTGGGCTGGCTCCCCGATCTGTCCTGGGGAGCACTGAACCCCAGCAGAGGCACCTCCGCAGCAGGACAGGGAGGCAGCCTGCACCCCACCAGGGACACCCTGCTCTGCGGTCACTGCAGCCTCAGCTCCATGGAGGATGATGCTGAGCGCACGTCCCTGTTCCTCTCGGCTCCCCTGTGTCTGGTCTCCTCCCTGGCTTCTTCCTGATGCTCGGAGAGGACCCACCTTTTCCTGCCAGCCCAGCCCCAGCCAGGCCATTGCCCAGGGTGGTTGCAATGTGCCAGGCCTGGCCCTGCTCCAGGGGTTCTTCAGGCCCCTCAGCACCTGCAGCCCTGCTTCCCCACAGCCTCCCCTGCGCAATGCGATGCTGGCCCTGGGCTCGCGAGGAGCTCGTCCTATGTAAATAGGTCACTTCTAGCCCAAAACTGGGGTGGCTGCTGGGAATCGCCACAGGTCAGCTGGCCAGAGATAAAACACATTCCTGCAACCGGCGCCAGCTTCTCCGGTGAATTGTGATCCACTTTGATAGCAAGGCACTGGGGACTGAGGTGGGGGGCTGAGCGGGGATCTGTGGACCTGCCAGGATGTTTTGGTTGGTGGCCTCCCTGGTGTTGGAGCTGAGCAAGGCAGAAGCAAGAAGACAAGGGACAATCCATTACCCCCCTGGAGGAGAGGATGCCTCTGTCTCCATGCTGTCCCCATCCTGTGCTGCCGCCTCTTGAGTAGCTGCTGGACTTCTTCCCCCAAGCTGGGTCTCTGCCAGCAGGAAGGGACACACAAATGGCTTTTATGGAGCAAGAACAAAATACTTCCTCGTGGCCAGGCAGCAGCATCCCTGCAGGGCAGCAGCCCAATGTTGCTGTGACACCTGCCCAGAGGAGAGCGGTGCACCCGGCTCACCCCATGGCCCCTGGGCTGCAAAGAGCTTGGGCCTCAGCAAGGCATAGGGCATGTCCTGCTGCCCCAAGCCTTGCTGGGGACAAGGGGCTCCCAGTGTGTGGGGGCAGAGGGACCCTGTGCCCTCATGGCTCCATGGCACCCACTGCCCTGAGGACAGCAGGTGCTGTGTGTGGCCAAGCAACTGTGCCTTTGTTGTTTCTAATGGTGCTGGGGTCAAGTTTGTGTAACTGGACACTAATAAAACTGCTTTTAAGCCATTTCCATGGTGATGACATAGTGGGGCTGAGGGTGGGCATCCATCCGGCCTTCCACCCATCCATCCCACACATGGGTCCATCCTCGGCACAGGGTGCTGAGGGTCCTGTGCTGCCACTTGGCCAGCTGCAGTGGTGCCCCAGCCTGGAGCCACGCAGGTCAGGGCAGAAGGCACCAGGAGTGGCTTCTGTCCCTGGCTGGGAGCTGCCAGGGACAAAGCTGCCTTCCCTGCATTGTATGGAAATGAGGGTTGGCTAAGGGGCCTCTCACAGCTGCCTCTTGCCCAGCCTTCACTCACAAGCCTGCGACTCAGACGCCTGTGTGACGGCAAAGCAAACTCCAGTGGGTGCCTGGAGCCAGGCTCCACCATGCCAAGCACCCTGCTCCTCTGGTGGAGATCCTCATCCCAGCACCCCTTACCTGCCCACCAGGGCTTCCTGCAGCCACGCATCTGCTCAGGGCTCCTCCTCAGGTGAGGGGTGCAAGCAGGGACACAGTCCCTGCCCCCCCTGCCATGAACAGTGTGGGCAGCAAAGGGTGACAGCGGCAGCCAGCCTCACGCGCTGCAGGCTGGTGTCTGCCACGCCAGGCTGCCAGCTCCGGATGAGGCCACAGGCTCTGTCGTCTTTTCTTTCCTGGGTTTGCACTGTAGCAATGTCTCCACCGGCATCTGCTCTGCACTGGCCCCACAGGGTCATTTTGACCTCTCTTTGAAAGGGAAGCAGGGGAGCTCCTCTGGCCTGCAGGGCCAGGATCTGCTGCACCCCAGGCAACCCTCACCTCGCAGTTCTTCCCCAATGGACACGTGTGCAACAGAGAATGAGCATGAGAGGGGTGATATTGGGCAATGCAGTACTGTCTTGGTTGGAGACATGAGCCTGAGAGCGTGTCTCTTGTTCCGGGCAGCCCTGCAGCAGGAAGGATGGCATGGGCATGGTGCTGCACATCACAGTGCACCCTGTGCTCTTGCTACCAAGCACCTTGTCCCAGGTCCCCCCCGCCTCTTCTCTCGCCATGCACCCAGGTTTTACACCACAGGGAAGGTGAGACAAAGAGCCTGGCTGCTGAGCCAATTGCAGAAAAAGCAGTATTCCCCTGAAACAGCTCTTTCTGCAGCAGGGTGTTGCAGCCTGCAGCGCTGTCCCGGCAGGGAAGAGCTGGGAAGGGGCCGTGCCGCAGGCTGAGTGCGTGGGCCAGCAAGGGGCTCATCAGGTCAGGATGCAAGCAGAGAGCTTAATAAAGAACAGGGCACCACTGTGTGAAGCCAAAGAGCTTGTTTTCCTGAAGCAGAGTCTCAGGGTGGGCCAGGCTGTGTGCTGCTCCCCTCGCAACCTGCAGTGCCTCAATCCTTCCTGCAGCATTCCCCTGGTCCCCCCGCCGCCATCCCTCAACTCTCCCGACCTTCTGTCTTCTTCCTTTCCTGGAAGTGCAGCTGTTGGCAGCGACTGGCTGCTCCTTCCTCCCGGCCACGGGAGGGGCCTGGGCCCCCCGCCAGCCCCGCTATGGGCTTTGTGCAGGACGGGTTGCGCAAGGAGGCCCTGTGGACACCCCGTCCCCGCGTGCAGGCAGAGCAGAGTGGGACCCAGAGCCACCCACCACCCCAACGGCTTCGGCTCCTCTGTTCATCAGGCTCCACAGTGAGCAGCCCCTCACTGGTATGTTGGGGCTCAGTGCAGAGCACTATGTCCCTGGCAAGAGGCAGCAGCGGGGTTTGCTCCTGCTTGGCAGAGGGCCCTTCCCTGCTGCTGGCAGGCAGTGCTGGTTTGGGGGCTCCTCCTGTAAGGGAGCAGATGTAGTTGGAGAGGTGAGACCTCCTGTAAGTGATGCGGTGTGAGCACCGTGCAGGCTGGACACAGGGCTGCCCTCCCGGCCACCAGACGCTCCAGCTTTCTCAGGGCCATACACATGACACAGGGCGCAGAGCTGCCCAAACCTGTCCCTGCCTCCTGTGTGTGAGCCTAGCTCCGCATCTCTCTCAGGAGCAGGAACGTGCACCCGTCCTGAGTGTCAGTCACCACGGAGCAGCCGCCCAACTCCCTGCACTGCCCAGCTGCCCCACGCGTCGCAGTCTGGGCTGGCCTGGCCATGGGTGGACAGGCAAGAGCATAGCCCTGTGCCTCACACACCTCACCCTCCTGCTCCACTGCAGAGGTGTCTCTGGTCCATGGCAACCTTGGCAGCTCTCCCACCTGCAAACCTCCTCTTCAAGAGGAAGTGGCCGGCCCAGCTTCCAGCAGAGCTGCAGGAGCTGCTGGCAGCATCCCTGGAGCAGGCGAGGGCACATGGCACTGCTTGCGGAGGGACTGGGGCTGCTCCCACTCTGCCAGTTGTGCCGTGAGATTGCAGGAGCGAGACAGGGCTACCTGTAATGCAGGCAGGGCACTGTCCCCTTCCCAGGTGACCCCGCTCCACTCAGCAGGGTAGCAGGGCCGATGCTGGCAGGGGAGGTCTCGAGGCATCCAGCTGGGGGGGGTGGGGGGGTGGGGGTGGGGGTGTCCCATCTACAGCCTTTTAATGAGGTTTTGCAGGAGGGAGGGCTGCCAGGACATCAGGAAATAGGGGTATGCCAAGGAGACATCCCAATGCCTCCCTGCTCTGCTCATGGACACCCACAGGCCCCACACGATACACTGATGGTGTAGTCCCCAGAGCTGCAGGCCCAGGGTCCTGCAGTACCTCCCACCCTGTATGACTTTTCGCCCAGAGAGCGCTGGCAAGGGTACAATAATATTTGTATACCTAAAAGTAGAACGATTGATCCCGCTGCTGTTTTGCAATGTGTTGACGACCACGCAGTGCAGAATTATATAAGTGTACGTGGAGCTGGCAAATTTGTATTTCAATCATATGAGTGCTGTTGTGCAATGCTTCCCCTCCATGGCCCCAAAGGAAAGAGGGTGTGTGGGGGCTGCCGGTGCTTCAGCAGAGGCTGCCGTGCACGCGCCGAGTCCTTCAAGGGCTTATGGTAATCCTGGTCCCCATGGCTCTAAGGGTAAGGGATGCAAGTGTTACTACCTGAAGTCTCAAGTTCGGCTTTAAAAGTCACCTGCAAATGACGCAGCGGGAGCCTTGCTCGTTGCCCCTCCCTATCCAAGATAAATCACCTGGCGCTTGCAATTCAGAGCTGATTCCTCCGGAGCAGGAATCTGTCCTGGGCTCCCAACGCCCTCAGAGGTTCTTTGCCCCCAGTGCATTGTACCTGAGTGCAGGAGGCTTCGCAGGAGCCCTTGCAGAGGAAATCCAGGCCCCTTCCTGGCTGCTGGCTGGCAGAGCCGGCACGCTGCGCTGAGCAGAGGGAGAGGCTGGGGTCCAGCCGCTGTGAGTGCGGGAGGTGGGTGCCTGCAGCCCCCTCAGCCTCCTTTGCCTGCCGGCATAGCCTGTGCTGCCGACTTCATGGAAATAAAGCGCCATTATCCAGTGCAAACGGCAGCTGGGCTCATGCCAGGGAGTGGCCGGGGCTCACCTGGAGCAGGGACGCGGCTGTGAGCAGACCCCGAGGCAGGACAAACACTGCAGCCAAAACCAGGGCAGGTTGTGGCCCCACGGACAGGGGATGGACAGGCCCCACAGGATCCAGGTAATACCAGGAGTAATTACCCCACAAGTGGGAAGGTTTGCCGTCCCACAGTGCTGCTCCCCGTCTGCTCGCCTCTTGCCCACTGTCATGCCGTGTCCTGCTGGGCATCTGGAAAGGACCATGACCAGGCATGAAGCCCAGACCCCACAAGGTTCCTGAGGGATTTAGCCCCAGTTACATCTCATGGTTCCCATTCAAAGTGCCCCATCACTTTTTCAGCCTGAATGTGCCTACCATGGCGATTCCGGGTAGGCCTGCAGCAGGGGAGCCTAGGAAACTATTCACTCCCAGCCCATCCTCCATCCTCACTGCTGTAACCAGGCTCAGCCACAATTACCTCACCAGTGCTGGGAAAACCAGGGGAACTGGGGGAACTGTGCTGGGAGCAGGCAGGGGGCCATGGCAGCCAGAAGCCGCTTGTTATTGTATAACCGCTGGCTGGATTTGATTGTTGATGGTTTCTGGATGAATTAAACTCCCCTGTTGCTGAGAGCAGGGCCCTGTGGACTGTTCCATCTCTGCATCCCAGCGGGGTGGCAGGGATGGGCAGGATGGGTGAGGGGTGTCTCTGCGGTGGGCTTGGCTGCAGGAATGTCTATGCCATCCCCGCTTGGATGCTGTAACCAGACACCCCTGCCTTGCTGCTATCAGCACCTTCCTGGGCTCAGTGCTGGCTTTTCCAGGTAGAAAATTCCTCTTGTCCCTAGGGCAGCACAGAGAAAGTCCTGCCTGGGGAAGAGGGACAGGGGGCAATGTGCTTGAAGGGCTGCCACCCACCTGCCCAGGGCAGCAGGAGGGGCTTGGACCCCCAGCAAGAGCACCAGGGGCCTGAAGGGAGTAGCTGATGTCTGGGGGGCTCACAGGGGTCTTGGGCTACTTGGGGTGGTGGCCCAAAGGGTTGCTCTCCTGGAATGAGGTGTCAAGACATAGCAATGGACATCCAAGCGCTCCTGGCCTGACGGGCAGTGCACCCGCGTCCCCACGGCCATGTGCCAGGTCACTGTGCCCGCCGTGGGGCAGCGTGTGGGGCCAGGCGCCGCTCTGGCCATGCCCTACTGCCACGCTTCCTTCTCTGGAGGGGGAAGGGGCCGCGGGGAGCAGCGCTTGGCGCCTGGGGCGGGGGCTTGCTGGCACTTGGGGACCTTGGGGAGTTGATGGCACTGGTTGGTGAAATGCGGGACTCCCAGATGAAGGGGTTCACAGCGGGTCCCGGCTGGGCTGGAGGAGTTTGGGGGGGAGTGATGTGCTTGCGTTCGGTCTGGACGTGGTGGTCAGACGGGCCAGTGCAAGGGCGGGCGATGGGTAGGAGGTGGGAGCAGAGACCCCCAGGAGCCGGCAGAAAGCCCGGCGAAGACGCGGTGGAGGAGGAACACCACGACACGGCCAGGCGGCGTCAGTCTTAACGGACCCTGCCGAGGGTCCGTCCCCGGGGGGCCCATCCCAGGGATCTGTCCCGGGGGGTCCATCCCGTGGGGTCCGTCCCGGGGTCCCCCCGGGC
This sequence comes from Athene noctua, assembly GCF_965140245.1. Lineage (NCBI taxonomy): Eukaryota > Metazoa > Chordata > Aves > Strigiformes > Strigidae > Athene > Athene noctua. Next base: position 14,116,126 of record NC_134046.1, on the reverse strand, counting down.
CCGCGCACGGCTCCGCCGCGGCTGCCCCCGAGCACTGCGCGAGCCGCGGGTGCCCCCTGCCGCGCGGCGCCGGGCGGCGCCGGGGCGGGGCCAGGCGCGCGGGGCGGGGCCAGGCGCGCGGGGCGGGGCCAGGCGCGCGGGGCGGGGCCAGGCGCGCGGGGCGCCCGCAGGCGCCGCCAGGGGGCGCTAGGGGGGCGGTGTCGCGGGGGCGTGGCGCCGCGGTGACGCGTGGGGGCGTGGCCGGGCCGGGGGTGGGCCGGGCCGGGCCGGGCCGGGCCGGACCGCGGCGGTCGGAGGTGCCGGTGCCGCCGCCGCCATGTACCGGGCCCTGTACAGCTTCCGCTCGGCAGAGCCCAACTCGCTGCCCTTCGCCGCTGGCGAGACGTTTCTGCTGCTGGAGCGCAGCAACCAGCACTGGTGGCTCGTCACCCGCGCCGGCTCCGGCGAGACGGGCTACGCGCCGGCCTCCTACCTCCAGCGGCTGCAGGTGGGCCGGGCCGGGCGGGCCGCGGGCCTAGGCCCGGCAGGACGCGGGCTGCCGGCGTGGGGGTAGCTGTGCCGGCCGTCCTGTGCACCGGCGGGGCTGGGGGTCCCGGGGCTGGGCGGCTCTGCCCTCCGCCTCCTCGCAGGCGGGGGGCGGGTGGTGTGGGAGCAGCTGGGTGGTGTGGAGCACCCCAGAGCACTGCCTTGGCTGCTCACGGTCGCTTCTCTGGCGCCTCTGGGAGCCGCTGGCCGGGGCTGGGAGAAGTGGGTGTGTGGCTGTGGCCGTGGTTACCCACTGCGGTGGAGTTCAGCGCACAGGCACCTCCGGGTACATCGTACCTCCCGGGAATGAGAACCGGGAGTTTGAAGTGAGGCAGGAGACATCTTCTGTGGGTGTCATCTTTGGAGAACGAGGTCTAGGGAGCACCAGCTTCGCAGGTCAGGGACGAAATGAAAGCTCAGCACATTCATCTGGAGGAGCTGGGCGAGGTACGGGTTCCCTGGGCACCGACTCACAGGCTGTGGGGCAAAAGGGCTGGCTTCATTCCTGATGAACTGGGAGAGGAAGACAGAAAAATACCTACGTGATGCCCTGGGGAGTTGGTGAGGAGGATCCTGCTTCTCCGAAGTGCACATGATTACTAGATAACCCTGAAATTCCCCAACTAGCAGCCCCAGTTGGTATAAGTAAGCAGTGCTTGTGTGGCCATCGCTGTGCTAGCTGTTCAGCCACAGGACTTCCTATTTGCGTGGCACCCCAGCACTGGGAGGGCAGTGAGGGGGGGTGATCATCCACCTTCCGTCAACATGCTGTGACACCAATAGCAGAGCCATACTGTTCTGGGGGCCAGGAAATCCCATGGCAGCTGGGTCCACCCCGGGGATACGGCCCGAGGGGTTCATCCAGTTGGCCCATCCCGGGGATCTGTTACAGACAAGTTGATGATACTGGTAATTACAGAAAGTCTGAGCAGGCTGCTGCAGCCCTAACTGGGGTCAGAGGAGAGAGGGCACCTCCAGCAGCTGCAGGCGTGAGCCCAGTGCCTGCGCCGTTGTCACAGGGAGGAGGAGGTCACTTATGGCTTTACATTGCAGGGGTCTGTTTAGTGGAGGCTTCTGATGGACAACGCAGCTTCTGAAACTAAAACAGGCCTTTCATATAAGGCTAATTCATGGGGCTTTTATACTTCTGGGCCTCAGGGGATAGCTGTGGGAACTGCATGCTGAAAACTCTGCATCAATGAATGGATAACTGCACAAACGCATATGAATGGTACAAGTGGGCCTTTTAATGTCGGGCTGAAAATGGTGACAACCCCCTTTATTTCAGTGTGCTGCTGACGCTCCTTCAGATGCCATTGAATTTCTGATTAGCAGTAATTCAGCCTGTAAGTAAGTGTGGGTGTGCGTTTTGCAGAACACTTCAGTGAGACGAGTGTGTATGTGTTGCCCTAACGCCGGGTCTCTCTGCCAGCTGCTGGGATCAGGAGCCATCCTGCCTGCGAGACTGGGGCTCATCTGCAGCCTGACAGAATGCCCTGTCAGGAGGGGACATCTTGTGATCAATAAGCCCTTAAGCTATTTACAGGAGCTATTTAGTTACAGAGCAAAGACCTTATTAAACTACTAGATTTTAAAACCCCACGGTGGCATTGCTTCAGGCTGCTGCTCATGAGTTTCCTCTCTGCAGTCCTCTGCTTCATTTGTTTGTGTGGCATGATGTCTTCTCGCTGCCGGGGGTGCCTTCTGGAGCAGCCTTCCTGCATCTCTCCGCCTTGCTAATATTAGTTTCAAAATCTTACAGAAAAAGCATTTCTCTGCTGACTTTACATTCATTTCTCAGGTTATATTTTGCCACACCCTTAAGATAGCTTACAGCCTGCCAGGTTGACTCCTGACAGTCTGTTGGTAATGCACTAATGTTTAAGCAGCATTGCTGGTGACTTTGTGAGCACTCTAGTTCAGATGTAGCTTTCCAAGTGCCCTTAGACCTGGTAGCAGGAAACAGAAGATCCTTCCCTGCATCCACTCATATTTTTTTGGCCATTATGTTTCCGGCACCAGAACTTGCCTGATGATGCATGAGGCAGCAGGATCTAATTTGCTGCTCTGCAGTTGCTGTAATGCTCTGTGTCTGTGACTGACTTTCTGCTGTTGCATCCTGCTATCTCTGAAGAGCTGATCTGAAGTCAGAACACCCTTTTGTACATGGAAGAAGTCATCTGCTTGCTGAAAGCTTGCTTGCTTGAGGCTGCTGAATGTCCAGGATGAGAACGCAAACAGTTTGTCACCCAATTTTGATTTAATAAGGGCACTGAGACTAATTAGTGACAGTGATTTGGGAGGCAATTAGTGCTTCCTCAATCACAACAGAGAAAAAACACAGCTAATGATTAGTGTTAGTGTGCTTAGCAGGGAGAGAGGGTGGCCAACAGGAGTCACCATTGTAAAAGTAAGCCTTCGGCTTTGTTAGCAGTGCAGTCAGGTTCCAGGTGAGCAATAGGTTGTACAACAGTCACAGCCAACAGCAGCAAATCTCCTGAAAGCCCCTCGCAGCAGGCTGCTGAGAGGATGCTCATGGGAGAGGCTTGGGCTGCTGTTGCTGCTGCCATCGCTCTTAGGAGCATTAGATTTTTCTGAGCTTCCCTCGATTTTCAGGTTTTTTTGCTCAGCTTTCACAGATACAGGAAATTCATGCCTTGTCTTCTCTAGAGGAAAAAATAATTCCCATTTATTATTTAAAGCTTATTCTTGGCTGATGTCATCTTGTTGCAAATGCGGCAGAATTTTGTACTGAAATCCTTGTGGCTCAGTGTTGCTATTAAAAGATGGTTAGTTGTAGGGGGGAAAAAACCCTCAACAAACCCCTCTTAGAAACATATAATACCTCTAAGAAACAAGTTAGGGCTAAGCCAGGGCACCAGAAGGTGCAGATGATGTGTATTTAATTTAGGTCAATTAGAGGTGCCCAACTTCAGCCGATATTCCTGATTATTTTACTCTTCTGTAGTTCCCTTTTAGCTCTGTTGTGGGTTATTAAGAATAATTTCAAGTTGAGTGCCATTCTGGGGATAGATACTGAAGCCACCAAGCAACACAAGGGAAGGATTGGGCTGTGTGCTGCTGAACGTAGCCGGGTTGCAAGCCACAAGCAGAATGAGCTGCTTGCTGAAATGCTGACCTTGCACATGGCTGGACCCTGGCTCTGCACGCCCATGGCAGAGATGTTGAGCAGCGGTGCTGGCAGGCACGGTGGTAGCAAGCAAAGCCATAGCAAGCTTGGGGGCTGACAGGTGCTGCTGCCAGGAAAAGTGAAAATGTGTACCCGGTGCTGTGCCGGTCAGTAACAGCACGTAGGATAATTGCCTCCAGCTAGTGATGGAGCAAGAGACAAATGCTAATATCTAATGCCAGGCAAATACTGCTGCAGCAAAGCTGTCAGCATGAGTGCCATGGCTTCTGATTGAATGGAAAGGTGCCTGTCAGCGTGAGGTTGGTCTTTGGTCTCCAGATGTGTGCTGATGCTTAAGTGATGTACAAGTGGCAGAAAAATGTGGAGGTTCAGTTGGAGCTTAGGGTGTCTTCTGAAGTCAGTCACTCCAGAAGGCCAGCCTTTCAAAGCTTTATGTGAAGCTGTAAAAGAATCAATTTATAAAGCTTCCTTAGGAGCAGGAGGTTCACTCGGTGTCAGAAAGGGACAAATGCCAAGTCTAGCAAATAATAAGGGTCCTTCCTTTGAGTTAAATAGCCTGTATATTGCTGTCATTATGATGGGACATGTAATTTTGTAACAGGAATCTGGAATTATTCCAGCTTTGGGTGAAGGTTTCAGGCTGTACTGCAGCAGCACAAGGAGCACAAAGCGAGCGGCTGTCCTGAGGATGCCAGACTACAGGTGACACTTGGCCTACCCCAGGAAAGCTGATCTGCTCCCAGTGGGGCAGGGAGCAGGGCAGGGGCTGGCCTTGGTGGTTTGCTCCTGGCAGTGGCACCCATATACAGGAGCAGCAGTCTGCTTCAGCTCTCGTCTTCACCAGGCATCATGACTGGTCTTGCCTTGTCTCTTGTCTGCGCTGACCCAGACTGTATTCCTGGTCAATGGAAGTGTTAATACTACATGCTGAGGAGGGGAATGGCAGCCGTAAAATGCTGAATTGGTAAATGTTGGGTTGCAAAAATAAATGCTAAGTTGCAAGGGGGTGTTTCCTGGTGAAATGGGAATGATTTAGCATGCTGGCTGCTACAAATCAGCTGCTCAGCTGTATTAAGCTCTTAGGAAATAGCTCTGATATTACTATTAACAGCCTTTTCAAAATTACTTGGAATTTATTTGGAATAACTGAAGAATGCTTGCAGTGTGGGTTTAGATTCTCTGCTTAGCTGAGGCCTTCTCCAGTTGGTCACACTTTCATCTTGTACCTCTGGAGGAGTGAGAAGGGGGCTGTCTGGGTGTGAAGGTGTGTATGCTGATGGCCAAGAAACTTTGGACCGTCTGGTGAGAAAATGGACTCAGTCGAGAGTGTAACAAGCATTTTGAGGATGCCTTGGATTGCTATTTGCCATATCTTTTTCTACAAGAATAAACAGGCATGTGATAAAAATAAGAGACTGCTTTGTGCAGCCTAGCAACAACTTAAAATTCTCTTTCAGCATGAGCAAGTACACAGCCGCAGGGTACAGGTAGTTCTGGACGGGCAGGCACAGGAATGGCATTTCACCTCCCAGGCTGCAAAGAGAAAAGGGGTTTCTGTAAAGGAGTGACATTTGAGAGTTCTCTATTTGCAGGAAACCCCTTTGTCCTGGTCCGTGTTGTAGCACTGACGTGGGTTTGAGATTGGGACGCATTGTGCAGAGTGAGGTAGTATAGGAGCTGCCTTTCCTTGCAGACCAGGGTGTGCCAGGGCTCAAACCGTGGGTCTGACAGCTCACGGCTGCAACTTGAGCCTGATCCCACATCCTACGCTCAGCCCCATGGTCCAGCCTTCCCTTGCACTGTCTCTGCTCTTGTCATTCCCACTCTCAGTTCAGTTCACTTGATTGCTGGAAAGTTCTTTGTTTCTAATCTGGTTGTTCTTCTGCCAGGATAGCAAGTACGTTGGTTTGGTGGAGCAGCACATGCCGAGGCCGGTGTCAGTGTAGGACTGACTTCACTGGGGAAGGAGTGAGCTGGGGTAGGTCAGGTACTGCCAAACCTGTCATGCTAGCATGGAGATGATGACAGTTGTGGAGCACTGAGTTGGTTGTACGGTGTCAGTCAAATGTTCAGATGTTCTGATAGCAAGTCACTGGAAACTGAGATTTGGCAATTGTGCTTTGCTGTAAGAGTTTCTGCCTCCATCTAGGCAAAATCCAGCTTTAAACTCGGTGCTCCTGAACCCTGGCAGATTTTCTCTCAATGCTACTGAACAGAAGGTGATGATTGTGCAGACTGTTGTACAGACCATCTCCTGCGCTGGAGCCTGCATCGTTATTTGTCATCTGCAGATTTGACGGAGCTTTCAATGGGCGTGAGAGCTTAATTGCAATACTCGCACAGATCCTGAATAAGCGCTTAGGCTAAAAATAAAGTTTTATTTTGGAGAATAAGCAGCTGGTAGTGCTTTGCCGCTGATGCTGCATTTCTTGACACATGCAAGAAACTGAAAGAGTGAAGCATTTTTCTCTTGGCTGTCACAGTAACAGAGATGCTGTCATGTCAGAGCTGCTAATGCTTTGAGATGTTTTATTCTTGAGACTAAATTACACAAGCAGGCAATTATAACCATTTCTAATTACTGTAGCTAAAGACTTGAAACTTTAGAAGTTCTGCAATCTTTCACAGTTCAGAATTATTAAAGTAGAAACACAGTAATGATTTTTAGCCTCTCTTTTTGCTTGGCTGTAAAGACTTGTTCTTCTCACTTTTACTCTTATTAAAAATGATTAGGTTTTTTGATATCAGATAAAATTTGCCTTTGTGACCTGGATGCCCATGTATGAGTGATGTTGGCAGTCTGGGCTTATCACTCCTGCAGCTGCATAATGGCTGAGCGTGGGTGGAGTGACACGGGTGGACGTGTGGATGGTCCCGGTGGGTTTCCTTTGGGCTGGACTCATTGAGGCTGTTTCAGGGCTGAACAACATGAAGGCTGTCTTGGTCAAAGTAAGCAAGCAGTAGGGAGATGTCTGAGAGCCCACGTCCGCTCCTGAGCGATGTGGCTAGGGCTGTGTTCACCTTGGAGGAAGGGCAAGGCGAGGGAGGGGGCAGACTGGAAAGAAGAAATGTGCCATTTTCCTCGAGGCCTTTGGAGAGGCACTTGCCCAGAGCTGATAGACACAGTCTGGTTTCCAGCCTCCCCGTGGGGTTGCAGTGTCTGCCAGGTCATTTGCACCCCCACTCTCTAGTGCCACTCTTGCTGTGAGCATTTCACTGTGTTGCACAAGTGATCACCTTCTGTTATCTTGCAATTTTACTGATCAAATCTGTGATTTTTTTGGGCTGCCTCCTGTATGGATTTTGAATGTTTTTCATCAGGGGAAAATGGCTAGACTTCCTTCCCTGGTTTACATCTGAAAGATGATCAGCTTCTCATTTCAAAGGGAAGAACTGCCGGTTTTGAACTAGGAGCATCTGTTCAAAATAGCTGGTGAGGTGATGATGCTGGAGGACAGCAAACACAGACACCCTTCTTCTCGCCCCATTTGCAGGAGAAGGTAATTAGGAATGACTGAATTGTTTATATTTATTGAGCAAGGTGCTTCTATGATTAACATATGGGAATCTGGATTCTGTTCAAATCTGCTACCAGCTCACTATGGGACTCCCTGTAAGTGACTTTCTTTGCCAGACCTTGCTCTCCTGCCTGTATGTGAGGATACGGGCAAGAGGCCCCACAGGAAGGTTGTGGCTCAGCTGAATTTCTCATTAATGTTGAAATTTAGTTGTTGCAGCCTTAAGCTGATCAACACTGTTGTCAGCCTGTGGGAAAGTAAGTTGTTGATGACTGCCCAGCAGCGTAGGTATGTCTCTCTAAAATAACAGTGCTAACATCAAGTCAAGCTGGTGGATGTGCTACACAACAGGTCTACTGAAAGGTGTCCCAACTTAAGCCATCACTGCCTTCTGATGCTTCAGAAGATCAATCTTATGCTGCCCTCACCTTGAGCAGGACACCAACAACTCAGCCTCGCTGCTTTTTCTGAGCTGAAGGGAATTGGCAGATGTCTTTGAACACAAAGTTTGACCATCTCTGGGCTTGCCAAGCTGCAGCTTCTCTGTGCTTGTGTTTGTGCACCTTTTTCACATGCTCTTACTCTTGTGTTTCCTTCCAGGATTTCCAGCATCCCATCAGGTGAAGTCTTAGTAAAGAAACAAAAAACAACAACAACAAAAAAAACCCAAACAACATAAAGGAGGGGAGATTTGTATTGAAACCAATAAACGAGAAAGTTCATGGAAATTGATTTTTTTTGTGATTGTTGCTCTGTGTGAAGTACAGAGCAAGCAAGACACTGAAGAGCAGGGAGGAATTCATGTTGCTTGTCCTTGGAGAAAAATCTACTGGTGTTAGTGGTGATGGGAAAACAATGTGAAGAGTCGTCCTCCTTAGAAGAGTAACCTCTGCTCAGAGCAGCCTGTACACTAGGAAAGGCTTTGACAAAAGCAGACTACATCATGGTAACTGGCTGACCTAAGAAGATCTCTTGCAAGATCTGGGGCATGTTAATGCCTGTGGGAAAGGGCAAATCCCATGGTTTAGAATGGGTATTTACATCTGTCAGTGGCTGAAACATGGAAAACAGCTGAACCTGTCTGTTGAGGTCATTGTTAGGAAAGCTCTTGTTCTGGAACAGAAGCAGCCTCCTCTTTTTCTTCCCTTACTTGTATAGCTCAGAGGTACATAAAAACAAAAAGAATTTTTAAGAGTATTCCAGCTTCACTCCCTCACAAAGGATTTGAATTTTGTCATTCCCAGACAGGATTATGTATTCAGCATATGAGCTGTCAGTCTGGGTTCTGGAGAAAGGATAAATTCCAGAAGGGGTTTATAAGGAGGGAAGTACAAGCAGCCTTAGCGTGCAGCTATAGCATTAAATAGTCTGCAGGAAGATTAGACTTCACAGACGCTGACATCCTATGTGGCCAGTGCTATAACCAAAATGTTACAAGCCACAGGTTCTAATAGAGCTCTGTGTGCAGAGATTTTTAAATGACAATGCATGTGCATTGCATTTCTTCCAGAGAGGAAAACCTTAAATTAAGGCTTTCTTCTTGGCCATGATGGTAACAGTTGGCTCAGTTTATTTCACGAGAGGCACATTTGTATGTGGACTTGCAAGGGCTGTGAGAGCTGGAAGTGTTTGCTGTTGAACTGGGAGATCAGCCTTGGTTCACAGGCTCTTGCAGACCTGCCCTGTTTTTTCCACGTCCGATCTCTTTCTAATGGTGTGCTCCTGGTGCTTTGCCAAGGAGGATGGGGCAGAGCTGCCTGTGCCACTTGCTGCCTGCACTGGGCAGTGGTTGGTGATGGGTAGATGTGCTGGGGGCTGCTGCAGTGCCACTGGGGAGAGATGCTGGTCCAGCTGGGCTGGTGATACGCTGCTACTCAGGCTTGGTGTTGCTGCCTTTGCTGAGGCTGTGCGTGCAGACTGCTGTGCTAACAGGTGCTAACTTCTGATGGGGAAGGAGGTCCCATCTCTGCTCACCAGGCTAGCCTGGGAAATGACAAAGCTGTGTCACGAGGTCTGGGAGAAATAATTGAGCTCGATGCTGGGGCTGCTCCTGAGTGCTCCTTGCTAATGGGGTGTAAGAAGCTGTCACAGAGAGAAATGAACACTGGCACTATTGGAGGACCTCAGTTCATGCTTTTTCTGTGAGCTGGCATGTGGAACTGCAAAATGCTTGTTGTATTTGGAGGAAAAATTCTCATTTCAAATTACAGTCTGCTTAGGTCCATTGGAAATTCTTTTTGTGGACCCAGTCTGCCCTCACTCGCCTCTGGTCTTGAGTTGCAGCAGGAATTGTGGTGGGTCCTAGCTGTGTTTCTGGAGGAGCATCACTTTGCTTCCCCAGCCAGTGGCTTGGGAATAAAGTTTTGACCTTTACAGGAGAGATTTGTCAAGCCTAATTTGTCTTCATTTTTATCACATGGCAAAAACTTTGATTTTAAAAAGGGGTTTTGAAGCTTGTCATATGAGAAGTGGAACAGAGGACACGATTCATAACTGCAGCTGCTTCTCTCTGTTCCGTCTCACCTCCTATTGCTTTCTTGCTGTGGGTATGGTGGGCACTATTCTTTGCAAAGATCCATCAATGCTAACAGTTGTCCCAAAGACAAGACCCACCACCTTGCAGTAGGAGAGGAGGGCTAGCTTCATTTCAGCTCTTCTGTGTTCGTGCCCTGCGATGCAGGGCTGTTTGCTTCCTTGCAATGGAACAAAGCACTAATACCTGTTCCCTTTTAGCATAAGGCTTAAGCAAGAAGGGGAAGTAAATTTTGGCAGTGTGGGCTTTTCAGAATGAGGTGGGAAGTTCATGGGTTTGTTTTTTCTGGTTATTTGTTTGCTTGTTGAAATTGTTTAGAAGAAGTTGTCACTCCCTTCCTCCTTGGAAGCTGCTTACTTGTTGATTACTGGTTGTGAAGCCCATGTCCTTCCTCCTGTCTGTCTGGTATAGCTAAAGGAGCAGTGTCACCCAGCTGCGAACGTAGTGAGCCCATTGGTCTGACTCAGACTGCCTTTCATGCTAGTGAGATGTGCTTTTGATTAGGTGCCTACCTTTGCTGTCATGATGAAGGGGTCCCATCTACACTGCTTTGCCCCTCTTTCCTGCTCAGGCTGTGGTGGTGTGCACAAAAGCAGTCTCAGAGATGTTGATTTTTGTGCCTGTGATCTGGAAATGCCACCATAGGCTGATATTTGAGTTTGTTCAGCTGCTCAAGAGGTTTAATTTAAAAAAAAAAAAAAAGCTGTCGGACTAAGCACACTAGATAATTCCAGGCTGCGGATTGTTTCTTACTAAATCACTGGTTCCAAGTTAAGATTAGATCTCTTCTAAGTAACAGCTATTAATTATTTCTTGTTCTTTTCTATCACAAGTGGGGACAGTGCCTTGTAGTATGGAAACCTGAGGGCAGGCCCCAGTTACAAACCTTCTATTATATTGAATAAAAACAAAGGGATGAGGGAGAAGATGAGGCAAGAGCTGCAAAAATAGACACTCACCCACGAGGAGGAGGAGGGAATCACGTGGAAGCCTGGATAATGTCTTAATGAAAAGGTCTTGAATGCCTGTCCATGGGGTTTGTGCCTGGGGTGATACCTCCACAGCTGCTAATGTGGATGAGGTGTTATCTCCCACTTTCCTGCTGCCTGCTCCAGCTCCACTGCCCTCGAGCTCGCTGACTGGGAGGCTGGGCTCAGCTGCTGAGTTGCAGCCTCCTTCTCTGGAGGTGGGAAGGAAGCCTTGATGGACCGCACAGGCGACTTTGACCTGCTCGCACGTGGAAGATGGAAATGGTGGTGGACACGTTTTCCGGGTGAAGGGGTCTCCGTCAGTCGAGTTCAGTGTGGTGTCTGTGCTGCGATGGTTGTACAGAGAACTGTGACAGCTCCTGTAAAAACTACATACCTGCCTAAAGAAATTAAGCTGAAGTTCCTCACCAAGCAGACAAATGCAAACCTCTGTGGCCTCTCAGTCTAATGTGGTGACAGTTTGGGTAAACTCAGTGAATTTGTGATTTTCCAGGCTGCTTGAAGATACCCTTTTTCCCTCTCCTCCTGAGGGAAGGATGTATGTTTGCAGGGGGATGGAGGGGTTAGCATAGTTTGAACATCAAGTGTGCTATGCCCAGGTCATAAATTGCACCCAAGGGGAGCACCAGGTCAGGTCCGGTCCCTTTCCCTCTGTGCCTGGGCTTGGCTGTCCCTGAGGAATATTTCGGGAGAAGCTCAAATATCAGGGAAATTCACGGTTTTCAGCATGTAAAAAGAATAATTGTGTGAAATGCCAGTACCTCAAGTAAGAATGATGATCATAAAAAATCATTACCTATTTAATGCAGAAGCTTAGGGATTTCCTTGAGCCTGGCCAAATCAAAGTGTTTATAGCTGAAGTCTTTTTCCATTTGACATCAAAAAAACGAAGTCCCTTGAAGTGCTGAGTTTTAAGTAATAAAGTTTTTGTCCTCCCCAGAATCACCTTTATTGACTTAAAGTGAAAAATGTGTCCCCTTTAATTTGTTTTTCAAATTGATTTCACATGTCTGTCTTCCATTAGCTTGATGAGAAGAGATAGCAGCAGCACTGAAATAATGGTGCAGTTATTATCAAGGAGCCTGTACAGTATAATTCTTTACATCAGGGATGGAAAGAAACCCATCCAGCATCCAGTTTTGGAAAGCAGCATCTTGTCTGTGGTCTGGGGCTCCTTTAGAAGTATTTTCCAGTGATACGGGCTGGCATGTGAGACTTTTACATCTATGAATGCATGTGAGCTGGCTGTACTCTTAGGCTCTCCTTCAGAAGCTTAAGATCTCAAAAGGGTACTGAGCTCTGGTCACTTTAAAAGCTTTTAAACTCTATTGATGTGCTATTAATTGCTTAACCAAAAAGTTCTCCCAACAAAACCACTGTTGGCAATGTTTGGTCTCATGTGGTTTCTCAGATGTGGAGAACCACCCAAATCTCTCCTAGCTCAGCTGTAGGGAGTTACAAGCAGCAGAGTGATCAGCCTTGACCTGGAGGAGTTTAGAAGGGGGGAAAAATGGGGTGAGAAAGACAGCGTGCACATGGGTTGTGCAACCCACACAGCTTGAGAGTTAGTGTAGCCCTTTGCTTGCTGTCAGGCAGCTTCCGCCTCCTCTGCCCTGTGGTGGCCTTGTGCACTGGAGGGGTCCTGCTCCAGGAAGGCCACCAGATGGGTTGGGTGGAGGTGAGGTGTCTCCTTTCCTGCAGGATTTGTCCCACTGGAATTGGACTGGGAAGATTTTCTGAAACACAGCAATTCATTCTCGCTGATGTCGCTGAGCGAGGTGGATGCTGACATGGGTATGTGTGGCATGTGAAGAGGTGGATAAAAGAAATCAATACTGTAATAAGACAAGTGATCTGGGTGAGTGTTTTGCACATGAGAAGTGAACAGTCCCACAAATGCAGGGTTTTTTGTTTCACTGCCTCAGGAAGTGAGGAAAACAGATTATGGCTGTTCTGCTGCCTGTAGCACAATGTCCTAAGAGGACATTCCCCTCCTGTTCCCATTTCTTCATGTTTTCTGGGGAGCCTGTGCTACTCTAAACTGCAGAAGGAGATGGGATTATAACTTGCAGCTTGAGCAGTGGGCTATTTTTTTTGCTTCAGATAGTGTGGGACACTAATGAATTGCTTTTCTTCCGTGAGTCACGTCTTACTTCCTTATAGGTGAAATGTCAGCAAATCCAGTTGAACCCTTTAATCTTTTTTCAAGGTAGAAAAGCCCACTAAACAAACCCCAGAATTTGTTCTTGAACTCAATCTGGAGATAACAGCAAGTTAGCCTCATTCCTCTGATAAACATAGCTAAACTTGCAATTCTCAAGGTACTTTTGTAGGTCAATGGAAACTGTCAGCCGGTCTCAGTTTTACAGCACAGAAAAACTGTGTGCTGTCCACTCCCACTGTTTGCTGGTGAAAAAGTAACTCGGGGAGCTGCAGGGTTTTTAGTTCACAATTTTCTGGGCGTTTTTTTGGCCTATGCTCTGTCTTTATGATCATGCATATAACAGTTGTAGTTGTGAGACACTGCTATAGATCTCAGTGGTATTTTCATTTATGAGTTTGGCGTGAGTTAGGATTAACTTTATCATTGTCCCAATAAAGCTTGATTACATTGACTTGTTGGATTTGGTGAGTGTCTGGGTGCTGATTGCTCCAGCAGAAACATCTGCTTTACCAGGAATAAATGTGCTTGCAGGAGCAACCCTGAGCTAACAAGCACCTTGGCATGCTTGAGTATTTTGTCTCTGGCCAATTAGCATGATCTACCTCTTGACAGCACAGCTCATGTGGAGTATTTCAGCCCCTCTGATACCCCCTCCCTTGCTGCCCTGCACCTGCACCCTCAACAGTCTTTAAATGGCTTTGCTATAATTAGCTGGCACACCTAACTTCATGTAATTTTTGTGTATAGCACTAGTAAGCCAAAAGCATGAAAAGCATCCCTTGTTCGATAGCACTACTCTGCACATATCACAGTATATAGCTACCAGAATCCATGATACGGGAGTGAAGGAGATGCCTGTTTTCTTTCAGGAGGTGTTCCCTCTTGTCTTAGCTTTACAATGGCCCACCTCAAAACAAATGAGCATTCAAAGGTTATCTTTTACTGGGACCATAGCTGTCATACTTGTTCAAATCCCTTAATGAGTATTTTGTACCTGGGTTAAAGTCATGAAGGCTGCTGGCAGCTGGAAGGAGGCTGTGGGGAGTGGATGTGCTGTTCTACTTAGATAGAAGAGTCGTTTTGGGATTCCCATGTTGGGAAGTACCTGCCCAGCACAGGGGAGCTCTTTCCTCCACACCAGTGGGAACTGGTCTGTACAGCCTGAAAACATTGGGGAGGGGGTAGGTGGGTTTCTTGGGGTTTCCTAGTACTGGTATTTCAGGTACCTGTGCCTGTGACCCAGGAGGGCCTGTGAATCCAAGAGAAATTGCTGGTGTGATCTATATTATGGGAACATTATATAGGAACAAGGGGTTTTTTGGGCACCTGCTTTGGAGAAACTTTGTAAGTGTGCTTGCTCTCTTGGGTCCCTGGCCTGAAACACTGTTAGCAGGAGTAGTCCTCAAGGATCTTGGTCTACCTGATTGCTTGGGAGTTGTGTGAAGGGGTGATGGTAAAAAGGCTGTTGTAAATGATCCCTCTTCCACTTTGGAACAAACTTTGCTCCATGTGAATGTGGAGCTGCTCTCTTTGAGCAGAGGGAGAGCGTAAACCCAGGCTTTCTGGTTGCTGTTACTCTGTAGTTGCTTGGAGCAATTCTGCTCCTGGTTAACAAATACGGAAAAAAAACCCAAACCCTGAGTATGGTGGTTTAGGGGTCATTTTGTTATGGAGTAGGTCACAGATACAATCTGATCATATCACTGTGATAAGCTGCGTTTCAGGAAGGATGCACAAGAAGAAGAGGAATGCTTATTACAGTGGGAAGTGCTGGGTTTTCTGTATGAGTTAATGTGGTTTCTGATCCAGCCCTGCTGGCTTTCTTTTTCTTTTGGGGTGTGCAGGGGCAGCTGCATCCCTTATGGCAGAAGAGGCAGTGTTTGCTCCGCACGCGGAGTCCAGGACACAGGAAAGTTGTTTTCTAGCCAGATTGTTAACTGATTCTGCAGCAAGCAAGCTGCCTTTGATCCTTCTGACTGGAATCATCTTTGTTTGGAGATAACTTTCTGAGGTCTCTCTCAGGTTTGTTCATGGTAATACAAGGCAGGTTTTCATCTTCAGAGTGACAGCTTTGCAGGAAGGAGCATCAGCTGTGCCGGACCTGGCAGCTCTGGTCCCGGTGCTGCTAAAAAGATCCTGGGGACTCGTGTCTGGTTTACAATTTTGTGCAATTTACATCTGTCCAGGAATAAAAATAGGTGATGACTTTCCTGTGTTTGCCCTGTGAGGATGGAGGCTCTTTTCCCTCATTAGTGGCTTTAATAAAGTACATATGGCTGTTCATACAGTGGATACCAGAAAGTGGCAGTTCTTCTCTGCATGGCAGACTTGAATTGTTCATGCCCAAGCCCACAGGTTCTGTGCCTCCTGGGATGGTGACCTGTCCACCCTCCTTACCCTTTCTCCTCTGTACTGGCATTCCTGGGTTGTATGCCTGTGCCTGCTGCCAGGTCTGCTTTCCCATGTTCACTGGGGCCGAGGCGGGAGGTTGATTTTCTTTTCCAGTCTCCCCTTTCCTGTTAAGTCAGTAAGATATGCTTTACAGTTTGTCCACCGTTTTGGGTTTGGGCAACATGGTAATTATGCCCAGAGAACATCATAGCTGCAGTTTGCCACCTTTTGTCTCTTGCTAGAAGGTTGGTCATGGGAGAGGGAGGATTTTGGAAGAAAAGGTAATAAATCATCAATTCCCTTGCAAGATGAATCATGAGTTACCTCTTTCTCAAACAGGTAACTGCATTCTGTTAAATCAGTGCCAGTCTGTGGCATGCAGAAGGAAAGTCCCTTTTGGTTAACACATACATACATGCTATTCTCTTGCATCTGTCTTTGTGCATCGGTTGAATTGCTGACTTTAATCTTTTCCTGCCTAACCCCTGGAGACTTTACTTACTTGATCCTCATGTGCTGGAAACATACTCCAGGTTGGAGGTGAATGGAAAGGAAGAGAGTTCTCCTGAACGTGTCAGAAATGAGAATTTCTTGATCCTGCCTCTCATATAACTGTCACCTTTCCATCATTTTGCTATAATCTCTGCTATGGAAATAGATATTTTGGGAAAACTGAACCTTCTTCCTTGAATGCCAGAAGAGAAGCCAGAACTTGCAGAGTTTCCCAGGCTCATTCAGTCTCTGACCTTGCCCCTTGTCCTGGCAACGCTTGGCAAACCTGATTAACTGTAGAGCGTTTCTGTGGCTGGGTCTTCAGCCCCCATCCACATTTCTGCCAATTCAGTCAAAACAAAGATGGGCTGAGACTAGCACCTTGTAGTCTGCCCAGCACTCGAGGTTAGAAATTAGTTCTGGTTTTGATCATACTTAATATAGGGGCTTTCTTATGCACCTGTGCTAGTTGCATGCGAGTGATCTTGGAGCTGTACTGAATCTCGGTGAGCAAAGGGCAACTGTAGAAGTTTTTTGGGCTACCAAACTGAAGACCGTGCAAAGACTGACACAACCCCTTCTGTTGGGCTTTTTTGGCAACTTTTAATACTAATATGTCAAAACTGCTAGAATAACTGCTAGCGCTTCTCTGCAGCATTTTTCCTTCAGCATTTAGATATCCTGCTTCATAATCCTGAGCTTTCATCAAAGTAGAGGCTATCTGCAGTTTTATTTTCCAGTGTAATATATATTGTGTGTATAATTTATATATACATGCATATAAGTAGAAAGGTATGTTTCCCCTGCACAGATGCAGTGTTGATGATGTCTGATAATGACTTGGCTTGACCATTGTGTGCCAAAAGGATACTAAATAGGTAATCCTAAAGAGGGGGGCAGCTCTATTGTCTGGGTCAGGCTGAGCCAGAGAAGTGTCCCCTGAAGCATAGAGAGCAGTAAGAATTCAGGCAGCAAAGAACGGCAAGATATGTAAGTATGTGTTGACTATTTTAAAAACTTCTATCTCTGCTTTTATCCTCTTAGAGTGTTTTGGCTTAAGAGACATGTTCTGGTTACTGGAGGGTACAGAATTACGAGGGGAAGGAATTAGTGGCCGATTCTGATCATCGCAGCCAGTAAACAGGGTGTGAGCATGGCTGGGGAGACCCAGGATGAAGCATTTCCACCTTGGGAAGTACACATTGCAGTGGTGGGTTCCATGTGTTTCGTTGTTCCTTAGTGTGTCTTTGCCCCCTTCTTTCTGACTCTGAAGCTGCCTGCTCCAGGGTGGGAAATTGGTTGCAGTTTGGTGGCTGTGCATCCCTCTGCTGCCTTCAGGGTTTTGTTTGTTCCAAATGCCTCTCATACATCTCTTTTGCCAGGAACTCTGGCTTTTGCTTCAGCATGATTTGCACAACTTAAGCCCTTTCCCCGGCTATCCTTTCTCTTCATTTCTCATTTGTCCAGGCTGTCTGCTCGAGCGGCTGCTGTCAGCACACAGTGGAAAAACACCAATCTGTTAGAAACCCACTATAGCATATCCGCAGGAATTCCAGATCTGTTTCTGGGCTGTCTCTTTGTCAGAAGAGCTCAGCCATGTCTTTGTTCACTTGCTAGCAAGTCAGAGATGCTGCAGGTTTGTTTGAGCTTTTCTCATCTTATTTGCTCAGCAACCAGGACAGTTGCCCATTGTTTCACTTGTGTTTTTATCATACATTTTTAAGTGCCGCAAGGCACAATATCTTCATGCTGACAAGCACAAGTTAATGCATATCTCTTAGCCAACAGCCTGGGGACTAAAAATTTCTGTTTGGGGCTACAAAAAGGAGAGGAGAAAGGAGCTGAATTATCCACAGCAATGCTAAAATCAAAACTTGGACCATTTGTTTGAGCTGTGTTGTTCAGAAGGGGGAACTCATATCTGGTACATCACTCTGCCACAGACAAAGGCTAGTTGATTTTTGTAAATTGCTGCTGCAATAATTTAAATGTGGAAGGAATACAGGGTGCAGACACTCTGGTGGTGACTGGGGACAAAGGGCATGTGACCTAAGAGGTGGCTCTGATTTGAGTAACAAAGAACCAGCCTGTGCTTGTGTACACCAGTGGACTAAGTATCCTAATTTCAGCAGTGGTCCTTGTCAGTGCAGCTGTATGAAAACAGAGCTGTCACTGGAGACAAAAGTTTGTCTGTCTTTTGTTGTCATGTTGTGAGAGCAGAAGCAATGACGTGAGGGTGAAAATCAGCAGCCCCGCCTGATCACCCCTATGGCTGCAAAAGCAGCCGGCAGGAATGAGGGCACTGGTTCCTGCACATGCAGAAGAGCAAATGCCTTTGATCACTAAAAACTGGGGAGGCAGGAAGAAAAGAATGTCATGTTTTCTTGGATCAGCCCCCTGCGGAGGCAAAGAAAAGCCTGCCATACGTTAATGGGCCACTTTCATAAATGTGGGAGTCTTGCACACGCAGGGTGGCTCAGCCTGTCTGTGCTGATGCAGCTGTCAGCCTGTTTGTCTAGAAAATGCTTTTCTGAAAGGTATGATTATTCTAGACTGTTGAGCAAGTTCTTCTGTGTGAGTGCATTTAAACAACGCCGTTGGTATGTGTGGAAGAACTCAAAACAAAAGGGGAGGGGGGTGACATTTTCCATAGCCCCAGGAGAGCAGGTCGTGCTGCCTGTGCAGCAAGGACACCAACAGTATTTTTTTGAAACGCTTGGGTCTCTCATCAGCCCGTACGTGGGGAAGCAGAGGTGTGCAACATGTCCTGTGCACATGTGCTCTTTTTGGGGCAGTGCAGATGAGAGCAATGTGAGCTGTGGGGGTGAATGCATTCCTGTGCATGGCTGTGCCTCATACTGGCTGTGCTCAGGCACCCACAAGACATCCTGGAAGGAAGGATGGTTCTTAAGCCTGGCCTTGGCCCTGGGAGAGGCATCCTTCCCTGCCTGCTTTGGGCTGGGGGGGTGTGCAGAGCACCCTAGGGCAGTGCTGAGGCGTGACTCTGTCCCTTGTCAGGTGGGGAGCCCCCTCCAGCAGATGGGGGAAATTGGCAGTGGGCTCTAGGGAAACCCTTTGTTTGTTCATGTTATTAGCAAGCAGAGAGGAAGTAATGATTTATTGATGCCTCTGCGATTCTCCTACACTGGGCTATGAAGGAAGAAATTCTGTTTCCTGGCTGATGTTCGTGTCTCTAATTGAGCTGTAACTTGTTCCTGCAGGGCAACTCGCCTGCAGGGTGCTGATGGTGGCCCTGGTTCTCTGATATGGCTCCCCATCAGCAAGTCTAGCTCGTGATCGTCAAGGGTCACTGCTCTGCTCTTCCCCTGCCTCTTGGTGTAGCCAGGCTGGTCGTGACAGGCTGTTTATAGAGCCCAGTGTATCTCTGCTGCAGCGTTTTATTTGATTAAACCAGAAATGCCTGTCAGAGGAGGTGGTGGCCACTCCTTTCTGGGGTGAGATGCCATGTGAATGTGGATTGATACCTCAGCAAAATACCCCTTTATTTTCACGGTATGTTGGGCAGAATGGAGTGTCCTACTGATGCCTCTTGGCCACAGGCCACCCCACGCCGACCAAGGAGACCCCCGTAAGCCTGGGCACGCGTGGCCAGTACTTTCACCACCATCACTGCCCTATCCCTGCTGCTTTCTCTGTGTTTTGGGAGTCGCTGGCATGGCCATGCCACTGGTGAGCTGGTAACTGGTGAAGGATATAGTTAACAGCTAGCGTGCTGCAGTGGTTGCCCGGGGCTCTGCAGCCCCCACCCATGCGGTTACCAGCGCAGCTTCAGTAAATCCAGCTGAATTCCTGGGTTTTACTTAGTATGTCTCCTATGACAGCATGCTGTACAGCGATGCCCTTCTCATGCGCTTCCCTGCTTCCGTGTAAGCCTTAGATTAGCCTGCTATGAGCAGGGTTTCATCTTGGTATCCTGGAGCGTGGGAAGGTCAGGGGCAGGATCACTGAGCAGGGCCCTGCAGGGGCAAGAGCAGACTTTTGAGCACCCATCTCTCCTGCCTGATCTCAAAGGCTCAGCTCTATTACCTTGGTGCCAGTTTGTGACCCCTCTCTTTTGCAGACTGTGAAGCTGTGTGTGGCCAGGATTGCCTGTGAGTGTGTGAGAAGGTGCAGGCATGTGCTGCCTGGCTGTACCACTCGGGATCTCTGCCTGCCCAGTCCCAGCTGCAAGCATCCTTGAGAACAGGTGCTGGATGCAGACAGGAATCCCCTGCCAGCACTGCAGAGTGACTGGTCTCCCTAAGCTGCATGGGTAGAACAGTGAGGCATGTGCATTATCCTGAATTGCTGTGAGCAGGTAATCTCTTGAGTCCTAGGGGGAAGGAGATTTTAGGCAAGACATTGGCAAACCTGACTTTCGCCCCCGTGCAACCCATGCTTCTAGCCGCAACGTGCTTTTATGTCCATCCTCTTCAAACAAAGGAATGCCATTTTGGTTAACCCAAGGAGCATGCTAATTCTTTCTGATCACAGGATTTATCCAGGATACTGATCTCTGGTTTTTAAGTTTATGACTATGGTGCAGGGGATCCTCAATGCTGGGTGTCCTACAAATCCTGAATGTGAGGCGACCCCTGTGCTGAAGATCCTGCCCCCTGACCAGCTCAGTTGAGCAAGGAAAAAGGAGGTGACTTACAAGCAGCATCAACAATGTCATAAAGTGCAAGTGGCAAGTTAATGCTGCTTTTTTTATTCCAGCCCTTGTGACGGGGCCATGTTAATAGAGTGTTGGGGAGCAGAAACAAAGGAAGGAGCACAGCAGCTAAAAGCTGGTTGTCACAGCACTGCTGCATTAGTGTGAAAATGTTGTGTTTTATCAGAAAAGAAGTGCCCTCTTCATAACAAATGGCATCACACAGCATGTAGCAGCTTCAGCCTGTATTCCTGTGGGCTGTGGATGTCAATATGCTCTCTCGAAGAGGGCAGAGAGGCTGAGCCGTTCAGCAGGACTCAGCAGTCTGTACTGCGATCTTCCCTGGAAGATCAGACTGAGAAAGGGTTGAAACACATGCAGTGAAAGCCTGGCAGGCTGGGGAGGGTGAGAGAAGGCAGTGTGAAGGGGTGCATCTCATGGAGGGGATGGTTTTGGAGGGGGGGAGGGAGGGGGGTGAATGTGGAGGGACTACAAGCAGGGGACCAGGGAGTGTGCTAGGGCGGGTGTTTGGAGGCTGTAGCAGGAGCTGTATTGAATTTTGGGGTGGAAGCTCACATGGGAGCAGCATGAGGGATGGCAGGCAGGCTCTGTAGAGGGCAGGGGTCTCCAGTGTTCAGAGCAGCACTGGCATTCCCCTGTGGACATCAGGGCTGGAGACTTCTGCGCTGCTCCCATTTTCCAGAGAAAGCATGCAACTTGCCATAATTTTCTCAGAAAACGAAATGCGTTCTCTGAAATAACTTGTCTTTCCTTCCAGTGCTTCTTTAAATCTGTTCAAATGTGCTTTTCTCCGTTTCTGTAGTTAGATCTGTAGTTAAGAGGTAATGTAATGCTCCATAGGCCATATGGGCCTGCTTGGAAGCTTCATCCCAAGACTGGATTCTGATCTGACACTTTAACAAATTTGGTAGATGTATTTTAACATACCTGGTTTTATTTTTAAGGTTTTCCCCAGCTGCTTTTTTCCCCATCTCTCTCTCTCTTGGGAAAACAAACCAACAAAAAAAAAAAAGCTCCTAAATTTTTCTTTTTCAAAGCTGAGTATTGCAGAGGGGGCCTCTTGTCCCCACCTTGTTTGGAGGCTGTTTTTTTTCCTCGCAGTCTGTGGTAGCTGTTAATTCGCATTTGGTTTAGTAATTAATCAGAATATAAATAATACATAGCATGTTATCAGAAAACTGCATGCCCGTGCTATGGAGGCAGGCACTTTGGGCCCCAATGGGGAGGGCTTTGCCTTCTGCTGCTCTACAGCCCCCTAAGGCCAATTAAGGTGCATCCTTGATGAGATTCCAGCCGTTCCTTGACTGGATAAATGGTTGCTCTGATGCAGGGCAGGGGCAAAGCAAGCAAAGATGAAGGGGGTTTTAATGTTCAAATAGCCGCAATGAGCGCTGGAATCTGAGCACCCCCTCCGCTCCTGCTCCTCCCCTGCGTGCATGGGCTGAGGCTGCCGTGGTGGTACCGGGGTGATGGTGCAGGCACCGGCGGCTGCTTATTGGAGACTGGATCTGTCAGATCCAGGGCAAAGACTTGGGGTAGCATGTCCTTTGCCTTCAGCCTTAGTCCTGTAAAGGTCTTGTCTTCTGAAGATATGTCAACTGTTGATAAACAAAGCCTTGAGTAATGTCCCGAGTGTGGAAACTGGCTTTACCTTCCCATGCCCCTTGGCTACAGCTCTGCCAGCCTCCTGTGTAAGCCCAGGGAATGATGTCTTTGGTATTTCTTGTTTCAAGGCTGGTGTTTATTTCAGCTGCAGTAACTAGTGCTAAACTGGCTGGCAGGAGAAATAAATGTTGCTATGACAGTTTGGGTGGAGATTTGGAAAAGACACTTGAAGTTGCAAAACAAGTATAAAAACCATCAAGAAAAAAGCAAGCAAAAATGCAAATCCAAAGCCAACAGACTCTGAAGGCTACCAGATTTCGACTCTGTCTTTAACATTCACAGCTGTGTATTTGCTCCGTAGCAGGGCAGCAAGAGCAGAAATAATTGAGCTTGGGATAAACTGAGCTCTGCTGTGGGATCTCGAAAGCTCCCTGCAGGAGGCTGAATATTCAGCGCTGTTGCATGCTCCTGAAGCTCTGTCTCTGGTCTTCTTGTAGGGATCATGGGACTTCAGTGCTTAAACAGTGACTTTCTTTTTCAACCATAAATCTCGAATAGGGAGACTGGGTTTGAAGCACAGCTTCAAATATATTTCCTCTGAAGGAAGGAGGGAAAAATGAGAAGGTACTGAGATGGGGTTCTGGCTCTGGGAGCTGTTTGGCCGTTTAACTGGTGTGGTGCCTGCTCTGGGGTTTCCCATACTGTGGTCTCTCCCGCTCTTAGCTCTGGTGCAAAAGAGGCACAGCTGCAGCGGTGTAGTAATGTGTGGAATATTGTGTTTCTCAGGTGCTGGAGCAAGATGTGGTTCTCCAGTCTATCGACCGTGCCATTGAGGCTGTGCACAATGCGGCCATGAAGAATGGGGGAAAGTACAACCTGGAGCAGAGAGATGTTCTCCAGTAAGTACAATGGTCTGGGAGAGCTGGCAGATGGAAGGTGATCGGTGTATGATACTTGTGTCTTTTTCTATTCTTGGGAGACAACCACATCCAGCAAAGTAGTGCTTTGGTCTTGCCCCTCTATCCCTGTGGATGTAAAGAAAAAAAACTCCGCTGCATTGTAGGCTTGGAGGAGAAATCCAAAGCCTTTCCAGATGCATTTTCTCCTCTCTGCCAGCCAGGAATTGTAGAGGTTGTTGGCATGTGACACAAGGCCCTTTATATGTTCTCAAATAATTGCTTGGGAGGAGAATTTTTGTTTTTCTGTGATACCTCACACTCTGTGCTGAGGCACACTGGTTTAATCTCAGTTGAACAGCGATTCTAAAGTGCAGGCAATTTCTGAAGCTTGCAATGCAATATGGGACTCTCCCCCGAGGAAGAGGCGAACTGATGAATAAATCATGGGTTTTTGCAAAACCTCTTCCTTCCTCCCCCAGAAGTGCTTCCTTAGTTGTTAATGAAACTGGAGTTGGTGTTCAGAGTATTGTAACCCATTCTGGTATACATAGCCCAAATGCAATAAATCATTAAAAAATATCATTTAAACGTTGCAGCACAGTCACTCCCTTCCTTTAGCTTTGCTGTTCCTGATGTCATCATTCTGTTTCAGAAAACTGATCCATCACCGGAAGGAGACAGTGTCCCGCAAAGGTCACTCTCCCACCCCTCAGGGGATGGTTATGACACAGTCCTCCAGTGATCACCATCTGGATGTGGCACGGCAGCCCAATGGGGTGTGCCGGACAGGATACGAGCGACATCACAGTCTTCCGAATACTGAGTTCGAGGAGGAGGATGAAGGTCTCTATCAAGTAAGGGTGGCTGGACGCTTTCTAGCTTCTTCCTTCGGTGGCGTGACATCACTTGTCATGTTTAATAAAGTGCCTTTGCAGCTGAAGTCACAAATCAAGTGTTTGTGCTGCTTACCTGGGATTACGGCAGTGTAAATTGATGCTGTCTCTGTGTAAAAGTCTGAAACAGTCCCTCTGCCATTTACACTTGTGATGCTTTTTGGGAATCCTTGAGGGTCCATGGTTTTATGGTGACATGTGAAATCCACTCTATATTGTGTGACTGTCTCCTGACAACTTTCTAAAAGAGTTGCAAGCTCCCTGGAGAATACTTTGAAAACCAGTTCTGATGTGAGCAGCAGAACTCCCTCCGAGTACTCAGCACTGCTTTGTTTCCCCCTTGTTAAATCTGCTCAACAAAATCTTTGGTCCTTAAGCATTTTGTCTGCAGTGTCTGCCTAGTTTTGCTACTCAAAATATTAAAAAACCCCAAAGATCCTGCTTTGAATGTTGCTTGTCATGGTGAATTAAAGGTAAATTGCAGGAAATATTAGTTAGAGCAGATTTTTTTTTAATCTCAGCAGCACGCAGTTCCAAGGTTACTGTGCGGTGCCATCTAGACTTCAGAGTAGCCGCCCAGGACGGATGCGCAGTTGTTGGGAATGAATGATGTGGCCGATTACACTGTATAGGTATAGCTGGATGTTAGGGCTAAAGGCGCCAAGCAAGGATGAGCACAGAGATTTTTTTTCTCCTACAGATGAACATGTGCACTGTAGTTTTTCTTCATGTATCTGCGATAAGTGTTCGGAGGCGGTGTTTATAACGTACTGATACACTGTCACTCCTAGCAGATGAGGTTTGTTTTACACTTGAAGAACTGTGAGTCTGCAGAAATGAAAGGTAGCTCTGGCTCATGCAGAACACAGCAATCCCTACAAACCCCATTTTTCTCCTTAGTATTCATTTTCTTTTCTGGGCAGCCAAACCAGCTCTGGTCTCAAGCCTGTGTGTTATGGGCTAAGTGAATGGAGCACCTTACGGCCCATTCTCCATGCCAGTTCCTCGTCTTTATCTGGTCTGTGGTTTGGTCACTTGCCAAAAAGGAGCAAGACAGATTCCTTGTCTGACAAAGAACTGTTTCTGTCTGGGTGGCAGTGAGGATGCTGTCGAAGGGCTTCCAGCTTAGTCCTGTGCTGAAAGGGCTCCTTGAGTTTTTAACAGCTCAGTTGAGGGATTTCCTGTGTGCTTTGAAAATACAGCAGCATTGCTTTCTTCCACTGGTTATGCAGCTGCCAAAGAGGAGACCTACTGAAATGAAAATTTCTCACTAACTCCAGAGAAGCAGACGTCTTGGGATGTGCTTTTCACTGCTTGGTATTTTCAGGTGCATTCAGTGTTCGCATTTGAAAACTTAAATAAAATTTGAGGTGCAAATTTCCTGTCAGTGGCTCTGTTCTTAGGGCTGAACTGGATGAAGTATTTGGTGATGGCACCTGTGATGAGCCTCTCTTCAGCTCCTCCCTAGTTCACATAAGGTGGGAAGCTGGAACAGTTACCAGCTGCTAAGGGAGGCAGCTGGGCTCTCGGGGTATTTTAGTCATAGTCCGCTGTATTTGTGCATGCTCAGTGGCTTTGTGATGCTCGTTTCCAGAAGCTTTTGCTGCAGACCAGTGTGTCTGGCTTGGCAGAGCTTGCCTAGAGGAGGTGGTGGGCAGGGTTGTTGGTTTGGGTTTTTTTGGTTGGTTGGTTTTGTTTTGTTTACAGGTTTCTAATATAATAGCATTATTCCCAGGAGCTGAAGGAGTGGTGGTGGTCTCTGCCTGCCCAGCTGGAAAGGGGATGGGAGTGTTGTGGTTGAGTCAGGTCTGGTCTCAAGCAGCACAGGGAGCCAAGTCTCTGCTAGCAGTCCCTGCAAAATGGAAAAGGAGATAAAGCACATATGTAAAATCTGTGGATTTGGGGAGGTTCAGAGCCCCTTGTAGAGGCCTGGGGAAAGAGAGTCTTTCAACATGTATGTAGGTGCCTCTCTCTGGACCACTGGTAAGGTCCCTCCTCTTCTCCCCTCTGGACAGGAGGGATCTTAGCTGCAGGGACTCCTCCATGGTCACCTTCCCCGTGGCAGCTGGACAGAGGATGTTTTCTCCCCTTTCCTCACCTTCCATCAGGGGGTTTTGGTGTTGTATATCCTCCTCTTGGCCCCACATGGTGGCTGGGATGTGGGGCAGAGTGAGGAGATGGCCGATTACCCCTCGTAACTCCTGACCATGGGGCAGCTCACAGCTTGGGCAGGCATCAGCACAGAGAAATTCATGTGATGCTTCACGTTCTCATGGCAGCCGCGTGGACTGTGGTGCATGGCTGTCTAATGAGGCTGGCAGGGCTCTGAGCTAACATTAGCTGTACATCTATTAATTTAAGCACTAGTCTGTAATAGCTGTGTTAAATTTGCATGGTAAATTTGGAAGGGCTAATGAAGCCGTGGAAATACTCCAGAATGACCCAACCCTAGCTATCTCCAAATAACGTCATGTGGCTGCTCTAAGCTCTGAGCCTGCCTGTGTGCTAAATCCTGCTGCTTTGGTAATGTGGCCGTGCTAAGCAGCTCCGACTCATGCTGTTAGCTCCGTTGCTTTGCAGAGAGGGCTCTGCTCTTAGCACAGCTGAGCTTTCCAGATTTGGGACCAGCCTTTCAACCACGCAATGTAGAGCCCCCTCCTGATCTGTTTGGCCTCTCTCAGCTGTGCAGTCTCTTTTTGGACTGACACAGATCATTTTTGAAGCTGTATGCAAGTATCATATAGCGTTTTACCCAGAGAACAATGTGGGATGGATTGACAAGAGCAGAAGAGCTCAGGCTGGGAATCTGCAGCAATATCTCGTACTAATCCACTAGCTGAGGCGCTTGTGAAGAGGAGACTTATGTGACATAGTAAAAGGTTGATGGTATTAGGTGTTGGGTGGGATAAAGGAACTGAGAGATCCCATTTTAAAATTCTTTGTAAGTTGTGCAAACTGCTGTGTCTTTGCTTGTCTGGTAGGGTCTAGACATGGGTTGCGAGCACTGTATTGTTAGCTTTTGGCATTGAGTCTTGAATATTTGAGATGGGTCCTGAAGGCGTCTTATTTAGAGGAATGTCTTTGCTCCCATTTCAGAGGAGGTTTCTGCCCTTTTTGGATCCAGTGAAAAAAAAAGTACATTTTTCATTCTCCTTGTTCTGAGCTATTTAAGGTAGAGCCCTCTCAGGAGCCTGTCTCAGTTTTTCATTGTGGGGACTGGCAGTGCTCTGTGCCCTGTGTTACAGGGCTGCTCAGCACTGATAGGTCACAGAAAAACTTCTCTTCCAGGGCTAAACAAACGTGGAAGATTGGTACTGTGTGATGGCCTGGATGTCACTATAGATTTCAGCTGGCTTCAACCTGGGCTACCCGAGACATTCAGGCCATCACCTCTTTTCCCATCCTGCGTTGGCCTGTGCAGTTGCAGGCAGCAATTGCAGTATCCCATTAAAACAGAGGCATGTTTCAGGCAAACAGAATCGCAGAAGTCCTGAGACCCTGAACTGAGTCTCTGGCCCTGAGCTGTTGGGATGTGAGGATTAGAATATTGATGCAATGTGCGCCCACCTAGCTTGGCTGCTGTGTTCAGTGGTGTCCTACTGATCAGAGGTTAACCCTAAGGTTACACCTTACTGGAGTAATTCTGGGTGGGAGCGATGTTGATGATCGTGGTGTTTGAATCTGACAGCAAAAGATGAGTGTAGAAATGTAGGTTTGGGCCTCATATGCTGCTGGCTTGGTATTCCTAGCAGAGGAGACTTACAGGAGAAACCCCAGATGCAGAGAGTTAATGCAACTCCCTGGCAAAAGCTTTTCCCAGCTGATCTTGCTATAGGTAGTGTAGGATTGTACAGAGGGTCTAGCCCTATTTTCTCCCTGCATGGGCAGAAATAGCTCTGAAAGCATGGAAAAGGCATTTACATGTCTCCAGTCCTTGGCTTTGTCTTTCTGCAAGGGTATTTGTAGCTGATGTAATGGATCTCTCCAGAAGAGTGTCTAAATACGCACTCTGTTTGCAGCCTCTGTGGAGCTATTGAGAGTAATGTGGAGTCACGGCGAGTGTGTGGGATTGCATTTAGAATAAAGGAGGAGTAAATGCTTGACAGGTCTACACGATGTGTGTGCTGTGTGCTGCTGAACACAGCAATTAAACAAGGGCTGCTTTGCCTGTCACAGGGAGGGGATGGAGCCGGCTTGAGTCCTGCTTTGTTCTTCTAGGAAGCCGCCTATTAATATCTGTCCTCCTGAGAAAACTTCCCGGAATGATGAGAGAGATGTAAGGACAAATTTACACACGCACACGAGAAAGGTTTCATAACAGAAAATGTCTTTATTGTCAACATCCTTTGATTGCTCTGAAATTTTTTCTTATAGATCCCACCACAGCCCCGGCGTGCTGCTCCTATCACCCCCCCACCTCCAGAGAAACGCAAGAACGCACAGATTGCTGCCTCTGTTAAAAGTAAGGACAAACCACTTTCCAGATCTTGGGCATGAAATGGACACTGGGCAATATAACTGTCATGGTGCCCAAATGATTTTGCTTTGTGCTTAGAAGAGCATCTTTATATATACCCTAGATTTCTATAGGTTTTAT
Source organism: Athene noctua (assembly GCF_965140245.1). Taxonomy (NCBI): domain Eukaryota; kingdom Metazoa; phylum Chordata; class Aves; order Strigiformes; family Strigidae; genus Athene; species Athene noctua. The sequence continues at coordinate 14,087,694 of NC_134046.1, read as the reverse complement.
ATATGAATATGTATATATCCTACATTCCTATAGGTTTCAATGTTAATGATTGTGAGCTGGTGACCAGTGCACCTTCAAGCCCTTTCTGATCTCAGAGAGTCTGGGAAGCCTGATGCTGTGGATGGGTGCCAGATACAGCATCCTCCTGGTCTTCTGGTGCAGGTGGCCCTGGAAAACATGGTGCTCTTCGAGGAGCAAACTGCCTGCTTGCATGGCTGGTCTGGCCAGTGCACAACCTCAGTGACTTAAGATACTTGTGGGTGTCCTCCCACAGACACTATGGCCTTCTCCCAGCAAGGCAGAGGGAGTTTTCCTGGCAGTGCAGACTGTGGTAGTTCACCATGGGGAGCTCACTGGTAGCACTTTCGGGACAGGCTCAAGTCTTGCTTTTGGCTCCCAGTACGTCTGGCACTTTTTTGTATGGTGCTCAGATGGGATTTCAGTAAAACTGGTGGCTGGTGCCTATAAGGAGCAGTAATAATACTAGGGGCACAGCTGCCTACGTGCTGCCTGCAGGCAGAGGAGCAACTAGTCAGGAGCACTTCAGAGCAGGACCTTCTCCATCTTTGGCACATTTGGGCTGGCAGAGGCTGTGGTCATCCTGACAAGCTGCTGTCAGCTTGCCCAAGAGCTCTCCTGTGCTGTGACAGTCACACCATTAGTGACACACAGCCCATCTCAAGCCCACTTGTGTCTCCTTGTGAGGAGCAGGGCAGAGCTGTTGACTTGCAGAGGTGAAACTTGGGTTTGGCACCAGCTTACTTCATGGTACTGAGCCGTTTTTCACTGTGGTAGTGGGAGTTCACAATGGTTAGTTTCCTTCAGCTCATTATCTTTATTTAATGAAGCATGGTGAGAGCTATGATTTGTGAGTGCTCCACTCTGAGGAGAAGGAAGAAAAAAGAGGGGTGCTGAACCCCTGTGGGAGAGAAGGGCCCTGTTTTTCTGCCTAGCTTGTGCTTGCCTTAGGGTGGAGTGGTGGATGGAGTAGTGGAGAACTCCCAGGACCAATGGGGCAGGAAGGGCTGGAGTTCCCTGCAGAGGTGCAGCAAAGACATTTCACATGTCTGTCCCACTGGTCCTTCCTTTGCTGTGGGGGAAACTGCCTTCCCCGAGAGCTGGGCTCCCCATGGGGTGTGCTGCTTCTCTTCCAGCACTGACATCAGCTGCTCTTGTGAAGCTGTAGATGAAGGTAGCCCAGTATTTGCCTGAGTACTGTCTTCATAGTCAGGGAAGGACTTGGATACATTTCTGCCCCCTAGAAACTAATGGATAAGGTTTACCAAAACTATATATTAGACCAGCTTAAAGGAAAGAAAAATCTTATTGTCTCTTTGCCTGTAGTGGATTTTTTTCTTGGAAGATGGGACAGCTGCCACTGCTAGAACTAGTCAAAACTAGAGATAGGGGGAGAAATACAGCAGAGCAGATAATGTGGAGGCTTGTGAAAGCGATGGATGCTAGCAGGGCTGCAGGACTCATGATGGAATGTTGGAGAGTGTTGAAAGGGAGAGACTAGAGGTGTTGTCAGCCAAATGTTTCCTTCACTGTGAGTGCTAACCATGGTGTGCAGTTGGTGAGGTGCATGCAATAGGGAGGTGCCGGCTGGCATGTGAAGCCTTTCGTGTCTTGCAGTTCTCAGGCACCATCATTCAAAAGTGAGGGCTTAGATCCTGAACGCAGGAAAAGGCCCTTGCTAAGCCAGGGGGAAAAGACTTTTCTGTCCCTTAGTTCTGTCCCTCTCTCCCTTCCTTCCCCTGCGTAAAACACTAAGCCCTTTGAAGGGTATTCATCTCAATAGAGTAGTTTTCCCCTTTCTAAAGAGGTGATTGTGTGGGAATGCTCCGGAGAGAACTGGTACAATTTTGCTTTGAGATAAGTGAGGCAGGAAGAGGAGTTAAACTGCTGTGGTGGCATGCACAATGAGCCTTTTAATGGACTGTGCTGTAGCAATTTGGTTTTTTTCTTTTTTCCTTTGATGCTGTTGCTAAGGCATTTTTAATTGTTCCCTTTCAGATGCTGTTGAAATTATCCCTGGGTCAGCTTCTAGTGCCTCCTCTATAAGCACAACATCCCTGGATACCTTGTACACTGCTTCTTCTGTGTCAGAGACCGCTCTCCCGACAGCCACCTCCAGTCCTGCCAACACCCCACCCCCTGTCCCGAGCCGGAGCGTCCACACCACAATAACACGCAATTTGGACGCCGGATCCGTGGCCCACTCCCGCTATGGGACTTCCCCAAAGGATGGGGCCAGCAAATCTCCCCAGACCAAGAGGGTTGCCCCGGCACCACCAGCTGAAGGGGGGTCCCAGAGGTCCAACACTGTGGACGGGGAGAAGACTTCTCAGGTGAAGAAAGCTGCCCCGGCCCCCCCTGCAAGCCTCGATGCCTTCAACTCCCTCTGCCTGGAGGATAAGAAGGCAGCTGAGGTGGAGACAGTGCCACCAGAACCCAGTGGTCTGGTGGCGTCTGTGCCCAAGACAATAGGTGCTGAGCTGATTGAGCTGGTGCGCAGGAACACCCACCTCAGCTACGAGCTGTCCCGCGTGGCCATTGGCGTGGTCATCGGCCACATCCAGACCTCCATCCCAGCAACTAGCAGCATCATGGAGCAGATTCTCATCTCTGTGGTGGAGAGTAAGGTAATGTGCATGGGGCAGGGTCAGGGGCTGCTGCAAACCACTTCCTAGCATTGGGCAGGTGTTTCGACTCAGTGAGCTCTCCTAACGTTTGGAATGAGAAGTGCAGGGAGATCCCAAAGGAAAGGGGAGGGGTGCTCGATATGGGGGTAAATGTCTAGCCAAGGGAACCAGGGGATTAAACCAAGTCCGAGTGCTGGTAGTAGGGTAGTGAAAAACTGGTGAGTTTATTCCCCAAATGAGCTGCAGATATATGACATAACCTTGAGTTTGTTGCTGGGGGTGAGACATGAAACCAGCTGAGAGGGCCCTTCGTGCTGGGAAGCACTGGTATGCTGTGGTAGAGGGGTGGGTGTCTCAGATAAAGCTGCAGTTTGAGGAGAGGGTGATGAGATGGGCAGCAGTGAATTGAACCACATCAGCACATCAGGTGGGAGATGACAGCCTTCCAGGTTCCAGGGGCAGCGCTGGTGACAAAGCAGCGGTGCGAATGGACGCAGCAGGACTTGAGGCATGCTGAAACAGCTCTGATAAGTTGTTGACCACTGGTTGTGAAAGCTCGCAGAGAACCATTGTGGCAGCATAAAATCAGAGACAGAAATTAATAGTGACTTTTTAAAGAGGTATTTTCTGTTATGAACATGACAAATAGAAGCTGAGGAGAATGGAGCCTTCTCAGTAAGTGCTTCTGTATAGAAACCATTTATAAAATAATCCATTGTATAAACTTGTTTTCTTATTTGGTGCCACACATTCTGTACGTAGATTCTGCATGCCTTTGCATACTGTAAATCTGCATGCATTCTTGTCTCTTTTGATGATGGAGCACTCAAAACTTCTATATGTCTGGCCTGGTCTTTCATCAAAGTGATGAAAACTAGTTTTCTGTAGATGGGAACCTCTCTATTCTATTACATAGGCCCCAGCCCTACTTTTTTTAAAGACCATGGAAAAGTAGTTTTTCAGCCACTGGAGGAAAAGCATTATCTTGAGCTTGTTCTAAATAAACCTTATGCCAAAATGACTGTATATTCCTCCTTCCTCTGCTGCAGACATGCAAGGAGGGAACTAAATTTCAGCTCCTGCTTGCTAAATACAACCCTGAGGAGCATGCTTCGTATAAACATCTAAGATTGGAGTTCCATTGCTAATGGCAAGATTATAATGAACTGTTCAGAGGCATTTGAATATGGAAAACTAATGTCATGCAAATTTTAGATCAAATCATAATCTGGTTAACTGTCTGCACTGAATAGAAGGTCCTATAAGCAATCATTAAGTCTGTGGCCATAACCCAACAGTTAATTGCTTCCTTCTTCAATAACAATACCGTGTCAATGTGCGATCTAGATTCAGCAAAAAAATTTAGCTGTTTCAAGCAAATGTTCTGGCTCTGACTTACACGCTAAGAAGTTCAGTTTTCTTTTATTTGCACCTTGGACAAGATTTGAATATAATTTTTGTCTTTAATACCTGTTCTTTGGATACAATAAGCTTAATTCCACCGAAGTTATTCAGGGCCAGGTTTCTGCAGAGGGGATTTGAAAACCTGAACTTCATGGCTATTGCTGTAGACCAGCCTGAAAAAGATGGGAAGAAATTCTGATGGTGGTGCAGGGATAAGTATGGATCGACTTGTAACTGATATGGTATCTGTCATCTAGGACATTCACAAGACTTAAAAATGCCCAGTACTGTATGGAGACAGAGCAGGAAGGTCCTGTCCCATCTCGTAATACCTCATCATACCTATCGTGAGTGGTACCACTTTCAGAAGCGGAGCCTGGGTGGGCTTGCACAGTGCTCAGGTGTAAATGTTGTGGTGTGTGTTTTTCCTGAATGTCCCACGCAGAAGGTACAGCTCCATTGATACATCTGCTGGTCCCAGCTGAAGTTGTTCACCTAGTGTAGAAGACCAGCTCTAACAGTTGAAAGAGCAGTCGATGTAGTTGTGGGGTGGCTATACTGCTGTGGTTTCACTAGCATAGTTTAACAGTACAAATTATAATTGTTGGCTTTGTGGTGTTCATTATACCAAATCATTTCACAATTTCAGGGGTTTCTATGTAGAATTGTTGCTGACTTGTCAGTTCCAAGTCAAGGGCTTTTTTTCTTTAATTTGTAACTTTTGAAATCCCTCTACACCCCAGTCCATGCAAATACGTGATCAATTCCTCTTCTGTGTATTTTTCACGGTTTTTCTTCTACCTCTTAAAACAGAGCAAGAGGTCAGCTTTGATTTAAAGCCTTGGTCTGCTCATGGTATATATCATACCTGCTTCAACCTTTTGTATCACATTCTTTAATTAGTTACATCATTTCTATTCCTATTCCAGTCTTAATTTGAAGCCAGATCAGTGGTTTACTAAATCAATTCCAGAATCCATTACCTTGCTTCTATTCCCAGTGCTTTCTGAAGGTTGAATTGTAGTGGCACTTTGTTCTTATTTACCTTGCTGCTCTTCCAGCATGGAGCCAGCTCAAGCATTCATTTTCAAGAGAACAAAAGAAGCTTCTGCTGGGACAGTATCATGCTCCTGCTTTTAGAGACATGAGGCTACACTGTGGAAACAACAAAGACAAGGAGGGTGCTGAGGTGCTCACACCTTAGGAAAGATGCTCCAGAGGTACCATACTACTTGGGGAAGCCTGACCTGCAGGCACAAACCTTGGCTTCCCCGTTTCAGGCTTTGGCCTGGCCTCGGAAGTGGCCCCTCTTCCTGTCCTTGAGCCGGTTCCTGCTGCGTGGCCTGGTGACTGGGCAAGATGTGCAAAGGGAAATGAAACCTCTTTTCAGAGGCACTGCTGCAGTGACTGTCTAAACTGGAGATGGCTTTCATGGGAACTCATTTGAAATTTGGATGTAACTAAAGATAATATAGATGCTGCCTGGTTTTCAAGCATCTAGAGAATCACTCGGATTAGTATGTATTGGTGATATGTGATTGCCTTCTGTTCTGCTGAATTATCTCCTGTCTGAGAGGAGGGGGTGGTACTGTAGACATCTTGTCTAGGGAGGTTGATTTGAGGATTTATTAAACTGAGTGTGAGGCAAGCAAAATTGCCTAATACACAAGCTAGCTACACCTTGAGAGGGAGTGCTTAGAAATCACTTATCTGCTTTTTATTAAATTAGCATTGCTGTGTTGCACTTGTGACTCAGACCCATTTTGGGTTGCCTTAGATTTAAGCTTGAAAACAGCTGACAGGTGCATAATTCAGTTCAGTCTTGCAGATCAGCCCCTGCTGCTGGGTGGGGTCAGATGGTTCTTGGATGTGTTGGAGATGGAGGAACAAGTTAAGAAGGTGGTGTGGGAGGTGACATATTTCTGAAGGGGGTTTCCCTTGTGCCCTAGTGCTGGGCTTTGACCTGCTCCCAGCTGCCCATCACCAGTGCCTAGTGGCTGCCTGTTGTCCCCAACAAACCTTGACAGACCTCATGGCTAATATGGCCAAGCTCCCTCTCCTTCCCCTGAATCCACATGGGCTGCCTCTTGTGTGCAGTTCCTGTTCATTCATTGAGTCGGCTTTGCTTAAAGGACAATTGCTTTTGACAAGACACAAATGCTACTCTGAGACTCAGCTTTTCCCTGCGGGAGCTTTGTCTCTCTGCTCGCCTGGGACAATGGGAAGGTTGGCAGGGTGAGTGCTTTCAAGGATGAGTCCTTTAACTGGGCTGTTAGGGTGCTTATGCAGGGCTCCTCCTTAGTGTAATACTGTAACAGAATTGAGTCTGGAGGGTGGGAGGAATGCATTAGTGCTTAGGCAAGTCCTTTACTCACTAATTGCTACAGGAGCCTTTATGAAGGTCTGTGCCAGAGTCTTCACATGCAGCCGTCTCAGTTCAGCTGTAGCTGGGCCACACTCATCCAGAGAGCACTGCTGCTGAGCACGTCCACAGCAAATGTGCATTGGGCTGCGGGTGGTCAGGGCACCTGAAAAGCGAAGGATGTGGAAACCTGACCGAAGCATAGCTAACGCGGTGGATGAAAGCAGAGTTCTTCTCTCTCCCCGTGACTCCCCACACATCTGTGTGCAGTGGGCATTGCCTCCCTGCAGAGGGCTGTGTCCCATGGTGTCCGGCCGGGAGCAGACCTGCTGCTGCCGACAGAGTGTGTGAAAGGCCCGCCCTGCAGAGCTTGGCTCAGCTCATGTCAGGCATCTCTCTTGCACCGTGTTTCAGCTGGTTTAGTGACTGCTGAGAAGCCTGGCAGTCTGTGTGTGTTGAGAGCAGCGTTAGCAGCCTGGTTTTTATAGATGGTGCTGTAGTGGAAACGGTTTGCTGTCCAGAGGAGGCGGGAATTCCCAGACCAGACCCTTGAAATGTGTGTGAAAAGCTTCTGTATGGTTGATCCAAGGTAAAACTGGACTCATCTGGAGGAAAACTGCTGGTAGGTGTGTATACCCATGACACTGGTGATCCGCCACGCTTGCTGTCGTGGTGGGGAGGGACATGGGAGGAGGCAAGGAAAAAATAGGAGGAAGAGCTTGGCAGGAGAGCATCCAGGTTTTCATGACAGGTATGACCACCTCTGAACAGTGTAGGTGCAATGAGGTTCCCAAAATGATTTTGGGCTGTTCAGGAGGAACAAAATCTCGGCAGCAGTTTGTTCTGCTGGGATGGGAGGAGGGAACTATTTGAAACAGCAAGATAATGCAAAGCAGCATTGTTAGAAATACTGAAACCACCTCCTGCTTATGAGCTCTCCAGCAGATTTCCTGGAAACAACCATATGACAAAGCTGCAGGTTGAAGTAGCTGCCAAGATTAATAAGCAGAGACCTTGCCCTGGTGGTGGGAGGGCTGAGAATGGTGCTGAGAGTGCACTGAGAAATGCGTGATGTAGTTATACCAGTCGGATTGAAGTGCTTGTTAATGGATTGATCTCATCCAAGTCCATTAGGAGCCATAAGGGCTGCAGATGAAGGGTTGGAGGAAGGAGATTAGTGATAAGAGGCTGAAGAGAGTGATCATTAAAACGAGTACTCATTAAAATGCTTATCCAAAAAGGCATCCCAGCAGTGGACTGAGGTAGGACCAGCCCTGCACTGCTCTGGTGAGGAGGATGTGAGTTGGTACATAAACAGAGAACCTTCTCCCAAGCAGCTGGGACATACGAGGACAGGCAGGTAACACTGCAGTGCTGTAGGTCATCCTAAAAAGAGGAGGAGATGGCAAGACCAAGCAAATCTCTTAACTAACGTATTTGCTTCTATGATAAATCACCATTCAGGGGGAGATTCTCCTTGTGTTTGTGCTCAGCTCCTGAAAGCTGCTGTCCTCTCTCACAGCTGGTTACTTGGTTTTCTGCTAGCCATCCACAGCTTCACAAAATTTTAAGGGCATAGAGAGGCTTGTGTTAAACCAGCATGCTCCTTCCTTCATTACCTGCCTGACAAAAATTATGTAATGAGCAGCGACAACACGAATACTTTTTGTTACATAATTAAAGTACTGAAGTCCTAATTAGTTCGTACCCCAAATACCCCAAAGCAAATTACTAACAATTCTGTCTCTAATAAAGCAGACAAGATGTTACTGTTAAACCCGGAGTGGTTTTCCTAGAAAGATCTGAAGGTTTGAAGATGTGCAGGAAGGTGCTACTCCTACACTTGGCAGTCTCGTGTGACACCAACTTGTGTTGTGGGTGTGCGACTGTGTGTGTAATGCACTGACACAAAACGTGGGCTCGTGTCTCCATACAAAATCTTTCTACTCTGCTTGTAACGTGAAGGTCCTTAAAGGCTTGCTGCCCTCGGCCTCACAGCCAGCCTGTTGGAAGGAGCTGTGCCAGGAAAGGACTAAGTCTTCTTCAGGTTCCCAGAAGACACTGTGCAGTAGCAGGGTGTCCTGACTGGTAGTGGTAAAGGCCTTTTCACCCCGAATGATCGTGACTTGTCACTGCACGCTGCAAGACAGCTTCATCCAAAAATTAAGGACTTGGTCTCAGTGAGTGGGTTTTCCCTGTTGTTTGAATTTCTCAGCTCTGTTCTGTTCCACTTTGCTGATCTCCTGCTGCTTGCTGTCACTGATGCTAAACCCTTATGTATATAATTTAAGTTCTTCTGTAAATTAGTCCTTACACTCTCTTAATGGTGCCAGCTGGGCTCATCACCTATAACCAACCTGGTTCCACATGCTGGTCCCCCCTTCTTGCCCTGCTTTCAGGAAACCGGGTGGTTCATATGATATACCTGGGCCCTAGAGGGTTATCCTAAATTGCACACCACAGCAGCTGTTGGGGCTGGTTAACTGCTGCTGACTACTCCTCTCTCTTGAAGGAGAGGAAAAGTGTGGGCAAGGCAACTGAAGACTAAGGCCTTCATGGCAAGGGTTATGTATGAGGTGGAAGTGGTGGGAATGCAGATGACAGCAGTTTGAGAGGAGTACGTGCAGTAAGATTTGCTGAGTTAGTCTGAATTGTAGCTACAAGCTTCAGAGCTGCTGTGAATGGTGGTTGAGCTCTCATGTTTGGAAGAAAGCAGAAATAGAGCAGCCCAAGATTGATTCCTGTCCTTGCTGCAGAAGATGGCAGACCCAGTGTTGAGCAGTTAGTGTGTAGAGTATCATGCAAGCGTTTGTTCCCGAGTCAGGGATTAAAGGAAGATCTGTCCCTTTCAGGTTGGAGGGAGGAGGCAGTGAAGAGAACTTCTTCTTGGAGGCAGTTCTGCAGTGTGGTGGTTTTGTGTCCTGGGACACATCTGTTTTACTGGGGGTGAGCCTGGAGCTGTGCTCAGCCACTGTCTGGCAGTGGTCCTGGCCCATGCCAGGCTGGTTTGGCTTTCCTCATTCTCAGAATGATTTTTCAGAGTCTACAGTGTCTCCTCTAAAGGGCTTCTGAACACCTGTCCAATGCCTGCATCCAGACGGAAAGCAGTGTTTTTTGTGGGGAGGTAAGAGAGTCCCTTCGGATTCATTAGGGTTGGGTTGCCCCATGCTCTTGGAGCGCTGGACTGCTTTTGTGATAGATGTGGCATCTTTGGTTGTCTGTGGGAAGGGTGAATGAGGGTTTAGCTGACGCTGAACGTAGGATTCTGGCCAAGAATTTGGGGCTTTTAAGTATGTTGAAATGTGCAGAGGGCTGTGGTCATCCGAGCTGGCTTCTTGCCTTAAGTTCCTCTCTTACAGAACATTGGCATTCCCCTTACCGCAGCGTTCCCCCTTCCCTGAGCAGGCAGACCGCTGGTGGTGTTCTGGAAACACCCTCTGGTTTGCTGCGAAGGGGAGAAGTTTGTGGTGTGCATGTGTCCTAGGAGGTTACAATTATGTGTTCTAGGAAGGACTTGGGTACAAATTTCCACAGCCTCGGGAATGTTAGTTGGCATGATCAGCCTTTGGTTTACTAAAAGCAGTAAGAAAGGGCTGTAGCTTTGTTTGAGTGAGGTTTCTTGCGTTCTTCAACATCCCCAGAAGACAGGTAATGCTCCAGCAGGATGGTGGCAGCTTGGATTTAAAGACTTTAAGACAATGCACCAGTTCTGGCACCTATTCAGATTCATTCACTGCATTAGCTGTGCGAGGAAAGGAGGCGGGTAGAGGCCCCAAAAGTATGAGCACTGAAATAACATGTGTCTTAAACTTGCTGTCTTTTTGCTGCCAGCTCTTGACTGAATGAGGTCAGCTGCCAGTCCTGAGACAAAGATTAGAGGAAACAGGCACCCAGACAACAGCTAGCTGTCAGGACCCCACTAACCAGTGGTTTTGCTATTGTGCAGAATCTGAGTGCAGGGCTGCCCTCAGGACAGATCTGCCACGACGAGCAACGGCTGGAGGTGATCTTTGCAGATCTGGCCAGGCACAAGGACGATGCTCAGCAGCGCAGCTGGGCACTCTATGAGGATGAGAATGTAATCTGCTGCTACCTGGAGGAGCTGCTTCGCATCCTGGTGAGTAAATTTCTCTCTTTATAGGCAAAGCAGGCAGTCCCGGTGAAGTTTCTTTTTTCTGACCTCCTTTGCCCCTGTGTTGCCATCAGATCTGCTGTGTTGGAGGGCATCGGTTTCTTGTGCATCCCTTACTGTCAGCATGAAGCCCTGCCCTCCTCCCTAGGGCCTGCAGTCTCTTGAGCTGCCTTCCACTCCACCTTACAGAGCTATTCCGAGAGAGTTACAGAACTGTTCTTCATGGTAGCTGTGCTATTTACTTATCATAGGAGAATATAAACCCTCGCCTCCAAAACGAAACTGTCATCCTGCAGGAAACCTAGAAGTTTGCTGTGAGTGTTTTGTACTCCTAGGCCCATATGAAATGTCTGATTTCAAATGTCCTCTGTGACTGGGAAGTACCTGTGGGGTGAGGATCATTAAATACAAAGAAAATTCTAGTTGTCTTGAAAGTGAGCTTCAAAGCTATTTTTGTGAGCAAATATAAAGTATCTCATCACATCTGTGTGCACAGAAGTACATCCCTGTAGTGAGCAGCAGTAGGAAATACTGTCCCAGTGCTGTCACTAGCATGTATATACCCCATCTGTGTAGAGGAAGTGTGATGATACAGGAGCTGCCGCTCAGTGCAGTGACGTGGTCTGTGTTATGGGTGTCAGTGTGGGGTTTGCTCTTTTGTATTCCTCTCCAGTTGACATAAGCAGAGCAGATACTTTTTTGTGTAATAAATGCCAGTATCTTTGTCACTCAACATACGGCATGTGCCGCCTCACTGTGGGCCTGCAGGGCAAGGCAGAGGGGGAGATTTTGTGCAACCATTTCCTCATAATTTAGGGGTAGGAGTTGTACAGTACATCTCAGGATGGGAACAGTGCTGGAGCTGCCCTTTGTAATTGCATGATGCACTCATCAAGGTGCTGCTGGGGTCATGGGTTTTTTAGATGTTTTCAGCCCAAGACATGCTGTATGGCAGAGATGTTTCTCAGGAATTCACTTTGCAGAATCTGCAGGGTGGCAGTTCTTGAGCTGCCTTTGCACTCTTCCTTCAGTTTCTTTGTGAGATGGTTGGGCTGGGGCTACTGAGATCGGAACGCAGCTGGCCTCCCTTGAGGTCCCTGCAGCAGGCACCTTGCTGCTTTGATGTGCCACTGGGCTGACCTGTTCATTTCTGCTTCCAGACAGATGCAGACCCAGAAGTTTGCAAGAAAATGTGCAAGAAGAATGAGTTTGAATCTGTCCTGTCCCTTGTGGCGTATTATCAGATGGTAAGGTGACAGAATGCAACAAATCTCTCTTTTTGACATTTCCCTGAAGATGCAAAAGAGCATGGTTGATGAATATATGTAAGATGTTCCTCCTGGATAGGGCAGTTCTGCGAACTAGATGGAGTTGCAGCACATCCCTTTTGCATGCTGGCTAATGCCAGTGCTATGTATGCAGGTTGTGTAGAAGAGCAGAGGATGCTGTAGACTTCGAAGCAGTAGCTAGTGGTGTGAAGGGTAAAGCTTACTCTTTTTATTAGCTCCATTGAGGGACAAAATCAGCATTGCTAATATCTAGAGAAAGGATTTCCAAGGATACCTTGGGAAAGCTGACAGGCTGTGACCACTCCTTTTTAATTGATGCACTCCTGTGTATCAAAGTAAATACCTTTTTTTAGGAAAGTAGATTGTGAGTAGAAGCCTTGCGAGTGAGGAAGGAAATCAACATTCAGAGGAAGAAATGTAAGTTTTGCTTTCACTGCCTATGCAGTGTTGCTTCACACTGCTCCTTCCTGGAATCTGCTGTTGTAGGAGTCTGAGGGGGTTGGAAACTTGTCCCTGTCTTGTTCCTAAGTCCCCAGCTACAGCACATCAAGCCTTGTGTCATTTAGCTTTCATCTGGCACTTCTGTGTCTAAACCCAGAGTTTAGCATCAGGGGGCTGTAGCATATTTGGGAGCAGTGGGAAGGCAGGCTGGGCATAACGCAGCCTGCTGGCTTTCACTGCCTGCTCTTCTCTGACGAAGATTTCAAGGAAGCCTGACCAGGTGGAGAGCAGTTGGCTCTCCTGCTCTGGCTGCTGTCATGCCTAGTGCCAGGCATTGGCACACTTACATTCTCTGAACCCTGGCGCTGCTGGCTGAAGCTGGAGTATGAAGGTTACCCCAGCACCAGAGCTCCTGTGGGGAGCTGCAGGTTGAGTGTCATCTTTGCTGAAATCCCTGCATGTCCCAAAAGCCTCTGCTCCCAGCACAAACCCAACAGCTTCACAGGGGAGGAGCTGCTCCCATCCTGGTCATTAACCATCACATGCTGAAGAGGGTTTGCAAATACAGTGTTGTCCGAAGACCTCCTCCAGAGCAGCATTCACAAAAAGTTTACTGTGCTCAGAGAAACCTGGCTACCCAGCAAATTAAATCTCTTTGCTAGGGACGGGTATAGGTAGTTGATTTGTATTATATTTAGTGAATGAAGTGGGGCATTTCAGATCTGAGCTCTGGCTGCCACATGCCCTCAGACCACACATGCCAACAACATGTAGGCAGCCCAGTGCTGAACATTACTGTAAAATTACTCCTATGCTGCGGTTAAAAGCTCATAGAGCTGCTGGGTTCACTGTCACCCTGGGAGGGTCTGTAGCTTCCCAACAGCAGGAATGTCTAGCCAGTTGTCTCTGCCTTAGAGTGAGCTCTCATCTGAGACATCGTTTCATCTACTAAATTGTTTTTGCAGGAGCACAGGGTGCCATTACGGCTGCTGCTGTTGAAGTGCTTTGGAGCCATGTGCAACTTGGATGCTGCAGTCATCTCAACACTTGTAAACTCTGTGCTGCCGATGGAGCTGGCTCGGGACATGCAGACTCACACACAGGGTGAGTCAGTGCTGCTGTACCCAGGTCCCCAGGAACATGTCTTTCTATTAGATGATTTATGGCAGCACTGGTAGCCCCTCATTGTGTGACTGTTCTGTGTGCCCAGTGCTCTGTGGAGAATGGTGTCTGGTTCTGAAGTTGCTCAGGTTATTACAGCTGTAAGTGGAGAGTGCAGGGGAGGGGATGTTTCAGTCCAGTGGTGCAAGCTTTTGAACATGCCATTAATGATCTGCATTGCTTCTTGTAGATGTCTTAAAGCACATTTTGAGCTCCAGTTTTGTTTCATGATGCTGACAAGAGACACCTGCAGTTCTCAAGGAAGATCTCTGCAGCTTCTTATAGGCAGTTTTTCTCTGCACTCTACCTCAGAGCTTTGCAGTGTTTCTTGCTGATGATTGAGATGTGTGCTGGTTAAAGCTCTCTCCACCACTGTACCAAGGGAGATGGTAGTGCTGTTAACAAAATTGCAGTCTTGGTCCTCTGCAGGATAGTGCCACAGCCCTGCTTTCCCCAGCATTTTGCTTTTGATACCCAGACTTCACCCTCATGTTCCTTCTAGATCATGCTTCTGCTCCCTTTGTTAGGATGAGCTGTCCCTGCTGTTAACAGGAATGTCCTTCCTGTCCTTTGAGCTCCATGTGCTCAAATGCTCAGTGGTGGTGGAGTGGTCAGATTTTGCTAGTGTTGTCCCTCAGATCTCCTGCTTAGCCCAGTGTCCTTTATCTCCCAGCAGCCAGGATCAGATGCTGAGGAAGGTAAATGTGTAGTAATACTCCCCTGACATTCCCTTCCAGGTCCCCACACATGCCTGGCCCTGGGCAGTCACAGCTTTACTCCCCATTTTGGAGTCAGCCTGTAGGTCACCAGTGCTGGCAGTGGCATATACTACTTTTCCCCTTAAAGGGATATTGAAAATCCATTGTTTTCTACTAATCATGACCCACAATTACAGTAGCTGTTGAGTGACCATGTGGATCGAATCAGAAGAGCCCCAGCCTTGCTGCCCTGATTGCAGTATCTAGCCTGTTGGTTTGCTGCAGGCATCATGGAGCTGTGGAGAACTATAATTTTGTGAAGAGATTGTGTAGGGATTGACAAGTCTGCGCAGAACAGGGACAGTCACATCCATTTGATGTGAGCCAAGTAAATGTCCAAGATGACCATCTTGGACATGCATAATAGAAGTCCCCGTTCCCAGCATCCCATCACAGACTGTGCCAACCCGACTGTGTGATGGACAGGGATGACGGGGCTAATCTGGAAAGGGGTATGAGAGGTGAAAATAAAGCCTGTTGCAGAAGGCTTTGTGCTCGTCTTTGCTTAGATGCTTTGAAGTGCAGGCATTTCAAAGGTGAAGAGTGCCTGAAAAATATTATTTCAGCTCGGAGCAGGACAAAGCACTGGTGATGTAGTGTGGAACCAAGATGATTATGCCTGCATTAGCTGTGCTTTCTCTTTGTACTACTACTGCTTATCAAGTCTGTGTAGTGAGCTTACCACACTGCTGGTGTTTTATCTGGTTATGCATGAGAAACTTCTTCTCTGGGATGAGATTTTACTGCTCAAGAAGCAAATCATACTTGGTTATGGGACTATGACTGTGCTTCTGTGGCAACATTACTCCTGATTTTGTGCTGCCAAAAATAAACTTTATCATGCATCCATCATTAATTCATAAAGATTGTCTCCAGTTGAGCGTTTTCTGTACCATGCCCAAACAGGCTTCAGTTTCCTGCTCTGTTCCTCAAACTGCCTTTGTGCAGGGTGGGCTGGTTGCCCTTCTTATCACTTGTCTGGTCACAATGTTGCTGTCCAGGGCGTTTTGCCAGGGGCTGTGTCATCCCAGATAGCACAGCTAACTCAGGCTCTTGACATGATGGAGCATTCAGCTCTGACCTGCATGACTTTGCTGATCTCCACATGGCACTTCTGGTTGAAGCAGGCATATCTCCCAGCGTTAGCTCTGCTTTGGGGACCTAAAAAGTATTGCAGCAGAAGTGACTGAAAAGTGGCTCTGCTGTGTCCTCCAAACTGCCAACCTGCAGCTCTGCAGCATCTCTTCTTTCCCTAGCTTTGTCTCAAAGTGAGGGTTTGTTTTTTTTTTTACCCTCCTTGCTGTAATATATAAGCAGTACAGTCAAAGTGTGGAAAGCTGCTCTTCCTTTGCTGACAGACCACTTTTGGTTACAGGAGCCTCCCAAATCGGTGCCCTGATCCTGTGCTGCCTTCCTCGTGCTAAGCCTGTGGCAGGTGCTTGCACAGATGTCATCTGTGTGGCATCTAGTCCCCTTGGTCTTCCCAGCAGAGCTGCATAGAAGTGACCCAAACATGTCTGTTCTTCAGAGGTGTTTTAGGGCATTAGTAGTTCCATCCTAACATTCTGGTGCTTACTGCTCCCTGTTCTGCCAGCAAATGGCAAGTGGTAACTTGCATGAAGACATGACCTTGAATCCTAGAACAACTTGAGTTCATTTTGGTACTAAAAACTGGGGAATAGCAGTTTATCTGTGACATACCATGGAATAGCTAATCCCATCTGTGGATGACAGGGGCCAGAGCAATTGCTGCCAGTACTAAGCAACTGGGGAGCTTTGAACTGGCTGCAGCAGCTCTGTGGGATCCCTCCTGGCTTGTTACTGAAGAGCAGCCGAGGCAGAAGCTCTGTGCGTGGATGCTGGGTGCCTTTGATGAGAAGGCGCGTTACCCTGGGGCTGATGCAGACATGTTGGCTGCTGGCCAGTTCTTCTGCCAGATGCTTGGGTCTTATTGCTTTTGGACAGCCACTTCCCTTTGCTGTGGCTGGCCTGCACATCTATCAGTGTCAGAAGAGCTTATAATAAGCCACAGTGAGGCAGAATTAGCCAGAACAATTCCAGAGAAAACAGACAGGGATAATCCAGTCTGTAATCATGACTTTGTCCCTTGTTGCAGCTCAGCATACATGCAAGTCAGCTGTGGGGCTCTTTTCCCTTCAGTTGTAGACAGTTGTGTCTGCTCTCAGTGCCTGGATTTTGCACTGCTGTGCTTAGAGGTTGGAAGCAAAGGTTGGAAGCTAAGAGGTTGAAGGCATCTGAGAGATATCTTTCATACGCAATAGCAGCTTTCTTAACCAGTACCTCAACAGACTTTGGAGATGCAGTCTGGTGGGCAAACAGCCACATCTATCCTGCCCTTCACGGCCACTTGAGGGATGCTTAGCAGTCTGTTGTCAGCAGAGTTCCTCTGCTTCAGGAGGGTTGTATTAATGCTATTAACTTTCTTGAAGCCACTGGTGCTGCTCTGAAAGGTAAAAAATAAGCTGTTCTTTGACTGACAGTTTCTCTGTTCTTCAGCATGGTGAGTCTTGTGAAGTCTGTGCTGAGTGAGTGCACTGGGTTAATCTGTATTTGCCCCAAGTTCAGCTTTCTGACTGGTTTCACCTTCCTTTGATTCAGCATCCTTAGGCAAATACAACAAGATTTACCACCTAGTAGTGGAGTTTGCTGTCAACCAAGATGAATGGACATCAATTCATGGCAGATGGGCCAAGGACATGTAAAACTACCCTCCCCCCTCCCATCTCTAATCTCTTCCTCCATATTTGCTACAACCACATGTTTATCACTGGCTTCTGGTTCTCAGATCATTATTTCATTGTTCCTGATGTGATGAGGGAAAACGTTTTGTTCATGAAAGCCTTACAAGGAACATGGGAACAGCCAGTCCAGTAGACATACCTACTGCAGTATCCTGCCTCTGATACCCAGCTCCTGAAGCTGTGGAAGGAAGAATGAAGAAGTTTTGTGTGGGAACAGTTTGTCAGATTGTTTTTTCTGCTACAGTGAGCTTTGGCATCACTGACACCTTATAGCTGAGAGCTTCTTATATAAGTATGAATTATATTTAAGTCATTGAATATCCTCCCTCTCTGTTTACCAAGAGTAAACAGCAGTTTCCAGCTTTCCTTTGCTGCCACATGGTCTAGAGCACTCTCCTACAAACTCTTAATCTTGTTAATGCTGTAGTGTCTCTGGTTAAGCCCCAAATGATCTATTTTTACTCAAAGTATTTGCTATTTGAAAACTCTGGCATCTTGTGGAGCTCTGACAAAGTCTGCATGTTCTTTGTAGAGGCTTTGCTCACAGAGCTGACTTTCCTGGGACACAAGGCTGGAATGATTCACTAGCATTTTTTCCCCTGTTCTAACAGTAAATCTAAGAGCCGCCAAGTGTTGCAAGTCCTTTGGCCAAGTCCAGGAGTATGTGGTGACAGTGAAGGTGTCAGTCTGTGCAGTCAAAACCAAACTGCTGGATGTAGGTGCTTAGAGATGGGTTGATTTGTGCATAGAGAAGGGCAATGTCTTGAAGGGTTTTGAGGAGATTCTGGAACCCACATGTATCGTGCAAGAAAATAGTATGTTGGGAGACGTATCATACATTGAAGGGACATATTCCTTTAATGAAAAGTAATTTTGGTCAGTTTTTTATAAATATACCCTCAGTTTCCTTGTAACAAAGTGTCCCTAGGCTCCTTCTGGGAGATATAGCTGAACTTTATTTAGCCAGTATGTGTGGTAACCTACTTTATAAAAATAATGCTCCTTTTCTGATCATCTTCAGATTTGCTGAACTGGATGGAGGCTACATTTGATGACATAGATCCTATTCTATGACTCTCTTTGCTTCTGCAAATAGCTATTGAGGTGTATCCATTAATTACAATTCGGGAAAGGTACTGGCTGTGGTTCTGTGGAGCATTCAGGTACAGCTGCTGCCAGCAAAAACTGTTTTGGACTAGCAGGCTGCGGGATGTATTAATGCTGGAGACACGTGTGGCCTGGGAGGTGGGCAGATGCACAGCCTGAGCCATGAGCAGTGATCTGGCCTCCCCAGAGACCTTTTATACCTCCAGGCAGAGCTGAGATAGTGAAAGTAGAGCGGTGCAGAGATGGTAACAAGCAGTGTAGCTGTCCGGGGGTGGTGTTGGTTGGAACAGTCAGTATTTTGAGGTGGCCAGATGGATGCTTTTTCTGGGTTCAGTAATTACATAACTATGGGATGTGTCCTGGGACTGTGCAGGGGCGGTTTTTAATTATTCAGATCCAGTTTGCCCAGATCCTCTTTAGGTGGAGAGGAAAAAAATCAAGAATTCTTGTTGTGATTATTTTTACATTGCTTTGGAAACGCATGGCACAGAAGGTGTGTGGTGTGCTTAAACAGGGGGAAAAACACCCTTATAGCTCAGTACATACAGGAATGAGGAGCAGTCTAATCAGTGTTAAATGTCTATATTAAATGTGTGACTTCCCAGCTGCAGCTGGGGAACATCCTCAGAACAACTAATAGCAGAACCTTTATCTTGCAGATCATCAAAAGATGTGTTACTCTGCACTGGTGCTGGCAATGATGTTCTCCATGGGGGAGCCCCTGCCGTATCATCACTACGGTAAGAGCAGCTTACGCTTACAGCTTGGTGGGACATGTGGGGCACACCAGCAGACACAGGGACGGGACCTGTCCCCGTGGCCAGGGTGGAGGCAGCGAGGGGGAAAGCCCAGCGCAAGAAGGGCAAGAGCGGGGTCTGGTCTTTATCAGCAGAGCCTGGCTGCCAGAACTCTGGGCTGAGATGCCAGATTTCCAGAGAGCAGCACAAATCTGGGTTAGAGCAGTAGAGGACTGATGCCATGCTGCAGAAGGGGTGGATTTTTTTTCCCATTGCTCTAAGTGGCATTTTATTTTACCTCTGCCCTGCGTGAAAGCACGCACCTCTTACTTGCCTCAGAGACATTCTGTCTGCTGATGAGGCTGAGAGCCCAGATCACTCCATGAACGCCCACTAAAGCTGTCAGCTGCATAATGTGGCCTGTTCCTGGTCTCCCTTCTAACAGGAGGGTGCAGCCCTGTGTATTTCTAGCCCTTAGGGGAAGCAGAGATGATTAAGGGTATAACGGTCAGTAAGGAAGTGCAAACATGCCAGATCTGCCTGTTTTATCCTCTGTCCTTTCATTCTAAACTTCAGCCAGAAAGCCCTGCCTGCCTGCTGCTTCTCCAGGCCATGTTATGTTCCCTGTATTTGGGAAACTCTGGGCTCATCCTCCTAGAAATGTAGTAGAGATTTTTGTAAGCATCTCCTTAGCTTCCCCTTAATACCCCAGTAAATACATACCAGATTTAAGATGGTGCAGTAGAGACTGTGGAATGAGCTTCCACACCTCCCGCTTTTCTCTCCTCATGTAACCCTGGCAATTATTTTCTGCAGGTGGACTTATTTACATGAGCTTTCCTAATAGCTAAATTGAAAAACGGGTTATTACTAATAATCTGGATGATTACTTTTTTTAAATAGATAGATTGAATCGGTGGTCAAGAACACAAAATCTCTTCCTACCTGAAGCAGCCTTCATTGGCAGCAGTGATGCTGCAACAACAGCTGGAACAGGATTTGGTGTTTTATTTACTCCAAAAAATTGCCAGTGAGGGACCAACTTTCAGCATTCCCCTGCACTGTGGGTAGTTCTCTGAGCCACTTATCTCTTGCACAAAGACACTTCAGTGGTCTGTCTAGTCCTCTTGCAGGGCTGTTAATTCCCTGGAGGCTGACACTGGCACTCCGTTAATGGTTTTTAAGCATAAAAGCATGGATAAGTGACTTGCATGGTCCCTTGTTGCTTGGTTTATTTTTACTGTGCTATAAATGCCCTTTTTCTCCTTGCACAGAACATCTCAACTCTCAGTTCGTGCAGTTTCTGCTGGATGTGATTGAGGACGGGCTGCCCTCGGACACCACCGACCAGCTGCCTGACTTATTTGTCAATGTCCTTCTGGCCTTCAATCTTCACATTCCAGGTTGGTTTGGTGCTGCTCTGCCTTGGCAGGATTTCAGTGGTCTGGAGTGAGGGTATGAAGAATGAGGAGGATCCACTGGGTCTTCATGGTGCTATGATAACCTCTCCAGCTCCTGTAGCTTCTGGTAATACACTGTGTTTAAATATTGTGCAAAACCCTAGAGGAAAAAATTGTCTGAGAGCCCATGTCCAACCAGCTGACCCTCTGGGGCACAGCAGCAATGTGTAGCCCAGCGGATTTCTCTCTGTACTTCCATACTGCCTGGATCAAAGCAGTTACTGGACTGCACTTGCAGAACATGAGTGGGGTTAGTTAACTTGTAGGCACAGGTGATTTAGGAGAGAAGATGCCTTAGCAGGTATTTCTCAGTATAAGTCCAGAAAGAAAGTCCTCTGCCTTCTGTAGGTCTTGACAAACCTTCTGCTTGCCCATCTGCCCCTCCTAAGCTCATTCAGTGCAGTGCCTGTGTTTTGGGGCCAGGCTCTTCAATGTTGACCTGAGCTGTGCTCTCTCCTGATTGCCCTTGTTCTCTGTCCTCCCTTCCTGAGCTCCATGAGAAAAGACAACACATCTGGTCCCTAGAGAAGGGCATTTGCCCTCTCGCTGCCTGTGAGTTTTGAAGCCTGTTGTTGGAAGACTGGAGAGTAGTTTAGGGTCCTGCCAAGGGCGGCCCCTCCTTAACCCAAAATGTCCTGTTGCTCCAGTTGTCTTTAGAACAAGACTTCCTATTGTTCTGCTTCATGGCTTTATCTTGGGCTTCGTGGAGAGAGGGGAGGATAAAGCAACAAGGACGTGTCCAGTAATTTACCTGTTATTTTGAGTTGTGCTTCATTAAAATTTATGGGAAAGTTTCTAATTTCGTGTGAAAGTTGATTGCGCAGACTGATTAAGTATATCTCTGCTACTTTCATTCATTACCCCTTCTCACACTTACCCATATACTTCCCGGCTGCAGTAATTAGGCAATAATGCATGACAGGCAGTGTGTTTCTGGGGGATTATTGCCCACCTGGGATGTAGCTGAGAGCAGTGACTTGTTCTCTGATTCTAAGAACATGCTAAATGATGTTCAGGTTGCTTATTAGTAGATTGAATTTTTTATTCCTCTGCCTGCAAGGTTTATCTATTATACAGTTAAGTGGTGCAGCATTAGTTCAAAAACTCTTCTAAAAACATATTATCTTGATGCCCTTCAGCATAAAGGATCCTAAAGCACTTTGCAGCCTGTGAAATATTATAGGGTTGCCAACCCTGTGCCACAGAAATAGCCACACTGTGTTGTTTGGATGCTTCTGAGTGTGCACGCTCACACACATGCATAAGATCTGCTAGGATGAACATACATTAGTTACCACAAATCACTCCCAAAGCAGGCTAGGGGACATTTCCTAGAAGAATTCTTCAGCCCCTACTGTTGCATAGCCTGGTGCCAAGTGCTGGGAAGAAAAACATTTCCGTTCTGGCATGTTCCTGGGACCTGGTCAGCCCTTCTTATAAGAGCTTGAGAGGCAGTAAATTCCAGCAGGGCACTACTGATATGAAGTAAGAATATAGCAGAGAGCGGAGCCCTTGGCTTCAGAGGGTTGTGAGCAGAGCTACTGTTTGACAACATAAAGCCTTTTCAAGGTATTTCACAGTATTTGGCTGGCAGGACTGGAGCCCACATGTAAATTAGATGAATATAGAAAGCACAAAGTCTCAAGTATTTCATGTGTTGTTTCCAGGTTTATTCTACCTTCCTTCTCCCTGCTCACCCACCCTGTGGGGCTGAAACTTTGTAGCCCTGATAGACTGGTTCCCCAAAGCTCCCCAGAGCACTGCTGCGAAATAGGAGCCCTCCACCATTTATTTTATTACCGTGGTCTTCAGGAAACAAAGGGATGTGCTGAACAGGTTTCTCCCTTAGTTCCAGAACACAGTGTGATCATGACTACAATAAGCAAGCACTCGAATGTCAAGACTTTCACAGAAAAGCTGCTGCTGCTGCTGAACAGGGGAGGTGAGTGTTTGCGGCACTATTACGTGCCTGGCAGGGGGTGCAGCTAATGGTGACTCGGGGAGACGAGCCTGGTGCTCGTTAAGGGGTGGGATGTGTCAGGGATGCAGGTAGCTGAGGAGCTGTCAGCTCAAGCAGGACATGCTGCTTCCTGGTGAGTTTATGAGGGTGACAGGCTGCATTGCTGAGGATGGAACTGCACAAAGAATAGTAATGCTGATGGCATCTAGAAGAGAGGGCTGCTATTTCCATGTACTGGCTCAGATCCGCCCCATCTCATGGCATGGCTGGCTGCAACGCAGGCAAGCTCTTGTCTGGGAGGAAAGCTGGTCCTGGGCCACTTCTGTCCTTGGACAGACAGGGCTCCATCAGCACTGGCACACAAACCTCAGCCTGTGCTGGCAATCATCTGCCCCAGGGGACAGATCCAGAGTGAGGTCTTGCCTTCCAAAATGCTGCTTAGAGTGGAACTTCCCATTTCAGAACCGCCGGCAGAGGGTTAGCTTTGTGTCTGCTCCAAGCATAGAGTGAAATCCACTGTACGTGTAGAGCTTTTGCAAAGCAGATTGCTAGAAAGCTGGAGATCTCCGCAGGAAGAGCGGTGCCAGGTATTTCTGCCTGTGCTGCATGCCACTATTGTGCTTTCTAATACCTTCTGGAGCACAGGGGCTTTGCTGCCTGAGATTCATTTTGTTGATTTGCTGGTAAATAACTCATCTGTGATGCTTGCAGCTCATCTTACTCTGGCTTTAGCTCTCTTTGGGGTTGCAAATCACTGTCTCCTCACTATACCAGTTTGAGGGCAGCCGGCATTTCGGTGCTCTTCTGTCTGGCCTCCTCCCAAAGCCTTTGTTTAGCCCTTTCCCTGCCAGATTCCCTGCAGAGATCACCTTACTGCAAGGGGCTGGGGGAATAAAGAGGGGGGCCCCAATCTAATGAAGATGCTTCTCTTTTGCCTGCCTTCCTGACAACTGCTGGGTTTGGGGGGGCTGCAGTGTCCCAGAGCCCCTCTTGGGAGTCTGACAGGATGTGTTTTGGAAGACAACAGGATGTGGTGACTCATTTAAACATGGCAGTGTTTCTTTCTTGCTTCTGGGATGGTACTAGCCTGGTCTCTGTGGTGAAAGCTTGTTTCTGGTACAGGCTCTGATGGGCTTTTCAGAGTGGTTATTGGACCAGGCTTAATAAATGAGGGAGAAAATGAGTGGTAGCTGTTGAGCAAAAAGGGGAGGCACTGAGAGGTGATGTGCTAATGAGCTCTCACCTGGGATGGTAGGTGAAACATAAACAATGATTAATGCTAATACTAATGAGTTTGGTCTCGGCTTGATACCCTGCAGAGCTGCCATCCTGATTACGCAGCTTTGTGCAAGGCACTAAGGTCTGCCAGCACAAAAGCTAGCCACAGGCAGGGAGCGGCTGGCCGAGGCCAGGGGCAGTTCCTCTCCAAAGCCTGTAGGGTCAAATGAAGGGATGTGTGCTGAAGATGGAGGAGGAGGTCAATGGGGAGCATGTGGCTTAGCACAGTCTCTGCCTCCCCCAGATGATCCGGTGTGTATCTTCAAGCATCAGCCTCAGCCACCGCACTCAGTGCTGAAGTTTCTGCAGGACATCTTTGCCAGCAAGGATACAGCCAGCGTCTTCTACCACACAGACATGATGGTCCTGATAGACATCCTGGTGCGGCAGATTGCTGATCTCTCCCCAGGAGACAAGGTGCTCACAGTAACCCATAGGCATTGGGGAAGGGAGCACAATGTTTCTCCTGGCCCACCATGGGGCCGCTCGTGCAGGCAAGAGTGGAGTCCTTGGGTGGGCACGACATTTCTCAACCTTGGGGGCTGAGGAGTAAGTGGGGATTTATCGGGCCCAGTGCACAGTGGTAGAAAGGTGTGTTTGAAGAAAGATCTGCCAGGCTTCTGGTGGTCTGCACCAGGTCCCTCTGGGAACAGGGACCCTCTGTGAGTAGTAGAAGTAGGAGGGATCTCTCTGTTTTGGTGTTGCAAGAGGCAGGGATGCGTACATATTTAAGAGCGGGTGAAGAGCAGCACTGGATTGCTGTGGGAAAGCAGAGTTTTCCATAGCTACTAATGAGCCTTAAGGAAAAGCAGGTGCCTCTGGAGTCGCTCTCTGGCTGGTGGTGCAGCAGCAGCTGTTCCTGTGCTCATGCTGTCACGGAGGCTGGCATGCTTGTTTATCTCACTTTAAATCTTTCATTGTGCTCTGTGTTTTGTCTCCCCTCCCACTTGGCAGCTGAGGATGGAGTATCTATCTCTGATGCACGCCATCATCCGCTCCACGCCCTATCTGCAGCACCAGCACCGCCTCTCCGACCTGCAGGGCATCTTGCAGCGCATCCTGGGGGAGGAGGAGGAGGGCCAGCAGTGCCAGATGGACAAACTGATCATCTTGGAGATTTATAAGGAGTTCCCAGAAATCTCTCCTGGTACCAGCTAACCGCCCCTCAGCTTGGACTGGAGTTTGAACCACTTGGATCGACGATGTCCCTTGTTGACACTTTCTCCCCATTCCCTTCCAGTACAGCTCATACCTTATATCCCTCCGTGCGAGGCCTAAGGGTGGGACAGTGTTTGCCAGCCCTTTAGAAACGCCAGCGGCAGAAAGGGCATGGGGTGCCCCCAGGGCCTGGTGCTGGGGGGAAGTCAGAGTGAGGTGGGCGCTGGCACGTGGTTTGCCTGCAAGACTCAGGCAGGAGGTATTTGTGGGGCTGGTGTTAGCAGGAAGGGCAGAGAGCTTGCGAGGGACTTAGCAGCTGGGGTGGGGGGTGTTTAGCTGCACCGGTGTCCCAAAGAGAAAGGCCTTAGAGTGTCACTTCTTTTCCATGTGCATATCTCTCCCTGCAGTGACCAAGTGGCGTCTGCTGGTGCTTGGAAGAAGCTTTTGTAACATCTGTTTTGTTTTCTGCTGCTAGTGCCAATGTGCTGCAGCCCTGCCAAGGGGAGGTAGCTCGCTCGCTGTCTAACGCCTCGTCTAGTGAGCCCTTCACTCCCTCCTGGCCATCAGCTTTGCCTCTGGGTAGCAGCCCACCTAGGGTCATAGAGATCTTACCCCAGCAGCTGCTTTTTTCAATCTGCTTTCTATAGTGATGTTTAAATCTGAATTTCTTGCACACTGTGGCAGCCTAGAAGTAACAACAACATGAGTGATGCTGCCCTTAGGAAGCCTTTGGCCCGGACACAGCGCAAAGACGTGTCCTGCCAAGTGAAAGCTGCCGCTTGCCACCTCTCCTCTCTCGCAGCGTTGCCCCAGGGCCCCGAGCAGAGGGGCTGCGTGTGGGCAGGCGTGCTCTGTTCGTGAAGCGTGTGGATTTCTTGCCTTGAGCTTCATAGTAGCTCTGCCTCGCTGCCCTCCCTCTGCACGTGGCGGCGCTCAGAGGCAGTGTGATCCTGGTGTCCAGTAGCTGTTTGTGACTATGCACGAGTGTGGGGAACCCTTATTTATCTTTCCTCTAGGTTTCTAGCAAATGGGATTAACTCCCTGTTACAGATAGTCACACACACTAACGTGGGTCTCTTAGATATTTGTATCTGCACAGTCTGGTCGCTCCCTGTCCCCAGCTCTTCCTTTGCCGTATCCAGAGTAGGAGCTATTGGAAGGTGGAACTGGAAATGCTGGGAACTGTATTTTGTTCTTTTAGCTTGAGGTGATGACACGAGCTCTGCTCTGCAGGCCCAGACTCTGGGCACTGGGGCAGTGATGCTCAGGATTGGAGGGGGTTGGCCTGGCAGCCAAGGCAGGTGAGGACCTCTTGAAGTCAGCCTGGGAATGCCCAAACTTAATAACCACCCTCGCAGAGAAACCTATTTTTCCCCTGTAAAAATGTATGAATGTCAAAAGGGATCCTGTATTTTCTTAAACACTAAGTGTAACATGCAGAAAAATAAAAATGTCTTAAACTGGACTCTTGTGAACGTAGCCCTGCCTGCCCCATCCTGTTGGGGGGCTGAAGCGGTGGGGGTGGCTGGGCTGCCTGCTGCCTGCTAAGGCAAAGCAGTGGGTGCTGATTTTCAAACACGAGCAATGCAGTAGTTTTCCCACACTCAGCTTCTCGCATTGTGTCTTCCTACCACATTGATGGCAGGTAAGGAGTGGTGGAGGGCAGCACCCCTGCTAGGGCCGCAGCCATCACCCCTGTGGGCCTGCCCAGCATCGCTGCTTCAGATTAAGGGTTTAGCAGAGCTGGACTCGGCAGTTCACTTCCTGCAAGGCAGCGCAGCCTCAGCTGGCTCCCAGCAGAGCTGCCGAGGCAGCAAGCCCGTGCAGCGAGGGTTTAACGGTCTGTATCGAGTGCTAATGAATCATGCTCTGGCTGCGGGTGTCTGTTCCCAAACCTCAGCCCCGTGTGTGCTGCTTTGGGGGTGCCTTGGATGACAGGGCTTGCGTGTGGTGGGAGGGCAGCAGGTGCTTGGTAAAGCACCAAGTTGGGAGCGGGGAAGCTGGTGTCTGCTCCTGGCTGCGTCCTGGGGCAGCCACAGGGGCAGTGGGCTACAGCCCTGGCCAAGAGTAGAGGTGTAAATGCCAGGTGCAGGCTCTACCCCCTCAAACAGGGGAGGCTGCAGCAAGCACAGCTGCCTGCAGAAATGTGGCCAGGGGTGTGTCCCAGCTCCTGCCTCTTTGGCCAGTGTTTCCTTGCTGTAGCCTTGCAGTGAGTCAAGCTGCACATCTAGGGGGGAACCACAATGCGTGGGGGCTGCCAGTGCTCATGAGTGCCCACCCTGCTGTAGTTCTGCTGTGCCCCCTTGCTCAGTGCACGTCCCCCTGAGCTAGCCTCAGCTTGCCTCTGGGTGTTGCTTGGGCATGTGGTCGGCTCCTGCCCCGCTGCAGCAGTGGGATGTTCCTCTAGCACTTGCTCTCAGTAACGCAGCCCAGGCTTTCCTGTGCCAGGCTAGGGCAAGCCCAGAGCCCGGTGGAAGCCCAGAAGCGGGCAGGAGCCGTGGCCCTGCTAGCCAGGAGCACAGCCTGGGCAAAGCCTTTTGTGACAGCACCCTGCCTGCCACGGGGGGCTGGCTGGCAGAGCCCTGGCTGGGCTGAGCCTGAACAGGCAGAGCTGGCAGGTCCCTTCAGCATCCCTGAGCCTTTGCTGTCTTTGGGGCTCGCTCACCCCATGTCCCAGCTGCCCAGTGAGCATCACCCCACCTGCACCACCAGTGTGCTGTCACTGTAGCCAGGGCTGGAAGAGCTGGGGAGCAGCCTCCCGTGGGGGTCCTGGGGGAGACCTGTACCCACCGCCAAGGAAAGGCCTTTGCACATCGCAGGGAATCAAGCTGCAGCACCTAAGCTCATTACCCCCAAGCCCGCTCAGTGGTTCCTGCTCTGCACATGGGTGACAGACACAGAGAACATGCTTGTGTTGCTATTAGCCACAACAGGCCACCGTTGGAGTGGTGTTGCCTCATATCTGTGTGTTTTTATTGCGGTGCAGCAGTGAGGGGTGTTGGGGGGCTGGCACGGGAGGGAGCTATGTGCTGCCTGTGACCTGCACCTCTGCTTTATTGTCTGGAATGATTCGATTACTACTATTTTGTGGCAGTAATACCCCGATGATTTTCTCCTCCTCCCCAGAGCTGTCAGCTGGGTAATTAGAACAAATAAACTTGAAAGCCTTCATAATTTTTTAAAAGCATTGCCTCTCTCCTGATTGGGTTTCTTGGCTGCAAATCCCCGGTTTGAGGAGGTGTGATGTATAATCTAGCCAGCGGCGGGGGCTTGCGCAAAGCCAGCATGTTCCTGTCACATGCGGATGCTGCACTGCCCTTTATTAGATGAGGTTTCCTGGGTAAGCTGTGAGCGGGGCTGGGGCTGGGGCTGCTCTGCCGGTCAGTGTAAGCCTGACGGTACCCAGAGGGCTTCGGCAGGTGTGCAAGGGCCTGGAGGGGGAGAATATAAATCCCTCCGGGGCACCATACACACAGAGCTGGCATAGCCACAGCCCTGTCGGTGCTGGTGCTGGATCAGCCAAGCCGGAGGCATTTTGTGGTGGCTGAGGTACTGATGTTCAGGAATCCTATGGAGTTTTTAAATTAACGTGTCAGCTTCTCCAGAGGCTTAGAAATCCACACCCACCAGGTGTAAGCATCAACCATGGCAATTTCTCTCCAGCATGTGCTGAGCTGCACTAGCACCACTCTAGGGCTTGCTTGGTGTTTCCCATGGTGAACCTGAGACATTTGTTCAGCCCAGGCTGCCTCTGCCCACTCTGCTGTTGCCCGGGTGGTGCAGAAGCCTGGCCTTGGCTTCTGTGTGGCTGATGGTGGTGGAAGGGAGGCACCAGCCCTGTACAGAGACCCACCAGCTGTGAGGATGGTGCAAGGTGCTCTGGGGACCTGCTGGCCGTGTTGCAGGCCCTGCTTTGTGGTTGCTTTCCATCCTGGGAGTGGGAGCCTGCTTGCAGTGAAACCCCAAATCAGCAAGCAGCAGTGCTCTTCCCACCTCCTCGTTTACACTAACAATAATTGATAGGGGACCATCTGTTATCATCAGTGCAACCGAAGCCAGGTGAGAGCCAGTTGGTGGTCATGGTTGGCAGGGGAGCACAGGAACATGGGACATCGGGCAGAGGCAAAGCGCTGGTGACACCAGGATTCAGCACTGCAGCTGCAGCATGTGGGATGATGCAGTCCTCTCCACAGCTGGTGCAGAGGGCACCACCCTGGCAGTGGCAGCTGGACCCCCTTGAGGTCC
Source organism: Athene noctua (assembly GCF_965140245.1). Taxonomy (NCBI): domain Eukaryota; kingdom Metazoa; phylum Chordata; class Aves; order Strigiformes; family Strigidae; genus Athene; species Athene noctua. The sequence continues at coordinate 14,058,795 of NC_134046.1, read as the reverse complement.
CCAGACGTGCTGTGCTCAGGGGTCAACACATCTCTGACCTCCTCCTTGCTGTGCAGAGGGCTCGCGCTGTCATAAGCAGCGTGCAGCTCCAAAGCAGCCACTCACGTTTCTGCCAAGGGACCGTGGGACCTTGCCCAGCCTCATTAGGTTTCCCGCAGGGTGGGAGTGGATTTGGCTCCCCAGGAGTGTTGGAGACTGCACGTGACTCCAGCAGTGCTGGGAGCAAGGGCTGGGCCAGCAGAGAAGCCCCATCTTCAGTGTGAATCCATCCTGCTGTTAACATTGTGTGGTTTTGGGAGCTACACAGAAGCTGCACAAGGTGTGCCAGCAGTGCCCAGCCTGGCTGTGGTGTAGGCACTGGGATCCCCCTGCTCCCCAGCCTACCCACCCTGAACCACAGCCCATCCAGCACAGCACCACGAGGGGCTCTTGCAGCCCCCCTGGAGCTGGGATGTGCATGGAGGCACTGTGTGTCTCATGTACTCCCTGCCCTTCCCTACCCCACCCCATTGTAAATTCTCCCCATCTCCCGGATTTACGGTGTTTTCCTCCCTGACATGGCTCTTCTCCAGATGCGCCCCAGCCACCCTGCCTCACGCTCCCCTCTTCTTCAACAGGATGCAGCCAAGGATGTTTCCCCCGCTGCAGTGAACTGAACACCAATGAGGACGTAAACCCCTGTTATTCCTAAGCCTATTACAAGCTTCGGTGGATTAGGCTGCGATATTGGTTGATTGAGATCAAACCAACAGCTAAGTTGCAAGGCTGATGCACTAATGAACCATCCTGACACAAGGGCCACAAACTGAATTTTCCTTAGAAAAACAGGGTTTTTTCATGGATGCTGGAAGAACAACCTGCAACTTTCTTTCCAGTGATGACTGACCTGGTGGGTGGCGGCAGCTGAGGTCTGCATTGGGGCGCAGGAGAGGGCCAGCTAAATCCCTGCCACGCGTGCGGGTGCCCGTGGGTGGTGAGGCTGGCTGACTGGGGCTGTGATGCTGCTGCAGGTGTCTGGGCACTGCCTGGGAGAGCTACTGCCCTGCGGCACCGCACAAGGGGAAGCCCTTTCTCATGTACACCGTAGAAAACCCATGCCTGAAGATGCCAGACATGGTGCTGCTTGCAGACGGCCACGGCTGGGCGGAGGGAGCTGTTAGGGCTGCGGAGCATCGGCAGTGCCTCCTGCCAAAACGCCGGTGTAGCGCCGGTGTCTTCCTGCCTCGCCCCTCCTGCCAGCGGCAGGGCGGCTTGCCCCACGGTCTCTTCCCGGCACCTTGGGGAAGCAGCCTGGTCCCGGAGATGCTTGTGGTGGCACAAGGACCGCGCCTGCTGCCCGGTGCCCAGCAGTGCCACGGCAGCGGTGTCGGTGGGCGTAAGCGGAACTGCACGCTGAGGGCCGCCGTCCCTACGGCCCGGGATCCCCACCTGCCTTCGGCTGGAGGCTCTGTGTCCCTGAGGCCCAGGCAAGCGTCCCCGCGGCACTAGGCAGGCCGAGGGGCTGGCTGGGACCCAGCCCCTCAGCACATCCCAGCGGGCGAGCACCGGCGAGGGGAGGCCAGGCCGTGCCACCGGCAGCCATCACCGGAGCTGGCGCTGCGCGCCTGGAGGCGCAGCCCTGGCGGGCGGCTGTGAGCAGGCTGGGCCAAGCGGGCCGTGCCGGCGGGCAGCTCGGCCGGTGCCCCCACGCCGCAGGCTGGCTTGCCCTGTCCTGCCCGGCAGCGCCCGTGAGGGCTGGCGGGGCTCCCGCCAGGGCCCGCACGACGCCCGGCGGGTCTCAGGCGCGGGCGGGCGGACGCGCCTCGCACCGCGGTAGATGCGCGGCACATGGTGGAGGCGGCGGCAACCCCGCGCGGCGCCTGGCGCGGCTGGCAGCAGGGGACGCGCCCCTCGCCCCGGGACAGGCGCGTCCCGCACACGAGGGCACGCACCCCTGACGCCGTGCCCGCTGTCCCGGGCAGGCGGCACCGCCACGGCACGGCCGGGCAACCGACGGCTTCCCGCCCGCCCTCAAGATGGCGGCGGGGCGGGCGGGGGCGGGGGCGGGGCGGGGCGGCGGGAGCCATGTTGGGGCTGCGGGAGGAGCCGTCGCCGTCGCCACCCCCGGCAGCAGCGGCAGCAGCAGCAGCGGCGGCGCGGGGGGCGGCCATCGCCGCCGCTAGGCGGGGGCGGCGCCGAGCCCAGCCGCCGTGCGCCCGGGCCGGGCGGCGGCCGCCGAGGCACCATGGCGGCGGAGGAGCCGGTGGCCGCCCCGAGCCGCCGCCGCTGCTGCCGCCACCACCGGGGCCCGCCGCCGCCGCCGCTGCTGCTGCTGCTGCCGCTGCTGCTCCCTTTGTTCCCCCCCGGGCTGGGGGCCGCCGCGCCGCCGCCGGGCTGGGGGGGGACGCCGGCCCGCGGAGGCTGCCCCGCCGCCGCGCCGTGCTGGGCGGCGGCGGTGCCCTCGGGGCTGCCCACGGCGCCGCGCCGCCGGTCCCCGTCGCGCTGCCCTCCCCCCGCCGCCCCGTCGCGCCCGCTGCCCTTCCCGTCCCTACCCCCGGGGCGGCGGGGGCGGCGCGCAGCCCCCAACCGCCACCCGCTGTTCCCCCAGTACAACTACCAGGCGGAGGTGGCGGAGAACCAGCCGGCGGGGACGGCGGTGGTGGCCGTGGCGGCCCAGGACCCTGACGGGGGTGAGGCGGGGCGGCTGGTGTACTCCATGGATGCCCTGATGAACAGCCGCTCGCGGGAGCTCTTCAGCATCGACCCGCAGGCCGGGCTCATCACCACCACGCAGGCCCTCGACCGCGAGAGCATGGAGCTGCACTACTTCCGCGTGACGGCCGCCGACCACGGGGCGCCCCGTCTCTCCGCCACCACCATGGTGGCCATCGCTGTGGCTGACCGCAACGACCACGACCCCGTCTTTGAGCAGGGCGAGTACCGGGAGACCATCCGGGAGAACGTGGAGGAGGGATACCCCATACTGCAGCTGCGGGCCACCGATGTCGACTCCCCGCCCAACGCCAACATCCGCTACCGCTTCGTCAACGAGCGGGCTGCCCACGCCGTCTTCGAGATCGACCCACGCTCCGGCCTCATCACCACCAGCGGGCCGGTGGACAGGGAGAAGATGGAGAGGTACTCCTTGGTGGTGGAGGCCAACGACCAGGGGAGGGAGCCGGGGCCCCGCTCCGCCACGGTCAAGGTCTACATCACGGTCCTTGACGAGAACGACAACACCCCTCAGTTCAGCGAGAAGCGCTACATTGTGCAGGTGAGGGAGGACATACGGCCCCACACCGAGATCCTGCGCGTCACTGCCACGGACCTGGACAAGGACAACAACGCGCTGGTCCACTACAACATCATCAGCGGGAACAGCCGGGGCCAGTTCTCCATCGACAGCATCACTGGGGAGATACAGGTGGTGGCCCCACTGGATTTTGAGGTGGAGCGAGAGTATGCCCTGAGGATCCGGGCCCAGGATGCGGGACGCCCTCCCCTCTCTAACAACACTGGCATGGCCAGCATCCAGGTGGTGGACATCAATGACCATGCCCCAATCTTTGTCAGCACTCCTTTCCAAATCTCTGTCCTGGAGAATGCTCCCTTTGGCCACTCTGTCATCCACATCCAGGCTGTGGACGCGGACTACGGTGAGAACTCGCGCCTGGAGTACAAACTGACGGGGGTCTCGTCTGACACGCCCTTCGTGGTGAACAGTGCCACGGGGTGGATCACCGTCAGTGGGCCCTTGGACCGGGAATCGGTTGAGCACTATTTTTTTGGGGTAGAGGCTCGGGACCACGGCTCTCCATCTTTATCTGCCTCTGCCAGTGTCACTATCACTGTCATGGACGTCAACGACAACCGTCCCGAGTTCACCCAGAAGGAGTACTTCATCCGCCTGAACGAGGATGCGGCTGTGGGGACCAGCGTCCTCAGCGTCACAGCGATCGACCGGGACGTGAACAGTGCTATCACCTACCAGATCACGGGAGGCAACACACGGAACCGCTTCTCCATCAGCACACAAGGCGGGATGGGGCTCATCACTCTGTCTCTGCCGCTGGACTACAAGCAGGAGAGACGCTACGTGCTCACTGTGACGGCCTCCGACCGTACCCTGCGTGACAACTGCCACGTTCACATCAACATCACTGATGCCAACACACACCGGCCCGTGTTCCAGAGTGCCCACTACTCTGTGAGCATCAACGAGGACCGGCCTGTGGGCAGCACCGTAGTGGTGATCAGTGCCACGGATGATGACGTGGGGGAAAATGCCCGCATTACATACTACCTAGAAGACAACGTCCCTCAATTTCGCATCGATCCGGACTCCGGGGCCATCACTCTCCAGGCAGAACTGGACTATGAGGACCAGGTCACGTACACATTGGCTATCACTGCCAAGGACAACGGGATCCCCCAGAAAGCAGACACCACCTATGTTGAAATCATGGTGAATGATGTTAATGACAACGCCCCCCAGTTTGTCAGCCCTCATTACCAGGGCATGATATCTGAGGATGCACCTCCCTTCACCAGCGTGCTCCAGATCTCTGCCACCGACCGGGATGCCCACACCAACGGGCGAGTGCAATACACCTTCCAGAACGGGGAGGATGGGGATGGAGACTTCACTATAGAGCCCACCTCGGGGATTATTCGCACTGTCCGCAGGCTGGATCGTGAGAATGTTCCCATCTATGAGCTGACTGCTTATGCTGTGGACAGGGGCATCCCTCCTCAGCGAACTCCTGTCCATATCCAGGTTACCATTCAGGATGTGAATGACAATGCTCCTGTCTTTCCTGCTGAAGAGTTTGAGGTCTTGGTAAAGGAGAACAGCATCGTAGGCTCTGTCGTGGCCCAGATCACGGCTGTTGACCCAGATGAGGGACCCAATGCCCAGATCATGTACCAAATCGTGGAAGGCAACATCCCTGAGATATTCCAGATGGACATCTTTTCTGGGGAGCTCACAGCCTTGATAGACCTGGATTATGAGACAAAACCCGAGTATGTTATTGTAGTGCAGGCCACCTCTGCCCCTCTGGTCAGCAGAGCCACAGTCCACATCAAACTCATTGACCAGAATGACAACAGCCCTGTTCTGAAGAACTTCCAGATCCTGTTCAATAACTATGTGTCCAATAAGTCCAACACCTTCCCCTCGGGGGTCATAGGGAAGATCCCAGCTTATGACCCTGATGTGTCTGATCGCCTCTTCTACACCTTTGAGCGGGGAAATGAACTGCACTTGTTGATTGTAAATCAATCGAGCGGGGAGCTGAGGCTGAGCCGTAAGCTGGACAACAACCGTCCGCTCGTGGCCTCCATGCTGGTGACTGTCACAGGTAGGGTCTGAAAATCATTGAATCATTAAACCTTTAGTGCAGTACCTTCAGGGGGCTCTGCATGGTCCCCTGCGGGGGATGGGTTGGGGACTGGCAACAAGATTTGGACTGGGAGTCCCTTACAATATCAGGGGATAATAGTGGAGGGGCTGGGAAGGGTGGCAGCGGGGGGCATGCTGCAGGAGAGCGCTCTGTAAGGGGGCAGGGGCCGGAGGTGGTCTGCAAGAACAAAGCATCGTTACTCAGCTGTGAGGATCGCTTGTAGCTGCTAGTGAGACACCTTTGGAGGTGCTGTCACCAGCGAAGCTGTGATGTGTGCTGTAAGGTGCTTCCTGGGCAAGCAGCCAGTTTCTGGGGTGGCCAAGCTGCTGGCCCAGGGACCAGCATGCTGCTTTGCTCCCAAGCCGGGGTGGCTCTTCTCCCTGCCAGGACAGAGTGCTTCCCAGTTGTGCTCGGGAGGAAGGGATTGAACTCTGTGTCGGGAGAGCCCTTTTTAAAATGCCTGTCTGTTGGTAGGAAATGGTTCAGATTGGATTCTAGCTGTGGCACCTACCAACACCTGTGCTTGGTAGTCTGGCTTCTAAAAGCTGGTACCACCTTTCTGCAGCCAACTTAGTGTTGCAGGGGACATCTGTGACGAACCTCGGAGTACGGTGCTTAAAACTTGCATCATGTGTGTTGCCAGAGTATCCAAATGCAGATGCTAGTGGTAGCTGCTGGGGTGGCTTTGGGGAGTATTGGGGTTCCCTCCAGCCTACCTGAGGGCAGGGCAAAGATGGACCTCGGGGCTTGTCTGTGAGCAAGCAGGGTTTCGACCTGGAGCTCTCCACTGCCTGAGCTTTGCCTTCATCATCAGCCTTTCTTTGCTCGCAGATGCATGATCTGAAATGGAGGCATCTGTCCATCGCTGAACCGAGGAGCAGCTCTGGGGGAGGGAGGGCGAGAGCCCTCTTTGGTGGGGCCAAGCACCGAATTACCAAGAGTGCCTGGGGAGCTGTACATTAAATTGTGATGCTTCCCTGGTCCTTGGCTACCAGCTGCCCTCCCTTTTCACTTCTCTCTATCCGGCTTGTGCAGTGAGGGGAGGATTTCCTTCAAAAGATAGAGTGAGGGCTTTGAGACCTGTTCAAGACAATCCTGCATGGCCAGCACCAGCCCCCCAGTGGATTGGGGTTCTTTGGGGGTTAAATGTAATTGTGGGTGCAGGTGCACACATGCCCATTGCTGGAGATGGGGGGTGGTTTTGACCTTTCCAGCTTCTGCCCGAGTGTTTTTATGCAAGCCTTGCCTCCTTGCACACTTAACCCTGCACAAAGGCAGGAGACAATCACGTCCTGAAGTCCTGTGTCGAGCCGCCTCGCGGCGAGGGGGCCCTTGCAATTAGAGTGTCGTCATCTTCCAGTGGGAAGGGAGACTGGGAGAGGGGCGCGCACGAAGGAGGGGAGAAGATGGAAGGGGAAGAGCTATAACCGGGGAGGGAAGTCAGACACTGGAAAAAGGGCCTTTTGTTGGCTTTGATACTGGCTGTGGAGGTGGAGGTCTGGTTTGGGTTTTCCGTCTTTATTGTTCAAAGCCCCCCGCCCAGCTGGCAGCTCCGTCAGCCCCATGCTGTCGCTGTGTGCAGGGGGAGGGTGGGCGGGAGGGTTTGCAGAGCTGGCGGCCAGGACATTCAGACCCAGCTTCATTGTTTGACAAGGCGCAGTGCTGTGCCGGAGCACCCTCCTCCTGCAGGAAAGCAACAATAGCACCTAGGTGTGTGCCCTGAGGGTCAGCATCCAAGGAGGCAGCAGCTTGCCTGCCTGTGAGCTTTATGGTTCCTTTGAGGGAGGTTGGATCCCTCTAAAACACAGGGCAAGGGGCCTTTCTGCCTGCCTGTGAGCTGTGTTTTCTCAGCACAGGCCCTTGGAGAAGGCAGGGAAGACTTGGGCCATCACAAACCTGTGCCTTGTCACAGGGACTGACAGCCAGAAACTGACCCCAGCTCAGTGTGAAATTGGGGAATTGTAGGAGACTGACGTTGTGTTGACTTTAAACCATTCCAGACTGGTTTCACTGGGACAGGCTGCTGGGCTGGTGGCAAGGGTGGAGGCTCAGTTGCACTCAGCTTTGACTGTTGCATTGCCCCCGTTCCCCTCAAGCTCTTTGTACACAGCTCCCCTTGGCCTGCAGCCCAGGAGCTTGCCCTGGTGAGGGGACCCATTTGTCCAGGATATCTCACCTAAAATCCCAGCCTGTCAGGGAAGACCCCCTAGAGCACATTTGTCTTGATTCCAATGTCTGAACACATCAGAACCATCTTTTCAAGATGGGTAAGGGTCCCAGGGCTGCCCTGGCCTTTCACAACTTGCATGTCTCTCCTCTCTTGAGGAGCCCACTCTCAGCACCTTCCTCTCCTGTTGGGTCCATCACAGCTGGAGGTGCTGACCACAGTTAGGGTGGGAGACTTAAAGATTTCTGCTGCTGGTTAGGGAACAGTTCTGGAGTCTTCTTCATTCTTATATTTTAGTCCTTGTCTTTAGAGCTACCAGGAGAGTGACATTCATTCTCTATGCTGGGTGAGGGGAGTCTGATTTACTTCTGAGATCTCTTAACCTGCCAAGTATCATCAAAATCTTGAGAGGTCTGCTAAAGCCCTTCAGAAGTGGTGAAGACTGTTCACCTTACCCATACCTGTCTTTTCCCTTCCCAGTTTCTGTCAGCAAGTGTTTTACTGTTCCTCAGCTGCAAATGTGAAAGCTACCTGTCTGTCCCCAGAGCACCCTCGCCATCTCTGGGGTGGCTGCTCAGGGTGTTGCAGTCAGAGCAGTGGCTTTTGCTCTCTCAGACCCTGGCTCTGCTGCACAGAAGAGGACAGGTGGTGATGCATCCGAGCCTGTTCCTCAGCTCCTGTTGCCCCCACATGAGGGACAGGAGTGCATCCCCTCAGGGAGGCCGTTTGAGCTGAGCTGCCTTCTTCCCAATCCCTGGACCTCCCTGGGAGGCTGAAGGCCAAAATGTTTGCTGTAGGGGAAGGGGAACCTCTGCTAGTGACTCCAAGGCTCTTGGGGTGGGAGTGTTGGTTAGAGCCCATGTCTCGTGCTGCACAGTGGGCTGGGGTGCTGCCCAGGGATCAGAGAGCCTCTGGCAGCACAGGCGGACAGGAGAGATGGACTCTGGCAGACCCAGGAGACTGCTGGGCAGCGATGGGCAGCCCTGCTCCTCCCCAAGTGGTTTCCAGTGTAGGCTTGGAGCTTCATTCCCAGGTGGACAGTGCAGCTCCCTAGGAGGAGCCAGCTACATATCTTGCTCTCTGGTCAGAGCTCTTCTTTCTGTAGTTTTGCTGCTTTTGAAGCTGGCAGTTGTCGGTCTTGGAAGTGTAAACATAATGACCTGGTGCTGCCCCGCACGGGGATGAGAGCCCCTTGCATCCCTTGCCCCTGCTCCTTTCCCTGTAGGCGTGTTTCCAGGGCTCCTGCTCTGCTGCATGAATATTCACTAGGCTTCAGCTCTCCAGTCACAGGATTTAATCAGAAAGGCTGAGCATTCGTGATTAAAATGCCTCCCAGGGGGGTCAGTGCCTCCAGCCAGCTTTGGGCTTTCTTTTGGTAGCTTTTTTTTCTCCCTGTTTGCAGAGGGTCATTCTCTTAACCATCTGCTTCCCCTTGCACGGAGCCGAAGGGGGAGGCAGACCTGGGTGTGATGCTGAGGTGGGACAGCATGTTATGGGGGAGCTTATCAAGGAGGGCTGTAGGGCTGGGGTTGGCTCTGCATTGCTGTGGGGAGCCTGGGCTGTCCTGCCATGGACTGGGCGTCAGGCACCCTGCAGCCCACCTTATTCCCCAGCCACAGCCTCCTTGTTCCTGGGAGGTGTTGCTGGCCTCTGGCATGCCCCAAGACTGAGCATCACAGCCTAATAACAGCCGTAAATCAGGCAGATGTCTGCCTGCCTATAGCTGGGCACTGAGTGGCCCTCAGGGAGGGTGTGAGCTTTCCCCTGGGCCTTGTGGCTGTTTCTGGGTGAACCATGAGCTGGAGAGAGGAGAGTAGGAGGCAGCTGGGCTCAAACTGAGCTCATACTTGGCCAGAGAAGCAAACTGCGAGGAGGGGACAAAGGGAGAGGAGAGGGAGTGGGGACGCGGCGCTGAGAAGGAAGCTAGTGTCGGAGTGGTGGCTGGTGCTGCCTCACCAGGTGGTCCCTCAGGGAAGGATGCCAGGCTGCTGGTAGCTTGGGGAGCATATGTGGCTGAACCAGCTTGTGCTTTCCCCTTGCTCCTTTTTCCCCAGGGCTGGGTGATCTCAGCAGCCCATGAGCCTCTTGCAGAGAGAAGGTGCCTCAGGGGACACAGGTGATGATGCCAGTTACTTGTGCTTAGCCCAGGCAGTTCTAAGTCCCCTGGCACATCCAGCCAGGTGCTGGATGGAGCTGTTTGGTAACCGCTGCTAATGCTGCCGTCCATGTCAGAGCCATCAGCATGTCACACAGAGCAGTGGTTTCTCACCTTGTTTCTACATGGGGCAGAAGCAGTTTGATTTCAGAGAGAAGCATACCCCCCCTTCCTCCAGGAGATTAGCTCCTGAGTGACTGTACTGGCACTGCTGCTCCCTCAGCCTTACGCAAGCCTTATCTCCAGAGCACCAGCCCCGGTGTGTAGGCTGGTGCTTGCACAGGAATTTGCAGGGTCACCAGAAATCTTTCACCTTCTGAAGAGTAGAAGAGAGAAGGAGAGAAAAAAGGGAGACATTTCAATCTTTAAATCCTCCTGCACTGCAAACTTCAAACGGTGCTGAAGGAAATCAAAAGGCTTTGCAGCGCAGCAGCCATGGGAAAAGAGGAACAGTAAAGACAGCTTTACACACGAGGCTTGCAGCTACGGCACGGGTCAGGGATGGGGGACTGGCATGTACACCCTTGGTCCTCGTCGGGGCAGGTGCTGAATGGGGTGCTGGGAAGCCTGCTGCCCCTTGTGCCACCTTGCACTGAGTTGCAGGAGATGAATCAGTGCTGAGCGGGGTTTGCTGGGCTTGTTTCATGTGTGGCTTCGACACAGGCTGGCCAGGGCTGCCTGGTGGCAGTGACCTGGTCCTTAGTCTGTCCTGTGCATCCTGGCAGTGGTGCTCATTTGTAACTGGCCTAGTTACCTCTGTGTTGGGGAGATGTGCTGTGCAGTTACTTCCCGCTTGCTTGGCAGGAGAGGTGTGGCAGCATGAGGCTGTCCTGCGCCTTTGCACGGCTCAGGACAGGATCGCCTCGATGATTGTGTGTCCCCTCCCTGCTCTGAACAGCACAGGCTGGTGTTGTACCTGGGCCGAGAGAGGGGCAGAGATTACAGTGTGCGAGTAAAGGAGCAGCTCTCCTGTGTTCACACCAGTAAAGCACTGTGGTCCCACTGTGGGCTAGGCCGGGCCATGACACCTCTGGCACAGGGTGCTTCTAACTGGGTGGCCATGCCAGTGTGCTTGGTTATAACCCACACAGCTGCCCCTGGGGCTGGGAACAGCCAGAGCTGCTGAGGGCTCATCCTGCAGCTTTCTGGCTGTGAGGCAGAGCAGCCCAGCCCTGGGCGCCTGGTTTGCCCATGTCAGCATGTGCTGGGGCATGGGCAAGAGCTGGGTTGAGGCAGAGGAGGGGCTGCCCTTGGTGGTGCTGGCGGTCTGTACTTTAGCTGTTCTTCTTCTGAAGCAAGATCCACCCTCCTGCCTACCTTTTCACAAGCCCATCTCCCATGTCAGTATTTAAATTGGGGCCCAGAGTGTTGAACCTTACATGGATGCCCAGGAGAGGATGCATGAAGCTGTCTCTGCCGAGTTGATTTGCCTGCCAGGGGTCAGCCTGGCAGAGAGGGAAAGGGAAATATCCCAGAAAACTCCTTGCCCATCATTCGAGTGACCTTGCCTGCAGGGAGGCACAGGCAGCTGGACCCGTTGTCCCCAGGAGAAGGGGGTGGCTTGTGTTTGCCACTCATTGGTCACATGTAGGGGATATTACAGCAAGGCTTTTGTACCCTGGGATAGTCCTGGGACTCACTATTGAGATGTGCTGATGTAAATGTTGTATTGGTATGTTGGAGAGCCAGGTTTCCAAGGAAACTTGGGGGTTTGGGTCTCTCAGGTGGATGGAGAGTGGGAGATGGGAACAGCAGGCTACAGCCATGTGCTGCTGAAGCCCGTGGGGCACCAGTGTTGGGGTGCTGACAGTGGGCTGGAAGACAGATTACCCCATTTCAGCAGGAGCAGTGAGGCTCTCAATGAGCCTCATTGAGCATTTCTGGGGCCACAGAGGTTGGCATGGTCCTTGCTTCACCGTGCTGAAGGCTGGCCCTGCCTGCTGGAGCCTGTGCTTGAGGGGGACTGGGAGAGAGGAGTCATCCTGGAGCAGCAGATGGGCTTCTCCCCCCTGAGTGCCCTGGCCAAAGCTGCTAGCCAAGGTGCCTGCGGTGGTCTGAGTGAGGGGGACATTGGCAGGCTGCTTTTGTGGGATATCTCCTGGCAAAGCCACAGACTAGGGTCATGTAGAAAGGAGAGTTAATGACTAGAAAATAAAACCACGGCTCAAACTTCTGCCTGGGCAGAGTGACAGCCCCAGCAAAGGGCCAGGCAGCTTGCATTTGGGCAGTGTAAAGTGGTGAGGCCAGGGAATGGGCTGGGGCAACTGTGATCTGGAAGGGACCAGTGGGAGTTTTATCTGGACAAAGTATGAGGCTTGCTGTCTGGCAGGTCCCCAGCTGGAGTAATTGCCATCTCTGTCTCACTGGGAGGGGTGCAATGTGCCTGCCTGTGCTTGTAGCAGGGTTTTTTTGAGGAATTAGGCGCATGGTCACATCTGTCTGTCTGTCCAGCTCCCATCATGGCCAGTATTCACTAATTTGCAGCAGTGTGTGACCCTCCAAAGTAGCAGGATTTCTGGGAGCTGAGTAGATGGGGTGCGGCAGGGGACCAAAAATTGCACGGCTACTGGGGTGGGTGCTGCAGTGGGAGCTGCACCATTGCCTGTCCTGGTGCTATGCTGCCTGCACCCCTGAAGCCTGAGCTTCTGGCACATGAGTGTACCAAACGTGGGGGTGAGATGCTGCTGAAGGCCAAGGTCCTGAGAGAGCAGGCGGGCATGCTCCAAGTGTGTGTGCACACTCCATGTTCACGCCTGGGAGATTGCTTGCGTGGTGCGCGGTCCCAAGAGGAGGGAGTTTGTTTCCAAGGAAAATAAAGATTAAAGAGAATTAAACAAACCGGAGATGGGCCGAAGGAGGAAGAGACGTGGAGCAGATGGTGAGAAGGGGGGAAGCAGGGAGACCAGCACAAAGCTTTGGAGACCTGGAGGAGAAAGGAAGGAAACGGCAGGAGGAGAGCACAGGGAAAGGCAGCGTGGGGGAGGCAGACAGGGCGCAGCGGGGAAGCAAACCACCCCCAGCCCTGGCATCGGCTCCTGTGTTTGCCCGGCCTCCTGCTGGGACTTCCTTCTGCCCCAGTCTTACCAGCATCTTTGTTCCTGAGGGCTCAGTTTGCTGCTGAGATCCAGGATAGGGAGGAAACATGAGAGCTGTCTCAGTGGAGAGCCTGAGGGGAGGGAGAAGGTGCAGTGGCACCCTCCAGCCCAGGTGGCACCCTGCTAGCTCCCGGGGCTGTGGCTTCAAGCTTCCTTAGCCAAGGACTTGGGCCTTTTGGGGGCTGCACTGGGGTGTGGGGCTCTGCCCCGAGGTGGGAGGGAGGAGATCCTCCAAGCAGCAGGCAAAGACCTGCAGGGTGTCCCTGTTCTCTCCCACAGATGGGATCCACAGCGTGACAGCACAGTGCGTCTTGCGGGTGATCATCATCACGGAGGACATGTTAGCCAACAGCATCACGGTGCGGCTGGAGAACATGTGGCAGGAGCGCTTCCTCTCCCCGCTGCTGTCCACCTTCCTGGAAGGGGTGGCCACAGTGCTCGCAACGCCCAAGGAGGACATCTTCATCTTCAACATCCAGAATGACACGGATGTGGGCGGCACAGTGCTCAACGTCAGCTTCTCAGCACTGGCACCGCGGGGCGGGCGCTACTTCAGCTCAGAGGAGCTGCAGGAGCAGCTGTACATGAAGCGCATGGCGCTGACGGGTGCCTCCATGCTGGAGGTGCTGCCCTTTGATGACAATGTCTGCCTGCGGGAGCCCTGCCAGAACTACATGAAGTGCATCTCTGTCCTTAAGTTTGACAGCTCAGCACCCTTCATTGCCTCCCCCTCCACTCTCTTTCGGCCCATCCACCCCATCACTGGCCTGCGATGCCGCTGCCCACAGGGTTTCACCGGGGACTACTGTGAAACAGAGATCAACCTCTGCTACTCCAACCCCTGCCTGAATGGTGGGATTTGTACCCGCAAGGAGGGGGGATACACATGTGTTTGCCGCCAGCATTTCAGCGGTGAGTGCCCGGGGCTGGGGGGCAGATGGGTGAGCGGGTCCCTTGGCGCTGCTGTCACCATGTCAGGGTGCTCTTCCCAGTGTCAGAGCCCCTCTTTGCCCGCAGAGGTCCGGCTCTGCTCCCAGCTATCTGTGTTTCCATGGTGCTGGATGTGCAGGGCTGAGGTTGCCATAGAAATCTGTCTTGTAGGGAGGTGACATGGAGGGCTCCTGAAGACCCTGGCCACTGCCTCCAAGCCTTTTTCACAGAGCAGAAGGACCAAGCTGGGCCATGCCAGGCAGGGGCACAGGAGGCTCCTCAGCCCTGCCCCATGCCAGTGGGGTGATGGGCTCTGCAACTATCAGAGGCGCTGGTTTAAGCCTATGCCAGTCTTCAGCTGGTCTGGCAGAGGTGTGGAGCCCATGCTGGCCCCACATGCAGTGGGTGAGCTGCTGCCCACCCAAAACAGAAGGGGAGGCTGGGCCTAGCTTCCCCACCAGGCAGGATCTGATCCAGGAAGATCTGATCCTAGCTGCGAGGGGAGTCCCTGGGCTGGCCAATGTCTTGTTACCGCAAGTCCCCAGCAGACTGTGGATATCCATGCCCAGCCACTGGCAACATGGGGGTGAGGGAAGGTGGCCTGTGGCTTCTGGGAAGGGAGCCCCTGCCTTGCCCTCCCTGCCAGGAGGGAGCGTGGCAGCAGATGGCTGCCTTGGAGCTGCTCTCCTGTTGGTGGCTCCTGGTGAGATAAGCAGAGTCAGTGGTAATTAACCCCCGGCATTTGAAGCGTGAACAGCCATTAGCAGATGGGTTAATGAGCTCGTTTCCCTGTCACTTCATGCTGTCTCCTCATCCTCCTTATGTGCCATGGAGCAAGTAATGGGAGCAGGGCCTGGGGCGTAGGACTGCAGCTGAGCAGTTCCCTGTGTGCTGCGGGGGCAGCACAGAAAAGGGGCTGGCCAGATCCCCTGCACTGCACTGCTGAGCTGCCTTGGGGCATCCCCGTTACTGATGCCAGCAAGGTGCAAGCATATTTGGTGTCCCTTATCTTTCTGGTTTCCGCTTGGCTTTTGCTCTTACCTCAGGCCTGCACACAGCGTTAGGAGGCTCCTGGTGCTGTGGGTGAGATTTTCATAGCTATTGGCAGGGGAACTCAGTGGCACTGGGCGTTATCCACACCCTGGATCCAAGGCTGCAATGCCTGTCCCAGGCCTGTGCGGTGGCAGTGACCAAGGAGGCAGTCAGCCTCGCCAGGGCTTTCCTGGCTTGTCCTTGCCTCTCCGTCCTTAGGACTGTGCAGCCCAGCTGTTGCCAGTCCCTTCCTGTCCCATTCCTGTGCCATCCTGGGTCCAAACTTGCCCCTTCAGCTGAAGCTGGCATCCCATCCAGCCCAGTGGCTCGGGCTGCAGGGCTTGTGGTAGTAGCCAGCTTGCTGGCTACTGTGGGGAACGCCTGAGTGACACCTGGGTTGTCACATCCTTCGCCTGCCCCCAGCCACCCTACAAGCTCCTGCGCCTTGGCTGCCCTGCCCCGAACCTGGGCTGAGGTCTGCACTCCCGAGGCAAGGAGTGGATGAGTGGCCGCTACGTGTGTGCCTCCCAGCCAGGACATGTCCCAAGCCTCTCGTCTTGCTCCCACCAGGTGAGAACTGTGAAGTGGACAGTCGCTCAGGGCGCTGCGTGCCCGGCGTGTGCCGCAACGGTGGCACCTGCACCAACAGTGCCGATGGGGGCTTCCGCTGCCAGTGCCCAGCGGGTGGCTTCGAGACGCCCTTCTGCGAGGTGTCCACACGGTCCTTCCCACCGCGGTCCTTCGTCATGTTCCGGGGCCTGCGCCAACGCTTCCACCTCACCCTCACCCTCTCGTGAGTCCTCTCCTTCCTCCACTGGACACTAGCACCTGCTGGTTCACCTGGCCCTGCTCTGGTGGGTCCTGTGTACCCTGGGCCTGTCCAGGGACTCGCTGATGCTCTCCAGATTCTGTATTACTGGCTTTGCCTCGCCATGGGGCTGCCCTGGTGCCTTTAGCAAAGGGCTCTGTATCTGCACTAGCATGTCTTCCCTGGCATCAGCTCATCCCTTCCTTAAGTATTTCTGCCCTTACTTGCTGCCAGCTCTTTGCCTCCATGCCCCTAAAGCATCTGCTGGATCAAGCTCCTAGCCTCTTCCCAGCTGGGCTTGCACCCAGGGCCAAGCCCAGGTTTCGCCCTGTCCCTGTGCTGGGACACTGGTGCATGCCATGGAGAGCAGGGATCTCTGCATGCTCCTTGTGCATACCCTGCCCTCCTGCTTCCTCCCTTGCCCCAGGTTCAGCACCGTGGAGCCCAGCGGCCTTCTGCTCTACAACGGGCGCCTGAATGAGAAACACGACTTCCTGGCAGTGGAGATCATCCAGGGGCAGGTCCAGCTGAAATACTCCACAGGTAGGCTTGGCCCTGCCTGTCGCGGGATTTGTGCCGTGGGAGCTGTGAGAAGGCCTGCTCTGAGCAGCGAGAGCGAGGTGCTGCCCTGGATGGAGCCCATGCTAAGGGAGACAGGGTTGAGAGGTGTTGGTGAACATCAGTGGATGGCACGGGGGATGGGTGTAGGTCTCTGGTCCTTCCCTAGGCTTAGGAGTGCAGGTGCATCAGGGAGGCTGTGAGCACAAACCAGGACAAAGCCTTTAGGGGCCTCTACTGTTGTTCTGCCCCCTTATATCACCACAGGCTTCACCTCCTGCCTTGCAGTGAGCCAGTCTGGAGAGGAGGACCGTCCTGGGAGGGTGTTTGCTATCCTGTTGGTCTCATCCCTGCTACCTTGTGCCATTGCTGCGCCCATCCTGTGCCCATCCTGCCTGCCCTGAGGGCTGTCAGGATCAGCTGCCAGGAGCCCTGGGTCCTCGTGTTAACAACTGCTCCTTCCCTCCTGTCCTGTGTCCAGCACTCCTCCCCTCTCCCCTCCACACAGTGCCTGGTGGCTGCTACTGCTCTGGTTGGGCTGATCCCCTCAGGGCAAGCAGAGGGCAGCTGGCAGGGGGTCAGATGCACAGTGCCAGGGCACCCCAGCAGTCAGCCTGGACAGAGGAGCTATCCCAGGATGCTGACGGACAGTCCCAGGGCTACAGTTCCCCCTGCCACACTCCTGTGCAAGGCTGCAGCAGGCAGAGGCCAGCATTCTGAGCTTGTCTCCCTGGAGCCCTTCTCCATCCCAGCATGAGGCCATCGGTACCGCAGGAGGTTTGGTGCCCACAGGAGGGGAGGGCATGTCTGAGGGCTGTCCGGCTTCCCTCAGTGTGCCATCATTCCTGTCTCTGCAGGAGAGTCCAGCACAGTGGTGAGCCCCTACCTGCCAGGGGGTGTGAGTGATGGGCAGTGGCACACGCTGCAGCTCCACTACTACAACAAGGTACGTGTGCCCCAGCTGTACCACCACACGCCTGGGCTTTTCTCCCTGCCAGGCATGAGCAAGCGACTCTGCCTCTCCTGTTCTTTGGCTCTGCCCCATGGGGGAGGCTAGTGAGGGAAGGCAGAGATGGTTTTCAGTCCTTGGGGGTGGGTGCAGTGGAACAGACGGCTGGGTGCAGGGGTGACTGACCCTCAGGACTGCACTCGGAGGCTGCACGAATGCACCCCACGCAGTGTCCTCGCCCATGTCCATCTCTGGCGCTGCTTGCTGGGCTCAGCTGAGATGTCCCTCCTGCTTCGCTCCCACCTCTAGCAGTGCAGTGGTGCCTGGGCCATGCTCAGGCCCTTTCCTTGCTGTTGTGCGAGCCCTCGGGTGCCTGGGTCTGAAGGCATGTGTGCTGCTAACGACCTGCCTTTGGTTTCAGCCCAAGGTCAGCGCCCTGGGGGTGGTGCAGGGCCCCTCCAAGGACAAAGTGGCCATCTTGACAGTGGACGAGTGTGATGCCTCAGTGGCTCTGCAGTTTGGCAGCGAGATTGGGAATTACTCCTGTGCCGCAGAGGGTGTGCAGACCAGCTCAAAGAAGTGAGTTCCTTGGGGACTGCTGGGCACTGCTGCGGTGGCGAGAGGAGCAGGGCACTTGGGTCCCCTGTGGAGTCAGCCCTTCACGTGTGGGACCTTGGCTGTGTGTACCTGTCCCCGAGGATGACTGCTTCCCAACCCCTTGTGCTGGTGAGTCAGCTGACTGGCTTGAGGCCACTGTAGCTCTTAAAGCCCTGGACTTCTGTCTTTTGTAGGTCCCTGGATCTCACAGGTCCCCTGCTCCTCGGAGGGGTCCCCAACCTGCCGGAAAACTTCCCTGTCACTCACCGTGACTTTGTGGGGTGCATGAGAGACCTATACATCGACAGCAAACGCATTGACCTGGCCTCCTACATCGCCAACAATGGAACTGCTGCAGGTACCAGTGCCTCTGCTCCTGCCAGCCCCTGCCCTGGAAATTGCCTCTTCTGCTCACACAGCAGCATTGCTGAGCTGTAACAGTTTCATGGGAGCACAGCTGTAGCTGAGCATCTTCCCATCGGAGAACAGGGCCTCCAGAGCCCCCGACACGAGCCAGTCCCCACCCCAGCTAATGTTCTGGGAATGTCCCCTGATGCCAAGTGCAGAGCCTGCAGAGCTGGCATGTTTGAGAGATACTAGGTAGTCAGTCCAGCTCCACAGTGTCTTTCTTCTGGCATAAGGAGCAGTAACAGCCTTGGTCCTCATCCCTGAGCAGGCAGGACACGTGTGGAGAGGCTGAGCAGCTGGGCTCAAGCATCCCTCTGGCAGCCAGGGAAAGGGCTGGTGGGCAGTGGTGCTTCTCAGTGTGGGCTGGGGGAGGTGGTGAGCAGGTCAAGGCTGATGTGGGTGACTTTGATACCTCCAGGTTGCCATGCCAAGCACACGTTCTGTGACTCCAGCCCCTGCAAGAATGGTGGCACCTGCTCTGTCAGCTGGGGGACCTACTCCTGCCTCTGCCCTGTTGGCTTTGGGGGCAAAGACTGTCGTCACCGTGAGTGAGCGGGCACTGCTGGGCATGGGCAGGGTGGGTATGTGCAAGACTGTGCTGGGGTTGCTGTGGAGGCAGAGTAAGGGGTCCATGTGAGATGCACTAGCTCTGTTGTCCTTGCATCTAGTGCTCCCTGTGTAGTCCCTATCCCTTCTTCTCACCTCCAGTTTCCTTTCCAGCCATGCACCATGCCCACTATTTCCAGGGCAACAGTGTCCTGACCTGGGACTTCAAGACAGATGTGAAGATCTCAGTGCCGTGGTACCTGGGGCTGGCGTTTCGGACCCGCCAGCTGGACGGGGTGCTTCTGCAGGCCCATGCTGGCCAGTACACCACCCTGCTCTGCCAGGTAGGGCCACAGCACCATGCTTCAACCTCTGCTGGCGTCTGCCCCATGAGAGCAGGAGGACCCTGCCCTCCATGTTGACTCCAGCCCAAGCAGAGGGTGGTTGTGGGGAGAGGTGTTTAGCAGGGCTGGGTTTCCCTTGCTGTGCTTAGAGGCAGGGGAGGCTGGAGGCAGCCAAAGTTGGTGAGGCCTTGGCTCACTTCTGCCATTGCTGGTTTCCTCTGCAGCTGGCTGGGGGCCTGCTCTCCTTCATGGTGAGCAAAGGGTCCGGGCGCAGCACCAGCCTCCTCCTGGACCAGCTGCGGCTCAGCGATGGGAGATGGCATGACCTCCAGCTGGAGCTGCGGGATGTCCGCAGTGGGCGAGACTCCCGCTACATCATCACCCTTACCCTGGACTTTGGGCTCTATCAGGTAGGTGCTGCTTGAGACCCCGGCACCAGAACAGGAACTGTGGGGGTGCTCAGGATAGATGGGCCGGGCTGTGCCTCTGCACCCTCAGAGAGGGCTGGGACAGGGCTGATGCCAGTTGCCCCATGTTATTCCCTTTCCTTCTGCAGGATACGGTGGTTGTCGGAAATGAACTGCATGGCCTGAAGGTGAAACACCTACACGTGGGGGGAGTCCTAGGCTCTGGTGAAGTGCAGAACGGTCTGAGGGGCTGCATACAGGCAAGTCCATTGCTCTGAGCCTTCCTCTTCTGGTTACATGGAGGGCTGGAAACACAGGCCTGGCAGCTGCTGCCAGCATCCATCGTGCTGGTGACACTTCCTTGGAGCGTTCAAGGCTCTGGGGTGCTGCGGGGCAGCAGGGGTGATGGGGGGTGGCTGCCCCTGGGGGTTTGTGGAGGGCAGGAGGACTGGAGCCTCGTGTGTCTGTTCTGTCTTCACTCTGGATTTGTCACCTGCATTGCAGGGTGTGCGACTGGGTGACAGCATCACCGGGACTGTGCTGCCCAAGCCCAGCCATGCCCTGCGGGTGGAGGCTGGCTGCAGCGTGCCGAGCCCCTGCGACTCCAGCCCCTGCCCAGCCAACAGCGTGTGCAAGGATGAGTGGCAGAGCTACTCCTGCATCTGCCAGCCAGGTAGGGCCTGCAGTGTTCTGCCACCCCTTTGCTCTCCATGCCTGTCTGTCCTCTCCCCTTATGGCTCCCTCCTGGCTTGCGACTGCTATCCTGTCCATCACCTGGGCAAGTCACATCCCTGTCAGACACTCATTAATTTTTCTGGAGGGCAGAATCTCTCCTGAGCCTGCTGAATCCACTCCTCAGTGCTCTAGCACCTCTCAGGGGGAAGGTGCTTTACACAGTGCTCTCTGCCCACACCTCAGGGTATTATGGAGGGGACTGCGTGGATGCGTGTCATCTCAACCCCTGCAAGAACAAGTCGGTGTGTCGCCGCAAGCCAGGCTCACCCCTGGGATACGTGTGCGAGTGCGGAGGGAACTTTTTCGGGCAGTACTGCGAGCACAGGTGAGACATGGGGCACAGGGCAGGGCCATGGACTCCATGCCTGGCTCTGTGCTGTGCTCTGTGCTTTCTTCCCAGCTACGTGACCAGGGACCTCTTGGTGCCACCTGGCTTCTTGGAGCTGCTGAACAATTGGGCTGGTGGGAGGAGAAGGCCGGGGAGATTTGGTTGCTGTAACAGTGGAGGCATTTCTCTCCCTAGGATGGACCAGCAGTGTCCGAAGGGCTGGTGGGGGAACCCCACCTGTGGGCCCTGTAACTGTGATGTGAACAAGGGCTTTGACCCCGACTGCAATAAAACCAACGGGCAGTGCCACTGCAAGGTGAGGGGCAGCTGTGCCCATGGGGACGTGGCCCATGGCTTGCCTGGAATCCTGCTTGTCCTTGGTGCTGTTCCTTGTCCCCTCCAAAGGCCTGGCAGCTGCCCAGACCCTACTCTGTGTGCCTGCTTCTGGGCCAGATCCCTACTCAGCTGTTCTGTGCAGCCCTCCTGCCCCAGCACAGTGACAGTGGGGGCTCTGGGAGTGCTTTTATATAAGAAGAGCCTGGCTCTTCTCTGCCCTGGCTCCGATGGTTCCCCAGGCACCGTCCTTGGCTGCTGCCCTGATGGACTGCCTGATGGCTGTCCCTGTCTCCCCCCAGGACTTCCACTACCGCCCCAAAGGCAGTGACACCTGCCTGCCTTGCGACTGCTACCCTGTGGGCTCCACCTCACGCTCCTGCGACAGGGAGACAGGCCGGTGCCACTGCCGGCCCGGGGTCATCGGGCGCCAGTGCAATAGCTGCGACAGCCCTTTTGCTGAGGTGACGCCCAGCGGCTGCGAGGGTGAGTGTGGGCATGTGGGGAGCTGGTGCTGTGGGGCTTGGTGTCAGTGGCCCCTCTGTGACCAGTCCCCCGGGGTGCGTGTCTCCACAGTGCTCTATGACGGCTGCCCCAAAACCCTGAAGGCAGGTGTGTGGTGGCCCCAGACCAAGTTTGGCTTCTCTGCTGCAGTGCTGTGTCCCAAAGGCTCCTTTGGTGAGTGGGGGATGCGATGGGGAGGGGAAGGGGCTGCCTGGCTGTCCTGCCAGGGGCCGTAGCAGCCCCAGCAATATCCCTTGTTCTCATGCTGTCCCAGTCCTGTTTAGCTGGGCTTGAGGGCTGGGAGAAGGAAGTTGGAGGAGAAAATGCCGCAGCCTGGGGGAGAGCAGAGGGGTTGGGCCATGGGGCTAGGGCTGCGAACGGGATGTGGGGTCTAGGCCCATCACTCAGCCCCCAGGGCTGTGCTGTTGCCTCAGTCCCCACCTTCTCCCTGCTGCTTTTTGATTTCAGCAGGCTTGACGCTGGGGTCAGGCCTGGCACAGTAGCTCGGTGCCCCCAGTGCCTTGCTGCGGCTCTGCAAGCCCCGTCCTCGCCCTGTGCTGCGAGGGGAGCAGAGCACAGCATGCTGTTAGGTGAGTGTCTCGGGACCCAAGCTGGAGGAGGCCATTCTCGTGGTGGCAAAGGCGTGAGCAAAGTGTCTGGGACTGTAGGGCAGCACAAGCCCCAGGGGACAATACAAACCCTGTCCTTCTCCAGCCGTTCGCCCCAGGAGGAGGCAAGTTTGGCTCCTAACTGTTGTCGCTTCTCTCCCCGGTTCTCTCGCCCTCCGTGCTCAGGCTTGAGGGGTGCAGGTAAGGTTGTTCCCATCTCCTTCCCCCTGTACTGTAAGGGCTGCGTCACGTGGATTTCCCTCCCTGCTCCCTGCCTGGCACCCTGCACACCCCTGCGCTTTCCCCACTGCTTCTGGAGCTGCCAAGTGTCTTGCCAATGCTTTGCCTGGCCTCACTGCTCCTACAGCTTTTCCCTGCTCCCAACACTCTAACCAGCACAAACCTGGCTGCAGCCGCATGCAGCTCCTGCCACCCGCTGACCTGAGCCTGCAGCATTGGCTTGGGGCAGGTCTGCGCTCTGCTCCCCGGCTGGGATGGATCCTGGCTCTGCCGGGCTGGTACCTGCTTGCTTAGGCTGGGAGGGGAAGGAGCTGGTGCTGAGCCATGGGTGGTGAGGCCAGGGGGGCCATGGAGGAATGGCCATGGGGTGGAGGAAGGGGAGAGGTGTTTGAG
Source organism: Athene noctua (assembly GCF_965140245.1). Taxonomy (NCBI): domain Eukaryota; kingdom Metazoa; phylum Chordata; class Aves; order Strigiformes; family Strigidae; genus Athene; species Athene noctua. The sequence goes on along the minus strand of NC_134046.1, from coordinate 14,036,274 downwards.
AGGGGGGCAGTCGGATGGGGGCAGGAACTGGTGGGCATTCACAGCACAAGGTCCTGTTCCCTCTGCCTGGCTGGCAGGGGGAGGCAGAGGGACCCGGGGGCCAGATCCTGCCCAGATCTGCAGCTGAGCCGATCTCTGTTCTCTGCCAGGGCAAGGCAGCAGTGTGAAGGTTTCTTTGTTCTCCCTGCTCCCAGCTGCAAGGGCACTGGTTCCTGTGCTTGTGCAGCTGGGAGAAAGGTGGTTGGGGAGGACAGCTAGGAGCTGGACATGGTGGGAGGGGCGCACTAGTCACTGAGGCTTTTCTGAGCAGCAGCTGGAGTCTGATCCAGGCTCCCTCTCCCCACCCTGGACATGCTGCTGCCCTCTCCCAGCCATGGGCACCTGACAGGGCTCCCTGTGCCCTGCTGCTGTCCCCAGCAGGGCCTCGTCCACAGTCCTGACAAGTACACTAGGATCACCTGGGTTCCTCTTGCCCAAACTGTGCGTGGTGACACTCCCAGCCCAGGACACTGCTCTCCGTGTCGGCTTTAGCAGCACTTTCAGTGGTGGTCCCATTCACTGCTGGCCTCAGCCAGGGACTGGGGTCTTGCGCTGGCTACTGAACCCATGCTGCTGGAGGGGGATACTCCACCCCACTCTACTGCAGGGGCTCATCTCGGGGGTGGGTTTGCCAGCCCCACCGCAGGGCTGTTGTTCTTCTGGGGTGACTTTGCCCTGTAGAGAGAGGCAGAACCTCAGCAGGCATTGCAGGCTGCCAGCTGGGGGGTCCCTAGAGCTGCATGGGCTTCAGTAGTTTGGGATCAGATATGCCCTGAAGACACAGACATGTCCCCACCAGGAACCAGGGGCTTCCCCAGCCCATGTCCTCCCACGTTACTTGTTCCTCTTTGCAATTCTGTGTGATGACACTTGGTGTGATGCAGCCCAGAAGCACACATAGGAACCCAGCTTCTGGAGGGAGGGGACAGCCACAGCTTGCCGAGGTGATGCAGACCAAGGGTGGAATGGGTTGCAGTGGTGCAAAGCAGGAAGATGGCCCTGGTGTGTTACAGGCCCTCCCCATCACTTGCTGGTGCTGCTCTTTGGTATTAGCTGGTGCAGAGGGTCCCTACTATGGAGGATGCTGCAGGGGAGCCATGTATCCTAAGCTGAATTTCAGACATATCCTTCCTTCCTCCTGACTTTAGGTGCAGCTGTCAGACACTGTGATGAGGAGAAAGGCTGGCTGGAGCCAGATCTCTTCAACTGCACTTCACCTGCCTTCAAGGAGCTCTCCATGCTGGTAATCCTCTCTCAGCTCTGCAGCCCTGACAGGGCAGGAGCCATATGAACAAGGGCTCATGTCCAGGTTTCAAAGAACTCAGCTCTCCGTGGGCACCTAGAGTAGGAGAGGGCCTTGCCACAGTGCTCCTTTCTCTTCTCATCTCCTGCCCCCAGATCCATTCTGTGGGAGCATTGGTCTGAGCTGAAGTTCACTTTGGTTTAGTCTGATCCTTTGAGTGTCCCCATCAGAAACAATGTGTGTTGTGCCTCAGTATTTAAGAGGAAAGCAAATAACTGAGCAGGGCTGAATTGTTTGCAGCTGGCAGGATGTCTGCCCTGTGGGACATCTGTAAGCCCCAGACCCTTCAGTGACAAATCCCTTCAAAGTATCCAGGCAGGTCTGTTGAACACTTGCATCCCACCAAGACTGAACTGTAGCTGAAACCAGGAGAGTTTCCAGGGAATTATTGCTAGATGCTTGCATGTCCTTTCATCTTCTTGGCCTCTGTCAGGTATCGTACTGGGTTAGCTGGGCCCGGCCCAGTGCAACCTCTGGTGTGTTGCTGGAGGTTGGTTGTCTGCCAGAGATTCTCCCTGTTCTAGTGACCACTAGTGTGAGTGTCCTTGGCTTATGCTGTGGTTTCAAAAATCATGTCTGGGTCCAGAGTGCCTGCAGCATCCCAGTTTTCCAATGAGGAATCTGCTTAATTGTTTAATCCCTTCCTTTCTCCTCACTGGCAGCTGGAGGGCTTGGAGAGAAATGAAACTGAGCTCAACACAATTGAAGCCAAGAAGCTGGCTCATCGGCTCAGAGCAGTGACAGACCACATGGACCACTACTTCGGCAATGACGTGCACATCACCTTCCGCCTGCTCTCCCGCCTCATGGCCTTTGAGAGCCAGCAACGTGGCTTTGGCCTGACAGCCACCCAGGATGCCCACTTCAATGAGGTGAGTCCTTCACCAGATCAGGGTGGCTTCTGATGCTGCTTCTCTTTATCAGCCACCCTGAGCCCCGGTCTCTGTTGGGATCAAGGATGTTGTGAGACCATGTCAGAGTACAGGACTCCCCAGTGCCACACAGACATTGACCCACAGCAGCGAGACCTGTGGAGGCCACCTGCGTGGTCAGGGCTGGAGCATAGGGTGAAAGTCTCTGCAGGATGCTGGCTGATGAGCGTTGAGGGGGGGGGGCCCATTGTAAGAGAAGGTATCCGTCTTTCCTGATACCTTGTGCAGCAAGCTGGACAGAGAGCACAGTGCTACAGCCTGGGGATGGTCAGGATGGGGCCCAAAGGCTCTGCTTCCCTCACCCCCGGCCCTGTGTCTCTCCCATGCAGAACCTGCTGCGTGCGGGCAGCTCTGTGCTGGCACCCGAGAACCGGGAGCACTGGGCCATGCTGCCGCACAGCGAGCACGGCAGTGCCAGCCTCATGGAGCAGCTGCGGGACTACTCGGGCACACTGGCCAGCAACATGAAACTCACCTACCTCAACCCCGTCGGTGTCGTCACCCCCAACATCAGTGAGTAGGATCTGGCTGGTGGTGGGGCCTGACTGGGGTGGTGTTGGAGCCACTCCTCCGTCACACCCTGTCCCCTTCTCCTTGTCTCACTGCACCTCAGCAGGGGTGCTGAACAGGTTCTTCACCTCCTTGGTGGCTCTCTCAAACATGGGGAAGTGTTTGGTCTTGGTCCCATCCCTGCCTGAGGCAGCAGACACACCCCCAAGAGCCAGCAGAGCCACGAGTGTGCTGCCCTCTCTGAGTTACCCCCAATAAAACCCAAGTCTCTAGTGAAAAAGCCACTGGTCCCAGTGGCAGAAGTGGCCTGTCCTACAGCAGAGCAAGGATCTGGGCTGGGAAGGAGCACTGTAGATACTGGGATCTCATGTCATACCCAACCACGGGATACATCTACAACCCAGCCTGTGGCTCATATGGTCCCTTCAAACCTGGGGTACCCTGGAGCATGGTTGCTCTCCAGAAGGCCATCCTAGAGCTGGTTTTTACTTCCTTGCTCCTCCGCAGTGCTGAGCATTGATCGCATGGAGAACCACTCCCATATCCGCCGGCGCTACCCTCGCTACCACAGCAGCCTCTTTCGTGGCCAGCCCGCCTGGGACCCCCACACCCATGTTGTGCTGCCGCTGTCGGTGCTGAGCCCCCCAAAAGCTGAAGGTGAGCATGTGAACATCACTCAGGGAACAGCATGGGTGGGCGTGGAAGGAAAGACGTGCCCCTGCTGAGACCTGGCTGTCAGAGGTCCACAAGTCACCTCTGAGAGCTCAGAGCTTCTGACTTCACCACATCCCAAAGGCTCCTGGTGGGTTCACAAGCTGCCTTCAGAGCAACGTGTGTGTGTTCTCTCCATCCCCTTGTGTGCCTCAGCTGCCTCCACAGCAGTGCCCACGCTGGCTGGGGGCGAAGGGAACTACACTGTGGAGAACTCCCCGAGGCAGGTGCTGCCGGAGCCTGAGCCTGCTCTCACTGTGATCATCCTCATCATGTACCGCACCCTGGGGGGACTGCTGCCTGCACGCTACCAGGTGGATCGCCGCAGTGTCAGGTACGTCCTCCCCTTTGCCCTCCACAGGCACCAGTGGAGAGAGGCTGGCTAGACTCTGCTCTGCTCCCTTGGCAGTTGCTGTGTCTCTCTGCAACGGCTTGAGTTTGGTTCCCAGTCTGATGGTCTTGAAGTGCTCTGCCTGTTGGCGCCTTGGCCTTGCTCTGCCCCTTGCTTCCTGACCCCTTGGTGTGTGCTGGGCAGAGATATTCCTTCGAAGGCGACCGTGCAGGGCATCTGGCAAGTCCCCGGAGGGCTGCAGCTGCCACGCACGGTGATAGTAGAGCTCCATCACTCCTTGCAGGCTCCCCAAGAATCCCGTGATGAACTCCCCCATCGTGAGCGTCTCTGTGTTCAGCAATCACACCTTCCTGCGAGGGCCCCTGGACACCCCTCTCCTGCTGGAATTTCACCTGCTGGAGACAGCTAACAGGAGCAAACCTCTCTGTGTCCAGTGGAACCACTCCAACCCGTGAGTCAAGCATAGCTGGGCCACTCTCTTTGAGCTGCTTTCCCCAGGCACCTCCTTGCTCTATGAGGCTCCCAGGCCATGACGGGCTGTGTGCCTGGGCAGCACCAGGGCGTGGGAGGGTTCTGCTCTCTCCCAGGGGGTTCATTCCCGCTGGGAGGGCACAGCAGAGTCCCTGCAGGGCTCTGGCTCCAGTACTTCAGCTGTAGGTTGCAGTTGTTATCTGCTGGTACAAAAGCTTTGCCAATCACCACTCTTCTCTGCAGTTTCTTCCCCACACACCCCACTCATCTGTCTTCTCTCCTAAGTGCCCTCTGCTTTTTGGTGGCTGCAGGACCAACCCCTCTGGCTTCTGGACAGCCAGGGACTGTGAACTTGTGTATCGAAACACCACACACGTCCACTGCCAATGCTCCCAGTTCGGCACCTTTGGGGTTCTGATGGACAGCTCGCACCGAGAGGTAACCTTGGGTTGCGGGGCAGGGAGGTCGGGCTGTTAGCCACTGAGTCCCAGAATAAGCAGGCACAGGCAGAAAATTCCCTGTGGGACACAAGTAGAGTTTGAGAACTCAGCAGGCTTCCTGTATCTCCCCCTAACGCCACCATTTGCCTTTTGTTCTCTGCTGCTGCAGCAACTGGAAGGTGACCTGGAGACGTTGGCAATTGTCACCTATTCCTTGGTGTCTCTCTCCTTGGTGGCTCTGCTGCTGACTTTCTCCTTCCTGACCTGCCTCAAAGGCCTCAAGTCCAACACACGTGGCATCCACTCCAACATATCTGTCACCCTCTTCTTCTCTGAGCTGCTCTTTCTCCTGGGCATCAACCGCACCGAAAATCAGGTCTGTGAGCTTGCACAAGCATGTCCATGGCAGTGAGGGCAAGGCAGGTGATGCAGTTAGCGTTGGCACAGTGGGGCCGTCTCTGAGTAGGTTTTGTCTCCTCAGTTTCTTTGCACTGTGATTGCCATCCTCCTCCACTGCTTCTTCCTCTCCTCCTTCGCCTGGCTCTTCGTCCAGGGCCTCCACATCTATCGCATGCAGACGGAAGCCCGCAATGTCAACTTCGGGGCCATGCGTTTCTACTATGCCATCGGCTGGGGAGTGCCTGCCATCATCACCGGTAAGAGGTGCTCATCCTACAGCTGTGCCAAAAGCACCAGTTCTCAGCAGTCCCCTTATCCCCTGGTGTTACCTGGCTCACTTACCCAGTGAGAAGGGCTGAGGGTGGGCTTGCCATGGCCAGCAGTGCTGGCAATGAGCAGTGCTGTGGTGGTCAGCTGGCGACTGCAAATTGAGGGCTCTTGTCTCGCCTCCTGGAGAGAAGTAATTCCTCAGCACATCTCCCCCTGGCTTGTTCCATGGGCACGGGGCTGCTGCTGTCCCAGGGCTTGTGGTCAAGGTCTCCTGGTTTCCCAAGCCTGCATGCTTGGGTGACCCGTGGCTGGCAGTAAATGTCTGCTGGGCTGGGCTGTGTCAGGGACACCTAGAGAAAAGGAAGTAAAGGCCCTGATGCTGGAGCTCGCAGTCCTGGCTCTTTCCCCTGTGGCAGGGAAGCCTGTGCGCAGGGCAAGGAGCAGGGACAGAGTCCTTTCATGGCCTTCAGTGCTGGGATGGGATTGACATGGCTTGGGCAAGTCCAAGGCTGCTGGGTCTGGACCTGACCTCTCCCTTCCTCCCACAGGGCTGGCTGTTGGCCTGGATCCTGAGGGCTACGGGAACCCCGACTTCTGCTGGATTTCCATTCATGATAAGCTGGTCTGGAGCTTTGCAGGCCCCATTACTGTCGTCATTGTGGTAAAACCCTGTCCTGTTTCACCCACAGCCCTCTCCTGCCTCCCTTCTTCACACCGTGGGTCCCTTCCTTAGCTGCACATTGCCTGCCCCATTCTTTGTACTCTCCTTTCTCAGTTAGACGCCCTCTCTCTGTCCCTCCTTGCTCCAGCCAAACCTGGGGAAGGCCATGGCTCGGGCATGAAGGGAAAAGGAGGGGATATTCATGTGGGCCTGGCAGACCTGGAGTCTGCCCATGCTCTGCACTGGGGATGTCAGGTCACCAGCCCTTGGCACAGTTTCTAATGAGTGCCAACACTTTCAGATGAATGGTGTCATGTTCCTGCTTGTGGCCAAGATGTCCTGTTCCCCAGGCCAAAAGGAGACCAAGAAGAAATCGGTTCTGTGAGTATTAGTGGCCAAACTCCCAACAGACCTCCTGTAGCTCATGGTTTTTAGCATTTTCAGTGACCATCCTCCATCTTTCATCACAGAGCGCCCCTCTGTGCATCAGTGTCGGCCTTGCAGCCACTCTCCTCTCCCACACCTGCCAGCCACATTAACCCTTCCTAAACTTTGTCCTTTCCTCTTGTTCCTACACCCCCATCTCCACACTTTCTGCCAGCCTGTCCCCCTTCACTGCCTGCCCTCAGAGTCACCTCTCATGTCTGCTTGGATTCAATACTCTGCTCTTGTCAACTGTCAGCACCTACTTCTTCCTCTCCTACATGCTCCTTCTGAGACCTTTCCTCACTCCCTCCTGGGCCAGCCCTGGAGCTTGGCTCAGCCCTCTCTGGCTCCAAATGACCTGTGTTGTTTGGGCCCCTGTGTTTGCTATGTGTGATCCAGAAGGGAAGGCCTGAGAGTCAGGGGGAGCTGAGCTGCTGTGCAGGGATGTGCCCACCATGCTGGGCGCAGCAGGGAGGGCTGGGCAGGAGCACACTTTCCCCTCTGGATCTCTGTCTGTGAGCATTAGACTGTAGATTAACAATACACACTAACCTCTCGGTGTGTGCCTGTCTGTCTCTCTCTCTCTCTCTCTCCAGCATGACGTTACGGAGCTCCTTTGTTCTGCTTCTAGTTATTAGCACTACCTGGCTCTTTGGCCTCTTGGCTGTCAACAACAGTGTCCTGGCTTTCCACTACCTCTACACTGTCCTCTGCAGCCTCCAGGTAACTGCCTGCCTCTGCAGGGGAGGGCAAGGGTCAGCCCAGGAGAGCATCCCTGTGGTCCCCGTGGCCATCTGTGGAGAGCGGGTGCCCTGTGCTAAGCCCCTAGCATCCTGCTAGGCTCCTTGTCCCTCCTGCTGTCACCGGTGTGGCAGCATGTGACTCCTGTCAGTCCTTGCTGCTTTGCCTGCGGTGAGCGGTGGCACGGAGCAGGAGGTGGCTGCAAGGCGCTTGGTTCAGAGGTGACACCCAAGGGGCAACAAGGACCGTCTTTGGAGGGAAGGGGCTTCCATGCTCTCAGAGGGCAGAGCAGGAGAGCGGCCTGCAGCAGAGGTGTCAGACACCCCAAATATGACCCACAGCAGCACCCTGCAGACCTCCTGCCACCACCAGGGCTGGTGTTTCTTCAGGGGACCCTGACAGCCAGGAGGACACCCCATCCTTTCCTCCCTCACCCATGGCCACCATGGGGCTTAGTACCGATCGGTGTTGGGGGGCTCTTTGGTGCATCTCAGTCCTGGTGGCTACCTGGGCCAACATGCTGGGGTCCAGAAGAGCCAGGGACTGCCCTGGTGCTGCAGGTGAGCAAGTCAGCTGGCAGCAAGGGGCTTTCTCTCAGGTGTCTCTCTCCGCAGGGCCTGGCTGTGCTGGTCCTCTTCTGTGTGCTGAACGAGGAGGTGCGGGAGGCCTGGAAGCTGGCCTGCCTCAGCAAGAAGGGGCAGAGTGAGGAGGCCACGAGGAGCACGCAGGTGGGCAAGAGTCGGAGCAGCCCAGGGGTCTGTGGACAGGCTGCCTGTCTGGGACAGGAGCTGACAGGGACATCCCTGATTCCCTGGGGGGATGGTAGGTGCTGGTGGGAAGGTCATGCCCTGGGCTGCCGCAGCACCTCCTTAACCTGGCACGTGCCTTCTCTCCCCACCTCGCCAGGGCCCCAATGCCTACAACAACACAGCGCTGTTTGAGGAGAGCGGGCTCATCCGCATCACCCTGGGGGCCTCCACCATCTCCTCGGTGAGCAGCGTGCGCTCTGCCCGCACCCACTCCAGCCAGCGGGCTTACCTCAGGTAAGGAGCGGCGCAGGGCTCCGAGGTGCCGGGAGTGCCCGGGCAGAGCCGGGGCTCCTGCCATTGTGACGGTGTGGGCCTCCTGTCTTTCAGAGACAACATGACAGCACGTCAGGGCTCAGTCCTAGATCACAGCCTGCTGGCTCACGCCGGCCCCACGGACATCGATGTGGCCATGTTCCACCGCGATGCTAGGGGAGGTAAGGCTCAGCCCTGTGCCTGGGCTTGGGGCTGACCCCGTGCGTCCCAAGTCAACACTTGGCTCAAGGAAATTCTTCCCAGTGCAAACTCTGGCTGTGTGGTTACATTCTCCACCCCGTGTTATCTGTGACTTCCAAACATACTGTAGACAAGAGGGAGAGGCAGCAACTGTGTCATTTAGCACAGCCTCCTCCCAGACAGATGGCAAAGGGCGTAGCCAGTCTCTGAGGAGATAGAAATGGAGGAGGCAAGGTGGGGGGCACTGGCTGTTGCAGAATCCCTGGGACACTGGGCTCCCCAGTACAGCACCGGCATTTGACTCACTGGAGTGAGACCGGCCAGGGCCACTCGCAACTGGGGCTGGGGTGTGGGACGGGCGAGCAGAGGCTGAGGGAGGGGGGTTTGCTCAGCCTGAAGGAACAGGAGGCAAAGGGATCTTATGGCTGTTTGCAGCTGCCTTATGTGGAGGTGCAGTGAGATGGAGCCAGGCTTCTCTCACGGGCACCTGGTGATAGGGCCAAGGCAGCAGGCACAGGCTGCTGCCGAGGGAAGGGCACTGAGGGGCAAGGCAGGCTGTTGTCTTCATGAGGGTGGTCGGCACTGGGGTGGTTCTGCCTTCCTGGCCCTGCCACCAGGAGTCTCTCCCACATATACCATGTCCCTGCAGACCAGGATTCAGACTCGGACAGTGACCTGTCTCTGGACGAAGAGCGCAGCCTCTCCATCCCATCCTCGGAGAGTGAGGAGAATGTACGCCTGCGGGGCCGCTTCCAGCGCCAGTTCAAGCGGGCGGCACACAGCGAGCGCCTCCTCACTAACCCCACCAACACCACTCCCAAAGGCAAGTCCTGGGGGGTCTGGCAGTGAAAGGGGTGAGCTCAGGTCTCTGGGGGCCAAGCTATGTCTTGTGATGGCTTTGATTGCTGCTCACAGAAGTATTCTCTCCCTCTTCACTGGGACCTGTTTTGCTTTGCCAGACATGGATGGAAACGACCTCATGTCGTATTGGCCAGCTCTGGGTGAGTGTGAGGTTCACCCCTGCTCCCTGCAGAAGTGGGGCTCCGAGCGGAAGCTGGGATTCGACATCAACAAAGATGCAGCCAACAATAATCAGCCAGACCTGGCCTTGACCAGTGGGGATGAGAACTCCCTCACCCAGACCCAACGGCAAAGAAAAGGTAACGGCCTGGAGCAAGCGGGCAAGGGTGGCCTTGCCTGTCTCAGGTTGACATGTCCCTGAAGGCTCAGTATCAGATCCATCTTGTCGTGTTTTTGGGGAGGTATGACTTGTCTCCCCCAGCTTTCGTGCTTCTTTCGCTGTTACGCAGAGATTTGACTTCTCTTTCTGTCTGGTGCAGGGATTTTGAAGAACCGCCTCCAGTACCCTCCAACTCTCCAAGGCCTGCCGTCTGTCGGCAGGATGACCAATGAGCTGACGTGGTACAAGACCTCCACGCTGGGTCACAGGGCTGTCCCCGCTGCCTCCTACGGCAGGATCTACTCTGGGGCAGGCAGTCTGTCACAGCCAGCCAGCCGGTACTCGTCGCGGGAGCAGCTCGACATGCTGATGAGGAGACAGATGTCCCGGGAGCAGCTGAACAGACACAACTCAGGAGAGTGCTTGGAAGCCCTGCCCAGCCGGCATGGCTCCAGGGAGGAGCTGGACACTATCCCCAGCAGGCATGGGTCTACTGAACACCTGGAAAGTATCCTGAGCAGACACGGGTCTAGGGAAAACTTGGACATACTCACTGCTAGGCCCAGTCAGAGAGATCATGGGAACACGCTGCCCCGGAGGCAGGGCTCCAGAGACCACCTTGACACTTTACCCTGCAGATTTGGGTCAAGAGAGCAGCTAGACTGTGGGCCAGTAAGAGAGGTCTCTAGAGAGTGGCTAAACACATTGCCAAGTAGGCAAGTGTCCAGAGACCGAATAGACACATTGCCAAATCGAGATACTTCTCGCGAACAATTGGATTTGCTCTCTAGAAGACAGCCTTCAAGGGACCAGCTAGCATCAGCTAGACAAACTTCAAGGGAGCAGCTGGACTTTCTGTCCAGAAGATCTAATTCCAGAGAGCCTCTGGACACAGTGCCTAGCAGGCATCCCTCGCAGGACAGCCTGGGGAGTCTCTCTAGGAGGCAGTTGTCTAGGGAAAGCCTAGAGCCGCTGTCGAGGAGGCAGCCTTCTAGAGAGAACCTGGAGGCTATTCCCAGCCGACATCCTTCCACTGAACAGTTAGATATCCTTTCTTCCATCCTTGCTTCTTTTAACTCCTCCGTCCTGTCCTCCGTGCAATCTTCCAGCACGCCTTCAGGCCCCCAGACCACTGCCACCCCCTCTGCCGTGCAGACCTCCTCGACACCCTCTGCAATGTGCCCCTCAACACCTCGCTCCGCCACCTCTCACAGCATTTCAGAGCTGTCACCAGACTCAGAGTAAGTGTGTCCCTTCCTCATCCAGGCCTTGTTCAGCTGGTTTTGTGCATCGTCCTCCTGCCTGGTTCCCTCTCTCAAAGTGGGTTTTGTCTGGGGAGAGAAGGCTGTGTAGGGATGAGCCCCCAGGGTGAGTGGCAGGTGCCTCCTAGTGATGAATAGTGACCGGGTAGGGAGAACCCTCAGGTGTGACAGCTCTGGGCGCTTGCAGTGCAGCATGGGCTGAAACGTCAGCGATGTGATGGCCCTTACCTGTGGCCTGTGGGGGCTCAGGGAAGATGCTTTGTGCAGCCAGGCTGACCTCACGGCTGGTCTCCTTGCTCAGTGCCGGCTGTAAGTTCCCACGAGCGGATGTATGTGAGGGCTGGGCTGGCTGGAGAGGAGGAGGGGGCCCGAGTCCTTCAGGAGCCCTGCCTGCCCCAGCCATGTTTCTCCCCAGGGACCCCATTCCAATCTCATTTCTTCCTCTCCAGCTTTGCTCCCTGTTGGTACTCGTGCCATCCTGTCCCATCCCATCCTGTCACTCCTTTCCAATTCCCTGAACTCAGGGATTTGGCTACAGTTTTCCTGCCCTGACACAGGAGTGGATTTCTGCTCTCTCCCCATCTGGCATAGCTGGGGGAGGCAGCTGGAGCCCAGGGGAGATACCATGGTTTAACACTCTTTTTCTTTCCTCCGAGAAGAATAGCAAGGAACGAGGGCCATTCCTGAGGGGCCGAAGATGTCCACAAGAAAGACAGAAGAAGCTGGGCCCTTTGCCTAGCCAGGCGCTGCCAGCTGAGGTTTGGTGTCCCCAGGGGTCAGGGGCCCAAAACCAACCCTGCCTTCCCCTGCCCTCAGGGCTGAGGGGCCAGCAGCCCGCACCACCCACTGCTGGGAGCCTCCAGGCTCTCAGCTGCCGCTGTGCTCCCCACCGTCGCCTGCCCAGTGTGACAGGTATGGCAGGAGCTTGCTTGGGCGAGGGTGGCATTGCCGAGCATTTCCTCTGTGAGATGTTTGTATGCGGTGTGTGCGTGTGTGTGCACGGAGGGTGGGCAGGGCAGGGGGGACAGAAACAGCCCAGGATGTGGGGGCGCAGGAGGGTTTTTCTACCTTTTTGTATCTTTGTAATCAGAGAGAAGAGAAATTTCTATGGTTATTTTTACGGATGGTCTGTTCCCAGGACCTGGAGCATTTATTTCACCAACAGCCCTTTGCCTGCTTTCCTGGGGGTACCAGGGACTGTGATCCTGGTGGACTGGAGAGACAGTGCCAGGCAGCCCTTATGGCTTTGCCAGCACTGCTTCGTCCCATCCGCACTGCGGGACAGCTGGCCCCGCTGCCCCTTGCCCTCCCATCGTGCAGCTCCACCCGTGTCTCGATGTGGCCTTTGCCTGGCACTCAGTCTCTCTGCAGCCATGCTGGCCCTGCAGCCAGGCACCCCTCTGCCCTCCCGTAAGACCCCCTTGGGGCTGCCCCCCACCCGTGAGCCGGGACTGTGCACCAGGGAGAGCACAAACAAGTGGGGCAGTGAACTGAGCACCCACTGGGGGAGGAAGCAAACTTTGCTCTTCAGTCCCGTCGTGTACCAGGGTGGTCCCACTCCTGTAAGTGCTGGTTTCCTCTGCTCAGCAAACGAGCACTGTTTGTACCCACTGTATGTTGTGCTCTTTAACCTGACTGTTACAGAGCAAACCTCTGTTGGTTTGTGGGTCCAGGTAAGGAGCTGGATGACCCTAGCTCTGCTCAGCAGCAGATTAGGCCGTTCCCAGAGCCCGTGCTCACTCTGCAGAGGATTAGCATCTGCAGGAACATGATGTGGCTCCAGTCTCAGGGTCCAGCATTGCCCACAAAAGTTGTATCTAGCTGGTTCCCTGTGGGCTCTGCATACATACGCACATGTCCCTGTGCTCTTGGGCTGGCAGAGGACCCCAGCTCAGAGTGGCCTGGATTTTGGGAGATGAACAGCACTTTGCCCTCGGGAAATCCAGGCTCCTCTGATGGTTTCTCTGCTCTGGTGGGGGTCTGGCACTGGTCTTCCACTGGCCCTGCTGCAAGGTGACACTCCTCTGTGCCTACCCCAGCCTTGGACCAGGAGCATTCGGCTCGGGGGGGCCGGCACGCTCCCTTTCAGCTGACGAGAGTCATGCCTCTGCTCAGTTGCCCCCATGGTGCTCTCGGAGCTGCATGACAGCATGCTCCTTACTGCCTTACTGCCATACTGCTGTAGCATCTTACTGCAGCCTAGCCTGACATGTTTACAGGAGGACCTGTGCTGCTGTCCTCCAGGCCCCCAGGGAGGCTGAGGCCTCTCGGCTACCTCCCTGAGTCAGCAGGGAGAGTGGAGGGAGCTGAAGGGCTGGGTGATGGGGGTGCCATGGGCCTGGCAGGGGCTGCCTGCCCCAGCATAGCCCTGACGAGGCAGGCTCGCCACCACCCTTCTCCCAGGAGTGGGGCAGGAAGGGCCTGCTGACATGTTTACATGCCATTCAGGACCAGCAGCACAGAGGGAAAGCGAGCCAGCCCCACATGCTGCCTGTCTTTGCCTTTGGGAACAAGCTCGTTTACATGTTTCTCTCCGGCTGTGCAGCACTAGTGCCAGAGTCCTGGGGTCCTGTTCCTGCTATGCTGTAGGGCCCATGTTTCTGCCAAGTTGGGCACAGGGGCTCTCTGTGTTCATGCCAAATGGAGAGCAAGTGACAAGTGCCAAAAAGAAGAGAGCAGCGGAGCCAGTGGCTGTCCCCACAGAACTGGGATGGTCATGAAGCAGGAGTCAGTCTGTGGCTTGGTCCGTGATTGTAGTGCTGTGGCCTGGGCTCTGGGGAGCATCCTCCTTGGGTTTGGGTTTGTTTTGTTGGGGGGTTTGGTTGGGTATTTTTTTTCTCTCTCCATCTCCCAATTCTGGGAGCAGGGAGCAGGGAGATGCCTGTGGCCCCCCGCCCCTGGCTGTGTAAAAGTGTGTCATGGAAGCGCCAGATTTGGAAATAAAAGTATATAAAATGCTGCTGGTCTCTGCCGTCTCTCCGTGTGCTCGAGATTCATGGCTGGGGCCTCGAGGGCAGCGCCAGGGCTCAAGGCAATGCTGTAAGGGAGCTTGGGCAGGAGCTCGCAGCCAGCTCCTGGGCTGAATGGGAGTCACTGTGGCCTGGGGCAGGGTGACCAGGTGACAGGGAGTTCAGTTGCTGTCAGTTGCTTGAACTTGTCTGTGTTCCAGCTGGTTCACCAAGCGATGCGGTCAGCTGCAGTGGTGCCAAACGGCCCCGGCCATGGCTGGCAGGTCTGCGGTGCCATGGTGGCTGTGATTAGCTGTGGGGCCCATGTCTGGAGCAGCCAGCACCCCCAGCCAGCAGCCTGGGAGAGGCCAAGGGGAGAAAATCGACTGTCCAAAAGCAGTGTAACCTCAGCAGGGGCAATGTGGGCTGCAGAGGAGAGAGAAGCATGAGGAGGAGAGGCCGAGAGTGATCCTGGTGCCTTCCGTCCCTCCCTTCCTTGCTGTTGGAGGGGAAAGAGCAGCTGAGCAAAGGGCAGTATTGATCCACGGCACCCTGAGCAAGGGTCACCATCAATTGTCATTCCTCAGTCCTTCACAGTCTCCGTCCTTAGCACTGGCCTGAGCCTGACCCAGCCTAGGGCAGCCCCTGAGCACTGGGGGGCTGGACTAACAGTGGCCTCCAGGGAGTCATGTTGGTGTTGTGGAGAGCTGCAGTCCTGTCCTGCAGCCCTTCCCAAGGCTGGCCCGGGGGTGGGGGGCCAGGGAGAGCTGGTGGGGGGCCATGGCAGCCGAGGGGGAGCCACAGGCAGAGCAGCTGGGCCAGGGTGCGGGTGGGGGCCTGGAGGCTGGAACACATGGAGCAGCGACGCAGGCTGGGGACAGGTAGCGGCGATAAGGAGGCAGTAAATGGCACCCCGTGCTATCAGTTGCTACCAAGCAGGAGCCCTGTGATGGCCTCTGCTTCGGTGCCAGGTGAGCAGATAAATGATGGGAAGGCACCAGCCACGTGCGGGCGCCTGTGTCGGCATCAGCGTGCCGCTACCCAGCCGCAGTGGGACTGATGGACGTGAGGGTGGGACAGCAACGGGCTGGGGATGTGCAAAAGGCTGCAGGAAGCGGGCTCAGCCCTACTGCTGAAGGGCAGCCGAGGCATGTGATTGCTGTGAGACCTGGGTCATTCCAACCACAGGGAGAGCCAGAGTGGCCACGGGTTGCCCCTCTGGTTCTGACCCTAGAGAGCATGACCCTGGGTGTTACCACTTGTGCCATTCACCAGCCCCATCCCACCACCCAGGGCACCCAGGACTCCCAGGCACCTGCCCTGCCCCGGCTTTACCTTGCACCCTGGCACCAGTCAGCCCAGCCCACAGGTGCCTGGATTTCCGCTGCCATGTCCCCATGGGCCTGGGCCAAGCGTGACTCAGAAAGCTCCGAAACCAATGGCAGTACCAGGTCGTGGTGGAGCCCAGGAAGGTGTGATGGGTTCAGCGGGACTGCTGCCCGCTGGAGACCTTTGGAACAAGATAACAGCTGGGTCTGCGCGTGCTGTGGGAGAGCGGGGCAGTCCACAGGGCACAGCACACCCCTTCCCAGCAGGTAAGCAGAGGCCAGAGCCTGTGGAAGATACCCTGGATTCCACAGCTGGAGGCTGCCAGTAACCCAGGCACAGCTCCTGCTCCAGGACATGGGGTGGAGAGGGGATGCCCATGGGAGCCCTGGGGGCACAGGAGGGTGATGGTGGGACCCCAAGCAGTGTCCTGGGGAGGTGAACGCCCAGCAGGTTTTGGCAGGGGGCTGGCACCAGGATGTGCCCAGCGGTAAGAAAAACCTGAGGTGTATGGTGGCACCCAAGACATAGCTGCAGGCCAGTAGCTGAGACTGGCCAGGACAGTCCCCAGGATGGGATGGCCCTGGGGACGGTGATGACAGCCCTGGGCCTGCCATAGCTGCAGAATCAGCACAACAGGGCACCAGGGGAGCATGGTGGGTGCTGTGCAGCAGCGGGGCTGGGAAGTGGGCAGCTCCTCGGCAGGCCAGGAGGGAGGGCAGGAGGCAGGGAGCGGTGTCTCAAAGATCACGGGCTGGTATTAATAAATAGGAGGGAGCAGAGTGTGCACCTGGCTGGTGTGACCAACTTGGGCACAGCAGGTAGGAGGGCCGGGGGCAGTGCAGGGATTCGGGCTGGCACAGTGGCTGTGAGTGGCTCATGGGTCTGACTGCAAGAGGGAGAGCATCTCGGGACCCAGCCAGGGCCACCAGCCGGGTGGATCTGTACAGAGACACCTTGGTCCCACCGTTCCAGCCTTGTGAAGGGAGAGCCCCCAGCCCAGCCCTGCTTCTCCATGCCCACGGGCTCACCCTCTTCTCTGCAGTGCAGGGGGGCTGGGGAGGGCGCTGGTGGAGAGATGGTGAGCCTGTGACGCTTGCCGGGCGTTGACATTCCTGCTCCCCTCATGTGTAAAGGGACAAAGTCTGCAGATGGGGTTGTGGGGTGGCTGGGGCTTTGCTCGGTGGCTGCGCTGGCCTGCTGCCCTGGCTGCGCTGCGGTATGTGGAGGAGGAGAGTGGTTGGCACTGAGGTGGGTCCTGCGTGGGCAGGCAGAGGGGGAGCCCCCCCGGGGCAGCTCTGCTGGCAGCCCCCACCCATGTACCCCAGCGGGGCGGATGGGGCCAGCACGGGGCAGGAGCGGGCAGCGCTGATCACCAAGGCCTTAGCTCCCTCCCTGCCCACACACCGGCTGCCTGACGCTTTCCATCATGAGCTGCTGCTGCTGCTGCTTCAGGACTCCCAAAACTCAGCTCACTGCTGGCCCTGGGCCCAATTTTGCACACCTGGCTGGGATGGGATGGCTCTGTGGGGCGGGCAGGTCTGCAGGAGGGGCTGCGGGGTGGGTAGGGTGCTGGGTGCCCCCAGCTGCGGGGACATGGCTGAGCTGTCCTTCACCCCCCTGCAGTGAGCTGGTACGTGGGACGGCTGGGCAGCCATGGTGGCCGAGATGGCGCTGAGCCACCGGGCGCCCCGCGAGGTGCTGAGTGAGGCTGACCTGGAGGAGGTGGCCCAGCGGAAACCTCCCGCCGAGCCCTCACTGCGTGGCTGTCTCCGCAAGACCAGGTAGGACTGCACTGGCCAGGGGGGATGTGCCTGGACCCCACCAGGCACTGTGAACACCAGTCCCACTGCCACGGAGAGCCTGGCCCTGGCTGTCCTAAGCCCTGTGGCAGACACAGTGCAGACCTGGGGGTTGGTTCCCCCAAGCCCAAACACCCATGTCCCCACTGTGTCCTCTTGCCTGGAGGGACACCTGTCTCCAGTGGCTGGACCAAGGATCCCATGGGACCCATTTCTTCCCATGGAACCCCACCCACCCCCCACTGATGTCCCCAAGCTCCGGTGCTTGTGCTCAGTCCTGGCTCCTGCTCCTTCCCCGCCAGATGCTCGGCCTCCACCGCCAAGTCCCTGCTCTTCCGGTTCCTTCCCTTCCTGCACTGGCTGCCCCGCTACCCAGTCAAGGACTGGCTCCTGGGGGACATTGTCTCGGGCTTCAGTGTGGGCATCATGCACCTGCCCCAGGGTGAGTGATGCCATGTCCAGGCTGCCGGGGGCTTCCTGCAGGTGGGGGGGGGGGGTGCCAGGGCTCGGCCATCTGTGATGTGTCTCCCTTCTACACCATGTCCAGGGCTTGCCTACGCGCTGCTGGCTGGGCTGCCGCCTGTCACCGGCCTCTATTCCTCTTTTTACCCCGTCTTCCTCTATTTCTTCTTTGGGACATCCAGGCACAACTCCGTGGGTGAGCTGAGGGGCCACATGGTCCCATGGGGATGGTGGGGAGGGAGCAAGGATGAGAGGTGCAAGTCTTCATCTACAGCACAGAATTTCCGCATCAGTGGTTGGGGGAGGACCTTTCGTGCCTTTACTTTACCTCACCAAGAAAGTGCTTGTCCAAACCAGAGCCAAAGCACAGTGGGTGCACTTTGAAGCTGACCCAAGGGAACAGGTGCCTGTGAACCTCAGAGAGGTCCTGGTGCTGACCTCGGGCTCCCTGCCCACACCCTGCCTGTTCTCAGGCCCCTTTGCCGTCATCTCCGTCATGATCGGGAGTTTGACAGACTCCCTGCTGCCCAGTGAGAACTTCCTGGAGTCTGTCAATGGCAGCAATACAACAGTCAATGAGGCACAGCGGGACGCTGCCAGGGTGGAGCTGGTGGCCACCATCACTGTCCTGACGGGCATCTTCCAGGTAAGGGGGATTCAGCCTAGCCTGGCAGGGAATGGGGAGCCATGGTGTCCCAGGGCCACAAGCTGTGGGTCACTTCTGCCACCTCTCCTTCCAGGTGGCCCTGGGCCTCCTGCAGTTCGGCTTTGTGGTGACCTACCTCTCGGACCCGCTGGTGCGTGGCTATACCACTGCTGCCTCTGTGCATGTCCTCGTCTCACAGCTCAAGAATGTCTTTGGGGTCTCCGTGGGCGAGTACTCAGGGCCGCTTTCAATGTTCATGGTGAGTGGGGCCTCCCTGCTGCCCAGGACCCCCCAGGCACTCACTTGTGGGGCACATAGAGGCTCCCAAAAACCTGCCAGGGAGGCATCTGCTTTCCAGAGCCTGTCCCCTCCTCCTGTGTCCCCTAGACCTTCATTGAGATCTGCCGGAAGCTGCCAGAGACCAACGTGGGCACCCTGGTGACAGCCATCATTGCCATGGTGGCCATCTTCATCGTGAAAGAGCTCAACCACAAGTTTGCTGCCAAGCTGCCCATGCCCATCCCCATCGAGCTTATCACGGTACACAGAACTGTCCCCGCTCCCTGTGCAGATGTAGCCCTGTCCCCTCCAGGGTGGGGAGGTGTGGGATGGGGTGCCTTGGCAAGTGCAGGTCCAGGGCATGCATCCCCTCCTCCTCCACCATGGTCCCTGTGCAGGAAGACCCTGCCTCACCCCAGCCATCCTCCCCCAGATCATCGTCTCCACCGGCATCTCCTATGGTGTCAACCTGAAAGCCAAGTTTGGCATCTCCGTGGTGGGCAACATCCCCAGCGGGTGAGCAGGGCCGGGCGGTGAGGGTGGCTGCACTGGGGCACCACGCTGCCCATGGGCTCCCCTTTTGAGCCCCGTCTCCCTGTCTCGGCTGTAGGTTGAAGCCGCCCGTGGTCCCTAATGTCAGCTACTTTGGGCAGGTGGTGGGTAATGCCTTTGCCATTGCCGTGGTGGGCTACGCCATCTGCATCTCCCTGGGCAAGATCTTTGCCCTGAAGCACGGCTACAAAGTGGACAGCAACCAGGTGATGCTCTGACATGCAGGGCCCCTTCGCTGGGTGAAAACCAAGCTTGTACATCTTGCAGCCAGGGGAAGGCATGATGCTCCCCCACCACCTCTCTGTCCCTGCAGGAGCTGATCGCGCTGGGCCTCTCTAACTTCCTGGGGGGCTTCTTCCAGTGTTTCGCCATCAGCTGCTCCATGTCACGAAGTCTGGTGCAGGAGAGCACAGGGGGCAACAGCCAGGTGGGCCTGGGCAGCACTGCCTCCCTCCACAGGGCTGGACCGGGGGCAAGGACTGCAGAGAGCAATGTGGGACTCACCTATCACCTCCCACTCTCCTTCCTCTCAGGTAGCCGGTGTCATCTCATCCCTGGTCATCCTGGTGACCATCCTGAAGATCGGAGAGCTCTTCCGGGACCTGCCCAAGGTACATCTGGTCCCACAGACTCCATGTCACATGCCACCCTTGCACCCATCCCATGGCAAGGTGGTGTGGCAGGAGAACAGCCAAGGGCCCTCCCCAGACCTGCCCTCAGCATCCTCATAGCTGCAGGGACTTCTCTCCTAGGCCATCTTGGCTGCCATCATCATTGTCAACCTCAAGGGCATGTTCAAGCAGTTCGATGATCTCCGCATGCTCTGGAAGTCCAACAGGGTGGACCTGGTGAGGCACTAATCAACCCCAGGGCTTTGCTCTTGTCCCTGGAGAAGATTTCTCCAACCTCCCTGAGGCTTGAAGGTGCTGGTGGGGAGGCCTTGCTGCAGCTGACTGTGTCCCCTCTTCCAGATGGTCTGGATTGTGACATTTGTGGCCACCCTCCTGCTGAACTTGGACATCGGCCTGGGGGCCTCGGTGGCCTTTGGGCTGCTCACTGTTATCTTCCGTACTCAGCTGTGAGTACCCCAGGGCTGGGGCTGGTGTCATGTCCCAAGGGCAGGGGAAGCCCATGGTGACCTCAGTCCCTTGTTCTGCTCCCCGCAGCCCCCACTACTCCATCCTGGGGCGCATCTCCGACACCAATGTCTACAGGGACGTGGCTGAATACCAGATGGTAACAGCACTGGTGGTGGGAGAAGGGCTGCCTGCAATGGTGGGGGGGGGGCAGTTCAAAGCACCCCTCAAGGGCTGTTTGCTAGAGAAAGGAGTGGGGGGCATTTTGGGGGAGGGACTGAAGGGGAACAGGGGGCTCTGTCCCTGGGGTAGTACCCTTCTTATCTGCCCCCAGGCACAGGAGGTCCCTGGTGTGAAGATCTTCCGCTCCTCCTCTACCCTCTATTTTGCCAATGTGGAGCTGTACGCCGAGGCTCTGAAGAAGAAGGTAGAAAAGCCACCAGGCCCCCCACCCCGGTGCTCCCCATGCCCCCCCACACCCCCAGCACTGGGGTGGCAGTGGGGTATCTGGGGACACAGAGAGCTGCATTGTTTTGCAGAGCGGCATCAACGTGGACCGTCTCATTCAGAAGAAGAAGAAGGCCCTTAAGAAGTTGAAGAAACAGCAGAAGAAAGTGGAGAAGGAGAAGGCAAAGAGGAAAAAGGTGCTTCCCTGCCCCCAGGGACCCCTTGGGGGCCACTCCGTACCTGAGGCCTGGCCCCAGCCCTCCTGTCCGTGCATTTGCCGGGCTCAGTGGCCTGCGGGGCTCCTGGTTCAGTCTGGGGACACTGGGTGAGAAGGGGCAGGGGGGCAGAGCTGGCCCATAGCATCACACCCAAGGTCAGTGGGGAAAGCCGGGCTGTTAATGATTAGGTGGTGGAGCCAGTGAGTCATTAGCCATTTGGTGAGTTAATCAGAATTAAGAGCAAGAGCAAAGGCTGACCTGGCTCTGAAGAGTCACTGGGGTGAGGGGTGGGTCTTGATGCATCTGGAAAGAGCCCAAAAGTGAGTCAAAGTGTGAGCAAGGCACCACTCCCAGGGTCACCCACTGCCCATGCCCTAACGCAGTCAAAGAGCCTCGCCAAGCCCCACTGTGCTGTACGGCAAGGTGAGCCCAGGGGGGAACGACACACACTGCCCAGCCAGGGGTGCTGCCAGCCCCTGTGCAGCACAGCCAGCTCTCCTTCCCTCCCCCAGGACATGGAGGATGGGCACAATGGTCCAGGCGTGGCGGTGATCGAGCTGAGTGGGGCAGAGGGCGGCACACCCTCAGAGCCCACCCTGCACACCCTGGGGCTGCCCCAGCCTGGCTTCCACGCCATCATCTTGGACTTCAGCCCCGTCAGCTTCGTGGACACCGTCTCCATCAAGATCCTGAAGAACGTAAGGGGCCAGGGAAGCTGACGGGCTGGCAGCCTTGCCAAGGGCATCCCCAGGGCGCTGCCAGGTGGCCAGATGGCTGCTGCCTGTCCCTCTTCATGAATGAAACTTTTTCTGCCGTTTGCAGATATTCAGGGATTTCCATGAGATAGAAGTGGACGTTTTTATTGCTGGCTGCCCAGGTGAGGAGGGAGGCTCTGCAGAGCCATCAGCCCCAGCCAGGCATGCCCACCCCTTCGGGACAGAGCTGCTGGCCTTGGGCTCCCTCCATGGTGTCCTCATCCCCAGGGTCTCCCCAGGGGACAGGTGCTGCAGACTGTTCCATGGACCCAGTATGAGCCCCCGCAGCCCCCAGTGAGGCAGCCGCATCCCTGGTGATGGTTCTGGTGTCCCCTGCAGCGCAGGGGGAGTGAGGCTGCTCTGGGGGAAGTGGGTGGGCTCAGCCAGGTGCTGTAGCTTCAGATGTTTCTCCATCCACACAGTGCCCGTCCTCGCCCAGCTGGAGCGGGGCAACTTCTTCAGCACGGCCATCACCAAGCACTGCTTCTTCCCCTCGGTGCACGACGCTGTGGTGCACATCAGCGGGGAGCAACGCCGGGCCACGGTATGCACCCAGTCTCGCCGTCCCCATCACTGTGATGGAGGGGGTGCAGCCAAGCCAACCCCTCCCCGTCTGTCCCCCTTAGGTGGATGTCAGCACCAGAATGTAGCCCTGCAAGAGGAAGACGTCTCCCTGAGGAGCCGGGTGGGTGAGGAGGGATTTGCCACCCTGATGGCACCAGCTCACCCACCCCAGGGCCCAGAGGCCTTGGACCTCCACCGGCCCCTCCGGACTCAGAGCTGGGGCCCTGGCCTGGCCGTGGGCTCCCCCTGTGATGGAGCTGCTGCGGCCACCACGCCAAGACACCCGCTGGGTGCCCCCGCCCAGCCCCAGCACGGGCCTGTCCTGCCGGGCCGGGCCCTGGTTTGGGGGGTGGCAGAGGGGCCCCCGGACACCGCCTCGGGGGGGGCTTCTCTCAGCAGCGGGTTGGCGTCGCATCTAAAAGGGTGTAGCGTTTTTTAGGCTTCATTTTAATGCAGTTTCCTCAATAAAGGTGACCTCTGGCAGGGCCGCCTGGCTGCACCCTGGCACTGGCGGGCACTGTGCGGCCAGGCCCGGGCCTGGCCCTCGGCACGGGCAGGCTGGCCCGCCACCCCCCTCCCTCTGGTCCTTTCCTGCCACTTTTCCCCTCGACCCGCTCCGGGCCCGTCGGGCTGCGGCCGAAGGAGTAGTACGGGCGGGGAGTCCCCCTCGGGACCCCCATCCCCCGGGACCCCCCCCATCCCCCGGGGCGCCCCCTCCCGCCACCAGGGGGCGCCGCCGCAGCCCCGCACGGGCTCGCGCATGGGCTCCCTCCTGCCGCGCGGCCCGCCCCAAGTGCGCATGCGCACCGCAGAGCCCGACGGACGCTCGGCCTCGTGCGCATGCGCATCCCCGCCCGCAGGGCCCCGCCCGGCCGCGCAGGCGCACTGCGGCCCGCTCGGTCGGCGGCGACAGGGACGAGATGGCGGCTTCCTCTGTGTGCCGGGCGGGGTGCGCGGCCGGGCGGGCCCTGCTGTGGGGCCCGCGCCCCTCCGTGAGTCACCGCGGCCGGCGGCGGGGGCAGTGGCGAGGTGGGCCGGGGGGAGGCCGGCAAGGGGAGCGGGAGGCTCTGCGGTGCCGTGGGGCTGTCGGGCCCAGGCTGCCGGCTGGGAAGGTCACGGGGATGCTGCGGCCGGTGCGGGGCGGGCGGCGATCGCCATGGAAACCTCCTGTCTCTGGAGAGGGGCTGGGCCAGGCGGGGGGCAGCGGCGGCCTTCACCCATTACGGGGCTTGTGGGGCCCTGCTGGCCGCTCCCCTCTTCTGCTCCGGTTCTGGGCTTTGACCGGTTGGTAGGACTCTTCCCTGGGGTTTTCGGCCTGCTCGAAACCTTTGGCACTGTGGAGGGTTTCCAGCTCACCGGTTCACAAATAGCAGGAACATCTCAGTATAAACGTGAAAGAGGTTGTCTGGCCTGGCTTTGATCAGATTTCTGCCCAGCAGTCTGCATTCTGGAGGTCTGCAGACTCGCGTTGCTGGTTAATAGTGATGACAGCCTTTATTTTTTTAGGCAGCTTTATTGACTTTGACAAGGAACCGAGGTGCTGCCACCTATGCCCAGACACTCCATAATATCCCTGAGACCCAGGTCACCACTCTAGACAACGGTCTCCGAGTAGCTTCAGAGGAGTCCAATCAGCCAACGTGTACGGTAAGTTTAAGACAGGTTAAGGGCTTACTTGAAATGGTCAGCCTTGCCTTGTTTGTAGCTGGTCTTCCAAAAAGGACAAACCCCCATTAGAACTGAAGTTTTTGACAGAAACCCTACCAGTTCTCTTTGTTCACTGGTGGGATTAATGTAACAGTAGAAGGCCTAGCCTGGCATTGTATGAGTCTGTAGTAGAGCGATCATGCTTTACAAGTTTTCTCAGCCTTACTGTTTTTGTGTAAGCATTAAGTGACTAGTAGTAGTTATACATCTGGAAAAACTAGCAAAGGCTTTTGCAAAGCTGCTGTATAAAAAGCCAAAATGTGTACGGGAAACAGCTGCTTGTGCTTGCTCTTATTTTGGTGCTACTAGTGCAGTGTCTGTGGAGCAGCCTTCTTGTCCCTGCTGTTACCTTTGTGGCATGAGGCTTAAGCATGCTGTTTGTTTTCTTTTTTCAATATGTGTACTTGATGCTTTTGCTATTAGGTGGGTGTGTGGATCGGGGTGGGGAGCCGCCATGAAAACAAGAAGAACAACGGAGCCGGTTACTTCCTGGAACATCTGGCCTTTAAGGTAAGGAGGTATGGTAGGTCTGGTACAGGACTGCGTGGAGAGCTGTTCTAAATATTCATTTATATATTGCACTCTCACTTCAAAGGTTGTAGCTGTTAAAAGAGAGTGTAAATCAGGTCATCTGAGTCCTGGAGTCCTTGCACATAGTATAAAAATAAACTTCAGAATGTACCTAGCCTGTATGGTGCACTTTGAATCTGTGGCAACTTGCAAGCATGCACAAATTAAGGCAACTCTCACTTTCTGGTTGGTATTTCTCCTCTTAAAGGAAAAAAAGGTGTCAGTAACAAGTGAGACTGAGTCTTTGATGCTGTGGTTCCAATCCCTGAGTCACTGTGTAGCGCACATACAGGACTATATTATGAAGCATGTTTTTTCAGGTTAACAGGCAGACCTCAAAGCAGCATTTCTTGTAACCATTTATTTTTCTTTGGTTTTCTTAGTGGACCGGCAAAGTTTAGAGGCCCTTACTTTTATAGCAGTGTGTCTGCTGAACAGCCCTAGGGCAGAAGGCATCTAAGCCTGGGACTTGTTGACTTGAGTCCAGCCTGTGCTTTTGTAGGCAGCGCAGCATCTGGCTTGCTCCTTAAGAGACGAGCTCTGTTGTAAAAGTAGTTTTCTACTCCTGTTCTGGCTGCTTCTGAATATTGCTGCTTGGATAGCTAGAAACCTCTTATTTTTGATTTAGGCTTGTTCTTGGTTTACTTCCATGAATGTGATTGTCAGACACTGTTGTCTCTTAGCATAGGTCTTCTCCTTCTCTGCTGAGTTCTTATTTGTATTTCAAAATACACCTCAACCATCATTTAGCTAGAATAAACAAGCCAAGTTTTAAATCTCTTGCTTCTTGCACTTGCTCCTGGCTTTTATGAATCATGTGACAGGCTTTATTGTTTTAGGTTTTTATTGTTCTTTTCCTTACTTTTGCTCTGCCTGAGAGGGAATAATTGTGTTTATCTGTTTTCTTTTAGGGCACAAAGAAGCGTCCTTGCGCTGCCTTTGAGAAGGAGGTGGAGAGTATGGGTGCTCACCTAAATGGGTACACCTCACGTGAGCAAA